>NC_042618.1:379129229-380379229 GCF_901001135.1 Rhinatrema bivittatum
GATTGTATGAGAGAGAGCATGTGCCAGTGAGAGCCTGTGTGTATGAATGATTGTATGAGAGAGAGCATGTGACAGTGAGAGCCTGTGTGTGTGTGAGAGAGAGAAATGCATGTGAGAATGAGAACCTGACTGTGTGTTTGAGGGAAGAAGATGGAGAAAAAAGAAACAGAAAAAAAGACAATATAAAAGGAATTGGCAAAAAAAAAAAAAAAAGGGAAGGGAAGGTGGAAAAAAAAAGCCTGTGACCAACCAATTAGAAAACTAAGATCAGACAGCAATGTAAAAAAAAAAATTCTTTTTAGTGATTGGCACATGTAATCTTTGGGAATGTGCAAGAATAGCAACATCCCCAATAGTCATGTGGCAGCAGTGACAGTGGCAGCAGAGGAATGAGAGAGGCTCCGAGGTTGCTGGCAAAAGAGAGGGGGATCTGCCTTTAGTGTGTGCATGTGTATGAATGGGACTCTGCCTGGGGGTGTATGTGTGTGAATGCATGGGTGTCTGCCTGGGGGTCTGTGTGTGTGAGAATGAATTGGTGCCTGCCTGGAGGATGGAGCGGGAGTGGTGTGAAAATGAATGGGAGCCTGCCTGGGTGTGTGTGTTTGTGTGTATGTGAGGGAGCCAGTGAGTGTGAGAGCATGAGTATGTATGAGAAAATCCAGGAGTTTTGTGGGAGGGGGCTGGGTGGAGGGGGAGAGAGTGTTTTAATTGAAGATTTAGCCGATGAAATTCAGCAACAAAAAAGTCACTAAGCAGGTAAGGTAAAGAATTATTTGTTTTTGCTTTATTAGTAAATACAGTACATATATTAAAATTATAACTTTGTTATTAATTAGAGCTACAAATATCACAATTATGGATTTTTCTAGAAGTGACACACCACCCGAGTTATGCTCGGTTTTTTTATGAATTTTGACACACTGAGCTCAAAAGGTTGGCCATCACTGCCCTATGTGTATCAGTTTGCACTTGTCCATATTAAATTTTATCAGCCATTTGGATGCCGTCTTCCAGTCTTGCAAAGTACTCCTGCAATTTAATACAATACGCTTGTGATTTACCAACTCTAAATAATTTTGCGTCAACGGGCCCTGAGGAGGGACACAGAGGCGCGATCATCTGCTCCTGGGAGAGAGTGAGCCCTTGGCCCACTGGGCAACTCAGGGAGGAGCCCCAAGACACACCCCAAGGGAGTTGAGAGAGTGCAGGCATGGGCGGAGCAAGTATACAGGAGCCAGGACGAAACAGGGTCAGCCCCCCACTGAGCTAACATGCACTGGTGAAATCAAACAGAGGCAGAGGGCTGGAAACGAAGAGACAAAGAACTGGAATAAAAGACTCCGGATCCTAGAAACAAGAAGAGTCAGAGTACACAGAGAAGATGAGGACTCTCGGAACTTGGAAGAGACGAGACTCTCGGAACTTGAAAGCGCTCTACACAGCCCGACGTGGACTGGTCGCAGACCACATGTAGAGCGGGACAAGTACAGGACGGAGAGAGGATCTGGTCAGCGCTTGAAAGAGGCCCAGCCAGAAGGGAGCTCCAGTCACCCGAAGACAGACACCGAATGAGACGGATTTACTCCCATAAAGAACAGCTGGAGACGAAATCCGGTGGACGGCAAGGCTGCTTGCGGATTCTTCAGGATCGAGATAAGGAACGAAGGAGATCGGTACACAAGCGAATGGTACCTCCAAAGGCAAGGGCATCAAGACAGCTGGATATCTGGACATTTGAATGAGTGGACATCTGGACGAGAGGACATCAGGACAAGGAGACATCTGGACATCTAGACACAGACGAGAAACTCCAGGACTTCAGGAAGGGAAGTCGAGGACTGGAACATACCACGAAGAAGATCTGACGAGGGAAGAGACCCGGAACATTGCACGGAGACATCAGGAACATGAAGAACAAGGAACATGAAGTCATCTGGACAGGAGCAGCTAGATGGAACGCCACTGGAACTCTCTGGAGCTTGGATGGAACTCCATGGAGCAGATGTAACTGCCTGGAGCTTATAACTCCATTCGAAGGCCCTGAGGAACTGAAGCAGGGCCTTTATATAGAGCAGAACTAGGAAGAGCCCTTAGGACATCATCCGGTGGAGCCGAGGAGACCTTCCTGCTTCTGGTCCTTTAAATAAGATGAGGAGGCGCGCGCCCGCACCTAGAGGGACCCCGGAGGAAGGTAGGTGGAACTGAAGCATGCGGCGGCATCCTGCCGCGTGGAGGAAGCGAGCACAGGCCAGCAGCGGCTTCCTGCGCAAAGAGGAGCCAGGCAGCATGCGGCATCCATGGCATGAAGATGGAGGCCCGCAGGAGGGAATCCCAGCGGGGACTTCCCTTGGAGGCGGTCGGTGGTGCGGCTCCAGCCGTGCAGGAGAGCAACAACAGCGGCAGCAAGGCCGCAAAGACAGAGGGAGGCATGGCTCGGTGGCAGTCCAGGCCGCAATGGCGGTAGGTGGAGGGCCTGTCCATGGGATGGGGTCCACGGAATGGATTGTAACAAAATTACAGCAAAAAATTCATCACAGTTCTTTTCGTAAGAAGATAAAAATGTTCTTATTTTTACAAGTTTATGCAATTTTTTTTAATTTAATTGTAACTTGCATTCAGCGTTACTGTATTTGCATGCTAAAAGATTTTAAAATAACTAACTAAATAAATTGCTCTCCACTTAGCACAGTGGGATTGTTATGAGGATATAATAAATGTTTTTAAATAAATTAAAAAATGATTATAGCTGAATGGAACTAATCTTGAGCTACCAATGGCAAGGTTTGAGCAAAATAAAATTTTTTTTTTTAAAAAGTAAAAAGGAAGGAGTCAAGATGACCGCAAGTGGCTGAAGCCTGCTCTTTTCCCTTTCTTTGCTCTTAATTTAGTCAAGGGTAAGTATAAAAGGAAAGATCAGACTTACCCTGCAAATTCTTATCAATAATATTCAGTTTGCCAATTAATTCCTTTGCTCTGATGCCCAGAATGGTGGTGGTTCAAATGAACTCTGGAGAAATGCTGCTGAGTTTCCCAGAAGGGGAAATTGTTCTGTCAGGTTCTCCTGACGCACAGCCATCTTTGACCCCTGAGATCTGTGAGCTTCCCCTGCAGTCAGCTCCTCTTGATAACATCAATGGCTGTGGCAGATTCCTTCACTACTTGCCGGGGACAGACTTTGGTCAATGCTGAAGGACGAAGAGTACTCTGGAGCCCAAGACAAGCTGTATCAGCGGTACTGAAGAGGATGGGGATCCCAGTAATGATTCTTATTGATTTGGTGAGGAAAATAGCTTCAAATTTAAACATCTTTGTGGGAGTCCTAGATTCAGCAGACCCAACCCACTGTGCCAGTTTCACCCCCCCCCCCCCCCCCGGCCCTGTATCAAGAGTATATTATTGCCCATCCTTTGTGAAGAAGCCTGGGGATATTCCCTCTGAAAATCTGTTGCTCCCAAATTTCCTTTGTTTTGAACTTGACAAATGTTCTGGAGAAACCTGAGGAAAAAGAAGTGGTTACATCAACATAGTTAGCTTGGTGTTGAACTCCGACAGGAACTACCTTATGAAACTATTTTCCCTAAATAAGAAGACCTGAAAGTCTGAATATTTCCATTGCTAAAGTGACTCAATACAAGATGAAAAGGTTTTTATTGTTCAATAAAATTTCTACATTTCTTCAGTTTAGGTGCATTGTTCTGGTTATATTTTCCATGTAAATGTGTAATTAAATATAGAGGAGTAAAATATATATTTTATGAATCTCATTTTGTAAAATTTTTGAGTGATTGAACAGGCTAAGATTCCCCCCTCCACTTTGGCTGTTCCTATGGCAGCATTCTCTACAGAAGATTGAAGGTCACGACTGGATTGTTGAAGACTACAATAGGTTTTTTTATTACTATGATTTAAATAGTTTTTATATTATGATTCATATCCCCTCTTTAAAATGGTAGACTATTAAAATGCTAGAGGGGATTTTTACTTTTTTATAATCTTTGTACCATGGTTATTTTTCTCTCTTCAACATGATTCTCAACAAGATTTTTCTTGGATATATAATTAAAAATTCACTAAATAAAATATTTTAAAAAAAAAAAGGTAAATGGCTTTCTGGGACTTGGAAAGTATAAAATTCACATAAATGTACTCACTTCTCCAAAATGCTCAAGGGAATCTCTTAGAAATACCTTAATCTTCATATGATGGCCTTTATGTGAATGTTGACTAATCATCATTCCACTTGGAAAGCAAAGGACAAAGTACTTTGGAATTTGTTGCCAGAGGATGTGGTCAAGGTAATTAGTATAGATGCATTTAAAAGGAGTTTGCACAAGTTTCTGAAAGGAAAGTCCATAAATTATTAGCCAAGTGACCACTTAATCCTCAGAGTGGGCAACAAGAAATGGATCTACGTTTTGGAATCTATTTGGTACTTCGTAAAGATAGATTGACTATTGTCAGAAACAGGAGGCTGGGTTCAATGGAACTTTGTTCTACCCACAAACAACAAAGCATACAAATATAGAGGATAATAACAAAAATCCACAGGGAGATAGCAAACTCACAGGTATTTTGTACTCGCAGACCCAAAAGAGAATTTTCAAAGGGAAACTCCTTTGAAAATGTGGGCCGGTAGGGGAACATGGGTACTTTCTACCTGTGCACTTTGCAACTGTATTGAAACAGGTACAAAGTATATGCTTTAAAGTATACACATACTTTCACTCCCCTATCCTGTCCCTACCCCTATTTTTACACAGGTAGAGAACTGCATGTACTAAACAGCATATAAACTTTTACCTACACTGAAAAGGGGCACTATTAATACCCAATTTTTCGAGAGTATGTGCATTTACTCACTCAAAAACCTTTTATTATTGTTTCCAAAGATCTTTAATCTGTAGGTTTCTCAGCTATTTTGATAACTTTCTATCATTTCACTTGATAACTACAATGATAAAAACAATTAAAGCAGGTGTTCTCCGAGAACAGCAAGATGTTAGTCCTCACACATGGAAGCCCGGCACAGTTTTGATCTCAAAGAATCTAGAACTTTCAAACATGCCCTACTGAGCATGTGCAGCTGTAGTCATCACCCTGCCCCCTAGGCAGAGCCCCTCAGTCCATGATATAGCAAATACATGGAGAACCAACTCCCAGGGGAGGCGGGTAGGTTCTGTGAGGACTAACATCCTGCTGTCCTTGGAAAACACCTGTTAAAGGTAAGCAACTCTGCTTTCTCTGAGGACAAGCAGAATGTAGTCCTCACACATGGGTGAATCACTAGGTATGGGCTGTCTGAGCAGGTCAAAGCAGGAAACCGCATAGTGCTGAAAGTACTACCACTCACCCTTTAGCCTGTGAGATAGTCAACCCACAAGGGGTCCAGGCTGGAGAAGAGTTGGGTTCTACAATGAAAAGCCATATAAATGACTGATTCAAAAGCCTCATGCGTAGTAGGAGCCCTAAGGCAGAGGAGTGATGCGAGTGCAAGCAGAAGCATACTCCACATCACAGAAAACATTACAAGCAGGGTTTCAGATTAGTAAGCCCTGACAATGAAAGTTGATCTGGAACCTAGAGATGTAAGCAAGAGAAGAACTCTTGGATGAAGACTGCACAGTTTCATTCGGTTGTCAGAAGACATCTGAAAACCCAACTGGGGCTCGAAAAACCGCCCAGAAAAATTGCGGTCCACTGACATCCGGAGGACAGAATGTTTCTGCATTAGTGTGGCCATGTTTGGCTGATAGGCACAATGGGCAAAAAGCCCAAGCAATGCTTGGAGAATAATCAGTATAACGGCAGAGCCTGAGAGAGACCCTACGTGTCGAAGCATTAGACTAGCTGACCATGCAGGACATTGACAAGAGATTCAAAGGGTAAAGGCAACCCCAGAATCAGATGCTAGCCCAAACTCCTGAACATGGTTCATCTGGGAGCTACTATGGAAAGGCTCCTTCATGAAATAGACCTGCTGTGCCTTAGAACAACCTAAGGAGAGTGCTACCACTCGACCAGCCCTCAGAGCTCGCGAGGAACCGAGAGCAACTGCCAGTCAGAAGAGGTGACATCCCTTCCCTAAGAATGGAGAACAATGGATACCCCTTGCAGGGATGGATAGTCGTGCAACCAGCGGGGAACCCATAAGGGTTGCCCTGGAACCCAGTCAAATCTCCCCTTTCTGAAGGGAGAAGAGTAATAGGAATCAGGCCTTCCGATCCCAAAAAACCTTTCAACTCTCCGAGAGTTGAGTGACAATCACTGATCACTGAAGTTCAGAAGCAACCAATCCACCACTGGCAGCTACCCTCAGAAGGGGTAGGCCGCCACAGTAATCAACAGAGGAGCCCCAGCAAAAACAGTCTAACGACTGTCACTGCTGTTCCTTGGTCCTACTTCCCAGGAGGTGCACCGATTCAAAAGAATTGAGGCTCTAGTTCAGAGATAAACATGCCAGGAACAGAGCCTTCAGAGGCTTCTCCACAAGTTTTTGACACGGGAGGGGTTGAAAGACATATTTCTTTTCGAGGGAGGAGAGGACTCCCAATATTACCCTCCCGGAGTCAACTCCCTTTAGGGCTAGATCAGGAACGCAGTCCTAATACAGTCCTGTGGCTGTGGTACATAACCTGTTGTGCTCACCACAAGGGAAACACACACACAGACACACCCACACAGCAGAGGGAAACTGGAAAAAAGAGCCCTCCAAAAAGCTAATCACATAGGGGTAGATTTTCAAACCGCGCGAATTGGCATACTTTTGCTGGCGCATCAGGCGCCAGCAAAAGTACGTGGGATTTTAGTAGATACGCGCGTAGCCGCGCGTATCCGCTAAAATCCTGGATCGGCGCGCGCAAGGCTATCGATTCTGTATAGCCGGCGCGCGCCAAGCCGCGCAGCCTACCCCCGTTCCCTCCGAGGCCGCTCCGAAATCGGAGCGGCCTCGGAGGGAACTTTCTTTTGCCCTCCCCTCACCTTCCCCTCCCTTCCCCTACCTAACCCACCCGCCCGGCCCTGTCTAAACCCCCCCTTACCTTTGTCGGGGGATTTACGCCTCCCGGAGGGAGACGTAAATCCCCGCGCGCCAGCGGGCCGCTAGCGCGCGGGGACGCGACCTGGGGGCGGGTACGGAGGGCGCGGCCACGCCCCCGGACCGCCCCGGGCCGTAACCACACCCCCGGGCCCGCCCCCAAAACGCTGCCGACACGCCCCCAAAACGCCGCGCCGACCGGGCCCGCCCCCGACACGCCCCCCTCGCCAAACCCCGGGACTTACACGAGTCCCGGGGTCTGCGCGCACCGGTAGGCCTATTGAACATAGGCGCACCGGCGCGCAGGGCCCTGCTCGCCTAAATCCGCCCGGATTTAGGCGGATTTAGGCGAGCAGGGCTCTGAAAATCCGCCCCATAGTGTGTGAGGACGCCTTACCTGCTGGTGCTCCCCAGCACTTTGCGGTGCAGGATGAACAAGGAGGCCGAGACCATGACGTGACGATGGCAGAACCCTGGTTTAGCTAAGAACTGCACAGAGAATGAGAATGCCGCCTGCCATTGCCCGAGGTGCCCGAAGTAGATGCCTTGCCATACCCGACCATGCATGCTGCGCTCCACTGTCACAGTAACTCACAGTGGAATGAACAGGAACAGTGTGACGGTGGTGTTCCCAGTACCACTGGTGTACTGGGTATGGCATGGTGGTGGGTGGCATTCTATGGCATCGCCCCCTCCAGTACCTGATAACACTCCAAGAGGTTGGACAAGCCAAACTACATCAGGAACAGCTCACCTTTGTTTCCCTCATGGAACAACAGCAGCAAAGTCCATGGCGACCAATGGTGTCCATGGAGACCTGCGGTCATGTCCTGCAGCATACTACCACATCCACTGGTGCCCACAGGATGACAGTGCCTGTAGGGCCCATAATGATATTGCACTCACCAACGATAGGGCCACATCAAGGGCACCAAACAACACGGCACCCAGGGCTTTGACTGCACTTAATCGAATCAGGATCAGTTCGATGGTATATAGCGCCATCCCCGGTGTCACATGCACCCGAGGATTTTGACCACCCAGAGGCACTTAAGGAGACTCCAGTGCCCAAAGGCATCGATGGACCGGCGGTACCAAGGATGCAAGGGGAGCCTGCAAACAGAGACTCTGCAGCCTCAACACGGCTCATTGATGCCCAAAGGAACCGATGACTGCCAGTACCATCGACTGTTCCCTTTAACTCACCTATTCCTCTGAAGGAATTGATGCTGTGAGCATGATGGCATCTCTTATTAGCAGCTATGGCTAATGATAGCCTCGCTAGTTCACGACCCAGGCAGGGCCTCCGATGCCCCCTGATCCCAACAGCTCAGGGACCCTGAGTTCATTAGCATATATGGTGACCAATAGCTGCAGGCCATGATGAGACAGCATGGTGCTCCTCAGTGCCCCGTCGGGACACCGCCATGGAGCCTCGAGGACACTGGACCGGTGCACCTGGATGCCCTCACAGGATGCCTTGAGTAAATGGTGACTCCAGCACTCGATCCGTCCAAGACTGAAATCCCTTTTGCCCAAGGGATTCAGTGGCACTCTAAGGCTCTCAAAAGCCTCGAAGGATGATGCCTCAAGGTCGACCAGGGCACTCAATGGCAATCCCAGGGCCTCACTGGTGGTGCTCGATATAGCTGACAGCAGCAATGCAAGGAATTGGTGGTCAACACACCAGATGGCCTCTATGATGGCCCTGCACCCCGAAGGCATTGAATGTGCCGATAGTATCGGGGCAGCTCCTCGTCGTGATGGCACTGAAGCCACTACCAGCAACAGCCTTGAGGGCAGCCACAGCATCAAGGCAACTTTGTGGAAAAAAAAGAGACTGAGGGACTCTGCCTAGGGGGCAGGGTGATGACTACAGCTGCACATGCTGAGTAGGGCATGTTTGAAAGTTCTAGATTCTTTGAGATCAAAGTATGTGCTGGGCTCCATCCGAAGATGTCACCCATGTATGAGGACAACCATCCTGCTTGTCCTCGGAGAAAAAACAAGAAAGAGTATGAGAAAATAACTACCTTTCAATATAAAATTGGTTTTCTTTAAACTGAAAACATTTTTTAAATTGTAGTTCCAGTGAAGCTCAGCTAACAGACAAAGAATCACATATCACCTCATGATTACTAGATCTGATGACTTTTCACAGACACATATACAGAGCATAAGCTAATCAGATTTCATTCCATGTGTTCAATTCTTTCATGCATGGCTATGCTCACAAATGCAGGGGAATTGTAGGGAAACAGCTTAAAGAAGTTTAAAAAAAATACCATTTGAACTGATATAATTACTTGTCATGAGTGCTTTGTAAATGTTCATGATGCTCTGAAGGTCTGCATGCCTTTTTTTAGCATTGAAAAAAGTTATCCCATTGCTTAAGCAACCTCTAAAAATAAAGCTATTTAGGATACATGCTAAATATTTCCCACTGAAACAAAATAAAAACAATTAGACACCTTTGAACACCTTGCCCTTTGCTTTCCAAATGGAATGATGATTGGTCAGCTTTCACATAAATTAGATCACCACCAACAATTAGCA
Organism: Rhinatrema bivittatum; assembly: GCF_901001135.1. Classification (NCBI taxonomy): domain Eukaryota; kingdom Metazoa; phylum Chordata; class Amphibia; order Gymnophiona; family Rhinatrematidae; genus Rhinatrema; species Rhinatrema bivittatum. Next base: position 379,138,819 of record NC_042618.1, read on the forward strand.
TGAATTGCTCCTACAACATGACTGGCAAATAAGTTAGAGCTAAAATTGTTTCAATAGCAGTCAGAAAAGTACATAAAAAGTGAATTAAAAACAAAGTTCACTAGAAAATTGAGCCTCAAATGTCCAATTTATGTTCAATTTACGGAACTGCGCAAAAATTGTCTAACATACTCTGATTTGACAAGTATTTAGTTTCATCAGCCTTCCGAAACTGACATGGTTCTCTGACCCGTATCACCACTCATTCAAGTGAAACCAAGTGAATGTTGTATGAAGACTTCATGACACTTTTCCAGTGTTTGGCTACAGACTCTGGATTATGCTAGTGAAACAAATATATCTCAACTGTTTAACTTACTAAAAACAGATAAAAGTTAAAGTACACAAATCCCAAATACGTAACTCGTAAAACTGAATATTTTCCTTAATTAATTTTCTCAAAGTTTACAGTATGTGCACTAATTCCATGTAACTAGATATGTTCAGAGTCCTTTCTCAGAGAATCTGTGCAGAATAAAAATGAGAAACATCTTAAATCTAACTAAAAACATCTTTCTACTGAGCTGCGAGGCAAATGCTTTTTAGATGTTTTGCATTTTTATGCTAAGTAGTGCAGCTGTAATTGATAAAAAGCAATCAAGCTAATTTAAGTCAATCAAATCCAGGAGGTTTTCATCGCATATATAAATATGCTCTCACACGCCTTTTAAAGTTTTATCCGTAGCAAGCATAAAGCACTTTCAAATATAAGTTTTCAAAAGCAAATAGTACCATACCAATAAGAATTGATCCGTTAATGTTTTCTAAAATAAAAACAAAAATGCAGTCATGTAAACTAATAAGAGAAGGAAAAAAGTCTGCTAGAACGGGTGAAACATAGGCAAGAGCAATGCCCATCTTTTAAAGAAAGGAAAATTAAATCCAGATGTGAGACTAATTGAGATGCTCTGTCTACCATTGTCTAAAATGTGAAGATGATTTTCCTGATTGTCATGAAGATAGAGATCAGTAATTTAGGTCAGGAAATTATTAGCCCAAATCCATTGCATAGGCTGGCATAAGTACGGTCAAGGGTATAGCTTATGCACAACTCCCTAAAGCAAGCAAGAATGAAATGCAGGTAAGGAAGTTTCCTCTACACTGGTACTGATATTTTAAGGTTAGTATGAGATCCCTATGGGGAGGGGAGGGTTTAAACTTTTTATATAACAAGACACATTAAAGGACAGTTATAGAACATATCCAATACATGACATAAGAAAAATGTGTTTAAATGCTGTAGCATACCTTCTATACAATCAGTAAAAAGCATATAAATCCATTAGTAAAACAGAGCAATATCTCCCACTGGAGCCAGGACCGAATTTTCCACACACTCTGTTATAGGTATTTTGTTTCCCTTCCCTTTACAAAGACGAGAGATAATAAAGTGATACCACATCAATAGTATTTCTCCAAAACTCAACTTTGAATATAGTCTTCCAATAAAAGGCTATAGTAAGGCAAGCTGCCTGAATCAAGAAGTTAGCTAATTTATTCTTAGTCGGAAGAATATAGGTCAGCCCAGTACCCCATCAAAAATAAAAGGAGAGTTAAGTAAATTCAAGGTACCAAGTACTGCAGTAATTTCCTTCTCTGTTATTCCCCCAACTCCTACATGAGTTAGCTTCTGTATATTAGGAGTCAATGTTGCCACAGAGTCTACAGCATAAAAGACTTTTCTAAGTACAATGTATACATTAGTTTGCTTTTTTGGAGGGGAGGGGGGAGTTTGTTATAGTAAATTGATCCTGGTATTTTTTTTAAGACATGATAAAGAGCTACTATGAGAACATTTCGAATATATTTTCAAAGGGGTTACATACAGAAAAATAGCATATATGCATGCAAGTAGCCTGTATACATGTACATGGTAATTTATAAATATCAAATGAGTGTATGTTATTTTTCGTTTTCCTTGCACATTTACCAGCGCAAAAAATGCGGCGATCTAGGGGCGTTCTGGGGCAGGTCAAGAAGTACATGTCGAAGTTACTATTTTTAAGAAATATTTCTTTATAATTTATATAATTTATTTGCACAATGTTACACCTGCTCATTGACTAGCACAATTGAAATCTCTTGTCTGCAATTTCTAGGTGGGAGGTCTGGGTAGGAGGCTCAAGATGAAGTGCTAGAGGGTATTGGTAAACTGGAGATGGACTGGGTGAACTGGTGGAGGTATTGGCGAACTGCTGATTCCAAATATGCATGCAAGAAAGTATGTATACATGCGTATGTTATAAAATACCTAAAATATATGCATGTATATTTATAAAATAGGTAACAAATTAAGTACTTTCATTGCATTGGAAATATGCATGCATTCTTTTTTTTTTTTAATTCTTTATTTATCAATTTTCAACATCTTACAAACTGAAAATGTATATTATTTTCACAATCAGATATACCACCATATAACATAACAAAGAAATTGTCCAACATTATTATAATCTTTATCCAATTTGTGTTAGTTATTTTTAAATTTAGAAAAATTAAATCTTAATTGGAGGCAAGAAAGAAAATTGTAAGGAGAAAAAAAGACAGGAAAATTTACAAAGATTAGTGGCATTGCATAGTGTTACTATCGGTTTCTTTCTATCTTTACCCTTTATCTATATAACTAAGGGTGTGGATGTAGATGGCTCACGAGCCTGAATAAATTGCTGTAATTGCTCTACTTGTGAGAAAGCAAAGGACTCATCATCTCTTTTTAAAAGGCATATGCAAGGATACCTTAAGGTAAAAGTGAAACTCATAGAGATTGCTGATCTAAAACAAAGAAACTCTCTCCTTTTAATCTGCGTTATAGGAGATAAATCAGGATAAATTCTTATTTGTTGATCGTAGAAATTAACTGGAAATTTCCTGAAGGATTACATGCGTAACCCTTTGAAAATCCACCCCTAAGTTTTCAGAGCAAAATTCATATAAACTTAGGATCTTAAAACTTTGAGCCAAAATTTACACCTGCCATTAATTTACCTAAATATAGACTCAGAATTAACTGGGTCATTCATCAAGCTGTGTAAGGGGCTCAGCACGTGCTATATACAGGATCTAATGTACAATACATGCATGTTGCTTACCATAATGCATGTTAGTATGTAAATATAAGTATGCAAAAAATAGAAAATGATGCAAATCAGTGATCCCTATCACAACTTGTGGAAAATAACACATAGCGCTAGATTTAACATGGGAAATAACACCTATTTGAATTGCGGTAGCCTGGAAAAATGTTTTTATTACGTAACAGTGGCCATTATCGCAGATAGTGGAAACTATCACTCGCAATAAAAAGAGGCCTTGGAGAGAGACACCTACACAGCCTTGGTAGAACAATAAAAATAGCTTTTCTTATCTGTTTTATCTTCATAAAGCTACAATTAGGGGGAAGTGTATTAGTAGTGGGATACTGCCTGCTCAACAACCTAAATCCAGAACCTCCAGTGTAGCATTCTCTGAAATGCTCCCTGTTCCACGCGCAGGTCACCAGAGGCAGGCATAGCTCCGGAGTCTCAATGCGTGGATGAGATGATGGTGCAAGGAAGAGGGATTCAGTTTTGTTAGGAACTGGGGAACCTTTTGGGGAAGGGGGAGTCTCTTCTGAAGGGATGGGCTCCACCTTAACCAGGGTGGAACCAGACTGCTGGCGCTACCCTTCAAAAAGGAGATAGAGCAGCTTTTAAACTAGAACAAAGGGGAAAGCCGACAGTCGCTCAGCAGCACATGGTTCGGAGAGAGGTATCTTCAAACGATACTAATGATGCATTAGAATTAGGGCATCCCGACAGTGAGGTTCCAATTATAAGAAAAGTAGTCCAAGTGCCTGTAACTAAAAACTCAGCTGAGCTAAAAAATTCTAACTTATCCCTATCAATTAAAAAGCAGAATGAAAATACAAACAAAACAAACTTTGAAATGTGTGTATGCTAATACCAGAAGTCTAAGAAGTAAGATGGGAGAATTAGAATGTATAGCAGTGAATGATAACATAGACTTAATTGGCATCTCAGAGACATGGTGGAAGGAGGACAACCAATAGGACAGTGCTATATCGGGGTACAAATTATATCGCAATGACAAAGAGGAGGACCCGGGAGGTGGTGTGGCGCTTTATGTCAGGGATGGCATAGAGTCCAACAGGAAAAACATCCTGCATAAGACTAAATGCACAATTGAATCTTTATAGGTAGAAATCCCTTGTGTGTCGGGGAAGACTATAGTGATAGGAGTATACTACCGTCCACCTGGACAAGATGGTGAGCCTGACAGTGAAATGCTAAGAGAAATTAGGGAAGCTAACCAAATTGGTAGTGCGGTAATAATGGGAGACTTCAATTACCCCAATATTGACTGGGTAAATGTATCATTGGGACACGCTAGAGAGATACAGTTCCTGGATGGAATAAATGATAGCTTTATGGAACAATTGGTTCAGGAACAGACGAGAGAGGGAGCAATTTAAGATCTAATTCTCAGTGGAGCACAGGATTTGATAAGAGAGGTAATGGTGGTGGGGCCGCTTGGCAATAGTGATCATAATACGATCAAATTTGAATTAATGACTGGAAGGGGGACAGTAAGCAAATCCACGGCTCTCGTGCTAAACTTTCAAAAGGGAAACTTTGATAAAATGAGAAAAATAGTTAGAAAAAAAAACTGAAAGGAGCAGCAACAAAAGTAAAAAATGTGCAAGAGGTGTGGTCATTGTTAAAAAATACCATCCTAGAAGCACAGACCAAATGTATTCCACACATTAAGAAAGGTGGAAAGAAGGCAAAACGATTACCGGCATGGTTAAAAGGGGAGGTGAAAGAAGCTATTTTAGCCAAAAGATCTTCATTCAAAAATTGGAAGAAGGATCCAACAGAAGAAAATAGGATAATGCATAAATGTTGGCAAGTTAAATATAAAACATTGATAAGACAGGCTAAGAGAGAATTTGAAAAGAAGTTGGCTGTAGAGGAAAAAACTCACAGTAAAAACTTTTTAAAATATATCAGAAGCAGAAAGCCTATGAGGGAGTCAGTTGGACCGTTAGATGATCGAGGGGTTAAAGGGGCACTTAGAGAAGATAAGGCCATCACGGAAAGATTAAATGATTTTTTTGCTTCGGTGTTTACTGAAGAGGATGTTGGGGAGGTACCTGTACCGGAGGTTTTCATGGGTAATGATTCAGATGGACTGAACCAAATCACGGTGAACCTAGAAGATGTAGTAGACCTGATTGACAAACTGAAGAGTAGTAAATCACCTGGACCAGATGGTATACACCCCAGAGTTCTGAAGGAACTAAAAAATGAAATTTCAGACCTATTAGTAAAAATTTGTAACCTATTCATTAAAATCATCCATTGTACCTGAAGACTGGAGGATAGCTAATGTAACCCCAATATTTAAAAAGGACTCCAGGGGCGATCCGAGAATCTACAGACCGGTTAGCCTGACTTCAGTGCCAGGAAAAATAGTGGAAAGTGTTCTAAACATCAAAATCACAGAACATATCGAAAGACATGATTTAATGGAACAAAGTCAGCATGGCTTTACCCAAGGCAAGTCTTGCCTCACAAATCTGCTTCACTTTTTTGAAGGAGTTAATAAACATGTGGATAAAGGTGAACCGGTAGATGTAGTATACTTGGATTTTCAGAAGGCGTTTAACAAAGTTCCTTATGAGAGGCTTCTAGGAAAAGTAAAAAGTCATGGGATAGGTGGCGATGTCCTTTCGAGGATTACAAACTGGCTAAAAGACATGAAACAGAGAGTAGGATTAAATGGACAATTTTCTCAGTGGAAGGGAATGGGTAGTGGAGTGCCTCAGGGATCTGTATTGGGACCCTTATTTTTCAATATATTTATAAATGATCTGGAAAGAAATACGACGAGTGAGGTAATCCAATTTGCAGGTGATACAAAATTGTTCAGAGTAGTTAAATCACAAGCAGATTGTGATAAATTGCAGGAAGACCTTGTGAGACTGGAAAATTGGACATCAAAATGGCAGATGAAATTTAATTTGGATAAGTGCAAGGTGATGCATATAGGGAAAAATAACCCATGCCATAGTTACACAATGTTAGGTTCCATATTAGGTGCTACTACCCAAGAAAGAGATCTAGGCGTCATAGTGGACAACACATTGAAATCATCGGTTCAGTGTGCTGTGGCAGTCAAAAAAGCAAACAGAATGTTGGGAATTATTAGAAAGGGAATGGTGAATAAAACGGAAAATGTCATAATGCCTCTGTATCGCTCCATGGTGAGACCGCACCTTGAATACTGTGTACAATTCTGGTCGCCGCATCTCAAAAAAGATATAATTGCAATGGAGAAGGTATAGAGAAGGGCTACCAAAATTTATTTATTTATTTATTTATTTATTTTATTTTATATACCGGCAGCCGTTTGCACATCGTGCCGGTTTACAGATAACTTACAACCAAGGATATATAGGCAAAGCCTTTACAAGGAACAGTTTGTAACAAACTCAGTAACATAGCAATAAACAAGATAAATAAGTAGGGGAGGGAGGGATAAGGGTAGAAGAGACAAAGGAGGGGGCAGGGGGAGGGTGCAAAGGATACATAAGGAAAAGATATGTACAGGGGTTTGAGGAAAAAGTGATAAGCACATCGATTATATACAAAGTAGTAAAAGCGCAGAGGAGCAATGATTGAGGGGGAAAGGCATTTGTAGTTCTTTGGGGGGAGTGGGTGTAGGGTGTGGGTCCTGAGGCGGGGTGTTGGTGAGGGTGGGTGGTTGGATTAGGGTGTCAGTAAGGGATGATGGTGATTGTGATTGGGGGTATGCTTGGAAGAAGAGCCAGGTTTTGAGTTTCTTTTTGAAAGTGGGTGTGGAGGGTTCGGTACGAAGGTCAAGGGGCATGGAGTTCCAATGGGAAGGGCCTGCTAGGGAGAGGGCCCTTTTGGTGGTGGAAATGAGTCTGGTGGATTTTATGGAAGGGGGAATAAGGGTTCCACGGAGCGAGGATCGGGTGGGTCTGGTGGAGGTACGTGGGAGGAAGGGAGGGTTTAGCCAGTTGTAATGTTCGTTAGTAATACTTTTGTGGATGAGGGTAAGGGTCTTGTAAATAATTTGTGAGTGAATGGGTAGCCAGTGGAGATTAATGAGGGTGGGAGTAATGTGGTCTTTCTTATTGGCATTAGTGAGGATGCGTGCAGTGGCATTTTGAAGGAGTTGTAGAGGTTTGATGTGGGAAGCAGGGAGACCAAGTAGGAGTGCGTTACAGTAATCAATCTTTGAGAAAATTATAGATTGAAGTACTGTGCGGAAATCAGAGAAGTAGAGAAGGGGTTTAAGTTTTTTGAGGGTTTGTAGTTTGAAGTAGCAGCTGCTAAGAATAGATTTGATGTATGGTTTGAAGGTAAGTTGGTTATCAAGTATAACCCCAAGGTTTCTTGTGTCAGAGAGAAAGTTAGGGGGGGTGGAGGGTGGAGGGAAAGGGTATGGGTATGGATGCGTGTTTGGGGGAGATAAGGAGGAGTTTTTTGCGGATTAAGGGCTAGGTGCATGTCAGAGAGGAGGGATAAAGGGATAAAGGGAATGGAACAGCTCCCCTATGAGGAAAGACTAAAGAGGTTAGGACTTTTCGGCTTGAAGAAGAGACGGCTGAGGGGGGATATGATAGAGATGTTTAAAATCATGAGAGGAATAGAACGGGTAGATGTGAATCGGTTATTTACGCTTTCGGATAATAGAAAGACTAGGGGGCACTCCATGAAGTTAGCATGGGGCACATTTAAAACTAATCGAAGAAAGTTCTTTTTCACTCAACGCACAATTAAACTCTGGAATTTGTTGCCAGAGGATATGGTTAGTGCAGTTAGTATATCTGTGTTTAAAAAAGGATTGGATAAGTTCTTGGAGGAGAAGTCCATTAATTAAGTTGACTTAGAAATTAGCCACTGCTATTACTAGCAACGATAACATGGAATAGACTTAATTTTTGGGTATTTGCCAGGTTCTTATGGCCTGGATTGGCCACTGTTGGAAACAGGATGCTGGGCTTGATGGACCCTTGGTCTGACCCAGTATGGCATGTTCTTATGTTCTAACAGGCAAGGGAGGTTCAAAAGCCTCCTAGGGAAGTACCCACACTGAAGCCAGACCAGCAAGCCCCACCGGTGGCATGCCCTGGCCCATATCTAGGCTTGCCCTGCAGGAGACCACGCAGGTGGTACAGGAAGCTCATCTTTTATCCTTGCACCACTTTGCTGGGGATGCCAGAGGAACATGTGGTAATGAGGAATCGCCCGAGTTCTCAGGCTATCATGGAATTAAATAAAGAACACCAAGGGGACATAGATCCAGTCACAGAAAGGTTGCACGCTATACCAGGCATCAACAAACTGTTGTGTGCTCTGCAATTTATGGCATCTAGCTCTTTCCAAACAGTTGGGGTCATCAGGAGAATTCCCCAAAAGGCTTTTTCACACTGTCTGTGCCAGGTGCTAACAGCTGTAAGCAGCCGCATTAATCGTTACATAAGATTCCCTCCCAACAGGCAGGCCTTGCGGGACTTGAAGAGAGGTTTTTATATCATAGCAAACTTTCCCAATCTTCTAGGCACTACTGACTGCACTCACATAGCCATCATCACTACTGTGTGGCAGGGAGATCTACCGCAAAAGAAAGCTCTTTCACTCCATCAATGTGCAAGTGATCTGTGATCATTGACTGCGCATCCTTGACGTGCTCGCCAGGAACCAGGGAGCTGTGCAAAATTCTTTCACACTTAGGCAATATGGCCTATTTGAACTATTTAAAGATGTCCTCTATGGTGACGGTAGGCTCATAGATAAATATGGTGTTTCTATCATCCCTCTCCAGCTATGGGTTTTCATCAAACAGCAGTGACATTGGGGGGGGGGGGGGCTGTAAGGGATCTGACTGCATCAGTTACATGACCAGTGGCTTGCACAGTTAGGTCAACAAGCCATCATACCAGGAGTTTCTCTCTCTAAACTGTTTAGACCTGTTAATGTTATGTATCCATATAAAGCACTTTATACTAAGGTCAGTGTGTGACCAAGCACTACAGACTTTCAAATGGTCAGCTTAAAACAAGTGGCAATTCAAATCCTCTCTCTTGGAGCTCTTGAAAAGCCACTTGTCTAACTAAAACCCTTTTGGGCACACAATGCAAGGAACTCCAAAGTCAGATGTGCCCTGTTAATGCTCACCAGCCCTCAGCTAATGGTGCCCATATTTGGATTCTGCCTGCAGTGTTTCTTCTCTGACTAGGATGTCTGCCACAGTTTGTCTTCATCATCAAAGGGGTACACGGGTTCAATGGAAGCTGTGAGATGTGCTTTTTGGCCCAATCCTATTCACTGTGTCATGTTGGACAAACATGTATCTCTGGAGGACATCCTTCAGAACAGCCAGGTCATAATAATTATACCAGAGGGTTGGAGTCTTTCTCAAATGACATGTGGGAGCGCAGATATACAGATTCAGTGTTATAGGAGTGCTAGGACTAGGTACATACTGCTTGATTATGAGTGACATGTACATATTTTGTAAGCACCCCGATGCATTGTTCCATTCATGAAGATATGACACAGCATAAAGTGCTATAGACAACATATAGTGTTACAGTAAAAGGTAGCATGGACTTTAGATTTGGAAATAGCTTTTTATGGCCTTCAGCCCAATCACGCAAAAATAAATGGTCTTTACGGAGAAGATAACTTCTTATTATTTATTTTATTTAACACTTTTCTATACCGACCTTCATGAAAAAATTTCATATCAGATCGGTTTACATGTAACAAAGGGTATAACTTAAACAAGAACAATTCACTAGACGCGGAAGTTACATATAACAAGGGTAGTTAACTTGGAGGCTAGGCTAGTCAGAGGTATAGGACAGTGTAACTGAAGAGAACTAGAAAAGGCAATGAAACAAAAGAAATGGCGGCTTAATTATAATGTCTAAACATAGCGGGGCGTTAGCCGGTAAAGCAGAGTCCTGTCCGGTTGACAATTAATGGCTTAGAAAGTTAGGGGAAGGCCTGGAGGAAGAGCCAGGTCTTAAGTTTTTTGCGAAAAGTTCGAAGGCAAGGTTCTAGTCTGAGGTCAGTGGGCATATTGTTCCAGATAGTTGGACCTGCTGTAGAGAATGCTCGTTCTTTGGTGTATGATAGTCGCGTGGCTTTTGTTGGGGGAACTTGCAGGGTACCTTTGTACGCTTCTCTTATAGGTCTTGAGGATGAATATAATTTGAGAGGAATCTGGAGGTCTAGTTGTTGCTGATTGTATATGGTTTTATGAATTGTGGTGAGGGCCTTGTGCATTATTCTATATTTTATTGGCAGCCAGTGAAGGTTCCGTAGTATGGGAGTGATGTGCGAACCTCTGTTGGTGTTGGTTAGGATTCTGGCTGCCGAATTCTGGAGCATCTGTAATGGTTTGATGGAGGAGAAAGGGAGTCCGAGAAGGAGAGCGTTGCAGTAATCTGTTTTGGAAAAGAGCGTGGTTTGGAGGACGGTCCTAAAGTCCTGGAAATGGAGGAGAGGTTTGAGCCTTTTCATAACTTGGAGTCTATAGAAACAATCCTTGGCAGTGTTGTTGATGGATTTCTTTAGATTCAGGTGGTTATCGAGGATGACTCCTAGGTCCCTTACTTGTGAGATCTGGGTGTTGGATGATGTCGGATGGGTTAGGGCTGAGTGGTCGGGGGAAATGAGAAGTAGTTCTGTCTTAGATGCATTGAGGACTAGGTTAAGACTGGAGAGTAGGCAGTTAATAGCTTGAAAGCAGCTTTCCCAGTATGAGAGCATTTTAGAGAGTGATTCTGTTATGGGGATCAGAATCTGTACGTCGTCTGCATAGAGGTAGTGGATTAATTTTAGTTTTGTAAGCAGCTGGCAGAGGGGGAGGAGATAGATATTGAAGAGGGTGGGGGACAGGGAGGATCCTTGCGGTACGCCTAAAGTTGATTTGACGTCTGAAGATTCTTTATTATTAATGTTTACCTTAAAACTCCTGTTGCTGAGGAAGGAGGAGAACCATTTGTGTGCGGATCCTGATAATCCGATTTCTGAAAGCCGATTTAGTAGGATGGTGTGGTTCACAGTGATTATTAAATATATCTAAGTTTAAAAGAATGCTAAAGAAGGTGACTGATGGTGACAGTGTAAGAGACAGCAAACTTTATAAAGATAAGCATATTTTTAAACGCTTTTGGTTGAGGGATATCACCAATGGATAGCAAATAAGATATAAAAAAATTGCATTTAAATATGAAATTAAAAATTAAAAACGGTATTCTCACTAATAAGGCTATAACCAATATAGGGTGGAGCCTAAAATGAGATACCAGACTTCGGTGTACATAAAAGAAAATACAGTGTCCTCTGTTTGTTGAATTTTGATAAGTTTAAGAGAAGACTTTCTTTGGGCTTTGTGATTTTTGTTGGGATTATCTACTTCTGCCAATTTGATCTCCAGGTCAGTGATTTTGTTAGAAAGTATTTGCACGCATGTTCTCCAAGGTGATGTTGTACCACCCTCACTGATAATTCCCTTTTGTTCTCTCATTTCTTCCATTAACTACATTACTTACTAGTTTTCCTAAAATTCCTACTTATAGTCTGCCAGATACCATTATTAATTAGAACATGATCTTGCATGGGTAATTATCACAAAATAGATTTGTTTTGCATATTCTATGCCAGAAAGAAACCTCATGCTTAAGCTTAAGCCTGAATAAGATGAGAATATGAGCTCAATCTCATATCTAGGATGGAAGAATTTTTGTGATATGAAAGTGAGAAATTTTTCAAATGAACTAATTCTGAAACAGACCTTATCTAGACTATTAATGTAGTGAAATTTTGTTTCCATTATTCCTGGGATACAGATAGGTAGAGTTGACTCTGTGTTCTGATGGCATAGAGCAGGGATCCTCAAACCTTTTCAGTGAAGGAACACATGTGGCATTTCAAATCACTTAGAGGTCTGGTAGGGGTCAGAGGAGAGGCTGATCCTTTCAGTGATTTCAAATGCTGTGGAAGGAGGTAGCGGGAGGCTAAATTCCCAAAGAGGTATGGAATATCTAGGTTGTCAATAAAACTATTTCTAGGAAATTACCCATCCTGCCACACCCCCCAGGAAGCCTGCCACCAACCTCCCTCAATCCTCAGCATCTGTATCTGCTCCCTAGGGGAGTGAGAGGTAAGTAAATAGCAGGTGGTGTGTTTTTAGAACACTCTTCTCCTCCATTCTCACAGCCCTATATACTCTATTTTATTCCACATCCCTCCCCTTTCCTCTACCCATCTCTCTTTTTTCCATTCTTCTCATCCCCTCCCCATTACACTTCCTTTCTCTACTCTTCCCCCTCATCTCCCTCCCACACATTATTCCCTTCCTCTCTCTCTTTCCTTCCTCGCCCCTCACTCACATTCATGTAGTTCATCTAACTTGCATGCATATTAAATGCCGTCAGAGGGGCCGACGTTCCCAGTAGGATCAACTAACATAGCCTCTCTCCTAGGTGGTCCAAATTTCCCAGGAGATGGCTCTGGAGCTCAGGTGGTGGCTACAACCTCACATTCTATTAGAGGGTGCACCTCTTCATCAGCTTCTGTACAGAACAACGTTAACAGCGGACATCTGAACAAAGGGATGGGGGAACTAACCTTGGCTCTAGTCAAAACCAGGGCACTTGATCTCCTGAGGAAAGCCAATATCAAATCAACCTGCTTGAGTTGTGAGCAATAAGAAATGCAATAAGTATGTTCACACATCTTCTTCAGAGAAGTGCATCCTGATTCAGATCAACAACCAGGTGGCCATATTTTATGTCAATAAACAAGAAGAACAGGTAGATAGCTACTCTGCCAGGAAGCGCTCAATATCTGGACGAGTGAATAAATATCAGGCACAGCTGCAAACCCAGAGATCTCCAACAAACTAATAGATTGATTCAGTAGAATATTTCACCCGCATCAGTAGTCTCTGCACCAATCAGTGGCAGAAAACATGTTCAAATTATGGTGTCAGCCATCAGTGGATCTGTTCGCCTCACAGGAGTACAGCCAGGTGGATCAACTTTGCTCAATTCTTTCAAGTGAGCGATGGCTGACTCAGGATGCTTTCCTGCTTGATTGGGAAGAAACAAAGCAAGAATGGTGCAAAAACTTCTTCAGGCTCATGCTTGACTGATCCTCATAGTTCCAGCATGGCATAGACAAGAATGGTATGCATATCTCGTACAACTTTCCAGAAGCCCTCCTATAGTGATAGGAACAAATCTGATGCTGTTTACTTAAGAGAACGGAACTTTCTATCTTCCCATCCTTGTTTCACTTAGTTTAACAGCCTGGATATTGAACACGTAGTGACTGCAGATCTAGACTTCCTTGCCACGATTGTTAATATATTGCTCTCAATTAGAAAACGATCAACTAGGCAGAACTACACCTATAAGTGTATAATTGCTCTGTTAAACTGTAATTATAGTTATTCTGTATAAGCTGTTATATTGGTTATGCTGGTAAAATGTTAAACTGTGATTATAATTACTATGTTAAAGCTGTTATATTGGTTATACTATAAAGCTCTGTTGCTGATTCCTTTTTGCCTGTAAACCGATATGATGTCCATCAACGAATGTCGGTATAGAAAAACCTTAAATAAATAAATAGATAGATAAATAAATAAATAAATAAATAGATAGATAAATGAATAAATAAATGAAATAGATATTCTAAGTGGTGCCTGCAGAACGTATTTGACCCTTTCTCATGCCAGCCTCGACATCTACTGCAGTACTTTCTTCATCTTTTGAACTCAGGTTTTGCCACAAATATAGTACGAGTGCACCTCAGTGCCATATCAGGCTACCATAATATGCTGGACAGTAAACCTTTATCCACTATCTTTTGATTTCTACGTTAATGAAAAGATTGTTGCATGTCAAGCCCCTGATTCAAAAACCTCGAAGGAGAATAACCAATGGGACAGTGCTATATCAGTGTACAAATTACATCACAATGAAAGGGAGGATCAATTTGGTGGGGTGTAGCATTTTATGTTCAGGAGGGTATAGAGTCTAACAGGATAAAGATCATACAAGAGACTAAATGCTCAGTAGAATCTATATGGGTAGAAATCCCATGTGTGTTTGGTAAGAGTTTAGTGATAGGAGCATACTACCATCCACTTGGCCAAACTGATCAAGCTGATGATGAAATGCTAGGAGAGATCAGGGAAGCTAACAAATTTGGCAGTGCAGTAATAATGGGAGATTTCAATTACCCCAGTATTGACTGGGTAAATGTAACATCAGCACAAGCTAGAGATAGAAAATTCCTGGATGGAACAAACGACTGCTTCATGGAGCAATTGGTTCAGGAACCAACAAGAGAGGGAGCTATTTTAGATTTACTTCTTAGTGAAAGGCAAGATTTGGTGAGAGAGGTAACGGTGATGGGGGACAATATTTAAATTTGCAGATCTATCATTAAATTTTCAAAAGGGAAACTTTGATAAAATGAGGAAAATAGAAAAAAAAACAGAAAGATGCAGCTGCAAAGGTTAAAAGTTTACAATAGGCATGAAGATTGTTTAAGAATACAATTTTAGAAGCGCAGTCCAGAATAAAAACTTTTAAAAATATATACGAAGCAAGAAACCTGTGAGGGATTTGGTTGGACTGTTAGATGACTGAGGGGTTAAAGGGGCTGTTAGGGAAAATAAGGCCATTGCAGAAAAACTAAATGAATTCTTTGTTTCTGTGTTTACTAATGAGGATATGGGGGGAGATATCGGTTCAGGAGATGGTTTATGAACTGAACCAAATCACTGTGAACCTGAAAGATGTAGTAGGCCAGATTGACAAAGAGTAGCAAATCACCTGGACCAGATAGTATGCACCGCAGGGTTCTGCAGGAAATCAAAAATGAAATTTCAGATCTCTTAGTTAAAATTTGTAACCTATCATTGGCCACCCTAACTGAAGACTGGAGGGTGGCCAATGTATCCCCAATATTTAACAAGGGCTCCAGGGGCGATCCAGGAAACTATAGACCAGTGAGCCTGACTTCAGTGCTGGGAAAAATAGTGGAAACTACTCTAAATATCAAAATCACAAAGCATATAGAAAGACAAGGTTTAATGGAACACAGTCAGTATGCATTTACCCACAGCAATTCTTGCCTCACAAATCTGCTTGCTTTTTTTGACGGGATTAAGAAACATGTGGATAAAGGTGAATCAGTAGATGGTAGTGTATTTGGATTTTCAGAAGGCGCACAAATGTAGGCCACTCACGCAGGTTTTTAAATCCTCCCCTTAGAGAATAGCCATTTTTATTACTGGCATCAGTAGCATGGTATCTACTTAGTGTTAGGGTACTTGCCAGGTATTTGTAGCCTGGATTGGCCACTGTTGGAAACAGGATGCTGGGCTTGATGGACCCTTGGTATAACAGAGTATGGCAATTTCTTATATTCTTATGTTCTAATGTGGTTTTTTTCCCAGTTAATTAAACCTCCGTTGACTTGGAAGGTGATTGTTCTAGTTGCTATCATATGTGCTAGAAGAGTCCGCAAACTCCAGGCTCTTGTTCACTATCCTCCATATCTGCAATTGTTTCATAACAGGGTTGTACTCACCACATGTTTCTTCCAAACGTGTTCTCCGTCTTCCACATCAGTCACTCATTCTGCCTATTTTTTTCAAGGACTCATTTTCATGAAAGCGAAAAAGCAGCCTTGGCACCTTACAAAGAATGAACTCAGCCACATCGTAAAAGCCAGCAGCTTATTGTTTCCCATAACCTCAACTGTCTGGGAGCTGTGGTTGCCAAGCGAACAATATCTAATTGGTTGGCTGACTGCATAGAACACTGCTACGATTTAGCACATCGACCACTCACAGGTTCTGTTATGACTCATCAGGTGAGAGCTATGGTCTCCTCTGTTGATCACCTTTGTGAAGTGTCCATAGAGGACATTTTTATAGTTGCAACTTGTCTTCAGTTCATGCCTTGATAACCTCTCAAAGACTGACAGTAGATTTGGTAGGCAGTCTTGCAAAATTTGTTTTCATTGTAGTCCATCTCCACGGTGAGGTCCACATTGCTTACTAAGTAAACGCTGTGCTGCAACCCTTGGCTTGGGACTCCCCATATATAATGGGGAGTTCAGCCTGCATATCGAAGGGAAAAAAGCAAGTTTGCTCGCCATAAACAATGTTTTTCATAGATGGTAAGATAAACCATCCATGCAATACCTGCCTACCTCCCTGGAGTCGATTATATAGCTGGATTTAATTCTGATACTGACTGAAGAGGTTCAAGAGGTAACGCCTGCATGGGAATTTCCACACATGCTCGGAAGAGAGCGAACTTCTACTTACTAAGGAGATATGAGTTAATTTGGTGCCACAGATGACGTTGCCCAAGTGCAATGGCTTATTAATCCTATCTACAGAAAACACTGTTTATGGTAAGCAAACTTGCTTTTCGAACCACATAGGGAAGAAGGCAAAATTACATAGAATGGAATAAGTAATTTCAGAAGAAAAAGGTAAATCATCCTGTTTCAGGATTTTTTTTTAGATAAAGTCATTAAGAGGTACATATTCAGCTGCAAGCTGGCTAGCAAAGTTAGCCAGATAAGCTTATCTGACTAACTTTGCCCTGTCTCTGAGTTAGCCAGATAGCTTTTTCTTTGTGTGGCTAGCTTGGGACCAGTCAGTACAGCGGGATTTTCAAATCCCACCATTTGTCCTGTAATGTCTAAATTAACTGGAGAAATTGTGCCAAATATCAGCCTCTGAGAGTTTAAACTTGCAAAATAAGTAGTTCTATGTAAGAATTTGTTTGAGATCTTGAAGAATATGCTTGCAATCAGTTGTGCTTCAGGCACAGATTTTTAATAGTTATATTGGTCTGTGAAGGAGTGGCCTTAGTACCCCTCCTTCTCCTATGCAGGACCAAATATAATAGAGGGATAGAGCTCTGTGGGTGGGACCCTGCTGGGCAAGAGGAGCTCTGTGGGTGGGATTCTGCTGGGCAGATTAAAAGGCAGAGCCCAGCTGAGATCAGGAGGCCCCTGCATCTCCAGGAGTAGGAGCTCCTGACTCTCTCTGGGAGTTGTGAGTACACTGCAAAGGTAAGCTGTCTAACTGTGATGTTGATTTTTTTTTTATATTAATAAACATTGAAGTTGTATGAGAAAAGGCTGGAGTCAGCATGGTTCCTGCTCCAGCCCACAAGATTTTGCTCAGCCATCTTCATATGGTGTTAGAAGTAGGATTTTTTTCACTACACAAAGCACAGAGAATTAAACAAGTCTCCAGGGAAGACTATGAAAGAAAATCTTTTGTATGTATGGCCTGCCAAGAAGTTTGGTGGCAAAGGACTGCTCTTAGAAGTGTGCACAGAGCACAGAAGTAAAGCAGAAAGGGAAAATAGGTTTGTGTAACCCTGCCTAAAGAAGGGGGCTGGGACAGAAGAAAAGTGCTTCTTGAGCTGTAGAGAACTGAAACTCTAAAGCTTGCTGGCTCAAAGAAGAGCACACAAGAGAAAAACATGGAATTACCTTTAATACAGAGTGGTCTGTGAGGCCCAGAGAGAAGTCAGGTTTAGATTTACAGCAGGCAAAGGAGGCAAGTTTTTCCTGTAGTTAAGACTCATATTTAGTGAAGTTAGTGCTGGAAAAGGAGGGTATTTTTTACCTTTGAAATAAAAAAAAGACAGAAATAGTTTTGCACTGTAGCTGCTTGAACAGCATGTGGGCCTGCCAAAGGGGAGCTGCCAGCATTAGATGTGAGTGCTCAGTGCTCGAACAGGGTATGGCCTCCAGAAGAAAGCATAGCTGGAGTAAATATGTAAACATTGAATCAGAGCCTCCTGGAAGGGTCAGGACAGCTGCAAGAAAGTGTCCTGAAAGACCAGGCTTCTTTGATGCATGCCTGGAAGCAATATAAATCAAAAGTACTGCGCTTAAATCCTTTCCGGCAGAAAGTAAAGCCAGGACTGGATTCAGTACAAGGGGAAGCAGAGGGAGGACAACAGCTCACTAAGTCACATGACTGCAGATCTGCTGTTCAGAGATGCTCCACTCCAGAGAGAGCTGGAAGCAGAAATGGGGCTAAATCCAAAACAGACCCTTAGTGGCCAGCGCCCACAGAGGAGATTTCAACTGAGCAGGAGTATCCCAGGAATGATCCTACAGTGACTGAGTTTGAGATACAAGAAAGCTCACAGTGCAGCTTCTTGCCTTTTCCTGGAGAAGGCAACAGTCTGCTCAGAAAGGGGCAATATAAAATGGCCTGCTGGATGCAGCACCAATTGGCCAGATGGAGGCACTGCAGAGAGGGCAAACAGAGGTGCTGTCTCGGTACTGAATACAAGTGTTGCAATGAGACCTGAGAGAGGCACTACAGGGACCCCAGAGGGAGGCATTATAGACTACCCAGATGCAACTAACTTAGAAGGACCAGAGAGAGTTGCTGCAGATGGCAAAGGCACAGAGAAGTTAGAAGAAGCTTTGAGGAAAGTTTCTGGTGCCATAGAAGGGGACAGGATCTGAAAGAGAAGCAACAGCACATTCAAGCCGCTCCAGGTCTCGCTCAGCCAGGAGGTGCTCAAGTTGCTATGGCCAACAGTTATTTAAGAGAAATGGAAGCAAAGATCCTTAGTTGCGCTGGGCAGAAGTGCGGTTCAGCCAAGAAAACTGCAGGCTACATGAAGAGAGCAGCATATCCAAAAGCAAAAGGAAGCAAGCAGCATGCAGGCTGCAGGAGCTACAAGTGCAACTGAAGGACATGGCGACTCGGCTCTTTGTGCATCAGAAGGAGATGGCACAGAATCTGCATAGAAAATCTGTGGAAGAGAAACCTTAACAGTAGCACCCAAGCGAAGTCACAAGAATCCTGCCAGAGTAAAATTGGAACTCAGAGCTCCAGATGGGCTCAGATAAAGGACTATGGGTGGACACTGGGCAAAGGGCACAGTGGGTGGTGGTGATAATGCTATTTGGGCTAACCCTAATGTATGGGGTGAGCTTGATCCTAGAATCCTGACCCCAAGCCTATCTGGCAGGAGGCCAGATGAAAGGGTTTGGGGATTTGAAAGCACTTGGACCAAGGGGTTGAAGCTAAGCGGGAGGGAATGTGAAGGAGTGGCTTTACTTCCTTTCCTCCTGTGCGGGACCATAGAGGGAAAGAGCTCTGTGGGCAAGACCCAGCTGGGTACGTTAAAAGGCAAAACCCAGCTGGGATCAGGAGGCCCCTGCATCTCCAGGAGTAGAAGCCTTTCGAGGTTATAATGCAGGAAAATCTGAAGAAATTTAGACTTTCCCTAAAAAGCTTCCTCCTTCAGTGCTCTTGATGCAAGGTCTGAATTTCTAAATGCTGGTAGTTTCTGTGTTGTTTTAGAATCCAATGCTGTTGTATGTGATATTTTTGGTGTTTGTTTCTTGATAATATTTTATGTATGTTCTACTGTAAATCACCTAGGCCACAATTTTGTTGTGTTAAGTGATTAATAAACTTTAATAAATGAAATGAAAATCTTCTCTGGGAACTTGTGAGTACACTGCAAAGGTAAGCAGTCTGCTGTGATGTTGATTTGCTGTTTATGTTAATAAAAGTTGAAGTTGTATGAGAAAAGGCTGGAGTCAGCAAGGTTCCTGCTCCAGTCCACAAGATTTTGCTCAGTCATCTTCACATGGTCCTGAAGAAAATGAGCATTTAAAGGTTGCAATTCATTTTAAAGGTAATGCCCAGAAAATCTCTCTTCCTTTTTTTAACTGACACTTGAAAAAAATAGTTTTTGTCATCTGAGGATATTAGCACTGACCAATCTTTTTGGCACAGGCCATTATATTGATAGATGTGGCTTGTTGTACCTTTTTAAAATATCAACAGAAAATGTTGTAGAGCATGAGCTTTCAAGACCACATAGGTCCCTTCTTCATATGATACTCTAGTTTTGTCTTAAGGAAGATTAATTTCTCAGAAAGGGTTTGCTACTTGTAATTTAGAAATACATTTACATTTATTAAAATTTATGAATCGCCTAACACAAAAGGCAAACAAGGAAAACATACATAATCATGATAATCAACAGAACAAATTAACAAGACAAAATCAACAGTAAAATAAATAAAATGGAAATCTATGTCATAAACCAACAATTGAACTTAAGAAATCAGCTAACACAGTCACCAACACACTGACGAAAATCATAAACCTATCCCTTGAAGAAGGAACAATGCCAGATGTACTGAAAGGAGCAATGATAAAACCAATCATTAAGAAAAAAAACAATGATCCCCTTATCCTGAATAACTACAGGCCAGTACCAAATCTTCCCTTATTAGCTAAACTAATTGAGAAAACAGTACAGAAACAGCTAGCTGAACACCTGGATGACAATAACATACTGTATCTATCTCAACATGGATTTCGAAAACACTACAGCACGGAGACATTGCTCCTCTCTTTAACAGATAACATTCTGAGAGGTTTTGACAGCGGTAAACACTACATTCTAATAATGCTCGACCTATCGGCAGCCTTCGACACAGTTAACCATAAAATACTACTAAATAGACTAGAAGAAATCGGACTACAAGGCAAAACATTAAACTGGTTCAGTTCATATCTAAAAAACAGGTTTTTCCAAGTTCAGATCAATAACACATTATCAGAAAAATTCAATCTCAAAACAGGAGTTCCGCAGGGATCAGCCCTGACTGCGACCCTTTTTAACTTATACATGCTGCCATTATGCCAGGACTAGGAATTATACATTACATTTATGCTGACGATATCCAACTAATTCTACCTATAGATGACACAATAGAGAAAACATTAAATCTAGCTAACATGTACCTTAGCATTATAAAACAGCTACTAACCCAAATGGAACTTGTAATTAATATTGATAAAACAGAATTTCTACACCTATTTATTTATTTATTTAACATTTTTATATACCGAAATTCATGTAGCAAAGTTACATATCAATTCGGTTTACATTATAACATTAAACAGGCATGACCGAATGCAATTACATCGAACAGGTGGATAAACTTAGATCATGTAAACTGGGGATTAAAGAACAAAGAATACAATAAAGAATGCAGTTCTAGGAAGGACCTGGCTAAAAATAAAGGAGTCATGGTACACCTAGAACGGAAAAATACTGAAATCAGCCAAACCTCAATAATCCTCAAAGACAACCAGAAAATTGAACTAGCTGGAAAAGTACGTAACCTTGGAATAATAATGGACCCTGAAATCATTATAGCTGGTTCTACAATATGGAACAGCATGCCCTCTGATCTACGCCAGGAATCTTGCCACAAAAAATTTAAACAAAACCTAAAAACCTGGTTGTTCAAAAAAGCATACTATTAACTATCGGGGACCTATACTACCCACTTACATCGCCTTCACAACCTCCCCTTGTCTCCCCCTCTCCCCCACCCCCTCCCACCTTGAATCGCTCCCTATTTGTTATTTATTTCACTATGTAAATATTTGTTCTTGTTGTTAATCTATTCTATAAGCTAATTGCGATTAGCTTATATTAGCCCTTAATTCCTGATATTCTCCCCAGACTCCTTATCACCCTTATGAAATCGATGTTTATTCTCCTAGTTAATGGTTATTCTGTTTGCTTATTCTATCAGATAATTTGTTGTATTGTAAAGCGCCTTGCTGAGTTATTGTTATCTGTAAACCAAGGTGATGTGCCACACGTGCCGCGGTATATAAAAAAAACTATAAATAAATAAATTAAATAAATAAATCTAAAACAGCACATATCACTAAAAGTAAAAGGATATGCAAAATTCATGGTACTCAGAAAACTAAAACCACTACTAACTCAAAAGGCTTCCGAACAATTCTACAGGCACAAATTTTCTCCAGCACGGATTACTGTAATGCCCCGCTGCTAGGACTACCAAATACAACATTAAGACCACTTCAAATACTTAAGAACACAGCAGCTAGAATACTAACTATTCCTTCAATAAAAACAGCAAGACTAACCCAAGTGAGGGAAAGGGCCTTATCATTAGCAGGACCCACAATATGGAACACAATGCCTCCAGAGATCAGATTACAAAGTGATCTCAAGGCATTTAAGAAAAGTTTAAAAACATGGCTTTTTAAACAAGCATTTTACAAAGACACGGGAGAATAGAAATTATTCAGGAATAGGCAGATAAGCACCGACACACAGTACTTAGGACGGTACAGTAGAGTAGTCCCTGAACTACACATCACAATAAGCATATTGATAACACCATGTATGATAAATTTACCCGTGAAAATACCTCCGGTACACTCGGTCATGACCCACTCCTCTAAAAATTATTTTGTCTAATGATATATTGTAACCGAACCTTTGACGGCACCTGTTAGAATGTACTATAGTACACTTTTACCCTACATTAAATATGTGCCTACATGTAAACCGTTGCAATGGTATATAACTTAGCGACAGTATAGAAAAGATTTTAAATAAAATAAAAAACAACTACAAATAATGAAAGTAAAAAAACAGGTATCATCATCATAAGAAATAAAAGTTAAAAAAAATAGTCAAAATAAAATATATCAAAACTTAAAATGGTTCTTTATCGAATTGCATTGTCGATTGGAAAAGAATTCCAGAGGATGGGCCCAGAATGCACACCCACGTTGAGAAGAGCATAGAGTTCTAGTTGATTGATAAAATTTCAAAATTGCATTGGCCCAATAACATGACTGATCATTTAAAAGTTTAAAAATTAACATTCCCACCTTGTATTTAATCCTTTTATGTATTAATAACCAGTGTAGCTCAATCAAGGTCGGTATAATGTGATCATTTCTTTTCAGACCTGATAGCAACCGTGCAGTCGAATTTAACAGCAACTGTAGCAGACATAGAGTTGAAGTAGGAGTCCCTAAATATAGGCTATTGCAGTAATCAATAATTGCAAAGATTGAAGCTTGTAAAACAGTACGGAATTCAGGGAGATGAAGTAGCTTTTTCAGGCCAGAGAGAACTCGAAGCCTGTAAAAGCCTTGCGAGACGTTTAATGAGGGGACAGAAAGAGAATGTATCAAGAATCACACCAAGGCTTTTCATGTGCTTCTTTAATGGAAAAGAAAGATTGTTCAAAGTGATAGTGTTGTCATTAAAAGAACAGTATGGGCTATGTATACCAAGGAATTCTGTTTCATACATATTAAGAACGAATTTGTTGTGATGTAACCATTTTTGAATTGTGGAGACACAAATACTGAGGTGTTCTAAGGTCTCTTGCCATGTAGGGTTGATATGAAAGACAAACTGGATGTCATCAGCATACAGTTTATAGCAATCTGTCAAAGTGGAAAGGATTTTGCATTCGGGGCAAGGTATATATTAGAGCGTTGCTGAAAGTGCAGAGCCCTGAGGAACTCCTGTTTTAATAGAGGAGAGCGCAGAAAAATTGTTCTTGAATTTAATCAAATGGATCCGGTTAGAAAGATAAGAATTTAACCATTTGAGAACAGTCCGTGACAGGCAACATTCTTGCAGACGAAAGAGAAGAATATTGTGGTCGATAGTGTCAAAAGATATATCAAGGGAAATAAGAAGGAACTGCTGGCTTGAATCAAGACCTCGTCTTAAAAAGTCAGTGAGAGAAAGAAGTAATTCAGTGCTCAAAGAACGACGAAAGCCAAATAGATGAAGGTCTAATAACTCCAATTTTTCTAAAGCAAAACTTTTTTCGACTAGTTTAATCATTTTTTTGGCCCATAAGTGCTTTCTGAGGTGAGCTAGTCTTCAAGACCTATAGAAAACCGAATCATAAAACGAAGACCTTGTTTTATCCGCATCTTATATATGTATCGCATAAAGCTGTAAGCCATCAGACAATTAAATGCAGCAAAAATGTTTGTCACCAGTGTTCCTTATTGATTTGATTTTTTTTAAAAATATATTTTTTCAGCATCATTAAGGTACAATTAACAGATAGAAAAGTAAATATTACATCATGTTTAACTCATGGTATAAAGCAACAGTATAAATATAATACATATAAGCCATAGTTAAAGGGTTCAAGTTTCAATTATTCATAACCCTGCTTAAATGAGTCTGTTTGAAAGGGAAACACTGGTAAGGAACATATACTGAAACTGGGATTTTTTCACCTACTAGTTTCCTGTAGTTTCCTGAAAGTCAATATTCGAAGCTATTTACCCAGATAAAAAGAGATGTTCAGGGGTGTGACTAATTTATCTAGCTAATTTAGCCAATTTTCAGTTGTAACTGGCCAAGTTATCTGGCTTTGTATGGATAGACAACTTGCTTCTTATTTATTTATTTTATTTATTTAGGGCTTTTTTATACCGACATTCATGATACCAATCATATCATATCGGTTTACAAGAAACAATGGTGCAAAAACATTAACATCAACATGAACAATAGGCGAAGAAAGAACAAAGTGAACAAAAGTTACAATAAAACAGGGGCACATGAACTGGGAGGAGGAAGAGCCAGAGTCATGGCTAACTCAGAAATAAATAATACCTAGTCATATATTCAGGATTATAATAATAACATGTACTCAGGACTGAATAATATCAAATATATAAATAATATCATATACTCAGGGCTGTAATAATATCATATGTTCCTGACTAAATAGTGTCAGTTCATAAAACTCGGGACTAATTAATATATAGTCAGAAGCCATGTCAGGGATGGGGTACGTCGACTGGAAGACCATAGCGAGTTATTGTAGTTGGGGCGGTCATAGATCAGGGAAGGCTTGTAGAAATAGCCATGTCTTGAGTTTCTTTCTGAATGTCAGCATGCAAGGTTCTTGTCTAAGGTCTGGGGGCATGGTGTTCCAGATGGTTGGAGCCGCTGTCGAGAAGGCTCGATCTTTGGTGGATGAGAGATGTGTGGATTTGGCTTGGGGGGGGGGGGGGGTAGCGAGCCCTTTTATGCTTCTCTGATGGGTCTAGAAGAGAAGTGCAGCGTGAGTGGGTAATGTATATCGATGGGTGTTCTGTTATAAATGGTTTTATGGATGATGGTGAGACACTTGTGTAGAATTCTAAAGTTTACTGGGAGCCAATGCAGGTTTTTTAGGATGGGTGTGATGTAGTCTCTTCTGTTGGAGTTTGTTAAAATTCTAGAGGCCGAATTTTGTAGCATCTGAAGCGGATTGGTAGAAGAGGCGGGAAGGCCTAGCAGAATGGAATTGCAGTAATCTAATTTGGAGAATATAATGGCCTGGAGTACCGATCTGAAGTCTTGAAAGTATAGTAGCGGTTTGAGTCTTTTTAGTACCTGAAGTTTGAAGAAGCAGTCTTTGGTTGTGTTGGTGATGAACTTTTTTAGATTTAGCTGGTTATCAATTATAACTCCGAGGTCTCTTGCTTGGCTGACCAGGGTGTTTGTGTGACTTGAATGAATGTTATCATTGTGGTTGAGAGATATAAGGAGCATTTCTGTCTTAGACGTGTTAAGAACAAGGTTTAAGGTAGTAAGGAGGTCGTTGATATCTTGGAGGCAGTTGTCCCAGACCTTCAGTGTTTTTGTGAGGGATTCGGTTATTGGGATCAGGATTTGGACATCGTCGGCATAGAGATAGTGTTTGAGTTTAAGATTCGTAAGCAGCTGGCAAAGGGGAAGAAGGTATAGGTTGAATAGTGCAGGAGACAGAGAGGAGCCCTGTGGAACACCTCTTGTGGTGCTGATGAGCGGAGATTCCTTATTATTAATCTTTACTTTGTAGCCTCTGTTCGTGAGAAAGGAGTCGAACCATTTGAAGGCCGTACCTGTTATCCCGATGTCCGAAAGTCGTTTAAGGAGAGTGGAGTGATTCACCGTGTCGAATGCTGCCGAGATGTCGAGGAGTATTAGAAGGAAGGAGTGACCGGAGTCCATACCCATGATGAGATGATCTGTGAGGGAGATGAGGAGGGATTCGGTGCTTAGAGCTTTGCGAAATCCATATTGCGATGAGTGGAGGATGTTGTGATCTTCCAGGTATTCTGATAATTGGCTGTTGACTATTTTTTCTATGATCTTTGCCAGAAAAGGTAGGTTGGAATTGGGGCGGAAGTTGTTGAGTTCTCTAGGATCTAGATTTGCTTTCTTAAGAAGGGGTTTGAGGGTGGCAATTTTTAGGACGTCTGGGAAGATTCCTTGAGATAGTGAGCAGTTTATGATGTCGGCTAGGTACTTGGAGATGGAGTCTGGCACCGATAGAAGAAGCTTGGTTGGGATTTGGTCGAGAGGGTGGTAGGAGGGTTTCATTTTCTTTATAAGGGATTCAATTTCCAGAACAGAGGTGAGCTCAAATGAATCCAGTGAGGGTCCGGAATTTGAGAGGGGGGGTGGCTGGAGATGTGAGTGGAAGTAGAATTGACAGGCAGGAGAGTTAGTAAGTTAGATATTTTGTTGTGGAAAAAAATTGCCAATTCGTTTGCTTTTGCTTGCGCTTGTTTGTCTGGGATGCATGGGGTAACGGGTTTTAGTGAGCTCTGATACATAGGAGAATAGGGCCTTAGGATCAAAGACGAGGTCATGTATTCTGTGACCGTAGAAATCTTTTTTCGCTCGGTGAGTGGCGTTTCTGTATATGTGTAGGGTTGATTTGTATGCATTCAGTGTGCTCGGGCACGGGGTCTTGCGCCATTTGTTTTCTCTTTGTCTGAGGTTTCGTTTAAGTTCTCTGAGTTCATCAGAGAACCATGGTTGTTTCCTATTAGGTGTCTGTTTGATTCTTCTGGCTGCCCGAGGGAATACTTTGTTCGCTATTGATTCTGTGATACTAAGCCATGAGCGGAGTGCCGAGTTAGGGTCAGAGACTTCTAGTTTGTGTAGTTCCTTTGTTAGATGCTCGCTGAGGACTTCTGAGGAGCAAGATCTCCTGTAGTGAACTGTAGATTGAGCGGGTTTTCCTTGCTTGTGAGGGTGATGGTAATCAGCGAGTGGTCAGACCAGGGAACTGGTGTGCATTCCAGGGGGGTAGAGGGTGAAAAACTGGAGTTGATGAAGATGAGGTCAAGTATATGCCCTGCTTTATGGGTGGGCTTGTTGATGATTTGTGTGAAGCCCATGGCCTTGAGAGAGGTGAGGAATGCTTCGCAGTTAGTAGAGAGCAGGATTGAATCGACATGGAGGTTGAAGTCCCCTAATATCAAAGCGGGGGCATCTAGGTTGACATGTTTGGCTATGATTTCAACTATGGGGGAGGCGTCTGTGTCCAGGAGACCAGGTGGGGCATAGATAAGGAGGATTTGTTGATGGTCGGATTTAAACAGGCCTAGTAATTGGTTGAAGGGTAAGCCTGAGTTCCTTTTTGGCCGCTAGGAGCAAGTCCCCTCCTCTTTTTTTCTGCCTGGAAAGAGAGAAGATGTCGTATTGATGAGAAGGTAGTTGGTTTGTCAGGGCTGCATCTGTCGGTTTAAGCCAGGTTTCTGTTATGGCGCAGATGTCTGGGTTTGCGTCTAGGAGATAATCATTTAGAATGTGTGATTTTTTTGTGATCAATTGAGCGTTAAAAAGAGATACTGAGAGTAGTGCAAGACCCAGTAGTTGGGTGAGAGGCGAGACCATGATCGGGATAAGGGATCTAGTGGTGCGTGTCCGGAGTAATGTGAGAGATTTTTCCCTGGTAAGGGTACTGTGGTGGAGGAAGGGAATCGGGTATCCTTGTGTCATGTTCCACTTGTGTTCAGGCTGGTCGGGCTTGGATGAGCGTCTGTTTGTTGGAACGAAGGGGTTAGGGTGGGAATCCTGTGGAGTTGAAATAGGGAATGTGAGTAGCTGGGTGTCCTGGTGGACTGGGAGAGGCTACGAGAGGATTGCGCGTCCTTATTCTGAGAGAGGCTGGATAATTGAGGGGCGTCCTTCTGCTGAGAGGGGAGGATGAATGAATAATGATAGAGCTTCTGACTGCTGAGGGGTGAACGTGTGTCTGCTGAGTGAGGGAGGTGAGTGATGGGTGGGTGTCTGTCTGTAGATGTTATCTGTCAGTCTGTCGAGTGAGTCCGTTGCATGTCCATCTGCTGCGTGAGCCAACTGGTTGTCCGTCTGCTGCGTGAGTCCACTGGTTGTCCGTCTGTAGAGTGAGTCCAGTGGTTGTCCGTCTGTAGAGTGAGTCAGTTGCGTGCTGGTCTGTAGAGTGAATCCGTTGAGTGTCTGTCTGTAGAGTGAGTCTGCAGAGTGTCGATCTGCTGAGTGAAGGAGAAAGGATGAATGAATGCAGAGTGTTTGTATGATGAAGAGATATGGAGTGGCTGAGTCTGTGGGTGCAAGACTGTGCTGACAGTATGGAAGGATGGGTGCCTTGCTTGGTGTTGCTCCGGTGCGCACGAAGGGGCGCACAAAGGGGCAGGCCCCTTTGTCGTGCTGCTTAGGCGCACGACGTCTAGCACCGTCGAGCCCTTTAAAGGGCTCCGGGCGCCTGGCTGACGTCGGCTCCGGCTCCAGCGGGCTTACCGCATTGTTTTCTTTATTTTTTTTTTTAAGTTCCTGTCCGGCTCGGGGGATTCCGGTGCGAAGTGGCCTCTCTCCCTGCCTCAGGTCCACCTCCCCTGACCCCGACAGGTCAGCGCCGAGAGCGTGGGGAGGGCTGACCTGGATGGCAGCGAGCAGGGAGCAAAAGGGGCGCGATTCTCGCCATCGAGCCCTTTAAAGGGCTCCAGGCGCCTGGCTGACGTCGGCTCCGGCGGGCTTACCGCGTTGTTTTCTTTTTTTTTTTTAAAGTTCCTGTCCGGCTCGGGGGATTCCTGCGCGAAGTGGCCTCTCTCCCTGCCTCAGGTCCACCGATATCTTCAAAGATATGTGGTTAAGTAGTGCTATCAAAATATTTTAACATGTCATTTGCGTGCCAGTGGCTCAATTCCAAACCCTATCCCCAATATGTTCAAATTAGCCTCAGCAGGCCAAGTAGTTCTGACTCCTCCTCTAAACCCCCATCAAATAGTAAAATGTATTGGGGGAGGGGGTTGCAGATCACCCATGTTTTTAAAATGTTGAAACGCCTCCTTCTTTCCCCACCCTCTACCTACCCACAATCACTATAAATTATAACACCTCCCCCCCCCCCCCACCTAGAGCATAGAAACCCCTGCTGGGTGCTTGCTTGCTCCAGGTACTTCCAGCACTGTTCTAAAAGACAAGCACTAGAAGCATAAGCTATACTAACACATTTTTCTTTTTGGAGGAGATTTGGGGGCAGGGGGGTGGGTTGGCACTGTTAAGTCCTTTGGGGCCAGTTTGAACATAATGGGGAGGGGAGTGGGAATTGGGCTACTGGATGGTAAATTACTTTTTTAAAATGTTTTTAAAATTTTGACAGCACTATTTCACCAGATATTATTGAAGGTATCCAGTTAAACTGGATAACTTAAAAGCCTAACCAGCTATATTTAAACACAGCTGGTTAGGTTTTTAAGTTATCCAGCTACATGTAGACTATTGAACACAGATCAGTCAACACCAGCGAAGTGTAGGTAGTTCTGGGCCATATGCTGGCAATTCACGTAATTTCACTAACCTGCTGTGGTAACTGGGAATAGCAACATTTTGAGCAAACAGCCAGGAGAACAAATGGAGGCAGATGGGATGTTTCCACACACAAACTTTATTTACAGTAACAGAAAAATACATATAAAAAGTTGCCTACCTTTGCAGCCCTTAGTTATTCAAAGTTCTCAATGTACAATGACTTCCTGCTTCCTCCCTGGGGCCTCCCAAACCATTCAGGGCTCTGACTCCTTATATTGTGGTGAGGAACCTCCCTTCACCCTTGCAGGGCTTGTTCTTAAGGAAGACCAGGCCTGACAGCTGTGATAAGTCCTTTAAGGTGTTCTGAGGGAGTTCCCTATACATTCTCTCACACCGGCTTCACATGACTTCTACAGTGGGGCCTTAATTCCCGATGGGATCTGCTAACTCAGCCCTTGACAACCAAAGTAGAGATTTTGAAACCAATGAAACAGAATCTACACTGTAGCTAAACCCCTTTTTTCTTCAGGAAGGAATACCATTATCCCTTTCCCCTTACCACTTGACATTTGTGATGGATGTCACCTGCATGGGCTCCTTTCAAACTCAAGGAACTTGGTCACCTCTAGAAGAACAGTTTCAAATAATTCTCTGATTGAGATCAATCAGATAAGCTCTGACATCCTTCATTCATCTCCTCAAGGGGAAGAGCATTCTTATTTAAACTGACAAGTCAGTCACCTTGTTCTACGTGAGCAAGCAAGGGAATACACGGTCATGGATCTGCTGTCTGGAAGCGATAAAGATTTAGAAATGGGCATGCAAATAGGCTATCCTGCAAGCTACCTACCTTCCAGGAATCTCCAACACATTAGCGGATTGCTTAAGCAGAGTATTTTGACCACACGAATAGTCACTGCGACTATCAAAAGCTGATAAACTATTCAGGCTATGGGGTCTCCCAGCAATTGATCTATTTGTGTCAGAGCAAAACTGAAAATTGAAAAGTTTTGTTTCATTTTTCCTAGTGAGCTCAGGTCCATGCATGATGGTTTTCTGCTCAACTGGAATACAGACCTCAGGTTTGTGTTTCCACCAATTCCTCTCATTGCCAGAACAGTGCAAAAAGTGCTGAAAGAATAGGACTATCTGTTCTTCATAGCACCAGCGTGGACCAGTCAAGCTTGGTGTACCTATCTGGTACAGCTATCCAGCAGTCTTCCCATCCCTTCTGGATCACAAATATCCTTACTAACTTAAGAAGCATAATATCTCATTCACCCATACTATCCCTCTCTCAACTTGATGGATAATTGGCAGATTGTCCTTACCTAGAGAAGTTGAGAACATAATAGTATGTGCCAGAAAACAATCAACTAGGAGAGCTTACAGTTTTAAATGGAAACCATTCTCCACATGATGTCAAGACAGCTTTGTGGATCCATTCGCATGCGAATCAAGAATTACTGAAATATCTACTCTCTCGTTCTGCTTCAAGTATTTAGAACCTCATCAGTAAGCATACAATCTCAGTGCCATCACCACTTACCATACTCAGACCAAAAGTAAACCTATCTCCACTCATCCATTAGTATTGAAATTCATGAAAAGCTTATGGCATTCTAAACCTCCAGTTAAAAACCTCCCTATTCCAAGGTAGCTGTACATGACCTTGACACTACTGATGAAATGCCATTTGAACCATTGGAGTCTGCTTCTCTCAAGTTTCCTACTTGAAAAGTGGTATGCCTTGTACCAGTAATGTCAGCCAGAAGTGTCAGCAAGCTTCAGGCTTGCTGACACTTCTGGCTGACACCACCGTAATGCAGTTCTTCCAAAAAGGGTGGTGCTTTCACCCATCCAAAGTTTCTACCAAAAATGGTATCATCTTTCCATGTTAATCAAGTGTCATGTTAGCTACATTCTTCCCAAGTCCACACACACATGAAGGTAAGGAAGCCCTTCTTACCTTAGACTGTAAAAAACTAAGCTATATCGTGAGGCTTTGCAACCAATCATCTCATACAATCCTAACAGATTAGGTATAGCAGTAGCCAAATGAACTGTGTCTAACTGGCTAGCCAACTGCATCATGCACTGCTATAAGATAGCAAGCCTACAAATTAAAGACTCTCAAGGCTCACCATGTTAGAGCCATGGCTACATCAGTGGCTCATCTGCAAGCCATACTTCTCAAAGACATCTGCAAAGCCTTAACATGGTTGTCAGTACATATCTTTGCTTTCCATTACTGCCTGGACAATCTCTCAAAGCGTCACAGTAAATTTGGACAAGCAGTTTTGTGTAGCCTGTTCACCCAGTAGTCCTCTCCCCATAGTCGAGTCTGGATTGCTTATTTCAGTAAACACTCTTCTGCAACCCTCAACTTGGGACTTCCCACATGTAATGGCTAATTGAGCCCTGCTTATTGACAGAAAAAGCAAGTATGCTTACCATAAACAGTGTTTTCCATAGATAGGATTAGTTACCTATCTGCCTCCCTAGAGAATAGACTACTTTGCTAGAATTAGCTCTAAAATTGACTGAGGGGGCTCACCAGGCAATGCCCATGTGGAAATTTCTGCATATGGTCAGAAGAGAAAAACCTTTACTAGCTAAGGGGTGAATTTTAAAAGAGTTGCTTGCATTAAAAGTACCATATATGTGAGTATATGGACTGAGTGCGAGCAACTCATTTTAAAACTGACAAATTACTCACACATATATGCTTGCGCACACAATAGAACGTGTGAAAAAAGGGTCAGATTTGGGATGGAGCAGGGCATTCTGGGGCAGGGCCAACATTTATGCACATAAATCCCAATTTTAAATCCAGTGAATGCAACAAGCGTTGGGCTGTTACCTGCTCATATTTACTTCTGCTCTTTTTCAGGTGTGTGTAAGAATAAAACTTGTAATAGCCAAATACTGACTGGGTGAGGGGGTCTAAGTAAACTGGGGAGTGCAGGCTGAAGAACCAGAAGTATCTTGATGACCTAGAGATAGGCTGAGCAAACTGGTTATTTCCTTTACGCTTGAATGTTATAAAATGTGCTTACTTGCGCATGTAATAGCCGACAAATTCTAAGGAAAGATATGCTAATAATGTTTCCCCGTGTAACTGCTTAAAATTAGGGGCACGCATATGTACGCTAGGCTTATTTAAATAGTTCACGTGCACTTGCACAGACTATTTAAAATTCCAGTGTATGTTTGCTCGTGCCCTCATATATGCTTATGTGAGCACATGTGCGCTCGTTTTAAAGTTACCGTCTAAAAGAGAGAGTGTTCAGTACCGCTGCATGATATCACCTACATTAATGGATAATTCATCTTGTTATCTATGGAAAACACCATTTACGGTAAGCAAACTTGCTTTACCTCTTGGAAAGAAATAAACTTGCTCATTCTGGAAATCTAAGAATACTGCAGCTATTAGTTTATTCAAAAGCTAGTGAAGCCTAGAGTGGTCATAATGTTTGCCACATTTGTAAAAAAAGAGAGGATTGCATGCTTTGAATTTTTTTGCAGTTGATGTTTGGCAGTCTTATTGACATTTTTCCTTCCTAAATAAAATAGATGATGCAACCTGTAGAATATTGAAGCCATCCTCATCATTTGTGTATAAAGCAATATTTGTTTTTCATGACTGGTTTGTGATTAAAGTGAAATAGTCTGAATGGTTGCCAACAACAGATATTAATGTATCATTTTCATAAATTATTGACAAGCATTCATTAAACTGAAATGTATCTACTTTAAGAAAATGGCATGGAGTAGATATTATCAAAATACATTGTGCTACAATAAGTGATATTCTACAAATTAAGAAAACAATGAATGAATTTGAAGAGTTGTTTTTCTTTGTATATATCACATGTGGTACTAGCCGTATCGAAGTGTGTGACTTCATCGTGGAGAGAGCTTGGAGAAATCATTTTAGATAATTTAAACAGTATACTTGACATTTTGCCAAACAGTCCATTTACTTTCTACCGTTAATTGCCTCTAAAAGATATGGGTTACTCACTATTATTCTTCTTTTCTGCTCTATAGCTGCAGGATTGAAAAGTAACTTACTTTGTAGTTGGAGCCAACTTCATTTGGAAGATGGTTTGGCAAGAACTTTTGCAAGATGCGCTGTAATTAACGGTACTATTTGTTTCAGAAAATGAATACACCATGGTCATAATTTTAAG
Source organism: Rhinatrema bivittatum (assembly GCF_901001135.1). NCBI lineage: Eukaryota > Metazoa > Chordata > Amphibia > Gymnophiona > Rhinatrematidae > Rhinatrema > Rhinatrema bivittatum. The sequence continues at coordinate 379,172,572 of NC_042618.1, forward strand.
ATATGGGAGATCATAGCTGTTTACTACAGTTTAGGGCATGCCACTATTATGGTTCTGTTTTACTTGTAGGAATTTGAGAACAAGGTGGAAAAGTGGAAGTTTCTTTTCTTACTTGTTCTCAAATACCTAGAAGTAAAACAGAATCATAATGGTGGCATGTTCCACCTAGAAGGTGTGTTTCTTGGTCTTTCCTGCTTTTTAAGCTCTACTTCCAAGCTCATGCCAAGTCACAGATAGCCTTGCTCTCCCAGTACTTCTATCAGGGGGCCCTCCTCCTTTATTGAATTGGATGAAAGTTGTTCTGCTATGCTGAAAGTAAGAGACTTAAAAGATTTTCAATCACATTAATTCATGGTTGCCTCCCTCCCTCCATCCTTCTGGATGGATAGACAGACAACAGCAGCAATAGGGTTACTGCACCAGTGAAAAACATCTAAAGATGGTAGAGTGGTATTTTATTTATTTATTTGCTTTTATATACCGACATTCGATCGAGATATCACATCGGTTTACATATAACTGAGTGAATAAGGCAATATCTGCCTATTTTACATTGTAACATGGTAACTTGTCTAAGATCTAAAGAGATGCATATATATTATAACATTTATAGTATATTAATATAATAACATTTTACACTGTAATGAGGTCATTTGTGAATTATAACATTTTACATTGTAACGAGGTAACTTGTATTAGAGCTAGAGAGAAAAATTTTTAATATAACATGACAACATTGCTTGGGAAGATAAGATTGGCTGAGGATTAAGGTATTGGCTTAGGGAGGCTAGCTGGGGGAAGCTTCTGATAAGTGGTAGGGGGTTGGGGGGCAGGGGGTGGAGAGGAACAAAACAATGGGGGGGCTGTGGGGGGGGGTTAACCGGTGGGAGTGTGAGCAGGTAGGTAGATTTATTTAGTCGTCAGCGTTGAAACCGGGGCGGGAGCTAAGTATCTGGCGGGAAGGCTTCATTTTAGAGTCAGCGTTGAACTCAGGGCGAGGGTTAAGTATCTGGCAGGAAGGCTTTTCTGAATAGCCATGTTTTGAGTTGTTTTTTGAACGCTTGGGTGGAAGGTTCATTTCTGAGAGGGGGTGGGAGGGAGTTCCAAAGTGTTGGGCCCGCTGCTGATATGGCTCATTTGCGAGTGGAGGTGAAGTGCGCTGTTTTGGAGTTGGGAATGGTGAGGAGGTCAGTGTCTGAAGACCTGAGGTTTCTCTGTGTGGAGTATGGGAGTATGGCAGTGTTTAGCCAGTTCATTTTGTTGTTGTTTATTTTTTTGTGGATGAGGATGAGGGTTTTGTATTGGATTCTCTGGCTGATGGGGATCCAGTGAAGTTCTTTTAGTGTGGATGTGATGTGATTGCATTTTTTAATGTTTGTGATAGTCCTGGCAGGCGTTTTGTAGAACCTGAAGTGTTTTCTCAAGCAAAAACTAAAAATGCTTTTGTCTACCTTATTGCTAATGAAAAATATTTCTGACTTAATGGAATCTTTTTGCTTGATTTAAGCTAGGGTTAGTATGCTGCTTCGTTTTGCTAACTTTGACTGGGAGAGGTCTGCTTTGCTTTACTAAATTTAACATTTTAAAAAGCTGGTGTAAGCCTGCTTGCATATGAATTCTGCTAAATTTTAAGATAGGGTTTTGAAGAATTGGTAGTACTTTTCTTTCTCCCATCCTTCTTCTTATGTAACTGATACCTTCTAAGGGATGTAGGCTTTCTGATTACTTGCCTTAGTAAAAGGTAAAGTTTCAGTTCTCAGATTTATGTTCTTCGGTTTCCAGACGCAGCAAATTAAAGGTTGGGAGGAATTTTTGTATCTTTTAAACAGGAGGTTTAATTTTCCTGCTTTCATCATGGCTATAGTGTTATTTTGTTCCCAGTAAGATCAGGTGGTTAGGCGTTTACCATCTGTGTTGTACAGGTTCTCTTCCTACCCAAAAGGCTAGGAAGGGACCATAGCTCAAACCCTGCAATATCTACAAGCTGGCAGTAATTAGAGAAGCCTTCTGGAAGCTGTGATGTCCTTTCTATGTTTAGGTTAAGGAGGAATGTTAACATACTTGATGCTGAAGAAGGGAGGGCTAAAAAGACTGAATGGATAAAAGTCTGTTTGGGCTTGTGGGATCTCAGCTCCATAAGCGAGGAGAGGAAAAGTCTAAACTGGTGCATGGCCTTCACTCTGGGAGGTAAATCCCACCCAGGGCCAATGCATCTGCTAGGTAAATTAGGTGATCGCCTAGATTACTAAAATTTGGGGGGTGTCAAAATCTCACCAGCACAAGGTCCAGGGGGTGCTGTGTCAGAGCCAATGCCACTAAAGAAAGGTTTGCTATGCTGGAGACACTGCCATCGGTAGGAGGGAGCACTATGATGGAGGTAAGTTGGGGAAGAAGGGTGTATGACTGTAGGTTGGACTAGGAGGCCAAATACTCTTGCACTGACCCTGATTCCACTCTCTGACAAGTGTTTATAAGAGTGCAAACAAGATAAAAATTTTGCAGAAGTCAATTAGTTATAGTATCCATCAATGACTCATCAGCATTACTAGAACAATTTATCCAACAATCAATAAAGTTTGCACACAATCATATTATTCTGTGTGCAAATTCATAGCATGTCAGTAGGGTCCTTTGATTTCAGTTTAAAATGATTTTCAACCATAAATTCCTGGATTTTTCTAAAAGTGACAATTGATTTAAACTAATTTTCACCCTAATTTTAGGATAATTAAAGAGCAGCTCCAGATCTACAGATGCAGCATTTCAAGACCTTCAGAACCTGCTGGCGTTGCGGAAGTGGACCCTCAGACCGAGGTGAGGTTGGCGCTACCCATAGGGAGGAGCCCTTCAGGTCCTCACCATTGGCAGGCAGGGCTGGCTGGAGCAGAGGCCCAATAAGTACTTCACCACTACCAGCCCACATACCCCTTAGGTTGAGCCCTTGGGTGCCGGGGCCAGCTGGACTGGGGGTGTCTGAGCTGAGATGAACTCATGGGTGAAGAGACAGTTGGCCAGTGAGCTGAGAAACAGTACAGTCCAAGCAGAGGTCAGGGCTGGTAGAAGACAGCAGAATGAGGAGGAGAACAAGGTCAGGGCAGGCAGCATTCCGGAAGATGAGAAGCAAGCAAAGGTCACAAGGCAGATGGAGGTCCACAGTGTTCAAAGAGGTCTGAAGTCAAGCCAAGGAGACAATCCGAAGGAAAGAGGACTGGAACAGATAGCAGAGAAGGCAAGGATGGCAGACGTAGGGACTCTAAAGACATAGGAACATGTAGGCAAGGCACAGGAGCAGAGGCAGGAACCAGAATCGTTGTGGCAAATAGCAACTCATAAGAGTCCAACCTTTTGCCAAGGCATCTAATGCAGGGGAGAGCAGGCCTAATGTAGGGAACGCCTGTGATGTCATCTCAGAGCGCCGCGGGCAGCTAGAGATGCCCCACTCAGCTAAGCAGAGGCCCTAGCACAGCTTGTGGGCCTTTGCAGCGTCTGGCTGCGTCTGTATCTAGCTGGCATTGGCAGACGCCCTGTGGGCCGGGAAGGGAGGTAAAAGTGGCTGGTCACGGGATGGACCCATGACTGGCCAAATGCAACAGTACCCCCTCCTCTACCACCCCCCACCCCCCCAAGGGCTTAGGCTTCTTAGGGTGTGACGCTAGGAATGCCCTTAGGAGGTTCTTGTTCAGGATATTCGAGGCTGGCTCCCATGTATTTTTCTCTGGACCAAACTCCTCCCAGAAGAACAAGTATTCCATCTCTTGTTCCTCCATCGAATATCCAGTACCTCATTCACCTGGTAAACCTGGTTTTCATCAGCAGAGATGTCTTGGGGTTTTGGCACCTTCCAGGACGGCCATGAGAGGACCAATGACTTAAGGAGAGAGATGTGGAAAATGTTGTGGATTCCCAGAGAGGTGAGTAGGCATACTTGATAGGTCATGGGACCTTCCTGGCATGTAACAGGGAAAGGCCCAATATAGCGAGGTGTAAGTCTCATGGAAGGCATTCAGAGCCGGATGTGGTGAGTGCTCAACCATCTTGTCTCCGGGTCTCAATTGTAGCACAAGTCATCGATGCGAATCTGTTGCACTCTTGGCCCTTTGCGCAGCCTCCTGAGCATCTCCTCAGTGTGAATCCAGAGATCCTGGAGTTCTCACACGGTTAATTATGCTGCTGGAGAGGGCACAGACAATGGTACTGGCAGCGGAGGTGAGGGCTGCCACCCATACACAATCTGGAAGGGTGCATCTCCTGTTGCATCACTAATGTGGAATTATACAAAAATTCCATCCATGGAAGGAAGGCAGCCCAATTATCTTGGCAGTCATTGGCATAGGTGCTCAAGAAGGTTTTCAAGGTTTGATTAGCTCATTCCGATTAACCATTGGCTTGAAGGTGGTAGGTGGTGGTAGAATTCCACTGTGATACTGAACTTCCGGCAAAGGGAGTGCCAATATTTTGCAGTAAACTGCGTGCCCCTATCTGAAAGCATATACTTAAGCAGGCCATGCAGGCGAAAAATGTGGTTGGCAAACAGCCAGGCCAATTCAGGTGCTGAGGGAAGGCCTGGAAGGGGAACAAAGTGAGCCATTTTTGAGAATCGGATGATAACGACCCAAATAGTGCTGCAGCCACCACAAAGTCAAGAGTAAAACATTGATAAGGCAGGCCAAGGGAGAATTTGATATGAAGTTGGCCGCAGAAGGAAATAATAAACATTTTTTAAAAATATATTCAGAGAAGCACGTGATGCGGTGAGCGAGGCAAGACGTGCCTAAGGGGATCCGGGTGCCACGCTCTGCTAAACTCTTTTTTTAAGCCTGCAAACCGCGTTTTTTTTTTCACTGAACGAAGGTGAACCGGCTCACCATACATGTCCATAACTAATTATATGCAGCGCTCACCAGCGGGAATGCCCCTCCGAGCCGGGAGAAAAGACAAGGATAAACTGAAACCCGGGGACGCAAAGATGGCGGCGGTATCTGAAACGGCGTCTGCCCCTGCTTTGCCTGAGCTCTCGCCAGAGATTTCGGCACAACTAAAAACGATTCTCATGGAAGCGCTGGATGTGAAGCTAGCCACCATCTCCTCTCAGATGACGGAAATTCATACTGCACTGTCGGATCTGAATCCTCGGCTGGAGCAAATTGAGATGCGAGTCGGAACGTTAGAGGATGACGCACTTACCATCTCAGCCAAGGTGTCGGCGCTGGAATCGCAACTTGAAGCGCAGGCAGCGAAAATCGAAGATCTAGAAAATAGGAGCAGACGATCTAACATACGGCTCCTGGGTCTGCCTGAATCGCTATCAGAAAAAAACCTGGGGTCTTTTTTGGAAAGCTGGCTTCCGGATGCCCTCCACCTCCCGGAGCTACTCCCTGTCCTCCGTATTGAGAGGGCCCACCGCCTCGGTCAGAAACGCGATGGTGAGACCCGTCCCAGAATTGTGATAGCTAAAGTCCTAAATTATGCCCATAAGCAAGCGCTCCTGCAAGCTTATAGAAGCGTTCCAGACCTGGCCTATGAATCTCATAAGGTACGCCTCTTCCAGGACTACTCGGCCAAAGTCTCGGGGCAAAGACGGAGTTATTCGCAGATATGCTCAGCTCTATTTGCTAAGCAGGTTCGCTTTACCCTGCAATTCCCAGCCCGGCTAAAAATATGGCATGACAATCGCACGCACCTCTTTGAAAATGCGGAGAAGGCTCAGCAATTTATGTCTCAAACATGGCCCTAATGGGCGGTGAAAGATCGGCCATTTTGGATAGACACCGTTACAGTGCAGAGCTGAGGCCTCCGACAGACCGGAGAATGCTTTCGGCCTCTACGGACTAAGGCTGGTGTTCGAGGTGATGGGTCTCAACGCACTGGGATGTCTTTTGTTCCTAGGGGCTACGGACTTCCTGACGGTTCATTAGTTGTCTCCAAAAAAAAAAAAAAAAAGGTTGTGGTGCATGGTTGCGCCTTATGAGGATGGGGGTGCTGCTGTGTTTGTTTTTTTCTTCTTCTTTTCCGCGAGGCCATCTGGTTTTGAGTACGGCCTCCCTTTCTTGTTGATTGTTAAATTTTGGGCACTATTTGGACTTTTTTATGTTTCACGGTGCCCACAATATCATTTTGAGACTGGACTAACTTCGTCCAAGCCGGGCAGTTGGGTATCAGACTGGATTTGCTCAGCCAGGGGACAGCGCACGTGAACAGCATTGCCCGCAGTAGGCCCGACTGCGGACCCGCCCAGAAGCAGTGGTGCTCAGCAGAGCCTACGCGGTGAAGATGCGTGGCACCCGCCCGCATCAAATTACGTGACTCTCTCCCCATTTACGGGGATTAGGAAGGGCAAGGTCTTACAGGGAGGGATTGGGGATGGGAAGGGAGGGGGATGGGATTGTTGAGGGGGGGGGTAAGTGTCATGTGCTTCTTTCTGACATTTTGTTGTGCTCAAGGTTCCTTTACTGTTTTAAGCTCGGGGGGCTGGGACTTTGTTTCCAAGTGTGTATGTCCATAGCAGGGGAGGTGCCCATGGGTCGCGCCCGGATACACGAGTCTGTCTTTCTTCATTATGGGTGATATTACAAAAATAGTATCATGGAACGTGAATGGGATGGGCTCGCCAATCAAGAGGTATAAGATCTTGCAACAACTTAAAAAATGCAATCCCACGGTTGCCTGCCTCCAGGAAACCCACTTGAATGCTAGTGAGAGTCAAAAATTACAGAAAAATTGGGTAGGTACCTGCTATTTTTCGCCAGCCAAGGGGAAAAAGGGGGGAGTGGCGATCCTAGTCCACAAATCTGCTTCATGTACAATTTCTCACACTGTACAAGACCCAGAGGGGAGACTAGTCATGGTTGTAGGGAATATTAATGGTCAACAATTCACGATCTGTTGTATATATGCATCCAACACGTACTCCCATGCCTTTTACACATATGTGTTAACGCAAATAGTGACCCATGCCCAAGGCTACAGAGTAGTTGCGGGAGATTTCAACTTTACCCATGATCCACAAATGGATAGGTCGCCCCCGGGATTCGCCCCTAGAGGGCATGCTGGGAGGGGGGCAGCTTTTCTATGTCAGGAACTATCTTTGCTTGATTCGTGGCGCACACTACACCCCACAGAGCGAGATTTTACACATGTTTCGCGGGCGCATGTCGCCTTATCAAGGATAGATTACATACTGACACCGCAAGATGGTTTTCAGGCTCTTATTAAGGCCGCCATTGGTTCCCCAGCGATCTCAGACCACGCGCTGATATGGGTCGAATTACGGTTTCACACTAAGGAACCTAATGAAAAGTTCTGGCGGTTCCCCAGTTTTCTGCGTGAAGATCCGGACTTTAAAGAGTTTCTCTCCCAAAAATGGAAAGAATTTGATCTCCATAATCACTCACACAAAGACACTCCCCAACTATTTTGGGAGACCGCCAAGGCCGTAGTTAGAGGGGAAATTATTTCCTATATGGCCTCCAGGTCTAAACGGCTAAATCATAAAATCTTACAGTTTGAAACTCAATTACGCGCGCATAAGCAACACATGTCCTCTCATCCAACACAGGCCCAACATAGGGCGTATTTCAACATCCTGAGGGATCTCAATTGTGCTTTACATCAAAGGGCCCAACAGGCGTTTCAGACGGCCGAAAAGAATTTCTTTAAATTTGGTAATAAAGCGGGTAAATATTTGGCCTCGTTGGAACGGGCTCATAGGGGTAAGACTTTTATTCCCAAAATGAAAACGACGGATGGGACACTGGTCACTTCTCGTAAGGCTATCTGTGAGGCTTTCCGAGTGTTCTATGAATCCCTTTACACTGATGATGTGCCTGGGGGGGCCAGGGAAGAAGCGGATTTTTTCCAGGATCTCCATTTGCCGTCACTCTCGGCTTCCCAGGTGGCTTTTCTTAACAGACCTATTATACCGTTAGAAGTATCCAATGTCATCGCCACCAGTAAGAGGGGCAGGGCCCCTGGCCCGGATGGCTTTTCATTCGATTTCTATAAACTTTTACAGCTGCAGGTGGTTACTCCTCTTACCAATTTCTTTAATGATGCCGTGCAAAAGGAAGCTCTCCCTCCTCATTTCAATACCGCTTATATTACGGTTCTTCCCAAGCCGGGAAAGGATCCTCAGCAACCAGCTTCCTACCGCCCAATATCACTGTTAAATTGTGACTTAAAAATCTTGGCCAAAATTCTAACAGATAGATTGGGGCACTTCTTACCAGCACTTATATCAAAACATCAAGTGGGGTTTGTTAAGAATAGGCCAGCCTGCACCCATATCGTTCGCCTGATCACTGCTATGGCAACATCTCTTCATACCAAAACCCCCGCTTTAGCCATAGGATTCGATTCCGAAAAGGCATTCGATAGGGTCTCATGGCCTTATATGTTTTCCTGCCTTCAGAGATATGGTCTGCAAGGTAGTTTTCTGACCTACTTATCACTCCTTTACAGTAGTCCTGAGTCCCATATCGTGGCCAATGGGTACAAATCAGAGGCAGTGCACATACGGAGGGGGGTTCGGCAGGGGTGCCCACTTTCACCTTTACTGTACATTCTGGCGATTGACCCGCTACTTAGAAAAATTGCACACTCCCCGGATATTAGAGGGTTGGGATCTCTTGATCATGAGTTTAAGATAGCAGCGTTTGCTGATGATATACTAGTCTACCTTACTAACCCTCACCATTCCTTACGGTTGCTTTTAGATATTCAAACGGCATATGGTACATTTGCAGGGCTACGGGTCAATCAGGATAAATCTGAGGTTCTGGATGTTGGGGGGCACGTGAGGGCTGCATGGGTGGGAATGTTCCCGCTTAAATGGGTTCATGGTACCATGAAATATTTGGGTATTCGTATTCCTCCCACCTTGTCTGACCTCTATCGGGAGAATGTGGAACCGCTTCTCCGCAACACGAGAAGCATTTTGGAAAGATGGCAGTCCCTTCCGCTTTCCCTCTCGGGTAGAATACACTTATATAAAATGATGGTCCTGCCCAAGTGGATCTATGTTTTTCAAATGTTACCAGTATGGCTTTCTCAGAAGCATCGTAAGGAACTTCATGCGATCTTGCGAAAATTTTTATGGGTCGGCAAACGAGCGCGTATCGCGTTAAGTTCCTTGATGAATCCGTTTGAGAAAGGTGGCCTGAACTGCCCAGATATTAGGGATTATAATTTGGCGGCCTTGCTGCGGCACCTCAAGGATATGCTTGAACACACCACTTATTATACACCGCTGGTAGATCTTCAGCACTGGCTGGGGATTCGCTCTTTCAATGCGTTGGTTCAGTTGCCATTAGCCCACCTTTCCTCTTTAGTAGCGGCACAACCGTGGATACAATCCTGCCGTCGAGCGTGGGTTTTCCTGTGTAAGAAATTTCACCTTTCTTCTAGGGTAACGGCCTTCTTGGACATATGTGATCATCCTTTATTCCCACCAGCGCATACGTTCTCCGTTTTTCATAAATGGAAGAGTAAGGGATTGCAGTGGGTGTATCAATGTTATTCCCAGAGTACTGGATTGTTATTCGCCTTTACGGAACTACAGGCGATATACTGCCTACCCAATACCGACCAGTTCGCATACTATCAACTGCGGCACTTTTTGGGCGCACAGGGGAGGCTTTTTGAACCTTCTGCTCCCTTTTGGGCTTTACATAAGCTGGTCGGGGCCAGAAAGCTTAATAAGCCAACCATAGCAACTTACAGACAGGCGCTGCAAGCGGCAACAGACGCAGGAGATATTGTCTCTCTTCACAAGAAATGGGAGGCCTGGCCCCAGTTTTCATTGCCTCTTTTAGTTTTTTCAAAGTGTTTTAAGGCTATACCAACTTGGTCTGAAAGTATTTTGTATAGAGAGCTACAATATAAGTTCCTACGGTTTTATTATATGCCTCCAACCCGGGCTTTTCTAGCTGGGGTTAGCACTTCACCTACCTGCCTGAAGTGTAAACTGAGCGAAGGTTCATATCCTCATTGTTTTTGGTCTTGCCCAGTGATATATGCTTTCTGGTCACAGGTCATTCAAATGTGCGGGCAGCTATTACAGAGAGACCTGCCGATGAATCCTATGTGGTGGTTGTTTGGGGTGGCGCCAACACGCTTATCCAAGCAATTGCTGGTTGAGCATAATTTTATATGCAAGGCAGGACTGATCGCCAAGAAGGTAATCCTTACGGGGTGGGTGGGTGAAGACGCACCCAAACAGGACCATTGGTTCACCTTACTTATTAAGTTGTACACTTTAGAATTTTGCAGTGCCCGACAAACCTCGGCAAAACGGAGGTTGGAGGTCGAAACCACTTGGAAGCCCTTAAATACATATCTGAGGCCTACCGTGGGTTCCTCTTCGTAGTATCTTCTTACGACCAGGAACATAATCTTCCCTAGAGATTAGTAGTAGCTAAGTACAGACACAGACAGGGGTGGAGGGGGTGGGGGGGGATAGGGGTTCTTAGGGGTGGGGGGGGGGGGGAGTAGACTGGCAGGGGATAGCCCGGGACTGGCAGGGGATAGCCCGGGACGCCCTTACGTCCCTACTTCATACTCTTGTTAAACCTGCATATGGGACGGGGAGGGACACGAAGAGGGTTGACTCTTTACAGACAGAAGGGTGATTCTTATGTTGGGGTTTGTTTATCTCTTCCTTCTCTTTCCACTGATGTGCTCTTCTCAGAATGAGCAGGTAGTGCAAAGGTAATTTATTTATTTATTTTCATTTATCTGTATTTGTTCACTGCCAAAGACATGGATTGCCGGCACATATTAGCGGCGGATTATACGATGTTCTGGCTGTAATTTTATTTTTTTCCATGTATCGTTTGCCATGTCTATGCTGTTTGGAAAAATGCAATAAACATATTATACAAAAAAAATATATATATTCAAAGTAAGAAACCTCTGAGAAAGTCGGTTGGAACGTTAGATGACAGAGGGGTTAAAGGGGCTCTTAGGGAAGATAAAGCCATTGCAGAAAGACTAAATGAATTCCTTGATTCTTTGTTTTCTAATGAGGATGTTGGGGAAATAACGTTTCCAAAGAAGGAGTCAGACCAACTGAACCAAATCACTGTGAACCTGGAAGATGTAGTAGGCCAGATTGACAAAGTAAAGAGTAGCAAATCACCTGGACCAGATAGTATGCACCCCAGGATTCTGCAGGAAATAAAAAATGAAATTTCAGATCTATTAATTAAAATTTGTAACCTATCATTAAAATCATCCATTGTACCTGGAGGGTGGTCAATGTAACCCCAATATTAAAAAGGGCTCCAGGGGTGATCCGAGAAACTATAGACCAGTGAGCCGACTTCAGTGCCAGGAAAAATAGTGGAAAATATTCTAAAGATCAAAATCATAGAGCGTATAGAAAGACATGGTTTAATGGAACACAGTCAGCATGGATTTACCAAGGTAGGTCTTGTCTCACAAATCTGCTTCATTATTTTTAAGGGGTTAATAAACAAGTGGCTAAAGGTGAACAAGTAGATATAGTGTATTTGGAATTTCAGAAGGCATTTGACAAAGTCTCTCATGAGAGGCTTCTAAGGAAACTAAAAAGTCATGGGATAGGAGACGATGTCCTTTCGTGGATTACAAATTGATTAAAAGGAAACAGTAGGATTAAATGGTCAATTTTCTCAGTGGAAAAGTATAAACTGTAGAGTGCCTCAGGAATCTGTACTTGGACCAGTGCTTTTCAATATATTCATAAATGATCTAGAAAGGAATACAACGAGTGACGCTATCAAATTTGCAGATGATACAAAATTATTCAGAGTACTTAAATCAGAAGCGGATTGTGATAAACTGCAGAAGGACCTTGTGAGACTGGAAGATTGGGCATCCAAATGGCAGATGAAATTTAATGTGGATAAGTGTAAGGTGATGCATATATAGGGAAAAATAACCCATGCTGTAATTACACAATGTTAGGTTCCATATTAGGAGCTACCACCCAGCAAAAAGATCTAGGCGTCATAGTGGAATAATACATTGAAATTGCCAGTTCAGTGTGCTGCGGCAGTCAAAAAAGCAAACAGAAAGTTGGGTATTATTAGAAAGGGAATGGTGAATAAAACAGAAAATGTCATAATGCCTCTGTATCGCTCCAAGGTGAGACCGCACATTTGATTACTGTATACAATTCTGGTCACCGCATCTAAAAAAAAATATAGTTGCAGTGGAGAAGATAGAGAGAAGGGTGACTAAAATGATAAATGGGATTGAACAGCTCCCTTATGAGGAAAGGCTAAAGAGGATAGGACTGAGGGGGAAGCGGGAGTATGATGGAGGTCTTTAAAATCATGAGAGGTCTAGAATGGCTAAATGTGAATCAGTTATTTACTCTTTTGTATAATAGAAGGACTAGAGGGCACTCCATGAAGTTAACAAGTAGCACATTTAAAACTAATCAGAGAAAATTCTTTTTCACTCAATGTACAATTAAGCTCTGGAATTTGCTGCCAGAGGATGTGGTTAGTGCAGTTAGTGTAGCTGGGTTTAAAAAAGGTTTGGATAAGTTCTTGGCGGAGAAGTCTATTAACTGCTATTAATCAAGATGACCTAGGAAATAGCCCCTGCTATTGCTGGCATCAGTAACATGGTGTCTACTTAGTGTTTGAGACCTTGCCAGGTAGTTATGGCCTGGACTGGCCACTGTGGAAACAGGATGTTGATGGACCTGTGATCTGATCCAGTATGGCAATTTCTTATGTTCTTATGTAAATGGGTCCAGGGTTCCTTGGGGTCTGACAACGGCTGTAACAGTCCCCAAGGTCTCCCCACCAGTGTTTTTGCTGGGTGCAGGTAGGACAAGTATCTACATAGGCCCTGATATCTCTCTGCTTCTGAGGCCATCAGTAATACTGCTGGAGCAGTGTGAGAGTCTGGGCCTGCCCATGGCGATCTGTGACACGGTAGTTGTAGGACAGTTCCAATAACTTGTTTGGAATTGATGTGGAACAACCATCTTCCTTGGAGGAACAGTCACAGAGGAGGCCAAGAGAATCCAAGCTGGATCTGTAATCTTCCTGAGAGGATCAGGTGTTATGAATCGGAGAGTGGACCCTTGTTCCGAGGTAGAGTCAGCGCTGCCGAGAAGGAAGTTAACCCTCGTCGGTCTCTACCGTCGGATGGCAAGGCCTGTTGAAGATGTTGAGATGAAGGCTTCACCCTGGAAGCTCGTGATCCCCCCAGGAAGAGCCCGTAGGGACACGGCCGCTGAGACTTAGGAGACTCCCTGAAGATGGTCTGGATGCAGACGCCTCCTGCAGGTCGTGAGTTCCAGATGGCTGGCGCCTCCAGCAGGTCGTGATCTGTCCGAGAGTGCACATTGAAAGATAGTCCCAATCCAGTCCAAGGGGCGAAGTCCAGAGAGAGGTCGAGAGCCAGTCCAGGAGCAGACGGGAGAATGGTCTGAAGCCAATCCAGGAGCAAAGAAGGAGAAGGGTCCAGAGCCAGTCCAAGTCAATACCAGAAGATCACCACCACTGGTCCGAGGGTCAGGAGCCAAAGAATCAGTCCAACGGGGAGAAGAGCAGAAGCGGATCCGGAACACTGACACAGGAACCAAGCACAGAGCCTCAATACCAAGGCAAGGTCTGAGTATCAGACCTTGCCTTATATACCGGAACTGGAAGGAGGAGTCCCCGGGGGAGCCATGACAATTTCCTGTCATGGCTCCTTTAAATTCTCTCTTCAGCCGCGCGTGCGGCTCCTAGGAGGCTGAGGGGGAGGAGCCAGACCGCTGAACCCATGCGGTCGATTAGGCAGCAGCAGAAGCTGCGAAGAAGTAACGACAGAGGGCTGCCTGCCGCTGCAGGAGCCCCCGATGCTCCCGGTGAGTTGGTTATCGCCGTGGCTGCCGGCCCGACCCTGGTCGCGGCCCGCTGCGGCCGGCGGCCATGACACCTTGCCGTGGGGCGCCGCGGCCTGTGTTTCTAAGAGTACTCCCTCCTTTAGGCCTCCCCCGAGAAGGCTTGGGTTTTCCAGGGTGTGCAATATGAAAGTTCGTGAGAAGAGACTTATTCAGTATATTCCTAGCAGGCTCCCAAGAATTCTCCTCAGTACCGAATCCTTCCCACGATAGAAGATACTCCCATGTTTTGCCTCTTTTCTAGATGTCCAGAACCTCATGTACCTGGTATATGGTCTCATCCTCAGCCCTATGCTGTGGTACTTCGGGAGTTTTCCGGGAATGCCACGTGAGGACCAACGGTTTCAGAAGGGACACATGGAAGGAGTTATGAATCCTCAAGGTGGTCGGTAAACGGAGTTGGTAAGTTACAGGACCAAGCTGACGTAGTACAGGAAAAGGTCCAATATATCGTGGGGCCAACCGCATGGAAGGAACTCACAACCGGATATGGCGTGTGCTAAGCCATACTTTCTCTCCTGGATGGAACCGTGGAGCTGCTCGTCGATGCTCGTCAGCGAATGTCTTGGCGGAATGGGCAGCTTTCCGGAGCATGCGCTGGGTGTAAATCCAGAGCCGCCATAACTGCGGTAAGCTGAGCTGCTGGTGATGGTACCGGTAATGGCAACGGTAGAGGCGGCCTGGGGTGTCGTCCAAATATAATCTGGAACGGGGACATCCCTGTTGCGGAGCAGACATGCGAGTTATGAGAGAACTCAGCCCAAGATAGAAGCGCTGCCCAATCGTCCTGGTGGGAGTTGACGTACATCCGAAGAAATTGCTTTTAACGTACGATTAGTGCGTTCTGCCTGTCCGTTAGCCTGCGGATGAAATGCAGTGGTGTAGTCCAGGGAAATGTTAAATTTTTTGCAAAGATTGAGCTAGTAACGAGCCATGAACTGAGGGCCACGATCAGATAAGATATGCTGTGGGAGGCCATGGAGACGGAAAATATGAAGCATAAACGGGGAGAAGAGCAGAATCAAGGCAAGGAGTGGATCCGGAACACCAACACAGGAACCAAGCACAGAACCTCAATACCAAGGCAAGGTCTGAGTATCAGATCTTGCCTTATATACCGGAACTGGAAGGAGTCGTCCCCGGGGGAGCCATGACAATTTCCTGTCATGGCTCCTTTAAATTCTCTCTTCAGCCGCGCACGCGGCTCCTAGGAGGCTGAGGGGGAGGAGCCAGACCGCCGAACCCATGCGGTCGATTAGGCAGAAGCAGAAGGCACGAAGAAGTAACAACATAGGGCTGCCTGCCGTCGCAGGAGCCCCCGATGCTCCCGGTGAGTTGGTTATCGCCGTGGCCGCTGGCCCGACCCTGGTTGCGGTCCGCCGCAGCTGGCGGCCTTGACAGCCGGCCGCGGGGTGCCGCAGCTGGTGTTTCTAACATCAGGCATGTCTTCAACCTCGAAGGACCATAAGAGGGATCTGCCCAGGTGTTTTTGGTTGCAGGCCGATATCAAACTTCAAAGTCAAAATGTGCCAAATGCAGGGACCAGCTAGCTTGACATGGATTCAGAAACTGTGCTTGGTGAAGATGCTCCAAATTCTTATGGTCAGTATATTTCATAATCCAGTGTTGCACACCTTGTAACCATTGCTGCCATTCTTCAAGTTCTATCTTGATGGCTGTAATTCCTTGTCTGCAACTTCATCATTCCAATCGGTGGGTAAGAACTTCTGCGAGAAGGAGGAGAAAGGGCGGAGGACTCCTGTACTAGAATGTTAGCTCAAGACGGCCCCAATGCCCAAGGAGGAGGCCTCAGCCTCCAACATGAAAGGGCATGTGGGTTCTGGATGGTGGAGGCATGGTTCTTGAAGGACTTTTTCAATTCAAGGAACGCCATGATTGATCCATAGGCCAGACTTTAGTATTGGCCCCTTTTCTGGTGAGTGCCGTGAGGGGGACTGTGATCCCCACAGGTAGCATCAAACACCCCCCCCCTTAGTCCAAGGGTCCACCAGTATAACACAGTCACTCCGAATAAATTAAGCCAGCCACAAGTCTTTGGTGTAAGCTTTATTTTGGGTCTACTTTTTCTACTACAGTCTATTGCTCCATTGTCCAGATGTGGCCTAACTATAAGAACATAAGAACATGCCATAATGGGTCAGACCAAGGGTCCATCAAGACCAGCATCCTGTTTCCAACAGTGGCCAATCCAGACCATAAGAACCTGGCAAGTACCCAAAAACTAAGTCTATTCCCTGTTACCGTTGCTAGTAATAGCAGTGGCTATTTTCTAAGTCAACTTAATTAATAGCAAGTAATGGACTACTCCTCCAAGAACTTATCCAATCCTTTTTTAAACACAGCTATACTAACTGCACTAACCACATCCTCTGGCAACAAATTCCAGAGTTTAATTGTGCGTTGAGTAAAAAAGAACTTTCTCCGATTAGTTTTAAATGTGCCACATGCTAACTTCATGGAGTGCCCCCTAGTCTTTCTATTATCCGAAAAAGTAAATAACCGATTCACATCTACCCGTTCTAGAACTCTCATGAATTTCAACACTTCTATCATATCCCCCCTCAGCCATCTCTTCTCCAAGCTGAAAAGTCCTAACCTCTTTAGTCTTTCCTCATAGGGGAGCTGTTCCATTCCCCTTATCATTTTGGTAGCCCTTCTCTGTACCTTCTCCATCGCAATTATATCTTTTTTGAGATGCGGCGACCAGAATTGTACACAGTATTCAAGGTGTGGTCTCACCATGGAGCGATACAGAGGCATTATGACATTTTCCGTTTTATTCACCATTCCCTTTCTAATAATTCCCAACATTCTGTTTGCTTTTTTGACTGCCGCAGCACACTGAGCCGACGATTTCAATGTGTTATCCACTATGACACCTAGATCTCTTTCTTGAGTTGTAGCACCTAATATGGAACCTAACATTGTGTAACTATAGCTTGGATTATTTTTCCCTATATGCATCACCTTGCACTTATCCACATTAAATTTCATCTGCCATTTTGATGCCCAATTTTCCAGTCTCACAAGGTCTTCCTGCAATTTATCACAATCTGCTTGTGATTTAACTACTCTGAACAATTTTGTATCATCTGCAAATTTTATTATATCACTCGTCGTATTTCTTTCCAGATCATTTATAAATATATTGAAAAGTAAGGGTCCCAATACAGATCCCTGAGGCACTCCACTGCCCACTCCTTTCCACTGAGAAAATTGTCCATTTAATCCTACTCTCTGTTTCCTGTCTTTTAGCCAGTTTGTAATCCACGAAAGTACATTGCCACCTATCCCATGACTTTTTACTTTTCCTAGAAGCCTCTCATGAGGAACTTTGTCAAACGCCTTCTGAAAATCCATATATACTACATCTACCGGTTCACCTTTATCCACATGTTAATTAACTCCTTCAAAAAGGTGAAGCAGATTTGTGAGGCAAGACTTACCTTGGGTAAAGCCATGCTGACTTTGTTCCATTAAACCATGTCTTTCTAGTTCTAAATGGTTTCTGTTGCACACTGACTCAGTCAGTGTGAGTAAAAGAAAGATATAGAGGATACCAGCTGGAAAGACTCTGCTGGGCTGTCTTCCATAAAAGGGAAAGGCCTAACAGGCAAAGTAGCATTGTATGGTGCTTTGTCAAAACTGGCTGCCGGTCTATATGCTATCCCCAGCTTCTGCGGTCGGACATGGGGGATTCTCATATCGGGAACTATGTCTATTGGGATACCATGGTGTAGAGCCAGATTATGGAATACACAGCAGAGCAGCACTATTTCTGCAACTATGAGTTGGGCATGCATTAACGCTCTCCCTGTTTTGTTCCAACAGTGAAATCTACTTTCCAGAACATAGAGTCTCATTGTATCTCATCTCCGCCGGCGTGCTGGGAATAGCGACAAGTGTGAGAAGCCAGGTCCTGCAATTGTATCCCAAATCTCCTGCGACACAGAGAGAATGGCTGTATCATTCAGATCACCGTTACTTTGTGATATCGCAGCCAACTCCTACCATGCTATAAAACAGTAGAAGCTATGCTGTAGCCTTGCATGAGCCTTAAAAGGCTCTTTCCAAACTCCAAGTCCATGCTGCATTTTACTGTGACACTATATGAATGCTAAAGCACTTGCTTATGCTGTGTCACATCATCCTGAACTGAAAACTGTATCTGGGGGTTCCCACAATATGTGATCCTGTCACTCACAACCAAGCTAGCACTATCCACTTCTAGCACTCCGCTAACACTGAAGCAGTACATCACAGCTGCCAGACATCATGAAGAAAAACATCAAGCTTGTGGAATGATTATATGCATGTCCCTGGCTGTTCTGCAGTAGGTCCTCCAGAGATACACATTTGTCTGACCTAACACAGTAACTATGATAGGGGCAAAATGCACAGGCCTCAGCTTCTATTTAACCCATGTGATGGTGAAGAGAAACAGAGGCTGACACCCTGGCTGACTGCTCACTAACAGGGCACACAAAAACCACCACTCACAGGAGACTTTATACTGTTGGGCTCCACATACTGGTTGTCAGTCAATATGAAAGCCATTGTGAAATAAGTACACACTGTGACTTGCTTAGCCAAAGCGTGTATCCTAATTAACTGGATTAAGCCTCTTGGCTCTACACCTATTATGTGGTTTCGGAAGCTTGAAGATTGGATGCAGGTGCAGAGACTTGATGTTAAATTTACTAACCGCAAGGTATTGCGGGAATACTTAAAGCTACAGGAATTGACCTATGCCCAATTGCCCGAAACACTTCGCCAATCGCTACTGATTAGTGGCTACTCCAAGGATTGGTAGCTCCCGTACGTCTTGTGTGTCCGTCCCAACCGCCACTCTCCACTGGACCTTACCATACCTGCTAAGAGCATAATAGGTGGCATGCATGTAATTTCTGGAGAGGACATCATGGTACAGCTGGTTGAATGAGAAGATGATTGAAGAGTGGATGTGTGAAATAGGCTATGAATGATTTGCGTGAATGGGGTAAAAAAGGAAAAAAGTACACAGGAACAGGATATTCTAAACTTTATTGCAGAATGACATCATTTGTGTAACCAGTTGTTGTTAATCTAATGTTTGCAGTTGATGTATAATCAATCATCATCGCATTGTTTTGCAACATGTGCACACATTGTAAAATCAAGAGTTCTTGAATTGTATCCCTCTTGTGTTAAATAAAGATTTAAAAAAAAAGAAAGGAGCCAAATGCCATGAAATGCAGGGTGCACAATAGTTTGGTGAGGCCTGATATAGCATGGGACCTTTCCGTGACGGATCCAGATCTCCTCTGAATTCTTCATATAATTTCATGGTAGCCTGAGAGGTAAGGTAATACCTGCTAACCACATGACCCTCAGGCATGCCCAGCTATGTGGTTCTTGGATGAAAGAAGTGCTTCCTGTATCATCGCTGTGCCCTCCTTTGTGGCAAGCCCTGCAGTGGGCCAGAACGCTCTACTGGCGGGGCTGGCAGCTCTGGCTCCGGTGCAAGGACTTCCCTAGGAAGGGTTTGAATTTCCCTTGCCTGTTGTGGTTCTTATTGTTGTCACTGGTGAGCAGCCTGAAGCAGCTAGTATCCCATTACAAGTAAACTTCTCCCTAACATTATAGCTTTAGGAAGACAGACCAGGTAAGAAAAGGTGTTTTTATTGGCCCAGGAGGGCTTTGTAGATGTAGATCTGAGAAAAGGCCTCATTTTATTACATGGAATAATAGCCACAATCCACTATAATGGCCGCTGTTGCGCAATAAAATCTCCCTCCCCCCCCCCTACTGCAAAAAAAGGTGTTTTTCCCCTCATAAAATCCCGCGTTACTGTGTGCTATTTTGCCACAAAATTCGGTAGGAGTCCCTCATTTTCATAATTTTCTAGCTTTTACATACTCATCATATTTGCATACTAACAAGTGACACACTATCACGCATCTAATGCTTGTTGGACTCATTTTATCGCACCATACAGCCCTAACGTGATTTGATGAATGACCCTGTCAGCTCCTTACTCCAAAAATGACCACACTGCTCCTACTCCTAGGCACCACAAGTAGAATTGGGACCTCCAATTATAGCCAGCCTCAGAGGAGGGGCTGAAGTGGACTGAAGTTTCCCACTAAGCTGGAAAATCACTGGATAAGGATCTAGGGTCATCTAATGCTGACCACAGGGTCATCACAAAGGGATGTTTAGAGGAGTTCAGAAGTGGGGTCAGCAGTTACGCATGTAAGCTGCTATTGTAAAAGATACTTACACAAACAAATTGCCAACTTACTTGCATAATTTTACACGTGCTAATTATCTGACATAGTTGATATTAGACTTGTTTATTGTGTGTTATTGGTTGGGCGTGAGGTCTGGGTGAATTGGGGATACTTCAGTCTGAAAAAGGAGGAGCACTCAATGATCTGGAGGAAGGGACAAACTGGTAATTAGTAAACTGGTTAATTTCAATTATGCGCCCATGTTTTAAAACAGTTACACAAGTCTTACTTTATTTTTGTGTGAAAATATACACGTGTATATATTTTTTTTAAGTAGGAAAACTATGTGCTTTCAATGCATTGCAATACTCGTTTTCAATGCATTGCATGTATTCTTGTGTAAGCATACATATCCACGTGTTCTTGGTTAAAGATATGCATATTTTATAATACATGCAGGTTACACTATACTATCATAGATCTACACGCGGCCATATATACTTGTACATGCTGCACGTTTTTGTTTGCAATATCAATAAGGGGGGTCTAATTAAAAAGAAAGCATATGTTTTCTCTCTCTAGAATATTACATTTATTTCAGCATTTTGAAATTATAAGAGCAGTTCATGATCTATCCTTACAGCAGACGGCTTCCATTTACAGCATGTCCGCAGCCTGGGGGTTATGATTGACAATCACTTCTCCTTAAAATAATTTATCTCATCTACTATTAAAAATGGCTTCTTTAAGTTACATACGCTGAAAAGAATTAGACCTCTTTTACATGCACAGGACTTCCGGACAGTATTGCAAGCCACAATCTTACCAAAACTAGACTATTGTAACGCACTACTGCTGGGTCTCCCAAAAAACACAATTCAACCTTTGCAGATGCTGCAAAATGCTGCTGCTCGTTTACTTACTAATACCCGAAGACACGAACACATCACCCCTGCTCTTATGTTTCTTCATTGGCTCCCTGTAACGTTCAGGATCACTTTTAAAGTGCTCTCTCTCATACATAAATCAATACACAACCAGGAGATGCAATGGTTTTCTGACCAGTTTATTTTCCACACATCTAATAGACCAATTAGAAATATCCACCAAGCCAAATTAGCTGCTCATCCACTCAAACACATCAAGCACGTATCCACAAGAGAACGTTCCTTCTCTATAGCTGCGATCAACATATGGAACAATATGCCTTTGGACTTACGTCGTGAATCCTGCCACAAAACGTTCAAACAAAACCTCAAAACATGGTTGTTTGAACAAGCATACTATAGATGATCAATGTCTAACCTGAAAATTAGTTCTACTTGAAAATCAGTTTTCCTGTATAAAGTTGTCACCTACTGTTGAAGTTGATTGTTTACATTACTATTAACTGTTTTATGTAAAACCTGTTGCTATTTATTGTCCACTTACTGTATAACCGGTTACTTGTAAAGCCTTGTGCTAAGTTATTGTTTACTGTAAACCGAGGTGATGTAGACCTTTACGTACCGCGGTATATAAAAATCTCCAAATAAATAAAATAAATACAAATAAATGTAATTTCTGCTCTTTTGAAAGCTAGGAGTTTTTTGATCAAAGAGAAAAAGATTGATTTTTAGAAATGTGAGAGCATCTTATGTAACAAAGAAGTCACATTTCAATAATATAAGCTATATTTTAAAGCACACTAGTCTAACAATTAAGTTATTGTATTTTGCTGGTGATATGTTTCAACCATATTAAATGTTATAATTATTATTATAGAGGCTTTCCAACTATTGAGGAAAGGAATACTGCACACAAAGAAAAAGCTGCCTTTCTCCGGTAGTTTTCTCACTTCACAGTATTAAAAAAAAGTGAACCACAATACTGCAGTTCAGTGTTATTGCCCGAAGGCTTTAGTAAATGAAGGAAGGCCTGTGTGGATTGGCTAGAAGTGACATATGGTAACAATTTTCTCCATTTTCTGTTACTGCAAGGAGAAATTATAACTATGGTATACAGTGAGCCATGAACGTTATGGTTTTATACTTGTGAAAAAAACTGGAGCAAACTACTACTGTTTTGGAGGGGGAAGGCTGAGTGGGGGGAAGGGAGGATAAAAAAACCCAGCACTATATAAAAACAAAGGACTTCATTCTACATAACTTCTTGAGCATTTGGTGGTGCACATATTCAAGTTAACTCAGTATAGTCAACCCTGTTCCTATAGCAGTTTACTCCTGGATGTAATTGTTTGCACATCTCCAAATTTTACAGAATAGATGCCAAGATGCTTAACTCTGCTGGAGAAACATTTTAAAATCAAACGAAGAAAATTTAAAGAAATGATTGCCTTACTACAGGCATCAGTCTCTCAGTTGCTTCACATATAGGGGTAGATTTTATAATTCTACGTGCGCGTGAACAAAAGTACGCCGGATTTTATATAATACGCGCATAGCCGCGTGTATCTTATAAAATCCGGGGTTGGGGCACACTGCCCGTTCCCTCCGAGGCCGCTCCGAAATCAGAGTGGCCTCGGAGGGAACTTTCCTTCCGCCTCCCCCCACCTTCCCCTCCCTTCCCCTACCTAACCCACCCCCCAGGCCCTATCTAAACCCCCCCCCACCTCTGTCGCAGAAGTTACGCCTGCTCGAAGAAGGTGTAACTTTGCACAAGCCAGGCCGGCTGCAGCGCACTGTGATCCGGTCCGGGGGCTGGACCGGAGGCCGCGGCCATGCCCCCGGAACGCACCCGGGCTGAAACCACGCCGCGGCACCGCCCCCGGATGACACGCCGACCGCGTCACGCCCCCGACACGCCCCCGGATGACGCGCCGACCACGTCATGCCTCCCGACATGCCCACCCCAAAAAAGCCCCGGGACTTACGCGCATCCTGGGGCTT
Source organism: Rhinatrema bivittatum (assembly GCF_901001135.1). Taxonomy (NCBI): domain Eukaryota; kingdom Metazoa; phylum Chordata; class Amphibia; order Gymnophiona; family Rhinatrematidae; genus Rhinatrema; species Rhinatrema bivittatum. Next base: position 379,195,578 of record NC_042618.1, read on the forward strand.
TACGCGCGCCGGAAGCCTATGCAATATAGGCTCGGCATGCACAGGGGGGTTTTAAAAGGGTTACGCGCGTACCTTATGCACGTAACCCTTTTAAAATGCGGCCCATAATCACTTACCACTATAGATTTTCATAAAATGAATTGCTACAAAAAACTAATCAATGTCGAAACATGGAAATGTTTTCTTCAATGAAAATAAGTGTCAGTAATTTATAAAAACTGAGGAAGAATACTTGTCATTAATTTGTTCCTTCAGTCTAGAAACCATAGGGTAGATATTCAAAGCTAGTCATGAAAGTAACTTAGCCAGTTAGAACTAATCTGGCTAAGTTTTGAAGTATATTGAGCGGCATGGTAAAGCCGCTGAATATACGCGTATATATGCACACTTTGCTCGATAAATCTACTCTGCTAAGTTTAGACCTGCTCTATGGGGCATCTAAACTTAGACATAAACTTATATGGCTAACTCTGAATATCAATTACCGACTCAATTACAGACTCAACTATATGACTTTTTCTCTATTCCCAGAGCTAAAAAAAGAGGGGGTGGACTACTGCTAGCCGCAAAAAAAGATCTGAGACTAGCCCAGCACCCAATTAAATCTGCGACCAAACTTGAAATCGGATTATTCAAATCCACCCAGCTCCAAATCTGTCTTATCTACGCCCCGCCTGGGCTCCTAGAATCTGACCCTTCGCCTCTCATAGAATTCGTAGCCAAACACATCAATACAAACTCACCAGCCGTCCTGCTAGGAGACTTCAACATTCATATTGACTCCCCTTCCCCATCCGCCAATTGCGAAGCCCTCCTTTCTTCCTTCCTAGCTATGGGCTTCAAACAAATTTTTAATAAACCCACGCACAAAGCAGGACACACGTTGGACTTAATATTTACAAATGATCCAATTTCGCCCACTTCTCCTCCTTCCTGTACCCCCATCCCGTGGTAGGATCACTCAATGATAGAAGCTGAACTATCCATAAAGAAAAAACTGACCACCAACATCCCTATATCCTTGATCTAATTCAGAAAACCATGTTCCATGGAAGTCCTCAACAACACCCTTACCAAGGACCTATCTAACCTGGACCTCACAAATCCAGACAATGCTTTGAACTCCTGGCTAACTATCACCCGCTCAGCAGCAGATAAAATATGCCCCTTAACATCCAAAGAGATCAACCCTGCCCGCACCAACAAAAAACCCTGGTTTTCCACAGAATTAAGAAAACTCAAACAAGACCTACAACACAAAGAACAACGCTGGAGGAAGGATCCCTAGCCTACCACACAGGCCTCCTACAGAACGGCAATGATATATTATAGGGCCACCATTCTTTGCACAAAAAGGGACTTCTACACCAAAAAAATACACGGATTCCTATACGACCCCAAAACATTATTCTCATATGTGGCAGCACTCACCACCCCTATTCCTCCTATCATCCCAGAAGAAGAGGCCCAAAACAAATGTACTGAGCTGGCAATTTTCTTTGATAACAAAATCAAAAATTTACTTATTCCGCCATCAACCTCTAATTCTACTTCAAACTACCAGCCTCCACCTTACCAAAACCACTCCTCAATGATTCACAAACAGTCTCTAGAATCCTTTGATCCTACATCACCCCTGGAAATTGAATCTATCATCAAGAAAATGAAGCCCTCTTCGCACCCAATAGACCAAATCCCGACCAAACTCCTTCTCACAATCCCAAACATCATCGCCAAACCCCTGGCCGACATCATAAACTGTTCGCTCACTCACAGAACAGTCCCGGACGCTTTAAAAACAGCCTCCCTGAAACCCCTACTAAAAAAACCCAACTTGGACCCATCCAACCCTATAAACTTCCACCCAATCGCCAACTTACCTTTTATAGCCAAGATAATGGAAAAACTGGTCAACTCTCGTCTCACAGACTACCTGGACTCACACGACATTCTACACCCATCACAATTCGGATTCAGGAAACACAGAAACACAGAATCTCTCCTTCTCTCATTAACGGACAACATCCTGTTGGGCCTCGACAAAGGTCAATCATACCTGCTAGCTCTTCTAGACATCTCCGCGGCGTTCGACACAGTTAACCACACAATCCTCATCAACCGCTTGATGGAAATAGGCATCTCAGGCGCTGCGCTCCTCTGGTTAAAATCTTTTCTAAGCGACAGGTATTTCAAAGTAAAAATAATCAACAAAGAATCTTCCCCCATAGCATCCAAGCAAGGAGTACTCCAGGGTTCCTCGCTTTCCCCGACCCTATTCAACATCTATCTTCTCTCCTTTTGCCAACTACTCAAAAACCTCAATCTCACCTACTTTACTTACGCGGACGACGTGCAGATCATAATCCCCATCAAGGATCCCATCTCCGACACTTTAAACTATTGGAACAGCTGCCTCCACGCTATTAATATCCTTCTCATGAGCCTCAGCCTGGTTCTCAATACATCCAAAACAGAACTTCTGGTCATCTCTCCCAACGATAATAACCCATTAGCCAGCACCACAAACATACCATCAGTAAATCAAGTGAGAAACCTTGGAGCCACCCTAGACTCCAGAATGAACCTTAAAAAATTCATTAACACCACCACAAAAGAGGGCTTTTATAAACTTCAGGTCCTAAAACAATTAAGACCTCTCCTTCACTTCCATGACTACAGATCTGTCCTTCAAGCCATACTATTCTCAAAAATTGATTATTGCAATGCTCTCCTGCTTGGTCTCCCGGCCTCCTCCACCTCTTCAGAAAGCTGCAAAACGCAGCAGCCAGGATCCTTACAAACACTCGCCGGATGGACCACATCACACCGATACTAGAAATACTACATTGGCTACCCATACACTTCAGAATACTCTACAAGACTCTGACCATCATTCACAAATCCATATATCAGCAATACTCTCTGCAACTCACCATACCCCTCAAATTACACTCCTCATCAAGGCCAACCAGATCTGCATACAGAGGCTCCCTCCAGGTTCCCCCTAGCAACTCCACTATACACAACTCCATCGAAAAACAAGCGCTATCAACCGCTGGACCACATCACTGGAACTCTCTCCCACCAGACCTATGCCAGGAACATAGTCATCTCACATTCAGAAAAAAATTGAAAACATGGCTCTTCGCCCAAGCTTATTGCTGAAGAAACCCATGGTATCCGCAAGGACCTCCACCCCTCGGTTGCGTCCTCTTTCAGCCTCACTAAGGATCTGCTATTCTAGAACCGCTCGCATATATTAACATTTCAATTGAACTCCACTATGTAAATTTGTATTTAAGTTTACCAGATAAGCAACCGCTCCTTGCTTACCTGCTCTTCTATACATTTAGAATAGAAATTGTTAATCTATCCTTTTTCTTCAAACAGCCGTGTTCTACTTCCCTGTTTTAATGTAACTTTCGCTTCCTATGTTAACTGGTTCCCCCCCTTGTTTATTGTAAACCGGTATGATAAGACCTAGTCTTGAGCATCAGTATATTAAAAGAACTTAAGTAAATAAATAAATAAATAAATATCAGTAAATAGCCATATAAGTTATATGGCTAGCTCGCTCCACTCCCTATCCACCCAATACATGCCTACTTTTTATGCATTTAGGGGCGGATTTTAAAAGGCCCACGCACGTAAATCCTTCCAGATTTACGCTCGCAGGGCCCTCGCGCGCCGGCACGCCTATTTTGCATAGGCCACCGGTGCGCGTAAGTCCCGGGGCTTTCGAAAAGGGGAGGGAGGGGGCGTGTCCGGGGGCGTTCCCGAAACGACGCGGCATTTCGGGGGCGTGCTGCGGCGTTTCGGGAGCGGGCCCGAGGGCATGGCGCCGGCCCGGGGGCGTGGTCGAGGCCTCTGGACCAGCCCCTGGGACCGGAGGATGGAGCGGGGCTGCCGGCCGGCGCGCGCAAAGTTACGCCTACTTTCACCAGGCGTAACTTTGCCGACAAAGGTAGGGGGGGTTTAGATAGGGCCGGGGGGGTGGGTTAGGTAGGGGAAGGGAGGAGAAGGTGGGGGGAGGGCGAAGAAAAGTTCACTCCGAGGCCGCTCCGAAATCGGAGCGGCCTCGGAGGGAACAGGCAGGCTGCGCTGGTCTCGACGCGCGCAGGTTGCACAAATGTGCACCCCCTTGCGCGCGCCGACCCCGGATTTTATAAGATACGCACGGCTACGCGCGTATCTTATAAAATCCAGCGTACTTTTTAAAGATCTACCCCTTAAGTTTTAGCTATATAAGGACTTATGCAACTAAGCAGCGGCCACTGAACGTAGGCACATATTCAGCGGCTGCTATCTAGCCACATAAGACCCATTTATCCAGTTAAATAGCGCTGAATGCACTTTGAATATCAGGCCCCATATAAGCATAAACAATATAATTTACAATTTATTTATTTTTTTTTATTAGTGCTTCCCTTTCCAGCTTTCTTTTGCCGCTTAACATTTTGTTACAACTCTCAATTTAACAGTTCTTTTCTATATATGGAAATGAAAGGTAGGGCTATAACAGGCATTAAACAGCATATATCACATGATATGGCCTTACTGCAGTGATATCAATATAATTTGCATAAATTATGGCAGATTCTCTCCTCATGACATTGACCTGCTTTGAGCTGCTTTGTATGGCATTTGCATGCATGAATTTTGCAAATTCATGCAAAGCAGCTCATGTACCAACTGCTTAAGCTCATCATTTCCTTCAGGCATGCATGCTATAAAATTACCTCACTTGCACATGTAAAAGCCAATAATTCTTAAGGAAAATGTGCAATTATCAGATACTTAGGGGCAGCGCGCACATGTTATAAAATCAGGCGTAGATTTGTGCGTGCCGGGTTGTGGACACAAATCTACGCCCGCGCGTAAATATTAAAATCTGCCCCTTAGTTGCTAGTTGGATATTTTAATCTGCAGGATGTGGATTGGAGCATCCCATCTGCAGAATCTACAAGAAGTAGAGAGATATTGGATGCTTTTCAAGGGACTCTGTTCAAACAAATGGTAATGGAACCCACAAGGGAGGGTGTGATAATTGACCTGGTGCTCACAAATGGGGATGTCTCAAATGTCCGAGTAGGTGCCAATCTATCTGAGCACCAGTGACCATGGTTTAATGGTTTAATATCGCAAACAGGATACAGAGAAGACACACAAAGACCCGAGTATTGAATTTCACAAATACAGACTTTGTCAAAATGGGAATATTCCTAGGGGAAGAACTGGAAGCCTGGGAGAAAATGGGTGAGGTAGAACAGTAGTGGGCCAAACTGAAAGGAGCTATTGCAAAGGCAACAAATTTATATGTTAGAAACTAAACAAAAGTAAGAGGAAAAAGAAACCGATCTGTTTCTTAAAAGAAGTAGCTGAAAAAATAAAGGCAAAAAGAACAGCATTCAAGAAGTATAAAGGATCACAAAAAGAGGAACAGAGGAAAGAATACCTGGTGAAACTAAGGGAGATGAAGAAAGAAATCAGGAAAGCAAAAGGTCAAGCAGAAGAAATGTAAAGAGCTAAAGCGAGGTGACAAAACATTTTTCAGATATATCAGAGAAAGAAGGAAGATCTGTACTGGTATAGTGAAATTGAAAGGTGACAAAAAATAAATGTGTGGAGAGAGACAAAGAAATGGCAGAAATATTTAACAAATACTTCAGTTTAGTGTTCACAAAAGAAGACCCTTGAGAAGGACTGATGCTGGTAGACAAGATCATAGATGGGGATGGGGTAGACGAAACTCCGTTTATGGAACAGAATGTATGAGAAAAGCTAGGCAAAGTGAAAGTAGACAAGGCCATGGAGCTGGATGAGGTACAATCCAGAATTCTAAGGGAGCTCAGAGATGTGCTTGAGGGTCCACTGAAGGACCTTTTCAATAGATCCCTAGAAAAGGGATTGGTGTAGTGGGATTGGAAAAAAGCAGTGATGGGTCTGCTTCACAAGAGTGGGAGCAGAGAGGAGGCTGGAAATTACAGGCCGGTTAGCCTCACATTGGTGGTGGGAAAATTAATGGAGACACTGCTGAAAGAAAGGATAATGAACTATCTACAATATAGTGGGTTGCTGGAGCCAAAGCAGCATGGATTCACCAGGGGAAGGTCCTGTCAGACAAATCTGAATGATTTTTTTTTTTATTGGATGACTAGAGAACTGGTTCAAGGAAGAGCACTTGATGTGATCTACTTGGATTTCAGCAAAACTTTTGATACCGTCCCACATAGGAAGCTTGTGAATAAATTATGAAGCTTGGGAGAAATCAAAGATGGTGGCGTGGATTACAAACTGGTTGACCAATAGGAGACAGCATGTAATGGTAAATGGAACCTACTCTGAAGACAGAACCATGCTAAGTGGAGAGCCACAGAGATCGGTGTTGGGACAAGTTCTGTTCAATATCTTGTGAGCAACATTGCGGAAGGATTAGAAGGTAAAGTCTGTCTATTTGCAAATAATACTAAGATCTGCAACAGAGTGGACATATCTGAAGGAGTAGAGAGAATGAAAAGTTATTTAAGGTAGCTGGAAGAGTGGTTGAAGATTTGGCAGCTGGGATTCAATGCCAAGAAATGCAAAGTCATGCATCTGGAATATGGTAATCCAAAAGAGTTGTATGTGATGGAGGGTAAAGACTGATGTGCACGGACTAAGAGATGGATCTTGGGGTGATAGTTGTCTGGGGATCTGAAAATGGCAAAGCAATTTGACAAGGCAATAGCTAAAGCCAGAAGAATGGTGGGCTGCATGAAGAGAGAAATAACCAGTAAGAAAAAGGAAGTGGTGATGAGACCTCTGGAGTATTGTGTTCAATTCTGGAGCTTGTATGTCAAGAAGGATAGAGACAGGATGGAGGCGGTTCAAAGAAGTGCAACAAAAATGGTGTGGGGTCTGTACTATAAGAACAATGAGAGAATGAAGGATCTGAATATGTATAATCTGGAAGAGAGGAGGTGCAGGGGAAATATGATATAGACCTTCAGATACCTTAAATGTTTCAATGATGTATGTACTTTGAACCTTTTCAGTTGGAAAGAAAACAATAGAAATAAGGTACACAAAATGAACTCCAGGGTGGATGACTCAGAACCAACACAAGGAAATATTTCTTCACGGAGAGGGTGGTGGAGGCCTGGAATGCCCTTCCATAGAAACATACAAATGATGGCAGAAGAAGACCAAACTGCCCATCCAGTCTGCCCAGCAAGCTTTCACACTTATTTTTCTCATACATATCTGTTACTCTTGGCCCTTATTAGTAACTTTTTGGTTCTAATTACCTTCCACCCCCGCCACTGATGTAGAGAGCAGTGCTGGAGCTGCAAAGTGAAGTATCAAGCTTAATTGGTTAGGGGTAGTAACCGCCGCAATAAGCAAGCTACTCCCACGCTTATTTGTTTACCCAGCCTCTGCAATTCAGTTCTTGTTGGTTGTTGTCTGAATATAAATCCTCTTTTCTTCATCCCCCTGCCATTGAAGCAGTGAGCTGCGCTGGATATGTATTCCATGTGAAGTATCAGGCTTATTTGGTTTGGGGTAGTAACCACCGCAACAAGCAAGCTACTCCCCCGCTTATTCGTGAAAGCAAATCCTTTTTTCCACATTTCCTCTTGCCGTTGAAACATAGAGCAATGTTGGAGTCGCATTAACTGTGTGTATTTTTATTGAATAAGGGTATTAATCAACAGATAGTAGCTGTCATTCCCGCAAGCCACCCCCCATGCTTCTTCTCTTCATTCACATCCTCTAGACTTTATGGATCCACAGTGTTTATCCCACACCCCTATGAAATCCTTCACAGTTTTGGTCTTCACCACTTCCTCCGGAAGAGCATTCCAGGCATCCACCACCCTTTCCGTGAAGAAATACTTCCTGGCATTGGTTCTGAATCTTCCTCCCTGGAGTTTAAATCGTGACCCCTGATTCTGCTGATTTTTTTCCAATGAAAAAGGTTTGTCGTTGACTTTGGATCATTAAAACCTTTCAAGTATCGGTATCATGTCACCCCTGCTCCTCCTTTCTTCAGTCTCTCCTCATAAGTCATTCGATTAACATCATCCACCTTTTTGGTCACCCTTCCCTGGACCGCCTCCATCCTGTCTGTCTCTTCAGAGATATGGTCTCCAGAATCGAGCACAGTACTCCAGGTGAGGCCTCACAAAGCACCTATACAAGGGGGATCATCACTTCCCTTTTCTTACTCGATATTCCTCTCTCTATGCAGCCCAGCATTCTTCTGGCTTTAGCTATCGCCTTCTCACATTTTTTTCGCCGACTTCAGATCATAAGACACTATCACCCCAAGGTCTCTCTCCTGCTCAGTGCGCATCAGCCCTTCACCCCCCCATCGAATACATTTCTTTTGAATTTCCACACCCCCATGTGCATGACTCTGCACTTCTTGGCATTCAATCTCAGCTGCCATATCTTGGACCAGTCTTCCAGCTTCCTTAAATCCCGTCTCATTCTCTCCACTCCTTCCAGCGTGTCCACTCTATTGCAGATCTTAGTATCATCTGCAAATAGACAAACCTTATCTTCTATCCCGTCCGCGATGTCGCTCACAAAGATATTGAACAGGACCGGTCCCAACACCGACTCTTGCGGCACTCCACTCATCACTACTCTCTGATCCGAGTAAGTTTCATTTACCATCACACATTGTCTTCTGTCCTTCAACCAGTTTGCTATCCAGGCCACCATCTTGGCACTCATTCCCAAGCTTCTCATTTTATTCACAAGCCTCCTGTGCGGGACCGTATCAAAAGCTTTGCTATAATCCAAGTAGATGACCGAGCACTCTTCCTCGATCCAATTTCTTAGTCACCCAATCAAAAACGTCGATCAGATTAGTTTGACAGGACCTTCCCTTGGTGAAACCATGCTGCCTCTGGTCCAGCAATTCTGCTGCTTGTAGATAGTTCACTATTCTTTCCTTCAGCAGCGACTCCAATACTTTTCCCACCACCGAGGTGAGGCTAACCGGCCTGAAGTTTCCAGCTTCCTCGCTGCTCCTACTCTTGTGAAGAGGGACCACCGCCGCTCTTCTCCAATCACTCGGCACCACTCCTGTTTCCAGGGATCTATTGAACAGGTCTCGCAGCGGAGCCGCCAGCACATCTCTGAGCTCGCTCAGTATCCTGGGATGAACCTCATCAGGCCCCATGGCTTTATCCACTTTCAGTTTCCTAGCTCTTCCCATACATTCTCTTCCGTAAACAGAGTTTTTCATCCATTCCACTCCCCTCCAGTTTCTTGTTAACTAGCTATGGTCCTTCTTCGGAGTCTTCTTTAGTGAACACTGAACTGAAGTATTCATTTAATATTTCTGCCATTTCTTCATCTATTTCCACCCATTGATCCTTTTCACCTTTCAATTTCACTATACCACTTTGGACTTTTCTCTTTTCACTGATGTATCTGAAAAATGTTTTGTCACCTCGCTTTACCTCTTTGGCAAACCTTTCTTCCGCTTGACTTTTCGCTTTCTTGATTTCTTTCTTGTCTCCCTCAGTTTTACCAGATATTCTTCCTTGTGATCCTCCCTTTGGATTCTTTTATATTTCTTAAATGCTATTCTTTTATATTTTATTTTATCAGCCACCACCTTTGTGAACCAGATAGGTTTCATTCTTTTCTTGCTTTTCTAACATATATATTAGTCGCTTCAGTAATTGCTCCTTTTAGTTTGGCCCACAGTTGAGGGGATGGTTAAGAAGAAAACAATCAAAGAATTCAAAGGACCATGGGATAAATACTGTGGATCTCTAAAGGCTAGAGGACAGAAATGAGATAAGCATGCAAGGGGGTAACTTACTGGTATGGCGGTTTCTACCCTTAGCAAAAGGCATGGAGATTACTACCCTTAACCAATATGCTTTGATGTTTTTAATGCAACTGCAACATTGCTCCCCGCTTAGGGGCAGGGAGATAAGAGGAAATGGATTCAGATGACAACCGAAAGCCCTGACTTCCATGGTCTGGAATACTGTTACAAGGACATAAGGGGAAAAGCACAGGACTGCTTCTATGGCCAAGTCCTACAGGAAATGAAGAAAGCGTGCATGGGGTAACTTGCTGGTACAGCGGTTACTACCCTTAACCAATAAGCCTTGATACTTTTGATGCAACTCCATTGCTCTCTGCTTCAACAGCAAGGGAAAAGGGGAATTGGATTTAGACAGCAACCAACAAGGGCCCCGAATTTTACGGTCTGAGGAACCAATGAGCAAGGGGGTAACCAGCACAGAGCAGCAGTTACTACCTTTAACAGAAGGCATGGGATTACTACCCTTAACCAATAAGCCTTGATGATTTTGATACAACAGCAACATCGCTCTTGCATCAAAGGAGGGGGGAGGGGGCTGACAGGAAAGAGAGATTTGGATTTAGAGACAACCAACACGAGCCATTACTTTTTTTTACAGTCTGGGGTACTGATGCTCAGACATTAAGGAAAAAACATAGGACTGCTTCTACAACCAATTCCATAAGCAAAGCACATCAAGTAAAACTGACTGATACATGGGGTAATCTGCACGGCATGGTAGATACTACCATGAGAAGCTTGCTGGGCAGACTGGATAGACCATTGGTCCTTTTCTGCTGTCATTTCTATGTTTCTATTAAAATGCTTAAAATTAGGAGCACACATATGCACACTAGGCATATTTTATATAATATGTGCACATTTGTGCGGACGATGTAAAATTCCAGGATATGTGGGCACTCTATGTATACGTACCACATTGAATTGGGGTGGGTTTTCGGGAGGTGGGCTGGGGTTGGAGGTGTGTTACAGACACATTCAGAGGTATTCATTTAAAATTGACATCACTAAAGAATTTTAGTTTTTATAAGCAATGAAAAGTCTAACAAGAGGTGTTGATTTGTACATTGCAGTATCTACTAGCTGCATTGTACAAATCAACTCCTTTTCATCGCTGATGCCAGAGTCTGCAGTGGAGGTAGAACAAACACTGATGGGTCCTACTTGAGGTGAAACAGATAAGAGAAATCCCTCTCCCTTTTGTCATTCTTCTCAGCTGAGAGCTGCTGTATTCATCAGCCTGATGATGTTCTGGAGAGTTTGACAGGAAGAGAGGCAGTGAGGGGTCAACACATCCAACAAAACTATTCCCAAATCAACCTTGGAATGAAAGATTGTACTGGTAAGACAAGCTGCTAATACTGTCTATAAAGTTGATTCTTACCATCCTGGAAAGATCATTATTTAAATTGTCCCAAGATATTTCAGGACTAACTACTACCTGGCAAACACAGCACTGAAAGCATGATCACACTGGAAACTGGAATTGAACATAAAGTGGAGACTTTGCAGTCCTCTATCCTTTCCTTTGTCCAAAATAAGGGTATTGTACACAAGAAACTGGAGAATTTTTTAGAACTATACCAAGCACCTCAATTTGTGATTTTTGCATTTTCCATCCTCCTCAAATATCCAAGTTCATGCTAACATATCCCAAAAGTATTTGGTGTTTTCCCTGATGGAATCCTTTCTATAAATAATATCTATTATCTCCTCGCTGGAAAGAAAATAAAAGAGGATCTCAGGATGTCTGAATGGCCCAAATGTCAATCCAGAGTTTGCTCTAGGTAATCCAGCAAGATCTAATCTACCAGTGATGAGATTATGGGGCCTATGCAATACAACATGCAAAAAAAGAATTTAGCATGGACTCAGAAAAAAACAATAAGGGGTAGATGTTACGATCCCCCCTGTTGCTGCGCTACAAGAGGTATCTTACCTTCCCTCCGGAGGCCGCTTCGAAGCCAGGGCCTCGCCTGTGCACCATCCAGGACTTGCTCCAGGGCCTGGGAGGCCTAGCTGTTCCTGAGGCCTGCCTGTGGCTTGCTTGGCTGCGTTTGAACTTCCTGGTTAGCCACGCCCTTCTCCCTAGGGGCCGGCCCGCAGCTCTCCACCTCAGTTATAGGGCCAGCAAGGGGCGGTCCTGGCAAACTCCTCCCAGGGAGTTGCCTACATCCTGCAGTATAAAAGGACTTTCATTTCACTTGCTACTTGCCTTCGGATTAGCTTGCACATTGCTGTGTCCTGTCTGCTGATCCAGGTCCTCCGTGCTTTGATGGCTCCCTGTCTGGTCCTGTCTCTGCCTTGATGTCTGTTCCTGACCTTGCCTTGATGTGTTGCCTGATGTCTATACCTGATCCAGTTCCAGATGTTCTGCCCTATGTCTTCGTCTGGCTCCTGAGCCTTCTGTCCTGTTGGGCCCTAGAGTGGCCAACAGGAGGGATTCGTCCCTGTGCTCTGGAGCTTCCCTTCCTGCCAGCCGATGGGGCTTCGGATGTCATTGCTCCCGGCATCGGAGTTCCTTCTCGCCTGGATCTTTCCTGCGCTCTCCTGTTCTCAGCGTGGTCCGCGACCAGCCTTCCTGGGCTGTGTAGGGCGCGTATGGGACAGGGTGGTCCGCGACTCAGTCCCGCGGGTGGGCTGAGTAGGGTGCCCTGAGGGACAGTGCCCATGTCTCCTTCCAGCCCTTGCCTCTGATGTCCCGTTTCAGTTACACTGTAAACCGATGTGATATCCCTGATGAACGTCGGTATATAAAAAGTTTAAATAAATAAATAAATAAATGTCTCTGCACCAGCCCTTGTCTACGATGTCTGCACTAGCCTTCGTCTAAGATGTCTTCTGTGTACTAAGGACTCTGTCTGCCCTCGTCCTCTGTCCGGCCTGCCGCCCTTTGCAGTTACCCAGCGGCAGGTCCGAAAGGGCTTGGAACAGTCAGAGGACCGTTCATCAACCAACATTGCGTTGCTGGTTGTCATGGGCGTGCAGGTCTGGCTGAGGGTCAGACTCCGCTCCTTAACCCCTGCTTCAGTACCCGCCTGGCTCACCATGCCAGCACCGGCTCACCTCCCACGGTGTGGCTGGGGCTCCTCCCTAGCTTTCGCCGTGGCCCAAGGGCTCACACCACCTGCTTTAGAGACGGCCGTGCTCCTCGTACCTACGATTGTACCCGAGGGCGCCCAAACCCTCAGCCCGTCAGCGGCGTGGCGGATGCGCCCATAACAGTAGATTTTCAAAACCTACGCATGCGCTTCAATGTGCGCGCACATGTTATAAAATGCCGGGTCAGCGTACCCGGGGGAGGGTGTCTACTTTTGCAATTACACGCGGTGATGCATCGGGGCCTACCCCAGTTCCCTCCCAGTCCACTCCAATTAAGGAGTGGACTTGGAGGAAGCATCCCAACCCCCTAGCCTAACCTCTCTTCCCTCCCCTTATATGCCTATCCTAACTACCCCAAATTTTATTTTACCTTTTGCTCCTCTGGCACGATCCTCTGGCACAGCGGCAAATGGCCATTGTGCTGGTCATCTCTAGCCCCACCCCGCCCCCCCAACCGCCCCTTTTTCAAGCCCTGGGACTTACATGCGACCCGGGGTTTATGCGCGTGGCTGGACCCTTTGAAAATTGGCCCGGTGCACGTAAGACTCAGCCACACGCTTAAACCCCAGGATTTGCGCACGCCAGGGTTTGAAAATCTATCCCTAATTGTGCACATTAAAAAGTCACTTAATAAGGAATGCAAAAAGATTTCAGAGAGTCACAAAAAAAAGTCCTCAGTAGAGTGGTCATGCTATTCTCATGCACAGAAACCAAAATGGCATTGGGTTAAATGGAGTAAGCATATTAATTACAAACGGAGTCCTTTTAACATGCACAGTAAGGTCATTCTGCATCGCATGGTATTTTTATTATACATCCGAGGGCTTTAATGTATACACTAAAGTTTACTGTACAGGCCTCTAAGCCTGGTACCCTACTTGTGACTTTTGTATTTAAGCAAGATTTGAATTTAATTTCATATTTATATTTTCACCCGAAATAAAAATGGTTTCTCAGTCAAAAAATATGTCTTTTTCCAATTTATGTAAGAGCTCTGAAGAGTGCAGAAAAGTTTATTTCTTTGCATCAAGGGTTTATTGCCATTGGCGCTAAAATGTTTCTTGCATATTCCTGAAAATGTCTAGTTAAATTTCAAAATGATATACCTATTTTTTTTTTACTCTGGTCAGTTTAAATGTTTTATTGATTCTACAGGAGTTTTAACAAGGTGTAGGGCGATTTCTGAGTATGTGACAGTGCAATAATATGTGCAGATATGATTTTCGCTATATAACAGACACTGTGGGATGAATTTTCAAACCATTTATGCATGTAAAATATGTATATATGCACATAAGTAGCTTGTACTCATCTACATCCAGTTTATCCAACTCCAGCCAAGTCATACCGGCCCCCAGAATCCAAGGGCTCAACCTGAGGGGAAGGGTGCTGGCTTTGCAGAGGACCAGCCCTTGCCCAGTCTTGTAGTCCTATACCACACTGATGGGGGTATATCCTGATCCAAACCAGGCATCCCACGACACTTAGCTTTTACACACGCATGTGAGCACATTTTATAACATGCACGTGAAGGAATTTGTTAGCTCTACCATTTAGTCCACCAGTTTGCTCAGTCTATCTCTAGATCATCCAGACCCTTCTAGTTCTTCAACCTGCACTCTACCCAGTTTACCCAGACCCCTCACCCAGTCAGCTTTTGGCTATAAAGAGTTTTATTCTGACTTACATATGCACAAGTAACAGCCCTACACACAGTTCATTCTCAGGCTATAAAATCAGGATTTATGCTCATAAATGTTGGCCCTGCAACACCCCTGACCTGCCCCAAATCAGCCCCTTTTTTACATGAGCAAAGTTGCTCGTGCACCAGTACTTACATCGTATGTGTGAGGTTTATAAAATAACGGCAGCACAAATAAGCGCTATTTGCAGGCAAATCTGCTATTTATGCATGCGCATCTTTTTTAAAATTCACCTTCTAGTCTGTGTAAAATTAATTAATTTAACTGTTTTTAATTTTTTTTTTCTTTTTCTTAGCTTCAAGGCTTTTCGTGGGTCAGTTCCTAGATTATGTATTAAATTTCTCATGTGAACATATTTTAATATTCTTCTGCTTCCATTTCTATCATTTGAGTGCTGTGTGTTTTTTCCTGTTACTCTTCTTCTTGTATTATAATTTGAAATCAATATAAATAAAAAATAAAAATATACCTCCTATGTGTCATTGTAGACAGGAAAAATAAGCAGTCAGGCTAAAGTTGTTCAAAGTAGCCCCTTTCGAGTAGTAGCCATAATGTAATAAAAGTGTAATTTTACTACCTCATATGACTACTTATATTTAGAAATTTTGCATACATAAAAAATTTTGTGTGCAAATAGTCAAGTCAAATATGAAGCAGTTAACTCAATGAACATTTGTTTGGCTCACTAATGAAAACAGAATATACTGCCTTTTTGTCAGTTTCTCCCACCAAGTCACACAGCTCTGTAAGGTTAAACCTCATGAGCATATTTCAATGAATGTGCAGCCTAGACAATATCACAAGTGCAAAATAGTAAAGGGAAGCTGCGGAGAGATAAGATTTTATTTCTAATTTGATGCAAAAGTTCACATGGAAATGAACTGGAATGCCACAATTAACAAAGTGTCAGGGATGTTGGGAGTATGTATCTCCAAGGCCTTTATCACAGAACAGTGTCCCTCGACATATGCGGCCCACTTTGTGCTCTCTCCAGATGTGTACTCTTGGCCTTTCTTATTCCTCTTGACTCTTTAAAATGTAAGAATGTGAAAGTGATGCTACCAATTGCACTTCACATCAACCTTCAGCTGGGAGCCTTACTGTGAGGATTGCCTTCAGCCAGAGAACTTTGCCCCTCCTTTGTTTAACCATATATGAAAAAGGTTCAGATGGACATATAAAAAGACCAGCAAGAAGTGGCTGTGAAACAGCCAAGAGCTCCTTAAGCTGCATAGCTTGTTTTTCAAGTATGGTACTAGTAAACTTGGAATGGTAGGTGTTTCACATCTATAGTTTTTGTTGCTCTTTGAAGGGATTTCTTCAAGTTGTCTGTCTGCCATATAGTTAGGACTAAACATTAAGGCAAGTCCTTGTGAGGCAAAAGAGAGGTAAACTAGATAAAGTTCTTTTATGTCACCTAGGCCTAGCAACTCTATGGTAACAACACTAGCATTTATTTGATGTCACGTGTGTCACTCTGGAGATATAGACTGTACTTTATAGACCTTCACAAAAACCCTGGAAATGCAGAATCTCTGGGTTCAGCAGTAGGACGACAATTGAAAGAATGGTGCTGTATGTTTTCTATCACTCCTTCTTTACTACCTCCTGAGTATGCATCTGCCTCCCCAACTTTCTGTTGGAGGCATTTTTTGCTACTTTGGCTGAGGATGTGGGTGGAGGTTGGGCCATGTGGATTCAGAGTTCTCTCTCAGACACAGACTAGTTTGAAGGCCACAGGCAACCTCTGAGTGAACTCATATTTACTGTTTTGCACTGTGAAATGCTTACGAATAGGCAAGAGTCTATTTTAGTTATTCCAGTAGGTCTATGATAAGAAAGCAAGCAATTAACATAAACTAAAGCCTGAGAGACTGAAGGCCACACAGCTGTGCCTGAAACTGATAAGAACTCAGATGGAGGGAACATTGCTGCTTTTCCCAAGTATTTAGTGTATAAGGAAACATAACAGAGAGAGAGGGAGAGGGAGAGTGCGATTCAAGACGTGACAGCACAGGATGATCCTTTGGAAACATGTAAACTTTTTATATATATGTAGCAATTGTTATTATCTACCATTACTTCTTCTGTATAATCTGATTTTATTTGTTCTATCCTTCTATTGCTCAAATAATCTTACTTTCTTAAGTACCTGGAGCCATGATGAACTGAATCAAAGTTTGTGAGTGGCTATTTATGTAGGGAATAAGCTCCTGGGTTCAAGCCCACAGGAATAATCTCAGTAATTGTGTGTGTACCCCCAGAGGTAGTCCTGTGTGCACGCAGATGCTAAACCCCTCAGGGTTGAATGCCAGTGTGCACGGTCTGCACTCAGAACACCTTCCCCTTTTATATTTCCTAGTGGTTGTGATTTACATCATCTCATTAGTGGATCTACAGCTATGTGGTTTCCCATATCCCAGGACGGCTATCCCCTACTCTCCCCTTCTGTCCTTAATCTGTCTTCTTGCCCACTTCATTCCCATACTAAATCCTATTTCCTCTAATCTCTCCCCTAACCTAAAGCACAGAATGAACCCTACCTGGTCTTTTTTTCATATTTTCCCTCTGATGCCTTATCTATTTTCCTCACCCCATTTCCCCAGATGTACTATCCCTTCTTTTACTCACAACTTCATGGTCACCAGCAACATAGGGGACAAGGCCTGATATGCTAGCCTGAGAAACATATAGGCTACACATCCAGGATTAGCTGAAGCAGTAGTGCTGACATGTAATCACTTCCTCCATAGTTTCAGACTAAGATGAAAGTTATCCCTTGATGCATACATTCTGTTCTTTGCAGTTTCTACCACACTATAACCTCATTCCTCTTCTAGACCCAGCTATGCGGAATGAGAGATGGGCAGAGGGAGAACCTGAGGGAAGTGGTTGCAGAAGAACACTCCCTCTGCTCTACCGCTTAAGCCTGAAAGTGGATGAACTGCCTTCATGGGCATTCCCACACCAGAAAAGCAATATTGAAAGCCATTAAGAGGGATAACTCACAGGTTAGCCATCTAAATCCAAGTTATCCATTTAAATGTTGACTTTTGATTATTGACCTCATGGAAACTATCAGCCCAGAGTTACACACAAATGCCCGGATTTTAAAAGGCCTGCATGCGTAAATCCTGGGGCTTATACATGTGGCCGGGCCTTGCGCGCACCAGGCGAATTTTCAAAGGGGCCTGGCCATGCACAAGTGACGGGCCTCTTGAAAGGGGCGAGCTGGGGGGCGTGTTCTGGGCAGGGTGGGGTGGAGTGAGATGGAGGCCAGCTGGGACAGTGGCTAATGGCAGCTGTCCCGGGGAAGAGCGCACCAGCAGCAAGTAATAAAATAAAAAAATTAAGGTCAGGTACGTAAGCTTTAGGGGGTGGGGAAGAGAGGGGAAAAGGAAGGAAGGTCAGGCTGGGGAAGGCCCAAATCATCATCATGTGGAGTTTGCATAAATTCAGCCCCCCCCCCCCCCCCCGTGCATGCCACTCGCACATGCATGCAATCCAGCGCGCATGTACGCACGGCCACCCAATTTTATAACATGCGTGCACCAGCACGTGCATATTATAAAATTGGCGCGTTCATGTGAACGTGCAAGGAACCATGCACAAGTTATATAATCTACCCCAAAGTCTTGGAAAAATACAAAATATTTAAAATTTAAAACAAATTTAATTTTTTTAATTTTTATTTTTTTAACTATATACAAAAATTTTTTTTAAAGGGTCAGGTGAGGGACAAGCTAGGGAGCAAACAAGTAACAAAAAAAAACCCCCAAACCAGGGAATTAGGGAGGCCAGTGAACTCAGACTTAGGACTCTGCTCTTTATAGGTGAAGCCTGAGACCTGTAATCTGCACAGCCATGGTCAAGCACTGTACTGCCTGACCATAGCAGTACATCATATTGAGCAGACTCCCAAGGGCTGCTCGCATCGCCTTCTGCTCCTCTATCATCATCTGCACTACAGCATCAAAATGGTAGGTGCTCCAAAGAACCTTTTTCTGGCTGCTGTGCTACAGATGAAGGCTGAGGATGCAGAGGGGGATGCAGGCTTCCCTCGGCAAGCAATGGCTAGCCAGTCTGAGTCCCAGCATCCCTAACTCTCTGATGCAAAAGGTGAGGAGGCCCTACCAGGATTGGAAAAGGGTGTTCAGCTTCAGCAGGACTGGCCATGTGCCAGTTGGGGGTGGAGGGGGCGGGACCACCACTTCATCCCTTGGTGGTGGATGGGGTGGGGGAGAAGCATCCTGCTCCTCCCCAATGGTGGCTGCTGCATCCATGGGGGATGGAGCTCAGACTCTGCCACCATCGTCGCCTGCTTCTTCTTTCTCCTCATCCAAGGACGGTGACAAGGAGTTCTCATCAGTAAGTCAACAGCAATTACGTATCATGTTGTGTGCTCACATGCTGCAGGGTATGAGGCACAGGATGACAGAGAGGAATTCTTTTGTCAGTGAAAGTTGAATGCAAAGGGAAGTGTTATTAGCTATGGAAAACCCTGTCATCAATGCGCTGCCTTCCATATTGATAGATCTATGGACATCCAGATTATTGATTTGAGCATTATGTAATTGGCTGGAGGCTACTATATGCTATTGGGTCAGAGTTTGAAATATATGACAGGGTTCATAAAGACTGCTTGAGATGTACACAGCAATGCATCCAGAGTTGTGAGGCTACACATTGTTATATTGGACAAGGGCCATGGAAATACATATTGGAGTGAGTGTTAACTCCCTGAAAGCGTCCCAACTAGGCTAGAGGGTGTCTTCCCAAAAATACTTCAGGATAGTGGAGCCTCTGACAGAGAGATATGTGAAAAAGGGTTTGTGTAAGCTGAAGGCTGAGACAGTGTGGCACATCGCTGGGGGCAATTAGTATTGGCATTGATGGAAAGAGGACTCTGTACACAGTTTCCAGGTGGCCTGATGAAAATCTTTCCTCCAGCCCCATCCTACCTAGCACACAGCCAGTTCATTATCCGCCTCCACTTTAGGTGCAGTTCCCAGGCCTTCTGAGGTCTTGGATGTATAGGGGGTGTGAAGGGGCAAACCTGAGAGAACCCCCATATCAGTGTAAAGGAAAAGCCCAGCTATCTCTGCGCCCGGTCCATCTTAAGACAGGGGATTATGGATACTGGGCGGCTCCCAGAGCAAGATATAGTGCAGGCTCAGAAGGGAGCAAAGGGGAGGCCCAGGGAACTAGAGGAGAAGCCAACTCCTTCACAGAACAGTGAATAAAGAAGGCAGGTAGCCTTGAGATTGAAATGCTTAAATTGTTTTGTGACTAAGAATGCTTGTGAATGCTGAATATTGAAGCACTGAAAATAAAGAGCTTTGAGAAAAGCCTTGACTACTCTCATGTTGTACCACAAGAGGAAAAAAGAATGACACCCCCCCCCCCCCCATTAAGAGCGCACAGTTGCTGTCAATGTGAGAGCCAGATTGGTATGTTACTATATACTGTTTGTAATTAAGACATGAGTAATTGTAGGACACTCGACCCTTCCCCATCCTCCAGTAGCCCCCCATACATTGCCAGACCTTCTCCACCCCTCCCAATCCTCTCTAACCCTCCATATGTAGTCAGATCTTTTCTATCCCTCCCCACCCCCATCTTGCCCCTAATAGCCCCAGGTGCATTGCCAGACCTTTTCTATCCCTCCCCACCCCCATCTTGCCCCCCCCTGTAGCCCCAGGAGGATTGTCAGATCTTCTCTACCCCTCCCCACCTCCTTCTTGCCCCCCTAGTAGCCCCACATACATTGCCCGACTTTATCCACCCCAATTATACTTACACAACATAGGTAGGATGCACCTTGATTAAATTTGTTGCGTAGCTGCTGCCAGGCATTTTTATTGCACTGAAAGTTTCTGTGTACTCCGGGGCAAAATAGAGGTCCACTTTATTTTCCACCACCAGAGAAACCAGGCATTAGATGTCCCTGATGGTAAAATTAGGTTGGAAGAGGCAGGTTTCTTCTCCCACACCTTTGCGGATCTGGAAGTTGTGCATCACTGAAGCAGGCACATAACCTGCTCACACATATGGGCGTGCAAGCTTTCTAATGCGCGTGACTATGTATGGATAATACACATGTAAGTTTGTGTGCAGCAATGCATGCGTTTTCCGAGATGCGTGAATAATTTGGCTCGCCTTTTAAAATTCACACACTTCTGCACTTGTGCCCACACAAGCATGTATGTGGGCATGCGCATGATTATTTTAAAGGTGCTGTCCCTATGTTGCTCACTTTTGAGAATTAAGCCCTAAAATTATGGAAACACTGTTCTTGTGATATTTTTCATTCATTAAAAAAGTAATTATATTTGTAATCATCATTTTAAATACCCCTTTAAGACTTAATATATTTGCTATTTATTTATAGTACACTTACCATTCAGTACTCGATGTATTAACATTCACCTGCTATGCTGCTACCTTACTAGCACAAATACAAGGATATCGCAAACTGAAGCACTAAAACCCTCAATATTCATATGACATTTAAACAACATCTGGATTCAATTTAAAATCCTCAGCAATGATCATTTACAAAAACCTTCCCACTTAGCTATGTCTTCAGCCTGTCTTTGAAGGATGTCACACTTTCGAACTAATGCAGCTCTCTATGGAGTTAATTTCAAGACGTATGAACCTTTGACCTAGAGAGAGCTCCCACCCATTTCACTATGAATAAAAGTAAACCAGGATATTTCACTATCTCACTGTATTGCATTTTTACCTTAAGCAAATCCAACAGTAGTAAGCTGTTCAGTTATTTATATAATATCTGTGCTATGAAAAAAACAATCTGTATTTAAAATCTTGATATTTTAATATTGATTACAGAAATTGTTAAAAAGAATTGTATGCAAACTGAGATGTATTTGCAACTGTGAGTTCCCTAATGCCACATAAAATCCTTTAGATTCCTCAATCAGAAAAATTAAAATAATCAAAGCTGAATAATCCATCGCCTTAAAGAAGATTATTATAGATTACACTAAAAATAAATTCATTTTTTAATCATTGTGCACTGAAGACTCCAGGTAAAGGTGAGGGTAAAGGGTGAATGAACATTCAGTCACAATTCAAAATTGTCCCAAATTTCTCAGTGGTAATCTGTCTTACAGCACAATATACGCAGCCCTGTTCTCTATCCAAATCACACCATATCCACATCCCTTAATGTTTTCAGAATACTTCTGTCACAGATGGTAATCATTTTGGAAATCGTTTACAATCCTGACATCCTGATTTATTGGTCCTCCACTAAACAGAGCCATTAAGTATATTACTCAAAAGATTTTCGATCTATTACATATTATGCTGAATATTAATGGCGGAACTTATGATGCATCAGTCACCAAATTAATGACTACAATGCAGCACTTGTAAGACAGAACATTTTCCAGTATAGTTTACAAATGTTTGAAAACAGTAAAGTTCCCAAACTAATTTCTAAAAATTACCTTTGGGCTTTTTTGTCAGTTACAGGTCATACCTGTTCAGTTTACTAGATAAAAAGAAATCGCTATAATGCAATGTTCAATCACAGTAAAAATATATTAAAGATAATTCTTTCAAAAACCATCATCACTGTTCAATGTCTTCCTGTTGTTGAAGGGTACCAGATCCTGAAAGAATTAACCCTATCACTGAATTCTGTTGTGTTACTCATTCACTGGAAGTACATCTAAATATTAATGTTCATTTTTATGCTTGCACTTTCCATTGTAATTCACATTTAAACTGAATTGTTTTACTGTTGATGAGAAATGCTAACAAGAATATTTATTTATTTATTTCCCTTTCTATAGATAGTTTGGGATGGTTGGGCGTGGGGTTCCTACACATGTTACATGAGCTCTAGCTCCCATGGTTGGGTATTTGTTTTCTGATGTTGGTTATTGGGGAGGGGTTGCAACAGAGGTGAGGTGAGGTGAGGGATTAGGGAGTTATTGTATTGAAGAGGGGGAGATGTCTGAATTCATTATGATAAGGGAGAACTTGGTTCACTTTAAAGAATCTATGTGCTGAACTAAATTACTAGACAACTTTGAAACATAGGGGTTTGGATTTAGGCTAGGAGATCCGTACCTGGGGGTCAGATATGACTATGTACTATATCACTACTAAGTTTTCATTGAACAGATGTCACACTCGGGGGCAGATTTTCAAAGGCCCATGCGCGCCGGCGCGCCTATTTTGCATAGGCCGCCGGCGCGCGTAAGTCCCGGGACTTTTGTGAGGGAGCATGTCGGGGGAGTGTCGGGGGCGGGGCCTACTGACGCGGCGTTTCGGGGGCGGGCCGTGGCGTTTCGGGGGCGGGCCCGAGGGCATAGCGCCGGCCCGGGGGCGTGGTCGAGACCTCCGGACCAGCCCCCGGGACCGGAGGACGGAGCGGGGCTGCCGGCCGACGCGCGCAAAGTTACGCCTGCTAACTTTGCCGACAAAGGTAAGGGGGGGGAGGTTAGATAGGGCTCGGGGGGTGGGTTAGGTAGGGGAAGGGAGGGGAAGGTGTGGGGAGGGCGAAGGAAAGTTCCATCCGAGGCCGCTCCAAAATCAGAGCGGCCTTGGAGGGAACGGAGGCAGGCTGCGAGGCTCGGCACGCGCAGGCTGCCGATTTTGCGCAGCCTTGCGCGTATCTTATAAAATCAAGCCTACTTTTGTTCGCGCCTGCTGCGCGAACAAAAGTACGCGCTCGCGCAACTTTTTAAAATCTGCCCCTCAGATTTTAGATACGCTTCATGGAATGTTTCAGGGTTTGGGTCAGTAATTAAAAGATACAAAATTTTACAAGCATTACAACGTAGAAATATTCACATTGCAATGCTTCAAGAAACTCATTTAGATAAAATAGAGCATCAACATTTATGTAAACAATAGATAGGTACAGAATTCTCTAATGAATCAGGTAGCAGGAAGGCTGGGGTGGCAGTACTAATAGAAATAAGTGTGTCCCTTTTCAGGCCTCTAAAATAGAGGGATTAAGATGGGAGATTCTTAGTTTCTGAAACACTATATGGTCAATTTTAATGTTTTGCGATATAAATATATATATATATTTTTATTTTTTTTTTTGCTGCTTTTTTTTTGCTCTGATTTCAGATTGGAAGGGACAGGATTATTCACAGGTATGGTCTTATCAGAATCAAAAAGAGGAGCAAAAATATTAAAAGAATTTACTGAAATAAGCTCTAGAAATGAACCTGATAAGATCATACTTGTGAATAATCCTGTCCCTTCCAATCTGAAATCAGAGCAAAAAAAAAGCGCAAAAATATAAAAAATTTACTGAGGAAGGAATCAAGATGGCGGCATGTGAGTAGTATTGGTTCGACTCGCCTCGAATACTACCCTAATTTCTACTGGAGTATATCGACAACATACCTCCTAAATGTAAGGGGAGAGTGCGGGTGTTTCCCTCGACGCCCCCACTCCCTCCGGGGCAGCGAACCATCACCGAACTCGCTATAATTTACCCATCGATGGGGGTTGCGGTCCCCACTGACGGGTCAGGAAGAGGAGCCTCCGTCTCGTCTGGGGAGATTTCTTTGAGCCCTCCCCAGTCCTAAGAATACCACAGTTGCTTTCCGCCTTTCCCCCTCCGGAATTGGCACTAGCAAACCCGGGATTGGATCGTTCGGGACATGCTACAGAGGGAGTTGCCATGGAAGGTGTGGCTGGAGAAGTAACATCAATGTGGGGAATGAGGCTGTGTCGGCTTCTGCAGTTGCTTCACAGGCAGCTTTTTCTGGCAGAGGTGAGACCACTTCGACTTCAACACTGAATGTTCAAACTTCTATGGTATCAGCTACGACTTTTGAGCATTTACCCATATTATCCCCACTCCCCAAGCCCACCGTGGTGACTTTAGACTCTCTGTGGGAACTGATGGCTCAGTGTTCAAGGCTGTTCCTTACAAATATCTCAGATGTCTTCAAAATTGGATGCCCTGACACACGATCATTACTCCCAGCTTACAGAACACACTCAAATAGGATTCAAACCTAGAAGATCAAATGAAAGTTGTTAAGAATGTTCAGTCATCAATAGTCCAGGAATGCAGGACTTTGAACAGGAAAGTTGAATTTGTTGAAAATCGTTTAAAAATTCTGAATTTAAGGTTTTTGAACTTTCCAAAGATAATTGGTGGCCATGTGTTACACTTTGGAAGTATATGACTGAGATATTACATATTCCCCTAGAAAATATTCCTTCATTTAATAAAGTATATTTTCTACTGTTTTCACATTCACGTGAGAGTGAGGCACAACATCAATTGGATTTAGAGAACTTAACTAAATTCCTGGAGTCTTCTACTACAGAGATTTTCGAAAGAGCAACATTGCTGGTTTCATTTATTTATGAACAGGATTTAGGCTTGGTTATGTGTAACTACTTTCAGTATATGGAAGGTAACTTCATGGGCCAGTTCGTCCAAATTTTTCCTGACCTGGTCAAAGCCACCCAAGAGAGGAGAAAGGGCTTTCTGACTTTATGTCAGGAGACCCAATCTCTTAGTGCATCCTTTCAGCTATGATATCCTTGTAAATGCATAATAAAGTTTAATAATGATACTTAATCTTTTTTTGTTCCCGAACAACTTCAATTGTTTCTGGATTCCCGTAAAAGATTGCGGCCAACCTCTTCACTCATAGAGATTTCTATTACTTAAGTATAAAATAAGGGTAAAATACATATGTTAAGTCATTTCTCCTAATCAAATTTCCTTTTGTAGAGCTCTTTAAATTGATCCTCTCCCACTGTATTTGATTTGTGGTCTGAATATTAGTATTATGTTTCTAATATGGTTATTATTTCATATTTTGTTTCTTTCTTTTTTCTGTACAAAGATGTTAAGCTTTGTAATTACTTTAAAATTAATAAAAATTAAACAAAGAACTTACTGAAATACGCTCTAGAAATGGACATAAGATCATACATATATATATATATATATATATACAGATAGATAGATATGTGTATGACCATAAATGTTCATGATGTAACATTGGATAGATCTTCCATACCATCATCTCAGGGATCATGCACATCTAATGATGTAGCTTACTTATGCAGTACCTTAGGTATGGTGGATAAGTGGCGAGTCCTCCCTCTGTTGGAGAAAGAATACACCCATATTTCAAGAGTGCATAACACACATTCTGCTGAAAAGAGAAGATTTTGGTAGAGTTACAAAATCTGAAAATAGGTGCACTTGAAATATTGGACCATGCGTAAGTATGGTTAGATATGGAGAGCTTTCAGCCTCTAGATTTGGGTGGATTCTGTAGATTCCCTAAATACCTGTTTAAAGACCAGAAATTATAAAACTATTTACTGCAAAAGTGAGATGAATTTGCTGACTATAATAAAGAATATAGGAATTCTCCCATTCTTTTTTTGGAAAACAGCTAAGGCTGTTTTATAGAAACATAGAAATGACGGCAGAAGAAGACCAAACAGCCCATCCAGTCTGCCCAGCAAGCTTTCACACTTATTTTTTCCTCATACTTATCTGTTACTCTTGGCCCTTAGTAACCTTTTGGTTCTATTTCACTTCCACCCCCGCCACTGCTGTAGAGAGTAGTGCTGGAGCTGCATCTAAGTGAAGTATCTAGCTTAATTGGTATGGGGTAGTAACTGCCACAATAGGCAAGCTACTCCCACGCTTATTTGTTTACCCAGCCTGTGCAATTCAGTCTTTGTTGGTTGTTGTCTGAATATAATTCCACTTTACTTCATTCTCCCCGCCGTTGAAGCAGTGAGCTGCGCTGGATATGTATTCCAAGTGAAGTATCATGCTTAATTGATTCGGGGTAGTAACCGCCGTAACAAGCAAGCTACACCCATGCTTATTTGCTTATCCAGACTATGTAATTCAGTCCTTGTTGGTTGTTGTCTGAATAGTTATAGTTTTTGTTGATTATATATATATATTTATCTCTCTCTAATTGTTTCTTAGTTTAAATTCTGTACTGTCTTCCATTGCCTAGGTTTTACGCTCCCTGTTTAATGTAACTTTACTTTCTACCTTGATGTTAATTGGTTTCCCCTCAGTTACATTGTAAACCGGTACGATAAGACCTAGTCTTGAGCATCGGTATAGTAAAAGAAATTAAATAAATAAATAAAATAAATATAAATCATCTTTTCTTCATTCCCCCTGCCATTGAAGCAGTGAGCTATGCTGGATATGGTTTGGGGTAGTAACCTCCGTAACAAGCAAGCTACTCCCCTCTTTTTTGTGAATGCAAATCCTATTTTCCACATTTCCTCTTGCTGTTGAAGCATAGAGCAATGTTGGAGTCGCATTAACCATGTATATGTTTATTGAATAAAGGTATTATCTCCAGGTAGTAGCAGTCATTCCCGCAAGCCACCCCCATGCCTCTTCTCTTCATTCACATCGTCTAGACTTTATGGATCCACAGTGTTTATCCCACGCCCCTTTGAAATCCTTCACAATTTTGGCCTTCACCACTTCCTCCGGAAGGGCATTCCGGAGAAATGCCTATGATATTATGCAGAAGAAAGCAGGGACTAAAGAAATGATGAGGCTAGAGAGACACCATAAGCTAGCTCAGAAAGCATAATGAGTCAAATCCCACACCTGGTACCAAGTCTGACTTTGTAACTGTTCAGGTGGCATTGAATATGCTATTGCACCAAAGAACTAAAAAGATTCAACTTTATTATAAGAGTATTTCCATCTTGGGAATAAATTAAGGACATTTCTGGCCAATATAACAAAAAAATTGAATGGGGCAGAGTTATATTTCTGCTATGAGAGAATATGGACAGAATGGTATACTCTGAGGACTACTGCCAAAGGAGATAAAACCAGTGGTGTGAGGGAGGCTCAGGAAAAGGGCCCACCACATGACCAACCTGTACCTCCTTTGATAGCATCTCACAAATAGCACTAGCTTTCTGATGCACAGAGGGAGCTTTAACCACCCTCGCAGTACTTCGAAGTCCTGTACAAGGTATGATAAAACCATTCCAGGAACCACTCCACATCGCACTCACCACCTCTCTATTAGTGTATCGCAACAGCCACCGCAACATGCTCTTCCATTTAACAGGGCATAGAGCGAGGGATATCAAGCCAGCCTGACTTGGAATCATTTTGCACTCCTTTCCACATGCATTTAGTGACCAGGTGGGCAAAAGCACATTAGTTCCAGATATGCTCATATCGACATTTCTGGTCAACATAACAAAAAAATTGAATGGGGCAGAGTTATATCGACATTTGGCCATAGAGCAAGCTCTCTGGTTGAATCGCCAGCATGCATCACTTGGACCGGAGCTTCTTTTTGGATTGCCCCCCTTATCTGCTTGTGACATGAAAGGAATGGATGTGCATTATAAGCCTCAGACTAACATTGTGTGTGCATCAAGTCACGGAATGCTTGCCTGCCATTTTCTCTCAAAAGGCCTCATCTTAGTTTAACCAAGTGAACCCCTTGTATAAATTAAAAAGAGATTGTACTAACAATCAAGGAGGCCAGATGAAGAAATGCATGCACCCAATTAATCTCCTTTTGCAGAGGTTTGTTCACTTCCATCTCCCATTTCTGTACCCTGTGGGTCTGGCCCATCTTCCTATGTTCCTCCAGCAGCTTGAAAATATCAATGAAATGTTGATGACTAATGCAGTGCCAGAGCAACCTTGGCACCATGATGTGCCGAAGGCAGAAGATGAAGTTCATGATGAGGCACTAGTAGAGAAATGGGAAGACTGCCTGTGACTCCTGCACTTGCACTTATCTTTCAGAGTTGGGCATATCTGAGTTGCATGCAGCATACTGCACAAGGCAGACTCACCATGAGTAGAGGGATCTGAAGGAGCGGCCACTGGTGTCAGTAGCGATAAGGGTAAATTACTGCCTGGGTTCTGGATCAAGATGGAAGTGCCACCAACTTATCCTGCAGGAAGAACAATAGATGGGAGCAGAAACGACAGAGCAGATAGGGAATAGGACTGGGTGCTGCTGGGTATGGGGATCTGCAATGTAGGCAATACTCCTGATGCTAGCTGTGAATGTTATACAATGAATGTTCTCTATAATCAGGGCTATAATCCCTGTGAGGAGGGTAATAATGGTGGGAGTACCGCATATGGGGGGCTGTCATAATGAGGAGAGGCATTACTCCTCATGACACAGGGAGAAGAAGCAAGGGCTGTACTTGGAGATCATCAACTATGAGGATAGTCACAATATCTGTCAAGATAGTACCTTCAGTAATCATATCTATCTTGATACTTACATGGGGAACCTGAGCTCTCTCTATAAACCCTGGAAGACTATTTAGAAACGGGATGTGGTAGGGATCTATTTTCCACCCAATCCAGCTTGCCCTAACACTGGAAAGAATCAGGCTCCCTGAGGATTTGTCCCTGGCCCATTTTCTGTCTGTACAGGAGCGATCTTGGCACTGTTTCCAAGTGTTCGCATTCCAGTCCGGAGGGTCCTGATAAGACTGTGCTGTCATGCTTGCCCACATCTGAGGAGGACTGTCTGTACCACTTTCAACTGTGTGGACCATGCAACTACTACCTGTCAGCTCCATTAGCAAGATGGATGCTTCAGTGGGTTGATCTAGTACCCTTCTCATGTCCGGAACCAATGTTTGGATCCTGCCCTGTTCCTTTGCCTCCTGGGGCTTTGCAACGGTAATACTGTAGATCTTCTCCCTTGAGAGGCTATGCAACAGCACCATGACCCCTTCCCGATCATCTGCGCATGACACAGACTCTAGTGGCAGCACGAATGCCCTACCTCACACCCCTGTCACTCGTCGCTCCCCATTAGTCAGTCATGAAGTGGGCAGGCAGACTATGAGTTTGGAGAATTCCTGCTCCAGACTAATGGCACCACACGGGCAGGGTCTACTAATGTACCTGCTGCATACTTTGAAGTAGATTTTAAAAGCCCAGTATGCACCAAAATCGGGAGATACACACACAAGTCTGGCTTGAGCACCAATTTTAAAAGACCTTAGATGCGTATGTATCTCCCGCTGCGCACACATCTCAGAAGTTTTCAAAAAGGGGTGGAGCATGAGCATGGTGTGGGCAGGACATGGGCATTTTAGTGTGGCCAAGAGATGTGCATGTATATTCTTACATGCCTGGGCACACACCCAGATCGTCTGCCACGTAAGTCTACTTCTGCAAGGGATGAAATGCAAGTTTAAAAACTAGCCATACCAGAGGGGTTTTAAGTGGGGGGAATATAAGTTATTCAAGCAGGGGGTTTTGGAGGACTAGCTGTTAACTGGGTGAACTGGTGGATGAACTGGTGAAAGTGGCAATGACATGGAAACGTGCCCCCTTTTACAATTCCCGACTTATGTGGTAGAAGTGGGATTTATACATATAGGTGCACACCCACTTAAAATTGGGCGCATATATATATGCACGTGCATGTTAGAAAATGGCAGTGTATCTGGGTGTGCACCAATGCACATGTGCCAAAGTGCACCTGCGCATTAGCTTGAAAGTTAACATTTTTGCTGGCACCTGCCAAACCTCGATCGAGGGGTTTGAATGACAGGGCATTACACTGCAAATGCGACCAGCTTACCCCCTGGGGTAACTATAAAGCAAGAGGCCTCTGCTCGCTTTCAATTGCCCCGTGTCGGGTATGACCAACCTTTTCTCAGGAGAGGAGATTTGATTTTTTTTCCCCAATTAGCAGAGAAAATGAGGTCGCAGGTCCAGCAGCTCAATGGCAGGTGTGGCAACTCAACAAGATCACAGCCCAATGGAACAGGCTGCCCCAGAGATAATTGCCAGGTCCCACTGCCCATCCACCTTATCTACCTGTCTTGCCTCCTCTTCCTATCACCTACACAAAATCCCTCCTTTTAACCTCTTTTTTTTGTTTTAATTCCTGTGCTCCCTGTAAAGAGGAGAGGCGGGGTGGTTTTGAGCCCATCGAATCACCCCTCAAATAAGAGAGGGGGTTGCTGGCAAAATGTGGAGAAGGGCCGGTGGATCGCAGTCCCAAAGTAGGAGACATTCACCCTGGAGCTGCAGCAAAGAGAGAGGGTCAGTGGGTTTTAAATATCTCACTGGATTTGCCCCTTCCTGCTGCATCATCATGCCAACCCGAAACTAATCAAAGAAGCTGGCACCAGCATTATGGCATGACAACATTGGTGTGCCTAGCACTGGGCCAATCGCAGGGCTACCACATCATTTAGCATTACAGTGGGAAGGAAAGAGGCAGCTCGCAGGCACTGGCTGCATTAGTACGCAGTCAGCGTCATGATCACATCTGTGGCACACTCCACAGACCCACTAAAGAAGGAGCTTGGGTAGTCCAGCAGCCTGCCAAGCCAGTGGCCATACCTCCCCCCCCCCCCGGGATATCATCACCTATCCTCAAAAGGAGGTCCACCACTGGAGGAGGAAGCCAGTCCATGGACAGCAGCAAGTGCCAGTAAAGGGAAGTTTCGTTCATCTGAACGCTTCCCACACACACACACACACATACACAGCCAGTAGATGTTCCTGGTCCAGTCTGCATACCTGCCTGGCTGATGAAGATTTGGCCTGACATTTTCCAATGGCCATACTCCCTCCATGATGTCAGCTTCAGACTTCCTCAAAAGTCAGCCAGTCACTAGTCAGCCCTTTTGAGACAAGTAAGGGCTCACATCTATGTAACTGGCTATATATTCATGAGGTAATGGGCTCGTTCACTCTATGAAAAATTTTGTTAGAGTCTGGGAACAATTATTAATGTAACTGATTATATATGATACCTTGAATTGGTGATATGTTATGCATTGATTTTTACTGTATTTTTAGATTTGATTTTCTTTTGTACTGAGGCAAATTTTTTCTAACTTTTTCTGGTCCCTCAGAGAGAGAAGGGCTGGTATAAGAAATGCAGGAATAAAGTGATAATTTGTTGCATTTTATTGCCAATTTTTTTTTTGTTCTGCTATAAACTACTTCTGAGTTCTTTTTTGGAAATAAAGGTGGAGTAGAAATGAAAAATAGAATAGAACAGAACAAAAAAAAAAAAAGAGCAGACCAAAAGCATGTATCTCAGAAGTTTACTAAAAAAGCAGGACTCACCTAATAAAAAACTCCACAGTAGAGTGACAATAAAATATATTCAAAATACACTTTACCACATAACCATATGGAGAAAAACAGGGCTGTCAATAAAAAATATAATATATGGTGGAAAGTGGTAGTTTCATAAAACATCCAGACTAAGTACCATCCAGGTTTTGGACAACTACTATAATCATCAACATCCACCAAACCACCTAAAAAATTGTATTTGTTATGACAGTCCATTGAAAACTATTTTTTTTAATTATTTTTTGCAAGTAAAAATGTTTTTCTAATCATGTGACTCCAAAGTTCAAATCAAAAACTTTTAAACTGGATATCTCTCACCGCAATAACTTAGACCAACATGGCCCTGTTTCAGATGATGAATTAGCAATAACATCAAACTTTTTTTTTTTAATCAGACTGGATCTCACTACTTGGCGATTCCTTCTTGCGCCTCCAACATGAGCTTTTGAGGACAGAGTCCACTTCGTCAGATGCATAACCTGCATCTGATGTTTCAAAAAATTAGTTAGTCTATAAAGTGCCATCCGACTCTTGTCACATTTAGAAGTGTACATCAATGAAATAAAAAGTGTTGCTTTCTGAAAACTTTTAATTGTAAAATCATTTGCATTAACTAAATGCAAAATGTTTTAAGTGCTCAAGTGTGTGTGCTAGAATTTCTCTTTTGTCACCTCTTCCTCTGTCTATGTCACTCCCACCCTCTCCTTCGTCTCTCTCCTGGCCAACATTTCCCATAATTCTAATTGTAGCTACCTCATCTTCTCCATCCATAATTCCTATGCATCCTGTTAGCTGTGCCCTATAAATAGCATGTGAGTTAAAAAGTTAATATCTGGTCCGAGGCAGATGATAAAAATCTGGCGTTAGCTAGCTTGCACTAAATAATGTGTGAAGGACTAAATGTTGCGGAGCGCTCGGAGAGCGATCCCACTTCCTGAGAGAGGTGTGTCCTTGGGCCGCGGCTCGACCCCAGAGGATTCCGAAGAGGGCCGCGGGAGGCGTGGCATGCCCGAGCATGGGTAGGACGGAAGCAAGACTGGAGTGATGACCAGGCGACAGGCCCTCCTCCGGACCTGCACGCTTCGGAAGACCCAACAACGCAATGTTGGTCTTGTGAACAGTCCTCCGACCGTTCCCAGCCCTTTCGGACCTGCCGCAGGGTACGGCACGAAGCGGCAGGCCGGACGGAGGCCAGGACAGCGAAGACTGGAACATAGATTCAGACGAGACTCAGAAGCAGGGTACTGGAAGTGCAGACGTAGACTCTGAAGCAGTGTACTGGGAGTGCAAACGTAGACTCAGAAGCAAGGTACTGGACGTGCTGACGTAGACTCAGAAGCAAGGTACTGGAAGTGCAGACGAAGACTCAGAAGCAAGGTACTGAAGGTGCAGAGGTAGATTCAAAGGCGAGGTACTGAAGATGCTGAGGTAGGTTCAGAAACGAGGTACTGAAGGTGCAGATGTAAACTCAGGAACAAGGGCTGAAGGAAGACATGGACACTGTCCCTCAGGGCACCCTACTCAGACCACTCTTGGGACTGAGTCAAGGGCCACCCTGTCCCACGCGTCCCCAACACTGCCTTGGAGGGCAGGTCACGGACCACGCTGAGAACAGGAGAATGCAGGAGAGATCCAGGCGAAGTGAACTCCGATGCTGGGATACTGACATCCGAAGCCCCGTCGGCTGGCAGGAAGGGAAGCTCCAAAGCACAGGGACAAATCCCACCTGTTGGCCACTCCAGGGCCCAACAGGCCAGAAGGCTCAGGAGCCAGACGAAGACGAAGGGCAGAACATATGGGACTGGATCAGGAACTGGATCTGGCACCGACATCAAGGTAACAGGGAAGAAGCAGGTTTGCTGCACACCGGCAGCCAAAGCAGGATTGCTGCACACCAGCAGCCAAGGCAGGTAACAGGATCAGGAACAAGGACTTCTCAGAGATTTAGAAACGAGGTACATGGCTTGCATCACAGATGGCCCTAATCAGCCCGCCCCGAGGGCTGGTCACGGACCACGGCGTGGCTTGCCGCGAGGGTACCAGGACATTGGAGGACACAGGATCAAGGTGCTAGCTTTCAAGAGATTCAAGAGCAAGGTACTTAGCTTTCAGGCGAGTTTCAGGATCAAGGTACAAGGCTTGTAATATCTGGGCTGGACCATGGATACCGGATTAGAAGTCAGACCTCAAGGCAGGAACAGGAACAAGCAAACATCAGGACTGGAACAACTGGAAACATCAGGACTGGAACAACTGGACAAAGAGCTCCGACAGAGAACATGGAACACTGGACCTTGCAGAAAGCTGGAACACAAGGCAGCTCCTGGAACGAGGATCTCAGGAGTGACCAACTCCTTGCGAAGGCAAAGACAGACTGAACGCTGAGCCCTTTAGTAGGGCTGATGAGGACAACGCCCAGGGAGGGGTCAGCAGGGGGCCACACCTGGCTGGCCCTTGAAGAGGAGCAGAGAGGCGCGCGCCCGTGCCCTAGGAGACTGGAGAGCTGGTGCTGGAAGCTGGTGGCGTCCTCAGCCACGTGGAGGGCCAAGGAAGCCGCGGAGCAGCCCTGGACTGGAGCTGGGTGAAGGCAGGTCGCTGGAGCAACTCCCAGCCGCAAGGACTGAAGCAGGAAGAAGCAGAGAGAGGTAAGATTGGCTGCAGGGGAAGCAGGGGGCTGTAGCAGGCTGCAGGCACTGCTCCACGCTGCAAGGCTGAAGAGAGAAGTGCTGGCTGCAGGGAGCTGGAGAGGCTGCAGGTACCGGCAGGGACGGTTCCCTGCCGGGTGAGGACCCGGGCTGAAGCAGGCACTGGGAGGGACAGCCTCCCTCCTGGCTGAAGGTCCCGGGATCGCAGCAGCACGTCGGGGGAAGGCAGAAACAGGAGCAGAGGAGCCGGCCGCAAGGCAACAGCTGCGGGGACAGCCCCAGCTGATTCAGGAAAAGAAAAGCAGCAGCGTCAGCAGCCCGACTGGCTGCGAGAAGGTAAGAGCCTGCCCGCGAGGAGCGCGGGCAGGATCACAACACTAAATACTAAACTATTTAGCATGCACCCACTAAATTCTAATTTGCATCTAAAATCTTTCATTTATATGTACACACACTATTGTCTTTTCAGACAGACTGGTTCAACATGCAAGCTAAGCACGGTATTGGTGCACAGCATGGTATTTTTAGCATGCGCTAAATAGCCTTAGTGTGCACACTAATCTTTAGTGATAACCTCCATTGCATCTAACATAAGATCAT
The DNA here is from genome assembly GCF_901001135.1 of Rhinatrema bivittatum. Classification (NCBI taxonomy): domain Eukaryota; kingdom Metazoa; phylum Chordata; class Amphibia; order Gymnophiona; family Rhinatrematidae; genus Rhinatrema; species Rhinatrema bivittatum. Next base: position 379,230,588 of record NC_042618.1, read on the forward strand.
TGAGACTGTATATAAAGTTTCACTTTTGCTTTACTGAACAATAAATATGCATTAAAAATACACATTTTAATAAAACATAAGTAAATTCCTAATACTTCAACTCTGAAGTGAGAAACTATCCTTAATTATAATACTAGTCAATTTAAGTCTGAAAAAGGGACCAGTGTGCTCTCAACCGGTCATGTGCACTGTAACATCCTTTCTTATAATATCTTTAAGAGATATTCCAACTTACAACAACTACAGTTTTGCTCCAGGACTAATAAATCTACTAGAACTTAAATGACTATACAATGCATAGCACTATGGGGTATGATATTTGTTGTTCAGGTAATTAAATCATTTTCTGAACACCAATCTAACATATCCTTCCATATTCAAAACTTCATCCTCTGATACCCAAAAAGTTTCTTCAGACTGTTCTAACCAGTCTGGATTAAACTTTAAACTAGACTAGAATCAAAAGCCAGAGATATCTCTTTGCACGAGGTTTGTTATGAGAGTACAGATCATTAGCTTTCTAATGTCTTTTTCATGAGAACAGCATGAAGCTATACCTTAAAATATAACTGTTCCTAAACTCTGAGGCTTAGTTAACAATTTACAATGTTTATATCCTTTCATTTAATATCCACAAAATACAGTCTTATTTTGTATGTTCTGTAGCTGAAGTAGATTGACCTCGGATCATTTTTACCTGACCTAAAGGTTTTCACATCATTAATAAAGGGAGAATCAAAACAAAGTCTAGATACATTAGCACTGGCAAATGTTTGCATGGTTTGGCTCCATCATCATATGTACCCTCAAAATGAAATATAAAGAATGTATGTAGCAGAGGTGGTGAACCTTGTAATGACTGTGGTTCCAAACATTTTTCATATTGGCAATAAAACCATCTTGCAGACCTCCCAACTCTGGCCACCATGATAGTTTTTGCTGCACAGCACTGTATCTTTCTGCTGTCTGCAAAAATTTACCTAGGAATTCTTTCGATGATGGTTTCTTCTTTCAAACATTTAAATTTGTAGGAGAATTCAGTTTCTTAAAGACAAGGGCATTATGTCTAGATTTATTCAGGTTGTTGATATTTTGTAAATAAAATACATTATTCGTGACTTGGGACCAAAAGACTTTCTATACCTGTTGTATATATAATACTTTTAATTTGAATATTTGTGTTTTGGACAAAAGCGTGACTAATTGAAAAACACAGAAAGGGATTCATTTGCTCAGGTCAGATTAGGATGGTAAACTAGTTCACTTTTGTATTATATCACACTTCTTCATACATGACAACAATCATATTTCTTATTCTTCAATTTTATTCATGATCTTGATAAAATATACATCCAACCACATTTCTAATTTGATTTCAGATTTAACTTATGTTTTTAATGAAAGCTACTGTCATGTATTCAAACAGATGAAAAATTGTTTCATCACCAATATGCAAAGATATCCTACTTAAAGCTAAAATTCAAAATTTGCTTCTCTTATGCAACACAAAGAATTTACAATAATGATTAAACAACAGAATGTAGCTAATATTCTACTAAATCCATGATCTCCTTTTATTTTGTGTGATGTGATTTTATCAAAAGTATTTTACTGTGGGGAAGGAATGAAAAGGTGACGTAGTTGCTGTGCCATAATATGTGGTTTTCTAAGTATTGTTGGAAAAAACTCAAGATAGTTACATCACTGGAAATAGGGGATACATTTTCCAAATATTTACATGTGTAAAATTAGCATAAACGCGGGCAAGCAGCTTGTACTTGTGGTACAATGCTATTTTAAAAACATCAAAAGTATGCACATATTTTCAATCTTGCATGCACATGTATGCCTGGAAAAAAGGGGTGGACTAGGAGCATTCAGGGCCAAAAGCTATGCACACAAGTTGCTATTTTATACTTATGCAAGTACATTTGTCATCTTATTTGCACAATTTTACACCTGCTAATTATCATGCACAATTGATAACAGACTTGTCTGTTTACTGTTGATTGGGTAGGAGGTCTGAGTGAACTGGGCAGAGTTCAAAGTGAAGAACTAGGAGGGTCAATGACTGGGTGAGCAGGTAGAGATCTGGGCAAACTGGCAATTACATTTATGGAAGCATTTTTTAAATATACCAACCTCCGCGTGTAAACAGGATTTTGTGTAAGTCACTTTTTTTTTCTTTAACATCTAAAACATTTATTTATTTAGATTTAGAGTCTACCTTTCAGTCACTTTAAAGCAGATTATTTATTTATTTATTTATTTTATTTATTTATTGTTTTGTTATACCGAGTTTCATGATAGGCATCACATCAACCTGGTTTACAAATAACAAGGAGTGTAAAGCATAACGTAACGTAAAAAACAATATTTTCAATAAGAACCTTGAACTTTAAATACAGTGAATCAGAAAAAGGGAGAGGGAAAGTTACAAAAAACAAGGAAAATAAACTTGGGATGGAAGGGGAGAAATTGAACAGCACAATATTTACATTTCAGCCTATTGATACATTAGAATAGCAAGTGAAAAAATAAGACTATGAAACGGTACATAGGTAATCAAATGAATAAATATGACACAGTTGTGAATGGTAATAGTATGATAAATATTCAGCAGGAATTAGTGAGAGAGGGTTTGAGGTTGGTTGATTCATGTTTACATTCCATTATTGCATACGAGTTAGTGCTAGTGAGAGGAGGTATTATTCAAGGCTTGGAAATGCTTTTTTGAAAAGCCAAGTTTTTAGTCTTTTCCTAAATGTTAAAGAGCATGGCTCTTGTCTCAAATCAGGTACTGTAGGTATTACACTGTCCTCAAAAAGTTCACAATCTTGGTCATTGCTCAAGGGTGATATCTAGTAGCTGGATTCAGAGCCCGTGACTAAAGATTCAGGAAGAATCCCTGATGCATGGTTCCCAGCCCAGGACGGTCACTGCATTGACCAGACTGGGTACACAGCAGGGTAGGATATAAAATAGAAGAAAATATCCCTGCATGAGTAGTTGTGAATGAAGGCACATGGTGCCAGGATCGCAGCCCTTGTTCCGAGTGAGCTGGAGGCACAAAGGAGCAGGACACAAATCAGGAGGAAACTGCTGAGTCAAAAAAAAATGTACAAGTTAAATATGCTACCTAGTTGGCAGCACACTGTGGGCTAAGTTTTCAATAGGGAGGCCAATTGTCAATGTGTGTGTGCCATTTTCAGTCCACACAAACCCAGATGATTTTCAAACAGCCACAGTACATTATGTTTAAATATCTGTTTTCTATGCAGCTAAAGATGCATACATACATTTACATGTTGTTAAATGATGATAATAGGTACACCCATTAGCAGCATGCTAACTACACATGCACACATTTTTTAAACTTAAATGCAGGCACACAGTTTTCAGACATATCCCTGAAATGTCAACACCTCCACTTCCCCCCAGAACACTTCCTTTTAATGCAACTGAAATTATGCATATTGTGAAAATACCCATGTACTTTCAGGGGACTCAATATCCACTAATGCAGATTCATCAAAGTGCTCACATTTTTTCCTACTGTATAACATGCAACTCCCAACTAAGGCCTTGAAAATTTACCCCTTCAAGACCTTTGGAAGATGTTGCTTAACCCCTGCTTTTTAGACATGAAGCAGAAAGCCAGCATAGGCTGGGCAAGTTACAGCAATAAGAAAATTGGTATTTTGTACATAACTGTAAGTCAGTAAAAGATGCTCACCTCATGGGTTAGCTAAAGAACAGTGCTGGCAAAAGTAGCAGAGGTACTCAACACTTTCCTAAATATTAACAAGTGAGTACTTGGAGAGAATGAGATAAAAAAAAATGAGTCAATGAATCTGTATTTTTCAAATGGGACAAATTCTTCAGGGAATATTACATTTAAATTTTAAAAAAAGAAGGATTTTTTCATAACCAATAACATGTTAAGAACCAAGCCAAGATGTGTTAGCAATTACAGCAGTTTATATATTCTCCTCAGGTTTTATCCAATCTTAGAAACACCATTACAATAATTCATCATCACTTGCTCACAAAATCAAAACTACAAGACAAAAAAAAAAAAAAGAAGATACAAAAGCAGATTTAATTAGTTAAAATAAACTTGTATCTTTCACACCATTAGTTTGTGATGGACGGTGATGTTAAACAATCATCCAGAGTGTTACATTCAGCAATTCGTGGGCTAATCCCGCAAACAGCTGTCCTCAGCTTCAAACTCGAGCCAGCCATGTGGTTCTCCATTGCAGCAGAGTCCTGCCTTCCTTTCACACCGAAGAATGCCAACCTGAGCACTCCAGGAAGCTGCTGGGTCTTCATGCAGCAGACCGCCGCTGACTTCAGCACACTGCACTTCCCCCTAGGCGTGTACGTCTCACTGGGACTTTTAAAGGGACCGAAGCAGGAAAACCCTGTGTCCCCAGGATATGATATGACTGATGATGCCCTATAAAAGGGCAACTTCCTAGCTGCAACATGCCTCAGCTATAGGTCACACTACTTTGAGTAGAGCATGTTACTACAATGTCTTTTCTTCAGCATCTTGTCTTCAGCCCAGCCTGTCTTCAGCGCCTTGTCTCCATCTCCTGCAATGTCCTCAGTGTTCCTTGCATTCTGTGCTTCTCCTTGCCTGACGTTCCCACTTATCTTTCCCTTCTTTCCTTCCGACGGATACCTGGATTGGACCTTGCTTGACCGCTGCCTACCACCGACCTCTGCCTGCTTCTCAACTTGCTTGATCACCGCCTGCCTACAACCCTGCTATACAAGGACCTCCTTTCCTGCTCACAGCAGAAACTCCACCTGCCAGCCCCGGCACCCAGAGGTTCAACCTGAGGGGACAAAGGCTGTTATAGGCGAAGCTCAAGCTCTGTCTCATCTGGGTCCACCTGCTGACGGTGGGAACCTGCAGGGCTCCTCCTCGCAGGTTGTGCCAATCCCACTTCAACCTAAGGGTCCATAAACACAACAGGGTGCTGAAGCCATGGACCTGGCAAGCTTGTCCACCCTACAGGCCATTCTGGACCTTGCCCACAGGCTACATGACCAGGGGCAAATCCTGGAGCTCCAGGCCACTTCCATGGATTGGATAGCTACTTGTCTGAATACTATGACCAGTTCTGTGGTGCCGCCCCCACCCACACCAGCACTGCCATCTTTCGAAACCAGTCAGTGACCGATTCCACAGTTACCAGCTCAACCTCAGTACGCTGGGGACCCCATGCATTGTCAGGGATTCTTAAATCAGTGTCACATGCACTTCCAACTGCAGGTGCCCATGTTCCTGAATGACCATGTAAAAACCAACCACATATTGTCTCTGCTGGACAGCTCCACCCAAACTTGGGCATCTCCCCTCTGGGAGAAGGGAGACCCACTTCTGCTCAACCTGCAACAATTTACGAAACAAATCAGGGTTCTTTTTAAGAAGCCAGACCATGCAGCAACAATGGCATCCAACCTGCTCCACCTACGTCAAGACTCTAGTACCCTGGTGGAGTATGCCATAGAATTTTAGACTCTAGTGACTGAACTAAATTGGCGAGAAGATAGTCTAACCAATATATTCCTTGCTAGTATCTCGCCCAGAATCAAGGACAAGCCTGCCACCCGAGACCTTCCCACTACACTGGTGGAACTCATAGCCCTAACTGGTAAAATGTATCCCTGACTATAACAAAGAGCTCATGAGACCCATCCCGCAAGAAGGAGAGTTGTATTGGCAACAGGGTTCAAGAATCCTCTTTCGTTCCCCCTTCTATCTTGCCCACTTCGGAGGAACCCATGCAGCTGGGGCGGCGTCACTTAGCCCCAGAGGAAAGGCAGCAGGGCCTTTGCCTGTATTGTGCTGGTCGAGCACACTTGTTGGCTCAATCTCCACTGAGGTCAGGAAACTTCCACACGTAGGGTCCTGTGGGGAGATGACCCTAGGCTTCACACCATTCCTGTTCCCAAACTACTGGTCCCTGTGACCTTGAAGCTAGGTTCCAGATGCTTCACCACCCAAGCCTTCATGGATCTGGCTCCGGGAGGAATTTCATCCTGAAAGAACTCGTCTAACAACTTTTGATTCCTGCTGTCACTATGACCTCATCATTGGTTATCTCTTCCATGTATGGAGACCCCCTTTCTGGTCAATTAACTCTAATAAACGCACCCTTAACACACCAGCATCCTACATTTGGAAAAGCTCAGCCTGCACGTAATCTCCAAGGCCATCCATTATTATTATTTTGGGCCAACTCTGGCTCCAACGGCATCAACCACAATTTTACTAAGCTACCCTGCAACTTACCATTTGGGGCCACGACTGCTCAGACTCTTGCTTGTAACACATTGAACCTCCTCGTGGTATGACTGTGGCTACAGTATGTACTAGGCTCCCTCTGCAGTAGGTGAATTTCCAAAACATCTTTTCAAAAAAGAAAGCCAAAATCCTACCACCGCATCGCACTTACAATTTCAGCATTGAACTCCTCCAGGGAGAAATACCCCCCCGCAGATGGGTCTACTCACTGTCTCATACCAAGACTCAAGCTAATTCTGATTACATTCGGGAAAATCTAGAGCATGGATTTTCAAGGTTACAAGATAAAGGCAAAATTACAGGAAACTGAACTGTAACAAACTGTCAACCTTCTGCAGGTAACATGCAAGAGACCATAAAAGGGACTTACACGTGACTTTACTGTTTGTATGTATCCCTCACCTGTCCCAGCGGACAAGCTATTCATGAGAAACTGTTTATATCCCATGAGCACTGAGCTGAATATAGTAAATGATGGCAGATAAAGACCATAATGGAACATCCTGTCCGCCCAGCAAGGTGTTTAGGGCTGTGACCCATTCTATGCAATTTACCCCCACTGGAAACTGTTTAAACACTATAACAGGGGTAAGCAACTTCAATTGTGGCATGCCAAAAACAGGCCTGGTTTTCAGAACCTCTACAAGGAATATATATAAGATATATTTGCATACAATGGAAGCACAGCATGCAATATACCTCATGCATATTCATTGTGGATATCCTGAAAATCAGACCTGTTTGTGGCAGTACAGGATCGGCTTTGCCTACCCCAACACTATAACTTTGCTGTATCAGAAAAACATTGGGACCATTATTCTGACAGAATTGTAGAGAATGAAGTTGTGACTACCAGAGATCTTCCCATTCCAAACAATAAAAAGATCAATGCAAGAAACCTATACATTGTGGTAAAAAAGAAAAGCACAGAACAGCATTACTGACAGAAGTGTCAATACTAAATGACTATTCTGTAGAATGTATGGAGAAAGAAGATCTTTAAGTGTTTATGGATGCAGAAGCCAAGAAAATGTGTCAGAAAGATACAGAAATAGTCCAAATTGAATTGGGCAAGGGCATCAAGGTTTTGATTAAAAAGAACTTCCAAATGCACATGATATGTTGCCTAAACATGAACTGCAAGAGGCAGCTCTCTTTGGAGCAATACAAGTATTAAGAAGAGCAATAGCAGTAAATTTGAGCAATTAAGAAACTATCCAGCATGCCCTATCTTATGAGAAAGGATCATTTTTGTCACGTAGTATGCAAAACTAACCCATTGGGAGACACTATCCCTGAAAGAAACCTATACATCACATTACTGCATGTGCGTGTATCCCTAACCAGTCCCAGTAGACAAGCTGGTCATGACAAACTGTTTATATCCCACAGGTATTGTATTGAAAATTAAAGAGATTCCTCCCTTCAAAGGCAGTGTGGATGTGGTTAAAGATTTTCCATAGTTGAGCGACCCAACCAATTTAATTCCAACAGGGCTCTTAAATATTGTACAACTGTTATTAAAAATTACAAATTATTATAAATCTGGAGATATTAACCAGTACTAAAAGTCTGTAATTTTTTTTCTGGCTCAGCAGTTTCTGCTCCTTTGTACTTTCAGCTCAGTCAGAACCAGGGCCAGAATTTTGTTCCATGAGCCTTCATTCACAATTACCCAGGGATTTGTCCCCTATTTTATATCCCATCTTCAACCCAAACATACCTAGTGTGGTCACTGCAGTGACAGCCCTGGGTCAGAGGCCATACACCAGGACTTCCTCCAGATCTCTGCAATCATCGGTCCTAAATCCAGTTACCAGGCTTTACCCTTAAGAAATGTTCATGATTTACTCCCTCCTTTGTGTTGTGAACACTGCCCCTTGCAGCATACACAGCCCATCAACTCAGGGATCAAACTGAAGATCTTCTGCACTAGGCAGGCCCTAAAAGTCTGTGCTTTAAATAGATATATTCGAGTAATAATCTAAAAACATAATTAATCCCTCATTTAAAACTGTTTAATTCAAGAAAGTAATTAAAAACACTTAGGGAGCTATTTACCAAGGCGCACTACAGCTAGCATGTGCTTTAACATTTATGTTCTCTAATGCAAATTTACTAACACTGATAAAAAGGCTGAATTCAAAATAACATGTTATCTTTTGAAAACACCACCTAGTTTTTGTTTTACAGCAACAAAAATCTATTACTTTCATTAGGTACATTATTTAAGGCTTTCTGTACTTTAGACTGCTACATCCACTAATATTCAAAGAAGAAAAAGATGAATTCACGGTTTACTACCACATGAAATACTTTTCTGACTTTAATATGTTGTAAATAGCAAACTTTATGGATGCTATAAGCAATGATTCTTATCAAACATTCACAAAGTAAAAATGGAATATTATCACAATGTATTCAGTTTTATTTATGTAAGCATTATATAATAAAACTTAAAAGAAAAATAAAATACCGGTAACTAAAGCAGAAAACATCACTGGCAGCACACTATGTGGTGGAATCAAGGGTAGAGCACCAGTGTCTAAAAAGTTGAGATATTACATATTGCAGTCAAGGTATGACGATATTACTGCAACTTTAAATTTAATGGTAATAATCAAGTCTACCAGCACATAACTAATTAAAAATATACTAATACCAGAGCAAAATGTCCAGTCACTAGCTTACCAAATGCAATCAGAAATTCAAAGCTAGCAAGGGACTTGCCAGTGCTAGTGAGCTGTGCAAATGGCAGGATGCACTTCTCTCAGTCACTGCTGTTTCTGCCCAGTGTAGCCACCTATTGGCCCTCACCATGATTGTTCATAGCTGATAAGCTGCAGAGGAAAGTGGTAACTGCAGCACTCAAGAAAAGCACTATATGTGTTTGTCCCTGTGATAGTGTGGTAGGCTCACGCTCGAGTACCATCACAACAAGACAGCAAGCGAGGAAGGAAAGCATGGAAATGGGAAGAATAAAAAGTTGGCAAGAAACAAAGGAACGATAACTTTTAAACAGGTGTGCAGGCGCACGTGTGCACAATCATTGGTCCGCACCCAGGGACACACACATGCTATAAAATAGCCTGACCGCACACACGTGTGTACAATTTTAAGTGGACGCGCGCAAATGCTGCTTAAATGGGGAGGATTTTAAAAGATATTCGTGCCAACGCCATTACCAGTTTTACCAGTTCGTTCCCAGTTCCCCAGGTAAGGAGTAGGACTTCCAAACCCCCCCTAGTTTAACAGCCTCTCTTCCCCATTAGCCCTGACTCTTAAAACCCCACCCATCTGCACATCTGTCTTTAATTTTTTTTTTTTTAACTTGCAAGTCATCCATAGCAGAAATAAAGTTATGCTGCAGGGGACTCTGGCATGCGCCTGTGCACGAAAATATTTACGTGCCGATTTCAATGTGAAATCCAGGAATTCCCCTGCCCAGATCATGCCCATGATCCACCCCTTTTTTTAAACTTTTCATTTGTATGCATAGCGGCACATATGCATGTACTCGGGCGGCTTTTAAAATCCGCTCGGCACGCACCATCCCGACTTGTGTGCGCATCTCCCTGTTTTGGTGTGCTCCGAGCTTTTAAAATTCACCTAAAAGAAAAGAGGAAAAGAGTACAAAGAAGCAACAAAAACCAGATAAAGAGGGAGGAAGAAAGCTACAGAGCAAAGAAAGGAAGGGGCAACAAAAACACAAAGGAGAAAATGAGAGAGAGAAAAGATAGACAAGAGAGCAAAGAAGGGAAAGAGAGCAAGAAGAAAGTTAGAGATGGATAACAAACAGTCAAAGCGGAAGAGAGGGCGAGCAAAGGGGGAAGAGATGTGGTGGAAAATCCAGAGTGCTCCACCACTGCACGTTATAGAAACTGGAGTGTAGTGAAGAGGAGGGAGAAAGAGGAACACAAGTAAACCTGAGACAGTTAAGAGAAGCTATAGAGGGGATTCAGGAAGAAAGGAGATGGTGGAATAGGAGAACAGGAAGAAGAAAGCAAAGTATTACAAAGCACTTTCTGGGATTACATGAGTGTGCCAGAAATGCCCTTATGTCAGGGCATCTATCACCCAAAAGGTGGGTCTCTTCCTGATTCTTTCACCCTAGCTTGTCGGTGATGCATACCTATACAAAAAGTACATTGGTCCTTACATGCCAATCTGTGGCACTCTCATACGTTCCAGAAAACAATACTGACTGAATTAATCCCCTTTGATAATCTCATGGTGAACAAGACTGGGTGGTGAGCTATTATTGGCTAAGGAGGTTGAAATTGAAATTTCATGCCCTGATGAATATTACCAAAATTATCTCTCCCCCCTATTGCCATAATGAGGATATTTAAAAAAAATTCCATAATTATTTTGGATAGCTTGCAATCACATGAAAGGTATATTCCAAAAACTGACATTTATCGCAAAGTAGTGGAGCTGCCTAACAGTGTCTATGAATTCAAAGTGATTCACTGCTACATGGTGCTGATAAGCAATACATATTCACCAGTACTACTATATAAAGTGTATTAAATCATGATCTGCAAAATAGATGGACATACACCTGAGATCCAGTTTGATCTTTCTTGGCATCCCACACTTCTGGCACTGGATTATGTCCTGTGAAAACTGTTCAAAGGGCCTTGTTCAACTAAGAATTTTTTCCACTACAGACATAGAATGAGGTAAAAGCCTCAGTGGATCAAACCCTGTCTCATAAAATCTAATGATGAGGCTCTGAACTGAATCAAATGCCAACAGCAGCACAATGCACATATACGCAGAGACAGCTATATTAATCTGCCCTGCCTAGCTGGCTAAAACCTCTGCTTCTGTGCCCAGAATTTTTCAGGCTTCTTTCTAAGTGTTCTGGACATTGTAAAAACAATCTTAACAGATTTATTAGCTTGAAAAAGGTGAAAGTCAAGAATGGCCCTGAAGGATATATATGTATATATATATATATATGTATGTATATATATATATACACACACATATAAGAAAACTGAAAACAAGCATGATCCCAGAAATAAAAAAAAGCCTTAAAATGGAATTCTGGCTCAATACAAGAAACAAGTGTGAGAAAGTGAACTAAAGTGAACTAAAGCTACTTCAGTGGAAGCTTAATAGGAATGACTTTCTGGCATGTGTTTCAATCTGGTATAAGTTTTAATGGGTTCATGATTCTAGAATGGCCAAAAGTGCTATGAAACAAAACACCCTAGAAAGAAGTTTATTTCAAGAATCAAACAAGGAACAATTCCAATCTAATTCTAATGACTCCAAATCAAAGCAACTTCTAGATAATAAAATGCAAAAATACAGGAGCTGTACTATTCTTTTATGCTTATGGAGAGATGTGAAGAGATACAGAACTAAAACCATCAGTGCCCAGAGAAAAGATTTCTTGGGAGCTGAGAGAGGAGAGAAGAAGAGGGCTAAAGAGAAGCATATAAACACAGTAGAGATATACAAAAACACAACTGTAAAATTAGCTACAAAAATAATCACCAAAAATTCAAGGAGAGGGGCAGAGTGAAATCCTCCCCATCCTGTGGAATCCATGACTGAAACATTAAAAAATATGTAGCATTAAATTTATTAGTGCTATACGCTCATGCAGGTATAAATAGAATAGATATAGATCCAGGAATTTCTGGGTAAAACTGGGGCAGCAATCAAGTATGCCCATTTCATATATATCAATGAATCATCACTAACGGCCGGATTTTAAAATGTCTGCGTGCGTAAATTCTGGGGATTATGCGCATGGCTGGGCCTTGCTCGCGCTGCGCGAATTTTCAAAGAGGCCCAGACACGTGCGTAAACCCCAGTGCACGCACAATTGCCGAGACTCTTCAAAGGGGCGAGCTGGGAGCGGGCCGGGACAGCGCCATTGAACATTGTCCCGATGACCCGCGCACCGGCAGCTGGTCAGCGCGAGCAGCTTACTTCAGATCGAGCCCTGAAGTAAGTAGTAAAACAAAAAAAAAAAAGGATAGCTAGGTAGGGTTTAGAGGGTGGGGAGGAGAGGAGAGGGGAAGAGGGAGGGAGTTTAGGTAGGGGGGTAGGGAACTGGGGAAGGCCAGATTGCGTGTCGCCGTGCGGAAATTGCAGAAGTGCTCCCCCCCCCCCCTGAGCACGCCACTCGCACATGTGCACGTAGATTATAAAATCTGGCCGCATACACGCGCCGGCACATGCATGTTATAAAATTGGCGCGCACATTATAAAATGTACCCCTAAAGGAATTAGGTTCTCCAGTTCTATATTAAATCTGTTAGGGAGCCTGAAGACCAGAGCTAATAATCACCATTTTAGGAGTCACATGATGCAGTGATCCCAGGCAAACATGTCTAACTGGGCTCTGGGTGCCGTCCCTTGATCATCTGCAAAAATAGACATTGGTGGCTCAGGAGTTATAAAATCGATACTTTGGGCTTCTCTATAAATCCATTGACCACTGCATGCATAAATCTCTGGGTGGCATACCAGGAAGGACTGGTAAAAAAGAAAAAAAAAAAACTGAAACCAGCCGAGGATAAGATGGCTGCCGGGAAGGAGAAAGTTGTGCAGAGAAGCAGAATGGAAGGGACGGCGATAAATGAAATAACAGAGCCAGTAACAACAGCAATAGATGGTAAACTTGATGCGATCTTGACACAAATTACAGATTTAAAAACCTTCCTTTCAGACATTGGGCCCCAGCTGGATGCAATAGAAAGGAGGGTGTCCATAGTCAAAGATGACAGTTTGGTAGCAATGGGGAAGATATAAAAGTTGGAAAAGTTCAGTTTGGCACAAGATGATAAAATAGATGAGTTAGAACATTAATCCTGACATAAAATGTACATTTCATGGGTTTTGCAGAGGCTATACAGGACTCAAAACTGGCAGAAATTATTGTCACGTGGTTACCCAAAGCGTTGGGAATAACGGATTTGCATGGCCCTATGGATATTGAGAAAGCACACAGAATAAGGGTTAATGGAGGGCCAAATTGCTGAACTTTGCCCATAAGCAACTGATTTTGCAAGCTTACTGGAAGTCCTCTAACCTGCAGTACCAAAATCACTCTATCCAGATTTTTCAAGATTACGCCTCTAAAGTATCGTCCCACCGCAAACCCTTTGTGCTCATCTGTTCAGCACTTGTGGAGAAGCAGATTTGCTTTGTTTTGCAGTTTCCAGCATGACTGAGGCAATGGAGGGGAAATAAGATGCATATTTTCGATACAGAAGAAGCTGCATAAGAATTTGTGGACTCACTGCCACATTGAACAAAGGGAAGAATTGGAGGTTAACTGCCTGGTAATGGAAGGAAATGTTTATAGAAGATGAGTTCTGGCAATTCGCTGTTTGTATTTATTTGAAAGGCAACACACTTGCAGTTGTAAAGAATAAAATCACACGATTATGATATGGAACCTTGGCTTCTGGAGTGTGGTGAATTGGCCTAACAGAAAAATTGAGATCTGTGACCACTCACAGTAAAAACGTGAGAATCTAGTATCTAACTGAGCACAGACCAACTTTTGCTATGTAGAACTTGAGAGCTGAATTACAGGAAGCTAGAAGAGTCTGGACATACTGTAGACCAACCTACTGTTGCATCCAGTTTTGTTTTTTTCTTTTCTTACCAGATGCAGATACAAGACTTAATTGCAAGTTAATGAGGATATTAGAGTGCTGTTTAATGAGAATGTATGCATTTGTATTTGATAAAACACATGGAGGGTCTGATGAATGGGAAAGGGAGGTGATCAAGGAATGGCACCTGCTCGCATGTTAAGTGATTCCAGATCTCCCAAAATTGAGACGCATTATAAATGAAAGGTGATCGGGGGGGGGGGGGGGGGGGGGGATGGGAGAAAGGAAAGGAACAGAGGGAAAGGGAAAGCTGAGGGAAGGTGGGTATGTGGGGAGGCTGGGAAGAGGGAAAGGATTCCAGGGTTGGGGGATCAGAGAGAGGGGCTTGACGACTTGGGGAAGTTTTTGAGATGGAATGTGAAAGCATGGCTGCTCCACTGAGGAATGTCCCTTGGCGGGATGCGAAATTCACCAAGGCAATTATAATTTCATGGGACTTGCTGTGTCATCTGTAAATTCTATTATGGGGATCCAGGCTAAATGTGTGGACACTCCGATTAAGCGAGAAAAAGTTCTCTCCAACTTGAATTAAATTTAACGGAAACAGGTTATTTTTGTTTTGTTTTATTATTTATTTATTTTTTTTACAAGAGACACACATGCTTAATTCTAAGCATTTGAAATTGAAAAGGAAATGGATGGAACAGATATATGCTGCCCAAGGCTCATCAAAAAGACAGGGAGTAGCGATACTATTGCATAAGTCAATAGTTTTTCAATGAATGCTATATGGGAAGTCAACTATTTTAGCATCTATCTACAGCCCAGTCAATATGATCATTCTTTTCTTTACAACAAGAATGCACAAATCATAATAGATGAGGACATGAACCGAATGCTAGATCCTCAAATGAATCATCAATCTAAAAGCACTAGGGGTGTGCATTCATTTCCTACGTATTTGTAATCTGCATTCATTTCCTACCTATTTGTAATCCGCAACGTATAGGGCCATATTCGTTGTATTCGTGAGGAAGCGAAACATATCGCGATTCCCCACGAACACAACGAATCTTCGCCGAATTATTTGGCCGTCTAAAGAGGCGAATTTAAACAAACCCCCCACCCTCCTGACCCTCCCCCCCCCAGACTTACCAAAATTCCCTGGTGGTCCAGCGGGGGGGTCCGGGAGCCATCTCCTGCACTCACACCCTCGGCTGCCGGTATTCAAAATGGCGCCGATAGCCTTTGACCTTCTATGTCACAGGGGCTACTGGTGCCATTGGTCAGCCCCTGTCACATGGTAGGCGCCATCATTTGCTCCTACCATGTGAAAGGGGCTGACCAATGGCACCAGTAGCCCCTGTGACATAGAAGGTCAAAGGCTATTGGCGCCATTTTGAATACCGGCAGCCGAGGGTGTGAGTGCAGGAGATGGCTCCCGGACCCCCCGCTGGACCACCAGGGAGTCTTGGGAGGGTCAGGAGGGTGGGGGGTTGTACTTAATTCAATTTTAGCCGGGAAACAAATAAGAATTAAAACATGTACTTATCAGGGGCCCCCCTTGCTGAATGCAACATATCTGCCCCCCGATGAATTCGAATCCCAAATGCAACGTATGGCGTCTCTCTGCACATCCCTAAAAAGCACTGCCATGGTCTTGGGGAAAAATAAAGGTATCTGATTTTTATGTGATTCATTTCAGGCTGTAGATATTTTAAGAACATTAAATCCTATCACTAAAGATTATACTCATTATGCTAGGTCTCAATATGTAAGAAACTGGGCATAGAGCCACTGGTTATTTCAAATCATTGCCCAGTTACATTACTTAATACGCAAGAAAAGAAAGCTAAATTTGCTAACTGGAAAATGTCAGCATGGTTAGTGCAAGATAAAGATTTTGCGGATTTCCTGATGAACATATAGGAGGAGTTTGTGATGAATAATGCCCAACCAGCTGCAAATCCAATTCTGATGTGGGAAACAGCTAATGCTGTATTAAGAGAGGATATAATTAGTTTTATAATCTGGAAGAAGAAAAGTTTAGATAAAGATATTATGGATCTTAACTCAGAAGCTGGAGCAGGCTAAGTGGGAATTTAATTTGTCTTCAGTTACTGCCCAGCAAGAGTTTTGGGTGATAGAAATAATGCTTACTGATAAATTGCATACAAGAGTTTTGTCTACCCTGTTTGCTCTAAAACAAACTATATCTTCATGGAAACAGGGCACGCACAATGCTGGTAAATTGTGGTTAAAGGGAAACACGGAGCATCTTATGTCACACGATTGAAAAACAGCCAAGAGGATTGAAACATCAAAGACAACTGATGTTCTTTCTAGAGCTTTTTATGAATCTTTATATTCAACATATTCTGTGCAGTTAGTATAGCTGGGTTCAAAAAAGGTTTGGATAAGTTCTTGGAGGAGAAGGTTTGCATTCTTGGAGGAGAAGTCCATTAACTGCTATTAATCAAGTTTACTTAGGGAATAGCCACTGCTATTAATTGCATCAGTAGCATGGGATCTTCTTAGTGTTTGGGTAATTGCCAGGTTCTTGTGGCCTGGTTTGGCCTCTGTTGGAAACAGGATGCTTGATGGACCCTTGGTCTGACCCAGCATGGCAATTTCTTATGTTCTTAAAAACACATACAGGGAGAAATATTATCTAGAATACAATTGGAGAAGCTCAATAGTCCCCTGCAGAATTCGGAAATAGCTGCAATCTTATCTGAACTTCAAAATTTTAAATCACCAGGGCCCAATGGTTTAATAGTGTGACTTTATAAGACAAAACCACTCCTCTTGGATTCCCTTAGATCTTTTGTTTTCACAAATGGTAGAGGAAGTAAAAATGCCAGACACAATGAAAATGGCTAATATAATAGTGTTGCCAAAGCCTGGAAGAGACTACCTTCTTGTGTCCTTTTAAAGGCCTATATTATTATTAAATTTAGATATAAACATCTATGCAAAGAATCTGGCCAATAGATTGAAAATCATGTTGCCAACAGGGTTTGTCACGGGGAAGAAAGCTAGTATAAATGTATGCAGGATAGCAATGCTGATGAAACTATGTAAGAGATTTCACATTAGAGAGCCTCTGTTGATGGGCTTCGATGCAGAGAAAGTCTTTGATAGGGTTTCCTGATCATTATTGAATAGAACTTTAGATATTTTCGGCTTCTCTGGATTTATAGATGCTATTCAAATTTTATATTCCAACCCCATGGCCAGTATTCTGGTTAATGGAAAGCTTTCAACTCCATTCAGCCTATCTAGAAGAACCAGGCACGGTTGTCTGCTTTCCCCTGTTATTTATTCTCATGATAGAACCTTAGGTAATAACTTTGGAAAAATATATGCAACAGATTCATCTGATTCAGATTCATCAGCTGCCTACAATTTTTTATTTTATTTTTTTTGCTGTCAGTATTTTACTATTCATCCCAGAGGCAAAAGAACATGTAGAAAAAATTTGAGAGATCTTTAATGAGTATGGTAGCTTCTTGGCATCTTTAAGATAAATCTAGATAAATCTGAAGCGTGAATATATTAGGTTCAATGGTAAGCAAAGGGCCAGATTTCCCTCTCCAATGGGAAAAACATTCTATTAAATACATAAGCATTTATATTCACAGAGATATTGGGAAATGATACAACAAATATTACCCCAATTATAAAAACCTTTCAAGCTAGTTCTCAAAAATGGATGCAGTTTCCTCTGACTGTGTTGGGAAGAATTGCATCATTTAAAATGATGCTGTTGCCAAAATTACTCTACAGCTTCCAAAGTTTACCCTTGGTGTTAAAGACTTCTGACATAAGGAACTTGCATAGAATATGCTCCGACAGTGTGATTTTAAAAGGAATGTGAAGGCACCCATAAACGCATGTATCAGCGCACAAGCAGATATATGCTGCAGTTTTAAACTGTGCGTGCAAGTATGTGTATATTCGCAAGTACGTGCATAATCACGTAAAATACCCCCCGCACATATGTGCTTGGGATCTTAAGAGATGGCTCATGTAAATTTCCTGAGAAAACTTCCGCTAGGGCTTTAGCGGTTTTAGGCGCATATGCAGGCAGATTTTAAAACATGCTCATGCGAGGGAAAAAGCAGCTTTTCCAAGTAGTCCATCAGTTTGCCCAGTTCATATCGAGGTGTTCAAAATCCCTCTGATTCTTCACCCTGCATGCCCCCACTTGACTCTGAACCCTCACGCTGTGCTAAAACTTGAGATTGCCAGACTTACTCCTCATCAGGACCAGCAGTAAAGTTACGTGGATAATAAGCCAACACACACCATGGTCAGCCTTTTTAAAATACAGACATATGTGCGTAAGTCTTGGCCCCGCCCCAGAACACCCATGCTCCATCCCTTTTCCACCCCCTTATTCTTGACGCGCGCATGGGTATGTACGCATGTACTTTATGGCTTCTTAAAATCCACATTGCTTGCGCGCGGCTCGCATACACACACAAGAGTGTTTTTTCACAGCAACACTTTTAAAATCTATTTGTAAGGTTTTTGCTACATGCTAAATAGACAAATTTGCCAGATAATATTTCCATCAAACCTCTGGTGTCAGCTATGAGAAATGTTTGGAAATTTGTGTGCCATCACTTACCTCTTTCCTGAGAGGTGACTGTGGGTGCCACTTAAAGAGGGAATCATTAATTCTCACCAGGAGACCATAGTAGGATATTCCAAACATTAAGTCAACAAAGAATGGACTAATTGCAGTTTTTTATAGTTAGTCAAAGCCTGAAAATTTACCCATTTGAAGAATGTAAGTTAAAGATAGGTTTCCAGGAAACTGATTATTTTGCATATATGCAGTTATCAAGCTTTATTCATTCAAAACTACTCAAGACTCAGAAGTTCACGCTTACTGATTTTCAGAAGCTGCTACACATTTATTATGGGGGTAAATAAAAATTATCTACTTGTTTAGATATTTGCATTCCATTTGTACATATAAGAACATAAGAACATAAGAACATGCCATACTGGGTCAGACCAAGGGTCCATCAAACCCAGCATCCTGTTTCCAACAGTGGCCAATCCAGGCCATAATGACCTGGCAAGTACCCAAAAACTAAGTCTATTCCATGTTACCATTGCTAATAGCAGTGGATATTCTCTAAGTGAACTTAACAGCAGGTAATGGACTTCTCCTCCAAGAACTTATCCAATCCTTTTTTAAACACAGCTATACTAACTGCACTAACCACATCCTCTGGCAACAAATTCCAGAGTTTAATTGTGCGTTGGAGAACAGATCTAAATACTTCAAAGAAGATCATATGCATCATAGTTTAACTTCTGTTCATAAATCTATGGTATTGATTCCAATAAGGGAACAACTATGACTTTTTCATAGACCTGTAGTTTCTCCGCATCAAGCATTCCAAATGGATGTTAGCACTGTTTCTTCCTTTCTGATGAGCTCGGAAAGTATAGCCACATTATGCCACTGCATTTGAAAGTTCACTCCTATACAAAGATTTTGAGAAGTAATCCTTCAAAGGATGTCTGTCACTTAGCCATATTGCATGTGTCTTTACCTTTAGGGCCGGATTTTAATAGCTACGCGCAGGCGTAGATTTATGCGTGCAACCTGGCGCTGGTCCAGGGGCAGCCACACGCATGTTATAAAATCCGGGGTCGGCACGCACAAGTGGGTGCTCACTTGTGCACCTTGCGCGCGCCGAGCCCTAGGGGAACCCCGATGGCTTTCCCGTTCCCTCCGCTCCCCCCCCCCCACCTTCCCCTGCCTTCCCCTATCTAACCCGCCCCCCCTAGCCCTACCTAAATCCCCCCTACCTTTATTTTGCTATTTATGCCTGCATGTGGCAGGCGCAACTTGTGCGTGCCGGCTGGCTGCCAGCGAGCGATCCCCTGGCACGGCCGCTGTGCCGGACGCTTCGGTCCTGCCCCAGACTGGCACCCTGCCCACGCCCCGCCCTTCCCACCCCTTTTTCAAAGCCCTGGGACATACGCACGTCCCGGGGCTTGCGCGCGATGCCGGGCCTATGCAAAATGGGCTCGGCGCGCGGAACCCCCCTGCGAGCGTAAATCCAGACGGATTTACGCACACAGGGCTTTTAAAATCTGCCCCTTATTGTCCACTTTTTATATTTTAGCTATAAAGCCTGATAGCCTCTGCTGCTCTGTTTGAATTTTTATTTGTAGTTAAAGGTTTATCCATAGCAAAGAAATGCATACTTACCAAATGGTTATCAGCCGAGGCACCTACCATAAACTATGGATGGCGGAACTAACTAAATGCTTCAACTGGACTATAGAACATGGACTTTGAGGCCCCAAGCATCTTCCATCACACTCCAGGGTGTGTGGAGTGCATTCATCAAATGCTTGTCAGCAGACATACAATCTAAGTTTTCCTTTCAAAGATGAGTGTATTCTGGAATACCAGTGGATGGCTGAGTACCCCAGCATGGGGGAGACTTTTTAGCTATTGATAATATCCTATGGTGTTCCTTCTGAAATTAAACAATGGTCGTCAAGGGACCTGGGGGGGGGGGGCGGAAAAAGATTTATGGAATGATGTTAGACAGCTCTTTAGTTCACAAGCTAATAGCTGGTTAACTGTTAAATTGTACTGTGTATTCCACTGTATCTTAGTTTATGTCCTACATACTTAGTGAGAACGTAAGAACATGCCATACTGGGTCAGACCAAAGGTCCATCAAGCCCAGCATCCTGTCTCCAACAGTGGCCAATCCAGGCCATAAGAACTTGGCAAGTACCTAAAAACTAAGTCTATCCCATGTTACTGTTGCTAGTAATAGCAGTGGCTATTTTCTAAGTCAACTTAATTAATAGCTGGTGATGGACCTCTCCTCCAAGAACTTATCCAATCTTTTTTTAAACACAGCTACACTAATGCACTAACCACATCCCCTGGCAACAAATTATAGAGTTTAATTGTGCGTTGAGTGAAAAAGAACTTTCTCTGATTAGTTTTAAATGTGCCACATGCTAACTTCATGGAGGGCCCCCTAGTCCTTCTATTATCCAAAAGAGTAAATAACCGATTCACATTTACCTGTTCTAGACCTCTCATTATTTTAAACACCTCTATCATATTCCCCCTCAGCCGTCTCTTCTCCAAGCTGAACAGTCCTAACCTCTTTAGTCTTTCCTCTTAGAGGAGGTGTTCCATCCCCTTTATCAATTTGGTGGCCCTTCTCTGTATCTTCTCCATCGCAACTATGTCTTTTTTGAGATGCAGCAACCAGAATTGTACACAGTATTCAAGGTGCGGTCTCACCATGGAGCGATACAGAGGCATTATGATGTGCATTATCGATGTGCATTCATTGAATGTGGAGGAAGAACGGTAAAACATTTGGAAAATTCAATAAAAAGATTCATGCAAAAATAAAATAATCATCATCTTAATCAGACTAATAAAGAAACTGCAATGAATGCCTAGAATACTTTGGCGGGGGGGGGGGGGGGGGGTGGCTTCAGAAATCCAGGACTGATCTGAACTCTCCATCCAGATACTGGGTCACTTGGAAATTCTATATTATGGAAAGGAATAAAGCATTTCAATTGGAAATACAGTCTTGCCACACTCATGATTCTAAATGACTCACAGTCTACATGAGGATTTGATTCTCATTTCCAGATTTCACTAAAGACCATCTTCAGACACCCACATCACATGCAAGACCTCATGTTACATGTCTCAGGAAATCTGCACTTTTTAAAGAGAGGATCATGCCTGAAAACAGAGATAGCATTTGGGAAGGGCAAGCTGAGGGGCAAGCAAAAAATTAAATAAAATTGTGTAAAAAGCACTGTAAGACACCCAATCCCTAAATTCAGTACTTTTCGTAAACATTCCACATTATTCTTTCATGCTTCTTTTTTCCCGTTTAAACACTGCATATCTTGACAATAAATGGACCCCTTGCCAGCCTAGAAGATTGAAGGGATGTCTCCAGCAAGTCAATCCATTAGTGCTCTTTCTTAAGTCCAACAAGACCTCCATACTAAGGGCAACTGCCTTCTTTCCCTCCCAAAAGTCAAGTGACATGCTCTTCCTCAGTTGGGCCTAAAAGATGATAGAATTGCTAGATGTACTGCACCACAACATGCAGTGTTATGATCCTCAGTTCAGTACGAATTTTTACATAAATTATTGGTTACATAATTTTTTTTTCCTGTGGAGGTTTTTTCCCTTAGAGAAATTACAAAAAAAAAAAAAAAATCCTCAGTCAAAAGATATACTATTTCAAAGTTGTGCAATCCAATTGACTTGCATGTTTTCTGTCCCATCTCAACCAAAAAAATTAAATCTAGATCTCAATATTTCACAAAAAAATGCTGAGGAGAAGCTAAGAAGCAGTTTGTCATGACAAAAGTTGATAAGCAGACAAGGAGTTAGTATTCAATTAATTTATAGTAACTTGCATGAAGAAGAAGGTTAGCCTATGAAAATTGTTACTTTGAGATATAGTGAGCACTATCTGACACTAGAAGTCTACAGGATCTCGGAACGGATACAGTAGTTTAAAAATCAACATGTAAATATTCAAACACCTTTGTCTTTTTTATTTGATTAAACCTTATTTTCTAAAAGAGATAATACAGTTGGGAGCAAGCACTACAGGTAAGATATCACTACCTCTGGGTAGCCACCATTAAATGTCATCCAGACGCATTTATTTCTGTATTTATTAGATATTCTTATTCAGGGTGTCTTACAAAGCATTTTGTATATATCAAGGATATTAAAATATAATACTCAAGGGCTGTAAATATATCTCACACATATTCATGAGGGGTATCCTGACAACAAAACCAGAATGTGGTAAAAAAAAAAAAAAAAGTGAATGATTAATATTAACAGGTAAGTTAAAACCAAGATTATAGAAGTGAGTTTCCGGCTTACACTTGAAAGAGTGACTTTTATTATATAATTAAACACAGACAGGAATTCATACTTTTAGGTTATTAATTCCATATTTGTCTTCTGGCAATATCAAACGACATTTGACTTTGTCTGATAATTTATAATTTCATCAGTAACCTTGATTGAATGCATAGTAGTGTTTTGGATACTTGCCTACAGTTAATCTCACATAGCTTTGGCTGTAATAAGTATTATTCTTATTATAAAGCTTGATGAAAACAGTAAGACATTATCCTAAGTTTCAAAGGAAACTAACCTGTATTTCCTTTAACATGTGATTAATTGCATCTGGAATCTGCAAGCTGACTAAGAGTGCAAAATCACACAATGTATTGCAGATGGAGTAACGGACTGTTGTACATTAAAACCATATTCTGAAAACCAAGTGATATATGAATTATAGAAAAAGAATCAGCATTTATTAACTAAAGACATGCATATATCAAGTTCAACCATCTCTATTTAACCACATATTTTGAACCTTTATAAATCAGCACACCTTAGCTCGAATCACTCCAATTCATGAGTTAGAAATATTTCCAACAGAAATATATCAAAAGGTTCAGCAAACAAAAAATATTTCATATTCTCTGGTAAATTAGCATGATTCAGCTGGCTACATATGTCAGAACTATTGCATAAATACCCTTTAGCAGCTTTTTATGATGGTCCCTGCATGGAATAGTGCAATACATTAGCCACATTTCACCATGCACAATTTTTATTATCCATTTCATAACAAGTGAGCTGCCTCAAAACTTTGCACATCTGCAACAGGGCCAGAATAAAACACACTGAACATGCTCTTATGCTGTCAGTGCAGAAGAATGGCAGTAAGAAAAATGTTTACCCTCACTCCAAACCCTAAAATAGCCTTATCAAGTGCCATGCTGGGTCAGACCAATTGTACATTGAGCCCAGAAAGTCTCTTTCCCACACTGACCAGTCCAAATCATTTGGAAGTAACTAGCAGATCCTAATGTGGAGATCTATTCCAAGTTTCTCATGCCTGGAAATAAGAGATAGCAATCCCCATGCCTGCCTGGCTAATAATTGTTAATGGGCCTGTCCTCCAGAAACTTGTTCAAACCCTACTACCCTTAATTACATCCTCCAGAAACTAATTCCACAGCTTAAATCTGTGTTGACTGAAAAAATACTTTCTTAAATATGTTTTAAAATCTGTTCATTAGTTTTATGGAGTGTCTCTAAGTCCTAATATTATTTGAAAGGCTAAATAATCATTCCCTATTCACATGTTCCACACGTGACTTTATAAACCTTTATCATATCCCCTTCTCAGCTGTCTCTTCTCCAAGCTGAAGAACCCTAACCCAGGGGTGTTCAAACTGGTTCTCAACCATCCCCACCCTGCCATCCCCAGCCAGTTCAGTTTTCAGGGCATGCCTAATAAATATGCATGTGAAATATCTGCATACATAGGAATCAGTGCATGAAAATAAATCTCATGCATATCCCTGGGGAACACAATTTTCGTTGAGTTAGATCTGACACTTGTTTTTGACTAACGTTTGACATCTGAATCCAAAAATGACCCCAGTTTTTCTCTATCACATCAACTTTTTAAGGTACAGGATACCCTCCCTTTGTCTCAAAAATCATACAAAATGTACATACAAAAGAATTAAAAGAAAAAATTACCTGAATATACTGTTTATTTAGAGTTATTTTATTCATACAAAGGCTATATATTGTTACTGTAAGTCAAATTGTGTACAAGTAGTAAAGTTCTGCTACCAAACATACATAATAAGGTAAAAATTTACGCTTATAGCTTTTCCGGCAGTGTTCAATCTGTGGACAATCTCGCCTGATGCTCCAACAATAGTCAGCCATCATATGTACCGTGCCTCCATGACCTTCAAATCTTGGTGGAATCATTCACCTTGCTCATCACTGACTGTACAAAGATTTTTCGGGAAGTCAGCAAGATGGCTATGCAGAAAATGCACCTGGATGCTCATGTTGCAACGAAGCATTCTGAAGCTCTCCAAGAGTTTCTGGACAATTTCGATGTAATTCTGTGCTCGTGTATTTCCAAGAAAGTCCTTGACAAGGTTTTTGAATGACAGCCAAGCATTCTTTTGGAGTTCTGACATTGTTCCGATGAAATGTTCATCTTTAATGAGCTGCCAAATCTGTGGACCGTCAAACACACCGGCCTTTATGTTTTCAAACGACAGGCTAGGAAATGCCAAATGAGATACTTGAAGCAGTATCCTTCAGTTAGCAAAGCTTTAACAAATTGCTTCATGATCATAGGTAGGAATTATAACAATTCTGGCACTTACCAAAAAGTGCGAAAAAGTTATCGCAGTTTGCGGTAATATCTATGCTAAGCGCTAAGATAGCACACTTTGCAATAAACAGCCTATCACCATAAAATAAGCCCCTTTTCCTATCGCATGCAATATTTAGTGCATTTTGATAAATCCAGACCTAAGATAGGCTGTAGAGAAAAAACCTGACGTGATAGAAGAAAACTAACTGTAGTTTTGAAATCAGCATGCCTATTTAAGTCTAAAACAGCTGAAAAATCGAACTCAACTGGAATTATGTTAAAAATTGTTCCCCAGTGAATGTATTCATTAGAGATATCCTGAAAACCTGATTGGTTGTGGGGGGGGGGGGGGGGAGCAAGGATTGGTTTGAGCACTCCTGCCCTAACCTGTTTAGCCTTTCTTCATAAGGGAGCCATTCCATGCCCTTTATCATTTTTGTTGCCCTTCTCTATACCTCTAAAACTGGCAGGTCACAGGAAGGACCTTCGACCATCCTCACTCATCCAAGCCTTCTTGAGTTGCAAACACAGCAAAGACCCCACCAACCCCTGGCTTTCTGAGCTGTCATACTTCCCATAAGTGCGTGTGTGCACAACCGCGAGCATACTATAAAGGCTCTGCGGTGGGAAAGTATTCTTGTGGTGCCCATGGATTATGTCACCAGCCCCGCTACTTAAGGGCAGCCTGCACTGCTCATATTTGCCTCAGCAACAGAAGTCTGCATTTCTGCAGTAAATTTTGCTCTACCGGTCCTGATACTGCCTTGCTTTCTGGTTCCTGACCATGCCTCATCCAGCCTGCTCTGCCTAGACAGGGCAAGACTGACTTGTCCAGTCCGTCCTGCCCTGTCCTGTTTCCGGCACTGCCTCGTCCCAGTCATATGCCTGTCTGAATGGTACTGACATCAGCTACGAACTTAGATTACTCTCTTGCCTACCGCCTGCCTTAGTCCTCAGCTACTGACCTCGTCTACATCTAGCTTGCTACCTGCCTTGACCTCTGGCTTGCTATTGGTAATTGTCTGACTGCAGCCTGTCCTGACCTTGGCCCAAACCTGGATTCTCTTATGTACACCCTGTGGGACTCTTCACCTAAATCCTGCCAGCCCCTGGAACCCAAAGGCTCAACTCGCAAGGAAAGGGACTGGTATAGGTGAAGCTCTGGTCTAGTCCTAGCCCAGGGCACATTTGCCAGCTGTCAGCTTAGTAGGTTCACCTAAGCTGCATCAATCATTCCACAGCACAAGGGTTGACTATACTTACAGTATCTTTACTA
This sequence comes from Rhinatrema bivittatum, assembly GCF_901001135.1. Taxonomy (NCBI): domain Eukaryota; kingdom Metazoa; phylum Chordata; class Amphibia; order Gymnophiona; family Rhinatrematidae; genus Rhinatrema; species Rhinatrema bivittatum. The sequence continues at coordinate 379,257,036 of NC_042618.1, forward strand.
GTTCTGCCACATCTTTTTTGAAATGAAAACTGTACACAATACTCAAGAAAGAGAGGTATTATGATATTCACACTGGGGCGGATTTTAAAAGCGCTGCTCGCGTAAATCCGCCCGGATTTACGCGAGCAGGGCCTTGCGCGCTGGCGCGCCTATTTTCCATAGGCCTGCCGGCGCGCGCACAGCCCCAGGACTCGCATAAGTCCCGGGGTTTTTCGAGGGGGGCGTATTGGGGGCGTGTCGGGGCTGGGGCCGATCGGCGCGGCATTTTGGGGGCGGGCCCGGGGGCGTGGTTTCGGCCTGGGGCGGTCCGGGGGCGTGGCTGCGCCCTCTGGAACCGCCCCCAGGTTGCGTCTCGGCGCGCTAGCGGCCCGCTGGCGCGCGGGGATTTACTTCTCCCTCCGGGAGGCGTAAATCCCCCGACAAAGGTAGGGGGGAGGTTTAGATAGGGCCGGGGGGGTGGGTTAGATAGAGGAAGGGAGGGGAAGGGGAGGGGAGGGCGAAAGCGAGTTCCCTCCGAGGCCGCTCCGATTTCGGAGCGGCCTTGGAGGGAACGGAGGCAGGCTGCGCGGCTCGGCGTGCGCCAGCTGCACAAAATCGGCAGCCTTGCGCGCGCCGATCCTGGATTTTAGCGGCTACGCGCGTATCTACTAAAATCCAGCTTACTTTTGTTTGCGCCTGGTGCGCCAACAAAAGTACGCGAAGGCGCACTTTTTTAAAATCTACCCCACTGACTGCTGCTACACACTGAGCTGAGGATATCAATGTATTGTCCACAAACACACAAAGCGAGTGAATTAGCACAAGTTTAAAACTTGCGTGAATAGTAGCACCATTTATCATGGCTTCAACCACAAAGACTTCAAAGTCATTTTCCTGAGTGATAACTCCTAATGTGGAACCAAGCATTGTGCGCATATAGTGAAGATTATTTTTCCCTATATACCTCACTTTGCACTTGTCTACATTAAATTTAATCTGCCATTTAGATGGCCAGTTTCCAGGTTCACAAAGCTTCCTGCAATTCCACAGTTTGTTCATGTTTTAATTACTTTATGTCATCTGCAAATCTGATCACTTCACTCACTACTCCTTTTCCCAGATTATTAATGAATATGTTAAAAACTGGTATTAATAAAGATCCCTGAGACCTACTATTCTCCTCTCTATATTTAGTTCTATGCTGTTTCCTATCTTTAATTAGATATCAGTCAATAAAAGGACATTGACTCCTATCCTATGGTTTTTCAATTTCCTGATGAGTTCCTCATGAAAGACACTATCGGGCAGATTTTAAATGCCCGATGCGCGTAAATTCCGGTCTTTACACGCGTGTCTGGGCCTTACGCGCACCGGGCGAATTTTCCAAGAGGCCCGGCCAAGCGCTTAAAGGCCGGTTCGCACTCAAGTACCGGGCTTCTTGGAAGGAGCGGGCTGGAGGGGGGGGGGGGCAGGCTAGGACAGCACATTTGTTCGCTGTCCCGGAACCTTGTGTGCCAGCCAGCTGCCAGCACGTGCATCTTACTTCAGTTTGGGAGCTGAAGTAAGTTGCTCAACAAATGTAAAAAAAACAAACAAACTTGCATTTAGGGGGTGGAGAGGAAAGGGGAAGGGTAGGGAAGGTGAGGGCCTCTTGGAAGGAGCGGGCTGGGGGGGGGAGGCAGGCTAGGACAGCACATTTGTTCGCTGTCCCGGAACCTTGTGTGCCAGCCAGCTGCCAGCACGTGCATCTTACTTCAGTTTGGGAGCTGAAGTAAGTTGCTCAACAAATGTAAAAAAAACAAACAAACTTGCATTTAGGGGGTGGAGAGGAAAGGGGAAGGGTAGGGAAGGTGAGGTAAGGGGGTAGGGTACTTCCTTCCCAGTCCGCTCCTTAATTGGAGCAGACTGGGAGGGAACTTGGGGATGCCACTGCTTATCCCTGGTTATGAGCAAGAATGACTGGATCTATTGTTTGGGATCCTAGTATCTAGATCTTTATCTAGATACTTATTTACACAAAAGAAATGTCATAGTGGATCAGACCAAAGGTTCATCGTCCACCATCCTTTTTCAGACAGTGGAAATATAGACATGCATATTCTCTAAATATAGAAATACTGCATCTACAGAATAAAAGGACATATTTTTTCATTTTCTATCAATCATATATCCCTTCATTAAAACACATACAGATCTCAGCCAAAAAAATCTCACACAAATTTTGTCTAAATGTACTGCCCTCAGCTCTCGCTCTCTTAGCTTGAATGTCTATGTAGTCAGCTAATTTTTTCCTTTCCCAGCTTCAAATACCAGAGAATTCAATTCATAAATATGAAATAACATTTATTAGAAAGTTGGACAGTTCAAACTCATTGTGGATGTCAAAGTATCAAGGGCAGTCACATAGACAGCAGAGTCCAATTCAGCCATTAGGTTTCTGAAAGTCCAGTAGTCAGAGGAGAGACAACCACAACTGTAACAGAAGCTGTAGATACTAGTCAGTAGTAGTGGAATAGGAATAAACAGGTAAAAAAGTGATGCTTTAAGGAGCCTATAGAAAAAGGTTTAGAGGGAGCTGCTAGCTTGCCAGGTGCCTCTTGTAATTGAAAGTCTCTGCAGGAAATGAACAGTCCTAGACATTCCTTGGGGCAAGGAACCAATGAGAGCAAGCAAGAGAACACAGAGGGGTAGATCTTTAAAAACTACGCGATCGCGTACTTTTGTTTGCGCATCAGGCGCGAACAAAAGTACGCTGGATTTTATAAGATACGCGCGTAGCCGCGCGTATCTTATAAAATCCGGGGTCGGCGCGCGCAAGGGGATGCACATTTGTGCAACCTGCGCGCGCCAAGCCCAGCGCGGCCTGCCTGTTCCCTCCAAGGCCGCTCCAATTTCGGAGCGGCCTCGGAGGGAACTTTTCTTTGCCCTCCCCCCACCTTCCCCTCCCTTCCCCTACCTAACCCACCCCCCCCCCCCCGGCCCTATCTAAACCCCCCCACTACCTTTGTCGGCAAAGTTACGCCTGCTGAAAGCAGGCGTAACTTTACGCGCGTCGGCCGGCAGCCCCGCTCCGTCCTCCGGTCCCGGGGGCTGGTCCGGAGGCCTCGATCACGCTCCCGGGCCGGCGCCACGCGCCCGGGCCGGCCCCCGAAACGCCACATCGTTTCGGGAACGCCCCTGGACACGCCCCCTGCCTCCCCTTTTCGAAAGCCCTGGGACTTACGCGCGTCCCGGGGCTTTACGCGCGCCGGTGAGCGAGGGCCCTGTGCACGTAAATCCGGAAGGATTTATGCGCGTGGGCCTTTTAAAATCCGCCCCAGAGAGCAACACAGGAAAGATCCAATGAAGTGCTCAGAACCATTAAAAACATAACCAGGCAGGTGGGAGAGCTCTACAACTTGTAGAGAACCCAAACTGAGCAATATCAATGAGATTACACAGGGTGGCAGCATGACAAGGAGATATATATAAATATATTTAATTATACTGCAGAACATTAAATAACCAAGAAGAAGTAGAGCACACCCCTAGACTATGCATCAACTGACCCCTTCGCCTGACATTAACTGTATCTGGCAACGTGGCTATAAGAAATTACAAGAAAAACCCCCATGGGCCAACCTACCCCCCCAGCGATACAAAAAACCCACAGTCCAATTCAGGAAATTATATAACAAGGACACCCTCAGCACTCACCTTGCTTCAGAGTTAGAACATCTCAGACGCAAACTCGGCCTCATCCTACTGGGCCAAAATCACTAAAAAAGTGGCAGACCTAACTTGCCCTTTAACCAACAAAGTACTGCAATCAAACAAGGACAACAGGAAACCGTGGTATACACCAGAACTAAAAACCATCAAGCAAGAACTCAGAAACAGGGAACAAACTTGGCGAAAAACCCCAATCTTAGCCAACCTGAAGGCATACAAATCCCTCATCCACCAATACAGGACCACCATCCTCCGAACAAAAAGAGACTTTTTTTCACAGAAAATCCATCACTTCATTTTCGACCCAAAAGCACTATTTTCTCTTGTCTCGTCACTCACCAAACCATCCCCCACATCTATTCCGGATGACCAATCTGCAAACAAAGCTGATGAACTAGCCATTTACTTCAAGAACAAAATCTCAAACCTCATTGCCTCCCTGACGGATAATTTGGACCTCCGTCCACCACTCTCTAGCCCGACGTTGCTGTCTTTACCTCTGACCACCATCTTGGAAACCTTTGAGCCTACCTCATCTTTAGAAATCGAAAACGTGCTAAAGAGGATCAAACCGGCATCTCACCCAATGGACACGATCCCAACCAACCTTCTCATCACCATCCCTGAAGCCATCGCCAAACCTATTGCAGAGATCATTAATTGCTCATTATCTCAAGGTCTAGTCCCTGACCCCCTCAAACTTGCTATCCTTAAACCTCTACTGAAAAAAACAAATCTATCCCCAGACGACCCGGCCAATTTCCGTCCCATAGCAAACCTGCTGTTCATTTCCAAAATCTTGGAAAGAATAATAAACAAGCAACTTTTGGAATTCCTGGTCAACAACAAAATTCTCTCCCCATCGCAATTCGGCTTCCGTAAAGCCCGAAACACTGAATCCCTACTAATCTCTTTAACAGACTCCATTCTCCTGAATCTCGACAAAAAACAATCATGCCTGCTCATTCTTCTAGCCCTATCGGCGGCATTTGACAAGGTGAACCACGCTATTCTCAGAGATCAAATATCGGACATCGGCATCAAAGGCACCGCTCTCAACTGGTTCAAGTCCTTCCTTCAAAACAGGTATTACAAGGTCAAAATCAACAACAGAGAGTCACACCCCATCAGCACTACCTTGGGAGTCCCACAAGGATCCTCTCTATCCCCAACCCTGTTCAACATCTACCTGCTACCGCTTTGCCAACTCCTCACCAAACTAAATCTAACTCATTACATATACGCGGATGATGTTAAAATTTTATTACCAATCACCGAATCTCTTTCTAAAACCTTGGAACACTGGAACTCCTGCCTTCAATCCATAAACGAGCTTCTAACAACCCGTCACCTGATCCTAAATACCAAGAAGACTGAGATCCTCCTCATCACCCAAGAAGGAAATTATTCATTGTCCAACATACACCCTACTAATCAACCAGGCTTCTCTCCCCAAGTCAGAAACCTAGGAGTGATCATGGACAACCAACTGAACTACAAAAGATTTTCATCAACACCACCACCAAGGACTGCTTTTTTAAACTGCAAGTCTTAAAACGATTGAGACCTCTCCTCCATTTCCAAGACTTTCGGAAAGTTCTCCAAGCAATCATTTTTTCAAAAATAGATTATTGCAACTCTCTACTGTTCGGCCTCCCGGCTAATATCATCAAACCATTACAGATGTTACAAAACACTCAGCAAGGATTCTGACCAAGACCAATAAAAGAGACCATATTACACCCTTCCTGCAGAACCTGCACTGGCTCCCAATCAAATTCAGAATCTTATACAAAGTTCTAACGATCATCCATAAAGCCATCCACATCAACCCGTGGGAGCTTAAGATCCAGGGGGTGATGGTAGATATGGTACGTTTCTGAAGCGAGGATTTTGTTGAGGGAACATGGAGAGTGCCTTTATATGCTCCTCTGATGGGTCTAGCTGAAGAGTGAGGACGTAGTTGGGTGCTTAAATGAAGTGGGGATATATTGTGAATTGATTTATGAATTACTGTGAGCACTTTATAAAGAATCCTTTGCTTAATTGGAAGCCAATGGAGGAGTTTTAGAATGGGGGTGATGTGATCTCTTTTATTCGTATTTGTAAGGATTCTGGCTGCAGAGTTTTGTAACATTTGGAGGGGTTTGAAGGATGAGATTGGGAGGCCGAAGAGAAGCGAATTGCAATAGTCGATTTTTGATAGTATAATGGCTTGAAGAACCAACCGGAAATCATTGAAATGAAGAAGAGGTTTCAGCTTTCTCAAGACTTGTAGATTTTAGAAACAGACTTTAGTGGTGGTGCTAATAAATTTTTTAAGGTTAAGCTGATCGTCTAGAATGACGCCTAGGTCTCGAACTTGCGGTGAGTGATTTAATAAAGGAGTGGTTGCAGTGAGTGAGTTAGCTGGGTTTAGCAACTTGTTGTTGATGTCCTGATTGATGATTAGGATCTCGGTTTTGTTGTTGTTAAGAATAAGGTTAAGGCTAGCAAGAAGATGATTGATTTGTTGCAAGCAATTGTTCCAATGAATCAGGGTTTTGTGTAGAGATTCTGTGATTGGGATGAGTATTTGAATGTCATCTGCGTATAGGTAGTGGGTTAGATTTAGTTTAGAAAGAAGTCGACAAAGAGGTAAGAGGTAAATGTTAAAAAGGGTTGGGGAGAGTGAGGAACCTTGAGGGACCCCCTGGTTGGATGGGACCGGATGAGATTCTTTGTTGTTTATTTTTACCTTAAAATGACTATTTGCAAGGAAGGACTTGAACCAGCTGAGAACTGTACCCTTAATGCCTATGTCTGCCAGACCTGTTAATAGAGATGAGTGGTTGACAGTGTCAAAGGCCACAGAGAGATCTAAAAGTATCAAGAGATGTGGATGTTATTTGTCCATGTTAGCTAGAATAGTGTCCGTAAGAGAGATAAGTAGGGATTCCGTACTCAATGATTTACGAAAACCGTATTGTGAAGGTGCCAGAATGGAGTTTTCTTCCAGGTACTCGGATAGCTGTTTATTGACTATCTTTTCCATAAGTTTGGCGATCATTGGCAGAATGAGTGGTGGCAGCTTCTGGTAAGTATGTGCAGCTGGCAGTCAGACGCAGCGCCGGAGGGAGAGGATTTTTAAACTTTCCTCTGCTGCTGTCCGATTGGCGGATCGGGCTGGTGGGCGGGTCTTAGCGCCGTGGGGCTGCTGCTCTAGCTGTGAGGTCGGCGGTCAGGCTCGCCGGGGGGAAGGGAAAATTAAAAGGCCTTACCCCGACGGGTCTGGGCGCCGATCGCGCAGGCCTCCCTCCTCCGAAGAATGAGCGGTGGCAGCTTCTGGTAAGTATGTGCAAGCTGGCAGTCAGACGCAGCGCTGGACTAAAATTACATACATACAATTACATCTGCTAAATAGTGCACAAAAACTTTTCAGTTAATTTTTCATGCATTCTTTTGAAAGTGCAACAGTTTGTATATAAGTGTAAACCCCTTCCAACCCTGCCACTTGGAACGTCTCCACTCAGTCTGAGTAAACTTATATGACACCTGCATGTACGTTTACCCCCATATTGAGTGAAGTAACCTAATGGTTAGAAGAACAGTGGGCTGAGAACCAGTGAAGCCAGGGATCAAATACATCTGCTGCTCCTTGTGACTTTGGGCAAGTCACTAATATGTCTATTTCCTCAGGTCGAAACAAAGAAGATAACTTTCAAAGAACTCTGTGTGGCCCCATATATGTTCATATATGGGTGTTCAGAGATCAACTATAGTATTTTATAACCTGCACGTATCTGGTCTGCGTAGATGATAAAATACGCATATGTCCACCCCAAACATAAGCGAATATGTTTCAGTATGTGTGAATATCTGCAATGCATTGAAAGCACATACATTTTTCTCCCTATTTTATAAACATGTGCATGTATATTTACGTGCAAAAAATATATAACGTGTTCGCATAAAACCATGATTTTTAAACAAAAGTAGATATATTTAAAAATATGCATACATACTTGAAAGCACTAGTTTACAGATACCTCCATCAGCTCACCCTCTCCGAGACACTCCTAATACTTCACCCCAAACTCCCCCATTTCACCCAGTCCTCCAATTTAACTATATTAGACTAGTCTAATATCAAATGCGCTAGATAATTAGTGGATATAAAATTGCACAAATAAGTCGCCTAATGTATTTGCATAAATCTTTTATAAAATACTAACTTACATGGATACCTCTTGGTCCTGTCCTGAAATGTTCCTAAACTGCTCCTTATTGGCGCTGGTAAACATGCACACAAAACCGAAAAATGCATGTATACTTTTTGATGTTTATAAAATACCAAGCATTCAAGGACAGGCTAGTTATACTCATATGCTAATTTTACATACAAAATTCATAAAACTGTAAGTAATCTGGGGACAGGAAAATACATACAGTACCTAAACGCAACTCATCTTGAGCTACCAATGAAAAGGCACAAACTAAATCCAAATAAAGAACATTTCTGCATGTAAAACAATGATTTATCCGCAGAAATCCTTTTGAAAATTATCCTTTTTAAAAAAAAGAAAAGATTTATTTTGTTTTTAAGAGATAGTAGAGGAACAAATATACAGGTTTATATTCAGAGATTGAAGGAAAGTTATAGACTAAAAATTATTCTGCTTCTCATTACCTTCCTCATTCAGATTCGTATACCGTTTGCCCAGATTCCAGCATGAAGTACCTCTGACGAACCAGTGATTACATTATTACCTGCATGCTATCATTATTAAGAAATATGGCTTCCTGTCTCAAGTAAAACAATCCGAGTACACCTCTGAAAAATAATAGCCCAGCTTCAGTAGTTATATAGTTAATTTGGCCAAAAGAAAATATTAATGCATCAAGCTCAATCTGCATCAAAATGCCTGGGTTTAAGGAATTGTTTGCAGTATATCTAGAGAATAGTAATAAAAACTGTGTCATTTCAGCTAATTATGTGCATCAGGCCAAAAAAAAAAAAGTTTCCTGATCTTATGAAAGTAATTGGATCAAATCCCTGAAAGAGCATCCATTACTTAGAAACCTAATAAATCTGAATACTCATTAGTAAAATGAATGCCAAGTGGCATCATTAACCTCTAGTCCAGGGATTCTGCATACCAGTCGTCACAGCCCATAACCCACAGGTCTGGGTTTTCAAGACAAACTATAATGAATATTCACTAGACATATTTGCATACATATGGTCCAAGAAACAGGTTAATGTGCAATTATGGTTACCCACATTACAATACTGTTTTGATCCTTCCTAGTTTTACTTTTGGGCTCTTGTCCCTCCTGACGCAGCACTTGTGGCGAAACACGGTCCGTGTCAGGGGACCAAAAGATATTTCTACAAGTAACTATTAATAAATGATGGATATATTGATTTAATTAATTCTCAAGTTTCAATTATTGAGTCATCCAAGATAAGGCTGCATGAACTTTTATAGCACTATACTATTTATTTTTGTGGATTATACCATTTTGTATACCGCTCATTGTCTCCACTTCCTATTACCCTGAAAAACAGATATCTTTGGGGACTATGTCCATCATAGTCTTCTGGGGACTCATCCAACTGAACGGCACATAATCTTAGCCATCAGTGTTGCTCTTCTATCTGTCAAGCGATGCATGCATATTTGTATGCAACTTAAAAAATTTGTCAAGATATTAACATAAGAACATAAAAAAATGCCATACTGGGTCAGACCAAGGGTCCATCAAGTCCAGCATCCTGTTTCCAACAGTGGCCAATCCAGTCCATAAGAACCTGGCAAGTACCCAAAAACTAAGTCTATTCTATGTTACCATTGCTAATGGCAGTGGCTATTCTCTAAGGGGTAGATTTTCTAAATTTGCGCGATCACGTACTTTTGTTCGCGCACCAGGCACGTAGCCGCGCGTATCTTATAAAATCCGGGGTCAGCGCGCGCAAGGGGGTGCACATTTAAACATAGAAACATAGAAATGACGGCAGAAGAAGACCAATCGGCCCATCCAGTCTGCCCAGCAAGCCTCACACTTCATTTGTGCAACCTGCGCGCGCCGAGCCCAGCGCGCGCTGCCTGTTCCCTCAGGGGCCGCTCCAATTTCGAAGCGGCCTCAGAGGGAACTTTCCTTCGCCCTCCCCCACTTCCCCTCCCTTCCCCTACCTAACCCACCCCCCCAGCCCTATCTAAAAACCCCCCTTACCTTTGTTTCATGATTTACGCCTGCTAAAAGCAGACGTAAATCTACGCGCGCCAGCGGGCTGCTGGCGCTCGATCACCCAACCTGGGGGCTGGTCCGGAGGCCTCGACCACGCCCCGGCCCCGCCCCCGCAATGCCGCGGCACACCCCCGAAATGCCGCGTCATTTTAGACGCGCCCCCGACACGCCCCTTTTAGAAAGCCCCGGGACTTACGCACATCCCGGGGCTCTGCGCGCGCCGGCAGCCTATGCAAAATAGGCACGCCAGCGCGCAGGGCATTTAAAATCCGCCCCTAAGTGAACTTAATAGCAGGTAATGGACTTCTCCTCCAAGAACTTATCCAATCCTTTTGTAAACACAGCTACACTAACTGCACTAACCACATCCTCTGGCAACAAATTCCAGACATCCAATTCATATCTTCTTTAAAAGGCCAGAGCCTAATTTTCAAACCTAAGGAGTCATTTACCAGATGGATCGCACTCGATACCAAGATGGGGGCGGAGTCGGCCCAGGAAGAGGAGTCGTCGGGGCATCACCGGGGCCGACTCCACGAAGACGAAAAGGTAAGGGCCTTTTTGCGTCCTATTTCGCGCCCAATAGCTACACCTTATATGGTGGCGCTATTGGGTGTGAAACCGGCAGCGATCGCTGCCGGTTAGCGCAGGACCGCCCCCCGTTTCGGCCCCCCGCCCCTCATTACCTAAAGTATCGCAGGCCTGCGATACTTTAGAAAATGAGGCCCCTATAGAGGTAATTTTAAAAGGAGTTAAACGTTCAAATGTAACATGCTATCATAGCAATTTTAAAAAGCCATTTATGCAAGTAAAGTGCATTTACACATGAATATCCTAGGGGCAATTCAATGGCATGTATTGCAGCAGTTTTCAAAAGCCCAGTTACATGAGTAAAGTGCATTTACATGTGTAAAACCCAATTTTAAGCATGTAAATGCTTTTTAAAATCAGATCCTTTCTGTAACACAACATTTGTGTGCGTAAGTGGAAGCACGGAAATTAATGCTAGTATTTTATAAACCATGTGGCAGAAACTGCATGGTTTATTAAATATCTCTTATTTCTACTCTAAAAGCACACGCTTATGTTTCAATGCATATAAATATTTCCAATATAAGAAAACACATAATTTCTTTACCTATTTTAGAAACATAAATACATAGGGGTAATTTTCATAAAGATTTACCTGCGTAAAAGTAGCATGCATCATAGCAATTTTCAAAAGTCCACTTATGCATGTAGGCCTGTATTTTAAAAAGGCCCAGCCACGCATGTAAAGACCCCAGGACACGAGTAAGTCCCACGGCTTCGGAAAAGAGGCAGAGTCAGAGGCTCCCGGCACAGGAGCCATTTGCCACTGTGCTGGAGGATCGCGTAATGGAAGGCTGCCAGTGCGCACAACCTGCGCCTGCCCCAAGGCAGGCAAACACATATAACAAAAATTTGGGGGGGGTTTAGGTTAGGGCTGGGGGGGGAGGTAGGTTAGGGGGTTGGGAAGTGCTTACATATGCATGCAGTCAGTCTATTTTATAGCATGCGCGCATATACATGCATATGTGATAAATTGGCCATGTCCCTAAATGTAAGCTGACGAACGCATGCACATGTCCGCCTGTACACCTGTTTAAAAGTTATCAAAATGTGAAAAATATCACATGCGATAGGAAAAGGGGCGTGATTCATGGTAATAGGCAGTTTATCGCAAAGTGCACTAATACATATGTGAAATACTAACCTTTTCACACTTTGTGATACATTTCAGAATTGTTGTATTTCCTGCATACAACCACTAGGTGGACCATTTTTAGTGGTTTTGAAGCTCCCAGAGAGCCAGCTAACATCAAGCTAGGTTGAGAGAACATTGCATAAATCTCATCTTTGGATGAGTTTCCTCACTCCAAAGGTCATCAAATCTTCACAAGAGAGCACTGTGCTGTTCGTACATCTCACTTTGAATGTCAAAGTGGCCCCTAACCCCTACACTAATACCTAAACCTCATCTCGAGTTACTAAGTGGGCTTCCCATAGAGATATAATACCTATCTAGTGTGAGGGCATTATGGCTAGTCTCTCTCTCTCCCCCCCCTCCCCCGACAGGCCCTGATGGCTGGCTCTCTGGGAGCTTCAAAAATAGTTACTAGGTGGGCTTCCCATAGAGATATAAATACCTATCTAGTATGAGGGCATCAAGGCTAGGATCTCTCTCTCTCACTCACTCACACTTTCTCTCTCATCTTTGGCTGAGTTTCCTCACTCCGAAGGTCCTCAAATCTTCACAAGAGAGCATTATGGCTAGGCTCTCTCTCTGACTCACTCACACTCTCTCTCTCTCTCTCTCTGAGATGGGCCCTGATAGCTAGGCTGGTTCTCCGGAGCTTCAAAACTACTAAAACCGGCATGGGCGAAAACATCGCAATATGCAATAAAGCCCTAAAGCAACCTATCATACGGCCTAGCGCTAATGAAAAAGGTGTAGTTAAAATCAGCGTTCAAGCCGTGCGATAGGGCTTCACAAAACTGTGAGCTCAGCCCACTCCCGCCCCAACTCCTCCTATTTTTCAGATTTGCATCGCACCATGCGTTATGGTGCTATCGCATTCGTTAAAGGCATTTTTGATGCGTTAAAGGTGCTTAATGCATGTGAAAATGCCATAGCGCGATTTGAGAAATGATCCATAAATATACATTAAAGTAAGTATGAGTACTTGGAAACAGCAGTTCTTATTACCTCCAGTTCACCAAGACCCTTTATCACTTCACTCTGAATACCTACCACTTCACTGACACCTCCCAACTGAAAACTACAGACAAGTCTGATTTCACTTGCGCCAGCAATTAGCAGGTATAAAAGTATTATGAACAAGTCTGAACAAAATAGCAACTTCCAAATGTAGTTCTTAACTTTGCCCCTCGACCATCCCTTTTTTCCACATGGTAAAATATACACATGAATCCAAAAATACGTATATATGCTCAATATTTATAAAACAGCATATACGCACATACATGCTATTTTTATGTGGAAATCCCCTTTGAAAATTTAGTCCACAGCTTTTTGTTTCACAATTATATTTCAGACACACATTAATGGGTGAATTTTAAATGGGTTACGCGCGTGGCCGGGCCTTGCGCGTTCCGCGCACATCTTCAAAGGGGCCCGGCTACGTGCATTACCCCCATTACGTGCCGAAGTGCCAAGTCCACATAAAAGGGTGGTCCGGGTGGTGGGGAGGGGCGGGGCTGGAGGCGGCCGGTACAGCAGCCATTTGCCGCTGTGCTGGGAAGCGCGCGCCGGCGCACACAAGTTACTTCTGCTCCAGAAGAGGAGCAACTGGTAAAATAATACTTAGGGGGTTAGATAGGATAGGAATAGGGGGCAGGGAGGAGAGAGGAAGGGGAAGGTAGGTTAGGTAGATGGGTTAGAAAGTTTCCTTCCAGTCCATTCCGTAATTGGAGCGGACTGGGAGAGGCCCGTTCTCGTCGCTGCACGTACTTTTTAAAAATTAGGCTCGCCTGCGCGCACCGATTCTAAAATCCGGCACACATGTGTGCACAGCCCACCGATTTTATAACATGCATGAGGCGGCACGTGCATGTTATAAAATTGGCGCATTCATATGTGCACACCGGGAAGCACGTGCGCATCTTTTAAAATCTACCCCTATATAGTACACTCATAAGGTGCGAGGATGTGTGTCTGTGTGTGTTTGGATGGGATTTAAATCCCTTTTCTTAATATTGTATGTTTAATAAAATGCACTATGTGGTAATATGTCACTGCATGAAAACTGATCTCCAGTTCACTGATCACATATTAAAAAAGGTCCAGTCCCCATCTGATCCAAAAAAAAAAATTTCACTTCAATGAATTCCTCCCCATTGCCAAAATGTTACTGCACATGAACAATTACACCTAATTTTATCCAAAATTGCTTCCTGGCAAAAGGTGGACATAATTAACTTTCTCCATTTCCCATTACAAAGAGACCTTAAAAGAGCAAACAGAGCTAAAGAAAACTCTGTATACATCCAGCTGATAAAATCATTAGGCCCACCCTGCTTAGCAAAAATTCAGCTTTTCATGGGTATAAAAAGCAGCTTGCTGTACTTTAAAGTCTCATCAGTTCATTACATTATTTAATTATAGTAAAATCAACTAACTACATTTAAAGATTTTTCATAAATGATCAAAGGTCAACTATGTTTATTCTGACATTTTTTGGACAGACATGGACTTGACTAATTTTTACATTTTTGTCAGCCTCATAACAGGGTTATATCATTCCATAAGAAAAAAAAGAAAAGAAAATGACAATCAAGGGCTCATCAAAATTAAAATTTCCCTGAAGAACAGGATTTTGCAACATTACCCCTTGATTCATCAAAATGCTATACTAATGCCCACGTTATAAAAATGGGCATGCTTAACCACATCGTGCACTAACATTGCACTTCGTATCAAGGGGTATGGTAAAGTTTTAAGGGAGAGATGCAGAGTGAGACATACGAATAGTACAGTACACCGAGGTGAAGATCTGACATCATTTTGGGGTGAGGAAAGTCTCACAAAGATAAGATTTCTACAATGTTCTCTCGCTCTAGCTTTCTGAACTCTATAACAGGGTACCATCAAGCGAGGGTGAGATAACATAGTAGAAATCTCATCTTTGTGCGCTGTTCGTACATCTCACTCTGCATCTAAAAACGGCCTCTAAACCCTAAATCACCACCAACACCTTACCTCAAGCTATTAGCTGGCCCACCTATCAATATATATATTTGAGCTCTGACCGACGTGCCCGCGCATGCGAGGAAAAGAGAGCTGTGACCGACGTGCCGCGAATGCACAGAAGACGTAGTATATAAAAGTGTACTGTAGACATCAACTCTAATTTCCTTCTTTGGCTCTTCCATTACACTGTTCCAAACAAACATCTCACCCGTTTTAACGGGCTCAACGGCTTGTAGAGATATAAATAGTTGAATACTATAAAGGCCTTCCCAGAGACGCTCTCTTTCTCTCTCCACTCCACTCTCCCCCTCCCGCTTCCCTCTCCCATCCCAAGCCCAGAAAAGGCCAAAATGCAATTTGCAAAATTTATCACAAATTGTGTTACGGCCATTTCGGATATATCGGTAGTTATTTCTGGCATTAAAACTGTGTGATAGCATGCGTTATGCTATCGCATGGTGCGAAATTGCCCCTCATTTTAATTTATACCACCCAAACCCCTCCCCAATCCCGCCCCTTCTAAAAATTTAATTCGCACCATGATGAATGACCCTAATAATTAGGCCACTAAAAAGATGATGAGTTCCATTTTACTTTTTATGAATGATAGATATTCAGAGATTGATATTCAAAGGGGTTTATCCGGATAACTTTTGAGTTCTTTGTATTTATTAAAATTATTAATTGCTTGTATCAAGGCCCTAAGAATATACATAAAAACATACATAATTAACTCAATAACAAATTTTAAAACATATTTAATACATAGTTATACAAAGATGTTGACAATTACTATTAATAATGAAAATCACCATTTTCAAGATTACATTCAAATTGCCTTCAGAATCAGTAATATAGTAAAAGCAAACAAAAGCCAGTCCTAGCAAAAATGACAATAGGAGCATCTTAAAAATTTTTGTGCTCTCTGTAAAAGTCTTAGAGCATCAGGAATTGTATTCCATAGCAGTGGCACGGCAACAGAGAATGCACAGTCTCTTGTCACAAACTTGCTGCTCATACTGATGGGACTTCAAAAAGGCCTCTCTGTTGAGATCAAAGTGTTAAACGTGCAAATGTAACATACTATCATAGCATTTTTAAATAGCCATTTACGCAAGTAAAGTGCATTTACACATGAATAATCTAGGGACAGATAAACCCCTAAGTCTGAATATCTAGGCCACATATACGAATAAATATTATCTGGCTAAGCCATTATCCAGATAAAATTTGCCTGGCTCACTTGGAGGCATTTCGAGAGCATTCCGGGATGGAATTCAGTAAAGTCAAATAACTTATCTAGCTAATTCCGATATTTAGCATTAGATGTGTCTCAGAGTAGGGATAAAGTTATCCAGGAACATGTTTTCAGATAACTTTACCGTAATTGGCTATGTTGAAAATAGCCAATTATGTGTGAAAATAAAAATTAAAAAAAAAAGTCTGCAGGCCTTCAGGCCTGATCCAATCACCCATTTCCCCACAAAACAATTTGCAATAAGTGCAGGCTAGTGCCTGAACCCCCGACTCCCACCCCCTGCTAACCCACCAAATTAAAAAAAATAATAATATGCAGTCATAGCACCCTGAGGCCAGCCCCCTCCATGCACGATATACTTTTTAAAAGTCTCTAAGTCCCATCCTGCCACCCACCCACAACCTCTACTGCCCTCCACCCACCCCAGACCACCTGAAACCCTAGCCCAGAGCACAATAGTATTTGCTCCCAGCTGTTTCCAGTCTTGCTCTGGGGTTTCAGGTAGTTCTGGGAGCCAGGGGAGGTGGCAAGGGCACACTAAATGTTGAGAATAGATGACGAGGGGGCTCAGGGACTTAAAAAATATATCATGTAAGGAGGGGGCTTGGCCTAGGAGAACTACAGCTGTTCTTTCTTCTTTTTTTTTTTATTAATTTGGTGGGTGGAGGAGGCTGGGGGAATTGGATGCTAACCCGCATTTATTGCAAAATGTTTTGTGGGATAAGTAGGCAGCCAGATGAGGCCTGAAGGCCCACAAACTTTTTTTCTAATTTTATTTTTGGCACTTAGCTGGCTAAATATTTTCAGTATAGCCTTGAAGGTAAAGTTATCTGGGAACACAAACCCTAACTTTGAAACTTCACCAGCTATATTCAAACATATCCAATTAGATTTAAAAGTTATCCGGGAATCATTACCTGATTGACTTTATTCATGTATATTCATCGGGCCTTTTACTGCACTGAATATTCCTGATAACTTAAGCGATTAAATTCAGACAGAGAGGTTCACCATT
Source organism: Rhinatrema bivittatum (assembly GCF_901001135.1). Lineage (NCBI taxonomy): Eukaryota > Metazoa > Chordata > Amphibia > Gymnophiona > Rhinatrematidae > Rhinatrema > Rhinatrema bivittatum. Next base: position 379,273,962 of record NC_042618.1, read on the forward strand.
CTCTGCCTTTCTGAATATTGGCTTCCCTTTATTTTGCTAATTTTTAATTTCAAGGGTTGAGTTATTCGGCCAGCAAACATTTACACTTCAGGGTTAATTATATTTCAATTACCAGGAGCTAAGAGGCTCCCAAGTATCAAAATTTGGAAGCAGTCTTCTAAATCTTTTAAGACTCAATAACATTTTTGACGGTTTTAGAGCATGAGATCTACTGAGTATGGATTTATGAGGCCCTAAAAGTTCATGCATAACAAAAACTTTTTATGTGCCCATGAAAAAGTATCAACATTCTTCAATTTTTTTCACAATTCTTGGAGGAAGCTATCTCAAAACTAAGGCTGACTAAAGCTCTGATCATATAATCTATAAATGGAACCTTCATTTTCAGTTATTGTATTTTCCCCCAGAATTTATCAGTGTTTATAACATGAACAAACATGATATTTACCTGGGAAAAATAACAGGTCATTTTTCCATTGATTTCTCCCACATGTGTTCTTGTTAATTGTAACCCCCTTTTCAGTGAGGGCCCGGAATGCAGGGGTATACTATGTCCCAAGGCTACAACTCTCCTCTTCAGTTCACTAGCTCCGGGAAGTCAGGTTCTTTCCAGCAGGTGGGAAGATTTAACCTCCCTCGGTCCAAGGCACACAAGAGGATAAGTCTCTTGCTCGCCTTCTCCCACTGGTGTACTCACGGTTGGATGACATGGATTTTGATTACTTTCAGTACTCAATAACATAAAAACTTACTGTAACCAAAAGTCTTCCAAAACAAGCCACAGCCAATTTCCAATTGATCTTCACATAAATAGAAGTATCTTTTCTGTCTTAGGCCTGCTCCTCTGAATGAGAGTCCTTTAGATGGCAGGCACCATGGAAAATCCTTCCTTCCAGGGGTGGAAGATGGACCCCTAGTAATGGGTGCTGGGTTTTTCTGTACTCTCCTGATGTTCATGTTGTTGTTGAGGACCCAACTAGGCTGGGGAACCCCCACGGGAACAGTCCAGAGCTACAGCCTTGAAGGAGCTGCTAGAAAAGAATGGTCTACCCCTCTTTCTCCCTAAATCCTACCTTAAAGCCTAAGCCTGCCTTAAAGTCAAAACAGAATGGGAACCTAGGTGGGTCCCTACATAATAAACACTGAAAAGTTCCTTGGTAAAGTAACTGAAAATGAAGGTCTCTACCTATAAAGAAACACATAAGTACTCAATTTCTTTATTGATTACCAAACTGTAAACAATACGAGTACATTTCCCCTAGGTGAATGGCAAAATATATTTACTCTTTCTGAAAATACTGAAGCAGCCCAGTGAAAGTTCAGAAGTAAAACTAGTTGAGAAAACAACACATTACCGGTTGCTTATCTGGTAATATTTCAGCTAGTCTCAGTCCAGCCTAGGCTAGCAGGATACACTGCTAATCTATTGGACAAGACCAAGAGCAATTTGAGGAGTTTTAGCTCTTCTCACCACTTCCTCCCAGGGCTATGTGTTTTTCTCCCAAGCACTGTATTCTTTAAATACAAAGAAATCTTATGCCATTTATTAACCTTGTGCCATGAACAGCAACGGAATGGGTTTGTCCATCCTGGTTTGAGACTAATATAGAAAACTGTTCTATATTTTCCGATGCTTCAACACAGTAGCAAACAAACTACCATAATAATACTTTTCTAGAAAGAGGCCAATCATGGTCTGAAATACTCCACACCCAAAGTCCATAATCTACAGATGCCCACTTATTGATGCAATAATGCTTAATGAAAGTGTAATCCCACCTCTGGGTGCAGGCTGCACTGCAGTGGGGCCAAAAAAAATATTTGATATACCGCTTTGGGGCTGGAACCCTAGCTAGCTGAACCACAGTCTCTTTTCTCCCCAAGGGGCGAGGGTTTTTTTGTGTAGGGGAAATGTTTCCTTTCAGGGCCCTGAGTGCTAAGGATAGCTTGTAGGTCTTTATATCCCTGGGAGAGGGATACATGCTTGTATGAATCGTACCGTGAGCTATATGCGCCAAAAATTATTACTGATTCAGAGTAGTGTCCAAAAGTAAAGTTTACTGATAGGTAAACATTTGGAAAATGGCACACATGACTTGGTCCTTAGACTCAAAGAAAAATGACTTGATGACAGTTCCTTCTCTCAGTCTGTGCAGGAATATTTCTTAGAGGGAGCTGGAATATCTCCACTCTCCAGGGTATGTAAAAACGAAGGCCCTAGGTGGACAAGGTAGTCTTTTAGTTTAGCAGGGTGTCCCAGCCATCCCTAGATAACAATGGGCAAAGCCAGTCTAGGCACAGAGAGTTGAAACCTACGGTATCTCTCTCCCCTGGGGCAGAGACTCTGGGTGGGCATCCTCGTGGATGTCAATGCCTAAATGTAATCTGCTTTGAACTGCCTGAAAAGTGGGATACATATTACAAATTAAATTAAAAAGTTCTTATTCACAATTTGATTAGTTCTTGGATCTTTTACTTATCTTCTGGATCCCAGATGTGAGGGATTCTCATAGCAACAGCAACTCGTGATGTTCCCCTCAGTTAGGAAGAGGCAGCCAAACCCTTCCACCTGATCACAAAATAAAATCTTTCCCCTTCCAAATGAGGTTACCACCTCCTCTGTCCTCTTCAAGGGTGTAGAGGGGCAGGTCTTCTGTAACCTATAGAGCCCCAAGTCCAGGGTTCCCCAGTCCCTGAGGCCGAGGAGGTGCACAGGGTTCCAACAGGCTGACTATAAATCAGGATATACAGGGCCAGGTTAGGGGTCTGGAAGGAATACTCTCCTGGCCTTGATCGGCATCCCAGGCTGGGTGAGCCTGGTTCTTTGGACTGGGCCTGAAAATCCAATGAAAAATATTCAGCTCCTTACTATCTCCTAACCTTAACAAAGCCAAAAGGGACTGCTCAATGACTCCCACTAGGGAGATGCTTAAAAACCTTCAGGTGGACGACCATCCCAGCACTCTTAAAGGGGAGGATTTGTTAAGACTGTCGCTGCACGACGTCTCCAATCCGCCCTCACCTCTTTGGCGACTCCTCCTGCGGTCGATGGACGTCTGGCTGCCGCGGCGCCTGCCTACCGTCCGCTCCGGCGTCCCCGGTCCGGCTTGGGCACTGCATCCCGCCATGTTGTTCAGCTACCATACGGCGCATGCTGCGCAGCCCTGCTTCTTATTCCTTCTTTGGCGCAAACCTCAGGGGCGTCCCCCTGTGATGACGTCACACATCCCGGATACAAAAGCCTACTCTGTTTGCTAGCTATTCGAGTTAGCAAGGGGATTCCTTACAGATGAGATTCGCTCTCCGTACCTAGCTACTCTGCCTCTCCTTAACTGGACTTACTCTATCGGGGTACCCACTCCTCGGGGGCCTCTCTCTTTTCTTACAGGTCGCTGTCTGGCACCGGTACTCGCTCCTCGAGGGCCCCATATTCCCAGACTTGCTGCCTGAGCTCACCTCTGCTTGGAAGACACCACTGCCTACACCATCAGTGAGTTACCATCTATATTCTCTCAGAGCCGTTCCCTGGAACCAGGTACTCGCTCCTCGAGGGCCTGCCTCTTTTCCAGCTTCTGTGTTACCTTCTGGGAGAAACCGCTGTGTGAGTAATCAACCAACGAGGCTCAATACCAGAACCCTGTGTATGCTCCACTGTACTCACTATCTCAGTTTCTCTCCACTACAGCACAGCTATTGAGGGGTCCAGTGTCCTGAGGGACTAGAAGCCCAGCCAGGCTTCATCTCTACTCACTACTGCCACCTCTGGTGGCTTCTCAACTCTGTTTAATAAAAGATAATTCTGTGTTGTGTGTCCTAAAGCTAAGCCTGACCTGTGGCCCCTCACGGGACTTTCCCCCATGGGCGTGGTCATCTGCCACAGTGTCCAAGGGTCCACCCAAAACCTTACAAACAATAACAGGATTGTATTTGCATAGTATCCTCCCCCTTCACTAACAAACTCCTCTATCTAGAATATGGATTTGCACAGGGCTTACTGGTAACATGACTGTAGGGTCCTTTACAAAAGTATGCAATGACTTTCAGGTTGCTGCTTTGCAGATATCAGTCAGCAAAACCTCTATTCTCTGTGTGTTAAATGTATCTATAGCCCTAGCAGAGTGAATCTTCATGAATTCTTTCCATAGTAGAGTGTAAATTCAGATATAAACTCCACAAGGTTTTCCTGTAGAAAATTAACTTGCAGATCTTTTCCCACAGTTTTTAAAAATTGCCCTGCCAAGAATATAATGGCCTCTAACTTAGGCTGTAAAGATAGCACTGGAAGGTAAATCTTCTGATTTATATGGAAAGCTGAGCTGACCTTTGGAACAAATCTTGGTTCTACACTTAGTTACTCTTTCCCATAAACATAAAAATATAGAAATGACAGCAGAAAAGAACTAAAATGGTCCATCCAGTCTGCCCAGCAAACTTCTTAGGTAGTAACTGCCACTCTGTGTAGGTTTTATTTATTTATTTATTTGCAATTTTTGTATACCGACATTCGTTAGGCAAACATCACATCGGTTTCCATGTAACATAAAACTGGCCAACATGGCTTTACAATGAAACTGATAATGGAACTGGGTGGAGGTAAGGTGGGGGAAAACAAAAGGAAATTACTGAACGAAAAGAATATAAGCTATAAACATGATATATAAGCAATAAAAATTATATACAAGGATTATTTACAAGTAAATTGTTTACAATGAATGAGTTTAGGGTTAGGGGGAGCAGAGGGGGGGTTTGGGGAGGGTAAGTGACAGACAGCGGGGTTCATGTGTAGGCTCGTGCGAAGAGCCACGTCTTGAGATTTTTTCTAAATTGTTTGGGGCAGGTTTCATGGCGTAGGTAGGTGGGGATAGAGTTCCATAGAGAGGGTCCAGCTAGGGAAAGTGCACGTTGTTTGGTGGTTGTAAGGTGGTAGAGTTTAGGAGATGGCGTATGAATGTATGATGTGTAGGGTGTTCTGGTGGGTCTGGAGGAGAAATGGATATGTAGACTGTCTGAGAACCAGAGCATGTTAGGATTGTGGACGGCTTTATGTATGAGGGTGAGGGTTTTAAACTGGATTCTGGCAGTGATAGGAAGCCAGTGTAATTGTTTGAGGACAGGGGTGATATGTTCTTTTCTGCGGGAGCCGGTTAATATACGAGCGGCTGCGTTTTGCAGTAGTTGAAGGGGGGCAAGGCTGTTTTTCGGGAGGCCTAGGAGCAAAGCGTTTGCGTAGTCTATTTTGGATAAAATAAGGGCTTGTAAGGCGGTTCTGAAGTCATTGAAGTGCAGGAGGGGTTTGAGTTTTTTGAGTGTGTGGAGTTTGTAATAGCCGTCTTTGATGGTGGATGTGATAAATTTCTGTAGATTGAATTGGGGGTCAAGTGTGACGCCTAAGTCCCTAACAGATTGGGAGAAAGTAGGTGGAGGGGGGGGAGAAGTGGTTGCGAGTGTGGTTAATGAATTGATTGATTGAGGGGAGATGATCATGAGTTCTGTTTTGTTGGGGTTTAGGGCTAAGTTGAGCTGGGTGAGGAGATCGTTGATGGATGTGAGGGCGCTGTCCCATCTTTTTAGGGCATTGGAGATGGAATCTGCAATAGGTATAAGGACCTGTACATCGTCGGCGTAAACAAAGTGTGGGAGACTAAGATTTGAAAGCAGCTGGCAAAGGGGGAGAAGGTATATATTAAAGAGAGTGGATGACAGGGATGAGCCTTGGGGGACGCCCCTTGTGATGTCAATTGGTTCGGATTCATGGTTATCTATTTTTACCTTGTATTGTCTGTCACTTATGTATGATTTGAACCAGCGTAGGGGAGTCCCAGATATGCCAATGTCAGCTAGCCTCTCGAGTAGAATCGTGTGGTTGATGGTATCGAAGGCAGCTGAGATGTCTAATAGAGCTAGGATGTAAGTTTGACCTTTGTCAAAGCCTCTGATGACGAAATCAGAGAGGGAAAGAAGAAGTGTTTCAGTGCTGAAGCGCTTTCTGAAGCCGTGTTGTGAAGGATAGAGTATTTGGTGTTGGTCTAGGTAGTCCGAGAGTTGGGTGTTAACGGTTTTTTCAAGGATTTTGGCAACAAGTGGCAGGTTGGAGATGGGGCGGTAGTTGGCTAGGTCGGAAGGGTCCAGTTTGGGTTTCTTAAGAATCGGTTTGACAATGGCTAATTTGAGTTGTGTGGGCACAACCCCAGTGGCCATGGATATGTTGATGATATCAGCTAGAGGTAGGGAGATGCTGTCAGGGATGGTCAAGAGTATTTTGGAGGGTATCAAATCATAGGGATGAGTAGAGGGGCGCATTTTCTTGAGAAAAGAGTGGACTTCAGTAGAGGATGTGTTTTCGAATGCATCCATTTTAAAGTTAGAGATTTTTGGAGTTGAGTTGGTCTGAGTGGGAACATGGGTAAAGCGGGAGGCGATGGTGGCAACCTTGTTGTGAAAATATTTGGCGAGTTGGTTGCATTTGGAGTCCGAGTCCTCGCATGGTGAAGTGGTTGTGTGTGTCTTGGTGAGGTTTGAGATGAGTGAGAACAGGGCTCTAGGTTACTCCCATGTTTCTCTTAATAGTAGTAACTGCCGCTCCGTGCAGTTATCCCCAAGTCTTATGATAACCCATAAAAATTGCACCAACCAACATTTTTTACTGGGTGACAAGCTTTCTTGAAAATTCAGAAAGTGCTGCCTAACGTGCTTTGCTTATGGACTTGGCCGTAGAAGCAGTCCTGGGCTTTTCCCCTTATGTCTGCATATAGGTACCCCAGACCATAGAAGTCGGCACCCTCTTAGTTATTATTGTCTAAATCGAATTCCCCATTACCCCTGCCGTCTAAGTGGGGAGCAATGTTGCAGTTTATTTAAAAGCATCAAGGCTTATTGGTTAAGGTTAATAATCTCCATGCCTTCTGTTAAGGGTAGTAATTGCCGCGCCATCAAATTACCCGCAAGCACGCTTTCTTCATTTCCTTTAGGACTTGGCCATAGAAGCAGTCCTGTGCAAATGAAGGAAAGTGGAGAGGGAGGTTAATGCCTACAATTCACTTATCTTCTGGCCAAGGAAATAGCCACTAAGAATAGCATTAGCTGGACAAACCTGGTTTTAAATTTTCCACCATACTAACCAGGGAAATTTTAGCTAGGTAAGGCAATATCCTGTTCAAATTTAGTCAGATAAAAAGAGGCAGGGTGGGTGGTGGGGTGCTGTTCTAGGGGCATGGTCAAAATCTGACTAGCACCGATATGGCATTAGCTGGATAAACTTACTCAGCTAATTTTGGGTAGAAAAAGATTAAGCAATATATTCTTTCTGCTGTGTCACCCCCCAAACTAACATATGGCTACACGGATACCTTTTAGGGGTGTGACAAGCAGTATTTTGAAGAAATGTAGCTCCTTTCAATCTTTCCAACCCAGCACAAATCTTGATGAGGAGATGCCATTTTTCTCTCCACGAGTTTCTCATTGAACATGCAATAGATATTCTTCAACTGCAGAAAACAAATGTCTCTAATTCAGGCCCTGCATCCGAATTACCAACACTTAGGCAAATGCCAGAGGTGAGTCTAGCATCATTATGTCTTTTGTTGGGGGGAACAGATCAGATAGTAATGTGGTTGTAGTTGAAAACTGCAAGGTGGATGCACCCATTGCTGAGAGCTCCAAAGTTGTTGGACGCAAACATAAGCACGGAGGCAGCAGGCACTCCGGCCGTTCTGTTTCGTCAGGCAGTCTGAATTCCTCCTCGGCATTCTCAGATTCTTGGGGTTCCTCTGTGACAGAGGGTGCAGTCCCCGCTCTAGCTGCAAACTCAGGTTTGCCCTCCCTAAAAACCACCCAACAACTATGGCAGAATGTTCCCTGTCATATGCGTTGGCGTATTAGGCAACATCAATACGTAAACATTTTTAGTTTAATAAAGGGGCACAGGAAAGGGCGCAGGTGGCACAAGTCCCTGGCTGGTAACAGGCAGGTTCCAAGGAACATTAACAACTGAGTATGTTCCATTGCCTGTCTGGCATCTATAGTGGACAGGGCAGATCCTTTGCAGCACTGGGCAATGTGGTCTTACCTGGATACAATTGTCAGCGCTCATGCTACTTATGAAGGATTTGCCTGGTTCTCTTATGACAAGAAATTCAGAGAAAGAATATCTGACACTCTTAGCATGCCCTGGGACACCCAAAATGTAGAACTCTAGCTCACCCACATGACAGCTAGGACTGCTGACACACTGTCAGGCAGCCACTCCTTTTGGGGTCAAACTGGCTCGCAGGGTCAGGGCCGCTCAACAAATTCTACCGCCAAGGCGTGTTGACGGTATAACAAAGGGGGATGCACGTTTCAAGAGTGCAAATACTAGCACATTTGTACAAACTGTGCAGCCAGTCACCCCGCTACCAAAAGCGCATGAAAGGCCCCTTTCTGCAAAGAAAAGTAGTGCTTTCAAGAAGGCCCCAACTCCAAACCAGTGGCATGAATTGGCGAGGAGTTTGAGGTGGTACCCCAATCTGAGTATGGCCTCCACCTTGAAGGAGGGATGGTTTTAGAATACTATATGAAGGGCTTTTCAATTCTGGCCATTGTCCAAATGCCCTGCCTGCCTCACGGTTTGCACAAGTAGTAAAGGAAAAGTTGTTCACTGAATTGGGTTTGAGCAGAATAGCAGGTCCAGCCCCCAGCCCCCTTTGAAATAAATTATTTTATCACCCCTGGTGGTAGCTCCCAAAAAAAGAGCCATAAGTTCAGATTGATACACAACCTCTCTTACCCAGCTGGGTGGGCAGTCAATGGTTTTATCCCATAGGACATGTGCACTGTTCAATACGCATTTTTTGACAGTGCATTCGACTTGCTTAGAGACTGAGGAAAAAGGGCTCTTATGGCTAAGGGCTCTTACCCGTGTACCCAGACAGTTTCCTTTGTTGGGCTTTGCTTTTGAAGGTGCTTATTATTTTGATAAGTACATGCCCATGGGATGCTCAATTTCATGCGCCTACTTCAAGGCCTTCAGCATCTTCCAGCATTGGGAACTGTCCCGTTGCATGAGTCTGGATAGCATGGTGCATTATTTAGAAGACTTCTTATTCGTCAGCCCTTATGACTCTGATGTGTGCCAAGACTTGTTCCATGGCTTTCAAAAAATGGCCCACAAATTCAGTGTCCTGCCGGCCAAGGATAAATTGGAGCCCTGTACCAGGATTCTTATATTTCTTGGTATAGAGTTTGATTCTCCCCAAAGGATATAAAGACTTCCAGCTGAAAAGATACAGAAGCCATCTGTCTTAATTTGCAGTACCCTTCAGAGTCACAAGTTGACCTTAGCATTTGTCCAATCCCTCATTGGAAGCCTTGGCTTTTCCATGCAGGGTCATTCCAATGGGATGCACAGTCCTGCGATGATTGATCTTGGCATCCTTGACGGTCAGTAAGAAACATAGTTTTAGGATTGCTTGAGCACTATGCGAAGATTTAAGGGTGTGGGAGCATTCCCTGGTGAACATCAATGGCTCAGTGCTTTTGCTATCCCCACCAGTATCTACGTCCAACTTACAGCTCTTTTCAGATGCCACAGGCACGTGGTATTTTGCCTCTACTGGTGGGGATCATGGTGTGCAGCAGCATGGCCAGCGGGGTGGGTGCACTCAGGTATCACATCAAATATCATCTTTCTGGAACTGTTTCCAATAGTTGTTGCTCTGCACATTTGTAATCAGCAACTGGCTAACCGAAGGGTGATATTCTGGTGTGATAACCTGGCTGTCATCCAGAGTATTAACCTCAGGTTCTCAAAATGCTCATCAGTGTCTGAGTTGTTGTGGGTGATGGTCCTTAGGTGTTTACAGCTAAACATTGTAGCACAGGTGAAGCATATCCCAGGGTTGCACAATGAGATTGCTGATTGTCTCTCTCGTTGCAAGTGGGAAGACTTCAGAAGACTGGTCCCAGATGTCAAGGAGTCAGGAAATCTAGTGCTGGCACACCTCTATACTATTGGAGCAAGGATGAACTGGAGCTGTTACAGCAATCCATGGCACCTTCTATTTGGAAGACCTACATGAGGAACTACAATGAGGTCATGAATTTCTTGAACATTTCTGATCTAACGCATGGCTTTCCCCCTCCTACATAAGATCGTTCGGTATATAGCATACACCTAGTGAATCGGCGCGTCCCAGGGCACGGTCCAGGCCACTCTAGCAGGCTATGCCTTTTTTTTACTAAAGCGCAGGGATGGCCTAACCCAGTCAGAGACTTTGCAGTCAAGCGGGTCCTAGCCAGATGGTCAAAGGTGAAACTCCACACCCCTGATGGTTGCAGACCAGTTCACATGATCACCTCTTATCGCTGTGGTGTGTCTTGCCTGGGATAGTGTCATAACCATTTGAGTTGGCCCTGTTCCACACTGCCTTCACCATCGCATTTTTTGCTGTGCTTAGAGTGAGCGATCTAGTAGCATCAGCAAGCTACAGGCATGATGGTTCCAGCCTCCTTGCATCAGGTGTCTCAATCAGGGGCAACAGACTTGAATTGAGGATTAGGAGGTCCAAAACAGACCAGCTGGGGAGGGACTCCTCAGTCTTCCTTGCTGTCATCCCCGGATTGCACACTTGCCCAGTGGCTAATGCCTTGCATTACACTGTGCTTAGGCGAGTGGGGGAAAACCAATTCTTAGTGCATATCGATCTCATGCCACTGAGCCGATTTCAATTTAATGCATGCACTGGGAAATGTGGAGCTGGAAGCTGAGCAGTTCAGAACGCACTCATTCCGGATTGGCACTGCTTCCAGTGCTGCTGCTTCCGGGCTCCCAGGTACGGCTATACAGCAGATCGGCAGGTGGGGGCTCCCCTGCCTACCTCATGTACACGAGACAGGAGAATGGATCCCTGGGCTTATACATACCATAGCAAGTAGTTCAAAATCGGATAAAAGGAGGATTGGCATAGGAAGTGGAATTTGGGAGCCATGCTGTAAAGGTTGTAACTGGTAACACTGCTTAAGGGTTGCACTGCTTATCGCTTCAGGATTTATCTAGAGCCGTGGTACGGTGTGGATTACAGGACATTCATTTGTGTACTGGGAGAGGAACCAGACTATCCCTTTTACACAGGGAACCAAAAGCCAGTTCAACCTTTTGGGTTTTTTCTTTTTCCTTGCTCTTCCTGTTTTTATTCTTTGGAGAGCGGGATTAGAGCTGTCTGGTTTCACATCAGCAACTGCTGGGCTACTGACCCAGGACGTTCAGTTAGGATGAAATGGAATGGTGCTGGACCCTGAGGGCCTCCGCATCAGATGACCAACATCCTTACTCCCCGGAGATCTTTCTGACACCGGCAATGCCCAGAACAAACTCCCCATGAATGGGCACGGCTTTGCTGGCCCAAGTCCTGAGGTGAGGATATCCTTCTTATGGCTCAGGTACCTAGGTTTGCACTGTTAACTGTTTACTTATAATAAAGCTGCGGCCAAGTTTACACCAATGCAGGAGTCTGAGTCTGTCTTAAGGGTGCGTGTATCAAGTGAGTTTAACCGTCACCACCCTCCTTGCGATGAGCTGGTCGCGACTGCCTGGATTAAGATGTGGCGCCAGGTCCATGTGCAGACACCGCCAGCAACCCGGTACCATGCCCAGAGCTGGAGGAGATGAGCAGGTGAACTTACTGGCCATGGAAACAGTGTGTGGCAGTGCAAGGCAGCTCCCATTCCCGGAGATATCATTCGGAACTTTGGTGCCGCAGTAGGGTGACATCAGTGCTCCTGTGCGCTACCTGGATGGGGAAGACTGTCGCCATGCATGCACGGCCATTGGGCTGGCCGCTAGGTAGATCAGAAGAGGGCTGGGCCAGGTCATTTAGGGGCGGCAATGGGAGGAGGGAACCAGGTGGCTGGGAGTATGCCCTGTGGTGATTCTTGCGCCTACCGGGTGTTTCAAACCCCTGAGGGGTGGTCTGGAGAGTGGCAGTCAGTGTGGGGAGTTTGACTCCAGGACCTGACTGGCAAGTCATCCCTTTTGTTCTGGCTCCCCATGTAGCTCGCTCTGAAGCTCGCTCTGCATCCTGCCCAACTTCCCAAGTCCAGAGTTAGCATGCGAAGCTAGTCAGATTGTGCTGTTAGTTATTTTGACTTGTCATGGATTTGTTACTGTTATGTCGCAATTGAGGGTGCGGGTACCAGAGCTGGGAGGTGGGGTGTCTGACCAGAGGCAGTACTTGCTACAGTGTTGGGCCAAAATACAGGTCATTGAGGGGGCTGCCATCAGGGTCAATCAGCCCCAATACACGGCGAACTGGATGCTCCCTCCAGTTGAGTAGTCAACTTTTTATGTATAACTTTTTATTAGGAACATGGTCAGATGAACAGAAACACAATGTAACCAGAGATGCGATTTTTCCCTTATGCACCCCCAGATACCAATGACCCAGTATACAGCGATCAACCTGGGTAGTCAACTTTGCTTGTTCGCGACAGGTGACTGGAAATGCCCAAGACGGACTCCTCATGGATAGACAGGGTTTTGCTGGCCCAGGGCCTGTGGTGAACACTGCCTGCTGCAAAGGAGTGGGGTTAGGATAACCTTGTTATGGCTCGGGTACCTAAGTTTCCACTGTTACCTGTTTACTTATAATAAAGCTGCAGCCAAGTTTATACCAATGCTGGAGTCCATGAGTCTGTCTTATGGGTGTGTGTTTAAAGTGAGTTTCGCCATCACCACCCTCCTTGTGACTAGCTGGTCACGGCTGCCTGGGTTAAAGGTCTACAACTTCCAAATCTATAAGAAACCTGCATTATTTCTCATTCGTAACACAATATCTAGTTAAGCATGTGAATAAAAAGAAAGAATATTCTTCTCTAGAAGTCTTACAATTTATGTAGCATTTAAACATGTATTGGTTGAGGGAAGTTCAGGAGGAGTGGTAAAACAAATTGCAAAAAAAAATAAAATAAATATATATATATATATATATATATATATATATATATATATTCACACTAAATACAACATGATCAGTTCTGATATGAAAGCCATAAAGAAGAAACATCAGCTATTTGAAAATCAAGCATGTTTAAAAATATTTTGGTATACTAACAAAAGCACCTGACCTGGCAGAGTTTATGGAAAGGATTATACCTTAGGTTTTGAGTTTAGACGTGACTGCTGATTCTCTATGTAAAGAGAAATATCAGGATATAGAATTCCATTACAGGGAGCGCCTGAGCTAAACAACCTGTATATTATGACTGTAACATTAACTGATGCCCTGGAAAAAGAAGAAAATCCTTCAAGTGGCAAGGAAAATATAAGAAATCACTTTTGATGAGTAATAAAGTTATTTTTTTTCCTTAACCAAGCCCAGGGGCCCAGGCTATCAAATTTTATTTTACTTCACTCAATCAAAATATTACTGGTTAAGATAAATCATCTTTTATTTTCTGTAATCACTTGCCTGCTATGAGAGTTTCTTGGCTTCCTAAATAAAGTAATATTGTTGCCCTTATAGTTTAACCCTGACTTTCTCTAATCTGGGAATGCATGCACTTACAGTATCTTGCAGTATAGCAGAACCAACAAGCGCACATAATCCATGCAGCAAGAAAAGCTCTTGCTCCTATACCTGACCAGCTGCTGTATTCATAAGAACATGCCATACTGGGTCAGACCAAGGTTCCATCAAGCCCAGCATCCTGTTTCCAACAGTGGCCAATCCAGGCCATAAGAACCTGGCAAGTACCCAAAAACTAAGTCTACTCCATGTTACCGTTGCTAGTAATAGCAGTGGTTATTATCTAAGTCAACTTAATTAATAGCAGGTAATGGACTTCTCGTCCAAGAACTTATCCAATCCTTTTTTAAACACAGCTATACTAACTGCACTAACCACATCCTCTGGCAACAAATTCCAGAGTTTAATTGTGCGTTGAGTGAAAAAGAACTTTCTCCGATTAGTTTTAAATGTGCCACATACTAACTTCATGGAGTGCCCCCTAGTCTTTCTATTATCCGAAAGAGTAAAAAAACGATTCACATCTACCCATTCTAGACCTCTCATGATTTTAAACACCTCTATCATATCCCCCCTCAGCCGTCTCTTCTCCAAGCTGAAAAGTCCTAACCTCTTTAGTCTTTCCTCATAGGGGAGCTGTTCCATTCCCTTTATCATTTTGATAGCCCTTCTCTGTACCTTCTCCATCGTAATTATATCTTTTTTGAGATGCGGCGACCAAAATTGTACACAATATTCAAGGTGCGGTCTCACCATGGAGCGATACAGAGGCATTATGACATTTTCCGTTTTATTCACCATTCCCTTTCTAATAATTCCCAACATTCTGTTTGCTTTTTTGACTGCCGCAGCACACTGAACCGATGATTTCAATGTGTTATCCACTATGACGCCTAGATATCTTTCTTGGGTAGTAGCACCTAATATGGAACCTAACATTGTGTAACTATAGCATGGGTTCTTTTTCCCTATATGCATCACCTTGCAATTGTCCACATTAAATTTCATCTGCCATTTAGATGCCCAATTTTCCAGCCTCACGAGGTCTTCCTGCAATTTATCACAATCTGCTTGTGATTCAAATACTCTGAACAATTTTGTATCATCTGCAAATTTGATTACCTCACTCGTCGTATTTCTTTCTAGATCATTTATAAATATATTGAAAAGTACAGGTCCCAGTATAGATCCCTGAGGCACTCCACTGCCCACTCCCTTCCACTGAGAAAATTGTCCATTTAATCCTACTCTCTGTTTCCTGTCTTTTAGCCAGTTTGTAATCCACGAAAGGACATCGCCACCTATCCCATGACTTTTTACTTTTCCTAGAAGCCTCTCATGAGGAACTTTATCATACCGGTTCACCTTTAACCACATGTTTATTAACTCCTTCAAAAAAGTGAAGCAGATTTGTGAGGCAAGACTTGCCTTGGGTAAAGCCATGCTGACTTTGTTCCATTAAACCATGTCTTTCTATATGTTCTGTGATTTTGATGTTTAGAACACTTTCCACAATTTTTCCTGGCACTGAAGTCAGGCTAAACGGTCTGTAATTTCCCGGATATCCCCTGGAGCCTTTTTTAAATATGGGGGTTACATTAGCTATCCTCCAGTCTTCAGGTACAATGGATGATTTTAATGATAGGTTACAAATTTTTACTAATAGGTCTGAAATTTCATTTTTTAGTTCCTTCAGAACTCTGGGGTATATACCATCTGGTCCAGGTGATTTACTACTCTTCAGTTTATCAATCAGGTCTACTATATCTTCTAAGTTTACCGTGATTTGGTTCAGTCCATCTGAATCATTACCCATGAAAACCTTCTCCAGTACGGGTACCTCCTCAATATCCTCTTCAGTAAACACCAAAGAAAAGAAATCATTTAATCTTTCCGCCTTATCTTCTCTAGCTGCCCCTTTAACCCCTCGATCATCTAACGGTCCAACTGACTCCCTCACAGGCTTTCTGCTTCGGATATATTTTAAAAAGTTTTTACTGTGAGTTTTTGCCTCTGTGGCCAACTTCTTTTCAAATTCTCTCTTAGCCTACCTTATCAATGTCTTACATTTAACTTGCCAACGCTTATGCATTTTCCTATTTTCCTCTGTTGGATCCTTCTTCCAATTTTTGAATGAAGATCTTTTGGCTAAAATAGCTTCTTTCACTTCCCCTTTTAACCATGCCAGTAATCGTTTTGCCTGTTTTCCACCTTTCTTAATGTGTGGAATACATCTGGATTGTTCTTCTAGGATGGTATTTTTTTAACAATGACCTCGCCTCTTGCACACTTTTTACTTTTGTAGCTGCTCCTTTCAGTTTTTTTCTAACAATTTTTCTCATTTTATCAAAGTTTCCCTTTTGAATGTTTAGCACGAGAGCCTTGGATTTGCTTACTGTCCCCCTTCCAGTCATTAATTCAAATTTGATCATATTATGATCACTATTGCCAAGCGGCCCCACCACCGTTACCTCTCTCACCAAATCTTGTGCTCCACAGAGAATTAGATCTAAAATCTAAAATGCTCCCTCTCTTGTCGATTCCTGAACCAATTGCTCTATTAAGCTATCAATTATTCCATCCAGGAACTTTATCTCTGTAGCGTGTCCTGATGATACATTTACCCAGTCAATATTGGGGTAATTGAAGTCTCCCATTATTACCTCACTACCAATTTGGTTAGCTTCCCTAATTTCTCTTAGCATTTCACTGTCAGTCTCACCATCTTGACCAGGTGGACGGTAGTATACTCCTATCACTATAGTCTTCCCCGACACACAAGGGATTTCTACCCATAAAGATTCAATTGTGCATTTAGTCTCATGCAGGAGGTTTGTCCTGTTGGACTCTATGCCATCCCGAACATAAAGCGCCACACCGCCTCCCGGGTGCTCCTCTCTGTCATTGCGATATAATTTGTACCCCGTTATAGCACTGTCCCATTGGTTGTCCTCCTTCCACCATGTCTCTGAGATGCCAATTAAGTCTATGTCATCATTCACTGCTATACATTCTAATTCTCCCATCTTACTTCTTAGACTTCTGGCATTAGCATACAAACATTTCAAAGTTTGTTTTTTGTTTGTATTTTCATTCTGCTTTTTAATTGATAGGGATAAGTTAGAATTTTTTAGCTCAGGTGAGTTTTTAGTTACAGGCACTTGGACTACTTTTCTTATTATTGGAACCTCACTGTCAGGATGCCCTAATTCTAATGCATCATTAGTATCCTTTGAAGATACCTCTCTCCGAACCATGTGCTGCTGAGCGACTGTCGGCTTTCCCCTTTGTTCTAGTTTAAAAGCTGCTCTATCTCCACAGCAGCTGAGTGCCACAGGTTTCTTAAATTGAAATTTTCTTCTTAAATGGAAATTTTCTACTAATTTAACAGCTCTTGGATTCCACTAGTCTTGACCAGTCAGAACTGGGAATTGCTGGCTGCTTCCAGGGCCCTCTCAGTCTCTTTTGTCCTGCTCCTTTCTGATTCTTTTCCAGTTGTTTGCTTATCTTTCCTTCCTTCTCAATTTCCCAAATACTTCCTTTAAAACAGCAACTCCCAACAAGCTCTGCCCTATAGCAACATCATTTACTCTAACCTTTAGAGATCTCTCTAGTGGCCAGATGCCCATATTTCAAGAAAGAAATGCATGTTCCTGAGAGCAAGATGGTGCCG
This sequence comes from Rhinatrema bivittatum, assembly GCF_901001135.1. Taxonomy (NCBI): domain Eukaryota; kingdom Metazoa; phylum Chordata; class Amphibia; order Gymnophiona; family Rhinatrematidae; genus Rhinatrema; species Rhinatrema bivittatum. Next base: position 379,291,134 of record NC_042618.1, read on the forward strand.
AATTAAGAAGCTTCACTGCTCTGCTCTGCATTTATGCCAATTAGCCCTGTTAGTAAGGCCATTTGATAGTTTTATGGCGGTGACCAGCAAAGAGAGCAGCTTATCCACAGATGTTGGGGACTGTATATTCTGCCACCAGCAGTCATGCGGAGCAAGGCCTCATGGTTTCTCTGAGTCTAGAAGTGCATACTCCTCCTTCTGGGCCCCTGGTGTTCAAGGGACTACCAGCTTCAGTGGTGCTGGCAGGAGGAAGCTTGGGCGGTATGCAAGAGCTGGAAGCTCCAATGAATAGAGATGGGGAAGTAAATTTTAAGTCTTCCTCTGTGCAGATCAGATAGTTGTCTTCTTCTGAGAGTGATGAGTCCCAGAGGTGTGCCAAGGAGCCATTGTTTAGTGTTGTGAATTCCTCCAGGGCTGAAGCAGGAAATGGCAGTATAGCCCTGCTGAAGCTTGTAGTGTTTCATTCAACTATGGGAGGGTTTCTGGAAGCAGGGGTGAAGTCACCGAAAGATGTCTCCAATTTAGAAATTTGGCAGCAGATTCACAGGATGGAGGCAACCCTTAATGGAATGTTTATCTCAGCTTTGTAATTTTTCTAAGGACTCTGTTCAGCAGTTACAATCCCAGGAGGGGTCAATTCAAGACTGGCACTCCAAAATCAATTATTGCTCCCTCAGCATGCAAGAGCTTGAACAATATAAGGCTGTTCTGATTAAGGACAACAAAAGTCTGAGGAACCAGGTTGGCAATTTGGAAAATGCCGTCCAATACAAGAACTTAAGGTTCTTCGGTTTCCAAGGACCAGAATGATTGCTCCAGGAGAAATGTTGAAGAATTATTTTTTTTGACTATCTTAAAGATTTCTCCTGAGAATTTGCCATCTTTAAGCAAAGGGCCAGATTTTAGTAGGTACGCGCGGGCATAGATTTGTGCGCGCAACCAGGCGCACACAAATCTACGCCCGATTTTATAACATGCACACGCAGTCGCGCGCATGTTATAAAATCCGGGGTCAGCGCACGCAAGGGGGTGCACACTTATGCACCTTGTGCGCGCCAAGCCCTACGGGAGCCCCGATGGTTTTCCCCGATGGTTTTCCCTCCGAGGCCGCTCCAAAATCAGAGCGGCCTCGGAGGGAACTTTCCTTCTGCTCCCCCCCCACCTGCCCCCCCATCTAACCTGCCCCCCAGCCCAGAGGCAGGCGTAGGTTGCGCGCGCCAGCCAAGTGCCGTCGCGCGATCCCCCAGCACAGCTGCTGTTCCGGAGGCCTCCATCCCGCCCACACCCCGCTCACACCCCGCCCCCATCCCGCTCCTTTTTTCAAGCCCGGGGACATACACGTGTCGCCGGGCCTATGCAAAATAGGCTCAGCGCGCATGGGTTTTCAGGGTACCTTGCATAACCCTTTGAAAATCCGCCCCAAAGTGTATTATATTTCTAGCTTCATTCTGCATATTCAAGAATGGGCCATGGACATAGTGAGGTCCATATTCAGAAGCAGTTAGCCAAATAACTCAGAAATTATCCAGCTAAATGAATATTTGGGCACTTATCCAGCTAAATTCTAACCAGATTACTTATCTGGCTAAAATTTGGCCAGATAAGTTAGGGGCATTCCAGGGGCGTAACTGGGAAAAGCAGAGTTAGATAACTTATCCACTAAATCTGGTCGTCCTGCAGACCTGTCCTAAAGTTAGCCTGACTTATCTGGTTAACTTTAGGATAGCCAGGTATGTTCAACAGCACACCTGAATATACAGGCTAAGTTAGGTTTATAGTTTTATCTGACTAACTAGCCAAGCCACACAGCGGCTGAATATGAACCCAATTAACTTCTCCTGATAGTCAGAGAGAGAGAGAGAGAGAGAAAGAGAGAGAGCGCCTTGCTATAGATCCTACTCCCTAGACTGGTATTTGTATCCCCATGGTAGGCCCACCTAGTAACTCGAGGTGGGGATTAGGTATGAGCGTAGGGGGTTGGGGGCCACTTTCACATTCAACATGAGACGTACGAACAGAACAGTGGTCTCTTGTGAAGATTTGATGACCTTCGGAGTGAGGAAACTCACTCCAAGAAGAGATTTGGGCAACGTTCTCTCAACCTAGCTTGTTGTTGCCCAGGTAGAGTGTCCATCAAGCTAGTTTGAGAGAACATTGCCCAAATCTCTTCTTGGAGTGAGTTTCCTCACTCCGAAGGTCATCAAATCTTCACAAGAGACCACTGTTCTGTTCGTAGTCTCATGTTGAATGTGAAAGTGGCCCCCAACCCCCTACGCTCATACCTAATCCCCACCTCGAGTTACTAGGTGGGCCTACCATGGGGATACAAATACCTGTCTAGGGAGTAGGATCTATAGCAAGGCGCGCTCTCTCTCTCTCTCTCTCTCTCTCTCTCTCTCTCTCTCTCTCTCATGGAAATAAGCCGTTCGGAATTGTCATGGACCACGATAAACCTTTACTGGCCTCTAGCGCACAATGTAACGCAAATGAAAGGGTTGTAGCTATTAGCCGCGATAGGAGCCGCGCTAACACTGTGGCTGTTTCGGGGCACACGATAAACTGTTTCCCGCTTTACATATGCTCCGCCCCCTGAATACCAAATTACAAATTTGCATTCGCAAATCGCGTTAACGGCTGTTAGCGTGATTTGCGAATTTATCTCCCGCGGTAACTCCTTGGAAAATGACCCCCTTAGTCTTGAAACTGTTTTGCCAAAATAGACTTTTACATTTTAATGGGCACAAAATGAATGTATTTCCTGATCTTTTGTCTACCATTGCTGTAGTTCATAAGCAATTTTTACGGATGTGCCATTTTGTCAAATTTTCCTCTAAATGTATTGTTAAATATAAAGGAAATACATACATTTTAGGGGACCCAGATCAACTGAAATTGTTTCTTCAAGGGAAACCCCTGGTACAGTCATCTGGGTCTGGATTATTCCCAGGGAGGTAATTAGGAGTCTATAATGGTTTCCAGAGACTTATAAAGTGATTATCCTTATTCTTCTTTTTTCTTTATTGCTCTCTCCCCTTTATAGTGGACTTGATATAAGATGTCCCTAATAGCTATGGTAATGTGATTTATTTCTTTGAATTTTCATTCGAGTCAGATTTGTTTTCTGCAATTATATTAATTTTCTTTATTGTATGTCTTTAAATTTAATAAAGAAAATATTGGGAACAAATGCATGCTCCTTCACAACTCCTTTCACTGAGACAATGCAAACGGACTAAGGGTGATATGGTATGTCTAAATATAGAAGTAAACTTATAGATCATTTTACACCAATAGCATTTGTTTTCAAAGCTGTCAAGAGCCATAAATTAAAAGAATGGGCATAGATGCCAGATATGTGTGTATAGTGGGTGCTTGAACATCCCCAATATTGAACAAAGTCTTTCACTCTGACCAGGGAGGGGTAATTTGTGTTGAGTTTAGCACCTCCAATCTTTTTTTTTTTTTTTAAGTTCTATTATGTCACCAAACTTCACAGATAAGACTATATAGGTCAACAAATCGACACAAACATTTTGACATTTGTAAATAAAAAAAATCCCACTCCCTCAATGCTCCCTTACAATGATACAACCACCCCCTCAAAGTCAAGAAAAGAATAAAGAAATTCAATACCAGGTTTAAAGTATTTAGGAAGTGAGCTGTCATAAATCCCATTTCAGTTCAACCTGAGTTGATCTTTCAGGTCATATTTTCCAGGTAACAAAAGGAAGCCACATCTTCTCGAATATAACTAAAGTCTTTCTCCTTAGGGCAGTCAACTTATTCAGAAAATTGACAGTCTCTTTATATAACTGCCTCTGTACAAGGAGTTTCTTTCTGTTTCCAGTCAAGAGCTACAGTATCTCACAATGGGCTACCAGGAAGAACAGCTGAATTGACATTCAGTGAAAAATTTAAAGTGAGCCATAATCTTTACTAGTTAGAAGTTTCTGCAGACATCTAATACTAAACATAATTCTCATCTGTTGTTGCTCTTCTTTATAAGACCTTCCCTCCTTACTTGACTCTCCCACCCTTGGAAATTGAATCTTCCCCCTCCCCTTTCCTCTATACTATATCCCCTCCCTTCCCCCTTCCTCCTCAATCACACCCTCTGCAAAAAATGGTCTGCAAATCCCCACTCACAGATCCACCATGGGAGTGTGACCATTTTACCCCGAGTCCCCCAACCCTCTGTAAATGCAATATTTTAGAAACATGGTAAAACAGTAATAAGTAACTCAAAGTACATAACAAGCGTTCCTAACCCATCATAATGTTTCCCCCGTAGGCAAAACATTCAACTATAATAATAAAAATCATTGGTATTACTAGTAATGAATCCATCTTTCCCCTAAGAACTCCAATTACCAACATCCCAGATTAGCAGGCTCATATTGTCATTCTTTTCTTATATATTTTCTTATATTTATTCATTTACAATAAGTAAATAAATCAGGAAAATATTACAAAAGAAGGAAAAAAGAAAAAAACACTAATACATGGATATAACAATTATCCCACCTTTAATTTATTTATTTTTTTTTTTGTTTACAGGTACTGTAGGTATTTCCCTATCCCCAGAGGGCTTACAATCTAAGTTTACCTGAGGCAATGGAGGGTAAAGTGACTTGCCCAAAGTCACAAGGAGCAACAGTGGGACTTGAACCCTGGTCTGGTCTGGTTTGTAGCCCACTGCTCTAACCACTAGGATATTCCTCCTCCCCATCATGGGGGACGCACAGTAATATCTATATCTTACATAGGCCATTGAAGAGAATTCTATTTTAATATCCCATAGTTCTTAATCCTCAGCCTTATCTTTAACAAAGGTTACAAGATGCAATGGGTCAAGAAAAATAAAACTTTTTTTTTGTACGTTACCAAGCATTTGCAAGGATATTTAAGGAAAAAGGATGCACCCATTGCTACAACCTTCTGTTTTAACTGCAAAAACTGTCATAATCACCATTCTAACTGCAAGAAGAACCTGTAAGAAGCTAACAAAAGTCAAGTTGCAGTGTTGCTTGAAGAAGAGGATCCCTCAGATTGTGACGCAGGCATTTGCCTCCTTTTCCGACACTCTGCTATTTTGGAGGGTTGTCCCTCAAAGCAGTTGATGTAGACATCTTGTGCTACTGAGCACCAAAATCCCTGGAGCCTTTCAGCCTCTGCTGATGTTTTTACCTGAGATGATACCCCCATTAAGGGTAAACACCACTCCAAACATATATCCAGTAGCGCATTTTTTCTTTAAGAAGAGCTTGGGTGATCTCTCTCATTTCTTGCCACCTACATAATACACCTAACGACAAGTCTGTGAAGACTGCCACAGTATGGCCCTACCACGACCAACTTATTTTTTGACAGGCCGCTTTTAAAATCCTCTTTCAGCACATATTTATGGTAGCACATGATAATATCTTGGCGCCTGTTGGAATTCTGTGGTTTCAGCATGCTCAATCCAGCTCAATAACCAGATCACCCACATCTGTGTTAACATCGCCATTAGACAAGATAGCTTTGCTAATGTCTATGGTCACCTGCAAGCAGTCTGCATAATTGGACTCTCTGGCACCCCCCCCCCCAAACTGTGGATTAAACCTCTGGGATCGATATTCTAAATCCTCAATTTTGTCGAGCAGATTTCTCTGTTCCATTCCACCTTCAGGTTAGTACTCTGCAGCACTCTAGTTTCTCCACATGCACGTCTAACCTGGTTTCAGACTCTTCCACATGTCATCTGATTTTGGCCATTTCCTCCTTTAATTCAGTCACTATGCCTAAGATTTTGGCCTTGATTACTTTCATGTCTTTCTCAATTCACAGAACCAATTTTAGAACTCTGCTCTCATAGGCATATCTCTGCTCGCCATAGTTGTAAGTACATCTGCATTTCCCTGTGCATGTCCAGTGAATCGCAGCCTGCTCTGCTCTCCATGATGGCCTCATTCGCAGCATCCACTGCAATTTTTAAATATGAAAATTGTTTAAAATCAACTGATTTCTTCTTGGATGCCATCTCTAGTCTCCAAAGCATCGATATCAGTTTTCAGGACCATTAATTATCCACAGTTGGATATTTTGCCGGAAGATTCACTGTTGCAGATTAGGGAGCTCTCTGGTTAAGCAGCTATCAAGAAATACAATGTCACTTCTCCCTAGCACCCCCAATTATTTTGAGATTTTGGCTCCTATCAGCATAGGGTTTTGTTACACAACCAGTGATAGGTTCCCTTGCTGTCCAACCAGCCATCACATTTATTAAAGCAAATTTCATTGTTTAGACATGTAAATAAATTTACAGAATTTACAGAATCGCAAAAAATCCACTGCACTTCCCTGTGGCTGACTTGTTTTCAGTTCATCTCTGGAAAGCATGATGATTATAGCAGAAACAGATTCAGTTCTGAAACATTAGAGGTTGATTTTTGTTTTTTATAGGGAATCTCAATATACAGTGATATGAGACTTGCTCTTTTCCAGAAGTCATAATATAAAGCTGGAGAAGGTATATATCTGAAATAGTGTAAGACATCTTTCTCCACAGAAACAGTACTGAATGTACACAATAGTCTCTCAGTAAAGATGGTAGGGGAAAAAAACACTAAAAGAATTAAAAAGGGAATTAACAAAAGCAGAGGATCCTTATGGATAAAAAAATTAATCCAAATCCAGAGATCAAGTTGGGTTAACTACTGTAGCAGGCAGACAAAGGGGCCAATACAATACAGTGCGCTCAGCCTAGCGCACAGCTTGATGCGCAATTGGACGCTCGTTTTGGATGTGCTAGAATAACTCCTGACACAGTAATGGGATTAGCGCATCCAAAACGCACATCCAAACAAGTGCATGGCTTATAGCACTCATCGTATGTGTTAGGATTCATGGGTTTCGTGGACCCTTGGCTCGAGGTGATGGTTGTTACAGCCTGAGGGGTGGAGCCCCATAGATCTACACTGTCAGGAGGTGAGGTCAGCTACAGCAGGGAACAAGGTAGTAGTGCAGTAGAGAGAATGTCCTGCGTCACCACCACGTGATTGCCGACAAGCCCAGAGCTGTGCCGTGAGGCAAACCCCGAGGAGCGGAATGCGTAAGGACAGGGTCTCCTGACGGCGAGTTGCAGAGACTGTCCCGAGAGGCGGGACAGCGTAGTAATCAGAGTCTCTTGTATGCTGACATAGGGGCCTGCCTCGAGGAGCGGGAAAGGCACAGAATCAATCTTGGCAGTAGTGACGTAGGCTACCCTGCAGAGCAGGGGAGCAGGAGCAAGTCACTCGTATAGAAAAGTAAGCACTGCCCCGAGGAGCGGGAAAACGTGGAGCAAGCCACTAATGTAGAGACATAGGCACTGCCCCGAGGAGCGGGGAAGTGCGAAGCAAGTCGCTGGTGCAGAGACGTAGACACTGCCCCGAGGAGCGGAGAAGCGTGAGCAGGTTGCAGGTGTAGAGATGTAGGCACTGCCCCAAGGAGTGGGGGAAAGCAGAGTCAAAGTCTCCGGTAGCAAGGCAGTTCACAAGGCAACCCCGAGGAGTGGGGAGGTGGTAATTCTTCCTGAGCCTCCAAACAGTGCTGACACAATTCAAGGAAACGCAAGGTTGAGATGCCCGAATATGACAGGCAACACATAGGGCAAGGCGCTTAGTTTCTTCACTATGGGCTCCATCAGTCTGTCAATACGCCCTAACAGGTGCCTCACCAGTGCAGGTGCAAGGATGTTTAGCCGCCTAGGCAGTGAAGTCATCCTACAACGGGATCTCTCCCTCTCTCCGCGATCTCGCCAACCTATGCACTGGGCTGCACAACTCGTTCACTTTAAAAAATGGTGCCCTCACATCGACCGCGGAGCCCTGACCACTTCCAGCACCTCAGGTGGCCGCCTAGTCCACCTATTGCCTCCCGCAACTCTATGCCTGATAAAAGTGCATCCAAAAAATTAGGCGCTCACAGATAAGGTGCACAACACTGTGCCTATATGTGCTCAAACTGAGCTCCCCCAGGACACTCAGATAATGCACACAAAATGGCACGTGCATGTGCATGAACATAAAAAAGGCGCATGCATGCACAAATGGGTGCTCTGGTAAGTGCTCCTATGCACCTAACTAGATGCCCAATTAGGTGCACAACCCAACGCACAACGGGCTGCACGTTTGGGCGCACAAGAATTATCCAACGGAACTGAAGAGGGCAGTCTGCGGCATGCAAAAAATGCGCAAACTAGCTGCCGTAGCCTACCACGCAGCAAACCAGATGAGCCATGAAGCGGGACCTAGCCGCAAGGGCTGCTCAACCCGCCAGGTTGCCCCATCCCCTGAACTCCACTGGAAGCAGGAAATGAGTGTCAAATTGCATGATGAGCACGGAGACCGGGAAGGGGGAGGAGGAAACCCTACTCCATTCCCCTCCTCTGTAACTTTTTTTTTTTTTTTTTTTTTTTAAATAACCCTTACCTGAGCTCAGCCCACCCTGGCTAAGTACAAGGTTGGTCTCCAGCTACCAGGGGAGAGGGCATAAATCTCCACCGCCGTGCTCAGCTTCCTGCACTCGCTTGCCTTTCAGCTGTTTTTTTGTTTTGTTTTGTTTTTTACAGCTAAGTTCATGCCAGTTTGAAATACCAGCTAACAGAAATCACTTCAGGAATTTTCAAATGAGGGAGGGTCCATAAGGTATCACGACAGGAGAGCGGGATGAATTAATTTCCTTCTACTATTCAATCCCCATTAGGGAGATGCACATCCACCATCTGCTGGAGATGGGGAATACTGGCAGGCTGATGTCACTGCAGGGGTACACTAAGAAATATGCAATTTTCCTTAGGAGTATCTCAAGTAGTACCACTACACAATTTCTGCCTCTACCATTCTAATATGATGAGATTACGTTTTTATTTAGATTTTTTTTTTTTTTATATTCCGCTTTTCGCACTTTTCTTTTTGGCACTTCAAAGTGGATTATATTCAGGTACTTCCCTATCTCCAGATAAGCAATGGAAGGTAAAAGGACTTGCCCGAGGTCAAAGGAGCCACGGTGGGAAATGAACTCTGGTCTCTCTGGTTTGTAGTCCATTGCTCTAACAACTAAGCTGGCTCTTCCACTTTCTGTATACCACAGTATCTACTTTATACTAATCAGGTTCTCAGTTTGTTTCTTAGGATACCCACAGTCTACATTTTTAGGATAATTTAGCATAAATTGTCTTAGGTAATCTCTAATATACTTTACATATATGGGATGTGAATGAAGTATTTAGTTGGTTGACTGCTGGAGCTTTATTTATTTTATTTTTTTAGCAAATGTTCTGTTTCTTCTGTAAAGTGCTATGACTCCCAGCAACAAAATGCATACAGGTACAGCTACAGAAATGCTATTTTAGAGTATATAGTTAAAATCTGTTTATTAGCATCAAGTGTTCAAGTGCACAAACACAGATGGAAAGCAAATATATAGAAAGCCAAATATCAAAAGAGAGTGTATTTCTCCTAAATTATAATATATCACAATGCGTTTCAATTTCTAATAAATAAAAGCAATATAAATACTTCGATACATCTGAAAAATCATGTCTAAACCAGATTTAAACTGTAAGTGAATAATCCTTAGCAATCCAGGACTGCACTTAAAACTCATATTAAACTACTTTTAAAAGTACGATGGATAAAATCTGCATTGTACTCTTAACAAGCTGATTTTGATAATTTTATTTTTAATTTTACAGTCTTGGTTACATGCTTACCCTAAAATAGCTGATTATTTAATTTGCTAAGTTGCAGGAAGAAAGTAATTCTGCAGTAAACACTAACAATGATTAAAGAACAAATAGAATTAATGAAGTTCCCTTACCTCTGTCTGAAGTATGGCAGCTCTCTGTTCTTTGGCAGTGAGCGACTCTTTAAGCACTTCAATGTGTTGCTTGCAATCTGAATTTTGATTGCCAAGTGTTTCAAGCTTGGTTTGTAAGGCAAGAAGTTCTGACTCTTTCTTTGACAATTCCTGCTTCAGTTGATCAATCTGTAATAACAATAATATTACAATCACATTAAGCTCTCAACTCCAACCGCACACTTCCTCCAGACCAATCAGAAGCGCATACAGAGGAACACTGCATGCTCTGCAAATAAAATCATCATTGAGCAAACGAGCGCTATCTTCAGCAGGCCCACACCAGTGGAACACGCTTCCCCCAGATCTTAGACTAGAACCCAGTTATCAAGAATTCAAAAAAAGACTGAAAACTTTTCTCTTCCAACAAGCTTTCCCAGACGCTTAATCTTACTATAACTGACAGACTTCCATCCCTTAACTATGGACACTGTATAAAGTACTACTTTTAAGAATCTGCAACTGGACAATTATCTTTGAGCTCAAAAATTCACTTTATTTCATATATATATTAGGCATTGCTTATATTTATTGCTACGTTAAATGGTTATACTTCTTATATAAAAAATTATATTTCTTTATTTATTACCAGTTAAAATATTATCACTTTATTTAGCACTATGTTAAATTGTCAACCAGTTATTCTGTTCCATATGTTATACGGTTCCATGTAAAGCTCCGCTATCTGTTGAGCAGTTCTTCGTTTTATGTAAACCGGAGTGATTTGTAGTCCCTACTAGAACTTCGGTATATAAAAATTAAAAATAAATAAAATAAATAAATAAATAATAATAATGAATGTTTTCCACTCAGGCAGAACAACTTGCTAGCACCTTTGTACATCTGAATTATCATTTATTTGTTAAACAGTCCAGAATCCTGTTTATAATAAGGGCTTGCTCAAGATGACCATGTATAGACAATGCAATAATTTTATTTTTACAATGACTAGTATAATTTTACTAAAATAAACACAGGTGTATTAGAAATGGCTGTTTTGTTTTCTGGAGTCTTTGCACCTAACAGGGGTACTTACGGTCTGACCATCCTACCCACCCTATTACCTTGCAATACGTTGCAAACATATCTAGCCCAGACTCCATTCCTAGATCCCTCAGGCACATGGCTTGGAAACAGGATGTTGTGGAAAACAGTAGGCCATAGCTTTCTTATTTATGATTTTACAATTTAACAAAACATATTAACAAAAGGAGGGTAATTTCCAAAGGCATTTCTGCAGGTAAAACAGTGCCTGCAGAAATGGGCTCTATCCTCACTGCGTGTATAAATAAGTAAGCATGCAGTGCAGGTATTAGCATACTTTTACATTCAGAGAACGTAGGCATTCCTGGAGGTACTGTTCTGGGCTTGGACCATGCACACTGGCATTATGCCTGGAGGCTCAAACTCGGGGGCTAAACTCTCTGGGGTCCTACACTGGGAGTTACCTGAGGAGCTTATTACCTGCTCACAAACAGGACAACCTCAGGGGTTTACCCAATATAAACACACACACACACAATTACTAGGATTATATCCGGGAGCTTGAATCCAGGAGCTTATTCCCTACACAAATACTCTCACGCACACTTTGACTCAGTACATAATGGTTCCATGTCTCTATGATAGGTTTATTTAAGCAATAAGAGGATAGAATGGAGAATAAATAAAATCAGATAATACAGAAGAAGTAACTGCAGATAATTACTATAGACATTACCTAAAAACACCATGTATATCTATATATGTACCATATATATATATATAAAGCTTACATTTCCAAGGGATCAGTCTATGCTATCAAGTCCAGAAAGTGATCTCTCTTCCCCTCTAGTTATTATCACATTTTATATACTAAAAATTGGTAATTGCTTGGATATGAGCAATGTCCCCTCCCTCTCGGCCCAATTTTAAAAGGGCCACGCACATAACTTTCGGGGGTTATGCGTGTGGATGGGCCTTGTGCATGCCGTGCGCATTTTACAACGGGCCCGGCCATGTGCATAACCCCCATTATGTGCCGAAGTGCCAGGCCTGCTGAAAGGGGCAGCCCAGGGGGCGTAGTCTGGGCAAGGAGGGGTGGGCCGAGACAGCGCCATTAGCCGCTATCCTGTGGAAGCAAGCGCCGGCAACTGGCTAGTGTATGTATGATACTTCTGCTCCAGAGGAGCAGTAAGTATTAACATAAAAAATTAGGGGCTAGGTAGGGTTAGGTTAGGGGTTGGGGAGGAGAGGGGAAAAGGTAGGAAGGGTAGGTTTAGGGAAGATCCCTACCATGCGCTCCATAATTGCGGACACATACAGTCACAAATACACTCTCATATGCGCATTGATACACACACAAATTATCAGACATACATACACACTTAAACGGACTGACTGCTCACACAAATGCCCGGTCATTCACGCACACTCTCTTCTCCCTCCTCCAGAGCTTAAAAGCTGCAGCAGCTGTTGTGAGTAATCAAAAATACTTTATACTTATTTATTGGTGGTTAGAAGGTCCAGGCAAAGCCCTGGGATAATGGTGTCTTGGCAGAGGAGACATGAGGCACAGTTCCTTATCTTCTCACAGATCTCTTGGATCCTCTTCCGCACCTTCAGCCACCTCTCCTCCCTGGCTCTGCCTTCTGGCTGCCTCCCGCCAAGAGGCAGAGCCGGGGAGGAGAGGATCTAGGAGAGCTGCAAGAGGATAGGGGACTGCGCAAAAAAACACGCAGAAGGAGGAGGGGGTCTTAAGTGCCGCTAATCCAACTATAATCACATTTCTGGCCATCAGGTTTCTCGCTGGTTACTGGAAACCACAGTGCCCACCGGGAATGCAGCAGAATGGGCCAAATATAAATACGGATAGCAGGAGGCAACTACTGTGCGAGAAGCGCTGGGGGCTTAGTGTTGGTCGCAGCGGCTACGCAGGGATGAGACCGCTGTGACCAACACCAACCACATGATTGGGTGGACCGGCCCCCCAGGGCAGGCCCGAAGCCCAGATAGGCCGCCCCTGATAAGCACAGACCCCATTTATACATTTTTTTAAGTAGGTAGAAGGGAGACAAAAAACAGGGCTCTCTCATGTACTCTCTGAAAATTCCACTTTCATTATGAGCAGTATGTTTGGAAACTAGAGCCTTGACACTGACAACCTTCCATTTAGGTCTCTCAAATTTAACATTTTTCAAATAATTATACCATAGTACTATTTTTAAGCCCAATCATTGCCTTTATTTATCAAAGCACCCAACAGTAAAAATAATCCTTAACCAACTATAGACTGGGTATCTAAATTTGGTTTTTTTTCCCTGTGCTCCTCCCTCGCTCTTTCTAGCTAACAGCCTAAGAGGCCAATTTACTAAGACGCACTAAAAACCATACACTATAACAAGCATTAAATGATTTTAAGGCAGTTTACATTACAGTGAATGGGGCCAATTTACTAAAGTGCATTAATAGCATGTGTTATGTGTAGATGTGGTAACATTTTTAGCACATTTTAGTAAATCAACTCCTAAATAAGGTATGATCACCACCAGAAAAAGCAAGGAAAAAGTAACATGTTTATGATCAAGACAAGGTTCTGAGAAAAGAGGATAAAAATCCCATCATAACACCTGCATCTTCTCTAACAAGGAAAAGGGCCACAAAAATATGTCTTTCTAATGAGAAAGAAAACTAAGAGAATATGATTTGCTTCATGTTTTATATGAAATCCATATAGATACCACTCACATGTAATCTCTACTAGAAATTCCTCCCAATACAATCTGGAAAAATATGCGGCCAAATAAAAGTTTCTGGTTTTCTTAACCGCATATATCTCTGCCATGTGAGAAGCTATTGTTCCACCAATATACAAGCTCCCATTTAAATAAAAAAAACTTGCGATTTTCCAAGTTAAGGAAGAAACAATGATGAATTCAGAATATATGAAAAAATGAGATTTAGAAGCATTTCTTTTCCCATAAAATACAAATATAAACAAATAGGTAAAACAAGCGGAGGCATGGTTTACAGAATGCTTTACCTTCTTCCATAGATGTGTAAAAAAAGGTATTGGGTTTTTTAGATTGCATTTTGAGTATGTAACATGGTAACTTTGTATCAGCTGCATGGGTGCACATGCACAGGTGTTTTTCGGCTCACGTGCGCACGTTATTAAATAGGCTGTAAGTATGCACGTGTGCATAATTTTAAGTAGGCGTACACATATGCGCGCAAATGCTGCTTTTACCGCACCGATGCAATTACCAGTTTTCCCAGTTCATTTCCAATTTGCCAGGTAAGGGATAGGATTTCCAAACCCCCCTAGTTAAACAGCCTCCCTTTTATCCTGTTTTCTAGCTTACATGCCATTCATAGCAGAAGTAAAGTTATTTATTTATTTAGACTTTTTTTTTATGCCATCGTTCCAGGTATAGATCACAACGGTTTACAAAGTGACATTCATAGTTATAACTCAACAACAATGATTGGTTACAGAGATAGATATTGCTTTTATAGGAATACTATCTAATGAATTTTCTGTTACATATTAATGACTGATCTAGTACATAAGGCAAGAAGTACGGGGAATTCAAATAAGAATGTTTTCATATCATTTATTTTCTCATTGGATACATTTATGCGGCAGGGGACCCAGCATGCACCTGTGTACATAAGTATTTACGCGCACATCTCTTGGTCTTCCCCTGACATGCCCACGCCTGTTCCTTTTTTTTTTTTTTTTTTTAGACTTTTTCATTTGTGAGTGTACCAGGAGATATGTGCGTACACAGGCAGCTTTTAAAATCTGATCGTGCCCAGTGGCCTGACATACTCACGTATCTCCCAGTTTTGGCATGTGCCAGGCTTTTAAAATTCATCTTTATGATTTTTCTAGTTGTTTTGATTATTCAATCCTTAGTGTCCTGAGAGATGCAAATGCACAAAAAAGCTGATGCACATGCAAACAGTGTATATTCACGCAAGTGCTATTTTATAAACCTCACACATATACACGCAAGTACTGATGCGCGAATAAATTTGCTCATGTAAAAAAGGGGTAGGTTACAGCGGGTCAGGGGCGTTCCAGGGCAGGACCAACATTTATACACCTAAGTTGTGATTTAATTACCTGTGAACTCAGCACACAAATGGCTGTTACCTGAACGTATTTACTTCTGCTATTTATCAGATGTAAGTGAGAATAAAACTCTTTATAACCACATACTGACTGGGTGAAGAGTCAGGTCAAGGAAAACTGGAGGAAGTGCAGGTTGAATAACCAGAGGGTCTTGATGTCCTAGAGATAGACTGGACATTTCCTTCATATGTGCATGTTATAAAATATGCTGACTTGTGAGTATAAAAGCAGATACGTGCGTACGAAAATAAGCAAATAACATTTCCTTGTGCAAATTCTTAAAATTAGGAGCACACATATACGCAAATAGATGTATTTTATATAATGTGATACAATTGTACGGACGGTATAAAATTAATTTGCATGTGTGTTTGCGCCCACATATGTGTATATGTGTGTGGGCGCACAGTTGTTTTAAAGATATCGTTCCTATTTAAGACCATATCTAGATATCTTGAACATTTTACTCTAAGCTCACAGGGTTTCAAAGTTGACCATTTTTTATGCTCATTTTTAATTTCAATGCTTCTCTTCACAAAAAAAGTAATTATATTGGCATTATTTTACACATTATTAATTTACATTTGGCAAAATCATTCAAAGTACAACAATGTACAGGCAAAATAGATTTTAAGCACAAAAATTGTTTTTCCATTTGATCTATTTAAATTTACTCTTACACAAGAAACTGTATTTCTATTTTACTTCATTTATATATAGAAGTTTTATTGCTATACTTTTGGAAGGTTTACAAATCACTGCTGTGTTTTGTTTTGGAATTTATTTATTTTTTTACACAAAGGCATGCAAATTAGACATTTTTCCTTTTTCACACTTGAAATTGATTTTAATCATGAGACAAAAGAAGAATAGGCATGCAACAAATACTATTGAACAGAAATGCTTAAAAATGTTCTTTTATATGCATAGCTTTTGTATGTTTAGGAGACAATTATCAAAAGTTTTACAGGTGTAAATGGGCTTTTGAAAATTGCTATATATGCTACTTTTATGCACAAAGCTTCTTTGAAAATTCACTCCTTATTGTAGTACCTCTGAAATTATAAATATGCATGCTTTGCAGAAAAGTTTGATAAATAAGCAGCAAAACTAAGGGAAATCAACTGCACAAGTTCCCCCCCCCCCCCCCTTTTAATGGTTGCTTCTATAAAAACAGGACTGCATAATCCCCATATGGTATTAACTTCAGAAAATGTCTACTTAAAAGTGAAATTTTAGAAATCAGTTAATAAAAGAACAAAATAATGCAAAATGAATGTGAGAAAAACAATGGAAAAAAAATGTATAGCACATTTAGAAAGCAATAATACAATTTCAGAAAGACCAAAATGATCAAGTGTTACACTAATAATGTGTAGACATCTGTAAGGAAATTATTTATTTAGTTATTTAAAGCATCTTATATTATGCAATTTCCACATTAATCAACGCGGATTAAAGTTTTGTATTTAAATGTAGCATAAGATAGTCTATAAAATAGGGCTTAATTGTAGCAATATATACTTTAATTTTCATTTTAAATCACAAAGTCAGGATCACAATAAATTATTTCTGGTTAAATTTGATCAATTTTAGGTGGAATATATCACTCAAAGTAGTAAACCATGAAAGTATTGTTCTGATATTGGGTGCCATCAGCTAGAGCTTCTATATAGAAAAACTTATCAGCCATCTCTATGTTGGACAGATGGAGTATAATAAGACCCACTTGCTGACAGCAATATAAATATTTTTCCACCTTAAAAGGTTTAATGAGGAATGGCATGACTGATATCTTTTGGTGTAAATCTCAATTGTAAATGAAAAGACAGCTTTGCTGAAAGACACTGTATAAGGATTTCATCAGAATGTGATTTATTTATCAAAGAACTAATCAAACGATATTGATGAAACAATGGTATGCACTGCTCTATATCATTCATCTGTTCTCAAAGAAAATACCATAAGCTGTTACTTCCTTTCAAAATTACTTTGAACTTCCTCTTCATATAAAGGGCTTCTACATTATACATATATCATAACTGAGAATTTTACGTCTTTCTGAGTTAGCACAAGTTTGAAACACGAACAGTAACACTATAGTCACAGTTTCAGTTCACTGCTGAGAGCTTCACTGCTGAAAAGTTCTAACTTGTTCCAGTTCAACCAATTTTCTGTGCACTAACATATGCTCAGTAGTATGTGCTGCATGATTTTCTGGGTACAATCTAGCATGAAACCAATTGCTTTATGAAAACATGTGTACACAGTATTGCATTATCACTAAGGAAGTTACAATTGGAGGTGGATTTTAAAAGTGTTGCTCAAACAAAATTGCCGACATACGCGCGTTATGTGGGTCCTGCACAAGCAACCTGGATTTTTAAGAGCCGTAAATTATGCGCATATATACCGGTATTTACCAGTGCATGTGTCAAAAATAAAAGGGTGGGAAAGGGATGTGACATGGGCATCCCAAGGTGGGGACCAACATTTAAGCCCATAACTCCATATTTTAAAACCGGAGATCGCGGTGAGCTTCAGCTTGTTATCCACATAACTTTACTGCTGCTCCAGATGAAGAGCAAGTCTGTAGATCTTGAGTTTTAGGGCTCACAGGACAGGGGTAAAGGGGTCTGAGTCAACCAGGTGGTGTGCAGGATGAAGAACCAGAGGGGGTTGGAAGATCTCAATATTAATTGGGCAAACTGATGGACTAACTGGAGAACCTGGGTTGTTCCTCGTGCAAGAACGTTTTACAATCCATCTGCGTGTGCGCGTAAAAGACGAAAAAGTCCTATTGAAGACATAAGCGCTAGCTGTGCTTGAATAACCTCTTAAAATTAACACACATACGTGCAACTGGTGTATTTTAAAACAAACGCATGCAAGCATGCACAAAATTTAAAATTGCAGCGTATCTGCTTGCGTGCCGATATATGTGTCTATGGGTGCACACACGGTCATTGTAAAATTAGCCTGATAGTATCACAATCTTTATACTACTAACTTTATAATTGAAAAATACATTTTAGAGCAAGTTCAAATGGATTTGGAAAGCAAATAAATAGGCTTTCATATGGAACCTAGGATAGACATTACACTGCTGGTTTTAGTTATGGTAGAGTGTGCTCAAATTGGTCCTCATCCCCTTCCCCACCAGTCTGGTTTTCAAGATGCCCCTTATGAAAATACATGAAATGTATTTGCATATGCTGGGTCTCCAATGCATGGAAATTTATCACGCATGAGAGCATCCTGAAAAACAGACTAGTGAGGGAATAACCAAGGACTGGTTTGAACACCACAGCTTTATAGGATTGTTATGAAAGACAAATTCCTTATTTTTAAAAATCCCATTAAAGCAAGAACTACTGGATAAGAGGCAAGATGAACATCTGCTTAATGCTAACAATGCTGCTCTGAACGTGAACTCTGAAAGCACCACTTCTCTGTGCTAACGTAATATTACTACCAAGAAAGTAGTAATATTACGTTAGCACAGAGAAGTGGTGCTTTCAAGAAAGTGGTGCTTACCAAGAAAGTAGAAAGAAACAAGGAAATCTCTACAGCATTAGGAAAGCATTTATTATCTACTTAAGAATAAATTTTAAACCACAAAGTTGGTTGCTGGTAACAGCCATAACAGTTATTTGATTCAAATAATTGTTATAATTCTGCTATGCTTATCCAGCATATGTGGTGCGCAAAATCCTTTATTTATACCAGTATGATCTTTAGAGTTACTGTCAAGGAGTATCCCTACTACCCCCTGCTTAATCTGTGTGGGACCAAGCTATATGCCTAGTCCAACTTGAAACCCATAGAGGGAGAGAGCTCTATGGGCGAGGTGTTGCTGGGCAGAATAAAAGGCGAAGCCCAGCTAGGAACAGGAGGCCCCCACATCTCCAGGAGAAGGAGCTCCTTAACCCTCTCTGGTAAGCCAGTGTTATGGCAGTATATTGTTAAAAGGTAGGCAGGCTACTCTTGTTTGTTTTGCTAAATACCATAATAAAGTTGAAGTTGCATGAAGAAGGCTGGAGTCAGTGTGGTTCTGCTTCCAGCCGATGAAGACTGGCTCAGCTATCCCACATATGGTGTCACTTTGGTACTGCGGGTAAAGATGGCACAAAGGAGTCAGAAGATACTGTAGTTAACTTTTGAAAGGAATGGAAGCCACAGCAGGAACTCCCACGTAAAATCCAGGGAGTCCAGCCTGGAAAGGAGTGGAACCCGGAGCAACAAATGGACTCACTTGAAGAACTGGGGGTGGACACTGGGCAAATGGTGCAGTGGGTAGTGGTAATGGTGGTATTTGGGGTAACACTAGTGAGAGGGAGGGAGCATGGCCCTATAGCCCCAACCAAGAGTCTAGCTGGCAGAAGGCCAGAAAGAGTGTATTGTGGAGTGGCACTAGTTTCTTGGATGGGATCCCAGGGTGAGGGAAGACGCTTGCCCCAACATGCTCAAGCTGAGTGGGAGGGTATGTAAAGGAGTGGTTCTACTACCCCTCTTTACCCTGTGTGGGAACAGACTAGATGCCTGGTCTACCTTAAAGCCCTATGAGGGAGAGAGCCTCTGTGGGCGGGGTCCTGCTGAGCAGGATAAGAGGCGGAGCCCAGCTAGGAACGGGAGACCCCGCATCTCCAGGAAAAGGAGTTCTTGAACCCTCTTTGGTGAGCCAGTGTTGTGGCAAAACACTGCCAATAGGTAGCCAGTCTACTCGTTTGTGTTGCTAAATACTATAATAAAGATGAAGTTGAATGAAGAAGGCTGGAGTCACTGTGGATCCTGCCTCCAGCTTATGAAAATTGGTTCAGCTCTTCTACAGTTACTTTTAACACAACAAAGATTGCTCTCTGTGAATTCTTTTCATGGGAAAAATTGGAGAGTACCTGCTAAAACCATTTTTAGAAACCCCTGAGTTAAATGCATCTTGACATATTATCAAATAGACAAAAGCCCTTGGGACACTATAAAGACAGAATTCACAGCTCTTAGCATGCACAGAGTCCTAGCTGTTGTTCATGAGTGATACCGATTAGATGACTTGAGTGCAACAGAGATAACTTTCTGTAGTCCAGAGGTTCTCAACCTGTATGTCGCGATACACCAGTGTGTTGCAAAGCACAGGCAATAGTTCACCATCATCCACCAGCAGCATACTGTGATTCTCAGTCTTCCACTGGCCCAGCTGCTCTTCCCTCCCCCTCTTACATCCCAGCAAGATGCAGAGAACTCTTTCTCTGCCCAGGCTTGAAAATGTTGACAGCCAGGGCAAAATGCAGCAGCAGAGTTAGTGAAAGCATTTGGGAGTGGCGGAAGAAGTAGCATGGCTTCTCCTCCTTCTTTGTCTGCAGTGGGCCCACACATGGGAAGAAGGAAAAGCCATGTCGCTTTCAGAAGTAGTAGCATCGGTCCTTGGGCTCGATTAAATAGCAGAAAGAGCAACACAAGCCTGGAGAAAGAAGAGGAGACCATACAGAGCAGGATTAGCCCCCACAACCTATAGGACTCTTCCTCTTTCCAGGGGCTGTGGGGGCTGGAGGAGGAGGAGAAGTCTTCTGCTGTCACTTGTGCTTCTGGGGAGGGAGGGGGAGAGGGGGAAGTGAGTGAGTGAGAGAGAGTGTGTATCTGTGATTGAGAATGCCTGTCTAGGTGACAGAGAGCATGTGTGATTGAGCTTGTGTGTGAGTCAAAATAGGTGAGCGCATGTGATCGTATGTTAGAGAGTGTATGTGTGTGTGACTGAGCATGTGTGAAAGCTGTGTGAGTGTGACTGATCATGTGTGTAAGTGAAAGAGAGCATGTGAGATTGAGACAAAGCATATGTGTAAATGAGTTTGTGTGTGTGAGATTGAGCATCTGTGTAAGTGAGAGGAGTATGTGTGTTTGTGAGACTAAGGGCCTCATTTTCCAAAGCTATCGCAGGCTTGCGCTATTAGCGCAAGCCTGCGATAGCTAGCGAAAGTAGTGCAGGCCTGCGCTACTGAAATCGGGGCGGAGTCAGCCCCAGAAGAGGAGGAGTCGGGGGCGTCACCGGGGTCGATTCCGCGAGGACGGTGCGCACAGCGGAAAGGTAAGGCCCTTTTTGCTGGCTATTTATTGGGCGCGATGCCGGCAGCGATCGCATCGCGGAGGTGCGATCGCTGCCGGACCGACCCCCCCACTTCGGCCCCCGCCCCACCATTAGCGCGATTTTCTAAAGTATCGCAGGCCTGCGATACTTTAGAAAATGAGGCCCCAAGTGTCTGTGTAAGTGAGAGAGAATGTGTGTGTGTGTGTATGTGTGTGAGAGAGACAGAATGCCCGAAAGTTAAATAGCATGTGTGTGTGCGCGTGAGAGAAAGCATGTGTTTGCATGTTAAAGCACATTTACCCATGTGTAAGGGAGAGAGAGCATGTGTGTGACTGAGCATGTGCAAATTAGAGAGAGCATGTGCAAGTCTGAGCATGTGTGTGATTGAGTGTGAGAGAGCATGTGCGAGTGTGACTAAGCATATGTGAGAAAACATGTGTGTGATTGAGGGCATGTAAGTAAAAGACAGCATATGTGTGTGTGATTGAGGGCATGTAAGTGAAAGACAACATGTGTATGTGTATGTGACTCAGCGAGTATGAGAGAGCACGTGTGTGTGATTAAGCATGTGATTCAGCATGAGAGCATGCGTGTGTGTATGAATGAACACATCTGTAGGGGCATGTGTATGTGTGATTGAACATGTGTGTAAATGTGCATGTGAAATTAAACATCTCTATAAGTGAGAGCATGTGTGTGTGTGTGTGTGTGTATGAATGAGCATCTGTGTAAGAGAATATGTGTGGGTATGTGTGATTGAGATCGTGTGAAGTCATGCCCCCTGATGACATCTGAAGGGACTCCCTACTAGTAACGCAATGCGATACCAGTGAGAGTTCCTGGTACCTCACTTGCTTGTATTGCTTACCTGATGCTGCACAGTTTCACTGCTGAATCCTTGACCGAGATCATCTTTATTGTGTTTTTTCCCCAGGTCAGCACTGCTGTACTTTCTTCCCTGCTCCCTGCTTGGCATTCGTGTGATGCCCAACTCATGATGACATTTCAAGGGACTCCCTACTAGTAGCCTATAACATCGCCAGAGGCACAATGCAACAGAGGTGCACAGGAAGGAGCATTAACTAAGGAACATGCTCCTTTGTGTGCTCTTTCGTGTGCATTTTCATGTTTTCGTTTGTTTATTCAAGCATTAACCGATATACACTTCTGCAAGTTGTTTTACATCATAGTGCAGCTATTATATTCCGGTGGTCTTGGGTAAAGGATGCTATGGACCTCTTTCCCACAATGTTTCCCGTTACAAAAAACATAGAGGTACTGGCCCAACAATAATACACGTGAGCACTGACTCAGTTTATAATACTCACAGCTAATTTTGGCACTCTTTCACTATTTTTGATTAACAGTCAATCCATTTGCTGTAAAATCCAGATATTAACTCATTAATCAGAGATCAGTCTTTGGATACAGCAGAGTTGCTTCCCTGCAACAGGTGTTCTCCAATGACAGCAGGATGTTAGTCCTCACACAAGGGTGATATCAACTGATAGAGCCCCGATGTGAAAAACTTATGTCAAAGTTTCTAACACTTTGACTGGACACCCTGAGTATACCCAGCATGCCCTATACCATGCGTCCCTGCAGGGTCCCTCTCCAGTCTTGTAATATAGGATTTTGCTTAAAATAAAAATGGAAGAAATCCAACTCCGCAGGGTGGCAGGCGGATTTCATGAGGACTAACATCCTGCTGTCCTCGGAGAACACCTGTTACAGATAAACAATTCTGCTTTCTCTGAGAACAAGCAGGATGGTAGTCCTCACACTTGGTTGAATCCTTATCTACAGGCTGCTCCCCATCACAAAAGGGGACAGACACCCAACTAGGTGCCAACGGGCACAACATCACCGGAGCTGTTTGTAACAGAAAGGGAGACAGCCTGAACCAAAACAAAGGCCCTATGTAGGAGAATTGGGTTCTAAACCTCAAACAGGTTCCAAAGGATAGACTGGCTAAAACTACTGTCATGTTGGCCATCCCTACCCAAACAATAATGAGATGTGAATGTGTGAAGAGAACTCCACGTCGCAGCCTTGAAAATCTCCTCCATGAGAACTTCTCGCAAGTGGACCACAGACACTGCCATGGCTCTGACAGAGTGAGCCTTGACATGATCCCCAAGATGCAGTCCTGCCTGGGCTTAACAGAAGGAGATGCAATCTGCTGCCAACTGGATAGTATCTATTTGGGAACAGCAACACCCAAACTAATCCTACCAAAAGAAATAAAAAGTTGGTTGGACTATAAATGGGATTCTCTCTGCTCCAGATAGAAGGCTAAGGCTTGCTTGCAGTCCAAACTGTACAGTGCTCATTCGCCTTGGTGGATATGGGGCCTGGGAAAGAATTTTGGCAGGTCAATTGAATGGTTAAGATGGAAATCCGTCATCACCATAGGCAGGAACTTAGGGTGCATACGCAATACCACCCTCTCATGATAAAACTTAGTATAAGATGGATAAGTCATTAAGGCCTGGCGCATAAACATCATGTGCAGATCCTGATGTTGCAGGAAACCCACCTCTCTGACTTAGAACAGGAAAATTTGAAGGTAGGTTGGGTTGGGCAATTATATTATTCCTCTGGCACTACAAAAAGTAAGGGTGTGTGTATCCTTACAGATAAAAACCTACCTCTTGTGGTGCATGATACTTTAGTTGATGATAATGGCACATATGTTATGCTTACCTGTTCTTTACACTCCCTTCAGTTTGCTCTAGTCAACATCTACAGCCCTATTAGTGAACAAAAACACTACTATAAATGGTTGTCTGATTTACTGATCCAATTTCCTTCTGAAACGTTTTGTACTGGAGGAGATTGGAATGTCTGTTTACACCCTATCACTGATAAGTCCTCTGTGTTAAGTGACAAACATAGGATGGAGGCTGTATTGGCAGACATGATTAAGATATTAAACCTGTCAGATGTTTGGCGATTATTTCATCCTGAGGAAACAGACTATATCTTTTATTCAGCTAGGCATAACATGTACACCAGGACAGATTATTTTTTTATGCTATCCAAGGCTGTTTTCAACTGTAAAAAGTTGTGATATTCTGATTTCTTCAATATCAGATCATCACCCGGTTTTTCTTAATTTGGATTTTGGGATCAATTACCCTAGACATGGCTTCTGAAGATTTAATACCTCTTTTTTGGGAGACAAAAATTTTAATGAAATGTTGCAAAACACCATTCAAGAATTTAATATGGATAATCCAGATCGAGATTATACCCCAATTTTACACTGGGAAATGTTTAAGGCTTATTTAAGAGGAAAATGTATTTCCTATGCTAGCTTTAAGAAACAGGAAAGAACAAAGACTGAACAGCTCTTAATGGATATAAAAACCCTGGAAGCACCCCATAAGTAACTTGCTCTAGTAGACTTTTAAGACGTTTGGAGTCTGCTACGGCTGAATTGGCCTCTATTAAAGCGAAGGGGATTAAGAAGGCTTTAAAATATACCAGACTTAAGTATTAGGAACATGGTAACAAGGCAGGGGTGCTTTTAGCTAGAGCTGTTAAAAAGAAAAAGGCTAGGGTTCATATTTTGCAAATATGTTCAAATGCTGATTGTAATCCTCTGGATCCCAAACAAATTGAGGAATAGTTTTTATATCACTTTTCTATTTTATATAGGGAAACAGATTCGGTGATGTTGGAGGACATTCAAGGGTACTTAGGTTCCCTGTCTTTACCTAAACTCACTAAGCAGAGGCAAGAATTTCTTTCAGCTCCTATTGTGTTAAGTGAAGGATACTCTGCCATAATGGCCTTACCAAATGGAAAATGTCCAGGTCCTAATGATTATCAGGTGGATGTATTCAAAAAACATCCATTTTTGTTTGCCCCTTATTTAATGGCTATCTACAATGGAGCTGGTTATTCACTGACTTCTATGGTAAACTTGGCTGACGCTAATATTTCATTAATACCCAAATCTGGTAAAGATATTTTGGAATGCAGCTCCTTTCGTCCAATCTCATTATTGAACACTGATATAAAAATATTTGCTAAAATATTGCAAAGGCGATTAGAAGTTGTTCTCTCTCTTTTACATACTGACCAAATTGATTTTGTTAAGGGGAGAGTATCTACTTGCAATACGAGGAGGCTTTTTATAAATTCTTTATTTATTGCTTTACATAATTAATTACAATAAACAAATTACAATGAAAATAGAACACATGTCAATCATAAGAAAACAGGAAACAAAAATCAATTTCTATATTGTTTGACCCTTATTTGGCATTTGTTCAAACAAGGCAAAATAAAATGGAATCTTCCAATGAACGAAATATTTAGGAATAGAATTATAGATTAGGAAATAATATACATCATTAGTTGAGAAAGGAGGAACTTTTTCTTTAAAATATCCGTGTAAATGTTTTATTAAATTGGATGGTAACAACTATATATTCTCCGATCCTAAAGGTTTAAAAGATCTTCTCGAGATTTAATGACCGGCAACTAGGAAAGTAAAATAGGTCAAGAAATGATGTATATTATTTCCTAATCTATAATTCTATTCCTAAATATTTCGTTCACGAGGAGGCTTTTTAGTATCATGTATCTCGCTAGCGCGCCATCACCCGACCCGGGGACTGGTCCAGAGGCTTCGACCACGCCCCCGGTCCCGCCCCAAATCGCCCCCTGACCCCCCCCCAGATACGCCCCCAGACACGCCCCCTCCCCGCCCCTTTTACGAAGCCCCGGGACTTACCCGTGTCCCGGGGCTGTGCGCACGCCGGCGGCCTATGAAAATAGGTGCGCAAGGGCCCTGCGCGCATAAATCCAGCCGGATTTACGCGTGCAGGGCATTTAAAATCCGGCCCTCTGTGTATTCCAGCTAACCTGTCTTCTGATCAAATATAAGTGTCTGAAGATAGTTTATTCGCTGTAACAAAATGTTTATTGTCTCACTATGTTTAATAAATAAAGAGTTAAAAAAACACATCTGGTAACAGATCAATTAAAACAGATGCAATTTGGTGGAATCTACATTATCTTTACTTCCACAGATTCATTCTATGGTTGGGGAATGTTTTTTTAAATTGAATTTGTTACGCTCAAACTGTTTCATAATATTTCGGATTGGTCACACAATCATTAATTCTACCATCTGTAAATTATTGGAATCATTTGTATTTAGGTTTACCGCAATCTTCTTTGGAGACATTACAATCTGTTCAGAAATCAGCTACTCACCTTGTTTCTGGAAGCTGAGCTCCAATTGTTTGGTGTATAACATTTAAATACTTACTTTAGTTTTTAAATCTATTAATGGCTTTGCTCTTAGTAATTTCCTTATACCAGATATTTACTGTCCATCTCTGTGTACAATTCTGGTCGTTGCATCTCAAAAAAGATATAGTTGCGATGAAGAAAGTACAGAGAAGGGCGACCAAAATGATAAAGCTCCCCTATGAGGAAAGGTTAAAGAGTTTAGGGCTGTTCAGCTTGGAGAAGAGACGGCTGAGGGGGGATATGATAGAGGTCTTTAAAATCATGAGAGATCTAGAATGGGTAAATGTGAATTGGTTATTTACTCTTTCAGATAATAGAACTAGGGGGCACGCCATAAAGTTAGCAAGTAGCACTTTTAAAACTAATCGGAGAAAATTATTTTTCACTCTACGCAATATTAAGCTCTGGAATTTGTTGCCAGAGAATGTGGTGAGTGCTGTAAGTGTAGATGGGTTTAGAAAAGGTTTGGATACGTTCTTGGAGAAATCCATTAACTGCTATTATTCAAGTTGACTTAGAGAATAGCCATTGCTATTACTGGCATCAGTAGCATGGGAACTACTTAGTGATTGGGTAATTGCTAGGAACTTGTAGCCTGGATTGGCCACTGTTGGAAACAGGATGCTGGGCATGATGGACCCTTGATCTGACCCAGTATGGCAATTTCTTATGTTCACTATGTTCAGCATCAAAAGATCTATTAGCGATTACTACTCACAAACAGATTTATTTAACAGAATCTCGTGAACAAATCTTTGGTGTCACAGTTTTAGACACTATGGAATGAGTTACCGGATTGTCTTAAAGTAGAGAAAAATTTACTATGTTTTAAGAAGCAACTGAAAACCTATCTTTATTCTTATGCATTTCTATTTGATAATCCTGATGAGCCTTTTGTAAATCCCCTATCGGGTTTCCAATATACAGTAACTAACTGATGCGTGGTTCAAGTTGTTTTATGATTTTATTTTTTAGAATAATTTTGTATTATGTGTGTGGTAACTTGAGCATAGTGACTTGGGAACAGCGTGTTATGGGGAGCGCTGGGAGAGCAGTCCCCCTTAGAGGAAGTGTGCCCTTGGGCCCCTGGTCCGGTGGATCAGGACCGCGCCAAGGGTAGGTGTAGCGTGTGACAGCATGGGTGGCGAGAGACGGCCCGACCCCCAGCCGGATCTGCATGCCTCTGGAACCAACAATGAACATCAGGAATGTGCAAGACACCGGACACCAAGCTGGAACAAAGAACGAAGGCCTGACGGAGCGCTGGAAGAGGAGCCCTCCAGAGACGAGTAACTCCAATGCAAGGCAATGCATGAGTACTGGAGAAGGGCTTTTATACCGCAGGAGAAGGCAACTGCCTGGGAGGAGTCCAGATGGGCCACACCTCTCTGACCTAACAAGAGTGGAGAGGAGCTGCGGGCCCACCCCTTAGGAGAAGGGTGTGGCCCACACCAGAGCATCCAGGCTGCAGTGGAGTAGGCCTCGGGTAGGCCCTGCTGACACCAAAGGCCTCCCAGGTTGTAGAGCAAGATCTGGACGATTACTCAGGCGAGGCCCCGGCTTCGGAGCGGCCTCCAGAGAAGGTGAGAGGCCTCCCGTGGCACAGCTTCGGGAGGAATTGTAACACAGCCATAGGAAAAAGGAGGCAGACTCTGGCTGTTCCTTAAGTGCACTTTATTTACAGTGGAAAATAAACACAGAAACAAAAGGGCAGTACAATTTAACCCCAAGTCTCAAAACATTTAATGCAGTTCACCTTTAGACATAACAGGTTCTGGTGTATGGTATGTCTCTCCCTGCTTCCTCATGCCTGTCTAAGCCTTCCATGCCCTTTCATTCAAGATTCCGTGTGAGAACCAAGCAAGACTAGTGTGCCCACTCCCTTAAGGTGGTCTGAGGAAGTTTTCTGTATACTTCCTCACAGTGTGTTTTTAAAAATTGTGTATGTAATTCTGTAATCCACTGAGCTCTGTGGATCAGTGGGCTATAAATTTTATTAATAAATAAATAAGTAAGAAAGAGCATGTGCATGATTGAGAGCATCTGTGTAAGTGAGAGAAAGCATTATGTATATGTGTGTGTGAGTGTGTGTGTATGGGTGTGTGAGAGAGAGAGAGAGAGAGATTAGGGTGTCTGTAAGTGAGAGAAAGCAGAAGTTGCTTACCTGTAACAGATGTTCTCACAGGACAGCTGGATGTTAGTCCTCACATATGGGTGACATCACAGAATGGAGCTCAATCACGGAACACTTTTGTCAAAGTTTCTAGAACTTTGACTGGCACCTACTGGGCATGCCCAGGATGGCACTAACCCTGCAACTAGCAGGGGTCCACCTTCAGTCTTATTTAAAAGCTATAGTAAGTGCCAAAAAATAAAATAAGAAAACGAAACGAACCCAACACCACGGGGTGGCGGGCGGGTTTCATGAGGACTAATATCCTGCTGTCCTGTGAAAACACCTGTTACAGGTAAGCAACTTCTGCTTTCTCACCGGACAAGCAGGATGGTAGTCCTCATATATGGGTGAGTACCGAGCTGAGGATGTCCGAGAAATGCACCAAATGTACCCAAGATGTGCAATAGGCACAAGGACTGGGGTGGAATTTGGTAGAGGGCATCCTGAACCCTAACCGGCAAGCGGAAGGGTGTTGGTACATCAAGTTGCAAATAGGTTGCGCAAGACAGACTGGCCAAAGATGGAATCTTGTCTTCCAGCCTGGTCTAAACAATAATGGGCTGCAAAGGTATGGAGAGAACTCCAGGTAGCAGCCCTACAAATGTCAGAAAGCGTCACCAAGCGTAGGTGCGCTACTGAAGTTGCCATGGCCCTGAGTGTGCTTTAACACGGTCTTGAAGTGGAATGCTTGCTTGCTGATAGCAAAAGGATATGCAGTCCACTAACCAGGAGGAGAGAGTCTGCTTACCCACAGGTTTACCCAATTTGATGGAATCGAAGGAAACAAACAATTGAGTGGATTTCCTGTGGCCAGCTCTACGGTCTAGATAGAATGCTAGAGCACGTTTACAGTCAAGGGTATGCAGAGCCCGTTCTCCTGGATTTGAATGGGGCCTGGGAAAGAAGGTGGGTAGTATGATGGACTGATTGATATGAAACTCCGATACTACCTTAGGCAAAAATTTAGGGTGAGTGCGGAGTACTACCCTATCATGCAGAAGTTTAGTGTAAGGCGGGTAAGTGGCTAAGGCCTGTAACTCACTAACTCTGCGAGCGGATGTGATCGCCAAAAGAAAAATCACTTTCCAAGTGAGATATCGGAGATCACAGGATTGGAGAGGCTCGAACGGTGGTTTCATGAGCTGACCCAAAATCAGGTTGAGGTCCCAAGAAGGGGCCGGAGGGCGCAGTGGAGGTTTAAGGTGGGAGCAAGCCCTTCAGAAAACGTGTTACAAGGGGTTGTACTGAAATGGGAACATCCCCAACACCTTTATGGAAAGCAGCTACCGCACTGACATGCATCCTGATGGAAGAGGTTTTTAGACCTGTTTCTGACAAGTCTGTTCTGATAGTCTAAAAACTTCGCGGTAGAACAAGTGAAAGGATCAAGGGTCAGTGAGGAACACCATGACTTAAACCTGTTCCATTTGTAATAATAAGATTTTCTCATGGAAGGCTTTCGTGAAGCAATCAGGACACGGGAAACTGGGAAACTAGTTCCGAAAGGTTGAGAGGCTGAAGAATTAACCTTTCAACATCCAGGCAGTCAGGGACAAGGCCTGAAGATTGGGGTGGCGTAGGAACCCGTTGTTTTGAGTAATCAGAAGCGGGTCCTTCCCCAGTGGAATGTGCCTGCGAATGGAGAGGTCCTGAAGAATCGGAAACCACACTTGGCGTGGCCAGTGAGGGACTATCAGGATCATGCTTCCCTTGTCCTGACGTAACTTCACGAGAGTCTTTGAGAGAAGTGGAAGTAGAGGGAATGCATATAGTAGACCGGTTGCCCATGAGAGGGAGAACGCATCTCTTGGTAGTGAGTGTTGGCTGCGTGTGAGAGAGCAAAAGTTCTCTACTTTGCGGTTTTGAGGTGACGCAAAGAGGTCTATGTGAGGGTAACCCCAACGTTGGAATATTGAGTCCGCTACTGAGGGATTGAGGGACCACTTGTGCGGCTGAAAAGTGCGACTCAGCTTGTCTGCCAACACATTGTCCACTCCCGGCAAGTAAGTGGCCTTGAGATACACTGAGTGGGGAAAGGGCCTCCGTCCATATCTGTGCAGCTTCCTGACACAGGAGGTAGGAGCCCATTCCTCCTTCTTTGTTGATGTACCACATGGCCACCTGGTTGTCTGTCTGAATCAGGATGACCTGGTTGGAAAGGCGATCCTGAAACACCCTGAGAGCATATCTGATTGCTCGTAGCTCCAGGAAATTTATTTGGTGTTTGGCATCCTCTGGAGACCAGATGCCTTGAGTCTGCAAATTGGCAACATGTGCTCCCCAGCTGAGGTTGGAGGCATCGATTGTAAGGGTTATTTGAGGATCTGGAGCCTGGAAGGGAAGGCCTTGGAGGAGACTGGATTGATTCTTCCACCAAGCCAGAGATAAGTGAAGTGGGTTGGTGATGTGGACAATGGCTGACAGTGGTTGAGATGATTGTATTCACTGGGACCTTAGAGTCCACTGCATCATTCTCATGGTGAGACGAGCCATTGGAGTGACATGTACCAAGGATCCCATGTGTCCTAGTAACACTAGGAAGTGACATGCAGTTGAGCGTTTGAGACTGCAGTTGATGGGCGAGAGACATGAGAGTGAGAGCTCGTTCTCGAGGAAGAAATGCTTTTGCTTTGAAGGTGTCCAAGTCTGCTCCTATGAACGACAGGGTTTGTGATGGGACTAAGTTGGACTTTGGGTAATTGATGAGAAACCCTAGAGAGATCAGGGTATGCAAGGTGAGACGTAGGGACGGCAGAGCAGCTTGCTGTGTGGGAGCCCTGATCAGCCAATCGTTGAGGTAGGGGTAGACATGGACACCTTGAGTTCTGAGGAATGCTGCTACTACTACGAGGCATTTGGTAAAGACTCGTGGTGCAAATGCCAGGCCGAATGGTAGCACTCAATATTGATAGTGCTTTGGGCCTACCAGGAATCACAGAAATTTGCCACGAGACAGAGTTATTGCGATGTGTGTGTAAGCGTCCTGGAGGTCCAGAGAGCAGAGCCAGTCTTCCCTTTGCAGAAGGGGGAATCCAAGGTTACCAATTTGAACTTTTCTCTTTGTAGGTACTTGTTTAAGGCACGAAGGTCTAGTATTGGGCGAACGCCACCTAACTTTTTTGGGATTAGAAAGTACCAGTAATAGAAGCCGAGGCCCTGTTGAGAGTAGGGCACTGGTTCGATTGCTCTGGATCGAAGGAGAAGGGAGACCTCCTGATCCAGGAGTGGTGAGTGATCGGATGTTCCCCAAGTCAGCCGATGTGTGGAGTCCGGCGGAATGGCGAGAAAGTTGAGATGATAGCCTTGAGTGATTATGGCAAGAACCCACTGGTCTGAGGTGATTGTGTGCCAGATGTTGCTGAAGTGGCACAATCGACCTCCCACTGGTATATGCAGTAGTGGAGGCTGAATGCTGCTCTTTAAGAAAGAGTCAAAAACCAGATGCTGGGCCTGGCTGAGGGGTTGTCTGTGGTTTTTGTCTGCAAGGTTGCCTGGACTGGCCTTTCTGGTAAGGCTTAGTAGAGAGACATTTGGACAGAGGAGGATAAGATGTCCTTTGGCGGTAGAAAGACTTTTTGGGATCCTTTCTGAATGTTTGCTTAGCAGGATATTCAGAAGGTAACAAGGCGAGTTGGCGAAGAGTCTCATGGTGATCCTTGAGCTGTGCCACTGCTTGTTGTATCTGTTCACCAAAAAGATTGTCACCAGTGCAAGGCAAGTCAGATAGTCTGTCCTGGTCCTCAGGTTGTAGGTCCAAAGACTTTAGCCAGGCCTACCTCCTCGCAGAAATAGCTGTTGCTGATACCCTGAAAGCGGTGTCAAAAATATCATATGCTGATCTTATTTCATGTTTGCCCGCTTCTAATCCTTTTTGAGTCAGGGCATGTAATTGCTCTTGAGACTGCTGAGGCAGGGACTCAGCAAAGTCCTGTATTTGTTTAAAGAGGAAACTGTTGTACTGGGTCATAAAGAGTTGGTAAGAGGCAATGCGGGATATAAGCATTGACCCTGGAAAGACACGCCGACCTATGGCATCCAGGAACTTTTGCTCCTTCCCTGGAGGGAAAGAAGAGTGAGGCTTGGAGCGGCAGGCTTTCTTTTGGGCTGACTCAACAACCACTGAATGGTGATCCAATTGGTTTTTTTGGAAACCTGGAGTTGACTGGACTAGGTATGTGGTGTCCGCTTTTCGGTTAACTGCTGCCACCGAACCAGATTGCTCCCAATTCCTCTTCAGAAGATCCTAGAGGACATCATGGATAGGGATAGAGGTGATTTCTTTAGGAACATCCAGAAATTGCAGAAGTTCCATCATCTGGTGTCTATCATCTTGTTCTGTCTGAAGTTGAAATGGAACCAATTCAGACATTTCCTTCACAAAATTAATGAAGGGCAAGTCCTCTGGAGGAGAACGCTTCCTGCTGTCAGTAGGAGAGGGTGGTGATGGTAAGTCATCAGTATCCTGGGACGAATCATCGGTCTATGTGTCATAGGGTTCATCACCAACACCCCTAGGATCCTTAGAGGGACGGAATGATGGTATTCCTGAAGGTCCTGGTTGAGGCATCGAAGTCATCGATTGGCGGATCGGCAGCATCGATGGTAGCAAAGATGCTATCGGTGACATCAATGGCTGAGGCTTCGGTAGGACTCCCGATGAAGGAAGTAACGGTTTAAAAACAGCAGACACAAATACCCGATAATTAAAACTAATAAGGATAAACAAATATCCTTTGCTTGCCATATCTATATCCTCTTACGAGGTTTCACTGTATTTATCTTGATTACCCCTTGTTAAACCTTATGTTATACATTTTATTTATAATTTAATATGTAATTTTTCCCAGATTTGGTTTGATGATACATGATATCTGTAACTTTTCCAAGATTTGGTTTGATGTAAACCAGTGTGATAAGAATATTCGTCTTGAACGTCGGTATAGTAAAAAGATGTAAATAAATAAATAAATAAATAATATTTGAGAACTTTTTATTTTCTGGTATCCTGAGATTGTCATGAATTAGCAGGAGGAGAGGCAGAGAGTTTTTATTCACAAACTTTCTCTCTTTCTAACAGGACAAGAAGGATGGTAGTCCTCACATATGGGTGAAGGATGAAACGGAGGAGAGAGGAGGAAAGAAGGGACAGATGATTACCCCAAGGAAGGGGAAAATAATTTTGCCAGCAGAAGAGGGGAGGAGATTATGCCAGAATAGATGGGGAGAGGGACAGATGATTTCCCCCAAGGAGGAGGAAAGGAGAAAGGATGAATGCCTTAGGGGGCAGGGGAGAGAAAGAAAGGAGGCAATTATGACAGGGGGTCATGGGGAAAGGAGGAGGTGATTATACCTGTGGGGGGGATGAGGAGGCAATGGTTTGACACGATGAAGTGAACCCAGTGCCAGGTATACCACAACAACTTGAAAACATTTAGGAACTACTGCATTACAAAACAAGGAAAGAAGCGAAAACCATGTATTTGCATGGATTTTTTTTTTTTTAAAGCACTTTTCAATGTTACCCTGTTGGCACAGGCTTGGTGGCTCATTGGCAGCACTGCATGCTTCCATGTGGAATATCTTTATTAAAATGTATGAATCACTTATGCCTAAGCCCTAAGCAATATACATAAAAAATATAAATGTTCAAAAATCACAAAATACAAACTCACACTGCCCTTACACAATTGACAATCATGTCTCCTCAGTGTATGCAAAAAATGGTATATCAGGTAAGAGATTACGCAAAGCCTCAGAATTGTTTAGACTTTTTAGTTCAATTTCTGAACCAGGTTTTCCACCCCAGATTTGCTAGGCCTAGGCATACTGGCAGCATTCAAAGTCCCAGGAGGAGGATGGGATTAAGCTTATCAACAAGGGCTTAGTGGTCAGATTTCGAGCCTACCATACAGAGCCCTGGAGCTTGGATCCTGGCCTCAGGGTCATTGTTGCAAAGACCAGACTAGGAATAGCGGGAGAAAGGGAGCCCATTAAAATCTCCTGGTAGCTGGTAGGATCCCAGCCCTGGTGCTGAGTGAACTGGAAGGAGGAACTGAAAGGAGGAACAACTGGGCAAAAAAAAAAGTTACCCTACTGAAAACAACCTGAACCTGATCAGGTTCTAGTCATTGGCAATGGCATAACTTCTATGAACATGGTGGACTTTTCCTCCAAATATTTTCAGATGATTGGTGCAATTTAGTGGAAATTATCATGCCCCTGCACAAATGGACAGACAAACAGACTGAATCACAACTATAGTGCTTTTGTATCCCATGTTTAAAAGCTCTAAATACAAAAGCATGCAATTATGTCAGTTAATTGTTTTTTTCTCTAATGTAGACCTACTAGTCAAAACAAGTCGATGCTGCAGCAACCATGAAAAGTCCTAGGGTAGGGGTGACCAACTCCAGTCCTCAAGAGCCACAAATAAACCAGCTTTTCAGGATATCCATAATGAATATGCATACAATTTGCATACAATGAAGATATGGCATACAAATGTATCTCATGTATATTTGCAGATCTCCTGAAAGCCAGACCTGTTTATGGCTCTTGAGAATCGAAGTTGGCCACCCCATCCTATGGGCCTGATTCAAACCTCCCTAGTACAGGCAAGGCATGAAAAGCAAGCAGCGAATAACATACAGAACTTCTAACGACCACATTTTTCATACCGTCTCAAAAACATTTGTATAGCTTTTTAAACTATACCTTGTTTTTCATGAATTTTGAGTGACTTTTGTAAACCTCCATTTGTTTGATCTCTTCTTCACGATCTTCTGTACTTAGAACGCCATTCGTCTTTATCATCTGTATTTCATCCTCTAAGTCCCGTATATTGCGCTCAAGTGAAGCTATTTTTGTGTCCTAGATGAAAGAAATAATATTAGTTATGAACTGATCTAAATTTCTTAAGTAAATCATCTCAGGGCATAATAGCACAAAGAACAAGTCAAAATGCTATAAGATAACAGATAAGTAAAAAGTAATAATTCTGTCTTTCCTTCACCTTTTTCACAGGCTATTTGTAAAATTTGTATGAAAACATAGGGAAAAAAGTGGACAAAGGAATTATTCAAAGAGGAGTGTGCTTTAGAAAGTTATTTTCAAACATGCCACGTATACACACACAAATTACACCAGAACCATTTTGTAAATTATTCCATCAAATGTATTCTGTACAAGTTACACCAGTTATTTGGTGCAGCCCTTTTAAAAGGTGCAGGGTAGATTTGGTAGGATAATTTTCAAAGTGGATTTGTGTGTATAAGTCTGCTTTGAAAAAAAATGTTGGGTTTTTTTCACGAGATGTTACAAAATTACCCCCATGAAAATATGGGTTTCTTTTACCAGGAAACCAATAAAACATGCAAGCTAGCATGAATAAATATTGTGAGTTCCATATTCAAAAGTATTTAGCTGGCTAACTCATAAGTAAAACCAGCTAAATGAAAAATTGAGTATTTATACAGAAAATTCTAGCCAATTAAAAAGATAACCAGCTAGAATTTAGCAGGTTAAATAGGGGTGTAGCTGGGAGGAGTTGAGTTTGTTTAAAACTCAGCTGACTAAGTCTGGTCAGGCCAAAGACCTGTCCTAAAATTAGCCACCTATAGTTAGTTGGCTAAGTTTAAGATAGCCGGCTATATTCAACAGTGTAGCTGCATTATTGAATATACCTCCAAAGTTAGCTAGATAAGTTTATCTAGCTAACTTTCTTGCCTGGACTGTATCTGAATATGAACCTCTGTATTTATTAGAAATTTGCAGCACTGATCAATCAAAACTTCCAAATATTCACCACAGGATGATATAGTAGAATAGTAAACAATAGCAGAATAAAATCAACAGCTCATTCAGCCTGCCTTGTTATCTTGGTTCACACTAGATAGAGCAGTGTTGCAAACCAGGGAGATCATGTCAAATCCTGCTGCCACTCCTTGTGACCTTGGGCAAGTCACTTCACCTTTTATGGCCTCTGGTACAAACTTTTAAATAGGCACATGAGGGCACATGTGCACGCGTTCATTGACCCTTGCCCAGGGATGCGGCCATTTTTATATCATACGTGCCTATATGCACGCATGTTATAAAACAGCCTGAATGCATGCCCATGTGCGCACAATTTTAAATGGACATGCGCCTATGTGTGCAAATACCACTTCTACCACTTAAGTGGGGGGGGATTTTAATAGACACATGCACCAATGCTATTACCAGTTTTCCAGTTCGCTCCCAGTTTGCCCAGGTAAGAGGTAGGATCTCCAAACTCCTAAATAGCCTCCTTTCTCCTCTGTTAGCCCTTATCCTTGTTTTACTTCTTAGACACCATCCATAGCAGAAGTAAAGTTATGTGGCAGGAGACCCCGGCACATTCCTGTGCGCGTATTTACGCACAAATTTCAAGGTGAAATCCAGGTACACCCATGCCCCGCCCAGACCACGCCCATGTCACTTTTGGAACTTTTCATTTGTGCACATAGCAGGAGATACGTGTGTACTCAGGCAGCTTTTAAAATTCACTCAGCGCATGCCTGCCTAACATATATGCGTAACTCCCGGTTTTGGCACACGTTAGTCTTTTAAAATACACCTTTTAGTGAATAACCCCCTTGAATTGTAAACACTCTGGGGATAGGGACATACTTACAGCACCTGAACATAATCTTTTTTGAAGCATCTGAAATACGGAATATACCGGTAAATCACATGTATAAATAATAAGGAAGATTTATCTCAGCTGCCAGTCATGGTGTATGACTACTTATAAGACATCCCTCTCTACTCAGGGCAGTTTTCTTTTTAATAGCATACAACATGAACACGTATGAAGTTAATACATTTCTGCCCATTTTTATCTTCCCCCCAACTTATAGGGTACAAACTTCACTTAAACACAGAAAGACTAATTTTAGAGAACTTAAATCTAATATCCACATCTTTCGAAAGCTCAAGAATATAGGTACCCCAGATCTGCGTGAACTTCCCTATGTGACACTGGTGGCTTATTACAATATGATTTAAATTCCATATGAATTAATTCTAGCATCTCTGCTTTCCAATAGTTAATATCAGGTGGCACTGCATCTAACCATTTAGGAAAAAAGACATCGTTTAGCTACCAGGCAGAATTTTAACACCAAAGTGTACTCACCCTTTCCAAGGTCCTGCACCACCACCTGGGGAATACCCAGGACACAGAGCGGTGGGAACACAGTAACATGGACTGAGATGATCCTATCAATGGTGATCCAAATATTTTCCAAAAACTTATAAATGATCCCACAATCCCATAGTCAGTGCATCACTGCATTGCTTCCTTGAAATTTAAGACAGCATAGGGAGTCTTTCGAAACAGCTCTTAATGCTCTATAAGAGGAGAAGAGCATCTTATGTATGATTCTTGTGTAACTCCCTCAATAGAACCCATTCAGTACATTTAGTTTTCTTCCTTAGCATTACATCACCTTGGGTAGATGATCATACATGATCCCCTATGTATTTAGTTCACACTCAGTATCTCTCCCTTCCCATGTCAAACCACAAAGTTGCTGCCTGAAAATCCAGC
The DNA here is from genome assembly GCF_901001135.1 of Rhinatrema bivittatum. Classification (NCBI taxonomy): domain Eukaryota; kingdom Metazoa; phylum Chordata; class Amphibia; order Gymnophiona; family Rhinatrematidae; genus Rhinatrema; species Rhinatrema bivittatum. Next base: position 379,329,232 of record NC_042618.1, read on the forward strand.
CTCCTAGGTCCCCTGCATAGCTTGCCAGACAGACCTAGCTATGTGAATACCTACACCTGTACCAGAACCTCTAGTTACTACTGTTCTTGCTACCTCCCAGACAGACCCAGCTGCTAGTTTGATTCTAAATCCCCCAGCATAGCCTGCCAACCAAACCAGTCATAGGTCAATTTATCGAAATTCCTTTTCATGTAATTATTTACTTATTTTTTTTGTGTTTTATATAGACCATGATACCTCACATTAAAAAGAATGTCTGGAGGACTGAACTGCAGGAAACAGGAACTTTTCTTTACCATCAATTCCTATTCTGTTGTCTATGACAACAATGAGGGCATGTATGCATTACTGCCTGCGGAATGTAATTAAAGCCAGCAATTTTAAACTGCAAATTGTGCCATTGCACTCACTGTCCTGCGGCCTCTTCCTCCTATAATAGTCCTTCTTGCCCAGACTGAGCACATTTCCAGTAATTAATGATCTCAATAGTGTTTTCTTTAGTGCCATATGTTAGTCAATATACCACACAGACCAACTGCTGTAGGAGTTGATAGAGTAGGAACTGAAAGTAAGAAAAATTGTATTGTATTATAGTAATCATGACTTGTGGGATGCACATACACAGCATGTGGTTCATAGCAGCTTGAGAACTCATTTAACGAGTGATACATCAGCAAATGCCCTTTTGTTTATTCTAGCATACCATGAAGGTATAAATAGGACCCCGCATAGCTGCCTTGCATCTCTTTTCCTCAGACGCATCAATCTTCTCTCTGTATATGCTCTAGTTGACAAGGTTCAGAGGAAACTCAAGGGAGTTCTAGGCACTTTCTTGTGGCTCAGTGATATATCTACTCCATCTTATGATGCACATATTAGAAACTAATGCAACGCTTCTTACCAGGTGCAATAAAAATTCACATTGCCTGAAGATCCAGATTATATGTTTATAGTTTTGAGAACCAGAGAACAAAGTTTCATCTCTTTAGGATTACTGGGTTTCAGATACAAAGGAGTCAATTTTCAAACCTCACAGGGAGCTTGCATATCACTTGGAACCTGCAAACTAATTTTCAAAGGGAAACTCCTCACAGAGTTTATCTTTCAAAATTTATGGCCAACAGAGACTATGGATATAAATTCCATTAGGAGCACTCAAACTTCATGTACATAGTGCCCTTAATACCTTAGGCCTCTGTAAACTCACTCCTCTAAATACCTCCATCTTGAACTCCCATTTTTCCAGGCCCAGAATTTCTGACAGAATAACTAGACTCTCTTCTGCCCATAACATCACAATAAATGTCTTCTGATTAAACTGACACTCCTCTTTCTAGATTCAGGCTCGAGTATCCACCAAAGCAAAAAATCTCTGATCTCGGTTCAGGCTCAGCTGAAGCTGTAGGTCTGCGTACAGGTCAACTATATATGAGTCAATTCTGCAGGTGTCTCATATTAAATCTGGTCCATCGGGAAACTTCCTTACCAGTCAATTAGCATTTTTCATACCAGTCACAACACCAGTGTGAGACTATTGATGATTCTGTAGAAGGTAAGACTGGAAAATAACATTCTTCAGGTAATTCTAATACATATTTTTAAAATATATTGGGCATGATAGCTAGAATAAATTAGTTCAGACTAATATTTTAAATGTATGATGGATAAGAGACTAAATTATCTACATGACTGTTTTTGCTAGTTCTATATACAGCATGAGATTATAAAATGCTTTGAACATATTGGGACAATTTTCAAACTGTCTCACTGGAGGCGCCAGGAGTGAGGCAGAGGGTCCCTTGCTCCTGGTTTGCATTAAAAAGGTTATGGGGAAGATGGGAAGGGTCCGGGAGATGGGGCAGATGCTGGGGGACAGGAAGAGGGGGGAGGCAGCCAGATCATATATTATGTAAAAATCGGGACCGGGTTTAATGTTGGCACAACTTTAATGTTTAAAAAGAGGTGTATATGTATGTGTCTGGGGGGGGAGGGGGGTGAGAAGAGTAAGGCTTTAGTGGAGGAAGAAGGGAATTCCCTTTCTGAGCCTTAAGTGAGGATGCTACTTAGCTGCATACTTTTAAAGATATGCGGTTAAGTAACGTGTTATTTGGCCACACAAGGCTGGGTAACTTTAGACCTGCTCATAAACAGATCTAAAGTTATCCAGCTAACCTAGCTGGATATACCCAATATTCGGCTAGGATAAAAGATATCTCAGCCCCTATCCAGAATACCCTCAAAACGCCCCTTTTTTAATCTAGCTGAATATAACCAGATATGCCATTTAGACAGATAACTGTTAGGTTATCCGTCTACATGGCTTTTGAACATGGACCCTGGAATGTATAGGTTTAAAGCTTAGGAAAAAAACAAGCTGACATACAGGCAACTACAGAAAGCAGCAGTGCAGTGCCATACAGAAGAGCAGGAATTGCTACTCAAGATATACGAGGCATAGTACCTTGCAGAAGGGAATGAAAAAAGATCTCTATAATGCAGCAAAACTAACCGCTCATGTTGCATACGCATTTTATACATCATCCAGATGTAATTTGTGGAGGGATGATTTACTAAACTGCTGCTATAAGTTGAATGTATAATTGCAATATGGCTTGATGGAAAGGTTAATACAGGAAGTATAAATGCATACAGCTTACAATAAAAGGTTCCATAAAGCAGAATACAAGCCTTCAATCTTGTTATATCAGACTTAGGATAAAGATTCCCAAACATTTTACTTTCAAAAATAGTATACGGTAGCAAAATGTTACTATATAGGAATCAAACATTAATAAAAATAACCATACAAAACAAAACACACACATAAGATTAAAATACTAAAAAAAATCATAAATAAATGCAGAGGAGATCTGAAAATAGTTACCTGTAACAGATGTTCGCTGAGGACAGCAGGATGTCAGTCCTCACACTTGGTTGGCATCATCGGATGGAGCCAGGCATGGAACTTTGACATCATGCCCCACTGTACATGTGCAACCCTGACCATTCCTCCACATCACTTGCAAGGTGCTTCAGTCCATGATAAAGTTAAGACATGGAGAAACCAACTCCAAAGGTTGGCAGGAGGGTTTTGTGAGAACTGATGACCTGCTATTCTCGAAGAACACCTGTTACAAGAAACTATTTTCCCTGAGGAAAAGCAGAATGGCTCAAACATGAGGAATCCCACTCTACTTGTTACAACAAATACCAAAGCAATACCAATGGGCAAGACTGATTTTGCTATGACAGGCCATCCTACACTTTTCTGTATTTTTTTTAATGGCGGTCTGGAACCAAAATAACAGGCCCCAGGAAGAATGAAATTGAACTCTACGCTTCAAAGAGACTATTATAGGACAGAGTAGCCAAAAATACTCTCATATTGGGAGCCCCTGTCAAAACAGCCATGACTTATGAACATGTAGAGAGAATTCCATTTTGCAGCTTTGCAGATCTCCACAATGGCGTCAGATCTCAGGTTGGCTACCAACACTGTCATGGCTCTAACACTATGAGCCTTGAGATGGTCCATCATATCCAGGCCTGCCTGAGCATAACAGAAAATGATACAATCTGATAACCAAATAGAGTGTTTGGCTATGACATTCCAGGCTTACTGGTGTCAAATGGAAAAAAAAATAAAAAAAAGTTGGGTGGATTATCAAAGGGCTTCAGTCCATCCCAGATAGAAGGCTATGGCTCCCTTGCAATCTAACCTGCAACATTCATTCCCCTTTGTGGACTCCAATATAACCACAGGCAGGAAGGGTGAAAAACACTTTGAATAAGGTGGATAAGTTACTAGGGTCTGCAGCTGACCAATTCCACATGCCAAGGGATCACAACCAAAAATATGATCTTCCAGGTCAGCTATTCTGCTCTCAGGAGTTCAGAGGCTCAAAAGGAGCTTTCATCAACTGGGAGAGTACCACTATTAGGTCCTATGACACAGCAGGAAGCTTGATGGGAGGCTTCAACTGTCAAGCCCCGCATAAATCAGAAAACTGAACAGAGACAGATGAACCTTCTACACGGTAGTGATAAGTAAAATTACATTGAGATGAGCCCTAACTGAGTTGGTTTTCAAACCTATCTCAGATAGACTTAGAAGGTACTCAATCAGTTTTTATGTGAAACATGAGAAAGAATCTAGAATATTCCCCTCACACTACCGGCAAGTGTCTTCTAATCCAAGCCGTAGGATTTTCTCTTGAAATCTTTCTTGGAAGTCAGAAAAATACAAGAGGCATTACTGGATGGATTCAGGGGTTGTAGGGCTATCCTTTCAACATCTAGGCTGTGAGATCCAGATATCTAATGCTAGAGTGGCATAGCAGCACTAGATCCTGACTGATCAGAACTCAAGAATTCTCCAACCTGAATGGATCCTTGATGAACATCTCCCAAAGGACCTGGAGCCAAATCTGTCTCAGCCAATTGGAAGCTACAAGGATCATAGTTTTGCAGTCTCTTCTAAGTTTCTGTAAGGTTATATGACCAGAGAAATTGGAGGACATGCCTACAGAAGGCTCTGACTCCAATGTAGGCTAAGGGCATTTGAGGCTAGTGGCCGTGCACTCCTATTTTGTAACAGATGATCAGGGACCTTTCTGTTCAGAGGAGATGCAAACAGAGGTATCATAGGTGTGCTTCACCCACGGACTATCTGATCTGCTACGCCCCCATCCAGGGACCATTTGAGGGTATCCAAGATACAACTTAGTCTCTCCAAAAGGAAAGTCACCTTGCCCACCAGGATCTGTTGCTCTGAGAGTCATTCTACAAGACAGGGTTTCTCAATCTAGTCCTCAAGACACACCCAGCCAGTTGGGTTTTCAGGATAACCACAATGAATATGCATGAGAGGCAGCACATGCAATTCTACCTCATGTATATTCATTGTGGGTACAATAGATGCCAGGTAATGTCCGTTAAGATGCTTTATTAGGAGACTTGTAAATCCAATATAAAAATGCCCGACTCAGGCCGGGCACTTTAATCTCTTAAGCCTTATGCGTTTTGTGCCAAGTTTATTTTTAAGATCGATCATTCTTTTGACAGAAACGGCAGCTTACCTTTTATAAATTTCCATGATAACTACAATTCCACTCATATATTTTAGCATCCCATCACGTTTAGATCTAGCTTCCCCGATTCAGCCCGCATTTTTTGCACTTTATCTTCTACGGTTTCTTGTGTAGCCTTATGAGTTTTGTTTTTACACTGATGGCAGAAACGGCAGCTTGTGTTTGAATTTGTTTTCTCCCTCGTTTCATTATGTGGTCATTTTATACATTTATTCATTTTTCCTTGAGTAGCTCTGTGTGTTTATAGTTAGTTCCTGGTTTTAGTCCGCTTTTATTTAATATCAGTTCCATGTTTCATTAAGTAATCTTATATGAGTTCGCTAGGTTTATTTTTAAGTTCCCTTATATGTTTATTTGACTCGGTAGCTAATTCTGTATTTATCCCGTCATAACTCCTTTGTATTTTTTAGTTTGTATCCTCACAGCCTTGAGTGCCAGACAGTCCCGGCGCATACAACAGCGCTTTGATAACATTTGTCTCCAAAATAAACTTCTAGTCACGCCCTGCAGGAGACCTTTACATTGCTGTTCCATTACTACAAGTAAGCATCATCTTTTTTATGATGGCAATTATAGACTATACATTATTCTAGTTATTATCTTTTCCATTTTTTTCTTTTTTGCGTATGGACTGACATTTCAATTCATTTGTGTCCCATATTTTATTCATAGTGTCCCTATTAGAATTATACCACTTTCATATACCCACTTCTTAGTCCTGTGACAATAAGAGGTCTGAATTCATTTGTAGCAGTATTCATTGTTTTTAATATACTGGAATGCCATTTATCTCACCAATGGTGGGGTATTATTTATTTCACATTTTTTAATTTTTATTTTCATTTTGAGGTTTATTTTCTGTTATTTGTTTACATTTTACTATATGCACTAATTTCAATCAGCACACAGTTCACAGTCTTATTATCATGATTTATTAATAATTTATAAACATTTTTCATTCAGTTTACAGCTTTCCAGAAAAATTCATTGGCAAACGTTTATCTTCAGATATACTTATGACATTCTTACAAAGGTAAAATCGTCTATTTGTTCATGTGATTACATTTCGAATTCTTTGTGAGCTACATTTGTATTACACATGATATCCAATTTATATGTTCCATTTTAAATGTTGCATACATGGTTCACTCCATTTGTTACCTTTTATGTTCTTCTTTTTTATGATTTTTGTGAGTTAAGTATGTCTTGAATTGTTAAGTCGTTATTGTTAATTGTTATTTGTTTATTGTAGCCCCTGAGGCAGCCCCCAAGAGATGGGGGCGAAACTCGGCCTGAGTCGGGCATTTTTATATTGGATTTACGAGTCTCCTAATAAAGCATCTTAACGGACATTACCTGGCATCTATTGTTTCTGTCGGCTCCATGGCTTAGCAGAGCATCTATAAATGCATGATTCCTATTTTAAACGAAGCTAGAAATCTGGAAGTCATATTTGATTCTGAGTTATTATTTAAAGCTCCAGTGAAAGTGTTATGATTTTGTCTGCTGTGCAGTCTCACTGTACCCTACTATGAAACCTCCCCACCAGCAGAGGCCTCCAGTGAGCTCTGTTCAGAGCTATCTGAGCCCTCCTCAATGGCCTCCAGACTTAGCCAGTCTAGTAAACTCCACTCCACCAGGAGTCCTTAGTGAGCTCAGCCTCCAGCCTCGCCCAGCTCCTCCTCACTGTTTGCACCACACCCAAACTCCAGCCCTATGAAACCCAGCTCTGTCATTCTATCCTTGCCTTCTCATAGAATTACCTTTGGCTCCTTGACCAGGCCTTCTTGCTCCCTGCTTTGCCTTGTGGCCTCAGGGCCTTCTTACTCCCTGCTTTGCCTTGAGGCCTCTGAGCCTTCTTGTTCCCCGCCTTGCTTGTAGCCTTATCTAGGCCTACCTATTACCTTGTGGCCTGTCCAAGCCACTCTTTACAAGTAGAGGCTTTGGGGTGTATAGCATAGTGGCCTATGGGCCAGTCTAGATGCAGTTCGCCCAGGAGGGGGGTGCCTGTCCAGACGCCAGATGCCAAGGAGAACCAGTCCAGACCCAGTTCACCCAGGAGGGGGCACTGGTCCAGACGCCATCTGCCCAAGAGAGGATGCCTGTCCAGACACAGTTCACTCTAGATAGGGCACCTGTCCAGATGCAATCCACGCAGGAAAGGGCGCCTGTCCAGAAGCATTCTGCCCAGGAGGGGGCGCTCTTTCAGACATTCAGCATTTCAGTCAAGCCTCATCCTCTTCATCCAGCCAAGACTCATCTTGTTTACCCAGCTATAGTCCCCATGGAAAATTGGATGCAGGAGGAGGGGAGGTCTTAAAGGAGGGGTATTGTTATGCTTTTAACTGCTGTGCAGTCTCATCATACCCTGATTCAGACTACTATGATGCCTCCCCACCTGCAGAGGCCTCTGTTCAGAGCTATATGATCCATCTCCTCAATGGCCTCCTGATTCAGCCTGTCTTGCAAACTCGGCTCCACCAAGAGTTCTCAGTGACCTTGGCCTTCAGCCTTGCCCAGTTCCTCCTCACTGCTTGCACCACACACAAATTCCAGCCCTATGAAACCCAGCTCTGTCATTCTATCCTTGCCTTTTCATGGAGTTACCTTTGGCTCTTTGACCTAGTCACTGTTACTCTTGCTTTGTGGCCTCTGGACCTTCCTGCTCATTGCCTTGCCTTGTGGCTTCTGGGCCTTCTTGCTCCTTGCCTTGCGGCCTATCTAAGCCTACCTCTTGCCTTGTGGCCTGTCCAGGCCTCTCTTTTTACCTAGAGGCCTTCAGGTCTACAGCATAGTGGCCTATGGCCCTCCTGCCTTGCTGCCTTCAGGCTTCCATGTTTCTTGTTCCATGTTGTCTTGCTTTGTCCGTGTCTGGTCCTGTCCTGATCTGCCCTGTCCAGTCCTATCTGTTACTTTGTATTGTGCCCTGCTCTGGTTCCTGCACTCACTCCCTATCTTGTCAGTGTCTTGTCTTGTCCACAGCCTCACCCTAACCAGCCTGTTCACAGCCTCACCTGGTCTAGCCTACCCACAGCTCAATTGGTCCATGATACCCACAGCCTTGCTTGGTCTAGCCAGTCCACATCCTCACCTGACCCAGCCTGTCCAAGCCTTGCCTAAACCGGACTTACAATGATGTACTTCCGCTGCAGCCAAGCCCTACTAGCACCCAGAACCCAAGGGCTCAATCTGCGGGGAAGGGGGCAGGCTAGGGGGAAGACTGGCTCATATTCTGCCTGCCATCCTGTACTACTTCTCGGGTGGTGTACCCCAAATCCAACCCTGTACTTCATGACAGAAAGTGGTAGTAGAAGGCTACTTTTTCACATTTTGGATGCTTCATATGCTCAAGCCATATTTGGATCTTAGTGATTTTTCACAGTGTATCAGTCTTTGGTTCAATAAGGTCTGGATTATTGTAATTTGATTTATCTCATACTCCCATCCACCACCTTGAGAGCCTTACAGATAATCCAAAATTATTCTGCATGTATACTTATGGATCTATACGTTTTGAGCACATATCTGCTATATTGTTCTCACTCCATTGGCCATCAGTGGAATGGAGAATGAAGTATAAGAAATTAATGGTGATTCATAAAGTTTTAAGTAATGAGGCTTCGCAATGTATTAGTTCCCTCTTAAAAATCTATCGATTTGAAAAGAACCTAAGATTTATTTTATTTATTTAACACTTTTTTATACCGACCTTCATAGTAATAACCATATCGGATCGGTTTACATAGAACAAGGGTATAACTGAAGCAATAACAAAAGAAATTAACAATAGAGGTGAATAAGGCAAAGTTACATTTAACAAGGAGTAAAAAACTTGGAAGCTTAAATAGCTGGAAAGGAGGTAAAGGCAGGAAGTAATTGTAACATAATACAATAGAGAATATGGGTTAAAGCTTAAGGTGCTTTAACCTGGAAGTGCCAGAGATCCACTGGCCAATGTTTGCTTGATGTGCCCATAACCCATGAGGTTCGTTTAGCCCAGTCACGAGAGGTTGTTTACAGTTTCAGGCTCAGTACTATGGAATTGGCTGCCTGAGTCACTGCAGAGGGAAACATGTTTTAGAAATTTTAAAAAAGTACCTAAAAACATTTTCATTTAGTAAGGAATGTAATTTGAATCAGTATGGATGTATAGTGAGGCTATACTTTTTTAATTAAATTCTGTTAAGAATGTTGACAGAAAACATATAGTTTTGACTCAGGAGGACATAATTTAATTTCATCTACAAGAATGTACATGACTATGTTATTATTTGCTGTATCTGTGAATGATTTGATGTGAACCACTTAGACCCAAGGATAATGAGTCATAGAAACTTTTTAAATAAATACATCTAATTGAGGTGATGCATTCAGGAATTCTAACATCCAGAACATCTTGCTCAATAATTCTGGGAAATCTCCCCGAATTTCGATAAGTGCGCTGGCACCACCACAAGATATTTTGTGAACAGGTAGGATGCTGAAAGGCAGCACTCAGTCATGGAAGTGATGTTTTCCTATTATGAATGTGAGATACTTCCTGATAGCTGGAAGACCTCTATACGAGCGTAAGCATCCCTTAAATCTAGGGAGCACAGTCAGCCCCCTCTTAGAAAAGGGATTAGAGTGTCAAGGGTAACCATTGTGACCTTTACCTTACCAGGTACTTGTTAAATGCCCGCAGGTCAAGGATGGAACTGAATCACCCCATTCACTTGAACATCAGGAAATACCTGGAGCAGAATCTCGTCCCCTTATCCTTGATGAACTGGGTTCAACTCCATGGGCCTCTAAGAAGGAAAACTATTTTTGCAGCTGGTCCTAATGCAGGAAGGCTACCTAAGTGCTTCTCAGAAGGTGATCTGGAAAAGTATCAAATAAGAGTACTCTCCTCTGGCTAGGTTGCAAACCCAAGCATCTGAGGATACTCTAGACCAAAGGTTCACTTAAAACCTCTGCCTTCCCTCGACTGCAACTCTAACACTGGAAACTGAGGTGCACTCTTAGATCTAGTGAAAGCCCCATGCCAGGTCTTGGTTGGGCTGTAGGCTAGGCTTTTGGAACCTCTGCTGATCAGAAAAAGATCAAGGACCCTGCCAACTGGTGGGGAGAGGGAGTGCTAGGAAGAGTCTCCCACCTCTTCATTGCCCCACTCACAAGCCCCCTGGTTGTGGATGATGAACCTGGAACTACAGTGGAGAGGTTGTGCCATGGCCTTAACATAGAACCATTTCCCTTGACTCTCTTGCCAAAGAGATTCTCTCAATATCAAGGTATTCAAAATGTTATAGCTTGAGCAGACCATATTACTTCCACACTAAGGGTAGATTTTCAAACCACGCAATTTGGCGTACTTTTGCTGGCGCATCAGGCGCAAGCAAAAGTACGCGGGATTTTAGTAGATACGCGCGTAGCCACGCGTATCCGCTAAAATCCTGGATCGGCGCGCGCAAGGCTATCAATTCCGTATAGCCGGCGCGCGCCGAGCCGCGCAGCCTACCCCGTTCCCTCCGAGGCCGCTCCGAAATCGGAGCGGCCTCGGAGGGAACTTTCTTTTGCCCTCCCCTCACCTTCCCCTCCCTTCCCCTACCTAACCCACCCGCCCGGCCCTGTCCAAACCCCCCCTTACCTTTGTCGGGGGATTTATGCCTCCCGGAGGGAGACGTAAATCCCCACGCGCCAGCGGGCCGCTAGCGCGCCGGGACGCAACCTGGGGGCGGGTCCAGAGGGCGCGGCCAAGCCCCCGGACCACCCCCGGAATGCTCCCGACACGCCCCGAAAACGCTGCGCGGTTCGGGCCCGCCCCCGACACACCCCCCTCAGAAAACCCTGGGACTTACGCGAGTCCCGGGGCTCTGTGCGCGCCGGTAGGCCTATGTAAAATAGGCTCACCGGCGCGCAGGGACCTGCTCGCCTAAATCCGCCCGGATTTGGGCGGATTTAGGCGAGCAGGGCTCTTAAAATCCGCCCCTAAGCACACTGACATTAGCAACTTTATGGGGATCTGAAGGGCCAATAGGAGATTATGCCCGCACTGAGCATAGCCTCTTGAAACACTTCCTCGTAAGAATGCCCAGGGTAGACACAGTAGGTCCTAAAGCTTGTGGCACTCTTGCAGGTGGATTTGGCCATCACAGATTAATACAGCAGCAGAAAAGAAAGACCCCACATTCCTATATGGGTCTCTTAGAGGATCTCATGGATGAGCACTACAGTGATATATCCCTAGAGGGATTCACAAACTGATCCTCCTTCTGCAAGTCAGATGGAATGGCATCAACGAGTCTCCTCACAAAGTCATCAAGGGAGGGAACCTCTGAAGTAGATCTTCTCCTTTCCAGCAGAGGAGATGGGTTGGAGAGATATTGACGCTTTACTGATAAGAGCCCACCTCATGATTTCCCCATCTGGACGCAACAGGCACAATAGGGCATGGATCCGGATTTCACCCATCTAGCAGACAATGCCCCACAGAGGAACTTACTTGCATATGGGGCCCAGCCTGAACATCAACTACTACTTATTATCAATTCTAAAGCACTACTTGACATATTTATCTCTGTACAAAAATATATAAGACACAGTCCCTGTTCAGTAGAGTTTACAGTCTAATCAAGACAAACATACAGGGCAAAAGAGACTTTGGGAATTTCATTTATTAAGAAAATAGTTAAAATCAATATGAGATAATTAGGGGAATGGTGTCCTCTAAGGGTCATAACCTCACTGAGGGATCAGCCTGAGACAGTCATTATCCTTACTTAAGAAAATATCAGTTTCATGAAGCTTATTACTAACTTCTTTAACTGTAGCTATTTGAACTGCTTGATATTTTAAAAGAGTAGTGTTGAGCTACCTGGACTTTAAAACCATCTAAGAAAGTAAGTACTGAGTCAAATCTCTGGTACTCGCCAGCTTGGTGATGGCAGCCATAAGGCATCCATGATAACAGTCTCTGGCTTTGCTATAGTGAGAGGGGTAACCCCTATAACTCTATAAAAAAGAAATGACAATGGATCAAATCCATTGAGTCTCTCCACCTTGAACAGACATAAGTGTGCTTGAAACAGCTTCCAATCCCCTATTCAGAGATTTGGAAAATTCTACATTAGGCCATAAAGAGTCACAGGACCAACAGGGCTCAATGCAACAGAATTCCCATCTGACATGGGATTAGAAACTCCAAGTAATTTCTGCCCTATTTTAACTTGACTTGAGAAATTTAAAGATTTTAACTTGGGCTGGAGATGGATAATCTTTAACTGTACCTATCCTCTTCTTCTCCATGCTGAAGCTGAATCTTCAGAAATGCGACAGTGGAAAAAGTTAACAAAGGGGTGTGCAGCTTCAGCGTGCCACTGCACACAGAAATTTACAAGTCCCATGTCGTCACCAATGTTGTCATAAAGAGCCGTTCATTGCCTGCCTGATCTTCCCAGCAGCCAAACAGGGGAATGCTATCACCATCACGATCTTCCCCTACTTTCTTAATTAATATTCTCTTATCAGATAATAAAATATTTCCCGACCTTTGCTGTCTCTGGGTTGATTTTCTGGCTCAGCGTCTTTTTTTTCTCATTCTCTGCCTTATCTCTATTCTTTTCCTTGTTTTCTATCACTCTCTGGTGTCCTCCATCCTTTTTATTTTCTGTTGCAGTTTTCAGTTTCAATTCCCTCTTTCTTTATCTCTTTCCTTCAGTAGTGGAACCTCTAATACTTTCTTCCTTCTTTTTCTGTCACCTCCTTCTTCTTTCTTTGTTTTTCCCTTTTGTCCTACATACTCTGCTTTCTCCTTTCTTCTGCACTCTCTCCTTCATTCATCTCCTTCCTTCTACATTATCACCTTGGATTCACTCACCCATTCCAACCCAGGGTCTTCTCCTAATCCATCTCCTGTCATCACTGATCCTTACTCTCTCACTTCTTTCTCTTCTGCCTCCCCATTCACCATCTTTTCTACCCCTTTCTCTTGCTCTAATCATCCCCTAATTCAATCTTTTATCCACTATCATGCTCTCTCTTCATCTTGCTCTCTCTACCCCAACATTTGCTCTTTCCTCCCATTCTTACACTCAACTCTCTTTCCCTATACTCTTGCTCTTCCCTCTCTCTTCTATCCCACACACACACTTGCTCTTCCCTTTCACATTCCCTCCCCAACTCGTGTTCTCGCCTCTAAATGTCCTCTCTCACTGCCCCAAAATTATTTTCCCTCCCCTTGCTTGCCCATTTCTCATTTTCCTTACTCTCCCCTCTGACTCCCCCACATTGTCTCTTCTCATTTTTCCTTCTCTCTCTCACACACACGTTTTCTCTCCTCTCACTTCCTCCTCTCATACACACTCTTGCTCACAGCATTCACTCTGTTCTCTCCCCTCACTGCCTCCCCACCTTCACTCTTAATCTCTCCTCTGATTCCTCAAGACATGTCCTCTTTGCCTTTCCTCCCTCTGCCCTCCCAAAACACGTTCATAATTTTTCTCACCCTCCTTTGATCTCTCACTTACTCACACAAATGCACACTTTCTCATGTTCTCCCCTCACTCACACTTTTACCCTGATCCATGTAGGAGACACAGAAAGTACTTCCCCGCTTCTTGCTGCTGATGGTTTATTCTGATAACCAAAAACAATCAGAGGTAGGAGGCAGAGAATTAGCAGAGGAGGCTCCTCCTGGCTCTTGCCTCAAACTTTGTTCTAGTGCCTGCCAATTGTTCAGCATAGACATAGGAAGCAGGCAGCTTGGCTAAGAAGAAGAGGAAATTACTAGGATCCGGAAATCCTACTAGTCTCCTGGAGACAAAGTCAGGTCTCTAAAATTAGACTCTAAAATTAGAGTCTCCAAGTCAAATCTGGAGAGTTCCCAGGTATGGACTTGAGGGTCAAATGAATGAGATGAAACATTCAAAACAAAAGTAAGGATAACTGCTGCATGATAGGTAGCGACCTTTGCTTTCAGTTTTTATTTTATTTTGGCTGGGAATTTCAAAGTTTGAACAAAAAAGAAATGACTGATATATCCCCTGTGTTTTATATCAAAGTCCTTTTTCCACTGAATTTTTTTTGTTGTAACATCGAAATTCCCAGGCAAAATAACATAAAAACTGAAAACGAAGATCCCTAATAATAGTTTAAATCATGAAAGCATTCATTTTGAGATCTACTAAATATTTTAGGGTTGGCAATCCACAAATCTATATAGCTGAGACATGCAACCTAATGCAAACTTCATTCCTCGCGAATAAGCCTAGGCTGTAGGCAGAAGAAACAAATATGAGAGCTAGGAAACGATGATCCCTCATACAGGAGGGACACTTTTGCTTGGGAGAGGTACAATTACAGGAAATATACTGAACCAACAAGGCAAGACTTCTTAGAAAGGAACAAAAGAAACCAAAGTAAATAATCCAGTTTCTGATAGGGAGGATGGAATAGAAGCTGAATGTGCAGAAACACTGATAGAAGGAGAGAAAACAGCATAAAGAATAAATCATTTGGAAAAAATAAAGAAAAATGATGACTGAAACAAGGGCAGAATCAAAGCAGAAAAATACTGAGAGGACCATAGTCAGTGCCACTTAGCTGGATAAGTTTTGAATATGTGCCCGAGATAGCAGCCACCACTTAGCCAGATAACTATTTATCTAGTTAAATAGTTAGCTGGCAAAGTGGTAAGTGGGACAAGGGCATAACTGGGAGGATATAAGTTAGCCGGATAACTTAAGTCTTGGTCATCCCATAAACCTGTCCTAAAGTTAGCTGGATAGACTTATCTGGGTAACTTTAGGATAGCCAGGTATATTCAGCAGCACACCCACAAAACTGAATATACAGGCTGTTAGCAGAATAGGTTTATCTGGCTAACTAGCTGAGCCACACAGTGGCTGAATATGGAACTCTAAGAAACTAGACAAGTATCTAAAATATATCCATCAGGACAATGAGGTGATAATGCTGCAGAGGACATTAAATGAAAGCAGAGGGACAGCAATGTCCAGACCAAACACACAAGGTCACTTCCGCTTGTCTGATAGGAATAAAGACAGATGAAACTGCGCTAGAACGTTTTTGTGGCAACTCTTTTATGAAAAAGAGGAAAAAGGATGACTGCATCAGCTGCTCTAAAATAATCAGAAGTTAAGATCAGAGATGAAAAATAGCTGAGAACAGTGGCAACAGCAAAAAATAAAAAAAGAATAGCTGGAAGGCAATAAAAACAGTTTTTTTAAAAAACATTTTTGTTCAGGTTGCAAGATCATGCAAGTCTAAAAGGAAAAAAAGAATGGGTTGACATTTCTTAGATGCTAAAATTTTCTCATCAGACCATAAATTACAATCTTCATACTTTTTGGTGGAAAATCCACCACAGACATTACATCAGTTTGAATGGCAAAAATGCATGCTTGGGATAGGGGGAAAAGGTGTTAGAACCATCAAAAATCAAGCATGCATAAAATTTAGATTTCAAGTTCCTGAGAGCATCAGTGTATTAGATCTTGTGAAATTTCCATATCTTATAAAGTGCATACTGAGGTGGGGAAGGTGCCACTACTTTTTACAATTCAAACTTGGTTCTGGATCTGGAGCTCACTGAAATACAAGAAGTTACTTCAAAGTATAAGAGAAGATATGGATTTGAACAGGTCCAAGGACAAAAGAGAGGGTGAGTTAGTGTTGTTAATAGAGGGAGTGGAATGTTGACATATTTAAAGTCAGTAAAAGAAGGGTATAGATGGAACATTAGTTTGAAAAGTGGGGAGTGGTCAAGATGTGGAGGAGCAGCGGGCTGAGAACTAGGGAATCTGGGTTTCAAATCCACCACCACTCCTTGTGACTTTGGGCAAGTTACCTCCATTGCCTCAGGTACAAACTTAAGGCCTCATTTACTAAGCATTTTTCCCTGACACAGAATGTGAGAAAAGCCTTAGTAAATCAAGCCCTTAGATTGTGAGTCCTCTGGGAAGAGGGAAAATACTTATTGTACCTGAATGTAACACGCCTTGAGCTACCAATGAAAAAGCATGAGCTAAATACAGCATAAAAAAATAAAGTTTTGGGGAAAAAGACATTCTTTTTAACGTTTTAACTCGCTTAGTAAAATATGACATAGGACCAAAGGATAGCTAGTAAATGTAAGAAATACAGCAGCATGGGAAAAGAAATGGGAAAATGCTAATTATTAGATTGAAGATAAGACTTTTATAAGTTAGTAGAAAAATATATTGCAGAAAGAACAGATAAGAACAAATAAAGAGAGGCTGTTATTAGGGTGGTTAGATTTATCATCGATATGAAAAGTGAAGTTTCTGCCAGAAAGAATACAAAGTAATGAGATAAGATGAGCAGCAAATTAGAAAAAAACTGAGTGGTTAAATTTCTGGTAAAATGGCAAATGACATTTGCAGAATAAAGAGAGAAAGTGGTGTTGATATTAAATTTGGAGCATGGCTAGAAGGAGAAGCAGTTATCAAGCAATAACTGACCTATGGCAACCAATGTGCTCTCTAATGTCCATGCATAAACATTTGTGCATGCGACCCAGGAGAGCTGAAAGAGCAAACCTGTGCTACTGCTCACCTGCCAGCCCAGCAAGCCAGTTCAAAACTTGTGGAGTTTGTACATCCTAGATGCTTATCTCATAATGCATGAGACAGCATACAGGAAGTATCAGCCCTAAAAGTTCTTAACTTGCTTGCAGGGCTGACACAAGAGGAGGAGCAGCAAAACAGGCTGCTCTGTAGTGATTGTACCTATGGGCCTCAAAACGTTGGATCGTGTGGCTGGGCTCTTACCCTGATGGCTCCTTCTACTTCCTTCTCTCCTGCTGCCTGAGCCTGCAATTAAAAGAGGCAGCACGCGCCAGGTAAATAAATAGCTTGAGCCGCTGGCTCACATATCTATACCTATGGGGGGTAGAAGCAGATGTTAGGGAGAGAGAGAGAGAGAAGCAAAAAGGCAGATGGTGGAAGTGAAAGGAAGGAGACAGGGGGGAGGGGTGGAAGAGCAAGGGGGCATTTGCTAGGGAAGGGGAAAAAGTTACTAGGAGAAGGAAGGAGAAGGGAAAGTGGGGCAAGGTGCAATTGAAGGGGAATGGGATACAGAGGTAGGAAGGCAGATGCTAGGGAGGGGAGAAAGGCAAGTGGCGAATGCTGGGGATAAGGGTAGCAGGCAAAGGGCAAAGGAAGAGGAAAAAGGAGGCAAGAGGGTGGATATTGGGGATGGAAGAAAGAAGCAGTGAGGCCAGGTGATGGGGACAGAGGATGGAGAGGGGAAAAGGAGGCAAAGGAGTAAATGCCAGGGACGGAGAAATAAAAGAAGAGCCATGCTGAATTAGATCAATAGTCTATCAAACCCAGCATATACTGTCTCTAACAGTAGCCAATCCAGATCATTTGGAAGTCCTGGAAGAAGCTAATGAGATATCCATTGCCTGTTTCTCATTCCTAAAAGTAAGAGCTGGCAATCCATAAGTCTTCCTGGTTAATTACTGTTAACGGATTTGCCCTCCAGAAACTTGTCCAAACTTTTTAGCTATACTAGCAGCTTTGAATTTCATCTTCCAATAATAACTTTTACAGATTAATTGTGCGTGGACTGAAATAAATACTTTATTAAGTTTAATTAATTTTAAATTTGCTACTAGTTTGTTTCATGGAATGTTCCACAGTCTAGTACTATTTGAAAAGGTAAATAACCATTCCCTACTAACTTGTTTCACATCACTCAGAATTTTATAATTGTCCCATATTCCCTTTCAATCATATCTTGTCCAAGCTGAAGAAGCCTTTATTCATAAGAAAGCCATTTAAATCCTTTTTTATCACTTTTGTTGCCCTTAGGTATAACTTTTCTAGTTTCACTATATCTTTTTTTAAAATGGGATAACCAGAACGGCACAAAATATTAAAGGTATGGTTGTACCATAGATTTACATAAGAGGATTTATTATGATCCCGTTTTTATTCGCTATTCCTTTCCAAATAATTCCTAACATTTTATTTGCACTTTTGACCTCCGCTGCATACCGAGCTGAGGATTTTAGTATACTTTCCACAATAATTCCACGGTCCTTTTCCTGAGTGGTAGCTCCTAACGTGTAACCTAGCATTATATATATATATATATTAGGATTATTTTTCCCTTTGTGCATTACATTGCAGTTGTCCACATTAAATTTTACCTGCCATTCATATTTCTAGATTCCCAGTCTTGCAAGGTCCTCCTGCAATTCCCCACAGTCTGCTTGTGTTTTAACTACTTTGAATAAATGTTGTGCTATCTGCAAATGTGATCACTTTATTCACTGTTCCCTTTTCCAGATCATTGAACACTGGTCCCAGAACAGATCCCGGAAGCACTGTTTTCTACCTCTTTTCGGAAAACTGACTACATAATCTTACTCTATTTCCTATGCTTAAACCAGTTATCAGTCCACAAAAAGATACTGCCTCCTATCTCATGACTTTTTAATTTACAGGAGTCTATCATTAAGGACTTTGTCAAATGCCTACTGAAAATCCACATACAGCATATCGAGTGGTTCACCCTTATCGACATGATTATTTATACCTTCAAAAAATGTTAATAAATTGGTAAGGCAAGATTTTTCATTGCTAAATTCATGCTTACCCTTTCCCATTAAGCCTTGTCTATCTATATGAGACAGCCAAACGGCAGATGCTGGAGATGGGAGGGGAAAAGGAGGCAGCGGGGTGGATGCTAATGATGGGGGAGGGGAAAAGCAGAAGAGCAGATGCTAGGGATGAGGAGAAATAGAAGGCAGTTGATGGCAAGGGGTAAGAATGGAAATGAAGGCATTATATGGATGATGTATGGTATGTACTATATAGATGGAGGAATAGGGAAGGAGATGGAAGAAATAGAAAAAAGGAATGGAAGGTCAGGAGAGAGGTAGAGAGGTAGGTGAGAGCTGAAAGACATAAGAAAATCTTGAGAGAAGAGATAGTAATGAAGAGAAAAGGATGCATACTGAAAAGAGAAAGATGGAGAGAATTAAGGAGAAAGACATAACTTGGGTTGCTGGTGGTGAGCCAGCAGCAGTAGTAAATGATGGCACTATGGTAGAAACTGCCTCCCTCCCGCCATTCACTTGCAAAAATTGTGCACTCAATGGTAAGGCACATCTGCATGCACCCTGGAAAAAAATTAGAGGGACATTGGCAACAGCTATTGTTTGAGAAAACAGTGGTTAAGACTGATTCACAAAAATAAATAAATAAATAAATAAATAAATAAATAAATAAAAGGAAATGATAGGTGCAAGATAAATCCAAATAAATAAATGTTGTGCTTCAGACATGATAAAACATCAAGACATGTCTTACCCTTTTGAAAGTAAATGCTCAAAAGGTAAATGTGAAAAGTGGAAATAAGGAGGCTAAGGTGACTTAGAATCAGTTATTTACTCTACCAGATAATAGAAGGACTAGGGGGCACACCATGACGTTAGCAAGTAGCACATTTAAAACTAATTGGAGAAAATTCTTTCACTCAATGCACAATTAAGCTCTAAAATTTGTTGCCAGATGTAGTTAGTGCACTTAGTGTAGCTGGGTTTAAAAAAGGTTTGGATATGTTCTTCGAGGAGAAACCATTAAGTACTATTAACCAAGCTGACTTAGGGAACAGCCACTGCTATTAGTGGCATCAGTATCATGGGATCTACTGAAGGGTAAATTTTAAAACCCCGGCGCGTCTAAATCTCGGGGTTTACGCGCACGGCCAGGCCTTACACGTGCCGGGCCAATTTTCAAACAGGCCCAGCCACGCACGTAAACCCCAGTACATGATTATGTGACTGGGCGGTCTGGGGGGGGGGCGAAGAGGGGCAGGGCTGGAAGCGCCGGTACAGCGACCATTTGCTGCTGTGCTGGGGGAGCGCGCGCCGGCAGTTGGCCGGCACACCCAAGTTGCTTCTGCTCCGGAGAAGCAGCAACTTAAACAAAAAAAAAGATAAGGCAGATTAGGTTTAGGGGGTGGGGAGGAGAGGGGAAGGGAAAGGGAGGATAGGGTAGGGGTAGAGAAGTTCCCTCCCAGTCCGCTCCTTAATTGGACGCACCTGCATATTTTTTTTAAAAATCTACCGCTTAGTGTTTGGGTACTTGCCAGGTACTTGTAGCTTGGATTGGCCACTGTTGGAAACAGGATGCTGGGCTTGATGGACCCTTGGTCTGACCCAGTATGGCAATTTCTTATGTTGTTAATCCACAGATCTACTGTATAGAGTTAGCACCTAAAAAAACTGCAGATGCCCAAGGAAATCTCCTTGTAAACCACTATCAGCCATAGAAAATCAAATAATCTCAAAATAATAAAGCTAATGTTCATTTAGTGCAGCTGACCATAGCCATATATAGGACACCTCATAGCCAGATGTAGCTATTCATCATGGGTACTTAATGCCTGAGGTATTCGCAGGAGGCAGAAAAATTATAGCCAAGTATAATTTAATTAGATTGTAAGGGAAGAGAAAAAATGATTAGTAACTGAGGGGAAAAAAGAAGTTAACAAAGGTTAGTAACAAATGGTGGAAAGCATGGAGAAAGGTATGTGAAAAGATCATACAGTAACTCAGTGGTTCCTTTCTTAAATTTTTAGCTACTGGGCACTTATCTTAAAATACCAAATTTTTCCAGTCAGTTATGGTTTTTAGGTTATTGGATTATTCATAAATTACTAAACCACAATCAAAGATGGCAGGGCAGTAAAATGACTAATGTCTAAGTCATTAGTGCTAGCCTAACAAAGCCAAAATGATTTTAAAAATGTTGCAGTTTCATGGGTTTTTTTTCTTCTCGCTGCTCTATCACATACACAGAGCACTATAGAGAGAAATTCCAAAACAGTCACTACAGTGAGCATGTCTATTCCATCAGTAACCAGACTGTGGCACTGTATCCCAACCTTCAGGTTTATAGTTAGAAGTAATTGCATTAATTTAGTTATTGATTTATTTTCAAAATATCAAATTGTTTTGAAGTGCAGGAATAAGAATTTTGTAACATTTTAAAACATGACACCAAAAAGAAAATGCTCAAGACTAGCAACTTGAATATTTTGTAAGTAAATAAACACACACACAGACACACATTTTTCTAAATGCAAATCATTAACTTACCTGCCATATCAAATCTGGATCAAAACACAAAGTGGGTGATCTCTACAAGAAGTAAAGTAAACCACAAAAATACTTGTTTAGTTAAATCCTTCTATTTGCTACTCTCTTTAAATTATCCAATAGTCTTCAGCATGAATATCTCCTGGCTTGCAATCAAAAATAGCTTTAGCTAAACTTGTCTTGGGTACAGTATGTGCAATGGTTCTTTGACAAAATAAAGACAAAGAATAAGATTATATATATTCATTACAATCCAGGTATTGGTTAATATATATAGAGAGAGACAGACACACATATCTAGGTGAATATAGATAGTTATAATACATCTATATATAAATAGATAGTACATATTAGGTATACATTTTAGCTATGTAAATGCCTCCTTGTTCAAGAGGAATTATATAATTACAGTATGCTATCACTTGTAGTTTAGGTATGCTGAGAGGCAGTACATATACACTATTGTAAAGAATTCATCTGAAAGGTACATCTATGAGATAAAGTAGTGCTCAGAATGTATATAATCATTTTATATTTCATATTACTTTTATAATTGAAGCTTAAAGGCTATAAACCAGGGTGGCCAACCTGTGGCTCAGAAGCCACTTGTGGCTCTTTCATATACAAAATGCAGCTCTTGCTCCTCTGTTCCCATAGCAACTGGGCAGCACTGCACAGGACAGAAGAGGAGTTCAAAGAGATAGTAGTGCTGAGAGGAGGAGAGAGAATGCTTGAGAGGGCAGTGAGGAGATAGAGTGGGTGTGAGGCAAGGGGGAAAAGAGAGGGAGTCGGGGAGAATTGGTGCTGGGCAAATGGTGTAGAAATGGGAAGGGGTAAAGCAGCACAAGGGGTGGAAGATGTATTGGGGCCACTGATCCTCTATCATTGTTCATCTGTGGGCTGTTATATTGGCGCTGGCAAGAGACAATTGGGGGGGGGGGGGGGAAGAGTGGGGAGCTTAAGACAGAGACTGGTGAGGACAGAGTGGATGGACAGAGAGAGACTAGTTGGGACAGGATAGGGGATTAAGGAGAGAGAGAGACTGGTGGGCACAGGCAATTGAGAGCAAGGTGGAAGGATTGAGAGGCTGGTGGGAACAGACTGTGGACTGAGAGAGAGTATTAGGGATAGGATGGAAATGTTTGCAAGATTAAAAGAAAGACTGATAAGGTCAGGATGGGAGGATTAAGATATTGCTCAGAACAGGGTGAGAGAGATAGAGAGACTGGATGGTGGTCAGAGAGATAGGTGGGGAAAGAGTGGGGGAATCGTGGGAGAGTCACTGGAAGGGACAGAGTGGAACGACAGACAAATTCGCGAGGAAAGGCTGGGGAAATTGCAAGACAAACTGATAGGAGGACTGACAGGTTAATAGGAAAAGGATGGGATTGAGAGAGATTAATGGTGAATCTGGGATATGGTGGGAGGTCAGAGAGAGAGAGAGGCTTATTTATTTATTTTTAATTTTTATATACCGATGTTCCTGTATACAACACGTATCGCACCGGTTTACATGGAACTGAGCTGTCACCTCAGGGGCGGAATACATTGGAACAGGTTGACAAAGAACTTACAGGGAGACATTCATAAACACGATTAACTGCAACAAAGTACAAACTCAAAAACATATGTACAGTGGGATGGATACCGTCTATCGCTTCATCAGATCTTAGCTCTCAGGGAAGGCTTGGGTGAATAGCCAAGTGTTTAGCTTCTTTTTGAATGTCAAAAGGCAAGGTTCTTGGCAGAGGTCCGGTGGGAGTGAGTTCCAAAGAGGGGGACCTGCAGTGGACAGAGCTCGTTTCCTCAGTGAGGTTTTAGCCGGCTGGGTGTGAAGCATGTTCTGGTATGCACTTCTGATCGGTCACTTAGAAATGTGCTGCTGCAGTTGAAAAGATAGGTTGAGGGGGGAGATGTTGTGTAGAGCCTTGTGAATCATCAAGAGGGCTTTAAAGTATATCCTGAATTTAATAGGCAGCCAGTGAAGGTTCTGGAGGATAGGGGTGATGTGTTCCCTTTTTTTGGTGTTAGTGAGGATTCTGGCCGTCGCATTCTGGACCATCTGAAATGGTTTGATGGTGCTAGCGGGCAGGCCCAGAAGGAGTGAGTTGCAATAATCCAGTTTCGGGAGAATGATAGATTGTAGTACCAGGCGGAAATCTCGGAAGTGTAGAAATGGTTTTAATTTTTTTAATACTTGCAATTTGAAGAAGCATTCTTTGGTGGTGTTGTTTACGAACTTGCTGAAGTTGAGTTGGTTGTCTAGTAGCACACCAAGGTCTCTTACTTGCGGAGTGTGGTCGATCGATGTGAGGGAGAGTTGGGAAGAAATAGGCGGGTTGAGCGGGGTGCAGTTGTCTGGAGCTATTATGAGGATTTCGGTTTTGTTGGTGTTTAGAACGAGGTTGAGGCTGGTGAGCAGGTTGTTGATTGCTGTGAGGCAGCTGTTCCAAAAAGACCACATTTTGTGGAGAGATTCAGCTATCGGGATGAGGATCTGAATGTCATCCGCGTATAGGAAGTGAGTTAGCTTGAGGTTGGTTAGTAGATGGCAGAGTGGAAGGAGATAAATATTGAATAGTGTAGGTGAAAGGGATGATCCTTGGGGTACCCCCAGCTTAGAACTGATAGGGTGTGACTCCTTGTTGTTAATCCTAACCTTGTAGTCCCTTTTTTCAAGGAAAGATATGAACCAGTTGAGCGCCGATCCTGTGATACCGATGTCTGCTAGACGCTGAAGGAGGCACAAATGGTTCACGGTGTCGAACGCTGAGGAGAGATCCAGTAGTGCGAGAAGGAAAGGTTGACCTTTTTCCAGATTAAGGAGGATGGTGTCAGAGA
Organism: Rhinatrema bivittatum; assembly: GCF_901001135.1. Lineage (NCBI taxonomy): Eukaryota > Metazoa > Chordata > Amphibia > Gymnophiona > Rhinatrematidae > Rhinatrema > Rhinatrema bivittatum. The sequence goes on from NC_042618.1 coordinate 379,353,301, forward strand.
GCGAGGCTAATAGTGATTCGGTGTTCAATGACTTACGGAATCCGAATTGGTTTGAGGTGAGAATGTCGTTTTCTTCTAAGAATTCGGATAGTTGTCTGTTTACAACCTTCTCCATGATTTTGGCGATCATTGGAAGGTTAGCAATGGGTCTGAAGTTGGCTGGGTCTGTGGGTGGTAGGTTAGGTTTTTTGAGGAGAGGCTTGAGTATTGCAAGCTTGAATTGGTCAGGGACTTGGCCTTGTGTCAGTGAGCAGTTTATGATGTCTGCTATAGGTTTGGCGATGATGTTAGGAATGGAGAACAGCAGATTGGATGGGATGTGGTCTAATGGGTGGGACGAAGGCTTCATCTTCTTGAGGATGTTTTCTATTTCTAAAGCGGACGTCGGCTCGAGGGTGGCAAGCGAAGCTGGGGTTGAGTTATGTTGCTGGGGGGTTGGGTGCGAGCGTTGGGGGCCGGTGGTGGATGAGTAGTTCGGTTGAGGAGAGGGCCCCTTGAGGGGTGCGAGGAGGGTGGCGATTTTTTTCTCAAAGTAGACCGCCAGTTCATTGGCTTTGTTGGAAGCTTGTGCGTCTGGTATGAGGGGCATAGTTGGTTTTGTGAGGGCTGAAACATAGGAAAACAGAGCTCTTGAGTCAAAGATAAAGTGGTGGATCTTTTTAGAGAAGAATTCTTTCTTGGTTCTGTTGATGACGTTTCTGTATGAGTTTAGGCAGGATTTATAAGCCAAGAGGGTTGTTGTGGAAGGGTTTTTACGCCACCTGTGTTCCTTACATCTGAGCTCTTGTTTGAGCTTATGGGAATAGGGTGGGGGATTAAGAGAAACTGATGGAAACAAGGGGAAGAACTCCTCTAATTTATAAGCAGGTGTCACTTTCACACTTAAATTATTTTTTTTTTAAATCAGCCTTTTAACTTAAACTCAGAAATTCCCACAATTTATCAAGAGTTTGATCATTCCCTTGTAGGTCACTACCAAATATATAGTGAATATACTAATACATTTAAAGGACCCTAATTGTAGCAACCTAAAACTAAACTAGGAACTGAACAAATTTAAGATGAAGGCAGAAATCTAGCAGCAAGAAGGGGGCCTCCCAGTCTTTTGTATCGAGTGTCACATGTATGATGTTTTACCCACCGGTGAGAAGTTGTACATGTGCATCCACTGCAAAGAGTTCCTAGCACTCAGAGAACAAGTCCAATCTCTGGAGTCTAGAGTGGCAGACCTGGAGGAGCTGAGGCAGACAGAGAGGTAACTAGATGAGACCTTCCGGAACATAGTAGCCAAGTCCCAACTCCAATCTGGCAACCCTGGTGCTGCCTTGGAGGAGGAAGGTCTCATGATCGGAGATCATCAATTTGGTGTAGCAGGAAATGATCATGTAGCAAGGACCTGCTCTCCAGGTGGTACATTGTCCTCTCGCACAGAAGATGTCTCCCCCAGGGCTACTGCCAAGGAGGTAAGGGTTAGGTTGGCCATCAAGGTTGATGATTTGATTATTAGCTGGGTGGCTGCTGGACGTGAGGATCGCCTGGTAACATGCCTACCTGATGCAAAGGTGCAGACCTCACGCATCAACTAGATAGGATTTTAGACAGTGTTGGGAAGGAGCCAGCTGTCATGGTACATATTGGTACCAAACACATATGAAAATATGGGAGGGAGGTTCTGGAAGCCAAATTTAGGTAGAAGTTGAAATCGAGAACCTCCAAGGTAGCATTCTCTGAAATGATGCTGTTCCATGCGCAGGTCCCCAAAGGCAGGCAGAGCGCTGGAATCTCAATGCCTATATGAGACAATGATGCAAAGAAGAGGGATTCAGTTTTGTAAAGAACTGGGGAACCTTTTGGGGAAAGGGGGGGGGGGTCTTTTCCAAAGGGATAGGCTCCACCTTAAACAGGGTGGAAACAGTCTGCTGGCGCTAACCTTTAAAAAGGAGATAGAGCAGCTTTTAAACTAAATCAAAGAGGAAAACAGACATTCGCTCAGCAGCACATGGTTTGGAGGGAGGTATCTTCAAAGGATACTAATGAAGCATTTAAAGTTAGGGCATCCTAACAAAGAGGTTTCAATAATAAGAAAAGTAGTCCAAGTGCCTATATTTAAAAACTCACCTGAGCTAAAAGATTCCAATTTATCCGTGTCAACTGAAAAGCAGAATGTAAATACAAACAAAAAACACACTTTGAAATGTTTGTGTGCTAATGCCAGAAGTCTAAAAAGTAAGATGAGAGAATTAATGTATAACAGTGAATGATGACACAGACTTAACTGGCATCTCAGAGACATGGTAGAAAGAGGATAACCAATGGAATAGTGCTATACCAGGGTACAAAATATATTGCAATGACAGAGAGGGGCATCTTGGTGGCGGGATGGCGCTTTACGTCCAGGTTGACATAGAGTCCAACAGGATAAAGATCCTGCATGAGACTAAATGCACAATCAAATCTTTAAGGGTAGAAATCCCTTGTCTGTTGGGGAAGAGAATAGTGATAGGAGTATATTACCATCCACCTGGCCAAAATGGTGAGACGGACAGTGAAATGCTAGGAGAAATTAGGGAAGCTAACCAAACTGGTAGTGCAGTAATAATGGGAGATTTCAATTACCCCAATATTGAATGGATAGTGAAATATCAGGGTATGCTAGGGAGATAAAGTTCCTGGATAGAATAAAACACAGTTTTATGGAGCAATTGATTCAGGAACCAAAGAGAGAGGGAGCAATTTTAGATCTAATTCTCAGTGGAGTGCAGGATTTGGTGAGAGAGGCAACTGTGGTGGGGCTGCTTGGCAATAGTGATCTCTGCTTCAGTGGCAGGGGAGGAAGTTTGACACTTCACGCATATCCAACATAGCCCTCTGCTTCAACAGCAGGGCAGCAAGACTGATACTTCACTTTCAATGCATAGCCAGCATAGCTCTCTGCTTCAATGGCAGGGGGGAATGAAGAAAGGTGGATCTATATTCAGGCAACAATCAACAAGGACTGAATTACATAGTCTGAATAAACAGATAAGCATGGGTGTAGCTTGCTTATTGCGGTGGTTAATACCCCTAACTAAATTAAGCTATTTCACTTAGATGCAGGTCCAACACTGCTCTCTACATTAATGGTGGGGGTGGAAGGGAAATAGAATAAAAAAAAAAAGGTTACTAAGAGCCAAGAGAAACAGATAAGTATGTAAGAGAAAAAAGTGCGAAAGCTTGCAGGGCAGACTGGATGGGCTGTTTGGTCTTCTTCTGCCGTCATTTCTATGTTTCTATGTTTCTAAAAGGGGGACAGTAAATAAATCCAGGCTCTAGCACTAAACGTTCAAAAGGGAAACTTTGACAAAATGAGAAAAATAGTTAGAAAAAAACTGAAAGGTACAGCTTCAAAAGGTAAAAAGTGTGCAACAATGACAATGTTAAAAAATACCATGCTAGAAGCATAGACCGGATATATTCCGTGCATTAAGAAAGGTGGAAGGAAGGCAAAACAATTACCGGCATGGTTAAAAAGGTGAGGTGAAAGAGGCTCTCTTAGTCAAAAGATCTTCATTCAAAAATTGGAAGAAATATCCATTAAAAAAAAAAATAGGATAAAGCATAAGCATTGGCAAGTTAAATGTAAGACATTGACAAGACAGGCTAAGAAAGAATTTGAAAAGAAGTTGTCCATAGAGGCAAAAACTCATAATAAAAACTTTTAAAAATATATTTGAAGCAGAAAGCCTGTAAGGAAGTCAGTTGGACCGTTGGATGATCAAGGGGTTAAAAGGGCACTTAGAGAAGATAAGGCCATCATGGAAAGATTAAATGATTTCTTTGCTTCGGTGTTTACTGAAGAGGATGTTGGAGACATACCCATTCCGGAGAAGGTTTTCATGGGTGATGATTCAAATCAACTGAACCAAATTACGGTGAACCTGGAAAATGTGGTAGGCCTAATTGACCAAACTGAAGAGTAGTAAATCACTTGGACTGGATGGTATACACCCCAGGGTTCTGAAAGATCTGAAAATGAAATTTCAGACCTATTTCAATTAATTTGTAACCTATCATTAAAATCATCCGATATACCTGAAGATTAGAAGGTGACCATTCTTAACTCCGACATTTAAAAGGGTGATCCTGGAAACTATAGACCGGTAAGCCTGACATGAGTGCTGGGAAAAATCATAGAAACCATTATAAAGAATAAAATCACAAAACATTTAGATAGACATGGTTTGATGGGACACAGCCAACATGAATTTACCCATGGGAAGTCTTGCCTCACAAATTTCCAACTTTTTTTTTTTTTTGAAGTGGTGAATAAACATGTGGACAAAGATGAACTGGTAGATGTGGTGTATTTGGATTTTCAGAAGGCGTGGATTGCAAGTTGGTTAAAAGATAGGAAACAGAGAGTAGCATTAAATGGTCTGTTTTCACAGTGGAAAAAGGTAAACAGTGGAGTACCTCAGAGAACTGTACTTGGACCGGTGCTTTTTAATATATTTATAAATGATCTGGAAAGGGGTACGAACAAGTGAGATAATCAAATTTGCGGATGATAAAAAATTATGCAGAGTAGTTAAATCTCAAGCGGATTGTGATGAATTGCAGGAGGACCTTGTGAAATTGGAAGATTGTGCTTCCAAATGGCAGATGAAATTTTAACGTGGACAAGTACAAAGTGGTGCATTCAGGGAAAAATAACCCTTGCTGTAGTTATACAATGTCAGGTTCTATCTTAGGAGTTACCACCCAGGAAAGAGATCTAGGCATCATAGTGGATAATACATTGAAATCGTCAGGCCAGGGTACTGTGGTGATCAAAAAAGCAAACAGAATTTTAGGAATTATTGAGAAGGGAATGGCAAACAAAACGGAGGATGTCATAATGCCTTTGTATCGCTTCATGGTGAGACCACACCTTTAATACTGTGTGTAATTCTGATCACCGCATCTCAAAAAGGATATAGCTGAAGTGGAGAAATTGCAGAGAAGGGCGACCAAAATGATAAGGGGCATGGAATGGCTGCACTATGAGGAAAGGCTAAAGAAGTTAGGGCTGTTCAGTTTGGAGAAGAGATAACGGGAATATGATAGAAGTCTACAAAATCATGAAAGAACTTGAATAAGCTAATATAAATCGGTTATTTACTCTCTCAGATAATAGAAGGATGGGGAGGCACTCCATGAAGTTAGCAAGTAGCTTATTTAAAACAAATTGAAGAAAATTCTTTCACTCAGCGCATAATTAAGCTCTGAAATTCAGTGCCAGAGGATGTGGTTACAGTAGTTAGTGTAACTGGGTTTAAAAAAGGTTTGGATACATTCCTAGAGGAAAAATCCATAAACTGCTATTATGGTAATTAATAAGCAATAGAAGTTGTGATTTATCTATTGTTTGGGTACTTGCCAGGTACTTGTGACTTGGATTAGCCACTGTTGGAAATAGGATACTAGGCTTGATGGACCCTTGGTCTGACCCGGTATGGCATATCTTATGTTCTTCTGTAACTTGTGGGGGCAGGGTGGGGAGTGAGAGATACTAGTGGGAAAATTGAAACTGGTGGAAACAAGGCGGGAGGATTGAGAGACACTGGTTGAGACAGGTTAAGGGAAATGAGAGAGAATGGTGGGGAATAGGTGGAGGATTGAGAGAGAGACAGACTAGGGGGGAAAAGATGGAAGGAATAGGATAGGAAATTGAAAGAGAGACTGGTGGGGGCAGGGTGGAAGACTGAGAAAAAGACAATACTGGGCATAGGATCGGGGAACTGAGAGCCAAAGAGACCAGTAAGAGGATTTAGAGAGACTGGTTGGTTCCAGTGGAAGGATTGAAAAAGAGAGAGAATGTTGTGGACAGGGTGGGGGAAAGTGTGAGAGAGAATGGTTGGAGGATTGAGACAGAAACTGGTGGGAATAGGGAAGGGGATTGAGAGAGAGACTGGTAGGGACAGATTGTGGGGTCTGAGTGAGAAAGAAAGAGGCTAAGAAGTAGGGTGAAAGGATTGGGAGAGACAACAGGGCAAGAGAATTGAGAGAGAGACTGGTGAGGATTTCTGTATTTGTGAAGTTATGCATTTGTGCATGGTCTCAAATTTTGATTATATTTGCCCTAACTTGAGTGTCCTTTGATTCCTTGCTAGTAAGTATTTAAGTTACTGTATTCGTTAATTTAAAAAAGGGCTTATTTCCCATTTGCCCTTTCCCAAGGGCTTATTTCCCATTTGCTTTCAGCTGTCTGCAATGAAAAAGTAGGTGACTAATTTGAAAGAGGAACTGTTCAGTTTTCAAAGATCTTCCCTTATCTTGCAACAACCAGAATATCTCCCCTAGCTACAGAGAATTCAGAAACCCAAGAATAAATGGATTACAGTGAGATCTGGTAAAATTAGACAGGCAATGTCCCCAACTATGCAGCATCCTGAATACCCACCCCCATTCACATAAAATAGTAAGATACCCAGGATTCAGAAACCCAGGAAAAAATGGATTATTGTAGGCTCTGGCAGAATACTGAGCTAAAGAGATATCCTCTCTCCACACTGTTACACTTACATAATACCTTTTCTGCACTGGATAAAAAAGAAGCCCTAGCAATAGAAAATGAATTGATGTCTGAAAGGGACGTAGTGACTTAGGGGCGGATTTTAAAAGGCCCGCGCACGTAAATCCTTTCGGATTTACGCGCGCAGGGCCCTCGTGTGCCGGCGCGCCTATTTTGCATAGGCCGCCGGCGCGCGTAAAGCCCCGGGACGCGCGTAAGTCCCGGGGCTTTCGAAAAGAGGAGGGAGGGGGCGTGTCCGGGGGCATTCCCGAAACGACACGGCATTTCGGGGGCGGGCCCCGGTGTTTCGGGGGCGGGCCCAGGGGCGTGGCGCCGGCCCGGGGCGTGGTCGAGGCCTCCGGACCAGCCCCCGGGACCGGAGGACGGAGGGGGGCTGCCGGCGACAGGCGTAACTTTGCCGACAAAGGTAAGGGGGGGGGTTAGATAGGGCCGGGGGGGGTGGGTTAGGTAGGGGAAGGGAGGGGAAGGTGGGGGGGAGGGCGAAGAAAAGTTCCCTCCGAGGCCGCTCCGAAATCGGAGCGGCCTCGGAGGAAACATGCAGCTCGCGCTGGGCTCGGCGCGCGCAGGTTGCACAAATGTGCACCCCCTTGCGCGCACCGACCCCGGATTTTATAAGATACGCGCGGCTACGCACGTATCTTATAAAATCAAGCGTACTTTTGTTCACGCCTGGTGCGCGAACAAAAGTACGCGCTCGCGTATTTTTTAAAAATCTGCCCCTTAGTGTAGCCAGAAATCCTTAAACATTATTCAGTGTCATAAAAGGAAGCTTCTTCTTCTGGGAGTCTCAGTCATTAGAAAAACCAATTTGGGAAATCATTTTGATGGGGATGCAAGAGTTAAATGCCTTCCAGGATCCTCAGCAAATAGAAATATCAACCAGATAGTCCAAGGAAAAAAGTAAAGACTCCTATATCAATGTTATCATCCACCTGGGAATCAATGACCTTACTAGAAATGGTGTCCTTGAAGCACAGAAAGATTTCCAAAATCTAGGGAAGAAGATTAGCCACATGTCAGAGACCACTGCATTTTCAGAAGAATTACCTGTTCAAGGAAAGGCTCTGTCATAAAATATCTTCAATACCTGGCTCAAAAATGGTGAAAAGAAAGTAGTTTTGGATATATTGGAGGCTGGGGGTATGTATGGAGCAATAGAAGATTATATGCTATGGGTGGTTTTCAATTGTCCTTGGCAGAAAAGAGGATGCTAAGCAACAAATTCAGATCATACATTACTGGGAATTTAAACTATAGTGTGGGGGTGGCAGGAGGTGGTCAATGAAGTTGGCATATCACCTGCAAAAGATACAGGACGTGGGAAGAGAAAATAAAATCCATCAGCTCAAAAAAGCAGAAAAGGTGACTAGGAAGAGCAGCAAACCAAGGGAGAAATGTTGGAAAGCTATGACCACAAATGCATGTAGTCTGGGCAATAAAATCCAATATCTGCAGGCCCTAATGCTGGAGGCAGATTTGGACATCTGTGCTGTTACAGAGATGTAGTTCACTGAGTTTCATGATTCGAATATGGCCATCCCTGGCTATAACTTATTAAGGAAGGACAGAAGGACAGGAAAGGGGGAGTTACATTGTCAAAAACAAGTAATTGAAATGCAAGGGAAGTGGGAAAGGGAAGAAGTATTATGGGCTATCCTAAAAAAGGAAGATGGTGCTTCCATTTACATGGGTGTGGTCTACAGGCCTCCAACTCAGACAGAAGATCTGGACAGAGATCTGATCGAAGACATCCAAAAGGTGGGAAAGAAGGGAGAAGTGTTGCTCATTGAAGATTTTAATCTACTGGATGTGGAAAGGTATACCTTCTGCAGAATCTACAAGACGTAGAGATAGTGGATGCCCTTCAAGGGACTATGCTCAAACAAATGGTAATGGAACCCACGAGGGAGGGTGTGATACTCAACCTAGTGCTCACAAATGGGGATAATGTCTCTAATGTCTGCATAAGTGCCCACCTGAGCACCAGAGATAATCAGACTATATGTTTGATATCGCAAATAAGATACAGAGAAGTTATACAAAGACCAGAGTTTTGAATTTCAAAAATACAGACTTTGTCAAAATGAGAATACTCTTGGGATGAAGAACTAGAAGACTAGGAGAAAATGGGTGGGATAGAACATTGGGCAAAATTAAAAGGAGCTATTAGAAAGGCAACAAATATATATGTTAGAAAAGCAAACAAAAGTAAGAGGAAAAAGAAGCTAATCTGGTTCTCAAAGTTGGTGGCTGAAATAATAAAGGCAAAAAGAACAGTGTTCAAGAAATGTAGAGGATCTCAAAAAGAGGAACAAAGGGAAGAAACTGAGGGAGATGAAGAAAGAAACCAGGAAAGCAAAAGGTGAAGTGGAGGAAAGGATTGCCAAAGAGGTAAAGCAAGGTAACAAAACATTTTTCAGGTCATCAGAGAAAGTAGGGAAGCCTGAAGTGGAATAGTGAAATTGAAAGGTGATCAGAAGCAATGTGTGGTGAGAGATGAAGAAATGGCAGAAATATTAAACAAATACTTCAGCTTGGTATTCACAAAAAAAAAAACCCTGGTGAAGCACTGTTGCTGGTTGAGAAGATCGAAGATGAGGATGGGATAGACAAAACTCCATTTACAGAAGAAAATGTATGGGAAGAGCTAGGAAAACTGAAAGTGGACAAGGTCATGGGGCCAGTTGATATACATCCTAGGATACTGAGAGAGCTCAGAGATGTTCTGGCATATCCACTGAAAGACCTGTACAATAGATCTCTAGAAACAGGAGTGGTGCCATGTGACTGGAGAAGAGCTGTGGTGGTCCCACTTCACAAGAGTGGTAGCAGAGAGAAGGCTGGAAACTACAGGCCGGTTTTCCTCACCTTGGTGGTGGGAAAATTAAGTTGCTGAAGGAAAAGATTATTAACTATCTACAATCCGGTGGATTGCTGGACCCAAGGCAGCATGGATTCACCAGGGGAAGGTCCTGTCAAACAAATCTGATTGACTGTTTTGATTGGGTGACTACAGAATTGGCTCAAAGAAGATCACTAGATGTCATTTACTTGGATTTCAGCAAAGCTTTTGATACAGTCCCGCTTAGAAGGCTCGTGGATAAAATGAGAAGCTTGGGACTCAGTGCCAAAGTGGTAGAGTGGACTACAAACTGGTTGACTAATAGGAGACAGTGTGTAATAGTAAATGAAACATACTCTGAAGACAGAATCATGTTAAGTGGAGTGCCACAGGGATCAGTTTTGGGATCGGATCTGTTCAATATCTGTGAGAAACATTGTGGAAGGGCTAGAAGGTAAAGTTTGTCTATTTGCAGATGATAGTAAGATCTACAACAGAATGGACACACTGAAGGAGTAGAGAGAATGAAAAGTTATTTAAGAAAGCTTGAAGAGTAGTGTAAGACTTGGCAGCTGGGATTCAGTGACAAGAAGTGCAGATTCATGCATCTGGGGTATGGAATGTGATGGGAGCTGTAAGAATGTCGGTATATAAAAATTCTAAATAAATAAATAAATAAATAAATAAATAAAAAAAATGTGCACAGACTGGGATGGGGATCTTGAGGTGATAGTGTTCAATGATCTGAAGGCAGCAAAGCAATATGACAAGGCAATAGCTAAAACCATAAGAATGCTGGGCTACATAAAGAGAGGAATAACCAATAAGAAAAAAAAGAGGTGATAATGCCCTTGTACAGGTCCTTGGTGAGACCTCACCTGGAGAACTGTGTTCAGTTCTGGAGATTGTATCCGAAAATGCATAGAGATAGGGCGGAGGTGGTCCAGAGAAAGGTGACCAAAATGGTGTGGAGTCTGTACTGGAAGATTTATGAGGAGAGTTGAAGGATCTGATAATATGTATATCCTGGAAGAGAGGAGGTGCAGGGGAGATATGATGCAGACGTTCAGATATCTGAATGGTTTTAATGATGCATGTTCCTCGAATCTTTTTCAGAGGAAAGCAAGCAGTAGAACTGGGGGTCCCGATCTGAAACTTCAGGGGGGACAACTTAGAATCAATATCAGGAAATATTTCTTCTTCCGGAAGAGGTGGAGAAGACAAATGCAGTAAATGAATTCAAAAAGGCATGGGATAAACACTGTGGATCTCTAAAAGCTAGAGTTGGAAATTAAGAACAGGGTGCATGGGGAGGGGGTAACCAGTATGGAGCAGCAGCTGCTACCTCTAACAGAAGGCCTGGGGATTATTAGTTTACACGATTTTAAACACATGGAAATTACTACCCTTAACCAATTAGCATACATAATTTTGACACAAATGCAGTATCACTCTCCACTTCAGTGGTGGGGGATGGGCGAGAAAAGGGGAATTTCATTGAGACGACAACAAACACTGGGCTCTGAGTTTTACGGTATAGAGTACTGATACACAAGCAGTATGTAAAAAGTACAGGACTGCTTCTATGGTCAAATCCAAAAGCAAAGCACGTTCAAGCAGCAGCATTATATGAATTATCAGGAAGACTGCTCACTCTGTAAAAATGTTTCTAGCAGTAATTTTGTTGTGGGTTTGATAGTTGCTTGGTTTTGATTTTTAATATTACTACATTTAACGTAATGCTTGGGGGTAACCTGCACAGAGCAGCAGTTACTACATAAGAAACTTACTAGGCAGACTGAATGGACCATTTTGACTTTTTCTGCCATCATTACTATGAGGATAGAGTGGAGGTACTGATAGAGAGATAATAGTGAGATGAGGGAAAAAGAGGGATAAGGAAGGTCCTTTATTGGAACCATCTTGCCCCTCCAATCTCTTGAAAATGTGAGGCTCTCTGGTACTATGAATTCTAGTTTCTTGGGTCTTGATGCATGAAAGGTTTCCCACCCCTGCTTTAAACCATCTTATACAAGAAAGACTGTTAGCTTTTTCCACTTTTTGCCTATACATCTACATATATCTGCATCTACATATATCTAAGTTAAACTTTAGATAATAAGTAAGACCTGATGGGAGGGAGGGGGGCAAATTTTGATCGCAAAAGTTTCTATGCCAGGCAGAAATTTCAGACAAAAGAGATTGGTCAACATATCATGGAGCTGCACCTGGACGAACAGGGATGACTCAGCATATCAGCAGAAAATGTCTACACAAGACCAACCACAAAGGAGAACTCTGGAAAGTACCTTTCACCCTCTTTCAAAAACAGGTCAAGAACATTTGATAATGACAACATGAGCTAAGAAAGTAGGATGTGCTCCCCAATCAAAAGTGAGTGAATTCTGACCAAAGTCTGACCTCAGAGCACTAGCTAATGATATGATAGTGTCCACTCATGATGCCAGTATGCAACAACCTTGTCTTGATTATTTTAACCATGAATACCAGAACTTGGAGATCAAATCGCAATGAGAGAACAAGAGATGCTGAGGAAGCAGAGGACATCGGAAAAAGAGAGTGACCGTAACAGCTCCAGAATCATGCCCTGCTGAGAGATCTGCCTGGCCAGCGGATTTTTCTGCAGTTCAAAGATTTCAGCAAACTCAACCAACTGTCTACAACTAGTTTAGAGGATAACTAATTGGCAACAAACAGGAAAACACGTGGTGTTGAAATTTGTAAAATAATCCTTGGTAGATCTCTAATTCTGTCTGAATAATTGTGTGATTACGGTACAGAGTTCCAGAGCTGAAAATTCCGACTTGGAACTCAAGGTACCATATGATTTCAATCTGTTTAGTAAAAGCCTTCCAAATAAGTCAGAACTGTAAATTTCACTACATAACATTATTATTGAGAAAGAAGACTTTTATATGCACTATGACATAGTGCTTGTATAGTGCTTGTATTCCATTCCAGGATTGTATTTAGGCTTCCCTACTGCAATGCTAAAAGATTTATGGTCATAGCACCAGATGACCAGACATATAAAGCCCAGAAACCTGGCATGGATACACAAAAACCAAAACCAAAATCAATTATATTGATTAAAGTTGAAAGGATGAAGACACCTCCAGAGACCAATTATGGCAGAACTCAATCTAAATTACATACTTATCCTAAAATATTCATTTACTGAAACATGGCCAAGTACAAAAATGAGCAAGCTCTAGGCTTAGGTTACAACAACAACATTTCATATGAGCCATCACCAAGTATCTATCCAACTGTCCTCACAACAGATTTAAGCATTTTTGTCTAAAACCTTAAATCACTCAAGATATAAACAGTTTTGTGTTCTAGCCAAGGAGACGAAAAGAATTGGAAACGAATACCTGAACAGCAGAAGCACTTAAGGATAGTATATCCTTTATCCAAAATTTAAGCCAAGACCATCAAAGGAAAATTTCACAAGGTATGATTTCAGATTCGGAAGAACAGGCAAATCTAGATTTTTCAACCACCTTTTTTATTCAAGGTAAATATGGCCCATTTTTCAAAATTCTACCCTGATCTTTCCTACATCTTCCCATAGTTGCTTTGGGTTATTTACACTGAATGCTAGTATCTTTTCAAATATTATTTATCTTTCAGTCATGATTCTTGTTCCTCACACTGTTACCCTGCACCATTCCACCTGTATCTTGTTGCTCTTAACAGTAGGATCTCTCATTCTTTGCAATAATTTCAGCCACAAACGTGCTTTCAGTATAAGAATTCAGAGACTAAGTTTAATCTACAGTAAGCTTTTCATTTCCAGACTTCTTTGACCTAATATAACGTTACACTAAAAACAGTACATTCAGAGATCCTAGAGAGAATATTTAAAAGATTACATAGACTTATCACTCTCAGGTTGATACTCCAGACATTGAAACTAGTAAAACTGGATGGAAAAAAGTGTTACAATTGTCAAAAAAGCTCATATTTTAAGATCATTTTTCTCCATCCACAAAATTCTAAAACCAGGGTCTAATATAAGTGTGTTATAGTGCCAGGTAAACAACAACAAACTACTCTTTTATCCAGAAAGCTTTCTAAAGGAAACATTGGCTGATTGGTCACAGATTTCATTACTGTATATGCTCTACTATTTTTTTTTTTTTATATATATAAATTGTCAGCGGTATACCACATTAACACATTGAAATTCACAGGGTACTGGCCAAATGCTAGCCTCACAACTAGTCATAATAGCATCTTTTAATGGAAATATCATTAACTTCATTTACTACTAAGCCAACAAGCCAGGCCTGCCTAACATGTTTAAGGACAAAGCTAAAACTGTCCAATGCAGCTCATATTGGTTACTTGTCTGCCTGAAAACCAGCCAACACACATCCCAACAGTACTACTACTCCCACTCTTTTTTTTATTCCACCAACAAGAAAGAATAAAATGCACTGTATTCCTGTTCTTCTAATGCATCCATTTTATAGTAAGGTTTCTTTTCTTGAGGTCTAATTAAAAGAATAGAAATGCAAAAGTTAGGACCTTTTTTTTTTTTTTTTTATATAGCATTTCCGCAAGCTAACTACTTGAAAAATATGAATAAGTGTCTGGCATATATTTCAGTACTCTTGATCTAGGCGAAGAATGTAAAAAAAGAGCAGCCCTTTCTTGGCATGCCCAAATCATCTTCAAGCGATTAAATATGGTGGATCTGGAAATCATAGAGCTGCATTCTTTACCCAAGGGCAATATTTAATGTTAAAACAGCAATATCATTCACATAGGAAAGGCTTTTTTTGTTGTTGAGAACATTTTGGTTATTTTTATTTTAAAAGAAATAAAACTTGTAAAAAAAAACACTCATAGCAGCTACTGCTTATGGGTCTTGTCTACAAACTCCATGTCACATATTTGAAAATATTTTGGTCCCCATATCAATACAAGTTTTTACATTCATAATTATATAATAGTCACTATGTGCCAAGTCATGTGGCACTTTCAGCATTGACTTTAAGGACTGTTGGCATGGCAGAAGATTTGTTCTTTTGAATTTTTATTAAAGTAGAAAATAAAGTGGCACTACAGAACACAGGGACCTTACTCCTGTGAAGAAGAAACAAAATATTGGGCATACATGGTTTTCAACTGCATTAAATTCTAATTCCCCATTGCAACAGCAGTATTTCTAGAAGTTCATGCCAATAAGCACCTTTTATTTCTGAAGGCTATCATTTGGTCAGGTAGGTTTGTAGTCAATCAATTATTTTTTAAATTAAACCTTAGACCAGTTACCTCACAGAACCAAGCTGCTGACAAAGAGAGCATTGCTACTGCGGCTGCAAGAGACAGAGGTAATTTATACCTGTTATTGAGCCACTCTTGAAGTGCACTCTGCTCTTGATAATATTTCAATGACTGTATGACAGGGTGTTCATTTCTTCTCCTTACTAGCAGATGCTGCTCCCGGTTGGTATGGCATCAAAAGGTCAGCCTGCCAGCAGTTATGTCGGAGGTCTCTATGCAGACCCTACCCTTTGTGTGAGGTCAGTGAAGTGAGGTGTGTTAATGTGGTGTAACGCTCCCTATTGGGAGGGTTATGGGTGTTTAACTAAACTCCTGTGGCCATGTGACACAGGGGGAGTTGAGATTCAGCCTTAGCTTCTGGCAGAAGTTGAGCAGGTGTCTCTCCTTGAGGAGAAAATTTTGGGAGGCCTTATCCCTTCACGGGGAAGGTATAGAGCACTGATGGCGAACTCCAGTCCTCAATTGCCACAAACAGGCCAGGTTTTCAGGATGTACACAATGAATATGCATGAGACAGATTTGCAAACAATGGAGGTAGTGCATGTACATCTTTCTCATATATATGTTTTGTAGATATCCTGAAAACCTGGCCTGTTTGTGGCACTTGAGAAATGGAGTTTGCCATCACTGGTATAAGGCATAAGAGGAGGACAAGAGGTTCAGGATTCCATGGAAGGAAAAATATAGGAGCCCAGAAGGAAGAAGTTCTGAGATTCCAGAGATAGAGAGAGAATGAATCTGGAAGAAATGCTTCTGAGGAGCTTCAGAATATGAGAAGCCCCTTAAGGAAAAGGATTCCACAGAATCTTCTGGTTGAGTGTAACAGAGTGCTAAGGGAGAACAGGCTCCCTGAGAAAATTCACAGAGTTAAAGACATATCAAGCAATTCAGTCAAAGGCTCTAGAGAGGAACTGAGAAGAATTAGCTACCCAAAAAATACTGGGAGTGCACAGAGTGGAAAGGTACCTATCACAAGAGCTTACCTTTGTGGGAAGCAGTATGTGAAAGAGACTGAGCTGTACTTTTGGAGATTTTGGACTTTTGTTTGCTGTAGTGCACTATTCTCTAATGTACTTAAGACTTTGGTTTTCCTGCAACCAGTTTCTGTAAAGACTTTATTTTAAACAGCAACTTTGAGAATGAAGAATGGTTTTTCATGTGTGACTGCTGTGCAGAAGAGCCCCAAAATGAAGCAAAAATCTAAGGGTCTTGAAAAGACTGCCTTTTCTCCATAGGCGGGTACCCCAGTAGGTCATTTGAGATTTGCGTGATCCGTGATCCTCCGTATGTGCCTCTGTGCCCAACTGCTGACAGGAAAAGGGGCTACAACTGTAATTTAGCAGTTCAATAAAACCAAAATTTGGGGGGGGGTTCCCCTTTTTAAATAGCCCTGTACCACCAGCACAAACAGCAGGCCCACAAAACACAAGCACCTTTGCTGACTCTAAGAGCTGGAGGGATGTCTCTTCTGAGACTTACCTTCAGTACTATCCGGTTGCTCGAAGGAATCACTATAGTAAAAATAGCCACTTTCCCTCCCTTACCTTCTGCCTGTCACTTCTCCAAGGAGCGTGACCCTGCTAGCACTGTTAAACAGGAGACTAAAACATGACTTTCGTGCACTGCAGTTTACATGGCTGTGGCCTTAAAAAGAGAAGGCCCGCCAAAGTATATTTTCAACTAGCACTTTTTGCAATGTATTTACATGAAAAGAGCAGCGCTAATAACTAGAAGTTCCAGAGGCAATCTCCATTATTACTGATTTGGCCAACTGGGGATGCACATTCATTTAAAATGACAATGTCAGTGATATGTCATTTCTTGTCACTTTCAAAATAAAACAATAGAAAAAAAAACTCAACAGTGTTTGTATTTCTTCTTTTGTTTTTAGTGCTCACTATTTCTGAATAGCATGCACTCTTTGCAAAGTGCGTACTCTTTCTGAAACAAAAAATGTTAATCGACCCCCAAACAATACAACGCAAACAAATTCTTTGGTCTGCACACCCTAATATATTTCCACCACCAGAAACACATTTCAATGTAATACTTTAAATCACAGAATACAAAAAACAGTTATTTTTGTTTTGTCATTTATTCTTACCTTACACAAGACAAGAAGTACATACAAGTTAAGAAAATGGCAACAAGTCATTCTAATGTTTCACTTAAACAATTTACTATGTATGGAAAATCTGTGCAGCAGTCAACTGGGCAATCAGACGATATGAAAAATCAATCATCTTTTTAAATCAACAATTTATGTATTTTTCTTCATTACAATTATTTTTGCTGTGCTTGCAAGAATGTTACTTTTATTATAAGGAAAGGATTGACATTAACAATATGACTTTTTGAAATAATAATGAAACTTAAGGGTATAAAAATACAGATATAGAGCATTTAAGCACCTTTACAATAACCATGGGTCATAATTGCAAAGCATTCCACTGTTTCAATCTCTTATAAATTAAAATTTTACCATCAGCAGTCCCATGTGTGTTCGCTGTATTTATAGAGATTACCGGTATATTACTTACAAACTCCCAACTGAAACACATTCGATGATCTATATTTTCAAAAAGGGATTGTTCCATTCTGTGTCTATTGCAATACTCTGTTGACAACAGAAGTCACACTAATTTTTATTTTACCTGGTTTTAAAGGGTTACATACTGAAAGACTAAAATAAACATATTTGTGCCAGTTCCTTCTTACTGGAGGAAACCAACTGAATTATGGTTAGCACTGAGCTTTCACGTCAAAGAAAATGTATTTTCAGTCAATACAATAAATATAAGGGTCCTATATTTTAAAGACATTTTGTTACAGATCTAGAATAGGGCAAAGTATTAAAACTAGAACCAACAGTGACAGAGAAAGAGACAGAGAAAGACATTGTTGCATTCAAAAAGGATACAGGGGGAGACCCACTGAAATGAACACACAATGCTACAAATGCTGCATGATCTTAGTCCCCTGTTCTTTCCTAAAACACAGGTTTACTTCAGTTATGCACGGACAGCACTTGGCAAAAAGCTTGGAAACTACAAATTATAGATAATTAGGTGTGATTCCATTAGGAAAGTGTCATGTAAGAGCTTCAAATCAGGCCAGCAACCATGGCATTTATCAGATAACATTCAATCGCCTCCTATAGTGTAGAAAGGCCAGCTAAAAGGGGTAAGAGCAGTGTGCAACAGAAAGGAGGTATGAACAAGCTTTTTTCAGAAACTGTAATATTTCTTCTGTGCTGTATTTTCATTAGGTGTAGAATTCCTAATGTGCCTCCTCCTACACATTCTTTAAATTTTTGCTATTCTATTTCTCATCTATATTATATAATACACTTACTAACAAATTTTACTTTTTGAAGACAGCCCATTGCTGACAAATGAAAGTGGTAAAAGAAAAAAAAACAAATTCTTTTAAAGGCCCTTTTTTAAGCTTCCCATGCAAATGAAAGCAGGAAGACCAGAATAAAAGGGATGAGAGCAAAAGAATAGGGTGCAGAAAACTCTTCTTTTACAGATATAGTCCTAACACATGAAATTATGATCTCTATAGAGATATAAAATGTCCCAAAAGTCAGAGAGGGATACTTAAAATGTCTGTGTATGTTCCAAGAAAGAAATTATGGTACACACAAAAATATTCTAACAGCTTACAAATTATAATAACCCATTTTGCTTAAGTGTGTTATTTCATTAATAAAGATTTGTTTCTTATGGTAATAAACTGTTTCCCAGATACATAATTTTGCTGCACCTCTATTTCAACTTGGTAGCGTGGTGGTGCCATCTAATCCCAATGAAAGTTACCCTTTTTTTTTTTTTTTTTTTTTTAAGTATTTTACTTAATCTATTAATGTGCATGAAATGAAATGCAGATGATCCCTTATAATCCTTATGGACTGAAAGCCCTTGCCATAATGTGGCAAGTTCAGGTTCCCTTAATTCTATAGAGGCTAAGTAAAAGCACACTACAAAGGCAAATACTACATTTACACAGACAATTAGCAGGGCATACCTTCATTTCAATGACCGTCTGAAGAGCCTTTGTTTTAGCAGGTTCGGGCTGAAGTTGGGTTCTTCTGTGCAGTTCCTGAGGAGGGACACGATAGAAATAAGCTTGGCGACTCATACTTCCATTACTTAGTCAATCTAACAAAAGTACAATATGCTCCATAGCAAAAAACGAAAAAATGGTGGAAAGGTTTCCACAAGTGTAGATTTACACTTCAAAAGCTACAGGTGCATGATTTCACCATATCTCTAGCAGGTCTGCAGTCTCGATCTTATATTACAGGCTAGGCAGCCGGCACACGCACTATTTCTGAAATCTGTATCAATAATTAATGTCAACTGTGACAAAGACAACAAGTAATCACTTAGCCCAGCTACAGCACCGCTGTGCCTTCCCTTCACTATCAATCAGCCCTCAAATCACATTTTTCTCAATTATCTTACTCTAAGAAATTAAATAAGTAAAAGTAAAATCAATTTTAAAACCATTTCTATACTAGTCTCTGACATTTTAAAGGAGTGCCTTCTACTTAATATTTTTCAGCAAAACAGAAGAATATTAGTATTTATTACATTGTAACAATTTGCAACCCAGAAATGTATCTTGTATGAAACAGCCATCAGATATAATAATTACACACAATCAAGAAAATTAAGAAAAGATTTAGGAAAGGCCAAGTCCAATCATTGCACATCAGTCTCCCATTAATGGAGATGGGAGTGGGAGGAAGAAGTCCACAGTTCCAAGAAAATAAATTAAAGAAAAACAGACACTTACACCCTGTATCCTACAGCCATTATTATAACAAGAATTCAAATCCATTTAAGATGAGAAAAATGGGTAAGGAAGTGAAAGATGGCCTGTGCATACTAATACAAGGGAGGACAATTTTCAAAACCCATTTTCCCCCAGGTAAATGGCTATTTAGCTGAGTGAATAGGCTATCTGAAAACTGCCAATCTTGTACGGGGATAAAAAGCAGGCACCAGGATCAACAGCATACATACTTTTTTTTTACTTCTATGTTAAAGTTAGGTTAGAGAGAGGCAACAATGTACAAGTTTTTAAGTTTTCAAATCTACTGAGCAAATTTTTCAAAGGGGTTATGCGCAGAAAATAAGTATATATGTGTGTAAGTAGTACATGCTGTTTTATAAACATTGAAAGTTTGCATGTATTTTCAGTTTTGCGCACATTTTCCTGCATAAAAAAGGGTGGCCTCAGGATGTTCTGGGGTGGGGCCAAGAGAAATGCTAGGAAGTTACTATTTTATATGAGATTTACATAAATATATTAGGCAACTTATTCATGCCGGTTTACACCTGCTAATTATCTAGTGCAATTGATATTGGACTAGTCTGTTGTCTACTATTTTTGGTGGAAGGTCTGGGTGAACTGGGGGAGTTCAGGATGAAGTACTAGGAGGGTCTTGATAAACTAGAGATGAACTGGGCGAACTGGCGGAGGTATCAGCAAACTGGAGATTTCAAGCACATGTGCATATTTTAAAATGTCATGGTTTCTAGAGTCAGGGAAACCCTCCTGGGGAGCGGCACAGGGCTGTAAGGCAGGATTCTGGATAGAAAAGAGCCGGTCTTCTGCCTAGTCAGCTCCCTCCCCCACAGGTTGAGCCCTTGAGTTCTGGGGGTCAGCAGATCTTTGCTGTGGCAGTACATGGACTGAGTCCATAGAGGTAAGAACCAGACTAGACTAGGAAAGGCAGGGTAGGCAAGGCTGGACAGACAAGGCTAAAGGCAAGGCTTGGATGAGGTAGCCAAGGCAGGCAGGGCAGGAAGACTTGGCAAGGCTTGATGCATGGAGACAAGGCAAGACTGGATACTGGGCAGAACTTGGAATTAGACCAGAGGCAAGCTGAGGCAAGGACAGGACTCTGTTACCGGCAGGACTGGATAGGATACTTGGAACAGGCAGGAAAAGACCAACAAGACAGATTAGAATAGAAGTTAGACAAGACAGACAAGGATATCAAGGAACAGAGAACATATTAGACCAAAAGCAACAAGGCAGGAGTCCCATAGGCCACTAGGGGCAAAGGAGAAGATAGAATAGGCCTGAACACCTCATCCAGACATCAACCAGACATTCACCTTCAGAAAAAAGATAGAGCCAGAGCTACTCACTGACATTATAAATAATAAACTAATCAACCTCAACTTTCCTAATGCCTCTGCATCATTTGAAACAAGGGATATCATGGTTAATGAAATAGTGGACAACCTAAGCCCAGTCCAAACAAAATCAATCCAACCATACCAAAGCTCCTTTAAACAAAAGACATCTTGGTACAATGAAGATTTAAGATGCGAAAAATAAATACTGAGAAACTCTGAGAAACTTTGGCAGAAAAGCCATAACTCAGAATCATTTAGAAAATACAAAATCACTACTCTCTCAATACAGGGCTTCTATCAACAAAGCGAAGAAAGAACACTATGCTAAAGAGATTCATAGAGTGATTATTAACTCTAAATTACTCATTGATGTTGATAAAACCTATCCTAAAAAATAAAACCAGCTATATTGACAACTGGGAAAATTATCAACTGATATCTAACCTGCCCTTTCTGTACAAAATTCTTGAAAAAGCCCTATTATCACAACTAGAAAACTATCTAGATGACCACCACATTTCTACATCCAAACCAATTTGGATTAAAAAAAAAATTGCTCTACCGAGACTCTACTCCTATCCCTAATGAACCCCATATTACGGGGTTTTAACAATGACAAATCTTACATCCTGGTGCTAATTGACCTCTTGGCTACCTTCGACACAGTCAACCATATCCTTCTATGCAATCAGCTGAGAAAAATCAGAATTGACAGCGATGTAAAGAAGTGGTTCACCTCCTTCTTATCAAAAAAGACATTCCAAGACAAACTGGACAACCATATTTCTGACACTTTCCCAATCGACACTGGTGTTCCCCAGGGTTCAGCACTATCCACAACTCTATTCAACATCTACATGCTTTCACTATGTAAATTGCTATCTGATCTAGGAATCGCCTATGCACTATTTCCACACCTTTAATAATGTGTACAATTCTGGACACAGCATCTCAAAAAAGATATAGTTGCGATGGAGAAGGTACACAGAAGAGCAACCAAACTGATAAAGGGAATGGAACAGCTCCCCTATGAGGAAAGGCTGAAGAGATTAGGGCTGTTCAGCTTGGAGAAGACGGCTGAGGGGGGATATGATAGAGGTCTTTAAAATCATGAGAGGTCTTGAATGAGTAGACATGAATCAGTTATTTACACTTTCGGATAATAGAAGGACTAGGGGGCACTCCATGAATTAGTAAGTAGCACATTTAAGACTAATCGGAGAAAATTATTTTTCACTCAAAGCACAATTAAGCTCTGGAATTTGTTGCCAGAGGATGTGGTTAGTGCAGTTAGTGTAGCTGGGTTCAAAAGAGGTTTGGATAAGTTCTTGGAGAAGTCCATTAACTGCTATTAATCAAGTTGACTTAGAGAATGGCCTATTGGCATCAGTAGCATGGGATCTTCTTAGTGTTTGGGTACTTGCCAGGTTCTTTAAGCCTGGTTTGGCCTCTGTTGGAAACAGGATGCTGGGCTTGATGGACCTATGGTCTGACCCAGCATGGCAATTTCTTATGTTCTTAAAATACAGTGCGGACGCTGACTTCACACATGAAGGCTATCAACATGAACTATTCAAACTTAAAGACTAAAAAAACTGAAATCATTTTGTTAAGAAGAAATTCTCCAATAATACCCCCAATACTTGACCTGGGTAACTTAAATATTGCACCCTTAGACCAAGTGCGGGACTTAGCAGTACAGATTGATGAGAACCTAACTATGGAAAAACGCAAACAAATTAATCAAATCAGGCTATGCTAAACTGCGATTACTACATAGACAAACTATTGCTGACTCATGAAGACTTCTGTACAGTACTACAAACCCTCATTTTTTCAAACTTAGACTACTGCAACTCTCTTCTACTCGAAGCACCTAAAAGTCTTTCAAAATGTCAATAATCTAACTTAACCTTCTGAAATCATTACTTGCTCCTACATGGACAAACTCAATATGAACCTAACTAAAGAACTCATCACCTCTTTCTTTTTAACCCACCCCAAATAAATGTATCAAACATCTTCTCTCAACCCCCTTCTTCACATCCCTCCAGCATCTTTTGTTATAAGTGCTCCCTCATCCCTGCTACCCCATCCCTTTATATTTCTCCTTCCCCTGGCCGCCTTAGTTAATGTATGTGTCTTTTTCCTAAAATGTGTCTTTCTCCTAAAATGTATGATATATGAACACATCAAGTGAACATAATTAGAACATAATATTTATGTCATAAACCATTGTGATCTTCACTTGGAACGATGGTATATAAAATGGCTAAATAAATAAATAAGGCAGGAAACAAGGCAGGGTAGGCCCAAGGGCCTCAAAGCAAGGCAGGAAATTTGAAGGCCACAAGGCAAGGAAAGGCAAGGTCACAAGGTAAGACAAGGAGCTAGAAGGCCCAAAGGCCATAAGGCAAGGGAAGGAACGAGGGTCAGGTCACAGAGCCAGAAGTGACACCATGAGAAGACAAGGAGCTTCTGGCAAGTCAGGGTTATATAGGGCTGAGACTTTGGTGTGGCAAAAGTAGTGAGGAAGATCTTGGCAAGGATAGTAGTGAGACTTACTGAGGGCCTTTGATGGTAGGTAGGTGTCACTGCAGGAGGCAGCAAGGTAGTGGCTGCATAGCAAACGAAATCCTAACATAAAATATACCTGCCTCTGCATATAAATCAATATTTTACATGTAGATGTTAAAATTATTTTTGTACGTAAAATATATGCACGTATGTTTTTTAAAATAAGTAGAGAAAGTATGCACTTTCCTCACACTGGAAATCTTCATATACACTGAGAGACATGCATGTACTTTCAGAGGAGAACTATGTGGTATTTTATAAAACTATGTATCTGCTGCCTCATGGTTTATGAAATACTAGGGTAAATCTCAACATGCCCAGTTATGCACATAAATGTTCTACCACAATAATTTTTAAAACTATGCACACTAATTTTCCACAGAAAACAAGTGCAAATCTCTGCAAGTACTATTTCCTGGACAGTTTTCAAAGAGAAAGTCTGCAGGACAAAATACTTGCCCATGGAGTTTTGAAAATTGCCCCCATAAAAAGTAGTTAAATGAGAAGGCTCATCGAAAATTATCTGACTGATATTTGATGGTACACTTGCAAGGAAAATTAAGTCAAAAAAGACCCCCCCTGTTTTCCAAACTTTTGGACACGGAGCAGCCTCAGAGGGAACTTTCCTTCCGCCTCCCCCCACCTTCCCCTTCCTTCCCCTACCTAACCCACCCCCAGCCCTATCTAAACCCCCCTACCTTTATTATAAAAGTTTCGCCTCGCACACGATTCCCCAGCCTGGGAGCAGTTTCGGAGGCCTCGGCCACGCCCCCGAAATGCCCCCGGGCCGGAACCACACCTGCGGCCCCACCCCCAAATGACGCTCCGCCGTGACACGCCCCTGACATGCCCCCCCCAGGAAAGCCCCGGGACTTACGCGCGTCCCGGGGTTTGTGTGCGCCGCTGAGCCTATTCAACATAGGCTCGGCGCCCGCAGGGGGAGCTTGGGGCAGGTTTTCGGGGGTACGCGCGAATCTTACGCACGTACCCCTTTGAAAATCTGCCCCTTAGCATGCTATGTGTGCTCATAATTTTAAGTGGTTACACAAGCAAATGTTAATATGTATCTTCCTTAGGAGTTTGTTGGCTTTAATGAGCACCGCTAAGCTGATTTTAAAACATGCGCGTGTGAAGGAAAAGGCCAGTTTAGCCAATTAGTCCACCAGTCTGAATAGACTATCCCTTGGTCATTGAGACCCTCCTGGTTCTTCAGCCTGCAGTCCTCCCTTTTTATCCAGGCCCTCACTTAGGGATTTTAAGCATAAAACAAGTTTTATTCTACCTTTCACCTGAAAAAGAGCAGAAGTAAATATGCGCAGGTAACTGCCCGATGCGTGCTGCGTTTGCTGGTTTTAAAATCGTGATTTACATTTGTAAATGTTGGCTCCGCCCCAGAATGCACCTGACCCGCCCCTTTTTTCCATGTGTTCTGTTGCTCAGGTACATGCATATACGTGCATAATTTTCCATTTTTAAAATAAGAGCTGCTCACATTCAGCCCATAAACTTGTGTATATGGGCCTTTTAATGCAAGCAACTCTTAAAATTCACCCCTAAATGGGGAAATTTTACTAGCATGTGCAAAAATATAATTAACAACAATTTCTCTCTTCATGTTAAAGCAGATTAGACTAATATTTGTCTGAGCTGATAGGCGTGCAGAGGATCCTGCCAGGAGAAAGAGTTGGTTCAGTGGTTCTTAAACCTATCCTGGGGGTCCCCCCCAGCCAGTCAGGTTTTATTAATGACAACAATAATAATAATATTTTATAGTAGTACTGGCCATATGCAACGCTATACAATGGTGACAGGGTTTCAGGTATAAGTCGTCCCTGACAAAAAGAGTTTACGATCTAGGTGGGTATCTGAGTTTTCAGGAAATCCACAATGAATACGTATCATATAAATTGGCATGAGATGGAGGCACATTCCTTGCTTCTTGAGGTCACAATTATAGATTTGCAATTTTTAAAATCCATTTTCGGTTATGGATATAACCAAATAGCAAACCTGTCTGCCAAAAATCAGGTCCAAGAAAACAAAGAGGTAGGCGATCTATGATACCGTCAGGTGAACACAAAAAGAATAGATGCCTGGATCTTTTTCAACGCTTTATTGGTGCAGAGACATGTCAAATAAAATCGCCCGACTCAGGCCGAGTTTCGCAGCTTTACAGCCACTGCCTCAGGGGCTCCACTATTCCACTATTCCAATCAATGATGTTGTTTCATCCAATCAATTGTACTAGTATGCCGGCAGTACAAGAACAACTTATGCACGAAGGTTAAAAATGCATGCCAGCATAACAGACCGCAGTCTTCTCTGAAGATTCTCTCAAACTCTATTAGGTTCGATGGGGAGGTAGATAAACAGCTATTTTCAAGTTCCTCCAGAGTGTTCGAGTGGGTTCAAGTTCAGGCTCTGGCTGGGCCTCTCAAGGACATTCAAAGACTTGTCCCAAAGCCACTCCTGCGTCGTCTCGACTGTGTGTTTATGTACATTGTCCAGTTGGAAGATGAATCATCGCCCCAGTCTGAGGTCCAGAGTGCTCTGGAGCAGGTTTTCATCAAGGTGTACTTTGCTCTGTTCATCTTACCCTCGATCCTGCTTAGTCACCCAGTTGTTGCAACTGAAAAACATCCCCACAGCATGATGCTGCCACTACCATCCTTCAACGTAGGGATAGCATTTTTAAGGTGTTGAGCAGTACCTGGTTTCCTCCAGACATGACACTTGGCATTCAAGCAAAAGAGTTCAAACTTGGTTTTATCAGACCAGAGATTCTTGTTTCTCAGGCTGTCATGTGCCTTTTACTGAGAGTGGCTTTCATCTGGCCACTCTACCATAAAGGACTTATTTCTGAAGTGCTGCAGAGATAGTTGTCCATCTCTGCAGCAAAACTCTAAAGCTCTGTCAGAGTGATCCTCAAGTTCTTGGTCACCTTCCAGGACCAAGGCCCTTTTCTCTAATTCTCAGTTTTGGTAGGCAGCCTTCTCTAGGAAGATTCTTGGTGGTTCCGAACTTCTTCCATTTATGGAGGCCACTGTGTTCTTTGGGGCCTTCAATGCTGCAGCAATTTTTTTGTAAGCTTCCTCAGATCTATGCCTTGACACAATCCTACCCCAGAGGTCTACAGACAATTCCTTTGACTTCGTGGCTTTGACTTTGCTCTAACATACACTGTCAACTGTGGGGCCTTATATAGACAGGTGTGTGGCTTTCCAAATCATGTCCAATCAAATGAATTTACCATAGGTGGAATCCAATCAAGTTAGAGAAATATCTCAAGGATGATCAATGGAAACAGGATGCACCTGAGCTCAACTTTGAGTGTCATAGTAAAGGGTCTAAATACTTATATAAATGTGATATTTCAGGGTTTTGTTTTTTTTTTTAAACTAATTTGCACAAATTTCTACAAACCTGATTTTACTTTGTTATTATAGAATATTGGGTGTAGGTTCATGAAAGAAAAATGCATATTATCCATTTTAGAATAAGGCTGTAACACAACAAAATACTGAAAAAATTAAGGGATCTGAATACTTTCTGAATGCATTGTAAGGTGAATTTTAAAAGCCCAACGCGCACATTAATTAGGGCTTGCGTGAATGTGTTGGGCTCGTGCGGGCCAAGTGGATTTTAAAAACTGCTGAGATACATGCATATCTCCCGGAGCACGCACATCTTGTAAGTTTTCAAAAAAGGGTGGGGCATAGGCATGGTCTGGGCAGGGCATGGACGTTTCAAGATGTGAACATGAGATGTGCATGTAAATACTTATGTGATCCGGTGCATGCTGAGGCCCCCTGCCACGTAATTTTACTTCTGATATGGATGCCGTATAAGTTATAAAGTAAAGATAAATTGGCAGATATGCGGGGTTTTAAGGGTCAGGAATAACTGGGGGGGAGTGAAGGCTATTAAACTAGGGGAATTTGTAGGACCTCTCTCTTAACTGGGTGAACTGGAGACAAACTGGTAAAACTGAAAATGACATCGGAGCGCATCCCTTTTAAAGTCCAATTTATGAGGTAGAAGCAGCATCTGCGAACACTTGCGTTGGCCCACCTATTTATTTATTTAAAATCTTTTCTATACCGTCGTTAAGCGGGTGCCATCACAACGGTTCACAATAGGGCATAAAAATTATATGTTGTATAAAGTGTCTGGAATTCTAACTCTAAACAGGTGCCATCAATATAGTGTAACAAAATTTCACAATAAATATTATTTGGTGGGTGTTATAAGTCATGTCCAGTTTTTTCTTACTCCACTATAAGATATAGTACTACTTAACTCTAGTTCTTTGTTGTTTAAAAATAAAAATGAAGAATTTAGAATATGAAAAATGAGAAACACACGCTTTAAGAAAACAGGTGTGTGTGGGGGGGTTTGACTGACAGCTACCAACATCTCCCTGGGTTCTCCTTTCAATTCTCTTTGTTGTATGCTTGCTTAAATAGCCATGTTTTAAAACTTTTTCTGAAGGTTTTGATGTTTCTTTGCAGTCTGATTTCTAAAGGCATACATGTAGTCCCTGGGCACGGGCCAACAACGTCCCTGGGCACGGGCCGACAATGTGCACACATGTGCGCCCACATGCCAGTTAGCAAATGTTGCTTACCTGATGTAACAGGTGTTCTCACAGGACAGCAGGATGTTAGTCCTCACAAATGGGTGACATCGAGGATGGAGCCCACCACGGAAAACTTCTGTCAAAGTTTAAACAGAACTTTGACTGGCCCCTACTGGGCATGCCCAGCAAGGCACTGACCCTGCAGCCAGCAGGGGTCTCCCTTCAGTCTGATTTTCAAAGCTACAGGCAGTGCCTAAAAAGTAAAAACAAAACGAACCCAACACCGCGGGGTGGCGGGCGGGTTTCGTGAGGACTAACATCCTGCTGTCCTGTGAGAACACCTGTTACATCAGGTAAGCAACATTTGCTTTCTCACAGGACAAGCAGGATGGTTGTCCTCACAAATGGGTGAGTACCGAGCTGAGGATGTCCTGACTTGCACCAAATGCTCCCAACGACGTGCAACAGGCAGTACAAGTGGAGTGGAATTTGGGAAAGGGCATCCGCACCCTACCGGGAAGGTGGAAGGGTGTTGGTACATCATGTTGGAAAAAGGTTACGCAAGACAGATTGGCCGAAGATGGAGTCCTGTCTTCCAGCTTTGTCCAAACAATAGTGGGCTGCAAAGGTATGGAGAGAACTCCAGGTTGCAGCCCTGCAGATGTCAGGAAGCGGCACCGATCGAAGGTGTGCCACTGACGTCGCCATGGCCCTCACAGAGTGTGCTTTGACACGGTCTTGGAAAGGAATGCCAGCCTGCTCATAGCAGAAAGAAATGCAGTCCGCCAACCAGGAGGAAAGAGCCTGCTTACCCACAGGTTGTCCTAACTTGTTAGGATGGAAAGAGACGAATAATTGAGTGCTCTTCCTGTGAGAAACTGTACGGTCTAGGTAAAAGGCTAGAGCTCGTTTACAGTCTAGGGTATGCAGGGTCTGTTCTCCAGAGTTGGAGTGGGGCCTGGGAAAAAAGATAGGTAGTATGATGGATTGATTGATATGAAACTCAGAAACTACCTTAGGTAAAAATTTAGGGTGAGTGCGGAGTACCGCCCGGTCCTGCAGGAGTTTAGTGTAAGGCGGATAGGTAACTAGGGCCTGTAATTCACTAACCCTGCGAGCTGAAGTGATAGCCAAAAGGAATAACACTTTCCATGTGAGATACTTTAACTCACAGGAGTGCAGAGGTTCGAAAGGAGGTTTCATTAGACGACCAAGAACCAGATTAAGGTCCCAGGATGGGGCCGGAGGCCGTAAGGGTGGCTTCAGATGGAGCAAGCCTTTAAGAAAACGTGTTACTAGGGGTTGTACTGAAATAGGGACACCCTGTACACCTTTATGGAAGGCGGCTACCGCACTGACATGCATCCTAATGGAAGAGGTTTTAAGACCTGATTCAGAGAGATGCCATAAATAGTCCAAGAATTTGGAAATTGGACAGGAAAGGGGATCAAGGGACTGAGAAGTGCACCATGATGTGTACCTTTTCCATTTGTATGAGTAAGACTTTCTTGTGGAAGGCTTTCGTGAAGCTATCAGGACTCGAGAAACGGAATCTGAAAGGTTGAAAGGCTGAAGGACTAACCTTTCAACATCCATGCCGTCAGGGACAAGGCTTGGAGGTTGGGATGGAGGAGGCATCCGTCGTTTTGAGTGAGCAGATGCGGGTCCTTTCCCAGAGGAATGTGCCTGCGGATGGAGAGATCCTGGAGTATTGGAAACCATACTTGGCGTGGCCAGTAAGGTGCTATCAGGATCATGGTTCCTCCGTCCTGGCGTAGCTTCACGAGAGTCTTTGACACAAGAGGAAGTGGGGGGAATGCGTAGAGCAGACCGGTTGTCCACTTGAGGGAGAATGCATCCCTCGGCCGAGAGTTCTGGCTCCGAATGAGAGAGCAG
The DNA here is from genome assembly GCF_901001135.1 of Rhinatrema bivittatum. Lineage (NCBI taxonomy): Eukaryota > Metazoa > Chordata > Amphibia > Gymnophiona > Rhinatrematidae > Rhinatrema > Rhinatrema bivittatum. The sequence goes on from NC_042618.1 coordinate 379,383,225, forward strand.
TAATCGTCCACTTTGTGGTTCTGAGGGGACGCAAAGAGGTCTATGCGGGGAGAACCCCACTTGTGAAACAGAGAGGTCGCTACCAGAGGATCGAGTGACCACTCGTGCGGTCGGAAGACACGGCTCAGCCGGTCTGCCAATACATTGTCTACTCCCGGCAGGTAAGTGGCCCTGAGGTACATAGAGTGGGAGAGGGCTTCCGCCCAGATCTGCGCAGCTTCCTGACACAGAAGGAAGGAGCCTGTGCCTCCCTGCTTGTTTATGTACCACATGGCCACTTGGTTGTCCGTCTGGATTAAGATTATCTGATGAAAGAGATGATCTTTGAAAGTGCGGAGCGCATAGCGGATTGCTCGAAGTTCCAGGAAATTGATCTGGTGTTCGGCTTCCTCGTTGGACCATAACCCTTGGGTTTGAAAATTGTCCACATGGGCCCCCCAACCGATGTGGGAAGCGTCGGTGGTTAGGATAACTTGCGGATCCGGTGGAAGAAAGGGTAAGCCCTGAAGGAGGTTGACCTGAGTCGTCCACCAGGTTAAGGATAGGCGCAGCGCTTGTGTGACTGTGATTATGGAGGACAGAGGCTGAAAAGCTTGAATCCATTGTTGTCGTAGAGTCCATTGTGTTACCCTCATGGCTAGTCTGGTCATGGGAGTGACTTGAACCGAGGATGCCATGTGTCCTAGGAGAACTAGGAATTGGCGAGCTGTGGCAGTGTCTTGAGACTGGAGCTGGCGAGCCAGGGACATTAGGGTGTGGACCCGTTGTAGCGGAAGGTAGGCCTTTGCCTGTAAGGTGTCCAAGTGTGCCCCAATGAAAGATAAGGTTTGAGATGGGACGAAGCAAGATTTCTCGTAATTGACAAGAAACCCTAAGGAAAGGAGTGTGTTGATTGTCAATTGTAGGGAGGACCGGGCAATCTGAGGGGTGGAGGCCCTGATCAGCCAGTCGTCCAGATAGGGGTATACGTGGACACCTTCCTTCCTGAGGAATGCTGCTACAACTACGAGGCATTTGGTGAAGACCCGTGGAGCAGATGCCAGACCGAAAGGCAGTACTCGGTATTGATAATGGTCGCGGCCTACGAGAAACCGCAGATATTTGCGATGGGATTGTGTTATCGCAATATGGGTATAAGCTTCCTTGAGGTCGAGGGAGCATAGCCAATCCCCTCTCTGCAGCAGAGGGAGTAACGTGCCCAGGGTTACCATCTTGAACTTTTCTTTTTGCAGATACTTGTTGAGGGCTCGAAGGTCTAAAATTGGACGTAGCCCTCCTGATTTCTTTGGAATTAGGAAGTATCTGGAATAGAATCCCTTGCCTCGTTGAGAGGGAGGAACGAGTTCTATAGCATTTGATTGCAGAAGAAGAGATACTTCCTGTTGTAATTGAGCCAAATGGCTGGATAGACTCCACGCTTGAAGCGGCGGGGAGTCTGCCGGAAGAGTTATGAAATTGAGGTGGTAACCCTGTGCGATAATCGCCAGCACCCACTGGTCTGAGGTAATCCGTATCCAATGCTGTAGAAAGTGGCACAGACGACCCCCTACAGGGATGTGGGGGAGTGGGATATGGCATGTGCTCCGAGTCGGGAAGTCAAAGGCCTGCCGCAGGCCCGGGGGGTGGGGCTACAGCAGGTCTTTGTTTCCGAGGTTGGCGTGGCTGAGGTCTGGTGGAGGATCGAGCCGGACGAGGCCTAGTCGACGGAGGGTAATAACGACGTGGCCGAAAGAATGACTTTTTGGAGTCCTTCTTAGGTGGTGGTTTGGAGGATACCTCAGATGGAACAGACGAAAGTTGTTTCAACGTCTCGTGGTGATCCTTCAATTCCGCCACAATTTGTTGAATCTGTTCTCCGAACAGATTATCCCCTAAGCAGGGTAAATCGGCTAGACGATCCTGAACCTCTGGGCGAAGGTTGGATGATTTTAACCAAGCCCAACGTCTGGCTGAGATGGCAGTAGCTGAGACTTTCGTGGAAGCATCGAAGATATCGTAGGCCGTTCGGATCTCGTGCTTCCCAGCTTCAAATCCTTTGTGAAGGAGGGCTTGAAGCTGTGGCTGGTATTGGTCCGGTAAGGTGTCAGCGTAGTCCTGCATTTGTTTAAGGATAGCTCTGTTGTACTGAGTCATATAAAGTTGGTATGAAGCTATACGAGATATCAACATAGCCCCATGATACACTTTCCTTCCCACACTATCAAGAAATTGGTTGTCCTTGATAGGGGGAGTGGAAGAGTGTGGCTTTAAACGCTTGGCTTTCTTTTGCGCAGACTCAACTACAACAGAGCGATGATCCAGTTGAGACTTCTGAAATCCTGGTGCTGACTGAACGAGGTAGGTTGAGTCAGCTTTTTTATTGACTGGTGACACAGATGAAGGTGATTCCCAGTTTTTCTTTAAAAGATCCAGAAATACTTGGTGAATGGGGATGGAAGCGATGATCTTGGGGGCATCCAGAAATTGGAGCAGCTCCATCATTTGGTGCCTGTCATCGGTCTCAGATTGCAGCTGAAAAGGCACAACTTCTGACATCTCCTTTACAAAATTTATAAAGGAGAGATCTTCAGGAGGAGATCGTTTTCTACTCTCTGTAGGAGATGGTGGGGATGGTAAATCTGTATCTGAAGATGAATCATCACCCCAGGTATCATAAGGATCATGTAAGGTTTGCTGTCCTGAAGGACCTGGTAGAGGATCCAAAGGCATCGATGGAACCGGTGCTGCAAGCGGAACAATGAACGGCATCGAGGGCTTCGGGGCCACCGATGGAATCGGTGCCGATCTTGGAATCGATGGAGCCGAAGGATAAATCGGTGGAAAGGTATGTGAAGGCACCGATGGAACGACACCGGACGGAGGAATCCGGAACGGTGTTTCTCCTGTCGATGAATGTCCTTCCGGAGATGATGGTGTAGTCGGTGCTAATGAAATCACCGATGGAAGGGCGCGCATAAGTGCCTCCATACGATTTAATATCGGTGCCAACGCTTCCACTATAGGCTCGGTGGTCGGTTCCATCCTCGGTGGCAGAGTCGGTGCTGAGGTCGGTGCCTGAGGCGGTGCCGGAATCGGTGCCGGAGGCGGTGCCGGTGGAGGCTGGAATCTTCGCATCGCATTCTCGATGGCCTCCTGGACCAGCCGGTCCAGTTCTGCCCGGAGACCAGGGGTAAGCATACCCGGCTCGACGGGAGAGGGAGGCTGAGGCAGGGCCGGAGGGACCACCGTAACCGGTGGGATCACGGCCCCCGCACCCCGGGAGGGTGAGGGTTTCCTCGGTGCCTGCGAACGAGACGTGGACGGTGCCAGGTCCGACCGAGGCTTTTTCTTCGGTGGCTCGGCCTGTTCAGAGGTCGATAGTTGCGGATCCTCGACGGGCCGAGACTTGTGCCGTCGATGGCGATGCTTATCCTTCCGATCTCCTCGGTCATCCGGGGAGGGGACAGGAGTCGACGGCCGAGAAGTCATCGATGGTGGACGGTCACCGGCGGGTTGGCGATGGTGGTGCAACTTCGACGGTGCCGGTTCCGATGACGTCGATGCTATCGATGGCGTTGGGGTGGGTGCATGGAAGAGGAGCCCCATCTTCTCCATCCTGGCCTTGCGACCCTTAGGTGTCATTAAGGCACATTTGGTGCAAGTCAGGACATCATGCTCACTACCCAAACACATCACACAAACCCTGTGGGGGTCTGTGATGGACATAGTCCGGGTACAATCCGGACAACGGCGGAACCCCGTTGCCATGGCCTGAAGCCAAAATTTAGGCTGGGGATCGGTAAGTGCCAACAGGCCTCAAGGGCCAAATTCGACGGTAGTCGATGGAAAAAGGCAAAAAACTTACCGGGTTCCGTAAGATGACTAAAAATTTGTCGAAGGGAGACCCCTGAGGGGCAAATTTTCTTAGGAAATTAACTTCCAAATTCCTGTCAGGAACGTGGTTAGAGAGCTCCTTTCACCGCGTGGCAACTGCTGCGCGGAAAAAAGAAGACTGAAGGGAGACCCCTGCTGGCTGCAGGGTCAGTGCCTTGCTGGGCATGCCCAGTAGGGGCCAGTCAAAGTTCTGTTTAAACTTTGACAGAAGTTTTCCGTGGTGGGCTCCATCCTCGATGTCACCCATTTGTGAGGACAACCATCCTGCTTGTCCTGTGAGAATTTACGTTACCATCCATTTATATAGGTATGGCTAAAAACATAAGTCATTTAGGTTGAAACAGAACATATACCAGAAATTCCAGAGGTTGAAATGGATAGCAAGAATATAAAGATGGGTACAAGATGCATATATACTGTAATAAGGCAAGCACTTTGAGCCAAGGTAATAAGAATACATTAAGTAGGAGTAGTCCAATGGTGGATGAGAAGGTGGGCTCAATACGGAAGCTCTGGCATTCAGGTAATAAAGGGAAGAGGGGTCTCTGCTTTGGAATCTAAAGGAAGGCTTGGTCGAGTAGCCACATCTTTATTTTTTCAAAAGACAAGGTAGGTTGTTTCAAGGCATAGGAGTAGAAGTATCTTGTTCCATGCTTTGGGGGCATAGCAACTGAATGCATGAAGCTTCATGCAAACCAATCTGGCCAAAATCAAAGGAAAGGCCAAAATCTGGCCAAAATCAAAGGCCGATGCAATAAAGGCGCGTAGAAAGCAGGCGCTGAACATTCAGCACCCACTCTCTTAACGCTCGCATGGCGCATCCTTGCTAACGCGAACCCAGATGGTTTTCATGACTACCATACGCCGGTCACGAAAACAGACGCCGATAAACCCAGCATCGGTTTTCATGACCACCATACGGCAGTAAGGGAAACCGATGCCAATAAACCCGGTGTTGAACCTTTTTCACTTACGGCAGCCGCAAGACCCTGCTTTTTTTCAGCAGTCAGACCGACAGGCCCCCTGTAAGGTAAACACAGCTTAGCGGGGCAAAAGAAGGTGCTTATTCCAGGGCCTTTTGTCATGTTTCGCATGTTAACAGATGAGGACAGAGAGCTGCCTTACTGCTGGATGATTTCCTCTGCCGCTTGTATGTTTCTCTCGGGTCTCAGAAAATTTGTGAAACTGTGTTTCCCCCAGTGAAAAAATAAAATCATGTATTTCATGGCTTGGCGTTGACAATGCCAGGTTTATCGGTGTCTTGTTTCCCTTACTGCCGTATGGCAGTCATGAAAACAGACGCCAGGTTTCTAGTTTGCTGAAAATACAACGCCAAGTTTATCAGCGTCGGTTTTCCTTAGCGGCGGACAGCCACAAAAACCGACGCTGATAAACTCGGCGTCAGTTTTCAGCGACCTAGTCATGAAAACCAATGCCATATTCATCAGCGTCAGTTTTCGTGGCTGTCCGCCGGTAACGAAAACCAATGCCGTTAAACTCAGCGTCAGTTTTTGTGATGGGCCCAATCGTCAATTTTTTTTTCTTTTATTTCTTTTCTTTTTCTTCTTTTTTCGATGCGCACATCTATTAACGCCTGCTCCTGGCAGGCGCTAATCCCCTTATTGCATTAGGGGATTGATTAGCGCCTAGTCTACCACGTTAAGAGTGCGCTCAGCGCACCATATTGCATCGGCCCCATAGGAAGGCTGTTTGGGAGTGTCTGAGCTACCTTGTGGGAGTGCAGAAGAACAAAAGTTGGGAGAGATAATCAGGGGCCTGTTTCTTCACACACAAAGACAAAAAAAAAGTTTTGAATTTTATCCAACAGTCGACGTAACCAGTACAATTGGCACATTAAAAACAACCACCCTAACCAAATAAAAAACACTGAAATTAAATTATCGAAATGGGGAAGGGAGGGAGAGCGGGAAGAACAGTTTCAAGAAAGTAGCACAATAATAACCTTTAGAAACAAATAATTCTCCACAGCTTAGACAATAATACAAGACAAAATTTGCAGGATAAAATAAGTCCAGATTTTTGATCAGTATTCACATACTTTATGAGATCAGCTAAGCAAAGTGAAAGTGAAAGAGGAAAGCCAATTAATGAATTATGAATGAATTATACTCACATTGGTGGTCACCCATTCACTGCTACTTTCAGCATGTACTAATTTCTGCCATGCTATGGCATTAGTAGTATGATATTAAATCAACCTCAAAACGCTTACACAAGGTCGTAAGGCGATGTTTCTTATAGTTTTATACTGCTAACACCTGCACCTCACTGTATTTCTCCAATCTACACCTCACTAATTGTGTATCTCCAACCTCCAGAAACCCACCCCAAGTCTTACCTGCCCTAAGTGTACTAGAAATGTACCCAGGAGCCTGTGTATGCTATCCTATAATATACACCTCAGTCAATGCAAACCCTATTGATGCTACAACCCCATACTGTATTTTGTATTTTTATTCTGTTATAACTTGATTTGAGTTCTCTTGATGGGAAAGCATGAATTAAATGATAATGATGATGACTTACAATGAAGAAAACATCATAGGAAAATAAAGATCGTAATGGTCCAGTAATACTACTACTATGGAGATGATTAGGGTTTTTTGTTTTTTTTTTTGCAAACTTCACTATTCTGTCACAGCTATATGAAAATCAACAATTCTATTACATTAATGGATGGAAAGCAAAGATTTATTTTCTGTTAGCCAGTACACCACAAAACAAGCAAAAGGAATGGTACCCCAAAAGTTGCAATGCTTAATATAACATATATTCCCCAAATTTGTTAAATTGCCTTTCCTCAGACCAGCAGACCTTTTCAGTACAGTTTTTATTCATTGTTAACTTTAGAGTTTTTTCTCTGGTAAATATTGTACAGCATGAGTCTGTCATCTTTTCTGTTTATACCTAATACATCTGCAATAACCTTAGGAATCTTTCCTCACCTGTAATATTTGGTCAGTAGGAACTTACGTTCCATAAAGCAAAGAGGAATGACAGCAAAATGAAAAAATCTGAAAAATCGTGGCCATAGTTAAATTTGATTCACAAGCATTCTTAAAGCTATTTTTTTTCTACTAATACTGAGAATCATATGAGTGAAAAACACATATTGATTTTTTAGCCCTCTGGCTAGGTAGAGAGTGCATCAAGCCAAGTAGAGAGAACATGGAACAAATCCAGTCTTCTTTCACCTTTCATCACTCCAAATCACATTAAATCTTCACTGATGGTAACTGTGCTGTTCGTACATATGACTGGGCATGTAAAACTGCCCCCTAAACCCCAAACTCACCCCACAAACCTTACCCCGAGTTCAGGTCCGGTGCTAGGATTTTTGCTGCCCTGTGCAAACAATTACTGTCCTGCTCCCCCAGATTCATTCAGTCCAGCCCATCAAATAAACCCCCAAACTCACCCCGAGTTCATAATGCCCCATTACAGAGGTATAAAGAGTTCAAAAATCAGTGGGCCTCCGCAGAGGTTCTCTCTCTCTCTCTCCCTCCTCCACCCCCCTCTCTCCCCCCTACTGAAACGGGATTTGTGATAAATCCTGTTTCGGCTGTAACACACAGCTATTGCAGGCCCTCAGGGAAAAGGTGTAGTTATTTCCGGCGTTAAATCCCGCAAAAGCATGCATCACGTTATCGCATGCAACATTAAACAGCCCTTATTTCCATTTACTCCGCCCAAACTCCTCCCACCCAAATATAGTTTTCAAATTTGCATACGCATTTCACGATTTGATGAATGATCCCCCTAAGTTTGGAGATTAAACTCCTAATTTATTTATTTACTTATTGAAATTTTTTTTATAGCCTGCTCCCTCCAATATTATTGTACAGAGTGGGCTACAAAAACTACATTCATAAATTAGTAGATACGCATAAATAAGCAAACAACAAACACAAGCACAAACTCTTCAGCATAAGGCTTTGGGCCTATATTCTAAAAAATTACGAGGACTGAAAGGAAACTCTCTCTAAATCCAAAATAAAATTCACACAGACATTAGAGGTCACCTACTTTTATGCAAGCAGGAATAAACCAGTCCAGCAGTCTCTAGTGGGGGTGTTGTAGCAAAAGTGGTACATTGCTCTACTCCAGTGGTTCTGAACCCAGTCCTCGGGACACACCTAGTCAGTCAGATTCTCAGGATATTCACGATCAATATGCATGAGATAAACCTGCATACAATAGAGGCAGTGCATGCAAATCTCTCTCTCATTATCCTGAAAATCTGACTGGCTAGATATGTCCTGAAGAGTTGGTTGAGAACCCCTGCTCTACTCTACATTACCCTGAACTAACTAGAAGATCATACTCCTTCACAGAGATATCAATGTGACCCAATAAACAAACCCATCTCTTCTTTACACAATTCTGAAGCCACATTCTCCAGATCTCCTAGGAATGCATAATCTGACATCTCTAAACTGTGCAATACAGAGCACACTATCTGCAATGTCCAGATGGAGAGAAATAGGGAAAGTAGCCATCTGGCTAGCACACCGCAGTCATAATATGGCTGCTATCTCATTGAGCGTGTGACCTATCTCAAAGAAGCCCAAGGGCATCTCTTGACTTACACATATAATACAGGCATATGGTGTACTGTGGGGGGAGGGGGAGGTATATAGGCAAGAGTGGCATCCACAAAGAAGTGAACACATTTGGATGCAGAAAAATGACAAATAAGCTCCTGAAGCATCATGAGTTTCATTCCTCGAGACCTAATTTAAGGATGCTGTTGCTCATAATTAGATTTTGGATTTGGATGTTAGAGGGCTTATAACTTGAGCATCATTTACCAAATCACATTAGGTGTTTACCGTGCCGTAAATACCTTGCAGTAGCAATAAAGCGCAATATTTTAAATACCACGCATTAGTTTACCTCAGATATCATTGGTATGGTAATAAGCTGCTTTGCATGTAAATGCTTTGCAAATGCATGCTCAGCAGCTCATTACTAGGTAATTTCATATAAATAGAATGCAGCTTGCCTGAAAATTCACAAGGAGCATTATTTTAATGAAGGTTAGTTATAACTCAGGAGTTACAGCTAAATTTTCCCCACAGAATCTTGACACTATAATGAATCCTGATGCTATTAGAGCCCAAACCAAAACACTCCCCCTCCCCAAAATAAGAGATCCCCGTCATACCCCACCTTGCCGCCCTACAGGCGGGCCTAGTGCCAGATATTAAAAAAATTTAAAAACTCAGTACGACCTCTTCCTCTCCTTTCATAAGCCCACCCCTTAGAAAAAAGTGACCCCCTATCCTCAAGGAACCAAACCCCTGACACCTCCCCCCCCACCCCCCAGTCATACCTCAAAAATCTGATGGCCTAATATTTATTTATTTATTTATTTATTTACAAGTATTTGAATTCTGCAATTCATTACCATAAAGCTGTTCAAAGTGCATTACAACAGCATTAAAACTACATTCTTAACAGAATCTTCCTACAGTTATTGTAAATAAATTATAAATAGGGGCCAAAGCGCCTCATTCCATCTGAAGTAAAATGGTGCCAGCTGGCAGTATTTCAGCTTATGCCTCTATCACATGATGTGTGATGGCAGCTGGTGACATTTTGCCTCAGACAGTGAATGGCCTAGAGCCTATGGGGCGCTCGAGGCCCTAGTAAGCTACCAGTATTTTTTGAGGCATGACTGGAGGAAAGTTGAGGAGAAATTAATTTTTCTAAGGGGCGGGATTGAGAAGGGAGGGAGAGGGGCTGCACCAAGTTTATGTTTAATTTTTTTTTTTTTTAATAACAGGCACTGGCCCTACCTCTACAAGCAGCACAGGGATGGGAAGGGAATCTCACAAGACCCCCCTCGAGGGGGGGGGATTCACATGTTGTGGGAGGGGGTGGTTGGTTCGGGCTGCTTTAGCCCTTTAACACAATGGCAGTCCCGGGCCGATGAGATGCTATCACCTGGTATTCGTGGGGGTACTAACCCGCAGTATTTTTCCACCAGGAGAAAAGTGCTGTGGTTTAATAAATGGCCCCCCCCCCCTTAATTTTGTACCTGAGGCAAAAGAAGGCAAAGTGACTTGCCCAAGGTTGCAAGAAGATTCAGTGGAAGAAGCAGAATTTGAACTCTGGCTTCCCTGGTTCTTAGCCCACTGCTCTACAAATAAAAAACTGAGATGTTATCTTCCAATATTTGCCATCATTTGATAACATGTTTTCCTTGCATATTTTACCTAATCATATCTTTAACATGAGTGTAGCATACCAGTGGTTTTATGGTCACATTTTTTCTGATTTCCATGATTTGAGAGAGTACTCTGAAGCACTCTGTTCATGATTTTTAATATAAAACACTTGCAGATGTTTACATTAAAGACAGTTTATTGTGTTTATAATATGTTAAAGTCAAATGTCCTCAATTGCTGCATTCTCTAACTTTTTATGTTTATTAAAATTAAAACCTTTTTCAAGAGTATTAATGGAAAGCTAACTCATAACAGTCTATGCTGCATCCTATAATTCTTTTTGTACTAAAAGCTCACTAATTGCACTCAAGAGGATACATGTTTAGGGAAACACAAACTGGTATTATCTCTCTTGGTGGATACTTTTGAGAAGACAAGGTCAAAACCTTTCAGTAAAGGTGAAACCTAAACCTCCCTTGGAAAATATTTCTGTCTGTTAGCAGCTAATCAAGGGCTATCAAGAACAGGAACACCCAGTGCCCGATTTATTTTCTTAACCTGTCATGATATGCTGGCAAGATGCAAAACAGCATTAGCAAATGCAATTCTACCATGGAAAAAGCTGTGAACTCTTTAAGGAAGGTAGGTCAAATCATAATTATTAATCCAGTTCTATAGCAGCCAACTTTTAACAATGCCCCATTCAATATAATTGTGTGCAACAACTTTAAAGTAGCATTTTTCAGGGGGGGGGGTGGAGGGGAGGGGCTTCATTTCTCAGTACATATGTAATAATCACCTAAACATCTTTGGGACAGTTCCATTAATATTTCAGTATCATTACCTTCATTTGACAAGAAGTTACCTGTGCAAACATGTGCCTGAGTAAGTTGCATATTTAATGAAAATGATACACAATACTGAATATTCTTGTATTACAAAGCAGATGGTAGATGGCAAAGAATCATCTTATTTGACTAAAATTACCAAACTGCAGCCGAATAGCTAACAGTAATACTAAAAAGCAGAAAAGCAACAAAGTAATTATATGTACACAAGAGAGCATCTTTTATCCGTAACGGCTGGGACTAGGCTTGTTCTGAATAATGAATGTTTCTGGATAATAGAAGTTTTCCAATAGAAGAATCTTGGATAATGAGAACTCTTCCAGATAACACATTAAGCCAATCAATTTTCAAATAATATTTTTCCAAATAATGGAATATGGGCTGAAGTCCATGATATTTTCAGATAAGAGGAGCTTTCAGATAAAGGAACGTCAGATACAAGGGGCTCTACTAGTCTACTATATAAATATTGAAGGATAAAGGTACGCAGTGTGTAAACTGATTTTTTTGAATTTCCATGAACCTTTAAGCTTTGTGTAAAATACTTTTAACCATAATCTGTCCGTGACAATATTTTTAAAACTTTGCATATCACAATATCTTAGAAATTCATATCAATTTCTGAATGTTTTATAATGCAGGGACTGTTTCCCCTAGACAATTAGATAGCATTTAGTACAAAGCACTATTACAACTCAATATACATCTTACAAATACCCAAAGTACCTGAATGTAATCAGCATTGAATCTCCACAGACTGTATACTTTGTACTCATAGGCGTACAAGCTAATTTTCAAAGAGAAAACGCCGTGTAGAGTTTCTCTTTGGAAATCCTGTGGTGGGCTAGTGCCACGGGAATATTTAAGCATAGAAACATGATGACAGAAAAAGACCATGTGGATTATCTAGTCTGTCCATCCATACCAATTGCTCAGCTCTACAATCCCTACCACTCCCTCACAGAACCTCTTGTGCTTGTTGTTTTCCTGAATTTAGATACTAGTCTTATCTATACTGGAATGCTGCTTCATACATACTTTTCTATACAGAAATATTTCCTTAGATTATTCCTGAATCTACCCCCCTTTCACCCATGACCCCTCAATGAAGAGCCTCCTTTCTATTGAAAGAAATCCGCCTCCTGTGCATTGATACCTTGGAGGTATTTAAATGTCTCTATCATATCTCCCCTATCCCACCTTTCCTCTAGGGTATAGGCGTTTAGCTCTTTAATCTGCCCATACACTTCCCAATGAAGATCACATCGACCATTTTAGCAGCCAACCTCTGGATCGATTCCATCTGGTTTATATCTTTTTGAAGGTGCGTTCTCTAGAACTGTACACAGTATTCCAAATGAGGTCTCACCAGGGACCTTTACAGGGGCAAAAATGACCTTTTTTTTTTTTTTTCTTGACCATTTCTTTCACTATGCACTGCAGTATACTTCTGGCTTTTTCCGTCGCCTTATCCACCTGTTTGGCCACCTTGAGATCATTATATATGATCACCCCCTCCTCTTATTTCATACATAAAAGAACTTCACTCCCTAGACTGTCCCCACTCCCTTGGGTTTTTACAGCCCAAATGCATGACCCTGCATTTTCTTTAGCATTAAATCTTAGCTGCCAGACTCTAGACCATTCCTCAAGCTTCACTAGACCCTGGTTGTCTCTCCTGTTGCAGATTGTTATCTGCAAAAAGATAAAACTTTCCTGATAGTCCTTCTGCAATATTGCTTACAAAAATGTTGAAAAATCCTGTCTAAGGGCCAGTCCCTGCAGCACATCACCAGTAATTCCCCTCTCCTTATGTAGCTTAATTTACCACTTCACTCTGTCACCACCCACTCAACCAATTTCTAACCCAGTCACTTTAGGGACCATACCAAAGATGCTAAGTTTATTTCTAAATCGTCTATGCGGAATTATGTCAAAGGCCTTACTGAAATCCAAACACATTATATCTAATGCTCTGCCCTGATTCAATTCTCTGATCATACAATGAAATTGATCAGATTTGTCTGACAAGAGCCACCTCTGTTAAAGCTATGCTGCTTCAGAACTTGTAATCCATTGGATTCCAGAAACTGCATTAACCTCTGTTTTAGATGTGATTCTATTAATTTACTCACTACAGAAGTCAGACTAACCGGCCTGAAATTCCCAGCCTCCTCCTTACTTCCACTTTTGTGAACAGAAACCACATATGCTTCTCTCCAGTCCTCCAGAACTACTTTCAGCTCTAAAGAAGCATTGAAAAGGTCAGCCAGCAGAACTGCCAGAAATTGAGGTTTACCCTTCTTCCAATCCAATTTTGTGTCTGTTTTCCGCAGTCCTATTTATATATTCCTCCCCTTCACCTCTGAGTCTTACAATGCCACTTTTGTACTTTCTATCACTAAAATATCTAAAATAAGTCTTGTCCTCCCATTTTACCATGTTTGTTATTTTTTTTTCCATTTTCATTGTTGCGTGTGGCGGTCGCAGCTGTCTGCGGCCGCTCTGCCTCACCTCTCTTTTACCTTTCTCCTCCTCCTTCGGAAGGATGGCTGCCTCTGCTGCTGTTTGCCGAAACCCTCGGCGTTTCCGAGCCAGCATGGGCGCCCCCGTCCGCCATGCTTCTTCCTGAGGCCTCTTAGGGCGCGCACGCTGCCCACGTTCTTAAACACATCATGGCGGGAACCTCGGGGGCGGCCCCACCGCATGACATCGGTACCTCCGGGTATTTAAACCTCCGCTCCAATACAACGAGTTAGCAAGGACTTCGGTTTTGCTACTCTGACCACTTCTAAGCCGCTCGCTTGGAATCTTCACTACCCTCCAAGGTATTTCGCTACCTACTGAAGCTCTGGGTACCCGCTCCTCGGGGGCCCCCCGCTTCTACTTGCCCTCCAGGGTTATTCAGCCTAACCATCAGGACATCCGTGCCTCAGGGGTCTTGTCTGCTTTATTCCAGGTACCCTCGGTGTTCCTAGGTATTCGCTCCTCGAGAGCCTATCCTGCTCTGGGTATTCTGCACCACGGACCACGGGTCCTTCTCTTCATTCGACTCCCGAAGGAAGCTATCATTGCTGCTACCCAGTGAGTACTACTACGTTCCAAGCTCTCCTCGCTCCACCCTTCAGGTTCACGGCCCATCCCGTGCTGCGGAACACTACCAGAGCTTCGCTACATCTGGGTGAGATCATCAACTACTGAGACTATCTGGAGCCTTACTGTGATATCGCTGGACTACAGCACTGTCCGTTCCTCAAACAAGGATCATCTTCATCACAGCAGTATAATAGATTCCTTTCCTGTGTCCACTTGCTATTGAGTCTAGCCTGGCGATGAGTCCTCCCCACGGGGCCCCTCCCCATGGGAGGCCTCATTGCCACTTAGACCAAGAGTCCACAATATGCCACAAACCCAACATTCATCTTTGCTCTCCTATTTTCCCAGATTCTCCTACCTTTTCCAGATATTGTTGCCTGCCTTACTCTTTCTGTGATCTCTTTTATTTTATAAATGCTAACTTATTTTTATTTACCTTTTCAGCTATTTCTTTGGAAAATCATAGTGGCCTCTTTCCCATCTTACCTTTATTTACATTCCTAACTAAAAAGTTAATTGCCCTAACAATAACTCCTTTTAGGTTTGCCCAATGCTCTTCTACTTCCCTTACATTTTCCCATTGAGCAAATGACTCCTTGAGCTACTCTCCCATTTTTTCTGAAGCCTAGGATCCTTGCCTTAAAATGAGCTATCACTACCTATGTTCTAATACTGAACCACATCAATCAGTGATCATCCCAGATGACCATCAGCTACAACATCAGAAACACTGTCCATGGAGGTGAAGGAGCAAGGAAGCGCCTGCTATCGGACTGCCATTACCTGTTGGAGAAGAAAAAGGGATGAGGAGGGCTCTCCCGGCCCCCAATGGACCCACAGCAACCGGTTTCCTTAATGCTGATGTCATCAAGGGGCGACTGGCTATTTCTTTAAAAGCCAGCCCCCTGTGGCGCTTGCCGTCGCCGGCGCTTGCCGTCACCGGCGCGTTGCCGAAGGCGCGCACGTCAAAGGGACACGTGGCTTTGTTGGAGTTCTTCGAGAACTATTTGGAATCTGGACTTTACATTTTCAACTTATATTCACTTTTTAAAAAACTGAGTACTTGATACGTTTTGCTTATTTCTTAGCTTCCTAGTTCCAAAACCTCCACCCAGGAAGGAAGTTGAGTGAATTGGAGATTGTTGTGAGGAGAGAGTTTTGAATCTCTGTTTTTCCCTATAACGATGCCTCACACTAAAAGGAAGGCCAAAATTAAGGAGATGACCACATCATCTCCCTTAATAGAGCCTTCCCAGTTGCAGATTCCTGCCTTCTTCACTCCAACACTGTTATGGCTCTCCTCCAGGAGAGGGAGGAATCAGCAATCTGTTATCGCTCTCCTCCTCCAGAGGGGAGGAGTCAGCGCTCTGCTGTCACTCACACCACCAGGAGGGCAGAGAGAGCAATCTGTTCTGCTGTTTTCCTGAAAGGGGGAAGAGTAACGATATGACATGACCTGCTCCTCCAGAGGGGAGGAGCTAGCTATCTGTAGATCTGTTAGCAAACTGCTGTTGGATGCTCCTGTAAGGAAAGGAGTAGCAATCTGTTACGGATCAACTCTCCAAGGAAGAGGAGTTGGCAATCTGGTATAATGATACTCTTCGCTACTGAGATAGCAATCTATCATGCCCCCTGCTACGGAGTAGCAATCTATATATATATATATATATATATATATATATATATATAAGCTGCTGGCAAGAGAAGTAGCTGTCTATATAATACTTCCGTGAGCGGAGTTAGTGGTCTGTAATGGTTGGCTCTCACAGAGTGACAATAGTGAAAGGAATGACCACTTGGAGGAAATGGTGAATCCCTGGGCCGATGGCAGATGACAGCGCCCTGACAATAGTGAAAGGAATGACCACTTGGAGGAAATGGTGAATCCCTGGGCCGATGGCAGATGACAGCGCCCTCAGGAGGAGATCCTGAGAGGAACCACCTACTAGGCTAGAATATGAGATAAACACAATAGTTCTTTATTAGACTGGAAGCTGGGCCACCAGAGGTGGCAGTAGTGAGTCGCTTTGCTCAGCAGAGCTTAAGTCCTTCTGATACTGGTATATAATCTCTGGGTCGCTGAGCTGTAGAGAGAGACTAGAATTAGTGAGTAGACAGGGTATACTGGATACAAGATGGTACACTCACAATAGTAGATGTCTGCAATGGTCTCTATGCCACAGAGAGTCTTCAGTACATTCAGGAACAGGAGCCATAGGCGAGCACTGGTTCCCACAAACAGTCTGTAATAAGAACTCACAATAGCTGTATATGAAATGGCTTCTAGAGTAGAAGAGTGTCTGTAAAAGATTCTAGGAACTTGGGCCCTCGTGGAGCGAATACCGGTTCCTATCTGCAAGCTTGCCGATGTAACTCTTGATCTCTGTACCTGCGATAACGTCTTGGATGGAAGGGAGTCTTCAGAGCTATAGGAATGTAGGCCCTCGTGGAGCGAGTTCCGATTCCTATGTAACAGAACTCACTGTGTTCACGTCCACGATCGCTTCCAAGTAATGAGGAGTCTTCCTAGTGTTCTGCAATATGAAATCAAGAAGTGAGAGCGGAGCCCCCGTGGAGCAGGTACTCCTGGTAAGTTTGAAAAGGCCGAGCAGTGGGGAAGGCTTCCCCTTGCTGACTCGGATCGTTGTTGCAAGTATCGTGGACTGCCGAAGCAAGTCCTGTTGGAGTTCCTTGCTAACTCATTAGAGGTTAGCAAACAAAGACCTTTTAAAGTACAAATGGATGACGTCACTACGGGGGGACGCCCCCGAGGTTCACGCCCTTGCTGGTACAAGTCTGGAGCGCGCGCGCGCACCCTTACGTCATCAGGAACATGGCGGATCCGTAGAGTCAGGCCAGCCTGAGGGAACCGGGACCAAGGAGGCGGAGAGAAGCTGTGGCCGCATCCGTCCATCAGAGCCAAAGGGAGTCACATCCCAGGTAGAGAGGGTGGAGCGAGGGGCGAG
Organism: Rhinatrema bivittatum; assembly: GCF_901001135.1. Taxonomy (NCBI): domain Eukaryota; kingdom Metazoa; phylum Chordata; class Amphibia; order Gymnophiona; family Rhinatrematidae; genus Rhinatrema; species Rhinatrema bivittatum. Next base: position 379,400,202 of record NC_042618.1, read on the forward strand.
AAGAGGCATGAACGCAACAAACACATGGTATCATACCGGAGGAAAGGGCCAATGAAGAATCAGGCATAGAGCGGATGCTTGTTCTTCCGGCCGAAACATTTCTAAGCCCCAGGGCTCCGAGTACTCCTCCTCCACCCCAGTTAATGCTTCCAGATTTTCTAAATATACAAGGGGATCAAGGGGATAAGAGAGGAGGGGGCCTGGCTAAAGAGGGAATTAGGGAAACAAGAGTGGAAAGAAATATTTCCTTATAATTGGAAAGACCCATACAAATAACATTAGAATCCCTCTGGTCTGCTATGAAATCTTTAGAGACTGCGATTCTTAATTTAAGAAAGATAACAATGGATTCAAAACAGCACTTTACAGATATTGAAACCTCTATTCTAAAGTCGGATAAAGAAAGAGAGCAGATGGAAGCGAGAATAGTTAACTTGGAAAGCTGCCATCAAAGACTTGTAAAAACTGAGATATTATTTTTTATTTTTATTTATTTATTTAGGGCTTTTTTATACCGACATTCATGATACCAATCATATCATATCAGTTTACAAGAAACAATGGTGCAAAAAACATTAACATCAACATGAACAATAGGCGAAGAGAGAACAAGTGAACAAAAGTTACAATAAAACAGGGACACATGAACTGGGAGGAGGAAGAGCCAGAGACATGGCTAACTCAGAAATAAATAATATCTAGTCTCAGAAATAAATAATATCTAGTCAAATATTCAAGATTATAATAAAACATGTACTCAGGACTGGATTATTTCAAATATGTAAATATCATATACTCAGGGCTGTAATAATATCATATGTTCCTGACTAAATAGTGTCAGTTCATAAAACTCGGGACTAATTAATGTATAGTCAGAAGCCAAGTCAGGGATGTGGTACGTCGACTGGAGAACCATGGCGAGTTGTTATAGTTGGGGCGGTTATAGATCAGGGAAGGCTTGTAGAAATAGCCATGTCTTGAGTTTCTGAATGTCAGAGGCTTGAAACTATCGAAAACTCATTGAAATATCTAAATCTTAAGAGTATTGAATTTTCCTAGACATTCTTTAATAACATCTCAAGATATGTTTAAGGAATATTTAAGTCAAGTATTAAAAATGCCACAACAAGCTATGCCAGCTTTCTCTAAGATATATTATACTACAGCAAAGGGACCCATATCATCAGATGGCAAACCAGGAGAAACCTCATTAAACTTAACAGCAATTATTGAGGCTACTTCTGAAACAATCATTACCACTAGATCTACTTTGCATGTCTCTTTCGTTTTCGTTTCAGATAGAGATGCAATTTTTCGCCTCTACATGCGAAATAGAATGGAACTTTTTCATGGGGAAAAAAATTGGATCTACCCCGACTTCTCTAGATTCATTCAAGAGAGGAGGAGGAAATTTCTTGCCATAAAACAAGAGATGGAAAGTAAGGGGGGAAAAATGACCCTAAAATTTCCCTGTAGATGTGAGCTACTGTATCAAAATCAGAAATATATATTTTATGAAAAATCACAATTACGATCCTTTCTAGACTCTCATACCTGTGAGACTTTAGCTACAGGATCTGAGCCAAAGTAGATATATACTATGTGAATCTCTTATTTTCAATTGTTAAGGGGGGTTAATTCCCTAATTTACCTTCAACCGCTTATTAATGCATCTTCTTATCCTGGGGATTACCCCTTAATATACAGATTTGAAATATGATTTCCATTTAAATATTGTAATGGTTTATAGTTTATAAATGTATCTGTATTCCTAAAATTTATTCCTTTATATTTTGAAATGGCATAAATAAAAAAAAAAAAAAGAAACACTGGCCATATTGGTAAGCACCAGGTCCAGTATTGGCGCCCTATGTGGGTTCTGTTGCCAGTTGATGTAACAGTTCTCCCTGCAGAGAATCCAGGAACTTCTTGCTTCTAAAAGACATTGCGCCTGAGACGTCCCAATCAACATCTGGCAAATTGAAATCACCTAGCTACAGCACATCCTCTTTTAAAGCAAATTTGTAAATATCCTCCATTAACTGTAAAACGTTATCACATAGAATGATGTTATCTATGTGTTAACTGTAAAACGTTATCACATAGAATGATGGTATCGAAGTTCAATCAATCAATCAATCAATATTTCTATATCCATTTCTTCTGCCTGCGGTCTGTATCTCATACCATTATAAACAGATGTTACATTCCCTCTTCCCATGTTAATCCACAGTGCCTCCTCCACTCATAAGCCCAGCAGTTCTGTTGCTTTAATATTATTTTGTATATATATTGCCACTCCTCTTCCATTTTGTCAAACCCTGTCCTTTCTGAACAGATAAGGTGCCCTGACATAACTATATCCCAGTTGCCGCCTTCTGTGTTCCATGTTTATATGACAACCACTATATCCAAGTCAGCCTCTTCCATGACTGTCAAGATCCAGAACATTATTTCCTTAATGTACACAACTTTCCAGATATTGCCCTTTTTTTCTGCATTTGTATGCAAGTATTAAATCATTTACTCTCCTACTTACCAGAAGACTTAATCTAGCCCATGGGCTTTTTTCACTCATCCCTGACAATCCTAGTTTACAGCCCTCCTCAGTATTGTGTTCTAGAAGATACTTCGCCCTTTCTTTGACAGGAAGACATCTCTATTCAGAGTTCTTGGAACACCATTACGTGCATAGTACATAGGATAAAAAATGCATAAGGATTTCAAAATGAAATCTTGGTACATACTAAACCAGGCCTGTCCTAACCCTGGAGAAGGTCCAAAAACTGCTATTAATCAATAGGGAAGAGCCACTGCTTGTTGCCAGCATTAGTAACATGGGATCTATTTAAAGTTTTGGTACTTGCCAAGTACTTGTGACTTGTATTGGCCAGTGTTACAAAAAGGATACTGGGCTTGATGGACCCTTGGTCTGACCCAGTATGACATATCTTATGTTATGTCCAGCCCAGCCCACCTTGTCTCTTCATCCCATTCTCACCTTGTCTCTCAACCTGTCCAGCCTAGTCTTACCCTCCTGCCTGCCCTGCTGTATCATCTCATCTCCCTAGCCTGTCCTCAGACTGACTTCTGGATCAGACCCTCGCCTAGACACAGACCATTCTTGCTTGCTGCCTGCCACTGACCCTTGCCTGAACTATGACCATTCTCACTTTCTGCCTGCCTCCAATCTTGGCCTGGTCCTGAACTTATGCATGCACTACTTCCAGAGAGACTCTTGCCTAAGATCTGCCAGCCCCTGGCACCCAAGGGCTCAACCCAAGGGGAAAGGGGTTGGTATAGGTGAACCTCCTGACCAGTCTCTTCCTTACAAAGCTCCACCAGCTGTCGGTGAGAACCTATGGGGCTACTCTGTAGGCTGTGTCAATCTTACCACACCAGCAAGGGTCCACAAATCTTATAAAAAAAGAATAAACTACAATCAAATTCACAACTAGAGCCACTAAGCCGCAATGTTTTTTCATGGGAGGTTTCCCACTATTAGAGGGAGGTGTTACCGTGATAATGAGGCCCCTCCCTTGAAAAAGCATCATGGTTCTATGGCGCTTTATTTTGTCTCGTGCCCAAACACCGAGGGACAAAACAACACAGCTAGCAACCTTTAAGGTGTGATTGTGGCCCCAATTTCAAGGGACCAACATTGCTTAAATGGGCTCGCCGCTGAAAAATAGCCAGCAAAAGAGTTTGACAGGGATCAGGGCTAATTCCAAGCTCAACCCCAACACACTCCCAGCCTCCCTCACCCTCCTCCCACACTGCCAAACCTTAAAAATTAAGCAGACATTTCCGTGACAGGGCCCAGGGCATCCCTTAGCCCCGTTTGTCACCATTTTTCAAAATGGCATAGACCTAACCTTGCCCATATCATGTGACTGAGGCACGGTTAGGGCACTGCCATTGACCAGGCCGAGGGCTAGGGGCACCCCAGGCACCAACGTGGGAACACCTACCTAATTTTAAAGGTTTGGGGATGTAGGTGGAAGGTGGAGTGTGCGAGGGGTGGGATTCAGGGGTCCCACTTAACCGCAATGATTTTTTTTACATTTTAGGGATGGGGAAGGGGCGAGAAGGGGTTCACTATACTCCCCATGAGTTGGTTGCTACATTGGGGTAGGGGTGGGATTATAGGATGCCCTATTTTCTATGGAAAAGGGGGTGGGGTGACAGTATTTTATTGAAGTCTGGGTTTAGGGGTGGCTGTCCCCACAAGACCTCTTAAAACTTTTATATTTATTTATTTATAGGCTTTTATATACCGAAGATCATGTACTAGTACATATCGCTTCGGTTTACAGAGAACCAACAACTGGAAATTACAGCAAACAAAAATGAGTGAATACATTGAACATGGGATACATAATAAGGATTAAAGAGAACCTCAAGAAGGCAAAACATCCAGACATAATTATATATATATTTTTTTATTATTATTTATTTATTTTTTTTTTTTTAAACAACTTTTGGGTGTTAGGGATTCCTTGATAGAGTTGAGCGTGGGTCAGGGCTCACCTCCAGGTTGAAAGGGGGCCAGGGCTCACATCTGAATTGAGTCCGAGGTAAGCCAACTCCCGTTCAACAATCTTTTTTCCAGTGCCATCTTTTTCCCCTAACATGGCCCTTTAAATGTAATGCGGGAGCACCAAAACCTGCGTTACATTTAACAAATCCCCAAGAGGTGCTATTTTCTCAGTTAGCCAAGTTAAAATCAACATGGTTTCTGAAATCCAAATCAACACGGTATCCGAAAAGGACACAGTACTGAATCCCTCCTCCTGTCTTCCTTTGATTCCATAATCTGTGGTTTCGATTCAAACATAGATTACATCATAATTTTCCTCAACATTTCTGCAGCGTTTGATATACTAGATCACAATATCCTCTGTTTCAGTCTCCAAAACATTGGTATTAACGGGAAAGTCCTTCAATGGTTTAAATCTTTCCTATCTCAAAGACTACTCCAAGTTAATATTGGCCCACATCACTTAAACTGGTTTTACACTGAATCTGGGGTACCCCAAGGATTGGCTTTATCTGCAATCCTATTCAACATATACCTATTACCACTCTGCTCTCTGCTATCTGGACTCAATATAAACTTTAAAATTTACACAGATGATACTCAATTTATTATACCATATAATACCCATCTTGGAATCACATCTTATCCCTAGCCACTCTCTACCTAAAGACAATAAACACCTGGTTGTCTCATAATCGTTTCACCCTAAACACTACTAAAATTGAAATACTTCATCTATCAACTATTCCGGATTCTATTTATCCTCCCCCACCAAATCTCAAATTTGAAAACTGCTCCATTTCCATATCTAGACAAGCCTGTAACTTAGGGATGATCCTTGATTCCAAACTAACCATGGTAAACAATATTTCATTCATCACCCAAACTTCTTTTTATAAACTCCGCTTACTAAAGAAATTAAAACCTCTCCTCTGCCCACATGATTTCCGCTCCATTCTCCAAGCTCTAATACTAACCAGTTTGGATTACTGTAATTCCCTCTATTTAGGCCTTGCAGATTACATTCTATGTCCCCTTCAAATAATCCAAAATTGTGCAGCCCAACTGATCTCTAATACACGCCGCAATAAACACATTACCCCAGTACTGAAACAATTATACTGGCTCCCTATTCTCATCAACGTATCCAGTACAAAATTCTGACCTTCAATTGTAATCTTATACATAGTACATCTTCTATTTGGCTATGCTCAACTCTTCGACTTTATCAACCACCACGTCATTTAAGCTCAATAGACAAAAATGATTTAGTAGTCCCAACCATTAAAACTGCCAGATTAAACCTGACCCGGAATCGCACCTTTTCTGTGGAAGGCCCCATTGTGTGAAACTCTTTACCCAACTCTATTCGGCAACTTACAACAAAAAAAGAATTTTAAAAAGCCATCAAAACCCACTTATTCTCAATAGCCTTTCCTGAATTTGTCATAACCACCTCTTATTTCTAACATACCACGTTTTTTATTGTGACTTATTATTTTGGTTAAATGTATTTTTAAATATGTATGTTTTCTGTGAACCGCTTAGATCTGCCAAAGCTTGTATAGGTGGCAGAGAAAAAACGTTTAAATAAAATAAATAAACTATTAGCATGAAATTTACTACTAATGATCTTGCTTGCATACAAAGCAGATCATTGTAATAGGAGAGGGAACCTGGCCAGGGCCATGCAAAATATCTTGTATATCACATGCTATATGTTGCTTAATGTGCGTTAGAGCACTACCGCAGCTTGATGCATCTCCCAGTCAGTTTTCTATCAGTTTTACTACAATGTAACATACTCTAATCTCAAATATTACATTTCATATCAATTTTTAAGTTCACACCCTGAACAATCAAGTCTTAAAATAGTACACATCTAAAATTATATTTCTATCCATCTAGAAAACAGAATACAATTCAAAACCCTCTGCTTCGTCTTCAAATGCATGAATAAATAATGATAAATAGGCCCCTGAGCATCTCTCCTAACCTCTTTTCTCCTATACCCTAACAGGAGAACTCAGATCCTCCCAAATGGTCTACTAGCTTCTGTCAGACTGTCTTGTACAAGACTTCAGGCATTCGGCTGCAGTGCTCCAAAAATTTGGAAGAAAGTACCGCTACACTTTGCCTTAAGCCATGTTATCTTACCTTCATGAAAAAAGGCATTACTGTTCGACAAAGCTTAAGCCTCTCAAAAGAGATTAGTTTTAGAGACTTAACTAACAAATTTCAAGCAAAGGACCATAACTCAGACACCCCAGTCTCTTGTACCCTAGATTCTTACTTTGTCAGTACCTGCTGCCAGCCTATTATTAATGCATTTCTATTCCTGCACTTTTGTAAGAGTGCTTTGAGAGGAGATAAGCCAGTTGGTGGTGGTGAAGAAGCAGAACGATAACAACAGTATAATACAATTGAACTGATCAGACTTTTGGAAATAGCCAAAGCTGTAGGAATGTTGAAGTATACTAAAGGTTAGCAAGAATGCCAGAAGTCAGCATTAAGTTTCACTTCTACCTTCTGGGCTCAACTTACATGAAATGATATGATTTACAAGAATGCAGCATTATTAGCATATATGAGATAAGAGATTTAACCTGTTAGAAAATTGTTATGCCTACAAAGAAACTAACCCATTGCTGTGCAGATCTGGCAGATTTCGTGAGCAGGCCTGGCTTGGTGGGGGAGGGGGATTGGTGGTGGTTGGATTTTTCCAGTCCATTAGGCTAGGACTGAGTGGTTTGAATTAAAACCACTAGGGATTTGGGAACCAATTGGTTCCTGAGCGCAGGGATGGTTGGGTAGTGGGTGGAGTTTGGGCATCTTCGGGGTGGTGCGAGGCAGTATAAGGTGCACGTGCCTGCCAATGCTGTATTTGCTGCATCCGTTTTTGACACAGGTTAGTGTTTCCCCAGAATATAAGGAGGCGGCAATGGTGGCTGAGGAGGTCATGGAGACAAGCGGTAGTCTGCAGGTCTTGGCAGCAACAGCAGCATCCTGTGGCAGTCAGCAAGTGTTGGCGGTGACAGAGACTCGTGGTGGCACGTGCTAACGAGCACCACGACCTCCCTGGGTGCCCTGGGAGGTCGTGGTGCTCGTTAGCACGTGCAGAGACGCGGGCCTCCTGGGTCTCCTGCTGGGAGAAGGCCTCAGCTGCTGTCTCACTGTGGCCTGATCACGGGCCTGCTCTTGTTCCTTCACGCAATGCTTCGGACCTTCGGCTGTCTGCGGCCACCTCCACTGCTACAAATCAGCTGGAGGTGTCTGGTGCTGTAGTGGTGAGTGCTTCAGTTGCTGCCTCTGCAGGGGGAGAGCTCCTGAGTTGGGTCCTGGCCACAGTGTGGACTCAGAGTTGGGGGGTCCGGTTAGTTCACGGCCGGAGTGGGATGGGCCTAGTATCTGAGGGGCTCTGCATCCTGGTATTGAGGCCTCTACTGGAGATGATAGGGCCGGATCCGTGATGGGTGCTGGTTTTTCTGCTGAATGGGGGTGGGGAGCTGGTGGTTTGACAGCTAATTTTAGAGGTTCTTTGGATAAATAGGACCCATACTTTCCAGCTGGGGGGAGGGCCCCCCAGCATCTTAATTGGGGTCTTGTTTGAAGGGGAGGTTTCCTTCTCCAGGTGGGGGTAACTGGGGTAGCTCTTCATGTTTTTGGCCATCTAGTTTTGATATTGTTGAAGCCACTCTGGGTTCCTCTGGTCAGGGTTCTTGGCCCCTGGTTACTCTATGGGTTGGGGCCCTTTCTATGAGTTTTCTCTGGGACCAGCTGGGGGCCCAAGGTCAGCAGAGTCTTATAGGCCTGCTGTTTCAGCTGCTCCTCTTCTTTCACAGGCGCATCCATTGTGTGAAGCCTTGGATGGTCCAGGTCCCTTGTGGAGGGAAGGATGACGGAATGACCCGATGTCTGTGGTGGCCAATGCACCTGGTCCTTCGATCCAGACTACGAGAGAGGCTGACCTGTGCGTCGAACAGCAGGGTGAGTTGTCTGAAAATCTTGGTAGAGGGGGCGAGGGTCTCGTCTCAATCTGTTTCGGCGTCTATGGTTGGGGGTTTGTCTGTTGGCGGGGGTGTGGTAGGAGAGCCTATGGTTCCTGGGTGTAAGTCAGGGGATTCTTCAGAGGTTAAGAAGCAGGACAAGTCAGAGCAAAAGAAGTGGTTTGGGTCCAGCTCTTCTGATTCCTTGTCCTCTTCTTCTTGCTCTTCTGGTTCTTCAGTTGCTTTACCTGTAGTTGTGGGGGGAGGGGGAGGTGAAAAAAAAAGGGCTGATAGAGAGGGCAGGGGGCCCCCTCTATCAGCCCTTTGGTACCCTTTTCTTAATTGTGTGAGGATGTGCCTAGGTCCCTTAGGAAGAAAGTTAGGCAGCGTAAGTGTATAGATATTTTTCAATTATTGGATGATCACAGAGGTAAGAGGAGGGAGAAGAAGAAGGGGAGTGTGGAGCGATTCTCGGGGACTCAAAAGAAGGTGGCGTATAATTTGTTTATTTATTTATTTATTTCTTTTGTATACCGACATTCGATCGAGATATCACATCGGTTTCCAGAAAACAGGTTGAATAGAGCCGGAACTGCCCTATTTTACATTGTAACAAGAGAACAGTTGATTAAACAATAAATATAAGGAACATTGTAACATATGAATAAAATTAAAATTAAATATTAGATGTGGGTATATAGAAATGGCATATAGCCTATATACAATATGTACAATATGACTTGGTTATGAGTAGGGTGGGGGACAGGGAAAAGGGAGGTTACGAGAAGGGTGGGGGACAGGGAAAAGGGAGGATAGAGAAGGGGAGGAGGGGTTATGCGTTCATGCAGAGTAGAAGTTATGCGGTAAGGCTTTCAAGAGCGTTTATTATAGGATGTTGGGGTTCAGGAGGGAATGCTTTCAAGAACAGCCATGTTTTGAGCTGTTTTTTTAAAGACTTGCGGTGAGGGTTCGTTTCTTAGCTGTGGGGGGAGGGAGTTCCAGAGGGTAGGGCCAGCTATTGTAATGGCTCGTTTGCGTGTTGTATTGAGGTGAGCATTTTTTAAGAGTTGGGATGGAGAGGAGACCTGAGTTGGTGGATCTGAGATTTCTTTGTGTGAAATATGGTTGGATGTTGTTGTTTAGCCAGACCATTCTGTTGTTGTTTATTTTTTTGTGAAGAAGGGTGAGGGTTTTATACTGGATTCTTTGTGTGATGGGCAGCCAGTGGAGGGTCTTTGAGAGTGGGTGTGATGTGGGAGGATTTTCTGTGATTGGTGATAATTCTGGCGGCGGCGTTTTGTAGAACTTGGAGGGGCTTGATGTGGATTTCAGGAAGTCCAAGGAGGAGGGAGTTGCAGTAGTCGAGTTTTGAGAAAATAATTGATTGCAGTACTGTTCGGAAATCATGCAGTTGGAGGAGAGGTTTGAGTTTTTTAAGTGTTTGAAGTTTGAAAAAATCCATCTTTGATTATATTGGAGATGTGTCGTTTAAAGTTGAGTTGGCTGTCGATGGTTACTCCTAGGTTTTTTGTGGATGGTGTGAGTGAGGTTCTTGATAAGTTTGGCATCCCAGTGTTGTTTGCGCTTTCTGTGTTGTTTGAGGGGGTGCTCTCGAGGGGGGAAGCGGGACGGTCGTCCTGGATGTGAATGATTTCTGTTTTGGCTTGGTTGAGGCAGAGAGATAGTTGTGATAGCAGTTGAGATAAATTTGAACTGAGTTTGTTCCATCTTTCCATGGTGAGTTCAATGGATTTGGTGATGGGGAGGAGAATTTGAATGTCGTCTGCATAAACGAAGTAGGTGAGGTTGGCATCAGAGAGGTATTTGCATAGTGGGAGGAGGTAGATGTTGAAGAGGGTCGAGGATAGTGAAGAACCTTGAGGGACGCCATGGGTGAGGGGCACTTGGGAGGATTCAGAAGAGTTTGTCTTGACAATGAAGGATCTGTTAGAGAGGTATGATTTGAACCAGTTGAGTGTAGTGTCTTGCAGACCGATCTCTTTAAGTCTGGTGAGGAGAGTTCTGTGGTTGATGGTGTCAAATGCGGCTGATATATCGAGGAGGATCAGTAGAAATGTCTTGCCACTGTCTCGGCCTCTGAGGATGGTGTCGGTGAGGGAGAGGAGGAGAGTTTCTGTGCTGTAGAGTTTTCTGAAGCCGTGCTGTGTTGGATGGAGAAGATTGTGGGCATCGAGGTGGTCTGTGAGTTGATTGTTGACAGTTTTCTCGATGATTTTTGCTAGGAATGGGAGGTTGGAGACTGGTCTGTAGTTTGCAGGATCAGATTTGTCGAGTTGCGGTTTTTTTATGATTGGTTTGATGATGGCGTTTTTGAGTTTGTCTGGGAAGATTCCTTGTTCGAGGGATAGGTTGATGATTTGGGTTATAGGTTTGGCAATAATCTCTCTGATGAGTTTTAGGGTTTTGATGGGGATGGAGTCTACGGGGTGGGATGCTGGTTTGGTTTTTTTGATGAAGGGTTCAATTTCTGTAGATGCAACAGGAGTGAATTGGGTCCAAATGTGGATGGGTGGAGGGATATTTGTTGAGTCGTTGTGGGAATGGGGAATCTTGGCAATGATGTTGTCGACTTTGTCCTTGAAGAATTGAGCTAGTTTGTCACTGGAGATGATGTTGGAGTTTGGCATTGTGTCATTCTGGATTGGGTTGGTGAGTTCTTTGACGTATGAGAAGAGGGTCCTCGGGTTGAATTGGTATTCATGAATTCTGGATGTGTAGAAATTGCGCTTTGCTGTGTTGAGGTCAGCTGTATATTTGTGTAGAAGTGTTCTATATTTGTCTTTCAGGTTTGGTGTAGGTGTTCGTCTCCATTGTTTTTCGGTTTGTCTGAGCGTTCGTTTGGATGTTTTCAGTTCGGGGGTGTACCAAGGAGCATTTTGTTTAGTAGATGATCTGATTTCCTTTTTTATTGTGGGGCATAATGTGTTGGCTATGTCAGCGTTGATGGAGATCCAGGAGTCTGTAGCTGAGTTGGCATCATGTAGGTTGATTGTTTTTAGTGCTTCCGGGAGTAGCTCTGCTAGGTCTTCACTGGAGCAAGGTTTGGTGTATTCAATGAAGCAGGAGTCTGTTTTTGCTGTGTTCGATTGATGTTGGAGCTTGGCTTGAATGAGGTAGTGGTCGGACCATGGAGTTGGAGTAGTAGTGGGTGATTCAGTTGCAGATATTTTATTGTTAATGAAAATTAAATCAAGGGTGTGCCCAGATTTCTGAGTGGGGGTGGTAATGATTTGGGAGAATCCGAGAGCTGTCATGGAAGATAGGAAGAGTTCGCAGGTGGGAGTTGTTGGTTGGGTGTCAATATGTTCTTAATTGGATCAGATTCTTTCTATGTTTGGCTACTGTGATTGGAAGTCACGATCCTTCATAATATGGTCTTCTACTGGCTTATGTCAATACTATTCTGGCTTCTAGTAGAGAGTATAATGAGCGTTTTCATGACCATATGGAGGAGAACAAATTCATGTAGTAGAGCATGCAGGATGTGGGACTGTGATTGATCCAGATGAATACCAAGGTTTCTTCCTCTTCAGATGGTAATGTGTGTGGCGTAGCTAGTGGATCGGGTAGGTGGCCCTTTCGAGCTGGACTCACGTCTGCTGGTGCGGCTCTATCCAGTACAGGCCTCCCTGATGTGTGCTGGCACTTTAACTGTTCCACCTGTAACTTCCTGGATTGTAAATTCCGGCACGTGTGTTCAGGTTGTGGAGCCAGTCATCCAGTCTCCAAATGTCCTAAGCAATCTAGAGATGGAGCTCCCAGGGGGGCCTCTACAAAAGGGGCATCTAAGTGAGTCTTTCTGCCGGGCTCCCATGCCGAATCGAGTTGTTGCCTTGGTTAGAGGCATATCCAAAGGTAGAGGTCGCCCTTCTTTTGTTTCGTGGGTTTACGTTTGGTTTCCAGATCCTTTTCTCGTGGCCAGTTGGGGTGGGGGGGCACTCAAAATAGTCCTTCAGTTTGTAAGCTGGCACATGTAGTCATGAACAAGTTGCGGGGAGAGATTAAGTTGGGGAGAATTGTGGGCCCTTTCGCAGTCTCTCCGTTCTAAGGAATGCTTTTGTCACCCTTGTTGGTCCCAAAGAAGGAACCTGAACAATTCCGTCTAATACATAACCTGTCATTTCCTAAGGGTAATTCTGTTAATGATTTTATTCCACGGGTTCTGTGCACTGTGCAGTATGCTTCCTTTGATTCAACTGTGCAAAAGGTTTGGTGGTGTGTTGGGGGGCTTTGATGGCCAAGGTGGATATCGAATCGGCTTTCCGGCTCTTGCCAGTCCACCCAGAGAGTTTCCCGTTGTTAGGTATCCACTTTAAGGATGTATTTTATATTGGATAAAGCTTGCCTATTGGGTGCTCGATCGTATGTGTGTATTCTGAGGCATTCAGTACTTTTGTCCATTGGGTAGTAGCAGAGAGGTCGGAAACCTTGAACATTGTGTATTACTTAGATGATTTCTTGTTTGTGGGCTTTGACAGCCTGCTTGGAGGAGTTGCAGTGCTTTCAGGATATCACCTTTGGGTTGGGTATCCCTCTTGCGGAGGGCAAGACCGAAGGACTTTGTATTCGATAGGTCATTCTATGGATTGAGTTGGATTCCATGGACATGATCTCGCGGTTGCCTTCTGACAAGGTTGAGGGTTTGAAGAGTTTGGTAGGGAGAGTGCTTCTTTGTAAGAAGTTGACCTTGCGACAGATGCAATCCTTAGTGAGTAGTCTGAATTTTGTCTGTCGTGTGATTCCCATGGGTAGAGTTTTTCTGCGTAGGTTATCTTTCGCTATGGCAGATGTAAAAAAAAAGAGTAATTATCGCATTCGGATCACGCATAAGATTCAAGAGGATTTGCGTGTTTGTGAGCGGTTCTTGTCGGACTTCAATGGTTCTTCGCTATGGCAATCTGAGACATTGTCGAATCATGACCTCAAGCTGTTTATGGATGCAGCGGGTTCACTGGGTTTTGATGCTGTAAGAACTCTTGCTGCGCAGCTTCCTGGCCGGAGGAGTGGAAGTAGTCCGGTTCTACAAAAAACATCACCTTCTTGGAACTGTTTCCAATAGTGGTCACGGTCTCTTTATGGGGCTCGCATCTGCAAGACAAGAAGGTAGTTTTCTGGTGTGAGGTGTGGTGGAAGATATCAATAAGCAATCTGCGAAATGCATATTAGTTTCTGACTTGTTGCGGGAATTTGTGCTTCGTTGCATAGGGCTGCATGTGACTGGGCTAGTCATGTGCCTGGGGTATCTAATGCTTTGGCTGATTGTCTTTCTCTTTGAAGTGGGCCTTATTTCGGAAGCTTGCTCCAGAGGCAGATCAGTGCAGAGCATCAGTAGTGCCTTTCCTATGGAACTTTAGTCCCCAGAAGCATGGAAGCTGCTCTGGGAATCCCTAGCCCCTTCCGCTTGGACCAGTTATGTGAAAGGATCTGATAAGGTGGTGTCTTTTCTTGTAACCTTGGTCTGGTGGTGGGGTCCTGTCCCTGATGTTTGCCTGTTGTGGTTTATCGAAAAAGTGAAGGCTGATAGGGTTTTTGAAGGCTGCGGTTTAAAGACAGCTATTGAGGTTTTCCTTTTTTATGCGGGTTCATGGTTGGGATTTTCCCATGGGTAGATTCTTGGTTCGTCGTTTGTTACTGGGATGGTCCCGGGGCGCAGTGCGGGAGTCAGACGGGTGGTTACCTGTTACCTATGATATCTTGCTTAGGTTGTGGGATGTTTTGGCGAGCATTTGCGATTCGTAATATGAATGCTGCCTGTTCCATTTAGCATTCGTTCTCACCTTTCTTGGCACTTTCTGAATTAGTGAACTTGTTGCCAAGGTGGCAAAAGGGGCAGAGTCCTTGGGTTTGTTAGCTCAACACATTACATTGTGTAATGACTCCATTATTTTCTATATTCCCAGGTCAAAAACTGATCAGAGCGGTAGGGCTGCTTCGGTGGTCTTTAGAGCTGTTCCACGCTTGCAGACCTGCCCAGTGGCAAATACAGTTGCCTTTAGGTGAATTCATCCAGCTGGTGGATCGCGTTTTCTGGTTCATTTTGATTTGCGGCCTTTGACCAAGTACCAGTTTGAGATGGTCTTGCGATCGGGTTTGACCGCACTCGGTTTGGATGTCAGTCGGTTCAGGACTCATTCATCCCGAATCGGGGCTGCAACGTCTGCAGCTTTCTCGGGTTTGTCAGGTGGTGTAATTCGGAGAACTGGGCAGTAGAAGTCCAATGTTTTCGTGGGGTATATATGCACTGGGGCTTCATAGTGTGTTTATTGTACTAATGGTTTTCTCTTTGCAGGTTCTGCATGCTGGGGGAGAATTGCATGGATAGTGGGCCAGTCGTACATCATGTGGGCCTATATGCATGCTTGCGGGCATCCTTATAGGGCACAGCGGGACTTGGGGCAGTAAAGGGTAACTGTTTTTTGGCTAGGGTATAGAGGGATGCTGTGGGATGAGTTGATTCCTTGCCTGTGTCGAAGGCTTGTTTGTTTCAGGCATCCACAAGTGGTGACTATATCTCGGGGGTAATGATTGGGGCAAGATGTCTGGCCACAGATTCATCAGTATGGTCAGAAAGGATTTGATGTCTATTTTACTTGTGTTACCTGCTGCTGTAATTTGCTGGTCTGATATCATTCCAAGGCCTGCTGAGATGGATAAGAAAATATGGCACCAGAGCCGAGCTAAGGCTAATCAGCAGATTAGTTCTTGGCTGGCTTCAATGTGGAGCTACCATATTAGACATGAGTGGTCAGGGACCTGGTTCAGGATTTGTTTAAAAAAGGCGGGGTTCACCTGTCTTTTATTGGTTTGGACTTGCTTTTGAATACGTTTCAGGGGCCTTGGAAGTGATTGTTCATGAGGATCCTGGCCGCACCTTTGAGGATCACAGGTAGTTTCTCCCTATGCCTGTGGCTGGTAGCCCGACTGGGGATTCAGCCTGGTGATGAACAGCTGGCTGACTTGATGGTGGTCATGTCAGGATTTCTGGTGTGAACAACTGGGTGCAGTTGTCCCATGTACAGCTCCTTGCTGGACGGTGGCGGGAGTTGTGCATATGATTATTGTTAATGATGTTAACCTGCAGGCTGGGTGGCTTTATTGTTCATGATGTTAACCTACCAGCTGGGTAACCTGGTGGTGTTTATCTTGCTGGTCGGTGGCAGATGAACACTGTGGGTTGGTTGTTTTCGTACGTTAGGCTCGGCTCCTAATTGTTACTTGTAATAAAGCTGCAGCCTGTTTAATCCCATTCAATTGTATATGTATTTATTGTGCTGATCTTTGTGAAGGGGCGGGCATGGGAGAAGTGTAAGCCCTCTCTACCCATATTACTATAATGCTACTGTAACTGTAAATTTGATTCTATTGTTATTGTACATGATCCTTAATGTTACTGTCTCTGACTTAAATTTGTATGCAATTCACCTTATCTTTATAAATGAATAAACAGAATTATAGTATGCCACTACAAATGATGAACAAGGTCATTTACATATTGCTAACAATAAATTCTACAATCTAGTGTGACAATTCAACTGAATAAAATGGTGGTACTCTGCAATACACCCAAGATCTGAAGAGGGAACCTGTGCAGTCTCAATAACTTCTATCCTAAAAGCCCTGCCAGCTTTTAGAGAAATATAAAAATAATAATGCTCTTTCCAATCATTTGCAGCTTCCCCACCCAAGCCCTTTTTCAGATGAATACAAATGAAATGCTTTATAGAAAAAATTGCAAAACTATTTCTTCAAAATGTTCATATATTTGGGAATTTTAAAAGTTTGCTCTGGGTTGCAAAGGAGAATATTAGACAATGGGAGAACATGTGCCTGTTCCTCTCATGATTCTGTTCCAGAAAAAAAGATAAAACCCACAGAGTCCACAGTCATCCACTCCCCTAAAAATAGGTAATTGTATTCATTTTAGCATTCAGAACTTCCTGTTACTGCTAATATTTAACATCTATTTCCTTGAATTGCATTTTCCATAGTAGATGAGAATCTTGCTTGCTTTTTCTCCATTAGATGAGGCTTATGTCAACATTCACATAACTTTTATAGTCACTAATCTCAAAATAATTATAAATTAAGAATTGGAATGGGAGAAACACCAGAAAAGAAAGCTCAAATGGTTTATTGAAAAAGAAAACTAACATTTCACATACTTGTTTTTGCCCATTTGCACATGGACTTTCATCTTTAAAATGAATCCCTGTTGTAAAATCTTATTTTTCATGATGTTACTGTTTAAAACTATTCTTAAAGCAATGTATATTTGGTATTCCAGAGCGTGAAAAAAAGCAATAATTGGCTTCATCTGGAAAAGATTTTACATTTCTTTAACTAGAAAATATTTTTGATCTATGCCATCCACATCTGCAAAATTTCTCATTATAAAATACAAGTAGCATTTAAGAATTCTTACAGAGCTCTAGCTTTACATGGCAACAAACAGCAATTATGAGGGAACAGTAAATATACAGCAAGAACTGTGGCACATAGAACATTAAATAATAGACCACTGCCATCAGCCAATTAGGTGTGAAATCCAGCCAGCATTATCTGAGAGTAGAAAAGAGTTTAAACATACTGCTGATGCAGCAGTTTAAGAAATATACCTTTAAGGGGACTGTGAGAGTGCATTCTATCTGCTATCTGGAGCCCTAACCGCCGGCTGTCTTGCTGAACAACTTTGCCCCGGAGCAATTCCCTTCTTGGTTGTCCTAGGCGACTGATGTCATCCACCCGGTACGCCAGGAGAGGCCTTTAAATTTGGACGTGCTGCGGTGTGCAGCCACCGCCAGCTCGCTGCTGAAGCCATGCGTGCCAAAGGGGCGCGCAGCTTTGTCTCATTCTGTGAACCACAACAAAGATCTTTGGTGCAGTCTTCTTGTCTTTTGGAGGATTTCTTCAAGTAAGTGCTCTCTCCTCATTATTTCTTCTGGTTGTTTCCCCATTCGGTCCTATGGGGAAGAAGAGAAAGGGAACTGTTCAATTCCCATTCTCCACCCCCCCACCAATCTTCTAGTTTCCTCTTCAATGACCCAGCCAACCATTCAGGGATTTTTTCAACCTTCGAGCTCAAGTACCCCTTCAGGGCTGAATCAGCTAGGCAGGAGTTCTCCATCCACTTCTGGAAATTCTATCTCCCTCAGCCCTGACCGCTGCCTACCACCTGCATTAGAGTCTGCACTTCCACTTGGTCTTCAGGTGAATCAGGAACCAATGCAAGGTGTTCTGAATGATTCCTCTATGGGGGGGGGGGGGGCAGTGAAGTTGTCTTCCCAGGGTCCAATTGTGTCTTCCAATGATTTTTTTGGGATCCCCTATTTCTGGCAATTCAACATGCCAATTTCTCTGGGAGACCTGTGCAGATTATCATGGAGTCACTTTGGACTGCCATTAGGGATTGGAACAATTGTTAGGATCTAGATTTGATAATGTCACTGCAATTGTTAGTCAAATTCAAAATCAGATTTCTGGGCAAGACCAAGTTATAAAGGGAAACATGCAGTATATATCCCTTCTGGAGCAAAAATGTGAGTGACCAAGTAAAAGTGATGTGACTTTGAAGGTTTGAAGTTCTAGTGAACAATTCTAGGAGAATACATTTGAGAATATTACATTTTCCTAAATCTATTTCTCCTATTGAGCTGCTCAGGAAGTTTTATATTGAGGTTCTCAAAGTCCCTCAATCCTCAATTCCACCTATTACTAAAGCTTTCTACTTATCTTCTAGGCAGGTACCCTCATCACTTAGTAGTCCTCCTTTACAACCAAATCCTATAGATAATTTGACAGCTATGTTACATGATTCTCAGATTGAAATTTATGGTTGTGCTACTTTACTTGTTGTATTTGCCCTTGAATCTAATAAAATATGGACTATGAAAATGTTTTTTCGTGCTACTGACAAAATTTTCTTAAGCCAACAACTTGCTATATTTCCTGATGTCGCTAGAGTGACTCAATTGAGAAGGAAACCTTTTTTTGTTAAAAAGACAACCAGTGATTGATATGGGAGTATCATTTCTTCTCCAAGTGTATTGTTAAACTTGGTACTTAAGCATATTTTCTTTGATCCTCATCAGTTAGAAGGTTTCTTGCAAAACAGAGAAACACCCTTGATTGTACCTCCTTAGGTGGTTATTTCCATTGGTGTCAATGTTAAAATAGGAGTGTAAATTATTATTGTACAGCTCTTTTCTCCTTTCATTTCTTTTTCCTTTAGTTTCAGGCCCCCTTTGTGGTCTTACTAGACAACACATTTCGTTTATCTTTTTAGTGTTTATATTTTGCCTATATGTTTCGCTGTCATTTTTCTTTAACGTTAATATGACTGGAAATGTGTAAAAATTTTGAAAATAAAGAGTATTTAAAAAAAGAAAAAATATAAGATCCCTATATGGTTCCCTCAACTTTGACTTCCACCAAACAAGTTACTGTGCAGGCAGCTATACAGCAATAGAACTCATCACAGGTAACTATGACTTAAATGTTTGCTGATAAGAACAGTGAAATTATCAAAAGGCAGCAGAACCACCACTGCAGAGGGGAACAGCAATGGCTGGTTATGAGAATCCCTGTTTAAAACATCCCATACTCTAGTTTAAGCAATACAAGGGTGTTCTGTAACTTGTCTGATATAGTGTACCTCCTCCCCCCTCCCCCAGCACCTGTCGGGATGGGCAGTGCTATAGACAAATACCTCTATCACTTCCTATACCTCTGTAATCCAAATAGCTCAGAAAAGATGATGTTTTTATCCACAGAATCTGACTTATGTCAGACTTTTCAGTTTTAGCAGTTAGAATAATATAGACAATACATATCTCTATAGTCATTGCTGCTCAGCATGTTTATACTGAGTAAAACTCCACATCATTAGTAACTTATTCAAGACCTTGAGTTGCTTAGGGTATATTAATAAATGTAACTAGCTAACTAACCCCATAACTTTAGGAGATTACCTTCCATTTCACCCTGAAGCAGTCTCTGAGGAGACAATTTGTGCTGAAGGAAGCAGGAGTTCTTGACCCCAGTTGCTTGCTCGGCTAAGAATGATCTGAGCCCAGGAGAAGAAAAAATACAGGTTCAAGATGAGCAGCCACGTAACAGCATGGATTCTTACATGCGCAGGACCAGAGCTCATCTGCTTCATCACAAGGAAGGGGGGGGGGCCCTGTTCGGGTGCTGTCCTCAGGTGTTAATGATTCACCAGCCCCCTGAGCCCTCTCCCTGGCTGCTTTAACAGGCAAAGCATGAATATGTAAGAAACTCATGGACAGTCAAGCAGCAGGTTGGACAGGGTCATTTCTCCATTTCACACTGCTGGCCCCCCTCCCATGGGGCATCACTGCTTCTGCTGTGTTGCGACTCTGAACCAGAACCTGATCTCGGTCCTGCAACCTCTTTACCCGTGAGCTGTCTGGCACTGTGCGCTTTTCTGTAGGCTGACCAATCTGATAAAATGCCCTTTGGATAAGCTATTTTTCATCTCCAGGCAGATTTGGGTTGTTTTCGTCTCTGTGACCTGTCCCTGTTCAGGGCAGGGCTTAGCTAATTGTTTACGGAAAGAAGCTATAGCCCTAACTTAAACAGGCAGATCAGATAACCTGGTGAAAAGTTCCTCATCTTGTTTTTCTGTTGAAACATACATGTCAGCGCCCATCTTATGAAGTCATTGTCCCTCTTGTGGGGTCAGTATTCATATTTGGTTGCATACAGTGGTAAAAATTTCTGATATTTCCTACACTAAGATTAAGAATCCTCAATGTGCACTGATGGAATTAAATTAGTGCAAAATTTTCCAAGAGTGTTGCACAGCAAAAAAAAAAAAAAAAATTTAAAATAAAAAAAATTTGCATTCCCTTCATTCATGTTCAAAATACTATATAATTTAAAATTCTTTATAAATTTGATCAGTTCAGCAGTAGAAATAATACTATATATATACCTGAATCTATACAAGCCTTCTCTGTTGTAATAAATGCTATACCAAGTAATCACCAATTAAAACCATTATATCAAGTCAGACTGGCTGGAGTCAGGGAGCACTTCTACAGCAGCAGTACAGGGCTGCAGGACAAGAGTAGAGCTGATCTTCTGCCTATGCAAATCCCCTCCCCCATAGGTTGAGCCCTTGGGTTCTGGGGGCCAGTAAGACTAGTCTTCTGTGGAATATCATGGTACGGACTAGAAGCTGAATACAGGCTGGAAGCCGAGATCAGGCATAGGCTGGACAAGGCTAAGCAGGCTGGAAGCTGGATATAGGTACTGGCTGGGGCTGGATACAGAGGGCAGGCTGGACCAGGGGGACAGGAACAAGGGCAAGGACTGGGAAACAGATAAGGGACTGTACAGGACAGCGCAAGGCAGAACTAGGACAGGGCTAGACAAGGAGTGGACATGCAATAATAAAACAGGAAAGTCCAACAGGGTGCAAGGCAGGCTAGAAGAATCTAGCAGGCTCAGAGGCCACAGAGCAAACCAAGGAGGCCTAAGGCAAAGCAGGAGTCAAGAGAGGCAACAAGGCAAGGCAGGAGATCCAGAGGCTACAAGGCAAGGTAAGGCAGGAGGCCCAGAGGCCACAAGCCAAGGTAAAGCAGAGGCCCAGAGGCCACAAGATTAGGCAAATGTTTGGGTAATTGCCAGGTTCTTGTGGCCTGGTTTGGCCTCTGTTGGAAACAGGATGCTAGGCTTGATGGACCCTTGGTCTGACCCAGCATGGCAATTTCTTATGTTGTTATGAATTTCCCTTTGAAAATTCATGCAAAATGTGCATGATAAAGCAGCCAGAGAGCTTTCAAAATGAAATCCTTGTGGTTACTTTTCTGGCCTACCTTAACCCCACCACTAGTGAGATCTCTCTGAAAACTGCCCCCTTAGTAACAAAGTAGATGATGGCAGACAAAGACCATTTGGCCCATCCAGTCTGCCCAATTTTTCTGTCTACACTGCTAAGGATGCATCCCAGTTGCCAGTCACATAATGTGACCACCTGCAAGATTTCTCCTTATCCAAGACAGTCTTTATTTGTCTTCCTCCTCTGAAGTCCACCATCAGAGGAAGAAGAGCATACAAGATCCTAACTTAGCTCCTTCCAACGCCCATCTTTCCCTTGCCTAAT
Organism: Rhinatrema bivittatum; assembly: GCF_901001135.1. Lineage (NCBI taxonomy): Eukaryota > Metazoa > Chordata > Amphibia > Gymnophiona > Rhinatrematidae > Rhinatrema > Rhinatrema bivittatum. Next base: position 379,421,875 of record NC_042618.1, read on the forward strand.
CACAGAACTCTGTGATAATATAAATAGCCAGCAATACTAATGTGGCCGTTGCCTGAAAATCTGGTCTTCAAAGTTCCCTGTATAGCCTGCCAGACAAACCTGGCTATATGAATAACTGTATTTCACTAGGATTTCTAGACTCAGCTACTAGTTGATTCTAACATCACATCTTGCCAGATAAACCTAGCATTGTGGTTGTCTCAGTTTCCACTAAGACTTCTAACATTTCATATTAACCACTTTATTTTGTCAGCCCTCAGAACTCATTATTGAAGGAGGCAGAGAATGGAGCTATGAATACAAACACATACTGTTAGGTTGTGCTTCTGTTCTCTCCATTTTTAGCAACAGAGACAGTAACTTTAAAAGCAGCACGTGGGCATACAGGTCACCCAACACCTAGGGATGTGGCTATTTTATAACATATGCGTGCATATGTACACGTCTTTTGTTTCTGCCTTTGGATTTAGCAGTTCAAAGAGAGAGCGTTTTCTTTGAAGCATGGGAGTTGAAAGGAGCTCATTACCTGTGTTAATTGGATCAGGATCTGAGCTCTGCATATAGGTCACCACAGCTAAGAACTAATCTGCCTTTACTGGAGGAGCTAAGCCACAACAGGTAAGTTTTTCTGGTTGAATTCAACTGCAGAGACCTTACTTTGAAAGGGGATAATTGTTATCAATAATTTTTTGTTCTTTTAATTTTTGAAAAAGGAACTTTTGGCATTGCCTTTTTTTTTTTTGTTTTGTTTCTTAAGCATTTTTCTACTTAGTTTTAGAAAGAGTAGAAGGAAGGAGCCCCCCTCCCACCCCAACTCCCCTCCCTACCTTCACTTCTAACTTTATAGACTAACCCACTAGTTAGGGGAGTGGACATTGGTTGGTAGACTATCACAAGGAAGTAATTTAGATAAATTTAATTTCAGGAGGAAATTAATTAGTAAAACTATAGTAGATATTTCAGGTAATTAATTTTCATGATAAGAGACAAAAATATAGGTTGGTACCAGAAAAAGAAGCAAAATCAAGCAAATCTATGTTTTCTGCAAATAGAACAAATTAAATCAATTTCTTGTGAGCTGACTGGTAACATCATATTAGAACTTGTGGGACCACTGAGAAGAGAAGATCACCTTGCTTGCTGGTAGCTGAAAAAAATCAATAAGTACTGCTTTGGGAAATTTTAGAATTTAAAAATTTTTGGGGACAAGTAAACTATTGGGTCATATTCTTTAGTGTGTGTGTGTCTGTATTAAATAACTAGACAGAAGGCAGGCAGAAGACAGGAGTTTGGGTATTTTGATGTCCCTCCCTCCCATCCACCCCTAGCTCATCCTTTGATTTAAAGGTAGGAGATTTTCATATAAAAAAATGAATCAGCCTTTTAACTTAAATACAGGATTGCCTCAGGCCTTGTCAAGAGTTTAATCACCCCCTTGTAGGTCACTACCAGATGTAAGGAGGATGAAGGAAGCAGTCCAGAAGTAAGTGGGGAGCCTTCCAGGCTTTTGTATCGAGTGTCAAATGTATGATTTTTTACTTGCCAGTGTGAGGTTGTATCTATGCACCCAGTGCAAAGAGTTCCCCTCTCTTAGAGAACGAGTCCGATCTCTGGAGGCTAGAGTGGCAGACCTGGAGGAGCTGAGGCAGACAGAGAGATTTCTAGATGAGACTTTCAGGGATATAGTAACCAAGTCCCAACTCCAGTCTGGCAGCCCTGGTGCTGCTTTGGAGAAGGAAGGTTTTCAGGTCGGAAAACATCAACCTGTTGTGGCAGGAAATGTGTTGCGTCCATCAGACTCAGACGGCTTCAACCTCTGTGCCTCACCTTTCTTCCTTCTCTCTCAAGCCTTGGGAAGATGGCTGCTGCCGTGTCTTCATGCCGCTCTCTCCAGCGTCCTCGGAACGGCAACGGTGACGATGTTCACCATGGATTTCCTGAGGGCCTCCTAGGGTGCGCGCGCGCACGCCACCCACGTCTTTATCCACGTCATGGCGGGAATCTCGGGGACGTCCCCCTCCGAGTGACGTCACCACTCTAGCATGTCCTGATGATACACTGACCCAATAAATACTGAAGTAACTGAAATCTCCCATTATTCTCCCATTCTGTGTCTATGGGAAAAAGCTTAATAAGAACATAAGAACATGCCATACTGAGTCAGACCAAGGGTCCATCAAGCCCAGCATCCTGTTTAAAACAGTGACCAATCCAGGCCATAAGAACCTGGCAAGTACCCAGGCCCAAAGTTTGCCTAGAGCATTACTCCAGAATTTGAATAATCAGGGTATGATTTATAAAGTGTTTCTTCATACTGTAACCATGGGAATGTGTTTTTATAATGAATCAAGCCCTGTGTGCAATAAAAGTTTTCTTTTTACAAAATTTACACCAGGTCATAGACTAAATCTAAAACACATGAACATGATATGCCATCGTCACCTCTCAATCAAGACTGTGACTAAATTAAATTATTTTTATCACATAGAAAGGAAGGCAATAGGAGCATTATTTCAAAATCTAAAATTACTAAGTACCTTGTGTGTAAAGTTTCTCCAAATCCATTTTTAATTGATGTACAAGGACAAGAAAGGAGAGGAACCTAAAACCTTATTTTTAAAAAAGCTTAGCTCATTCTACTGCTGTGACACTAACACAAAGAACTTTTACAGTTAGCAAAAAAAAAAAAGCCCAAATCATGGTATAATAAAAAATGTATTATACTTATACAATTGCTATTACTCCCTTTTATAGTTTTCTTCTGTTATTAGAATACTGTTTTATTACTTACATTTTTGTACATTGTCTATTCTTGTTTGGTTTATGGTGTTTTAAATATCTTTTGCATGTTTTTATTAGGTTGATCTATATCCTCTTTCATCTTTTTTATTTCATGGTATTATATATATATATATTTTAAAAGCATGTTGTTTTTTTTAATCTTGTTACTGCCTTGCGGAATTCTTTAGTAAGGCAGTGTAAAAAATCTAAAGAAATAAAAATCCAGAGTGGCCAATAAAAAAAATAAAATTTGGATATCTGTGCCCATGGTGATACCCTGATCATGTGTAATATTTAAGTTGATGGATATGTTAGCTGTTTCAACCAAGCTACCAGATTTCTCAGTGCACCACAGAGTGACATTTCTGAAGTTTCAGTCAAGATACTACCCTTATGAATGAAATCTAAGAAATGAGCCAAAAACATCAAGGACCGCATGAAAACCAGTCCTCAACATGAGGAGAAGTTTATTTAACGGAACATTAACTGAGACTTGTAAAGTAACTAATCTCTGTCAGGATTTAAGGTATTAGCAAAAATGCTTCCAATCTTTAGCCTAGAGGCTCACAAAGTCATTTTTTCTTCTGTTTCATGGCTGTTAATTTTAATTTTGACTACAATTTAGAAAAAAAAACATATCCATAAATAGTTTTAAAAAAGAAAGCAAGTATCAGAAACACATATACACTATTCAATATTATATAATATGCCCAGTGCAGGCATGCATTAACATACATGCACACTGCATGGACTGCATGTTTATACATAGTATGCAAACAAAATGCACATGCCCTAAAAAGTTCTCTCTTCATGTTACTGAAATTTATTCAAAACTGTTTTCTGGTATTTACTTTCCTGAGTTTTAGACAAGATCTTTTTTAGCACATTAGAGAAGCCCAGAGGGGCTTCCTGTATGAAAGACAAAGTCCAGCACTGTAAATGCTCAGTATAGTAAAGTAGTGTTTTTAGAAATACTGCCAAATATATTTGAATATATAGCAATCAAGCCAAAAATCCTGATATGCAAGCTAAGAGCAAAACTGGCAGTTTGATTTTCATCTGGTTCATCTGTCTGGAGGTCTTTTTTTCTTAACTTTGTAACAACATGACCTGTTCTAGCGCTGCATTACAGAATTTTGTACCCACTTACCATATAAATTCCATGTGCACTGTACAGTATTATGCCATTAATGTCATGTTATTTATCAACCCTGCATTTTCTGACAGGGCTATTAATCCCCAAATTAAAGCATAAAAAATATATATCCTGTAGTTTATCATAAAGACCTCAGTTTATTTTTGTAAATGATAAAAATAAGTTCTTTAAAATTTTCCACTACTTCCATTTACATTTTTTGTCAAAAAAACACATACAAATTTATATCGAATCTGCTACTTCCAGAAAGACTGTCAGCTAGCTAACAGAAATATTTTCATTTGCAGGATAATTTTCAAAGCAATTTAAGCAGGTGAAAAGCATTTTACCTGCATTAATTGATCCTCTGAGACTAAAAGTCTGTGAGCTGTCCCATAACTCGCATACTTTTAGCTGCACTGAGAGGAGGCTTTCCCAGTAGCACGCTTAGGTCATAGGAAGGAAAACGCATGCATAGAGGTAAATTTTAAAAGCCAGACATGTGCCAAAATCGGGAGATGCGTGCGCATGCATGGGATTTTAAAAGCCATTTACATGCACATGCATCTCCTGATGCGCAAATATCTCACTCTGATTCAAAAAGGGACATGGTTTGGACAGGGCATGGGCATTCCAGAGCAGGGCCAAGAGATATGCATGGAAACACTTACATGCCTGGGTATACCCAGGTCCAGTGCCATGTAACTTCTACTATGGAGGAGGTATAATAAAAAAAAACACACACAAAAAAAAAAAGCCCAGCCATTCTGAGGCGTTTAACGGGTCTGGAATAATTGAGGGGACTGCAAGCTATTAAATCATGGGGGATTGAAGGACCTAGCTCTACCTGGGTGAACTGGTGGATGAACTGGTGAAACTCGTCATGACATGGATGCACGCCAGTTATAAAAATTCCCCTACTTATGCGACTCAGACCAGGATGCACACGGCTGTGTGTGCCCATTTGCAAAATAGGACGCACACCTATATGTGTATGCTATTTTATAACATACGTACATACACGTGTATGTTATAAAATTACCACGTCCCTGGGAGTGTGCCGACGCACATGTGTAAATGTGCGCCCTCGCACCTATCTGAAAGTTATCATCCCTAATGGCACTGTCAAATCTTCATGAGCGCTTTTCCAGCAAAAATTTACCCAAAAGAAAAAAACAGGTTCAAGTAACCGTGCAGACTTTGTGCTCATGGTATGTTTTCAAAGCAAAAAGTATGTATCTATTTTCACTTTGAAAATATGTGCAAAGCCCACTGGTAAAAAGCATGCATACTGTGCCCTAAAGCACACCGTTTGAAAACTGCCCTCCTTCAATGCGGCTGAAAGCCTGTACCATTTGCCACAACTTGTGTACTTTTAGCTGCGCTGAGAGGAGGTGTTCCCAGCAAGTGCTTCGCAGAATGAAATTTTTTTTTGAGTGGCAGGAAGGGGGTGCCAACAGTTACCATGGGTGGACACTGAGGCCCAGCTGCTCCACCCAGCCTTCATCCTATGTAGGTCTTCAGGGCTGAGCAACAAAACTCATTTCTAGCAACACTCGGTATCTCCTTGCTCCCTGGCCTGTTTCTGCCATTTTTTGTTCTCCCTCTGTGGTTAAGGCAGCTGTTTTATACAAGTGTTAATCTCTCAGGATGCTGAAAAGCAATTACATAAATAGGCTTCCACCCAGCTCTGGCATTTCTGACCTTTTAAGGGGGCTGAGAGCAGACGGGATAATTACCTGCTAAAAGTTAACAAAAGCTTTGATGGCCTCAAACTTTTACATGTCTAGCCCAAGGGCAGTAGTGTTTCCTATTCAAGTTAACCTTCTTAAAGGTGCAAGGGATCATTGACTGGCAGAGATTCCAAGGCCTCCCTGACCCTCTAACTCATGCACTTTTAAAGGGCTGACTTAGGTGGGGCATGACCCTGCTGCTAGGGAAGGGGGGGGGGGCCTGAGCCAAAAGTGAGAGAACACAGTCCTCCCTCCCAAGATCCACCTGTAGCTATGCCTCTATTCCTGGGGGGGGGGGGGGGGGGGGGCTTTAGGTCGGGGTAGGAAAGGTACATTCGTAGATGACATTTTTAAATCTTCACATATAATATTTTCAGCAAAATGCTGCCCCTAAAAGAAGTAGGTGCAAATGACAGCACATATATCGTACCCACCTCAACTTTCAAACAAAAGTATGTTTGTAATTTCCCTTTTAAAAGTAGTGCAAAGATAAAAAGTAGGTATGGTTTGACCCAATGCAAGTAGTTTCTTTCTCACAATTATTCCAAACCCCTCTCTGATTTGACCCTGCAGCAAAAAGCAAAAATAAACTGAGCAAGAGAAAACAAATTACACAAAAAACAAAATGCCTTGCAATTTTATTTTTAATATAACACAAGCAAAAGTGTCACAAACCATTCAGTGGTATCATACTGCTGACTACCATGCATTCTACATAACCAAAGCAACTTTTGCTATTGTTTTATAATCATGTTCTATATCTACCTAGTAGTGATCATTATTTTTCAAAAGCGTCACTGAATTATCATTATAGTTTACTATGTCTAAAAGCTTAAAAATGCCATATCTCCATGCTGTCATAATTGTTTTATGTATTTAAAAATGTATTACTCGCTTGAAGGTGAACTTTAAAAGCCTAGCTCGCATATTTATTAGGAAATGTGCAAATATGTTGAGCTAGCACACACAGAGTGGATTTTAAAAGCTGCCTGCATATGCGCATAAATGCCACTGCATGCACAACTCAGAACTCAAAAAGAGGCAGGTTGTGGGCATAGTCTGGGCAGGGCATGGGCGGTACATGGGAGTTTCAGGACTTTAACCAGAAATTTGTGCATAAATACTTATACGATCCGGCACGCGCTGAGGCCCCTTTCTGCGTAACTTTACTTCTGCTATAGATGGCATGTAAGTCACACAAAAAACATAAGCCATTTCAGAGGGGTTTAAAAGGTCTGGGGTAATGTTAACTGGGCAAACTGGGAACGAACTAGTAAAACTGGCAAATGCATCGGTCTGCATCCCTTTTAAAATCCCCCCACTTACGCGGTAGAAGCGGATTTGCACACATAGGCACTCATGCACTTAAAATTCCGCGCACATTTATTTATTTATTTTTATTTTTTATATTACACTTTTCGCACTTTTGTGCTCACAGCCAGGCTATTTTATAACATGTGCGCATATACATGTATATGTTATAAAATAGCTGTGTCCCTGGGCGCAGGTCAATGAAAACGCACAAATGTGCACCTGCATGTCATCTTAATCATAACAAATATATTTATAAAGCTGTACAACAGTGGAGTATGCTCAATTTCTTTTTAGCCTGATTTCTTTTTATGTGTTTTATATATGGCCTGTACTCTGCTGAGGGTATTATTGTAAGATCAGGGAACTATAAGTATTCTTAAATAAATTGTAAGAAAAATGGTCTTGTTCATGGAAATGTGTACCATTAGAAGGCAAAATTCAAGATAGCTGACAGAAACAAAGCTGCACTGGGGGCAGCTTTCATTGATGAAATTCATAAACTGAGATTTCTTGAGGATGAAAAGCCAAATTATTAATCAGTTGACCACGCATTTTGTCCAAGTTTCCTCAGGAGTTTATCTGTATTTCAAAATCTCTATTTGGCTACTAAAACCATCATCCATCCTAATATAATGCAAGTCACAAGATAGTGCCTTAAAACAATTTTTCTGTAAATTGGAAAAGTGTTATTCAAGTACTGTTCTTAAGGCAATTATCTGACTGACTAAGAGATAAACCTGGTATACAGAAGGTTTCAATATATATTTTTAACAAGCTCAAAAACATTCACTATTCAAGTGTTCCAAGCTGTCTTTAGTTCTAAATATATTTTATAAGAGGGTTCGTAAAATGGGTCGGTTATCATCTTAAAATGAAAAGTCATTGCATTCTTGGTTTTTCTTTCACTGCAATACAAACAAAATTTTGCGAGGTCAACAAATTCTATCTAAATTATTCTGCAAAGATGTTGAGCACCAGCTGCAAGGTAAAACACATTCAAGCCTGCCACCTAGTGATGAAAAACAATTAGGTCTGTCCACTTCATACAGCTTCATGCACATCAATAACCATGGTGCAGGATGCATCAACTTTGTATTCAGATCAGTCTAAGGCTTAAAAACATATATCAGTATGTTCACCTGCTTAAACATGATACTCAGAAGAGCTAATTTCACTTACATCAAAGTTTTGGTAAGCCAAACAGCACTGAGAGGATACAGACATGCTATACTATCTTTGGAAGACAAACCACCAATAAGGATATTACAGATTCCTAGCTGATTTCGACACTTCCATCTGTAGACTTTCTCTCTAACAGATGGCTAACAGCCAGCAAGTACTATATATCAAAGGTAGTCTTAAATCTACCCATTATATCCAACTCATAGCTTCAAGGTTTGGTCAGAGACCAATTGGAAAGTGCATATTACTAAAAAGTTAAAAAAAAAAAAAAGTATTGTTGCAAAATTAACAATCTCTTAAGAACTGTTTCTTATCAAAAGGATACCTGAACAGGTGTTTTCCTGTCATTTGCAATTAAGTGATTTTTCAGAAAGAAGAGTGTCTGCTCTCAAAAGGACTTCAATGCAAATGAAAAATATATACATTTCCACAAAAACGTCTACAATAGCAGCAGATTGTGAAAATTGCAAAAGGACTATGTGAGACTAGGCGCCTGGGCATCTAAATAGCAGAAGTAATTTGATGTGGACAAGTGCAAAGTAATGAATATGCGGGTGAATTTTAAAAGCCCTAAGCGAGCAAAAGACAGGAACTAAGCATATATATCGGCCCAGCATGTGCCACACAGATTTTCATTTATTTATTTATTTATTAAATTTTCAAATTCCAAACAAAGACAAGTTCTTTGTGGACGAAACACATAGAATCCAACATTGACAATCACAAAAAAAAAAAAACCCTATATATAAAAAACAATATGCAATGAGGGCTTCTACTTCCAAGCAGATAAATACATTACAAGAGGCATAAGAAGTAAAGGGAGCTTATCATATAAGCAATACACCAGAAAGAGCTTAACATAGTATAAGCAATAGTTAAATTTATACGATCATGACTGAATTATTATTGAGGGACTAGGGAAGAGGTTACCAGCCTACTGGCATCTAAAAAGATTTCAATTGCTCTGGAAAAAACAAAATGAAACATTCGTTGCCTCTCTTGATAACGCAAAGATAACGAGGTACAAAAGAAAAACCTAAGGATACAACTTCTTGACTTAAGGTAAGGAAGGCCCTCCTCTTAACTCGAATAGCTTGACAAAGATCTAGAAATATCTTAACAATTTTACCATAAATAGAAACATAAAACCTACAGAAGTAATTCCACATTACATTGCTTACAGCAACAGAGGAAATAAAGAAGACTAAAAAGAGTAATCCTGTCCAAAACTTCAAGTGTAGAATTTTCAAGAAAATTGGTCAAATTGACTTGAAAATCTATAATCGAGACTGCAGGAGTTCTTTTTGAAAGAAAATGTGTTAACAGCAGGCATTTGCTCCGGATCAAACCCTAATAAGTCCTGAAAATATTTCTTTAAGGTGACAAATGGAATTTCCCCTAATACTTTGGGGAAATTCAGAAGACGTAGGTTTAAATGTTTCATAATTGTTCAAAATCAATACGCCTGGAGATAGCATTATGGTTTCTCATCGTTGCAGCGTTAAACTCCTGAATTAAATGGACACTGTCTCCAACTTTAGACATTTTTAGAGTTAATTTCAGTAAATTGTTCCCGATGTTCGGATGATTTTGAGTGACAATTAGTGGAGAAAAGGTCCATTTTAACATTAAGAGCTATAAGAGAACTCCCAAAGCCAGCAACTAAGTCCCAAAATAGCCTCCAAAGTCACCACCTCTGGATGAAATGGTACAATAAATGACTCACCGCCATCGCTGTTTTGTGCTTCTCAGGGAATACCAGGCATAGAAGATCTCACCACTGGCTCCCATTCTCAGCGGACCAGCCACAGAGGGGTTAAGGGGGAGATTACCATCTGCTTCTCTGCTGATTTCAATAGAAGAAAGTGAGTCAAACGAGGGTGTCAGAATATGGTCAAGTGACCCCTCCATCGCGAGCATACTAGGTGCGCAGTCTCATACGTCTGATCACCTCTCTGCGTCGGTGGGGCCTGGAATCCTGGGCTAAGGGAAACCTCATCTGCCAGTATCTGTGGCTCTCCCTTGCTGCAGTACACATCAGAGTCCTCTGTGTCCCGAAGAACTACTGCTGAGGTCGGTAAGCGGTGATAGTTTGCTGTCCCAGTAAGAGAGAAGGATCCGGAGGGAAGACTATCACTTTTCCCTTTCGTTTGACTGCATTTCAAAGGATAATCAAATAAACGGCAGCACAGGCTGGAGCAGCAAGAATATTACATCGACTGAAACCTTTACTAATAATACAGGATTTCCACACTGTTCTACAAACACTAATATTTTCCAACATAGATTACTGCAACTTTCTATTAGTAGGATTTCCCTCTGGACTCATAAAACCATTACAACTACTACAAAACGCCTCAGCCAGACTACCACTAGGGACAAGAAATTTGACCACATCCCCTCGCTGATAGCACTGCACTGGCTTCCTGTATAATCCAGAATTCATTATAAATTATTAACTCTAATTTTTAATATCAACAACAACAACAGTAACCCATGCCTATTTAAGAGTGACTCTTCAACCATACACACCACAGAGAACCCTAAGATCGCAAGATAAAGGACTTCTAAAAATGCCTACATCACAGAGCACACAACGCAAATAAGAGACTGGGGCCTGCTATGGAAAACAATCAAATTATGAAACTCTCTCCCAGAGACACTACGTCTGATAATAGAAAGAAAGAGTTTCAAATGGGAACTGAAAACATGGCTCTTTAGAAAAGCTTACAATCTAAAGTAATAGCCAATAAACTAACAACATCAGTATCAGATCTTTAGACAATTGTAATAAACTGAATAAAAAAGAGACTACATTCTGAGTATGATATATAGGATAATGGAACATGCTCATATATAATAAAGAATAGCTTAATGGCCAGCACATTAACACAACTGAATGCAGAGCTGATTGTGCTGAAATGATCCACTACAGGTGAGTATTGTTATTCCCTAACACTAAATGCTCATAGGAGGCTAAAAATATATATATATATTTATATAAATAGATAGATGATTTTACCTCTGTATCAAAGTTTCTTCTGGTTGTCATGGCTGACAGCGCTTTGATCCTCTACTGGACCTTTTTAGAGAACAGACCCAAGAAGCTGTGTACCCAGAGAGTGAACAGAAAGTTCCTAGTACTTATTAGCTTTATTTTTATCTCCCATTAATACTATTTCAACATAGAAAGTTCAGTAAGCTGGATGCTATATCAGTTTTACACATAAAAAGGCAAGATAATAACCTACACAGATGTATTTTTTTGAATGCTTCCAACCAACGAGCTGACAGCTCAAGTTTTTGCTTCCCTGATACTACACAGGCGGAGGTCAGAGCTTCAGCAACTTAAGTAGGGTGCCTACCTGTTCTTCCAGTGAAAAATGTGGAGGAAGGGAAGTAACCTGCACAAAATCTCTTATAAAATCTCTTAGTTGTGTATATTTCTTATAAAATAGCCCCAGAATGCCTCAGAACTGCCTCTTTTTTGCACAGGTAAATGTGCACGCAAAACCAAACATGTGAATACTTCTGAAGTTTATAAAATACTATATACACGAATACAGGCTACTTGCATATATGCTAATTTTCCACATAAAACCACTAAGAAAATGTACTCATATGTGAATAAGTATAATGGAAATTTCCATATTTTTGATCTGGATCAGATTATAGATCTTCTGGATGGAAAAACTAAAGAATAAAAAATAAAAGATGCCAACACTGGGATATAATTTCCACCATTGCTATTAAAAGATTTAAAAGTCTTGATGTCAATAGAAAGATCACTAAACAAAATATTTCCTAGCAGTTGTATGGCTTTGGATACCATCTTTCTAGGTCTCTTCCCTGCATTTTTATGAAGTACAGTAGGAAATAAATTGACTGAATTGCTGATCCATTTTTGGGTGCCATTTTGTTTTTGTTGTCTCCTATTTAAAATTAATGATGTTCCTGGCACTCAGATCAAAGATAGTTTAGCAGCTGATAAGAATATTTTAGCATCTCAAGAAATATATAATTGCGATGGAGAAGGTACATTGAAGGGCTACCAAAATGATAAGGGAAATGGAACAACTCCCCTATGAGGAAAGACTAAAGAGGTTAGGACTTTTCAGCTTGGAGAAGAGATGACTGAGGGGGGATATGATAGAGATGTTTAAAATCATGAGAGGTCTAGAATGGGTAGATGTGAATCGGTTATTTACTCTTTTGGATAGTAGAAAGACTAGGGGGCACTCCATGAAGTTAGCATGGGGCACATTTAAAACTAATCAGAGAAAGTTCTTTTTTACTCAACGCACAATTAAACTCTGGAATGTGTTGCCAGAGAATGTGGTTAGTGCAGTTAGTATAGCTGTGTTTAAAAAAGGATTGGATAAGTTCTTGGAGGAGAAGTCCATTACCTGCTATTAAGTTCACTTAGAGAATAGCCACTGCCATTAGCAATGGTAACATGGAATAGACTTAGTTTTTGGGCACTTGCCAGGTTCTTATGGCCTGGACTGGCCACTGTTGGAAACAGGATGCTGGGCTTGATGGACCCAGTATGGCATTTTCTTATGTTCTTAATAAACTTTTATGACCAGAGAACTGCATAGCATACACCGAACACAAGAAAACATGGTTAAAGTTTCCTAACAATCATGTTTTATGAACATTTCACGGTAAATACTTATACAAGTCCATATTCAAAAGCATTTAGCTGGCTAACTCATAAGTAAGCCGGCTAAATTAATATTTGGACAATTATCTAGCTAAATATTATCTGAATAGAATTTAGCCAACTAAGGCCTAGAATCATCAAAATGGTATAAATAGAGATTAAATATAGCGCATTATCATCCACAATAAAAAAAAGGGGGGGGGGGGGCATGGTTAGGACATTTCTGATATACCACATTGCATAGGTAAGTTTCACAAATCACGATAATTTACCATGTTGCATGTCATTTTATGTCTGGTGCATTATTTTGTTTATATATACCAACTTCCTGAAGCTGCCTCATTCAGGGAGTTTCAGAGCTGGGAGAGCGAGGAAAGGAGGTGAATTCTTGGTTGGAGTTTAGTGGAGGTTCATAGCGATTTCTGAGTGATTTGTCCTGCAATCTGTTCTCATCTGTTTACCTTTACTTTTGTCTCTTGTCTTTATCTGTGTGTGGAAGGTTTTGTGCATTTGTCAAGTTTATCTGTTTGTCTTTGTGGTGGTGATGGTGGTGGAGACATAGTAGAGTGGTGGAGGAATGGTGGAGTAGAGGAGGAATGCAGAATAAAGAGGAATGGTGGTGGAGTGTGGAAGAGTGTGGAGTGAGGAGTGCAGAGTGGAGAGAATGGAGCCTGTAAGGTGTGGGGAAAGAGGATAGGAGAGGCATGAAGAGGAAAAAGAGGGCAGGAGTGGGAGGATAAGGAGGAGGAGTAGAGACAGGCGTAGAGATAGGGAGGAGGAAAGAGACAGAGAGGAGGCAGGAGGGGAAGGGGATAGGTAGGGGAGTGTGGCGGGAGAACGGCAGGGTAGGGCTAGACAGAGGGCAGAGGGGAGGAGTAGGGGTGTGCATTCGTTTTGAACTTATATGTAAAACGCTACTTTTTTTTTTTTTAACTTAAAAAAGTGATGAGGTGAAAACGATCGGATTTCCAACTTATTCAACATAGCTATGTTGAATACGTTGGAAATCACGATCGTTGATCCTAAATAAAAATTTAAACCCCTCACCTTCCTTAATCCCCCCCAAGACTTACCAAAACTCCCTGGTGGTCCAGCGGGGAGTCAGGAAGCCATTCCTCTATTCCTTTGCGAGGAGCACGTGACGTCCGCGTCACGTCGGAGTGACGCAGCCATCACGTGGTCCACCGCGGTTCCGCTCCCGGACCCCTCGTTGGACACAAAACGGAACTTTTGGCCAGCTTGGGGGGGCCTCCTGACCTCCCCAAGCTGGCCAAAAGTTCCGTTTGTGTCCAACGAGGGGTCCGGGAGCGGAACCGCGGTGGACCAAGTGACGGCCGCGTCACTCGTGACGCGGCCGTCACGTGCTCCTGACCCCCCCACGCTGGTTCCGCTCCCGTTGTAACTAGGCTAGTCAGCAGGGTTTTAAGGCTCAGGATTAATAGGGTAAAACGGAGGCAAGTTAGCTAGGGGATTTAGGAAGTCCTCTCCTTTACTGGGGTGAACTGGGAGCGAACTGGGAAAAAAGGCCTATTTCATCGGCGTACGTACCTACAAAACTTCCCCCCACTTACGCGCTCGAGACAGCATCGGCGCGCACATGCACACGTCAATATAAAATTGGGCACACATGTACATGCGGATAGACGATTTTATAACACACATACATATATGCACATATGTTATAAAATCGGCGCGTCAATGTACACGCGTGGGTCTTAAATTTTACTTCTATGTTTTCAAGCAATAATATCCTTCTCTTCAGCAAGGCTGAGCTCACCGTATGCCAGGTGACTCTTCTGGGACATCAAACACTGCAACTCCCACAAGCCAAGAAAGTCTGCAGTACTACCCAAGTCACCCATGAAGATGCCCAATCAAGGGCCCTCCCTTTTCTCTCAAATGGTAGTCCCTCAAGGATGCTCCTCCTTTTCTAGCACCATTAAATTCCATTCTAAGACGGTACATTTCAAACGGCACGCAGACGTACTTTGGCGTGTGTGCATCAGCACGTGCCCAAATATGCAGCCATTTTATAACTTGCGGGCATGGTCTAAAATAGCCGGGATGCACGCACATGTACGCCCAATTTGAAATGGACACGAGCCTAGGCACACAAATCCCGATTCTACTGGGTAAGTAAGAGTATTTTATAACAGACGTGCATCCACGTCATTTCCAGTTTCATCAGTTCATACAGTTAAGAGCTAGGTTCTCCAAACCCCCCAGGTTTGATAGCCTGCACACCCCCCAGTTATCCCAGACCTTTAAACCTGGCAGAAATGGCTGGCTTAAAATTTTTTTTTTAAACTTACACCTCCTCCCTAGCAGAAGTAAACTTACATAGCAGTGGACCTGTGCGCAGGAATTTATGTGCACATCTCTTGGCCACACCGCAAAATGCCCAAACCCCGCTCCGACCTCGCCCACAACATACCTCTTTTCAAAATAGAGTCAGATGTGCACACAGCAGGAGATACGAACACATCTACCCAGCTTTTAAAATTCAGTAAGCCTGACGTTTGTACACATCCTCTAATTTATGCATGCGCCAGGCTTTTAAAATTCACCTTTAAACTCTTAGCTCAGGTACCCTGGCCCCTAGCTACAACAATATTGACCAAACAATAGGTCATGAGATCAAACATCAAAAGCATGTGCATTAAAACAAATCACAAAATGATTAATATTTTTGCCTGCTAAGTTCATCAACCTGTAATCCTTGGACCAAGAGGGATAGGTGGGGATCCTCGTGTCCAGGAGAATGGCAGTGCCCCTGCCAGCTTCCTTCTCCTGGCTCACCATCCCTTTATTTCTTTGCCCTATTCCCTTCCCCATTTGTCATCCTGAGACTTTTTTTTTTTTTTTTTTTACAGATTTATGATCCCATTTTATTAGTTGGGAATGGCCATTTTATGATTGTATTGCATTCTAATTTATTATTGTTTTTATATTGATTTTATATATGTATTATTGATCAATATATCATTTTGATTACTATCAGAAAATCAGTCTATTAAATAAAATTGCAATTGCCAATAACAGAAATTTTCCTACCGAGGATCAGGTTTCTCAAAGGCCAGGGACTGAAACAACCTGGACAGGAGACTGGTGCCAGAAGCATGGCACAAAGTTAGATGCCGCTCTAATGCACCTTGGTCCAGGTCATTCCAATTCTTTTCCTCTTAACAGAATAAAATCTATAGAAACCACATTTATGTAAAACAAGCAGTTCACTGTTGCCATGCCATTCTGTAGACCAATGATTTGATCTGATCACAACAATAAATGTGATCTGATAAAGCAATGTGCTTACTGCCTTTTGGTTTTCAAATATACAAATTGGTATATTAAGCTTTTAAACAAGAGCACTGATTGCAAGCTCTGGTGTCCCCTTCTACCAAAAGACTATTTGTGTTCCAAAGTTCAGATATTTCTAAACCATAACTTCCATCTCAGGAAGATGTTCTCTATCATGATGGAACTATTCTGTTTAGGCAGCCACATTACCTAGAAAAACCCAGAAATCCTTTTCCTCACAAATCAGAAAATGATAGCATTTGAACTACTTCAACCATCAAGTCAACTCTGAAAGCAACTGATACATGTCTTTCACAGTTTGACAAAAAACGAAACTTCCACTTACAAGCTTCACTACCCAAATTAATTTGAATCCTCTGTAGGTTAATGGTAAGGATTCTGAATGTTAAAATGTACTCCTTACCTCTCGAAGATGTAGGTTTTCTTTGTCTTTCTGGTCTAAAAGCACTTCTAAGTGATTAACCTGAGATTCAGCTTCCACCATCCTTCGAGTCCTTTCGTTTTCGTCTTCCATTCCTTTGGAAGGTAAGCCTTTACTCTGCAACATTTCTAACAGTTTTTTGATTGACTCATCTCTGGCATTCAATGTCTGCTTTTGTGTTTCAATTCTCAGCTCCATTTCTTCTAGAGTCTTTCTCAAGAGAAAAAGCTCTTTTGCCTGCCTGTCATGCTCTGCCTGAAGCCGTCGAAAATTCTCTTCTGTGAGCTCGATGGTGAAATGCTCAGCACCTCTGTTTCCACTTTCTTGCTGAAGCAAATGATTAAGGTCTCTCTGAGTTCGAAGTTCATCTTGTAATGCCTGGATTGTCAATTGCAAATGCTAAAACAAAAAAAAGACAAGAAAAGAAAAGAGCTAAATGTTATATCCATACGCACACAGGTAAGTTCTGTAGTATTACTTTACATCAGAGACTCAGTGAAGAAGTCTGCTAAAATATCACTGCAAATATACAGAATAAAGCTAACAAAAAATGATGTTTTAAATTCTATCAAACATAAATCATCATTTTAATAGATGAAAGTATTGGTCTGAGTTACAACTTTAGAAGCTTATAGAATCTAATCTAAGCAGGCTACTGTAACTTATGTTATGAATTTATTACTTTTTATATGTCTCATTAATATTATGTATGTTTTAATATTATAACTTGACTCGATCCTTGGAATGACGGGTGATAATTATTTTTTTTAAGTATTTAACAGTTAATAAAACCAGAAACAATAAAATGGAAAGTTCTGTCTTGGCCAGCCTGATTAATTCATGCTCTTCTGCTGAAGAGAATCTCAGTATACATACCGCATGCAACTACATAGAAGGTTTAAAACAGACCCATGATAAATAGTAGCAAAACTTGCAATGAATCATCAATTGGAATATATGGTCTATATGCATAAATCTTCAAGATGCAATATTTTTTTTCTACAGTTTTTTTTGGGTTTTTTTTAAGATTTGATTTAAATTTATATTCTACTTTCATGATACTTCAAAGCAAAATTAATTTTACTTGCAGTCATATTTCTGCAACAATGCCTCATCAATTTATATTCCACCTTTCGTGATACTTCAAAGCAAAATTAATTTTACTTGCAGTTATATTTCTGCAACAATGCCTCATCACAAAAGGACTACTAATGCAATTAGTTTGATTGAAGGTAACTACAACTAATCATCAGAAAATAAAGTTATGGTAAACTTTTTAAATGCCATTCTAGACATTCAGAAAAAATACATAATAAGGGAGTTATTTTGTAACATCACACATAAGTTGCATTGTTTTTAAAGCGGATTTACATGCATAAATCTGCTTTGAAAATTATTCCATGGGGGTCTACCTATACACATTACACCTATTTAGTGTGCAGAAAGTTTGGGGGAAAATTTTACATGTATACGTTTGAATTTGCAAACGTAAGTGCAAATCCCTCCCCAACTCTGCCCCAGGAATGTCTCCACTTACTCCGGGTAAACTTACACGTAAACAGGACACATGCACCCAAGTCTACTCCATATCAGGCAGGCAAATTTTAAAAAGCCTATTTCACTCATGAAAATGCTTCTGAAAATTACCCTATAAAACTATACTACCACATAACTACAAACATACAAACCTTTGCCCTTCTGGAATCCAAGAACTGTTCAGCATGGTAAATGGGAAAAAAAATGAAGCAAAATCAACACAAAGCAAGATTACATGCTAGCAAAAAAATATATATGTTAAACAGAAGGAAATGAATTTAAAAATTGAAGTGTCAAATTTGGAAAATAGCTTTTGCAGTAAAACCATACAAATCTAAAACCGTGCAGGATATTTAAAGTAATGTGGTTCCCATATTAGTTAACTAAGACGAGTAGAAATAAAGGTCAGCAAAGGTAAAATATTTATGAATACATTTCAAGAGTTATACTTTCTGACCTAATGGAGTAAAATTCAAAAAGTGACAGATTTTGGCTTCTATTGCCTCAAGGCAATGTCAGTTCTGCACTGCCTCCTACCCCTTCCCTGGACCTTAAACTGGATTCCTTAGCTCTCTCGCCACCACCACCAAGCCCACTCTGCAAACCTCAAACCCCATTCTTTACCCCCCCCCCTCCCCCAGTCATTGTAATTCCATTTTATTCTTCTGTCCTATACCTCAAATCTAAACCTTTAACAGCTCCCACACATTGCACAAACGTCAAATTTATTGCATTTAAAATCCGCATCATCCAACAAGCTGATCTATATGGAGAACTAGTTAACATTCACAATAAAAGCATCAAAAACAAAATTTAACAATACTACATAAAACAAATTAATTCAACATAAAGCTGCTTAAAAAGACCAGTCTTCAGTTGTTACCTAAAAAAAAAATGTATTATTCTTCCTTCCTTAAAACAATATCCAGAGCATGCCAAACGTTTTCCACTTAAATCCATAATATATCCTTTGAGTGTCTTCCTGTTTATATGCCTCCCTTTTAAGTCTTCCGTTGTTCATTATGTTTACCCTTACACACCGTTGTGATCTAGTGGAATGACGGTATATAAAAATTCTAAATACATAAATTATATATATATATTTTTTTTTCCTGGGCCTATTATTGAGAATGCTCTATCTAGTCTGAGTCTCTTGATAACAAAACTTCTTAAAATCAGGTACACTTAACATCTTTCAATCTGCAGAAAGTAAAGAATGAATATTAACATATGCTTGAACCAAATTCACCAATGGATATCCCTCTATAGTCACTGCCTTAAACAACAAGGTTAACATCTTAAAACAAATTCTATCAACCACCAGTAGCCAATGCAGTTATTCTAATGTTGATGTTATAAGCTCACGATACTTGCTTGGTTCCAGTTATTATGCACACTATCCCCATTCTGAACTAGTTATAACACCCTTAATGCCATCTTTGCAATCCCACATAAAGTGCATTACATATAAAGTGAATTACAATAATCAAAATACTTATTACTAAGGCTTGAACAACAGTCCTAAAATCCATTATAAATATTTATTTATTTTTATTTTATTTTATTTATATTCCGCTTTTCACACTTTTTTCAGTGCTTCAAAGTGGATTACATTTAGGTACTGTAGGTATTAATCATAATAAAAAGTTTTAATTATAATTATACAAATTAATTATAATAAAAGTTTCAACTGCCGAATCAGCCTTAGCCAAGAAAACTCAGCCTTAGCTACCATTTGTATGTGTGGCCTCATGGAAAATATAACCCCTAAATTATGGGCCTCCTTTATTTATTTATTAATAAATTTATTTCCTGTGCCCTCCATAGATCGGGGTGAGTTAGAATACTGTATTTGATGGATCACTTTTCTTACAAAAGTCAAATAAATTTACAATAAAAAGTCAAATGAATATAAAATAAAATAAAAATACATTTCATAAAAGCAATAATTAAAACATAAAACATGAAAGTCAACACAAAACACGATAAAATACACATCACATAGTAGTCAGAATAAATTATGAAAAAGATAAGAATCTCATATGGGAAATGCTTGCAAAAAAGAAAAGTATTCAGTACTTTTTTGAATTTAAGGTACTCTGTCTCAAGTCATAAGAGAAAGAATTCCATAATGCAGGGTCCAGAAAAGCAAAAGACATTTCCTGAGTGCCCTCAAACAATTTCTTTAAAAATGGAGATTATGACAACATCTTGTTGGGATAAGAGATGTGCATGTCTTGGAACATAAAGGATTAAGAGATTAGCTAGCTTTGAAGGTGTTCCAGAATGAACGGATATAAAGGCCAAACAACCAATCTTGAACTGGCTGCAAAAGGGAAATAGGTAGCCAATGGAGGTCACGCAAAGAGGAATCACATGATCAAAATTTATTTTTACCAAAAATGTACATACAAAATAGTAAAAAACACATAAAACAAGTATACAATATAGTTAAAGGACATTAAATACTTCATAAAATTAAAGGAAACATCAACAAAACTAAAGGAAGTATATGCAATTTTGAAGAAATGAGTTTTCAGAGCTGACGAGCTGTTTTGGTTCTTTTATGACATAATTCACTGGGTCGAGAATTCCAGAGTATGGGTCCTGCTATCGAGAATGCTCTCTCTCATATAATTGCAGACATGCTAGGAGAGCTGATGAGATATCTAAGAAGGATTGCAAGGATATATGTAAACTTTAAAGATGGAACTAATCCTGGGTAAACTAAGGTAGTTTAGTAAATTATTAATGATCACAGCAATTTTGTAATTAATATGTTGTTGAATTGGGAGCAAATGTAATGTACTTAGGAATTACCAAATCCCCAAATTTAAAGGTGAATTTTCAAAAACTGCATGGGTAAAAAATAGCATTTATGAATGTAAAACACCATATCCATGAGTATATGCTATTTACAAGCCTCAACATATATGGCTAAATCAGAGTCCACAAGTAAATATTTCAGGGAGGGGCCAACATATACACAAGTAATTTGCTATTTTATAACAAATTTACACATGTAAATTTAGCACTTTATTTGCATATATTTACTCCTCAATATCTGGAGTAAATGATTGTTAACATCTTTAAAATGAAAAAAATGACAAGGTAAGGAATCTGGGTGAAATGGGGGAATACAGGCTGAAGAAATAAGAGGGTCTTCATGAGCTGTAGAAGGACTGGGCTAATTAGTAGACTAATTGGTAAAACTGGTTAATTCATTGCCATGTGCATGTTAGAAAATCCCCCAACTTAGGTGTGTAAAAGCCAACTGAGGGGGGGGGGGGGGGAAGAGGGCAAATGCATCTTAATAACACTTGTAAAATCTACTCATGTATCACTTTAAATTTTGAAGTAAAAATAAGAAGGTATATCATTTGCGCACACTTATCTAATTAAGTAGCATCTCTGCCACTACTTAGGTGGACAAATTTGAACTTATCCAGATAAGTATCATCACTTATCCAGCTAAATTCTGATTTGTCTGGCTAAGCAGCAACAGGCAGTGAGTCACAGGGCATTCCATGGGGTTATCAAGAACTACTTATAGGTAGGTGCCTGTACAGAGGCACACATACTTACTGAGCTTGTGGCCAAATAAGTTGAATTTTAATTTGCTAGCCAACACAGATTGATTTATTGCTGATATTGTTCTTTTCTTCTACATTTCTGTGTTTTTGCATGGTTTGAAATCTTTTTATATTTGTCTTAGCTTGATAGTGTTTTTTCAATCCTTCAAAGTGTGTATTTAAGTTACTGTGTTTGTTAATTTAAAAACAAAATGAGGTTGATATATATAAAAGTTGTTTGTTCCCTCCCACCCCTAGGGTGTTTTTTCTTAAATAGCTACGCCAAGGACTTTGGTCTTATATTATTCACTTAACCTATCTATCAAGTTGTATATTAGTCACTATTAGCATAATCTCTTATTCAGTGTAACATTTGTGGTGATAATGACCCAAGGCCTACCATTTGGAGACTTAAGGGTTGTCAAATTTGCTTTCAGCTGTCTGCAATGAAATAGCAGGTGACTCATTTGAAAGAAAAACTGTTCAGTTTTCAAAGATCCTCCCCTTATCTTGCAACATCTAAAATATCTCCCCAGACTACCATAGAGGATTCAGAAAGCCAAGAATAAATGTTTTACAGTGGGCTCTGGCAGAACAAGACATGCAACTATACAACACCCAATTTCCCCAACTATGCAGCATCCTAAATACCTACCCCCACTCACACAGAGAAGTCAGATATCCAGGATTCAGAAACCCAGGAATAAATGGATTATAGTGAGCTCTGGCAGTATAAGGCCTATGATGAAGAAACACCTACTCTGCCCGCTATTACTCTTACATAATACATTTTCAGCATTAGATAACAAAAAAGCTCCAGCAATAGAAAATGGTGATGTCTGAAAGAGATGTAATCACCCAGTCTACCCAGAAACTCTTAAACATTCTTAAAATGTCATACAAGGAAGCTTCTTCTCCTGGGACACTCAATCATCTCTGGAACCAATTTGGGGAACCATTCTGATGGGGCCACAAAAGTTAAATACCTTCCAAGATCCTCAGCCAGTGGAAATAACAACCAGACAGTCAATGCAATTACAGAAGAAAGTAAAGACTATGATATCAATTTTGTCATCCATCTGGGGATCAATGAACTTGCAAGAAATAGTATCACTGAAACAGAGTAAAATTTCCAAAATCTAGAAAAGAAGATTAGACACATGGCAAAGACCATTCCCTTAATGGAAGTATTACCTGCTCATGGGAAGTTGAAAGAAAAGCTCTGCAACAGAGATAACTTAAATTTCTGGCACAAAAAATAGTGTAAAGAAAGTGGTTTTGGATACATTAGAGGCCGGAACATTTATGGAGCAATCGAAGATTATATAGTAAGAATGGTCTACATTTGTCCTTGGCAGGAAAGGCGATGCTAGGCGAGAAAGTCAGATCATATATTATCAAGGAAATTAAACTAGAGGGCAGGGGTGTAGCAGATGGTCAATGAAACTGGCATGTCAGCCCAAGCAATACAGGAAGTGGAAGGAGAAAATAAAATATATTAGATCAAAAAATCAGAAAAGATGACTAAGAGAAGCAGCAAACCAAGGGAGAAAAGTTGGAAAGCTCGTAGTCTATGCCAGCGATTCTCAACCGGTGTGTTGCGACACACCAGTGTGTTACCAAGCACCGGCAGGGTGTGTCGCGGCTCCCAGTGTCCCACTGCCCCGGTTGTATTTCCCTTCTCCCTTTTTACAGACCCCACGGGCCAATGGGAAGCCTCCTTTCTTCCTGCCCCCACTGCCCAATGGGAAGCCTCCTTCATTCTTCCTACCCTCACACAGGCCAATCGGAAGTCTCCTCTCTTCTACCTGCCAGTGGGAGTAGGAAGAAGGGAAGAAGCCTTTGATTGGCCAGTGAGCTAGGAAGAAGGGGCATCGCAGAGTCCGGGGGTGGGGTGGGAGGAATGGCAGTGTCTAACCCTGATGAAGCAAGGCCACCACGGGAGCTCATCCTCGTGGCGGCGAAAAGGAAACCCAATCGCGACCAAGCAAGGCGCCATGGGAGCTCATCCCCATGGCGATGAAGAGGAAACCAGACCGTGACCAAGCAAGGCCGCCATGGGAGCTCATCCCCATGGCGGCGAAGAGGAGACCCGACCCTGACCAAGCAAGGCCACCACGGGAGCTCATCCCCGTGGCAGCGAAAAAAAAGGCCTGGAGTAAAGCCGTGGTGGAACTGGAGCCCATCCCTGCAGCAAAGGAAGAAGAGGTTTGGCGGTGAGAGCTTGTGTGTGTATGGGCATGAGAGGGTGCCTGGGTGAGAGCTTGTGTGTGTGTGGGTGACTGGGTGAGAGCTTGTGTGTATGTGGGGGTGTGAGTGGGTGGCTGGGTGAGAGCTTGTGTGTGTGTGGGTGTGAGTGGGTGCCCTGGTGAGAGCTTGGGTGTGTGTTGGTGTGAATGGGTGCCTGGGTGACAGCTGGTGTGAATGGGTGCGAGAGTAGGTGTGTGTGATTGAGAACTTGTATATAAGAGATCGTGTGTGTAATTGAGAGACAGACTGGTCAGATGTGTTTCTGTGTGAGAGACCGAGACTGTCATGGGGTCTAATTGGGGGTGTGATGGGAGGGGGTGTATTTGTGAGTGACCGGTTGTAGGCACGAAGGAAGAGGACTGTGAGGACAGATCTTCAGCAGCCTTTGCTGCTTCTGCTGAGTGTTATTGGTCTAGAAGGGAAAGGAGTAGGAGAGTTGCTGGAGAGGGTAAGTAAAGGTGACTTTTTAAGTTTATTTTTCTTGACTGACTGCTATTTTAATTTTTGGGTATTATGCAATATCTGCTGTTTTGAAATATTTTGATATTTGAACATGTTTTAATAATTTTTATGAGTTTTTAATTGTTGGATGTTATTCTGTTCAGCAGTTGTTTTTAACATTTTTAGTATAGCTTTACAATTATTTCTGTGTGGAACTCTATAGCAGTTTGGCTTATGCTGTTTTCCTAATAGGAAGTGTATTAGTGTTTAGGGCCTGGTTTAATATTTGTAGTGTTGCCTTTTCATAGATAGGGTTGTGAGTGTGTTCCATAATGCAGGTGTAACTTTATGCAGGTTAGTTTATGTGCATTATTGCAGATTCTGGAACTATGTTAGGTGCTATATTTCTCTTTCAATTTCTCCAGGTTTGCACTGCATGCAGAGTGGCTTTTTTTGTTTTCCATTCCAGTTTCTGTCTCCATATTTATAATTTGTTGTTTTTCTGTACTTGGTGAAGGTCAGTTCTGGGTGTGTGACCGAGGTAATGTATTTTTCTAGCATGTAGGCATTTGTATCAATCTTGTTTGTTGTGTTTTCTCAATAGGATATATATTAATGGTAAATTACTGTCTTTTCATAAGGAAGGCTATTGTGCCTGGTAGAAAAGGGAGTTTGTTTTGCTTTTACTGAGATGTCGTCAGAACCAGAATATCTTTTTGTATGGTGAGCTGTGCAGGGTAATGCCCTAGTTCTGCTCACTGCTGGGGGTCGAGGGGGTTCCTGTGGATGCAGAGTGCATGTTTACATTTAGCCCTGAGACGGTCACATGTTCAGTGTGTCACAGCCGAAAAAAGGTTGAGAACCACTGGTCTAGGCAATAAAATCCCAGACCTGCTGGCCCTAATGGTGGAGGTAGACGTGGACATCAATGCTGTTACAGAGACATGGTTCACTGAATCTCATGATTAGGATATGGTCATTCCAAGCTCTAACTTAAGGAAGGACAGAGAGGACAGAAAAGGAGTAGCAGCTCTTTATGTCAAAAACAATATCCAAGCAACAAAAATGCAAGGGACATTGGGTAGGAAAGAAGCATTATGGGCAGTCCTAGACAACGAAAATGGTGCTTCCATTTATATCAGTGTGGTCTACAGGTCTCCAATTCAGACAGAAAAGCTGGACAGAGAACTGATTAAAAACATTCAAAAGGTGAAAAGAAAGGAGATGTGTTACTCATGGGAGATGTAAATTGTAGTATCCCTTCTGCAGAATCTACAAGAAGTAGAGAGATAGTGAATGCCCTTCAAGGGGTTCTGCTTAAACAAATGGCAATGAACTCACAAGGGAGGGTGCACGGACTGCGAGAGGGACCTTGGGGTGATAGTATCTGGCAATCTGAAGGCAGCGAAGCAATGTGACAAAGCAATAGCTAAAGCCAGAAGAATGCAGGGCTGCATAGAGAGAGGAATAACCAGTAAGAAAAAGGAGGTGATAATACCCTTGTACAGGTCCTTGGTGAGACCCTCACCCAGAGTACTGGGTTCAGTTCTGGAGACTAAATCTCAAAAAAAGAAAAAAAAAAAAACAACACAAGACAGGAGGGAGGCAGTCCAAAGAAGGGCAACCAAATTGGTGAGGGGTCTGTGAGGAAAGGCTGAAGGATCTGAATATGCATACCCTGGAGGAAAGGAGGTACAGGGGCGATATGATACAGACCTGAAAGCTTTTAATGATGCATGTTCCTCAAACCTTTTCCGTTGAAAGGTTAACAGTAAATCTAGGTGTCACAATATGAAATTTCAAGGGGGATGACTCAGAACCAACGTCAGGAAATGTTTCTTCACGGAGAGGTTGGTAGATGTCTGGAAAGCCCTTCCGGAAGAGATGATGAAGATGAAAACAGTAAACGGATTCAAAAAGGCATGGGATAAACATTGTGGATCCCTAAAGGCTGGAGTTGGAAATTAAGAAAAGGGTGTATGGAGTAACAAGCATACAGTGGCAGCTACTACCCTTAACAAAGGTATGGTGATTACTACCATTAACCATTTATTTCCCTCCACAGACGCTGATTGCTCCTGCCGTCGGTCCTGGAAGCAAGACCCGACGGCCCCTCCCCCCTCGGCCAACGCTGCTGACATCATTGACAACAAAAGCGCGCCAAGGGGGAAGGATAAAAGACCGCGCCGAGACTGGAAGCAGGACGCGCCTGCTACTGCCTGCCGCTGCCTCCTCTAAACACCTGGAGACCCTAAACCCCACGGAGCCGACTTTACTGTTCCTTCCCTCTGCCTAATCTCTCTCTCCTTTTCTTTGGTTGTTTTCTTGTGTTGTTTTCTCTGCTTTACCTCACCTCGCTGTCTCTTCTCTTTTTTCCCTCTACAGACGCTGATTGCTCCTGCCGTCGGTCCCGGAAGCAAGACCTGACGGCCCCTCCCCCCTCGGCCAACGCTGCTGACATTATTGACGACAAAAGCGCGCCAAGGGGGGAGGATAAAAGACCACACCGAGACCGGAGGCGCCACGCGCCAGCGTCACACGCCGAAGGAGCGCAACAAAGGGGCATGCCCCTTTGTACGCCCCTTTGTACGCCACTGAGAAAGCCATAAAAGACAAACGGAAAACAGAAAACAAAACCAGACTGAACAACCATGGATACAGACAGTGAAAGAACTGAACTGGGAATTACAAAAGATCACAACCTGCCTAAACAACGGTAAATATGGACATCACTATGCAAAGACATATAGAAATAAACACACAACTAACATAAAAAAACATACAAAAACAAGCAATCTCATACAAGAAAAAGAGCCAAAATCCCAACTAATCCTTTAGCAAACAATTTAATAATGCTAACCTTCCTTTTAGTGAATGCGCAATCCATCACAAAAAAATTCCCAATCATCACAGATTTACTCTATGACACCAAGCCAAATTTTATAGCAATCACCGAATCTTGGTTAAAACACTCAGACACAGTATTAAAGAATCAAATAGGTCACAAGAACTATGATATTTTTTCAATCCCCAGAATAAATAAAAGAGGGGGGAGGACTAATGTTAATAATTGAAAAAAAACTCAAATGTAAACTAATAACGACAACTCCGCCAAAAAACCATGAAATCGCCCTTTTTGACTCTATTAACCTACAAATTTGCCTAATATACTGCCCACCAAGCCTACTTGAACTAAATATCTCTCCACTAATTGAATTTCTAACTACACATTTAAATACATCAAAACCCACCATCGTACTAGGCGACTTCAATCTTCACATAGACACAAACCCCTTATCCAACACCTGCCAAACACTACTGGATGTTATGACTGCACTAGGATTCATTCTAACTACTGAAAAACCCACTCACAGAGCAGGACACTCTCTTGACATATCATTCATCAACCACAGTCACTTAGAACACTTAAAATCCGAATACACACCCATCCCTTGGTCAGATCACTTCCTCATACAATCCACCATTAAATATATTGAACCTGTAACAACACTAGAAAAAAGTAAACCCATTAAATTTAAATATCGACCACCTTATAATTTAGAAATGCTGAAAGACAATTTAGAAGAAAAAACTAACCAAATTAGACTACTCCAACTGCTGCTCCGCAACTAGAACCTGGATGCAAACAACCAGTAACCTAGCTGATGAGATAAACCCAATAAAATATATTAACGTCAAAGAACCTAAACAAACAAACTCCTGGCACAATGAGAAGATAAAAGAAGTCAAAAGGAACCTAAGAAAAAAAGAAAAAGAATGGAAAAAAAATAAAACAGAAAACTTAACCAAGTACAAAAAGCACCTAGCCTACTATAAACAAATAATTCTCAATGCAAAGAAACAGTTCTATGACACTAAAATAGAGAAATACGCTAACAACCCAAGAACACTATTTTCCATAGTAAGAGATCTCACTAATGACAAATCCAACCCTCCGCAAAACCTACCAGTAAATAGATGCAATGAAATAGCCACCTTTTTCAACGACAAAATAGAAAACCTAAAAACAAAAATTCCAGATACAACGAAACAAGAAATCAAAATGAAAAAAAGAGATGTTGAACAATGGACGACATTCGAGATGATTTCTGAAAAAAAACTAAACCCGGCCCCTCATGCATTCGACACAATACCAACCACTCAAATAAAAAAAGTAGTCAACACAGTATCACCAACATTAGCAAAGATAGTGAACTTATCATTAGAGGAAGGAATCATGCCAGATAGTCTAAAAGGGGCAATTGTAAAACCAATTCTAAAGAAGAAAAACAGTGACCCGCTTAACCTGAGCAATTACAGACCAGTATCAAACCTACCCCTAATCGCAAAACTAATTGAAAAAACTATACAAAAGCAACTAGCGGAACACTTAGATAATAATAACATCTTGTATCCATCACACAACATGGCTTTAGAAAACACTATAGCACAGAAACACTTCTGCTAGCACTAACAGACAACATCATGAGAGGTTTTGACAACGGCAAACATTTTATTTTAGTGATGCTGGACCTGTCAGCAGCATTTGATACTGTAAATCATGACATACTTTTAAATAGACTAAAGGAAATAGGTTTAAGTAATATAACTATCAAATGGTTTAGATCATATCTAAGCAACAGATATTTCCAAGTTCAAATCAAAGACGTAATGTCAGAGAAAATACACCTACAAACAGGGGTTCCACAGGGATAGCTCTATCTGCTACTCTCTTTAACATATACCTATTACCATTGTGCCACCTACTAGCCGGTCTAGGCATAACACACTATATATACGCTGACGATATTCAGCTAATACTACCCATAGATGAAACTAGTGAAAAACATTAAACTTAAGGGTAGATTTTAAAAAATAACGTGCACTAGGCGCAAACAAAAGTACACTGGATTTTATAAGATACGTGCGTAGCCGCGCGTATCTTATAAAATCCAGGATCGGCACTCGCAAGGCTGCCAATTTGGGCAGCCTGCGCGCGCCGAGCCGCGCAGCCTGCCTCCGTTCCCTCCGAGGCCGCTCCAAAATCGGAGCGGCCTCGGAGGGAACTTTCTTTCGCCCTCCCCTCACCTTCCCCTCCCTAACCCACCCCCCTGGCCCTATCTAAACCCCCCCCCCACCTTTATCCATGGATTTACGCCTACCGGAGGCAGACGTAAATCCGCACGCGCCAGCGGGCTGCTGGTGCGCCAAGACCCGACCCAGGGGCTGTTCCGGAGGGTGCGGCCACGCCCCCAGAACGCCCCCGGGCCGGCACCACGCCCCAGGGCCCGCCCCCAAACGCCGCGTCACGCCCCCCAAACGCCGCATCATTTGGCGACGCCCTCCCGACATGCCCCTTTCAGGAAGCCCCGGGACTTCCGCGCGTCACGGGGCTCTGCGCGCGCCGGCGGCCTATGCAAAATAGGCGCGCGGGGGTTTTAAAATCCGCCCCTTAGCTAATATGTATCTTGATATCATAAAACAATTACTAAACCAAATGGAGCTAGTAATCAATATTGAAAAAATGAAATTCCTACACTTAGAACGCAAAAAGACTGAGATCATCCCTTGTTAACAATTTCTTCTTTATAATTGTTTTACATCTCTGACAAAGGTAATGTATGCTTTTTAGTATAATTTGTTGATTGTTCTATGTAACGCTCACAGGCGAAGTTATGTTTTATTGTAAACCGGTATGATTTGTATTTTATACAGGAATGTCAGTATATAAAAGTTAAAAATAAATAAATAAATAAATATATCATTCAAAACACAATCACACTCAAAAACAACCAAACAATAGAACTAGCAGAGAAAGTTCGGAACCTAGGAGTTATAATAGACTCAGAATTAAGCTTAAAACAACATATATCATGGTTCTCAGAAGACTCAAACCACTGCTAACGACTACCAACTTTCGTTCAGTGCTACAAGCATTGATTTTTGTAAGCACAGACTACTGTAATGCCTTACTACAGGGGTGGGCAGTTCCGGTCCTCGAGGGCCACAAACCAGTCTGGTTTTCAGGATATCCCTAATGAATATGCATGAGAGAGATTTGCATGCACTCTGCCTCAGTTGTATGCAAATCTATGTCATGCATATTCATTAGGATATCCTAAAACCTCGACAGGTTTGTGGCCCTCGAGGACTGGAATTGCCCACCCCTGCCTTAGTACTAGGTCTACCATACACATCACTCAGACCACTACAAATTCTACAAAACTCCGCTGCAAGAATTTTGACTGGAAAAAGTATAAAAGACCACATCACCGAAACCCTAGCCGACTTACACTGGTTACCGGTTGAGCAAAGAATTCAATACAAAACACTTTGCACCATACATAAATTAATACATAACGAAAAAGCAGATTGGCTTAACACAGCCCTCCGCGTTCACGTACCAAACAGAAAACAGAAACCTAAGATCAGCTAACAAAGCACTCGTTACAATTCCATCAATAAAAACAGCAAGACTCACTCAAGTAAGAGAGAGAGCTCTACCATGCCATTGGAGTTAAGGCTACAAAGTGACAGCAAAACCTTTAGAAAAAGCTTAAAAACCTATTTAAGTAAGCTTATCAAAGAGAGTAGGTGGAGTAGTGAAGTCGGCAAAGTGTGAGGCAGGAACAAATGAAAATGAAAATCAAACACACACCATCACAATCAATATATGTGTAGCTGTATTTTATTTTTATATTACTTTGTCTTATCGTCCATCACTATAAGATAAAGTGACACTTATAAAGTTAGCATTGCTTTCAATTCCGAAAGAAAAACTCCAGACAGTATTGTATCACAAACCAATTATATTGCTTTAAAAAAAAAACAAACAAAAAAAAAAACTATGTACCGAACCGTTATGGCACTTGTGTAAATGAATGTTTCAGCATCCTTATTTTATGTGCCTATTGTAAACCGTTGTGACGGAAGCTACTTAACGACGGTATAGAAAAGACTTAAATAAATAAATAAATAAATAGCTTATGATTTTGAAGCAACTGTAGCATCGCTCTCCACTTCAATGGCAGGGAGAAAAGGGGAATTGGATTCAGACAATAGCCAACGCTGGGCCCTGACTTTTACAGTATGTAAACATTATGGAAAAAGCACAGGACTGCTTCTACGGCCAAGTCCAAAAGCAAAACACATTGAAGCCACAGCACTGTATGAAATATCAAGAAAGCTGCTAACCCTGTAAAAATGTTGCTAGCAGTAATTTTGTTATGGGTTTGACAATTGCTTGGTTTCGATTGTTAATATTCTACCCTTAACATAAGACTTGGAGGTAACCTGCATGGAGCAGCAGTTACTACCCTTAACAAACATGGGTGAATCCTGCAAAGAACGGCAGTTACTAACATAAGAAACTTACTGAGCAGACTGGATGGACTGTCTTTTTCTGCCATCGTTACTATATAAGTCTGAAAAGCACTACTTATCCATTTAAATAGCTCTTTTCAGACTTATTCAGATATGGAAGATAGCCGTATAAGTCTAAAAAAAGCATTACTTAGCCACATAAGTCTTAAAATGCTACTTTTCCAGCTATGACAGATAGATAAGTCTAAAAGGGTTACTTGTCAGCTATCTGATTTAGTCCGATATGTAGCGTTTTTTACACTTATCCAGCTGACTTATCCGGCTAAGCAGCAGTTTTTTAGAATTATCTGGCTATCTTACATAGCCATATAAGCCGAAAAGCACTACTTAGATGGACAAGTAGTATCTTCCAGGCTTAGCACTTAGCCGGGTAAGTCCAAATTTTCGCAGCTCGCAGTTTTTACACATGCGAGCATATTTGTGTGCCTATCTACTCATATTTTATAACCTGCACATATTGGGGTACATTTTAAAAGACAGCGCACGCACGTACTTTTGTTCGCGCATCAGGCACAAACAAAAGTACGCTGGATTTTGTAAGATACGCGCGTAGCCGTGCGTATCTTATAAAATCCGGGGTCGGCGCGCGCAAAGGGGTGCACATTTGTGCAACTTGCACGTGCTGCCTGTTCCCTCCGAGGCCGCTCCAAAATCGGAGTGGCCTCGGAGGGAACTTTCCTTCTACCCCCCCCTTCCCCCCGCACCTTCCCCTCTTTTCCCCTACCTAAACCACCCCCCCCCCCCCAGCCCTATCTAGACCCCACCCCCCACCTTTATCCAAAAAGTTACTACTGCCTCCGGGCAGTCGCCAGCTCTATCTCTGTGTACAGAAGTCACTTGTATTAAATTTGGCTATGGCCGTAATACACTAAAATTAACAACTATTACTATTGGTTGTAGGTTATCCTTATTTAGCTTAAAGCCAGTTTATAATTAAAAATATTTCTATTGTGCTGTCAATATTGTGGATTGCTCATCAATAATAAAATTTCACATTTGGGGAACAAACAAAGACCTGGTGTGAGTTCAATTGACTTTTTGCACATCATATGGGCTTGTGCTATTTCAAAATTGCATAACTGTGGCATTTTTGCACCCTTTATTTGGAGAATCCCATAGATCAGGCAAATCTATGTTAAGCGCTTCAATATCGATTTACAGGAAAAAGAGATCGAGGCAAACCTAGGCAAAGATGAACCGGCAATAATTTATAATGAAGCCTGAAGAGGGACTGTTGCCTAACTCATAAGAAATGATAATGATGATCTGTGATATACAATATGGCAATTTAAACAAAATGGGGTTTTGCTGTAGAAATCAAGCTAAAGCAAACATTCAGTGGGATTTAAGCATGAGAAGACTAATTAAATGACATATGTGACCACCTTCACCCCCCACCCCCCTTTTATTTTGCAATTTTGAAAAGCTGGAATTTGACAGGTGCATAGATAACTACAAATGTTTTTTCTTCACGTATTTTTACCATGAAAATTTCTCATAAGAAATGACAGCGAGTCAAGCACAGAAAATTCTGCACATTTTTAAATTATTTGTTTAATAAGTAGAATGAAAAATACAAGAAATAAAATATTATCAGTACAGAAACAGGGAGCCCGACACAGAAGAAGCAAGAGTCAACAAAATACAGGCAAGTCAATGCATTGAAAACCACAGTCAATGCTGCTGCATTAAAGGGGGACTCCCCTGAAATCATTAGCCACAGGAAACTGTGGTTTTGGAAACATTCATTTTAGAAATACATTGTCCTCTTTTATATATTTTTTTTTTTTAACATGGTGATAGTAATGGATTCCAATAGTGCTGCTACAATGAGAACACTGCTTCCAGTATCACGTCAAGAACTACAAGCAGGAAATCTGAAGCCATGTTCCCATTATCATAATGTCAGATGAACAAAATGTACAAAAATGGAGAACAGATCTTTAAAGCAAGTTTCCATTTCATTGCTTAAATTATTAAAACTGGGAAAAGACTTAAAAAATAAAAAAAAACAAGCATAAAGCCCAGTGTTCTGTTCACTGACCTCCACTATGTTTTCTATGTATTTTTATTTTAAAGTTGGGCGAGGCAATGTAAGATCAGAATTCTCTAGGAGGGAACTCTTCCAATTCCCCCCCCCCCCTTTTTTTTTTTAATGATTCACCAATTTGAGAGCTGCAATTCAGATACAAAAATGTAAGAAAACAAAACAGTTTTCCAAAAACAAAACAGTTTTCCCACAAGCATAGACTATCAGAAACCCAAAGTGTCTGTAAGCCATGTTTCCCCTGCCTTGAGGACCGACAACTCCCTTCTATACACCTGTTGCTGTTCCTATTGTCTCACTGTTTAAATCACACAAAGCCCTATAGTCTTATGGGACCTACTGGCCCCACATGGTTCTAACCACAAACAACAAATGGAGCAGCAGCAAGCAAAATGAAGGAAGTCAGAGGCCCACCCCCCACATAGGCTAATGGGAAAACTGTTTGCATGTATTATCACCATCATTACTAGCAGAAGCCACAAAGTACCCACATCAAAATTCTGCTTCCTAAAAAATCTGCAAGACCTTCTACTTAATAAAAACATGGGGATGAACGTATAAAAGGCACTGAACTATGAATCAGTTGCACAGAAACAGCAGCAATCACATTTTTTTTCACTAGTCTCACCACTAAGGGCCTCATTTTCCAAGCACTTTACCGCGTGCGATAAATTCGCAAATCGCGTTAACAGCTGTTAACGCGATTTGCGAATGCTAATAACTACAACCTCAAATTTGCGTTATGGACTGCGCTACGGGCCAGAAAAGGATTATCGCCATCCACAATAGTTCCGGAGAGGGAGGGAGGGAGGGAGTGAGTGAGTGAGTGAGTGAGTGAGTGAGTGAGTGAGTGAGAGAGAGAGAGAGACTTACTATAGTGCCTATGCCCTAGACAGGTATTTGAATCCCTATGGGAGGGCCACCTACTAACTCGGGGTGGGGATTAGGTATGAGCGTCGGGGGTTGGGGGCCACTTTCGCATTCCACATGAGACCTACGGACAGAACAGTGGTCTCTAGTGCAGATTTGCTGGCCGTCGGAGTGAGGACGCTCACTCCAAGAGGAGATTTGGGCAACATTCTCTCCACCTAGCATGTTGTTGCCCAGGTAGAGTGTCCATCAAGCTAGGTAGAGAGAACGTTGCCCAAACCACTTCTCTCTCTCTCTCTCTCTCTCTGGAGCCTGAAACAGGCTGTCTGGGACTATCGTGTGCGGCGTTAATTTACGCAGAAAAGAAGGGACTGTCAGAATATGATCGAGTCCTCAGTAAAGGTCAGATAAAGGTCTCTGCAGGACAAGGATTGTATTTCCGAAATTCATCTGGCTGAACAAACAGCTACCAGAAGAGCTATCTTTAGAGAAAGGTCCTTCTTGGATGCATATCTTAATGGCTCAAAGGGGTGCCTGTCATGACCCTTAGAACCAGACTGAGGTCTCACTAAGAGACCAGTGGACAAAAAAGGGGCCTAACTTGCTTTGCCCCTCTGAGGAAATGGATCATGTCTGGATGCATCATTACCTGCATGCCCTTGATTGGCCCTCTGTAACACGAGATAGCTCCCTGAAAGTACAGACAGATGCTAAGGGCTAGTCCTTTGTCCAGCTCTTGCTGAATAAAATGTAGAATGCATTCAATTTTTGCCTTCCATGGGGAGACCTTAAGAGAATGACAGAAGTTCTCAAATAAGCACAAAATACAAATGTAAGCCAACGAGATAGATGGTTTTTGTTCCTTCAACATGGTTGAAAAGACTATGAGAGAGTATCTTTTCCTGCATAACCACGCCCTCTCAAGGTCCATGCCATAACACAAAATGGAGCCAGGTCCTCCACTGAAACGAGGCAAATTAATTTCCTTCTCCTTTTCTCCTTCTAAAACTTAAAGTAATCCCCAGTAGGGAGATGCATGTCCTCCATCTGCTGGAGACGGAGAATACTGGTGGGCTGATGTCAGTGCAGGGGTAAATATACCATGATGTCAGCTTTGCTCCATCTCCATCTGCTGGTAGAGGTACATAACTCACTGGTTTTGGATCCTCCACCTGTCCGTATGCTAAAAAATTACTATTTTACCGAAAGGGTAGTAGATGTCTGAAAGAGCCTACCAAAAGAGGTAGGAGTAATAAAAACCATGACAGAATTGAAACATGTTTGGGGCAGACAAAGGAGCATAATGAAAAGGGCAGATGGTAGGAAACACAAAAAATATGAAGGAAGGGGAATCAGCCATATTTTAGACTAGAGGACTAAAGAGGAAAGAATACAAGCCCATGCACAGAGAATGGAAATACGGTTTCATGCAGGTTATCCCAGCCTGATGCAACAGCCATGGCTACAACACTATCATCATTAAGCATGGTTCAGCTAGATGTTTAGACAAACACCCTCATTAATTTTGGTATGTGTTTTGTTTATAATAAATCTTTGTGGTAAGTCATAAAAGAGGGTCTGGATGTTCAATTAACATATGACACTGGTAAGAATCAAAGAGAAACATAACAATGACTGGAATGGCCTACCAGTGGGGCTGGTCAGTACTGGAAAAGAATTATGCTTGGGACAGATATAGAGGGCAGTGATTAGAACAGGGTTGACAGGCTGGATAAAATAGATAAAGGCAGGAGGAGCTTACTTTTCAATATATTTATAAATGATCTGGAAAGAAATACGACGAGTGAGATAATCAAATTTGCAGATGACACAAAATTGTTCAGAGTAGTTAAATCACAAGCAGATTGTGATAAATTGCAGGAAGACCTTGGGAGACTGGAAAATTGGGCATCCAAATGGCAGATAAAATTTAATGTGGATAAGTGCAAGGTGATGCATATAGGGAAAAATAACCCATGCTATAATTACACAATGTTGGGTTCCATATTAGGTGCTACAACCCAAGAAGGAGATCTAGGTGTCATAGTGGATAACACATTGAAATCATCGGTACAGTGTGCTGCGGCAGTCAAAAAAGCAAACAGAATGTTGGGAATTATTAGAAAGGGAATGGTGAATAAAACGGAAAATGTCATAATGCCTCTGTATCGCTCCATGGTGAGACCACACCTTGAATACTGTGTACAATTCTGGTCGCCGCATCTCAAAAAAGATATAATTGCGATGGAGAAGGTACAGAGAAGGGCTACCAAAATGATAAGGGGAATGGAGCAACTCCCCTATGAGGAAAGACTAAAGAGATTAAGACTTTTCAGCTTGGAGAAGAGACGACTGAGGAGGGATATGATAAAGGTGTTTAAAATCATGAGAGGTCTAGAACGGGTGGATGTGAATCTGTTATTTACTCTTTCGGATAGTAGAAAGACTAGGGGGCACTCCATGAAGTTAGCATGGGGCACATTTAAAACTAATCGGAGAAAGTTCTTTTTTACTCAACGCACAATTAAACTCTGGAATTTGTTGCCAGAGGATGTGGTTAGTGCAGTTAGTATAGCTGTGTTTAAAAAAGGATTGGATAAGTTCTTGGAGGAGAAGTCCATTACCTGCTATTAAGTTCACTTAGAGAATAGCCACTGCCATTAGCAATGGTAACATGGAATAGACTTAGTTTTTGGGTACTTGCCAGGTTCTTATGGCCTAGATTGGCCACTGTTGGAAACAGGATGCTGGGCTTGATGGACCCTTGGTCTGACCCAGTATGGCATTTTCTTATGTTCTCATGGTGGTTTAAGTTTTCTATAACTTCATTTACCTTAAGTTATAGAAAACCAGCAAAGAGGACAACTGGGCACACTGAACGGGCTAATTGGTTCTTATCTGTCAACACCTATCTTACCTAATGGCAACTTGTGCCAGGCACCAAAATGTCTCAATAAGACCCTGAGCACATTTGATTACAAGTTCCTATCCCTTTCAACTGCTTAATTTCTGTGGCTTTATTGCCCTATTGTTCACCTTAGCCCAGTCATAGTTATGCAAAAACAATCATATAACCCCTCTCCTCTCATCGCAAGAAGCTTTTATTCAAACTGAGCTCCAGATATATTCTACTAAATACATTTCAGAAGCACTAGGATTTTCTGCATGGAAGAGAGGCACTATAAAAAGTTAAATAATTATCACTACTATATACTGAGTTACGTAGCACTATAAACAAAACTTCAAAGTTTAATACTGCAAAAATCACTCAGCTCTGTTAAACTAGTGCTATAAATGTATTATTACAAAAAAATATCTTTTAGATATAGTATCTCTTTCAGGTTTTCCTTGATTTTAATTTGTTTTGCAAACTAATATTAAATTAATAAGGCATGACACCAGGTAAGTGCACGGACGCCACCGATAACCCGGCATCGCGCTTGGAGCGGGAAGGGGGGGGGAACTGTGGCACTCACCCAGGCGAGTCTGCGGCGCTAAGTGATGACGTCATTGACACGCTGTCACCCCCGACGGCGCAGGCATGCGTGGCAGAGCACCACGATGCCGGCAATAGTGAAGGGAGCAGGGCAGAGGGACTGGATGTGGGAAGTCCCCCGTGGCAGGTCAGGCCTTGGGGACAGTGTGGAAGGTCCTGGGACGGTTCATTGAGCCGTTTGAAGCCCATGGGTGTTACGACTGTCGCTGCCCGACATATCCACTCCGCCCTCCTTACCTCTTTGGCGACTCCTCCCGCAGTTGACGGGCGTCTGGCTGCCGCGGTGTCGGCCTGCCATCCTCTCCGGCATCCCCGGTCCGGCTTGGGCGCTGCCTCCCGCCATGCTGTCCAGCTGCCTTAAGACGCGCGCGCCACGCGGCCCTGCTTCAAATACTTTCTTTGGCGTGAACCTCAGGGGCGTCCCCGTGATGACGTCACGCATCCCGGATACAAAAAGCCTATGCTAGTGCTAGCTAATCGAGTTAGCAAGGTGAAGAAACTCCATATGGATGGGATTCGCTCTCCATACCTAGCTACTCTGCCTCTCCATTATTGGACTTACTCTATCGGGGTACCCGCTCCTCGGGGGCCTCTCTCTTCTCTTTCAGGTCGCTGTCTGGAACTGGTACTCGCTCCTCGAGAGCCCATGTTCCCTGGCTCGCTGCCTGAACTCCACTTCTGCCTGGAAGATACCACTGCCTATACCATCAGTGAGTTACCATCTACTTCTCTCAGAGCTGTTCCCTGGGTACTCGCTCCTCGAGGGCTACCTCTATTCCAGCTCCTGTGTTTCCTACCGAGAGAAACCGCTGTGTGAGTACGCAACCAATGAGGCTCTATTCCAGAACCCTGCTATACTTCATTGTACTCACTATCTCAGTTCCTTTTCACTACAGCACAGCCATTGAGGGATCACTGTTCCAGTGCCCTGAGGGACTACAAGCCCAGCCGGGCTTCATCTCTGCTCACTACTGCCACCTCTGGTGGCTCCTCAATACTGTTAATAAAAGATCTATCTGTGTTGTGTGTCCTAAGCTGAGCCTGACCTGTGGCCCCTCACGGGACTTCCCCCCCGTGGGCATGGTCAGAAGCCACAGTGTCCAAGGGTCCACCCAAAACCTTACAAACAATAACAATGGGCCATCCCGAGGGGATGGAGGCAGCAGCATGGGCAGCACGACCTGGCTCTGTCCCTTCAATTGGACAATCATCTTGCTTGGGGCGAGGCGGGTGACCGGGAATGCCCTGAAGATATTTACCTCCCAGAAGACAGGGCCTTGCTTGGTTGCAGTGGGCCCCAGGCCAGAAGTGACTTGCTGCCTGCACAGAAGAGGGACGCTTTGACAGCTCTATCTATGTTATGGCTTGGGTACACGGTTATGATTGTATATTGTTATTATTAATAAAGTTGCGGCCAATTTTACCCATCTGGTCTCTATGGTACTTTGGAATCTGAGTGTGTGCTGCTGTCACTCCCCCCCCCCCCCCCCAACCTGGTCATGGCTGCCCCAGGTTTGATTTCTTATTTTGAAATGTTATTTTTGCTACTGTTCTACTGGGACTAAGGTTACCAACTGGTTCCATTATTTCAAGTTATGATCTACTTCTCGCTTTACCTCATGGTATGCACAGGCTTTTAGCTGTCATTTCTCAGAAAAGAACCTCATCAGGTAAGCCTGTCCTAAAAAATGAAGTAAAGTTAATAACTAACTGGGATACTCTTGCAGAATACGCATGGAGCTCTTTTTTTTTTTTTGTTTAGAGGTTTCTCCCATTCTGTGTGCATGCCAAAATTCATTTGAAAACAGGTCCCAGAATGTCTAAATAAAATCATGCTAGGGGAATAAAATATTCAACAACAAAAATAAATTGTAGTCTAAACTGTCCCACTTTACATCTGAAATTAACTATTAAAAATTATTACATAATTCTGCTGCACATAAATTACTCAAAACCCATAGAACTTCCTTTTTGGATAACAATGATGTTTTTAAAGACATGTGCATTAAGACCAAAGAAAACTTGTTTTCCACAAGCCCTCACATGATTTTTTTAACATGTGGTGTTAATTGAAGTCCCATCATTGGATCAATTCTCATTTAAAAAAATAAATAAATAAATAGCAACCATTACATAACAAGTTAAATATGTCTTTCTTAAGCCCAAGAGTGAATCTAGAACACCGAGTGTTAATGATAAAATGTTTTACCCACCCCCAGACAAGAACAAACACATCCAGTATTAAATGAGGCATGTTTTACTTAGCAAATGAGACATGTTTTTATTTAGCTATGCAACATTTAAAAAGAAAAGGAATGACCTTTCCTCTGGATAGGCTGTAGCAACACCCACTTGCAATGAGAAAGACATTTTTTGTGCATCAGGTACATTTCTATAGCAACGGGGCCAACACAGGTAGATTAAGCAATCCAGTGAAGAAAAGAACATTCTAACAAGAAATGACTGACTGATAGCAGAAGCTGTGAATGTGCCTACAAGTATCACTGGCAGATGCAGAAAGGGTGTTGCAGTTTGGGCACTGCACATAACATTTTTTTATTTCTAATCAAGAAAGCTACATCAAAGAAAAATGCTTCATCTTCAACTGCATTTTGAAGGCAGGAGAAAGAAGCAGCAACTTGTTCAAGATCACAGAGGGGCCAATGCAATAAATCTGCATGGAAAACGGGTGCTCAGAAAACACTTGAAAATGCAATTGCATGAAACACAGGAAAAAACAGAGTATGAGGAAAAAAAAATATATATATCTACCATATAAATGGGCTTGGACCGACGTGCCGCAAATGCGCAGTAGAGAGCAGCTCTACTGCGCATGCGCGAGAGCACGTCGGTCAGAGGGGAGCCCAGCGGACGGCTGTCTTGGAAACGGCGAGGAGGAGCAGCGGCGGCAGCACAGGAGGTCTCCGGAGGGGTCTCTCTCGCGCGCGCGGGGAGAAGCAGCAGCGGCGGCACAGACACAGAAATGGGAGGTCGCCGGGAGTCTCTCTCGCGCGCGCCTCATCACCGAGCGTCGGACGGGCCAGCAACAAGCCCGGTGGAGAGGCGCGCGCGAGAGAGAGACCTCCCATGGAGCAGCGGCGGCGGTATCTAAGTGTCAGGCGGGCCAGAGAGAAGAAGAGGGAGTGGAGGAGGGCTGAGGGAGAGGGACGGGGTTGTGGAGGAGGAGGGAGGGGAAGGAAGAGGATGTAAGTGGGGAGGGTAAAGTTGTGGAATACAGAAAAAGGGAGTGGAGGAGGGCTGAGGGAGAGGGGAAGGAAAGGGAAAATGAGAAGGGATGGAAGGAAGAGGATGTAAGTGGGAAGGGTAAGGGAAGGTGAGAGGGGAAGGGAAGAGGATATGACTGAACAAGTGGGAAGGGTAAGAAGTTCTGGAGAAGAGAAAAAAGAGTGGAGGAGGGCTGGGAGAGGGAAGGGGTTGTAGATGAGGTGAGAGAGGATGGAAGGAAAAGGGAAGTTGTGGAGAACAGAGCGGCTCTAACCGTGCCGGTCTGACCGATGGAATCTCGCCCATTTTAACGGGCTTAACGGCTAGTATATATATATATATATAAGAAAAATTAGAGTTTCACATTTTCCAAGTCCTCTATATAGAGATTCCAATATCACTTCTTCGGGTAATTTTCCCTGACAGGAAAACAAAAGGTAAACTAGCAGGAGAGGCTAATAACAAAATTGAATGACAATCTTGCACACATGCATCCTAACTAGGCATAGCAGAAGAACAGGAAGCAGAGGAGAATTTGTTACTCAAGAAAGATGACAATTGTGATGGTTGAAAAAAAAAAAAAAGTCTAAGAAACATTCGAATACTTAATAATACACTTGCAAGGGGACTTTAAAATAAAGCCCCCAACTCCAAAACTTTAGGCATTAATAAGAATTGCTTTCTTCTCTTCTGTGTTTGTCGTGCAAGGTCTGGATATGCATAAACTTTCAAATTCAGGAGAAGTTCTGCACGATGACGAAGAAACAACCTAAAAATCCAGTCTTTATCAGAATCAAGAAGAAAAGAAACAACCAAAGAGGATGATTTAACCAAATCCTTCTGGGAAGTTTCCAAAGCAGCTGTTAGATCTAATGGTGATTTCTCAACAGGAGAGAGACCCTGCATCCCATTTGTACCGACAATACCCTTCTTAAAAGGAGGTATATAATAAGCTTTAGATATTAATGGACATGTCTGCTCTGGAATTTTCAAAATATCAGTCAGGTATTTTTTCCCACATTTCTTTAGGTGCCACAAGTGGATCTTTGGGAAAATTGATGAGGCACAGGTTCCTCCCTCTCACTTGGTTTTCCATATATTCTAATCTAGATGTAAACATTTATTTTCTTTCAAGATATTATGTTGCAATTCAGTAGTTGTATCAAGATCTTTCCTTAAAGACTCAAAATTCTTTTTATTTACTGAAATCTCAGTTTCCATTACCTTCATTCGACCATCCAAATCAGCAATGTAGCCTATAACTGGTTTGATCTGGTTGGAAATATTGGTTTTTTAAAGCTTGGATCGCTTCCCAAATGAACTCCAGCGTAATTTCAACTGGTCTTACCAGCTCAAGGATCTGAACAGAAGGCGAACAGATTAAGCTCTGCTCCAGCATGTCCAGCAGCAACGCCGTCCTCGATGCCCCCTGCACTTCTCGGTTCTCCAATCGGCGTAGAAGCCAGAAGCGTTGGATCCAGCATCCCACTAAGGAACATGGCGTCCTCAGCCTTCACCAGCTGGCATCCTTCCCCGCAGAGGGTCCGACACTCGGGTTTCTGCCAGATTGGCAGGGGGGGGGGGGGGGGGGGGGGGGGGGGGGGGGGTGGAGTCGTTCCTCCGGGGATAGGGAGATCGAAAGCTTGGGGAGGGGGCCAAGTGCTACCTCTTCCTGGCCTTCCACCACCGAGCGCCACCCTGGTAGCAAGCCTCCCCCACAAACATGAGTGTCCATAGGGCCAGGCATAATATTTGTGGAAGGATCAGAGTGTTGCTCTCGCTCTCTGGCCCTTCTCTTCCTTCCTGAATACGGCATAGCAGGAAAAATTACAAAACCCGTGGAGCAACCTCAGATCACCCTCTTTCCTAACACGCACCCAGCCACCTCTCTACTGGGCGCGTGTTCAAATATTTAAACGTGGGGTCGCACTAAAAAAAGAGGCATTAGGGACAAATGTGCACCCCTATGCGCCTCTTTGGTAGCGTGCACCCAGGAATGGTGGCTGTCAGCGGGTTAGGAAAACGGATGCTCAATTTTACGAGCATCCCTTTTCCTAACCTGACCGCTGGCACACATTTTATTTTTATTTTTATTTATTTATTTATTTTTAACATTCTGGTCCTTTTGGTTCCTCCGACTTAATATCGCCATGATATTAAGTCAGAGGAAGTACAGAAAAGCAGTATTTTCTGCTTTTTTCTATACTTTTTGGGCTGTTCAGTAATTGACGCCTGCTCTGGGAAAGCATTAATTTCTGAGGGTAAAAAATGTGCACATCGGGCACACATTTTTTTTGAATCGGCGGAGAACAGCTAATAGCCTCATCAAC
Source organism: Rhinatrema bivittatum (assembly GCF_901001135.1). Classification (NCBI taxonomy): domain Eukaryota; kingdom Metazoa; phylum Chordata; class Amphibia; order Gymnophiona; family Rhinatrematidae; genus Rhinatrema; species Rhinatrema bivittatum. Next base: position 379,465,575 of record NC_042618.1, read on the forward strand.
ATGCATTTGCATGTGATGAGGGCTATTAGCTTCGTGGGGGTTGGACACACGTTTTGGACATGATCCTCTTATAGAATAACTAGCCGTTAAGCCCGTAACAACGGGCTCGGTCCGTTTCCTTCCCACTCCCTCCCCCTCATTCTCCCTCCTCCTTCACTCTCTCCCCCCTCCCTCTCACCTCCCTCTCTCTCACCTTCCCCCTCCCTCCCTCTCACCTCCCCCCTCCCTCTCACCCTCACCCTCTCCCTCCCCCTCACCCCCTCCCCCTCTCTCACCTCCCTCTCACACCTCCCTCCCCCTCTCTCACCTCCCTCTCACACCTCCCTCCCCCTCTCTCTCACCTCCCTCTCTCTCACCTTCCCTCCCTCTCTCTCACCCCTCCCCCCTCTCTCTCTCTCACACCTCCCTCCCCCTCTCTCTCACCTCCCTCCCCCTCTCTCACCTCCCTCCCCCTCTCACACCTCCCTCCCTCTCACACCTCCCTCCCTCTCACCTTCCCCTCCCTCTCCCAATCCCCTCCCTCTCCCAATCCCCTCCCCTCTCTGATCATCCACAACCGGCAGATCTCGGGGGGGTGTGTCCCTCCCGCGCGCGGCGCCGCTACTTCTCCTCCCGCTCCTGCCGGCAGATATCGGGGGGGGGGGGGGGGGGGGGCTGTCACTCCCGCGCGCGCGGCGCCGCTGCTTCTCCTCCCGCTCCTGCTCGTCTTCGCTACTGCTCCTCCCACTCCTGCTTCGCGGCCGCCACCGCTCCAGCTTGTCACCTTCGCCGCCGCTCCTGCGGCCCCACCGCCATTTTTTTTTTCGGGCACGCACGGCTCTGACCGACGTGCTCGCCCGCACATGCGCGGTAAAGCTGCTCTCTACTGCGCATTTGCGGGCCGTCGGTCAGAGCCCATTTATAAGGTAGATGAGTTGTGGACGCGCATCCAAAACTTGCATCCAACCTCACAGTGCACCCAGCTGAGCACACTGTACTGCATCGGCACCAAAGTGATAGGGATAGAGGGTCGTCATGAACACAAGGCCCAAGCTTTAAATTACTGCACCAGCGATTCTGAAACCCAATCCTCTGGACCCACACAGCCAGGTCTGCCATGCAAATATATGTCATGCATTATCATTATGGATGTCCTGAAAAATCAGACCCTTTTATGGATCTTGAGGACTGGGTTTCAGAATTGCAACAGCCAAGATCCTCTATCTGCAAGTAGCTCGTCTTCTTTTTCTTTTTCAATTTTTTCTTTATGAATTTTCAGTTTATACAGTCATAATTACCAAGGCAGTAATAGCAGAACAAGAAAGAAACATTTAAATAAGAAATATATATAAATTCATTTTGAAATAAAATAAAAATAATTCTTGTTCCTCCTAACTACAGGTAAAATTAAGAATATCCTCTGTGAAACATATTATGAGCGAGAATCTAATTGAAACCTTAACCTAACCAGAAAATGTTATGGGATTTCCATCAATCTATATTAACCGGCTGTTTTCCCCCTTAGAAAATTTCTGTTCTAGCTCTAGGAATGAGTAAACGTTCCCCTCGCTCTTGATGATACATCTACAGGGGTATTTTAATAAAAAGAAACCTCCTTTATCCACTACCTCTTTTCTAAGTAGTAGAAAACTCTTTCTACGGAGCTGAGTAGCCCTTACCAAATCCAGAAAGATCCATATTTTTTGTCCATAAAAAGTTTTTGATCTATTGCAAAAAACCGATTTAAGTATAACATCCTTATCAGTAATAAAGGCAAACTCTTATCTTTCCTTGCACCGGGAGGAAATGAGGAATTGAAAGATGTAAAATCCCCAGAGTCTGAAGTACCAGCCCTAGCCGAATCATTGGAAGAATCCGATATTGATATCTTTTTATTATCTCCCAAAAAGGAAAGTACTCCTATTGGGAAATTAGTTGGAACTAGGGAACGGGACACTGTAAGATCAGTGATATTAAAGCCTCCTACCATTACTTTAGAAAATCTATAGAATTTTATAGCAAAGTTAGACGGTTCAATAGGAAAAATTATGGAAGAAGTTAAGGAAATAAAGAATTCCCTAAAGATCAATTTGGAGAAAGTAGAGGGTCAACAAAAAGAAATTAAAGATTTAGATAAGAGATGTGTGCAGATAGAGAAAATTCTACAACATAAAATGAAGAAGGAAGAAGAATTCCAAAGGAAATTTGAGTTTTTGAAGAACAATATAAGGGCCTTTAATCCAAGGGTAATAAATTGTCCCATTATAGATCAATTGGGACCAAGGGAACTGTTTAAAGAATACATTACACAAATTCTAAACATTCCAGAGGTTAACCATCCAGTTATAGTAAGGACTTTTTACATAGGCATAAGGAAAAAAGTTCCAACAAAATTAGATCAAATACAAAACTTTCAAGAATTTCAACAACATTAGGAAACCATGAATATTTCTGATCTGCAAGTAGCTCTTTAGGAACTTCATGGTGGCCCCCAGTATTTAAAAAACAGAATAATAGTAAGGTAGTAGCTAATTTTTCTGTGATAATGTATCAGTGACTTTTTATATTGTGTGAACTGTTTTACCACTAATAAAATAATCAAATTAAACAAAAAATGAAAAACATATATCATTAATGACAAGCTGATGGAAAACTGATAAGTCGGAGGTAGTTTTTCAAGTACAAAAAACAATCTGTCCAAATAGTGGCTTTCCACAAAGAAAGTAGGCACAGGATCCTTACAAATGATGAAAAAGCAGTGTCCATGGAGGATAGAGCGAAAAGGGAAACCAAAGAAATGGGAATGATGGCTATTACACCCTAGCAAGAGGCTTCATTTTGTTAATGGATCTAAATTATCAGTTCTGCTACAGCAGGACAGGGTGAAGATTAGAAAACGTATCAATGCCCAGTGGCTTAGCAACAGTGTTGTGCATTGCCAGGTTTAATTCCCTGGCTAGTTGGGAATACTGTAGAGGCAGCACTCACAGCCCCTGAGGGAGAAGGGAAGGATTCTCAGCTATTGCTTAACAATGAGTCCTAATGACCAAAGTTAAGGGTGCACATTTTATTTATTTATTTATTTATTTATTTAACGTTTTTTATATACCGGCATTCGTAGGACACATCATGTCGGTTTACAGGTAACTAAGAAAGGAAATTACAATGAACGATGATAGAGGGCTAACTAGATAAAATACGAAAGTACAAGAATAGAGAGTCAACGAGCAGAGATACAACTTTGTTGAACGAAATGAGTTTTGATTATCCATATTAAAATTAGATATGCATATGAACTTATAAACAATGTAAAGGAGGCGTGTGCACTTATGAACTTAGCATATGAACTTATAAACAATATAAAGGAGGCATGTGCACTTATGTACAATTAAATGCAGGGGCAGGGGAGTAGGGAGGGAGGGAGCGAGGAGGGAAGAGGAGCGGAGGGAGTGGAGGGAACAAGGGTACTTTAGAACGAGGGTACTTTCAAGGAAAGGTTGCTAAAGGGTGAAAGGGCAGGGTGGGGGGAGGCTACGGGGCGCTGGAGAGGGTGTGGGGGAAGGGGCAGGGGGGTACTGGGATGGTAGGGGGAGGTCAAGGAGAAGGAATGTAGGCTGGGCAGGGAGCTGTGGTGGTTCAAGGAAGGACAATGACTAGGATTGAGAGGAGTTGGGGTATGCCTGTTTAAAGAGCCATGTCTTGATTCCTTTTTTGAAATGGCTCAGGGACGGTTCTAAGCGGAGTTTGGCGGGAAGGGAGTTCCAGAGGGTGGGACCCGCAATGGAGAAGGCTCTATCTCTGGTAGTAGTAAGGTGACCGATTTTGAGTGAGGGGGTTTGGAGGGTGCCAGCAAGGGAGTTTCTAGTGGGGTGATTAGCTTGACGGAATTATGGCATATCTTCAAGCCAGAGGGAGTTGTTTTTGTATAATGTGTTATGGAGGATGGTAAGTGTTTTTTATTGGGAACGGAAGGTAATGGGGAGCCAATGGAGATCTTGTAGTATGGGAGTGATATGATCAGTTTTTCTGGTGTTTGTTAAGATTCTAGCCATAGCATTTTGAAGGATTTGAAGGGGTTTAATAGTGGAGGCTGGGAGGCCTAAGAGAAGGGAGTTGCAATAGTCGAGTTTTGATAGTATGGTGGTTTGCATAACAGTGCGGAAGTCGTGGGCGTGGAGGAGAGGCTTCAGTTTTTTGAGGGTTTGAAGTTTGTAGAAACCCCCTTTTAGAAGTGATTTAATGTGGGATTTGAAGCTTAGTTGATTGTCTAGGGAGACTCCTAAATCTCTGACACTGGGCGGTAGTGTGTGAGCTAGTGAGGCGTTTTGAATCATTTGGTGGATTGAGTCGATTGGTTGATTTGTTAGGATAAGGATTTCAGTTTTAGAGGCGTTGAGTGCAAGGTGGAGATTGGAGAGGAGAGAATTGATGGATGTCAGACATATTTCCCAGTACTGCAGGGTTTCATTGAGAGATTTCTGAATGGGAATAAGTATTTGTACGTCGTCTGCATATAAGAAGAATTTTAGTCCTAGTTTAGAGAGTAAGTGGCAGAGTGGGAGTAGATATATATTGAAGAGGGTGGACGATAAAGAGGAGCCTTGGGGTATGCCTTGTGTGAGGGGAATGTGAGCGGATTCGAAATTATCAAGCTTGACTAAGTACTTTCTGTGGTCATATACCAAGCCCTGAAGGAAGCCATGATCTGTGGCTCCTGGCCAATGACTATTACTGCAATGGCTGAGGTAGATGGGTTACAAAAATAAAGGGAAAACCCTGGCTCACTATGAATTAAGGGGCTCATGGCACTATAGCCCCCCCAGCAGAAGCCAGTTCCGACTGAGGTAGAAGCCCAGAGAAGCAGGTGGGAACAGCCAAGAAGGGGCAAATTTAAATTCAGATCCACTGCAGTAGCATTCAATAAATAAAAGAAAGCACAGCACTTAGCAGTACACATATCTACTAACCAATCTGACTGGTGAATAACTATTTTCTTTCTTCTATACGTTACTTTCAAACAGCTGCCAGTCAAATTGTTAGCATAATAATGAGCCAAAGATAAGCACAGAATGGGGAATATGCACATAACATTACAATGAAGAAATTTTCAAAACACAAATTTTCGTAGATGTGCCTATAATTTAGGAGTTTTATATATATATACACACACACACATACTTTTTTTTACCCATTCACTCTCAAATATAAAAACAATCATGAAATATGTATGAGGTGCTCAAGCACAGGCTCTCACTGTCACATGCTGTCTCTCTCACACACACAGAGGCTCTCACATGCTGTCTCTGCAAACATTCAGATCCTCACTCTCACACACAATCTCTCAACTCATCTCATACACGCGCACACACCCGCTACAGACCCTCAGCCTCTCTCTCACCTCTGGGCCTCCTCTTCGCGGGTCACCGCAGGATGGGCTCTGCAGCGGCCCTGATCTTCTCAGGCCGCGGCAGCCCTGCTACCGGGCCTCTTCCTCTTCTCGGGCTGCTGCGACTTGGGATTCGTGGCGGCCCGTAAGCGCTGCTCCTCTTCTGCATGCACTGATGCTCCTCCTCCTTCCTGCCCACACGGCTCCGGCAACGTTTACTTCCGGGGCCGCACAGGCAGGAAGGAGGAGGAGCATCAGCGCATTTAAACGCAACCTTTTTCTTCGGGCCGTGGTGACGTGAGCCTCACCACAGCCCTGCCCATCTGCCTGTCGCTGCGCCGCATGAGCCTCCCTGAGCCCGGGGGCATACTAAAAAACTAATTTTAAAGGGTCGGGCTGAGTTTTTGGGTTAATTTCCAGATAGTCCACGAAACGCTGCGCGTGTCACCAAAAACATCTCGGCGTGTCACCTCTGACACGAGTGTCATAGGTTAGCCATCACTGCCCTATTCCAATACTGATCAGGTAGAGAGTCAGAAAGCCTAGCACCTTTGTGGTGAAAACAGTCTTTCCTGCAACCTCTCCCTTCCTTAGCTTGCAGGGAGTGCACAATTCAGTTCATGCATAACTCAAGCCAGCTCTTTGAAGCCAGTTCTAAACCAACAAAATACAGAACATCTTTTAGTGGCTTTCTGGCTTTACTGTAGCCTCTTTCTTACTTAATTGGTTTGTAGAGAAGTATGCTGCTGAGTACATGCACAGTTCAAGCCAGTCCTTTAAAGGCAGTTTTTAATCCACAAGATAAGAACAGTTTGTACTAATGCTCTGGCTTTTCCTGCAGCTTGCTTCTCTCTCTCTCTCACTTAATTGGCTCACAGGTGAGTATGTAGTGCAGCACAAGCACAATTCAGGACACACTCTCTTATGCCAGGGTTTAAACAAACCAAATAAACAACCTTTGGAAATTCTCTGGCTTTCCTGCCCTCTCTCTCTTAACTGGCCTGCAGGTGAATATGTAGTGCAGCATAATGTTTTTTATATTAATCTTTTTATGTACTTTTATATATGCTGTAACCAGCTTGGCTCAACAGGTTCATTATAGGCAGGCTATGCAACTTTTGAAATAAATAAATAAATACAGTTCAGGACACAAGTCTTTTTTTTAAGCCAAGGTTTAAAAAAAAATAAATCTTCCCAAATTTGCAGCCTTTAATCTTTCCTTCTTAATACTTCAGATTAAATCAGACAATCCTTTTCCTGAATTACACCCTAGCAACATATCATAACTTCCTTGGAATACAGTTTAAAAAAGAAACTCTTAAGCTTATCTTTTAGGTTAGAGTTGTCCCTGATTCCATTCTGGCTCTTCCTCATTATCAGCAATCTCCTCCATGCTGAAGAGTCTTCCACTGCTTCCTGGTCTCCAGCCTGATAATCTCACCTTTCTCCAACTGAGTTCTGCCAGTCCTGTCTTTATACAGAGACTAACCTATTGCTTACAAGCAGGGGACACTCCATTCTCATTTCAAGTTCAGAAATAGACTCCACCCCCTTCCTTCCCTGCTGCAGCACTTTCAGGAGCTGACAGCTAGGGCTTCTGGGTAATGTAGTTCCATTCAGCAGATTTGCTTTCTTGACCTGCGTTGCCTTGTGGCCTACCTGGGCCTCCTGCTTTGCTGCCTTCCAGGCCTTCCTGCCTTGCTCTGTGGCCTCCCAAGACTTCCTGTCTTGCTTTGTGGCCTCCCAGGACTTCCTGTTCTGCCTTACGACCTTCAGACCTTCTAGGTTTGCCTAGCCCAAACTCATGGACCGTTTGGGCCTTATTGTTTGCTTGTTCTAGTCCTCTCCAGTCTTGTCTTGTCCTGTCCAGTCCTTGTCCTGGCCTGCCCAGTCCAATCACTGTCTGACTCAGTCTAGCCCTTGTTGCATTGCCTTCAATCCGGCCCTATCTCTAGTCCTAGACCTTGCCCTTGGTTGCAGCTCGTGTCTCCAGCCTAGACTGCTTCCAAGACCTACAGTGTGTCTCCTGTTCCAGCTAAGTACAGCTAGCCACCAGAACCCAAGGGTTCAACTTGTGGGGGAGGTGGCTGGTCCAGGCAGAACACAGTCTTCATTCCTGTCCTGTACTGCTCCTGATAATCCCTGATCCCAGTCTGCCTGACCATGACACTTCTCAGGCTCTCCATTACATTTTCCCATTTATCTGTCTCCTGACTTTTCACTTCCTCCCCTACATCTGTTTCTAACAATCTTCCTTTTTCATCTCTTTTCTCTATTTTTCTCTTCTCTGCCTTTCTATTTTCTCATAGCTAATTTTAGCCCCTCTTTCCACCTCAATTTCTCCATGTCCCAATATTTCACCTCCCCTCAGATCTCTATCTCCCCCTCATTGGATTGTTGCCCCCCCCCCCCCCCCCTTCAATCTCCTATCTGGTTATCTTCTCATCCAATAGCTACCACTTCCCATCAACCCCACACTGACTCTCCTCTCCCATACATCCCCTCTTACTTCATCCCTCCCAACAATTTCATTTCACTCACCCCATCTCATGTTCTCCCATCCCTCATCACCAATTAACCCCTTTCAAGTTTCCTCCATCATCCTCCCTGATTAACTCTCACTCCCTGCATACTCTCTCCATCCCTCTGAGAACCTCTTTAGTTCTCTCCGTAAACCCTCCCACATCATCATTTCTGGCTCTCACAGACCTGTGCATGTTTCTTCCCCTTCCCATCCCTCTGCCAAATAGCCCAAATTTGCATTGCTGATTTCAGGGAGATGAGAAAGCCATCGCTTATCCCTGGGTTGAGCAACAAGAAATAGATTTAACTTTTGAGATCTACTGGGTACTTGTGATCTGAACTGGCCGCTGTCTGAGACTGGATGCTCGCTCAATGGACATTTGTCTGACCCAGCATGGCATATCTTATATTCTTATGAAAAGATATTCACACTCTCCTCCTGCTCTCCTCAGTTTTCAATCCCTTTCCCACCTCCCCAACTTTCACTCCTTTCAGGCAACTCAGCATTCACCTCTTTCTCATCTCTCCCAACATTAACCTACCTTTTACTGTCTAGGCATTCATTACTTTATTACCAGGGGCTAGAATAGGGACCCTCTTCTGTGTGCTCCAGGCTTACCCACTCCCCTCCTATGAACTACAGGAGAAGGGAAATGACAGGAGGGGAGAGCCTGGATTAGGGAGCAGAGTAGCTCTTCTCAATTCTGCTCTGCCCATTCCAGACTCACCACCTCCCCTCCCCCGCATGCTGCTTGGGAGAAGAGAGGCTGGAGCAGTAAGTAAAACAGCTATTTCCTACTGCCTGAGATTCTGAGCACTGGGATACTAGCTCCATGTGCAACATCCCTATTTCTCAGCTGCTATGAGGGTATTCCCTGTCAGCCTGGCACTAAATGTCTGTTACCACATAACTGACCATATCCAATTTATTTGCAGCATTGTGGGGGAGGAAAGAGGTTCTATGAAAGTGAAGAAAATGCAGCATACAAAGACATATTTTTTATAGCTATTAGATTCCTATTTTCTTCAGGATAACTATTACTACAACCAAAATGAATTTACAAAGAAGATTCCAAAACCATAGCCAAAACAAATGGTTTTGATAGATACTAAAAAATGTCCTCCCTCCAAAAATCACCTTAAATAGATTATTTACCTCCAAAGTTCTTGGTAAGGATCTGCGACAGAAAGACTGGTTTCCAATGTTACAGTACAAAATCAAATGTGATAAAGTGAGCAACAGATTAATTAGCCAAAAAACAGATCACAGAATCTGAAACAATCACATTCTAAATGTGTGTCATCTGCTGCTCTTCTCATTATTGCCGAAAATAATTGTCATGGCAACATTTGTTTATGCTCTGTTACTGCAGCTAAGCCAACATTGGTCAGCGCTGAATACAAACTATCCTAACAGATGTAGTGAAGATTTGAAGATTTAGAATGTTAATATCCATGTTATAAAAATCAAGCAATGTAAATAGGCATAGAAAGACTGGCTTTGCATCCCATATGTATATGGACAGGTCCAAGCATTTCCCAAAGCCATGCAGTAGAAAAATACAGTGTGCCATGCCATTCTAGAACTAAGTAGTTCATCTTTTCAGTGAAGCCAATTCAAAATTATCAACAAACACTAATACCTTTCACTCATCACTGACCTTAATCATAGGATAAGTTTTTTGTGCAATTGCTTAAAACAAAAGTACAGGGGATTTTTTTTTTTTAACCAAAGTAATTCTCATTTCTTTGTGACTTCCTATTTGCAGTTCAATTGCAAACTGAATATTGGGTTTCTAAGTATATCTCTTACATTATTTAGAAAATAAGGCATATCTTTGTACAATATAAAAGATATATTTTAATGTCACTGTTAGGACTTTAAGAGTCATTAAGTGTCAAAATGACCAGGATTTGCAATTCAGAGATATGTGTGAATCTTTATGAAGTCCATAAAAGGCTTCCCACACCTCCACTGCTACATGGTCATCCAAGTTTAAATTTAATAAAATAATAATCTGATGTACTTTCTTTCATAAAATCTAAAATGTACAGAAGCTTGATTGTTGTAGGGGTCTCATGGTACTGGAATTTAGCACATGTTTAGTGGGTATTTCATGGAGATGCTTAAACTATGGGCCACCAATATTGTAGTTCAAGATTTGTCAGCCCTTAACATGTCTAGCCTCTGTTTCTTCCATGTCAAACAGAAGAATCCATGGGAAAAACAAGTTTGGAACTAGAATTCCTAAGAGCTTCTTTAGCTCAGCGTAGAGAATACTAGAGTAGGCTTTTATAAGTTAAAAGTGTGGCAGAACCCAAAACGCATGAGCCAATACATAAACTCAGAAACATAGAAATGACGGCAGAAAAGGACCATTGGTCCATCAGTCTGCCCAGCAAGTGCCCCATGGTAGTATCTGTCGCATCACGCAGGTTACCCCCCATGTATCAGTCAGTTTTGCTTGACGTGCTTTGCTTATGGACTTGGTCGTAGAAGCAATCCTGTTTTTTTCCTTAGTGTCTGCGCATCAGTACTCCACTGTTAAAAAAAAAAAAAAAAAAGGTCATGGCTCATGTTGGTTGTCTCTGAATCCAAAATCCTCTTTCACTCCATTTCCCCCTCCCCCCCAACCCCCTCCTTCCAAGCAGAGGGTGGTGATGCAATTGCAACAAAAGCATCAAGGCTAATTAGTTAAGGTTATTAATCCCATGCCTTCTGTTAAGGGTAGTAACTGCTGCTCTGTGCAGGTTACCCCCAAGCTTATCAATTCCCCAGACCCTGAAGGTCAGGGCCCTAGTTGGTTGTTCACTAAATCCAATTCCCCTTTTCCCCTGCTGATGAAGCAGAGAGCAATGTTGGACTACTGCTGACAATATCTCCACAGAAATGGAAATGTGCTATCTTTTCACATTTCCATTTCTGTGGAGATCACCAAATGTATGCAAACAGGATAATGCCCTTCAGGAAAAAATACCCTCAAGAGAATGGTTTTTTCTATTAAATTTTGAGGAAACATTTTTTCATGCAAAGGAAAATACCAAATGTTGCAGAGCAATGTGCCATGCAAAAAGTTTTCTTTGCATACATCCTTGCACAGATATACAGCCTTATCTTCTTGTTGCCTCTCTTCTATTGAGAAATCCATGTGTGAAGTCTCAAAAATGTTCCTGTGAAGGAACATAGCTATATTTTTTTTTAATTTACAATATTTATCATCCGTCTGCATGGCCCACACTGTGCTAGGCGAATTACAAATCTGGACACATAAATACATTATAGATTCTAAAACAAATAAAATGCAGCATAATAAAAACAAATTATAAAATAAACCATAACCTATCCAAACTCATGTCATCTGCTTCTAACATTTATGCCAAAAACAGCACCAATATAGCTATCTGATTCAGTGTGCAGTGCTAAACAAAAGCAGGCGTGACGTCATGCGCTTCGCTGGCTAGAGCGCCCAAATGGACAGGCGCTCAAGCCAATGAAAGCACACGCACGCCCGTCCAAGTGCTTTCATTGGCTTGAGCGCCCGTGCACTACGTGCGTGCGTTCGTCCGTCTTCGCCGGCGGGGGCCGCTGGAAACCGCTTTCGCCGCCGGCTGCCCCCTCCGGAGGACGGCAGAGAAGGCTGAAAAAGAAACAAAAAGTAAGTTGGTTACACTTATTCACATATTTTACATGTCGAGTCGCTTCAGGAGGAGGGGATTTTAGGTTTTCTTTGGTTAAAGTTGGGATCCACTTCCTGGTGCCTGTCATTTGACATTTGAAATGACAGGTACCAGCGCACCCAGGATACTGTATAGGCGCTGTATAAAGCGCCTATACAGTAAAATGGGTTGCGCGGGCCTAACGCTTCACGGACGCGGCTTGCATTTGCAAGCTATTTAAATACAGTATCGAGCGGTAGGTGAGCCGGACTGTGCGTGCGGCAAACGCAGGTGCGCCCGACACTAACGCAGCTCTTCCTACCGCTCCTTACTGTATCGGCCTGCTAGTGTTAAAATTTTGATTATTTAGCCTACTATTTAGTTTGCTATGTTAATTATATTATGAAACAATGTATTTACTTCCTTTCTTCTTTGGAAATGCAAATATTCATTTAAAGATATTTGCAAACTACTGGAAACCGATTTGATATGCTTGCATGAAAAGTCGGTATATAAAAATTATTAAATAAAAATAAAATACAAATCTAAAGCCCTCATAAGATTTCATCTGCCTACAGATTATACTTGTGAAAGCTAGGTAATTGAAACAAACATTCATTCTCACTTGGAATCATTTATAAAGCCCCCTGAGCATGGGCCGGCACAATGGGTGTAGGGCAGCCGACCACAGACTAGCTAGTGGGGGGAGGGGGAGGGTGGGGAGACAGGGAACAGTTAAGGAGATTAGGTAAGAGGAACAGAGTAGCAGGGGAGGGCTAGGAGACTAGGGGAATGGGGGGAGAGAGGAGAGAGGAGAAAGGTAAAGTAAAAGGTAAAGGAGAGGGAGGGGACGAAGCTCCCATTGGACGCCCGCTGAAGTTGATAAACTCCCGACCAAGGGAGCACCCCCCCTTTTTCCAAACAGCGGGCGTCCTGGGCAGCAGTTCCCCACCCGCCCACCACATGTCTAGAATGTCACAGCACAGGCGCAGGGTAACCAGAGGACAAAAAAGGGAGCTAAGGAGAAGAAGCCCGCACGTATTTAAAAATGAGGCGCTGCTAAAAAAGTTTGACAATTTTCTCCGCTCGCTTCAGCAGCGACGGACATATGAAGACGGCCCGCATCAATGTCGGGGTCCCGGACTGCTACGGAACGGGCCCCCGGCCAAGTCATAGGCCTGCTGGCTGCTCCGGATACAAATGGCTTCCACGGCTGGGAACCGGAAAAAGACTGAGAACAAAGAAGTGGTCGATAAGAAGGCAAGCCTGGTCACCCCCTGTTACATTAGGCGGTTTCGAATTATATGCAAATGTTTTGGTGTTATATCTGAAAATGCTGAAATCTTAAGTTTTATTTTGTACTATATAAAGTTTTTGCTGTGGCCAAAATACCCACATAAAATATCTATCACTCTGAAAATGAGTGCAGTGCATTATTTGGAGTGGATGATGGAAAATGTGCATTAGAGGAGGAGGAGGGAGGCTTGACCGTACACATATTGTGGTGTTCAGTTTGTATGTTTTGCCTGGGATGAAGGAAACGTCAGAAAATGAGACCACCAGGAAGCATATTCTAATAGCTGTAATCAAACATTTTCCAAAGACGAAGAAAAAAAAAAAAGAGATATTGGAGAAAACTGTTTACAATAAAGAAAGAAATGTAGAAGCACTGGTTGCTTTTGGAACATTAATCTTGTAGCAGAAACCTGAGAATCAGTAGAAAATGCATTAAGGGTGGCAAATAATCTTACCAAACAGATCCATCAACAATGCTGAAAGCAGGCTGGCATTTACAAGCTTGACTGGCAAAATTAAAAAAAAAATAATAATAATAATAAGTGTGGTACCTCTCCACAAGATGGTGCCAAATACGTGTTTTTGCAACTACTACTACTACTGCTGCTGATGAAAGGCAACGTAAAGGCGGATGAAACATTGTGAATCACAATTTTTTAGCATCAGATCCTTTTAGTATTGAAAACAGCAACATCACAATAAAAAATTAAACACTTATGGATTTCCAATTTTATTGTATCCAAGAACATAACAACAATTCTAACCATCTTTTTCATAAGCAATGCCTGTTCCAGATATGAAAATAATATATTCAATGCTGACTTTATCATAAGAAAACACTGATAGAAGGTTACACAGTATTGATATGTTCTAATGTCTTGTTTGATATCCCTTGGGGACAGGGACTGCGTTTCAGAATGCCTAGAAGAAGCTATTGTTATCCAGCAGAACCTTTCTTACTCACTGAAATCTGATAAATAATAACACTCCTGTGCCCAATCACCTTGTGTTCCTGGGACTAGGACTAACCTGACAGGAGCTCCCTTTGGGCAGACTCCATTGATCCTTGCATGCTTAGCATCGGATGCCTTAATCTGAGGAAAAAGTGGTTAGTGGACGGGATTTCCCTCACTTCACCACAAGAAAATCCCAAAAAAACAGATAGGACTAAACAGGGCTGGCAGTATTTATAAATAAGTTCAAGCTTCATTAGACAATATGACAATATACATTTCTACAATTTATCAACCAGCACCTTCAGATATTTTAGGGTGTTAATACCCACAAAGTACCACCATATAGAAAAAAAAGAACCTCTTGACCCAATACAATCCCACTCCCCACCAGCACTAGAGAAGGCCCCACGGCAGCCCTGCAAAATGACGTGCTGGTGGGGTTCCCACTCCCCCCCAGCAATAGGAAGATCCCGAAGAGGCCCAGTGGTGCCACTGGTATTTCCCCTGCAGCCGGCAGCAGAAGTGGAGGCCCCGCTGAGCAGCCAGCGGCAGAAAAAAGGGCTTCCTTTGTGCTGCTGGCAGCCGATGAAGAAATCCAGTGAGTGAGAGAGAGACTGGCGTCAGCTCGACCTCTGCGCATAAGAGCAGAAGCTGTCGCTTCAGTCTGCGCCGCTAGTGCGAGAGGGTGAGAGCAGGTGTGTGGGTAAGCAACAGCATGTATGAGAGCTTGGGTCTGAGTGAGCAAAACCATGTGTGTGTGTAATAAAATGTATAAGAGCTTATATATGTGTGTGAGCAATAGCATGTATGAGAACTTGTGTGTGTGTCTGAGTAAGATCATGTGTGAGTGTGAGCAATTGTACATATGAGAACTAGTGTAAGTGTGAGAAATAGCATGTGTAAGAGCTTGAGTGTGAGCATTAGCATATGTGAGAGCTTGTATGTGTATGTGAGTGATGCTGTGTGGGCCCAAGTTGGTTGCTGCTGTCTACATTTCCAGGGAGAGACAGCCTATGTGTGTGTGTGTGTGTGTGTGTGTGTGAGAGAGCTTGTGTGTGTGCAAGAGATGCTGCACAGGCCCAAGTAGGAAGCTGCTGCTCCTCTATATTAGAGAGAGAGAGAGAGAGAGAGATGAGAGAGTGAGTGTGTGTGTGTGTATGTGTATATAGAGACCATGTGAGAGTGAGCATGAGAGAACATTTGGGGGAGAGAGAGAGAGAATGTGTGTGAATAGACGAGTGTGTTAATGCATGTGAGGAGAGTCTGCATGCCTCCCTCCACTCCCCCAATTAATCCACAACAATGTCAGGATGACTGGAAATCAAATGTTCCCAGGTATGGAGAGTGTGTGATTTTTTTTTTTATATCCTTATTTTGATTATTGCTTGTTATTTGATGTATTTGAAATGCTTTATTGGTGCTTGGGAAATTTTAATAATTTTTAATGAGTTTTTAATAATTGGATTTTTTTGTCAGCCATTTTGAAATATTTGTTCTATAAGTATGGGTTTACTATCACGATGTTTTATATTTCTTGATTTTATAGTTTGATATTTTATATGGCATGGTGATGTTTCAGTTTTTCCATTGTTGCACTGCATACAGAGTGTGGTTTGTTGCGGTTTCCAATTCAGTTTTTGTATGCATGTTTCTGTTTATAATTTATGATCTCTTTATTCTGTGTGTGGTGAAGGTTTGTTTGAGTTCTGCAAATGTGACCAAGGTAAGGTATTCTGCTAGCATGTAGTTTCTGTGTAGGGATGTATAGCAGCCTGACTTGTTCTGTTTTCCTAATAGGAGGTGTATTGGTGTTTTTAGGGCCTGGGAATATATGTAGTGTTGCCTTTTCATTAATAGGGTTGTTACTATTTGAGTGGTGGCAGTTAGTGCTGTTATCATATGGGAGATTTACTATATTGTAATTCAGTTTACTTAAAGCTTTTTGAGTAAAAGCTTTCACTTTCACACTCACTTTTGTTTAAGCTATGTCTCCTCAAATATCTCAAACCCTTACTTGAGGACAGACAATGGCAAGTAATGGAGATGACTCTGGAGACGTGGACATGACGAAGGCTCTGAAGATTTAGAATTATACTTGAGACGGAGATCCAGGCTTGACAAGGAATCCACACAAGCTGAAGACAGGGATCCAGGCAAGGAACTAGGATAGGAACAAGAATAAGGAGATCCGTTGACTGGAACAAGCTCCAAGAAACCAGAACTAGGAAACCAGAGTATCAGAATAAGGATGGCCTCCAAGGACTTGCACCAGTGGGAATGAACTTTAAGACTCTGATTCAGGATTTGGCCCTGATGCACCCTACACAGCTACCGCAGCTTGTCGCAGACCATGCGCTGGCAGACGAGGAAAATGTAGGAACTTTGGAACTCTGGAACATGAAGACAAAGACTTGAACTGAACCTCTGAAGACGAAGGCTCGGACAGGAGACACAGAATAGAACTCCGAAGAACAGGGAGACTTGGGCATGAGCTTAGGCTGCGACGAGCCCTACACAGCCGCTGTGGCTGTTCACAGACCAAGCACAGGAAGACTTGACACAGAACTATGAAGGTCTGGAAAACTTAGCAGATGTGGACAGAGGAACTAGGAAGACATGGACATGGGAACCAGGAGGACTTGGACACTGGAACAAGATGAAGACTTGACATCAGGAGCGGAAAATGCAAGGACCGTCGTAAGACCAGGAACACATAACAGGAAACAGAGGAGCTCCCACGAAGAACAAAGAACATGAAGACCCTGAAGGAGCAAAGAAAAGGAACTCCGAACACTCCTGGAGTGACGAGCTGGAACAAGAACTTCAGGGGTGAAGCTACTCCTTGCGAAGGCAAAGCTGAACTGCAGGAAGAGCCCTTTTATAGGGCTGGCTGTGAAACGTCATCAGAAAGGGCCATGGGGTTTTTCCCACCATGGGCCCTTTAAATAGCAAGGAGAAGAGCGTGCATATCCAAGGATGCCGGTAGCCGCAGGGCGAAGATGGAGGTCAGCGGCATCCCACTGCTGCGAAGACTGCTGGCATTGGCACTGCAAGCCATGACGACAGCATCGGGGAGGGTGGCAGCATCAGGAGTTAGCAGCGCCAAGACCGAGCTGGAAACCAAAACCGGTGTCAGGTGGTAAGTGAGGCACTCATGGGCTAACGAGCAGAATCACAACACCTTGATAAAACCAGGGAATAAGCCTTCTCTACTGCTGCTCCTACCCTCTGGAATTCCCTTTCTCCAGACTTGAGAAGGTTCAAAGATGAAAAAATATTTTTTTTAAATCCCTCAAGACTTACCTTTTTAAACTGGCATTTAACATCACATAGCCTTTTTGTTTATGATATGATTTTTTTTTTATTTATGCAATTTTTAAATTATAGATCAAGAAACCTTGATATATACATTATTTGAAGTACACTAATAGATGTACAATAATTAAACAAATAACAAAGGAAAAGGACTTCGTAGTATTTAAGCCCACAATAAGGAGGTCCAATTTCACAATTCCAAGAAAATAACAAAAAAAGAAAAATCAACACAATCCTAGCAAGGGTCAAGAAAAAAAGAGGAATAACACAGCTATTGAGGAGACTATTTATAATCACTAAATTTAGGATTTCACAGAGGATACAATTTTGTCACTCAAAAACTATGTTAACTGGGAAGGAGAAAAAAATATGTAAGACATCTTTATATTTAATTTAGCACTTTTAGAGAAACTTTAATATAAAGAGGGCACCTATTTGTAGCACCCTCGGCCTGAGTAACAAAAATTGTTTCCTTTTCTTCTGGGTCTGCTTAGACACATACAGAAGACCCTAACTAACTTGTTGTTGCAAAAAAGACTCAGATCGATGTTTGAAAAAGAGTTTCAATATCCAATCTCTGTCCGGTTCTAAGACAAAGGTAGCAACCAAAGTTGCTGGTTGTGCTTGAACCGAATCAGAAGACTCTAGGATCTCAGAAATATTCAAGTTGACAGATTCTGTACACTCCAAGGTCACCACAGGTTGGGAACCCAGCTGTTCTTCCTTCCCTTTCTTAAATGGGGGTAAATAATATACTTTAGATAATAGAGGAACAGCTTGTTCTGGAACCTTCAGAATCTCCATTACATACTTTTTAAACATATCTTTAGGTAGCACATATGGCACTTTAGGAAAGTTCACAAAACGAAGGTTCCTACGCCATATTATATTCTTCAAGTTCTCCACTTTATTCATTAATAATGAGTTTTCTTTTACAAGTGGTTCCTGGAGAGATTTAAGGAATCCCACATTCAGGTTAATATCATTAATTTGTTGTGACATAAGCTTAGATGAAGTTTCTACAACCTGTAGGCGACTATCATTGTCCTTAGATTTTAAAATAAGTGAGTTTAACTGATTTGTTAAAGAATTTCCCAGTCCTTCAATTGCATCCCAAATAGAGTCCAAAGTAATTTGTGAAGGTCTTACCAAAAAAGAATTGTTGATGTGAAAATAATGACTCAGAGTGGAGTTGAAAAACCTCTTCCATCTTCAATAAACTGCTCTCCTTGAGCTGTGACTCTAGACATCTCACAGAGGATAATTTGCTAGGCCTCTGTGCTTCCTCCTCGACAGAGAGCTCCCTGCCAGGACACTTCGATCGCCGGAGTCATCAGCCCGTAACTAGTCCAAGCTCTCATCTGGGTTCCTGAGCGCAGCAGGATTAGTTGGTGCATTCCTCAGCATCGGAAACAAGGAGATGAAAGAGTCAGGGGGGGAAGCTTGCCCATCCTCCACTGTTCTGACCCCCGGCGACTCAACTCTTGATGCAGGACCCCCATGGACGACGTGGGTATCCTTAGGACTGGACAAGGACAGCTGGAGAGGGACCCCAGATTATGTCTTCACCCTGGCATGTCTTTTCCGTCCAGTATGGGGCATTTCAGGCAAGTTTGCAAAGAACGATTGCGAGGAAAATCTCACACCATCAGTGCCAATGCCATCTTGGACCTTGTTATGATTTTATGTAAGTTTGTTACTGATACTTGTGTATGTTTTTAATTGTACCCCACCCTGAACTATCGAAGGGCAGGTTATAAATATTTTAAATAAACAAACATGTTTTTGCAGGTGTCTTTTTTGCAGAGTTTTGTGTAAATAATACAAGTTGTAGGTGATATTTTTACCTTAGAACAGTGAATGCTCTTTTTCATGTAAAATCTATTACTATAAATGTATATTTTTTAAATTATTTGTGGGAAGAGTGGGGCCAGGAGTGTGTGCAAGCATGTAAGGTTCACCTATGACACCAAATACTCTTGCACCAGCCCTGGCTGCACTGACTCCACAAGAAAAAGCAAGATTCTATCTGGAGCTGTGCTACTTTGGCTTAATAACTCTCCCCAGTCTCAGCCAGGGCTTAGTTTTCTCTTTTTATAAGCCCAGGGAACAGAATGGTTCACTTCTAGTTCCCCCTCCCCTCAAGTCGGTAGGCAGAGCAGAGCCTGGGGAACCATAAAAGCAGCAGACTGTGTAGCCTGCAGTCAATGGGAATGCACTAGAGTGGTTGAAGGATGCAAAGAAGTGGAGGCAAGCTACAGGCACAGGAAGGAAGAGGGTAAGCCAGAGGGATTGCCTATGCAGTGTTGGGGAAGCTTCAGTCTGATGTGACTGTACTGAGTTCTGGGAGAAGCTGCTGACTGTGGAACCAGCGAGTCTCCTAGAGAATGAGATTGGGAAAGGGAGGGGCTGCTGCAGAATGGGGAAGGGTTAGCAACAAGCAAGAACTTTACACTATGATGCAGGAGGGCTGAACTGGAGGCACTCACTGTGTGAGCACATAAGCAACAGCACAGCATTAGCTTGTTTGTGTGTCTGTGTCAGAGAGCATGTGAGAGAAACACATGCCTATACATACTTTCGGGTAGATTTTCAAAACTTTGGACACGTGAAAAACAGGGGTTACGTGCGTGACCGGGCCTTGCGTGCGCCATACACATTTTCAAAGGGGCCCAGCCACGCGCGTAACTCCCATTACACGCAGAAGTGCCGGGCCAAAGAAAAGGGGCGGTCCGGGGGCAGGGAAGGCCAATGGAGCAGTAAGCAACAAAAATAAAAAGTGAAGAGAAAGGGTTTAGGGGATAGGAAGGAGAGGGGAAAGGTAAAGGAAGTTAGGTAGGGGGGTAGGGAAGTTCCCTCCCAGTCCGCTGCTTAATTGGAGCAGACTGGGAAGGAACTGGGAAAGGCTGGGATGCGTTGTCGCGCGAAGTTAGCATAAATCATCCCCCCCCCTTGCACGCACATGTTATAAAATCGGCGCGTCTATTTGTGTGTGCCCCTGACCCCAACCCCCACCCCTAAGCCACCCTGTACCTCTAAAATCAAACTTCAGTATTCAGTAGGGTCCCGGAGCACCCATTGCTCTGGGCCTATCAACACCATTTTTCAAAATAGCATTGATCTGAACTTGCCTCATCAAATGATAGGGCAAGCTCCAGGGATATAGTGAGGGGGCCTTAAGATTAAGGGGGCAATTTATGGCTATTAGGCAGTGGGGGAAGGGAGTGGGCCGTCACCATGAATTTCCAGCTTTTTCTCTTTTTTTTGATTCAGGAGGCCAAGACCATTTTGGAAGGCAGTAAGAGGAGGGCAGGGGTCCCCAATGACTTCAGAGTGGTTTTTTGCTATTTAGGGAGTGTTTTTCGAAACACCTTGGCCCTTTAATTTTCCCGCGGAATGATCAGGAATCCACGTTAGCGTCCCAATGCTCCCTCAAACGTACTAAAATAACCGAGCTTACTTTTTTCTAAGTCAGACGCAGTGTTTTATTTACATGGGATTGCCTATGCATAGGCTGCTTTGCATGCATTAGGCTATTTTATGCATGCAAATGCATGCAAACCAGATTATTTCCATAGGGGGAGGAAATCTTCAGATATATCGTGCAATAGTAGCGTGATATGTCAATATTGTGCAATAAACAGCATTTAATACACATTACATGCTGTTGAACTCGCAATAGCTGGATGTACTAAGCTGCGATAAAGCGCTAACACAACTGAATAGACTGGGTGGAACAAATGGTCCTTATATGTCAACATTCACTATGTTATTATGATCATTACTAAACATAATTTAGAGGTTATCTGCATTATGTCATCTTCATTTCGGTCATGGCATAAACTTTAAAATTTATGCTGTCATTATTCAGTTTTTTATTCTCTACAATTCCTCCTAGTCTAATACCTTATCTTTCATAACACTTTTCATGCACGCAGTTAAAATTTAGCTATCCCAGAATCATCCCAAGCTCAATACATCCAAAACTAAAATAAAGTTTTTGTCAGTGATAATTAACCCAACCTACTGTCCTTCAAAATCACTAATGATGGTCACTGTATTCCAATTGTGCATAAAGTTCAAAATCTAGGGGTAATTCTGGATTCCAGTCTATTAATGAAATATCATATATCATCTATTGTTAAAACCGCTTCTATAAAATAAAGGCTTTAGTCATTTGAGCAGGTGTTTTAGATACTAATGATTTCCAGGCTGTGATTCTAACTAACCTAGATTTAATGCAGCTCATTATATTTACGTTTACCAACTCAAGTCACCAAGAACACATATCTCCCCATCCTCTCCTTTGTACATTGACTGCCGATCACATTCCGTATTCATAATAAGATATTAGTCATGATGTTTAATCTACTTCACAGTGATTCTTCTATTTGGTTATGCACTTCTCTCCATAGATACAAACCTACCAGCAATTACAATCTGCAGAAAAAATCTACAGGATGTTCCCACTTTAAAAATTGTGAGACTTGATATCACCAGGAAATGCACATTTTCATTTGCTGACCCCAACCTATGGAATGCATTACCAGATTCACTACATATGACCACCAAAGTAAAAAAATTAAAGAGAAATTTTAAAACTTTTCTATTTAAAAGGTTAATTGGCACTTGAATAATATTTCAGGAAACCTTTTCTCCCTTTGAGTGATGCAGGCTTACTAAAGGGCCAATACAGTAAAGTCCGCGGGAGAGCGGGCAAACGCCGCTCTCTCGGCGCGCGCACAGGCCACTCTCCCGTGCGCGCGATTCAGTATGCAAATTAGGCCCGGTGGTAAAAATAGGTAAAAAGAGGCGCTAGGGACACTAGCGCGTCCCTAATGCCTCTTTTTGGACCGGAGCGGCAGCTGTCAGCGGGTTTGACAGCCAACGCTCAATTTTGCCGGCGTCGGTTCTCGAGCCCGCTGACAGCCACAGATTCGGAAACCAGACGCCGGCTTCAAATTTTTTTTTAACTTTTGGTAACTTTCGGGACCTCCGACTTAAAATCGCCATGATATTAAGTTGGAGGGTGCACAGAAAAGCAGTTTTTACTGCTTTTCTGTGCACTTTCCCAGTGCCTGAAGAAATTAGCGCCTACCCGGTGCCCGAAGAAATTAGCACCTTTCTGAAAGTAAAATGTGCGGCTTGGCTGCACATTTTCCTTTCTGAATCGTGCGGGAATACCTAATAGGGCCATCAACATGCATTTGCATGTTGCGGGCGCTATTAGGTTCGGGGGGGGGGGGTTGGACG
The DNA here is from genome assembly GCF_901001135.1 of Rhinatrema bivittatum. Classification (NCBI taxonomy): domain Eukaryota; kingdom Metazoa; phylum Chordata; class Amphibia; order Gymnophiona; family Rhinatrematidae; genus Rhinatrema; species Rhinatrema bivittatum. The sequence goes on from NC_042618.1 coordinate 379,487,940, forward strand.
CGCGTTTTCGACCCCTTACTGAATAAGGGGCAACGCTAGCGCGTCAAAAAACGTGCGTCCAATCGAGGGTTAACAGTGCGCTCAATCGGAGCGCACTGTACTGTATTGGCCCATATATTAAGAACTCCTTTTTTGCTTTTAATACTAGTTGATGATATCATGATACCTCAGACACCAACTAAGGCCTAGAATCATCATTTTGCTATAATTTGAATAGCGCCTGTGATTAAAAAAAAGGGGCGTGGTTAAGAAAAGTTTTTTGAGTTACAAGACGCACTATTTTTAGCGCTTCACATAGGTATTTACCGCAATGTGTGTTAAATATACCGCACTCGCGATGTTTCCTCTTCGCAAGCTGAGAAGTGCCCAGACAGGCTTGGACAAGAAAGAGAGAGAGAGAGAGAGAAATGCATGAGCAATGCTCATTGTAGGAAGCAGTATATAAGATTTATAAATAAATGTAAGTAAACAAATACAAAGTTTTCTGTTAATACTGCAGCATAATGTATATGTAATCACTGATTTTTTAAATGTAATTTAGACAGGTGTTTCAGATCTAAAAATAAGTAGTCTAAATAAGTAAAATTATATCAGTACACCAAAACCTCCGGATATATCCACATATTTAATAACTAAATGTCAGTCGCAGCATTGTCCTGTGATTGGAAGCACTCACCCCAGGGTGCAGATCACCTCCAAAACATCAAGAATGTCACCATGACGCCACCAGCATTTCTGCTCCATGGGGGCCTCCAGCAGCATTCACTCCAGACCACCAATTTCCCCTGAAGCAGTGAGGATGCCGGCATGACACCACCAGCAACCTCACTCTTTGGGCTACCCTTGTCATGCACAGCATGACACCCTTTGTAGTCCCCACAGCAGGAAACAGCCTGGCTGGCATGCTCTGATAGTATCATGTGGCTGGGTATAAAGGTCTCAGCCACGCTCCCTTATTTGCCTCGGCAACAGGTCTTCCCCTCTTGGTTGCAGTACATGTTGCTCCTGCATTCTTGATCCTGCCTTGTCATTCCTTGATCCTGCCAGCCTATCCTGTCTCCAGACTGACCCTTCAGAATTGACGTCTGCTATGGACCCAGACTATACTCCTGCTGCCGCCTGCCACAGACCTTAACTTTGGACTTTGCCTATATCTTGCTTGTCACCTGCCTTGACCTCCGCTTCGCTATTGGTTATTCTCTGACAACACCTGTCCTGATCTTGGCCCTGTCCTGGACTCTCTTACCCTATATGCCCTATGGGGACTCTCACCTAAGTCCTGCCAGTCCCTGGAATCCAAAGGCTCATCCAGCAGAGAATGGGGCTAGTATAGGTGAAGCTTCAGTCTTGTCCCAGACCAGGGCAAGTTTGCTAGCGGCATGGAACTAGGTTTGCCTACCAGGCTGCGTCAACCACGCCATAGCACAAGGCTCCACTATTCTTACAATAAAAGAAAATCCTTGTTAGTAGATTGACACTTTCCATCCTGAATGCTTAGTGAGCTAGTCTACATTTTTGCTTCCTAGATAAACAGAAATGCTGCATTTTCATTAGGAAATCTCAAATTGGACTGTACAAAACCCAGCAAAAGAAGAGATCAGTTTTTTCCTAATCTACCTGTCTTTGACAGACCTTGAAAATTATCATTAACTTCTCCTCTTCTCACATCTTAATTTATGCAAAAAAAATTAAAAACCACAATCAATTCACAATTAACTAGTACTGTGAATTTCAAAGAATTAGAAGCTTGTTGTTAACAGAAAATCACCTTGAAAAACAAAGCATTTTGCTGCAGGCACAAATCAAACACCCTGCAATCTACTCTTAAGGATGGAGGGCGTGAACACACAGATATGAGTGAGGAATACATTAGCACTTTTAATCATGTTAAGATTAATATGCTGATGAAAACCTGCAAAGCTCATTCAACCTCTTTTTCTGCAGTTGAACAGAAGAGGTTTCATGGTAGAGTACAGGCATTTTTACCAGATGCTAAAACACTAATGGGACACACATTTATTTATTTAGGCATTTTATATACCGTCGTTCCAAAAGAAGATCACAACAGTTTACAAAAGGAACATTCATATTCCTGGTCAACATTCACATTCTAGGTCAACATAACAGCAATTACATATTCTAGATGAACGTAACTTCAAGTACAAGTTAACTACGGTGCTATGACAGTAGTTTATAATCCATAATTTCCATTTCATATAACCTTCACGTGTTAGTCAGTAAGTTGTCATGATACACTCATTACTTATTGCTCATTCTACTAACATTATCTATGATTTTTGAAAGTATTCAGCATATTCGTTAAATCATATGCATTTTTGAAGAGCCATGTTTTCAGTTCACGTTTGAAACTCTTTCTTTCTGCTATCAGACGTAATGTCTAGAGCAGAGCTTTCCAAAGTGTGTGTCGCCTGCAGTGTGCCGGTGTGTTGCACAAGCCCGGTGCACGTGACGGGGCGGAGCAAGGAGAGGTTAGGGGGAGCCAATGCCGCCGCTGGTGGACCTCATCCCAATGGCGGCTGAGTAATGAAATATCTCTGTGCTGTGCCGGAGACACACAGCAGGAAGATCAGCAGGGCCGTGGTGGAGCTCACGTCACCACGGCCCAAAGAACAAGGTCACGTCTAAACGTGCAGGTGCTCCTCCTCCTTCCTGCCCACACAGCCCCGGAAGAAAAATGTTGCCGGAGCCGCACGGGCAGGAAGGAGGAGGAGCATCAGCCACGTGCAGAAGAGGAGCAGCGTTGTTGAAGCGGGCTGAGAAGAGGAGGAGGCCCGGTAGCAGGGCCGCCACTTCGGATCGGCCCGAGAAGATCAGGGCCGTCGCCGCTATGGATCGGCCCGAGAAGATCAGGGCTGCTGCAGAGCCCATCCTGCAGTGACCCGTGAAGAGGAGTCCCAGAGGTAAGAGAGAAGCTGAGGGCCTGTAGAGTATCTGTATGAGATGAGTTGAGAGATTGTGTGCGTGTATGAATTGAGTTGAGAGACTGTGTGCATGTGTGAGATGAGTTGAGAGACTGTGTGTGGGAGTGAGGACCTGAATGTTTGCAGAGACAGCATGTGAGAGCCTGTGTGTGTGTGAGAGAGAGAGAGCATGTGACAGTGAGAGCCTGTGCTTGAGCAAGACAGCATGTGGGAGTGAGAGAGAGCCTGGGTGTGTGAGAGTCAAACAGCATGTGCAAGAGAGAGACTGTGTATGAATGATTGTATGAGAGAGAGAGAGCATGTGAGAGTGAGAGCCTGTGTGTGTGTGTGTGTGTGTGTGTGTGTGTGTGTGTGTGTGAGAGAGAGAGAGAGAAAGCATGTGAGAATGAGAACCTGACTGTGTGTTTGAGGGAAGAAGATAGATGGAGAGAAAAGAAATAGAAAAAAAGACAATATGAAAGGAATTGGCAAAAAAAATAAGAAAGGGAAGGTGGAACAAAAAAGCCTGTGACCAACCGATTAGAAAACTAAGATCAGACAGCAAAGGTAAAAAAAAAAATTACTTCTTACTGACTGGCACATGTAATCTTTGGTAATGTGCAAGAGTAGCACTTTCTCTATGCGGATCTCACAATGTACGAGATCAACATGGAGGAAGTGGAAACCCACGGGGCCTGCACAGAAGAGGCAGCAGAATGGGCTTCAGTGTCAGTAGCAGCAATCAGCGCCTCCCCAATAGCCATGTGGCATCAGTGACAGTGGCAGCAGAGGAATGAGAGAGGCTCAAAGGTTGCTGGCAAAAGAAAGAGAGGGGGTCTGCCTTTAGTGTGGTCATGTGTATGAATGGGAGTCTGCCTGGGGGTGTATGTGTGTGAATGCATGGGTGCCTGCCTGAGGATGTGTCTGTGTATAAGAATGAATGGGTGTCTTCTGGGGTTTGTATGTGTGAGAATAGGTGCCTGCCTGTGTGTAGAGTATGTGTGTGTGTGAGAATGAATGTGTGCATGCCTGGGGGATGGTGAGGGAGTGGTTTGAGAATGACTGGGAGCTTGCCTGGGTGTGAGTGTTTGTGTGAGAATGACTGGGAGCTTGCCTGGGTGTGTGTGTTTGTGTGAGAATGACTGGGAGCTTGCCTGGGTGTGTGTGTTTGTGTGAGAATGACTGGGAGCTTGCCTGGGTGTGTGTGTTTGTGTGTATGTGAGGGAGCCAGAGAGAGTGAGAGCATGAGTATATGAGAAAATCCAGGGGAGTAAGAGTTTGTGTGGAGGGGGGGGTGTGGAGGGGGAGAGAGTGTCTTAGAGCCTGAGAGTGTGTCAGTGTCTGTGAGAGCGAGAGGTTATGGTGGGTATAAGAGCATGAATGTGTATGTATGTGACAGTGTACGTGTGAGAGAGAATGGACATGTGAGTATGTGTGAGAGAGAGAGGATAACCTCCTAATCCTTGACAATATCAGGGTGACTAGAAATCATGAGCTCCCACGTATGGACACAGCAGGGGCTTTTTAAAATCCTTATTAGTTTTAATTATTGCATGTTATTTGATATATGTGCTGTTTTGAAATATTTTATTGGTGTTTGGGAAATTGTAAAAAATGTATATGATTTTAATTAATAGAAATTATATTTATCAATAGTTTTAAAATATTCTTTTATTAGTATGGTTTTACTATTATAACTGATGCTTTATGTTTCTTGATTTTATTTGTTTTATGAGGAATGGTGGTTCTGTTTTTCCATTGTTAATACACAGAGTCTGGCTTCTTGGGGTTTCCATTTCAGTTTTTGTCTAATTTGTGCTCCTTTATTTTGTATTCTGTATTTGGTGAGGGTCTGTCTCTGCTCTGTGTGTGTGACCACGGTGAGAGATTCTGCTAGCATAGGGATCTATAGCAATCTGGTTTGTTTTATTTCCTCAGTAGGTGGTGTATTGGTATTCTAGGACCCAATGTAATATTTACCCTTGCTTTTTCACAGGGTTATTGTTGTTTGAGTTCTTGGTGTTATTACTGTTATGTTATGATGGGATTGCAGTATAGAATTTGAGTGTCTTTTTTGCGGGGTTTTGTGTTAGTTCACAATGTGCCTGGCAGTGGAAGGTGTTTGTGCTGCTGTTACTGTGAGGTGACACCAGAATTTGAAAATATTTTTTAGTATGATGAGCTGTAAGGGAAACATCCAAGCTCCATTCTTTGGGGGAATTTCAGTGGATGCACAGAATTACAGAACTGGAGGTGCAGGATTTATATTGAAATTCCGTCCCTTCCTATAAATTCCAGACTTCACTCTCATAGCCATATAGAATTAGTTGAATGAGGCTATCAAATAATTTTATAATGTGAAACTGGCCAGCTTTTTAAAATTACGCAGAATACCCTTTGGACTTTTTTATTAACACCAAATATTCAAAAGCTGTGTTCATCCCATCAAGCTCATATATCTCATTAAAGAGGTAAATTGAATAACACAATAACTTTGTTTTATTATTGTTACTCATAAATTATAACAATAACATTTATCTTGGAATATTACATATTTTTAATATAAATGAAAGGTTTTCACAAGATAGGTTGTGTCGTGAAACATTTTATACATAAATTGTCGAAATACATTTCGTTCGTTTAACCTTTAACCTCTGGTTTGCTAGTAGACTGAATTACTGTGTCACGAAATTATGTTTGTCTAAAAAGTGTGTTACCAACATGAAAAGTTTGGAAAGCTGTGGTCTAGAGGCTGCTTCTTAGGATGACTGTGGGTGACCACAGGTTTGCTTAGCCCATCCAGTAATTCTATATAACAACATAAGAAATTGTCATGCTGGGTCAGACCAAGGGGTCCATCAAGCCCAGCATCCTGTTTCCAACAGAGGCCAAACCAGGCCACAAGAACCGGGCAAGTACCCAAACATCAAGAAGATCCCATGCTACTATTGCCAGTAATAGCAGAGGCCACTCCATAAGTAAACTTGATTAATAGCAGTGAATGGACTTCTCTTCCAAGAATTTATCCAAACCTTTTTTAAACCCAGCTACACTTACTGCACTAACCACATCCTCTGGCAACAAATTCCAGAGCTTAATTGTGCACTGAGTGAAAAAGAATTTTCTCTGATTAGTCTTAAATGTGCTACTTGATAACTTCATGGAATGCCCCCTAGCCCTTCTATTACCCAAAAGTGTAAATAACCGATTCACATCTACTCGTTCAAGACCTCTCATAATTTTAAAGACCTCCATCATATCCCCCCCTCAGCCGTCTCTTCTCCAAGCTGAACAGCCCTAATCTCTTCAGCCTTTTCTCATAGGGAAGCAGTCCATCCCCTTTATCATTTTGGTTGCCCTTCTCTGTACCTTCTCTATCGCAACTATATCTTTTTTGAGATGCGGCGACCAGAATTGTACACAGTATTCAAGGTGAGGTCTCACCATGGAGCGATACAGAGGCATTATGACATTTTCTGTTTTATTAACCATTCCCTTCCTAATAATTCCTAACATTGTTAGCTTTTTTAACTGCTGCAGCACACTGAGCCGACGAATTCAAAGTATTATACACTATAATGCCTAGATTTTTTTCCTGGGTGGTAGCTCCTAATATGGAACCTAACATTGTGTAACTACAGCAAGGGTTATTTTTCCCTATCTGCAACACCTTGCACTTGTCCACATTAAATTTAATCTGCCATTAGGATGTCCAATCTTCCAGTCTCGCAAGGTCCTCCTGTAATGTATCACAATCCGCTTGTGATTTAACTACTCTGAATAATTTTGTATCATCTACAAATCTGATAATCTCACTCGTTGTATTCCTTTCCAGATCATTTATAAATATATTGAAAAGCACCGTCCAAGTACAGATCCCTGAGGCATTCCACTGTTTACCCTTTTCCACTGAGAAAATTGACCATTTAATCCTACTCTCTGTTTCCTGTCTTTTCACCAGTTTGTATTCCACGAAAGGACATCGCCTCCTATCCCATGACTTTTTAGTTTTCTTAGAAGCCTCTCATGAGGGACTTTGTCAAATGCCTTCTGAAAATCCAAATACACTACATCTACCGGTTCACATGTTTATTAACCCCTTCAAAAAAATGAGGCAGATTTGTGAGGCAAGACTTCCCTTGGGTAAATCCATGTTCACTGTGTTCCATTAAATCATGTCTTTCTATATGCTCTACGGATTTTGATCTTTAGAATAGTTTCCACTATTTTTCCCAGCACTGAAGTCAGGCTCACTGGTCTATAGTTTCCCGGATCGCCCCTGGAGCCTTTTTTAAATATTAGGGTTACACTGCCCACCCTCCAGTCTTCAGGTACAATGGATGATTTTAATGATAGGCTACAAATTTTAACTAATAGATCAGAAATTTCATTTTTGAGTTCCTTCAATACCCTAGAATGCATACCATCCGATCCAGGTGATTTGCTACTCTTTAGTTTGTCAATCTGGCCTACTACATCTTCCAGGTTGATAGTGATTTGGTTCAGTTTATCTGACTCATCATCCTTAAACTATCTCCAGAACCGGTATCTCTCCAACATCCTCATTAGTAAACATGGAAGCAAAGAATTCATTTAGCCTTTCTGCAATGGCCTCATCTTCCCTAAGAGCCCCTTTAACCCCTCGTTCATCTAACAGTCCAACCAACTCCCTCACAGGTTTCTTGCTTTGGATATATTTTTTAAAATTTTTATTATGAATTTTTGCCTCTAAGGCCAACTTCATTTCAAATTCTCTCTTCGCCTGTCTTATCAATGTTCTACACTTGACAATGCTTATGCTTTTTCCTATTTTCTTCAGATGGATCCTTCTTCCAATTTTTGAAGGATTTTTTTTGGCTAAAATAGCCTCTTTCACCTCATAGTTTAACTTTGCTGGTAATCGTTTTGCCTTCCTTCCACCTTTCTTAATGCATGGAATAAATCTGGACTGTGCATCTAGGGTTGTATTTTTAAACAATGTCCATGCCTGTTGAACGCTTTTAATCTTTGCAGCTGCACCTTTCAGTTTTTTTCTAACTATTTTCCTCATTTTATCAAAGTTTTCCTTTTGAAAATTTAATGTTAGAGCTGTAGATTTACTTATTGACCCCCCTTCCAGTTATTAGTTTAAATATGATCATGTTATGATCACTATTGCCAAGTGGCAAATCCTGCGTTCCACTAAGAATTAAATCTAAAATAGCTCCCTCTCTCATTGGTTCCTGAACCAATTGCTCCATGAAGCAGTCGTTTATTATATCCAGGAACTTTATGTCTCTAGCAAGTCCTGATGTTACATTTACCCAGTCAATATTGGGGTAACTGAAGTCTCAAAATACAATAGAGCAAGTTACTGCACTTCAATTGGCAGGGAGCCAATTTTGAAACTGTTTTGCATTCAGTGTATTGTGAAAACTATTGCTCCCTCCCGATGCAGCCCTTGGCGAAACACGGGACCGTGTCGGGGGACGCGTTCTAAGCTGTTGCTATTATAAGTCAGTGGAGTTGCCGCTTAAAATGAATAAAAGTCTCTCTGCTCTGTAGAGCTTTTGAAGAATCTTCGTGGTTTGGACTAAATTTCTATTCTGCACTTTTTGTTGGGGGTAACTGAAGTCTCCCATTATTACTGCACTGCCAAATTGGTTAGCTTCCCTGATTTCTCTTAGCATTTCATCATCTGTCTGGCCATTTTGTCCAGGTGGACAGTAGTATACTCCTATAACTATACTTTTACCCAACACACGTGGGATTTCTACCCATATAGATTCTACTGAGCATTTAGTCTCTTGTATGATCTTTATCCTGTTGGACTCTATACCCTCCCGGATATAAAGTGCCACACCCCCACCAAGTTGATCCTCCTTATCATTGTGATATAATTTGTACCCTGATATAGCACTGTCCCATTAGTTATCCTCCTTCCATCAGGTCTCTGTGATGCCAATTATGTCAATCTCATTGTTTATTGCTATACACTAACTCTTCCACCTTACTTCTTAGACTCCTGGCACTGGCATACGGACATTTCAAAGTGTGTTTTTTTGTTTGTAAACAACCTGCTTTTCAGTTTATAGGGATAATTTGGAAATCTTTAGCTCAGGTGATTTTTTTACATATAGGCACATGGACTATATTTGCTTTTATTGGAACCTCTCTGTTGGGATACCCTAAATCTCCTGTTTCATTAGTATCCTTCAAGGATACATTCCTCCGAAGCATGCACTGCTGAGTGACTCGGCTTTCCCCCTTGTTCTAGTTTAAAAGTTGCTCTCTCTCCTTTTTAAAAGTTAGTGCCAGAAAGAGAAATGCCAATGTACAGAGAAATTATATTTTCAGAGCAACAATGCCATTTAAAAATTTACACCAAAAAGTATTAGATTGTCTACTCTAGGTCATGGGTAGTTTTAAGGATTAACAAAGTTAGTTCCTAAAATGTTAAAAATCAACGAGTATTTTGAACAGAACTACAATGATGTGTTTCTTTTTCCAGTTTTCGGGGATGGTTACCAATAATCAATGATCATCTCCTCCAGTCAGATGAACAGCTCATGTGCTAGCTTTGTAGACTAGTGCCAGGAAAGCAGCAAATCTGGCTCAGGTGCCTCTTAAAGGACGCAGCAATTTGTGAAAAATGAGCAGGGAATGACAAGAGCAATAGAAAGAGGACAAAATTCAGGGTTTCCTGCTCCCATGCAGACACTTTGTAGAAAACATGTGCCTGCAAAGGAGGGATCTAAGGAACCCTTTGCACTTGATTATTGTTGACACTGTCTTAATACATTATGTAAACTGGTAATTACACAAATATATTTATTTAGGTTTAGCTCATACCTTTTCATCGGTAGTTCAAAGCAACTAACATTCAGCATAGTAGGTATTTCCCTGTCCCTAGAGGTCTTATAATCTAGAAAGGTCATTTACTAAGTTTCTTAGGGCTTTACCGCATGGTAAAACCTTAACACAGAAAATGCACAGCATTTAAAAAAACTCGCACAATGCAGGAAATTCAATGCAAATCGAATAACGCACCTTGCCTCAAAATTCACAAGCCATATTAACAAGAGGCATAGCTAACATTCCCCAGAAGCACTGAGATGTTAATGCATGTCACAATGCTCCCAGGCTGAGTCCTTGGTACTCCTCCCCCCAAAGTATAAAAATCGGTAAGGGACTATTAAAAACTCATCTTCAAATCCCTCTGGCTACTCCCCGAGACAGCCAAAGAAGAAAAAAATTAAATGAATTGCCCCTAGGAGGCAAAAGAGGCTGGCAGGCTCCATTTTGATTATGGTGTTGTGAACACAGCATATGTGGCACTCAGACTTCCAACAACTAGACCACCAGGGCTTAAAGTAAGTGCACAGAGGGCCGAGGGGGGGGCAACTGCAATTTTTGTTTAACAAGGGGAGGGGTTTCACCACAGAAGACAGGGCATTTTCAATACTTTTTTTTTTTTTTTTACTTCTGGCTGCTTTGGGGGCAGCCTGAGTGGTGGAAGGAGGAGGTCTCAATAGAGCTCCACTGATTTTAACACACTGACGAGAGGGGAAGAAACACCAGAGGCCACATTGGCCCTTTTAAAAGATGGTGGTCCTGGGATGTGGGGCTACCATTGTGCATTAGTTGTTGGAGTTCAACTGACTCACAGTATTTTTCCTGGCCATATTTTACCATGAGGGAAAATACCATGGGATTCACTATCCTGCAGTACTTGATACCACAGCTTAGTAAATAGATTCCCAAGTTTGTACCTGTATAAACTCCATTTGGTATGTGTGTACACATCTCAAACAGAGCCTATATTAAAAACACATGTATACTCTCCTAAAGACCCAAATGCAAAATTATTTTCAGTGCTCACTGAAAAAAAATGAAATGAAGCTAAAGGAGAGTGGTGGCATTTACTTCTGAATGGCATTTAGTTTTGGAAGGTTTCCCCCACTGAAAATCCAATGTTTGTATTTAAATTGCCCTAACATTTTATCTTGCATTGTGCAAAAGTTTAAAAATGGTGCAAAGTATAATTGAGAGTACAACTGCAACTTACACATAAGCCAGATAAGTTCTATGCCCCTAAGAGCTCAGACCAAGTGAGTAGATCCAATGAGTTTTGTGTTCCAATCTGCCAAGATACTGGCTCATATTGGGGTAGATTTTTAAAGGTGCGCACACTTCCCGGCATGCGCACATGGACACGCTGATTTTATAGAATGCACGCATGTGTGGGTTAGTTAGGGGGGTAGGGAAGTTCCCTACCCCCCTAACTAACCTCCCTGCCCCTTCCCCTCTCCTCCCCATCACCTTTTTCCTACCTTTTTTTTTTTTTTATTGCTTACTGCTCCGTTGGAGCAGTAGCAACTTGCGTGAGCCAGCAGTCCCTTCCCAGGCACAGCGGCAAATGGCCGCTGTACCGGCCACCTCCAGCCCCGTCCCTCCCCGTCCCCCAGACCACCCCTTTCCTTTGGCCCAGCACTTATGCGCATAACGGGAGTTACGCACGTGGCCAGGCCCCTTTGAAAATGCGAGCAGCACGTGCAAGGCTTGGCCACACGCATAACCCCCGTGTTGCATCTGTCAGGCTCAGACGACTTTGCCCGACATGCCTCACCTTTCTCTCAGCTTTCTCCACCAGCCTCAGGAGTATGGCGTCCATGGCGTCTCCTTGCCGCACGGCGTTCAGCCATCTTGACCCGAGGCCTCCTAGGGCGCGCGCATGTCTCTACCTTTGTAGCAGTGTTGGCGTAAGCCTCGGGGGCGTACCCCTCGAGTGACGTCACTGCTTCCGCATATTTAAGGTTGCCCATTTGCTGACTCTCGCCGAGTTAGCAAGGATCGGTATGCCCTGGTCTGAAGCTACTCTGCCGTTTCTATCCACTGGAAGCTTTCTTCACCCTTCGGGGTTCTCTAACCTGGGTACCCGCTCCTCGGGGGCCCTCTGCTTATTTACAGGTGCCTATCCCTCTTACAAGTACTCGCTCCTCGAGGGCCTGTGTGTCTTTCCTGGTGCCTGCTCCATTCTTCAACCTGCTGGAAATCCATCTATCAGCTACATAGAGTGAGTACAACTTCTACCAGTCTGTCTCTCATCAGTTCCTCGCTACCTCTCTGCATCAGGCCCTATACCACCATTGTGGAACGGGTCTCCTCTGCCGAGGACCATGGACCGCTAACACTTATCCTCTCTACTGCTCATTGGGATTCTCTCTACTCAGCTACGGGAGTGTGTTTAACATCTGCAGGTCTATCTCTCCTACAGTGCCTTATTGGACATCTGCATCGGGGCCTTACCCCACCATTGTGGGACGGGTCTCCCTCACCAAGGATTACAGACTGCTACCAGCTAACTTGCTCTCTACTGCCATCTCTGGTGGTCATCCTAACTGTACAATAAAAGAAACTCTCTCTGTGTCTGTGCTATTGAGTCTAGCCCGGTGCATCAGTCTCTCTACGGGGCTCCTCCCCGTAGAAGATAACATCACTGTTGCCCCTGAGAATCCACCAAATGCCTCGATATCATAACACCCCGTTTTTTATGCGCATGGCCAATTAAAAATTAGGCCAATTTTGTAAAAGATATCATCTTAAGGGGGCAATTTTCAAATAGCTCATGCAGTTATAACTACATGTTTAGATATTGTATCTCTTCGAAAATTCATGTAAAGTACATGCAATAAAAGTGGGCAAGTAGTTAGCATCTGCTCTTTGGTGTGGGCGGGCCAAGAGGGAGACAAAAGCATTCATACTTGAGAAAATGTTAGGCACACATGTTGTTCTCCCCCACCCTGACCTAAACACATGGCCCCTCCATTGGAAACAGCTCCTTGCAGCTTACCTAAAGGTATGTGCGCCATGGAAGCCTGCAAGTACTTTTAGTCAGCCAGGAGGACAATTTTTATACATTCATTTCACCCAGGTAAATGGCTTTGAAATTTTTCCTTTATATTATTATAGTTTTGGGGTATTTTTTAGTTTGAGAAGTTTTCTTTATATAACCTGAAACTGACAACCAGTCAAGTTTAATGGTTATTACACAGCAATCCTTTAAATCTTTATGAATTACTTCATACTTCGTTATTTGAAAGTTTCTGTCAGCTGTTAGAATCTCCATTAAAATGCAAATTCAAAATGAGGGAAACGTCTGCTAGATAATGAACACAAAAAGAGCTATGAACAGCTGGGTGACATAGAATCCATTACTTCATTCTTGCTATGCAAAAGTTGTACTTGCAAAGCAACACAAATGATGAAAATTGAGATATTGCAGGGCTGTTATTAATATAAACTCTTGAGACTGCATCCTATTGATATGTAAATTAACTTGAATAATGTTGTGTACATTAATGGCACTATTTAAATAATAAAAGTCATTTTGATTGTCTTATAGGTAAGGTGCAAATTTTATGTTTGTCACTATAAGTAATTTAAACTATTTATTACTTGTATTTTTTTCACCCAACACCAAATACTGTAGTCTCAGCATGTATTGCACTGAAAGGACTGGAAGTGGAACATGTACACTGCCAGTTTTTGTAGAGAAAATCAGAGGCAGATTCACTGCATGCTCGGGAAAGTGGTGTCATCCCTACAGCATGGTTGCTTAAGGTGATAGCTCCCCTCACACTATTCACTATCCTTGATATATCAGCGTAATCGAGGTGCAGTTACACTTCTGAAAAGTGTCTTGGGATTGCAAAAGATAGCAGGATGTCATCCAAGAAAAAAAATCGATTGATTTAAAGACCTTTTCCTATGAAGCTGGGGGCTCGAGATTTGCGGCCTTGCAGGAAGTGACAGAGCCGGGTGAGGAAGTTATGGCCGACGAGCTGGAGCAACAAGAAACAGCAGACAAAGAAGCAGCCAAGGCGGGAGTTTCTGGGCAGAGCTCTGAATTTACAAAGGAGGACTTTCGGAACTGGTTTAAAGAAATCCAGAACGATATCAAATCAATAAAAACAGACATGCAGGAAGCACTGATGGAGTTCCGGTCAGAGTTGGGTGATTATGGCCATCGGGTCGAAGACGTGGAAAATATGGTAGATTGACAGGCCGTTGAAGTATCTCGCCTAAATAAAGAAATCATAGATTTAAATACAGCTAATGAAGAGATCTTGCTTAAATTAGAAGATCTTGAAAACCGTTTGCGGCATTCAAACATAAGAATACGGCCTGAATCAGCAGTTTCTGAAGATGTGGGGCTCGTGGTACGAAAAATATGCCGTGTTGTACTTAATGAAGAGCATGATTCACCTGACCTAGCAGTGATATCGTTCTGGACAGGGCGCTTAGAGCTCTTGGCGCCCCAAAAAATAATGCCCCTCGCGATATCATAGCATGTATACACAGCTTCCGCATGAAAGATGCGATAATGCAGCAGGCTCGAAAAATGGGCACAATTACATGGGAAGGGCACAACGTAGCCCTGTACAATGATTTGGCGGCAGCTACCTTACAAAAAAGAAGGGAGCTTCAACCAGCGACTACTCTGCTCAGAAAAGAAAGCATCAGCTACCGCTGGCTGTACCCGAGCGGTTTAACCTTCACCACGGGAGGAGTTACCCATCGCCTTAGAAATATTTCGTAAGTAGGTTCTGTTGTGGCAGCAGCGAGACTCGTTCTTCTGACAGCTGAGTTGGCAACTCATAAGACCCCGGGGATAGACCATCCAAGATGGAAGCGCGTGGGGAAGTCCGGCTCCCGATTATGTCGAAAGTCCAACGATCAAGGCTCGCTTCCAGAGGGTGTAGAGTGAGAGACTTTGAACCATTAAGGGGCAGAGTTAGAAACACTGTGTAAGGCAACAGTCTGCCTTACACAGTGTTTCTCTATTTCTGGATGATATATGTATTATTCATCTTCCCAGGTTTTAACCCTATTGGTGCCTTTGTGGTATAAGTTTATGATAACTTTAAGCTGATATATCTAGTTTTGAATATCCGATGTTGGTAGTGAGGTGTAGGGGGGAGGGCACTGCTTCTATCCCAAGGGGGTCACTACCGCTGCAATGGTGGTGGAGGAAATGGGTAGGGGGGGAAGGGGGGATGGAGGTATAACAGAGGGAGGGAGAAAGGGGGATTAGGGCTAAGAGGGACCAGTAGATATTGGGTTGGGACGGGGCCTGTATCCCAGTGATTACAGTAGGGGGAAGGATTGCTTAGTAAATATAGAGAAAAGAGGGAGGGGAGTGTATCAAGCAATGATGGCTCTTAAAGTGGTATCTATGAATGTAAAAGGCTTAAACACCCCATCTAAAAGAAAACTTTTGTTAAAAGAAGCCCTTTCCTTTGAAGGCCTCTATTATATTCCTTTGAAGGCCTCTATTATATTCCTTTCCTTTGAAGGCCTCTATTATATTCCTTCAAGAAACTCATCTCAGAAAGCGGTACGAGAGACTGTTGACCGCACCGCAATTTGCACATAAATTTCTGGCGGCTTGCTCACCTGGGTTTAAATACACAGGGGTGGGGATTTTGATATCACAGGATTTAATGGTGCAGGTAGATGCGAATCACAGGGATGAAGGGGGAAGATTTATCGTAGTATCTATTTATATTGACAAGATCTTATACGTTCTGGTAAATGTATACAACCCTAATAATTTCAGAGAGAGGTATTCCAGAAGATTGATGAGATTCTGCTACAATTTAAAAGTGGTAAATTGATAATAGGGGGGGATTTTAATATGGTAAACAATCCTAAACTAGATTGTTCTAAGGGAGGGGGACATTATTCCAATGTAGACCGGAAAGCTCTCAAATCCTTTACAATGAAATGGCAGGTGGTGGATATTTGGAGGGCACGGAATTCCAGAGGTAGAGATTATTCATTCTACTCCAAAGCCCATGATACATACACCAGAATTATTTTCTCATTGACAAATCACTAGTGAATATCACCACCGATGCTGGTATTGGCAGTATCACATGGTCAGACCATGCTCCTGTCTGGTGGACATTTAATGGTAATGGTTTAGACAATGGGCGTAGGTTCTGGAAAATGAACGATTCATTGATTAAAGAAAAAGAAGTGGAAATGCAAATCAGAATAGATATACGGGATTACTTAAAACTGAATGATATTGCCGGTACCACCCCTGAGATTCTATGGGAATGCCTAAAAGCCGTGATAAAGGGGAAACTGATTGCGCTGGCTTCTTATAAAAAGAAAGAGAAACTTCCCAAAACCCTCCTTTTGAGGGAAAGGCTGGAAAAGGTGGAAAAAACACATAAGCAAACACCAACTAGGCATTTGCTGGCAGAACTGGGGGATATTAGACAACAGATACAAATGTTGGAAGCAGAAGAGATGGCCTACAAACTGGGTCTCTCTAGACAAACATACTATGAACATGACAATCAGGCTGGGAAACATTTGGTTCACACCTTGAAAGCCAGGGCTGCACAGTCTCAGATAACTAAAATAAAAGCAAATGATGGATCAGTGATCATGGATGGAGAGGGGATTCGAGCTCAATTTAACCAGTTCTTTGCAGCATTGTATTCCCGTGAGGATGGAGCCTCCGAGAAGGATATTAAAAAATACTTACTTAGAGGGGATACAACTCCCGGGCTTAGATATATCTCTAGCTGAGGGGATAGGTCAACCGATAACTTCCGCAGAGGTTCTAGCAGCTATCTCCGAGCTCAAACCAGGAAAAGCCCCAGGAATCGATGGGTACACCCCATTCTTTTATAAAAAATTTAGGGAAGAGCTAGTGGGACCACTGGTAAATATGTTTAACAGTCTAGGTTCCGGGGGCCATTTAATAAAGTCAGCAAATGTTGCTGGAATCACGATCTTACCTAAGCCGGGGAAAGATCCCATGTTATGTAGCTCCTATCGGCCAATATCACTCATCAATATTGATTTAAAGTTATTGGCTAAAATTTTGGCCAATAGATTAAAATTTGTTATCTCACTCTTAGTTCATGATGACCAAGCTGGGTTTATGCCGGGCCGCATGGCCAGGGATAATATTCGCAAGGTAATCAATATCATCCACTATGCAAAAACGAATAAGATCTTGTCAGTGCTGTTCAGGGTAGATGCTGAAAAAGCATTTGACAGGGTACATTGGCCCTTTCTATTTCAAGCCATGAGAAAAGTTGGACTGGGGGGAAGATTTTTAACCTGGGTTCAGGAACTATATAGGGAACCAGCTGCCTGCATAAAAGTCAATGGGGGGCTACTCGACCAATTTTGAGGTAAGGAGGGGCATGCGACAGGGGTGCCCCCTGTCAACATTGTTATTCGCCCTTTGTTTAGAACCTTTGGCAGAAAGAATAACTAAGGATATCTGTGGTATTCAGGTTGGAGACAGGATATATACGATAGCATTGTATGCTGATGATGTGTTATTCATGCTAGCCAACCCGGAATCATCCTTGAAAGGCCTGGTGCCAGAGCTCGAAGCCTTTGGGCAAGTGTTCGGTTTCAATGTCAATAAAGAAAAATTGGAGTTATTGCCTATGTATCTCCCGACAAACCAGATTTCTCAATTGAAAATGTCATTTCCTTTTCAATGGGCAAAAAAGACAGTAAAGTATCTAGGAGTACAGCTTGGATCTGAATTTAAGGATTTATTTCATTTAAATTATCTCCCACTCTTTAAACATCTGGAGAGGGATTTGCAGGTCCTGGACAGGGTAACACTTTCATGGCCAGGCAGGATTGCTGCCATAAAGATGACATTTTTTGCCCAGATTGGCCTACTTCTTTCAGACCCTACCATGTATCGTACCTGTCCACTACTTAAGAGGCTTGCAAACAAAAATCTTCTCTTTCATATGGAAAAGGAGACCTCCACGGGTAGCGCGCTCTGTGCTATATCAAAGTAAGGCGGATGGAGGTTTGGGGGTCCCTCACTTAATAAAATTTTATGTCGCCTCTCAATTGAAGGCAGTTATAGTAATGCATAATCAGAAGGTGATTAAGCAATGGGTTAACTTGGAAAAGGATATGGCACGCCATACTCAGATTAGGGAGTTCTTTTGGGAAGGAGGGAATTTCCAGTTTAATATGAATCATGCTTCTCCATGTACAGCTACTACCTTAACACTCTGGAAGCAATGGAGGAAAGTGTTGCTGTGTGACCGTAGGCTCACGTATTCCACTTCCATAAGAGGATGTGAGCTTTCCCGGAGGGGAGAGAAGGGAAAGTATTTAAAGACTGGGAAGCAAAAGGGTTGAACACACTCAGCCAACTGTGGTTTGACCAGGGGATGTTATCCTTTGCTGAAGTGCGAGACAAATACCAATTGAGAGACTATGACCATTATGCGTATGTTCAGCTACATCACCTCTTGTCCTCAAAGGGGGTATGTGTAGATATGCAGAAAAGGAAAACGTTAATCGAAGGATATTGCGATAATGCTCATACGGTAAAAGGAATTATATCTAGAATTTATAGCATTCTTAATGGAGCTTTACAGCATGCGGTGCGTCATATTAATGCTTGGGAGCAGGATTTGGGAACACCTCTGTCAGAGGGAGAATGGGAAGAGTGTTTTAGGGCAATAAGTCAAAGCTCCATTGCTGCACAATTGGTAGAGAATAGCTACAAAATACTGTTTAGATGGTACTTAACGCCATAAAACGGGGATTAGAAAAGACCACTTGTTGGAGAAACTGTGGACAGGTCGGAGACTTTTATCATATGTGGTGGACATGCCCAAAGATCCAACAATTGTGGGTTCAGGTAGAGGGATGGCTCCAAGAATTGTTACAGATATCCATAACCTAATGTCCACAGGAGGTACTTCTGAATGTCCCTGTCGCTGCAGTATCATCAGTGCAGCAAACCTTCATTAGAGCTATAGCTCATGCTGTCCGTGGGGAGATCAAGAAACAATGGAAAGACACCCGAGCGCCTTCCTTCTCATGGGTCATCCAGAGATTGAAATGGATTTATTACATGGAATATCTCACTGCCCTGAGGAGAGATAATTTGGACCAATTCCACAGAATTTGGCAATTATATCAACAATGAACCGGTTCCAATACAGGTTGAGAGATACTCGCAGGAGGAAAGGGAGGGGGAAGGCAAGGGAGCTATAGGATTCAATGGGTATATATATACGTATGTCGTTACAAATATACTTCTTCAATGTTTGGACTGCATGCTCTTATATTATGCATATCGGTGTTATTGCCTATGAAGAACGGTTATTTGAGAAGAGTTTGATTGTTATTTGTAACTATTTTGCAATAAAAAGAAAACTACAAAAAAAAAAAAAAAGATTCACTGCATGCTCAAAGGTTTTACTGAGTTTTAGGATGGTAAACAGAAATGCCTTGCCATAGTAATTTAGGGATTTATTTATTTATTTATTAACTTTTATTTACCGACATTCGTGAAGCACATCATGCCGGTTTACAATGAACTCAGGTGGGAGATACAGTAAAACCAAATAACATTAACACAATATAATAATACTAACACAACAAGGTATAAAAGGAACAAGACTATAAAATCTATAAAAAGAAAACTATAAAGCAATGAACCATGGGAGCAGAGAGTCAAGGGAGAGTAGGGGAGGGAGAGGAGGGGAAGGAAGGCGGGTGGCAGGGCGAGGGGAGAGGGAGGTAGGGGTAGGGGTAGGAGGGGGGTGGGGAAAAAGGGGGGTGAGGTGTAGAAGGGAGAGAGGCATAGTTCAAGGGAAGTAAAAGAAGAAATTAAAATTGAGAAGAGGAAGCTATGTATAGGTGGTTTATATACAAGGAGCTCTTAACTACGTAGAATTACGGAAAGGATGAAAGGCGGTAAACACTGGGGAATCACTGGGAAATACATTTTTCAAGGGTACAAAGGAGGAGTGGCAGGGAGGGGGAATGCTAAGGGTAGAGAGTCGGCCAGGTGATGAGGAATTGAGGGAGAGGCTGAGGGGGAGGAGAGGAGGGAAAAGTCGTGCGAAGGGGAGGGTGAAAGGTGGAAGGCCGAGTGGGGGAACTGAGAGGGGGGGAGCAGGGGTGTAAGGTCGAGCAGGGGGAGCTGAAGGGAAATGTTAGGTTTGGTTTGAATGAATTTTCAAAACGTTTGGTTTGGATGAATTTTCAAAACGTTTAAAGGTACATTTTAAGACCCGCGCTTGGGCATCCATGTGCGTGCGGTTCCTGGCACATCGATTTTATAACATGCACACGTCAATGGGCACGTTATAAAATCCGCTACCGCGTGCCCGATTTTAAATCAGCACACACATGAATGCCGACTCGCATACGTAAGGGGGGGAATTTATATAACATGCGAGTGGCGACGCAATAGGCGGTCTGGGAGGAAACTGGGATTGAGGCCTATTGTGTCGCCACTCATATGTTATATAAATTTCCCCCCCTTTCATATGCGAGTCGGCACTCTTGTGCACGCTGATATAAAATCCAATAAAGGAGCGGACTGGGAGGGAACTTCCTAAACCCCCTACCAAACCTGTCTCCCTTTTCCCCGATTAACCCTGACCCCTAAAACCCCACTAAGTATCCTACATTTTTTTTGTTTTATTTATTTATTTGTTGAGTTTTATATACCGTCATTCGGTAGAGCCATCACAACGGTTTACAAAAGTATACATTTTTCTTAGCAGTTGTGCAACAGTAAAAACAATTTGAACAATATCAGAAATAAGCATATCAAGTCCAGAGAGCATTATTAGGTTGGATGAGGAGGGTATGCAGGTTCAGGGTGAAGAGAATGTATTAAGAGGTTTACAACTGAGATTTCAGTTGAGAGTTGGGATGATCAGACGTCTGAAGGTCAATGTAGAATTTGCAGAACATTAGTGTTTTTAGGTCTTTTTTGAATGTTTTTAGGTCGTGTTGGGTTCTCAGGAATTTACGTAGGGTGTTCCAAAGTTTAGGTGAGGCAATTGAAAAGGCTCTTTCTCTTGTGGTTGCCAGATGCGCATCTTTGATAGGGGGAATGTTTAGGTAACCTGAGTTATTAGAGCGTAGGTTTCTTGGAGGATTTTGAGGGATTATGTTTAGGGTGTTAAGACCTTGATGATCATTGTTTAGGATTTTGTGGATTATGGTCATTGATTTGTAAGCAATACATGCAGTAATAGGGAGCCAGTGAAGTGAGGTCAATATTGGTGTTATGTGTTTACTTCTTTTTGTTCCAGTTAGGACTCTTGCAGCTGAGTTCTGCAGTATTTGGAGTGGTTTGAGGGATGAAAAAGGAATTCCAATTAGTAAGGAGTTGCAATAGTTGAAGGTGAGAAGATAAGAAGTTGTAGTACAGTTCTGAAATCGTAGGGGTTGAGAAATGGTTTCAGGTGTCTTAGGGTTAGGAGTCTGTGGTATCATTCTTTAGTTTTATTTGCTATGTGGTTCTTGAAAGAAAGTTCTTTATCAATGATAACTCCAAGGTTCCTGGTGTGGGTGGTAGGGAGTATAGTTATCATTTGTTTGTCAAGTATTGTCAGGGGTGGCGGAGTTGGATTGGGTTTTTTATCCATTAGTATTATTTCAGTTTTGTCAAAGTTGATTATGAGTTTCAGGGAACTTAGGAGATGTTTGATTGAGATAAGTAGTTCTGAGGTTTTCTTGTAGGTGTCTTCAATCGAATCTTGTATGGGAATGAGGAGCTGAATGTCATCAGCATAGAGGAAGTGTGTGATTTCATATTCTTTTAGTAGTTGGCAGATGGGGAGAAGATATATGTTGAAAAGGGTGGCTGATAAAGCTGATCCTTGAGGGACTCCGGTGTTGAGGTTGATTATTTTTGATAGGTTGTTGTTGATTAATACTTGGTATGTTCGATCAGAAATAGGAAGAAAACCAACGTGAGGTATTGCCAGTTAAACCAATTTGGGATAGTTGCTCCAATAGTATATGGTGGTTCACTGTGTTGAAGGCGGCTGAAAGGTCAAGAAGAATGAGCAAGTATTTTTCACCTTTGTCAAAGCCTCTTATAATAATGTCATTTAAGGAGATGAGGAGAGATTCTGTGTTTAGGTTTTTTCTAAAACCATATTGGGATGGAGGAAGGATGCTGTTTGTCTCCAGGTAGTCATCTAGTTGAGTGTGTATGACTTTTTCAATGGTTTTGGCTATGAACGAAAGGTTTGATATGGGACGGTAGTTGGTAAGGATTTCCGGTTCTAGGTTGTTCTTTTTAAGGATTGGTTTGATGACAGTAGATTTGAGGCATTTGGGGTAGTTGCCTTCGGTCAGTGATAAAGTGACAATTTTGGTGATGGTTTTTGATATGGTAGGTTCAATTGTTTTGAGGGTTGTTATTGGGATGTTGTCTAATGGATGGCTGGCGGGGTTCATTTTATTTATTATAGATTGAATTTCAATGGTGGAGGCAGTGTCAAAGTTTGACCATGATGAGGTTATCTTGTTGTTAACTTTGGTGTTCTGGTTGTTGTTGATTATGTTGGATTGGATTAGATGAGATATTTTGTTGTTGAAGAAATCAGCAAAGTCATCACTTCCATGTTTGGGGCATGAAGACTCTTGGGTGGTTTTGGTAAGTTTCTGAACAATTGTGAATAACATTCTGGGGTTATGATGAAATTTGGAGATTTTGTAGGAGAATAATTCCTTTTTCGCATTGTTGATGATATTTTTATATTGAGCTAAGTTGTTCCGATAATTATTTTTGGTTTTCCTCCATTCTCTTTCTTTTTTTCGGAGTATGCGTTTGACAGTTCTGATATTTTCGTTATACCATTGGTTGTTGTGTTTGGGTTGTTTAGTCTTTGTAATAATGGGATTGATGTTGTCTGCAACTTGTTTTGTGATGTTTAGCCATGATGAGGTAACGTTCTCGGAGCTAGATAGATTGATGTTGTTTAATTCGGATTGAAGAGTTTTTTGTAAAAGTTCTATGTTGAATGGTGGACGGTAGGATATTTTGTTTGGGGTAATTTGAGGAGGTTTAAGGTTGATGTTGGTATGTAAGTTAGCTTGGATTAGATGGTGGTCAGACCAGGGTATCTCTGTGGTGTGGGTAGAGAATGATTTCCAGATTTCAGTGTTGACAAAAATGAGGTCAATTGTGTGGCCTGCTTTATGAGTTGGAGATTGGATTATCTGTTCTAGATATAGAGTTGATAGTGCAACAATGATAGTTTGGCAGGTTTTTGAGTGAGTTGGTAAGTTGAAATGTATTTTGAAGTCACCAAATATAATTATGGGTTTGTTGAGGGAGATGTTGTTCATAATACATTCAATTAGAGGTGAGCAGTTTTTATCGAGTGCTCCTGGAAGACAGTAATTGAGGCATATTTTCAGATTTGGTGAGTCATATAAAGCAATTTCCAATGGTGGAGGAATGTTAGATGGGCAAAGTGTTAGTTGCAGGCTTTTTTTTTTTTTAAAGATATAAGCATTAAGCCACCTCCTTTTTTTATTTTTTCTGGGGATTGAAGAGGTGTTGTAATCTTGGTTGGATAGTTGGTTTATTAGAACGGAATCCATGTTTTTGAGCCAGGTTTCTGTAATTGCAATGAAATCTGGTTTGTGGTCACCGAGTAGATCATTGAATAGAGGGATTTTTTTTTATTATAGAACGAGTATTGATGAGTATGAATGAGAAGCATATAGTTTGAGATTTGGATATATGTGTTGTTTTTGTAGTTTATTGGTTGATTTAGTTTGTGTGGAGGTTTCAAGGATGAATGTTTCTTAGAGGATGTAGGTTGATTATTTGGAGATGAGATCTTGTTGTTCATCTTCATATCTTTTTGAGTATTTGGATTGAAAGTTGATTGAGATAGCAATATGAAAGTATAGCTTGCTTTTGGAAGGCAGTTGTTAGTGATGCAGTTTTTTTTTGGGTTTTTTTTAGTGTTTGGGAGGAGCGGGTTGAGAAGGCAAGGTTTAGGAAGGGGATGTCTTTGAGGGCTACGATGAATGGGATGTGCGAAGGGGCGCGCAAAGGGGCCTGCTCCTTCGGCGCTCGGCGCATGGCTCGCGGTGCCTGGGGTGAGTTTAAATTTAAACACCACTCACCCGGCCCCTCCTCTGACGTCAGGGGGCTGGCTTCGTTTGTCAGGGGCTGACTTCGCTTCGAGATGGGTGGTGCTGCAGAGAGGAGGCCTTTCCGAGGGGGGGGGGGGTCAGCTTGTTAGGCTCCCTTGTTGCTGGTGGAGGCGTTCGGGGAGGCCCCGAACGCCTCCACCAGGTCATTTGGCAACTTTTTTGTGCAATTTTACACCTGCTGAGTGGAGGAGGGCTGGGCAACCTGGAGGGATTTCAGAATGAAGAACTAGGAGGAGCTTGATGACCTGGAGAAGGATTGAGTGAACTGGTGGAGGTTTCAGCAAATTGATGGTTTCAATTGTATGTGCGTGTTTTAAAATATACCATTTCCATGCATAAAACAGGGTTTTATGTGAGCAAGTCATAATTTTTTTGCGTATAAAATATGCGTGTATATGTTTTAAGATAGGTAAGAAAAGTGCGCACTTTCAAAGCATTGCAGATATTTGCAGCTAAGGAAACATATAGGGTCGGATTTTAATAGCTACGCGCAGGCGTATATTTGTGCGTGCAACCCGGCGCGCACAAATCTATGCCCAATTTTATAACATGCGCGTGCAGCCGTGCGCATGTTATAAAATCCGGTGTCGGCGCGCACAAGGGGGTGCACATTAGTGCACCTTGCGCGTGCCGAGCCCTAGGCCGCTCCGAAATCTGAGCAGCCTCAGAGGGAACTTTCCTTTCGCCCCCCCCCCCCACCACTTCCCCTATCTAACCTGCCCCCCAGCCCTACCTAAATCCCCCCCCACCTTTATTTTATAAGTTGCAGCTGCCTCTGGGGAGGCGTAGGCTGCACGCGCGCCGGCCAACGGCTGGCCCGTGATCCCGGGCACAGCAGCAAATGGCCGCTGCGCCTGGAGGCTCCGGCCACGCCCCGCCCCTTTTTTCGAACCCCGAGACATACGCGCGTCCCGGGGCTTTACACACGCCACCGGGCCTTTTGAAAATTGGCCCGGCGCGCATAGGCATTGAAAATCTGCCCCATAGTGTATGTTAGGAATACACATGCACATTCATATGAATTTTAAAAGGAGTTTACGCATGTAAATGTAACATACAAACCTATCAATTTTCAAAAGTCATTTACTCAAGTAAAGTGCACTTACACGAGTAAATCCTATGCACAATTCAATGGCATATATTGTAGCAGTTTTCGAAAGCCTACTTACTCGAGTAAAATTCATTTACTCAAGTAAAACCCAGTTTTATGCATGTAAATGCTTTTTAAAATCAGGCCCATATTTTATAAATCCACGCATACTGAATTAGATCTCAGCGTGGTCATATACGTGCATATATGGGGTCACACAGAGTTGTTTAAAAGTTACCCTCATAGTGAATGATGGCAGAAAAAGACCAAAATGTCCCATCCAGTCTGCCCAACAGTGTCTTGTCCACCCCTAGGCAGATGCACACACAAATTCCCTCATGGAGCCCAATACCCACTACCTCTTCCCCTATATCCCTCACCGAAACTCTCAAGTAGTACCACTGCTGCTCCATGCCCATTACCCCAGATGATTCAATAAATACCATGCCCAGAAATAATTTACTGATTCTACAGTCAGAATTATCTAATAGTTTTCACAATTTCTATAGGTATGTCTAATTTTCTCTTAAATTATACATACCATAGAACTCTTCTGCATGCTTTCCTTTTTCTT
Source organism: Rhinatrema bivittatum (assembly GCF_901001135.1). NCBI lineage: Eukaryota > Metazoa > Chordata > Amphibia > Gymnophiona > Rhinatrematidae > Rhinatrema > Rhinatrema bivittatum. Next base: position 379,513,510 of record NC_042618.1, read on the forward strand.
TCCCCATTTATGGCATAAGCAATTTGACAAGGAATTACTTACCTATTGTACCTGTATAACTTACATAACAGAAGCATTTCAGTTTCGCCTACTCAAAAAGCTACATAAGTTGAAGTGCTCCCCAGGGATGTACCAAGCTAAAAGGTAGCACTACACTTCCTTTAAGTAGAAAAATAACTTTTACATTAAAAATTATTTCCTTTGGAATTTGCGGGTTTGCTTCCAGATGCCATGGCCCCAACTATCTTCTAAATCTTCTCTGGATCCTATTAAGCAGCAATGGTTGCTGCACAAAAATACAAATACTTATCATAATATAAAAAGAAAATATAAATTTAACTAAAAATAATTATAGCTATCATAAAGCTGTAAAAGCTTCCCTTCCTAGCTGTTCTCTGATCCTACAGAAGATCCATTTATTGAACCTGTATTGCATTAGGTGCTTTCCAATTGGATCCAACATGGATTAATAAGAATAGCCTAGTGGTTAGAGCAGTGGACTATGAACCAGGAGACCAAGGTTCAAGTCCCGCTGTCACTCCTTGTGACCTTGGGCAAGTCACTTTACCCTACATTGCCTCAGGTACAAAAACTTAGATTGTAAGCCCTCTGGGGATAGGGAAATACCTACAGTACCTGAATGTAAACCGGTGTGATATCTCAATTGAGATGAATGTCGGTATATAAAAATAATAAATAAATAAATAAAAATAAATATCTGGAAACACGAAAATACAGATACAGCAGAGATATTTAGGTAAATTGCTGGTTTGGGGGGGTTTTATGTGGAAAGGAGATATCTGTGAGAGGACTGTCTTATTCAGATGAAATCCCACTCAGGATCCTGGCCAGGTCTTTAGTAACACCTTTGTTGCCAGACCACACAGATTGAGCCTTCCCAAGTTTCAGGAGAGACCAGAAATCTAGTGGGTAGGCAAGAGGTAGTTGACAGATGTTTTCCTGTAACTGAGCAAGCAAGAAGAATAGAGTGCTATGCTTGGAATGTGTAATATTAGAATATATTTGAGCATTACATAAACCAACAATTAAACCCACTGTAATGTTGATCTAAATAGTTCAAATAATTGATACAACAGAATACCAGTTATAAATAAATTAGATCCATCATACTGAGCAAATCAGGCCTTGTTGCATCATCATCATCTAGACTTATACCCTATACATAATCGTTGGTCAATGTCATAGCCACAATGTCCAGGTAAATAATATGTTATTTTGAAATTTTCTCTTTGCGATTAAAACAACACGTCATATAACAGCAGTACTTATCTTTTTATCCCATCCCCGACATGGGTCCATATTATGAAAACATGTTCTGCATCAGGGGGAGCCACTAAACAAAGTAAACAATATCAAAGTTTTAGTCAAAATAATGACATCTCTAAAATATAAATACAGACACAAGAAAACCAGCCTGTTTTCCTTTTTCTTTCCCCATTTAGGTCATAAGCAATTTAAGCGATAAACTACTTACCTATTCTAACTTACATTATAGAAGCACTTCTGCAGGGTACATACTATCATTCTAAGTGTAAATGAAAATATGATAATGCTTGCTCCACTGAGTGATCCCCCTAATGCAGAACACATTTTCGAAACAGAGAACCGTGCCAGGCATGGGATAAAAAGATAAGTACTGCTATTCATGGCAATCTTACAAGGACGTCATAAGCAGAACCCCACCCTGAACCCTCTAAAATGTGAACACAACAAACTCACATTAGAGTTTTTTTAGATAAATATTTTTGAAAGATAGCTTTATTTTCTAGACTGAGTGGTATACACAGAAGTAATGTGTTGAAATCAATCTTTCATGCACTCGAAATGTCATTGAAGGACCATCATTTATGGGGTGAAAACATTGCTTAGCTCTTAAAGCAACTATAGTGTTTCCATGCCCACTATTGCATAATCATTGCTCCAATGTCCTTATTTTTATAAGTATTTTTTAAATAATGCTTTTAAAACAATTTATTTATCTTGGTTATATTCCAGTATTCAATGTCGTTTTTCTGATCCACCGACGCCTTGCATTCCAATTATTTGTAGCTGTATGCTCGCTTACCTACATTAAGTACTCACTTTCATTCACAAAACTTATTGTAACGATTACTTGCTGTTACTTGTCCATCTTCATGAAGCACCAAAGCACCCTTTTTTTTTTTTTGGGTCCATTTAAAATTGAGAGCATGTGTACACGCATGCAGGCTATTTTACAACATGCACGGATATTCACACGTATGTTATAAAATGACCGTATGCTAGTTGTCTTAATCATACCTTCTGGAAGCAGATTCCACAGCTTGACTATTGTGAAGAGTGAAAAAATATTTCCTATGATTTGTTATAAATTTGCCAGCTGCTAGTTTAATGGAATGTCCCCTAGTCCTAGTATTTGAAAGGTTAAGGAGAAATTACTACTTACCTGATAATTTCCTTTTCTCTAAGGAAAGCAGGCAAATTCCCACAAGTGGGTTATGCGCCTCTACCAGCAGATGGAAACGGAGTAAAAGCTGACGTCACGGATATATAACTCTGCCCAGACAGACATCGGCCCGCCATTATTCTCTGAAAAAGCCAAACTGTGGACAAACTGATTATGCTTGAAATGATTATTAACAATCAATCACTCATGCTTCCAACCCATAGAGAACACAGAGTGTAAATCAAAGAATTAACATTCACTAAACTGAAGAACAGAGTAAAATACTTACCAGTCCTCCAACAAATAGCCTAAAGAGCAAACCAAGGCTCCAACAAGGAGCCTAAAGAGCAAACCAAGGCAAAAAAAACTGTCAGCCGAAGGTGGGTCGGGAATCGGTCTGCCTTCCTTAGAGGAAAGGAAATTATCAAGTAGTTATTTCTCCTTCCTCTCCACTCAGGCAGGCCAAAGTGGAATTTACCAAAGCTATTCCCGAACAAGGAGAGAGGCTGCCCGTGGTCCAGTTAAGACTGCACATGTGAAAGTTTTGCCCTGTGGAGCCCGAACGCCTAAACCAAAGGCTTGGGAAAGTATGCAAGACAGATCACATCGCTGCCTGGGAAAACCCAACCGGAGATGATAATCAAGACTCCGCCCACAATAGCACCTGAATCCTAGCAAAATGCGGTCTAAGCCATTTAGAGAAAAGAAAGAATCTGGTCAACAACCCAGGCAGCCACAATTATATCCTTTTTCCAATGGGCTAAAGTTGCCCACATTGTCAATTTCCCTTGTTTACCTCCACCATGAGCTGAAACAATTGATCAGACTTCCTGATATGTTTAGTAGCCTCCAAATAACATCTCAGATGCAGCTCGACAGCCAAGGTACACAAGAATCAATAATCATTCATTTCTATTCCTGCCCAGCTAGGGCAATAGAAATAGACTGATTCAAATGAAAACATTTTTGGCAACAGAAGGTACAGTCTGGAGTCACACATAGAAAAAACTGTCCTTAAGGAAAGTAGCTTCAAGGAAAGGCTACATAGTGGTCAAAAGGTAGGAGCCACCAAGGATCCAGAACCAGATTAAAGTTCAACAAGGGCACCAGTAGTCACCAGGGAGGACAAAAATTCTTAACTCCCTTCAAGAAACGAGACACATCCGGAGGGAAGATCAAAGCCCTCCATAGACTTGCCCCCTAGAAGAGGCTATAGCTGCCATGGGAAAATTCCAAAATTTAATGGAATTTCTACTTTGAAAGGCTGAGAACCTCGCACATTACACCAGGCCTCAAAAACATTCCAAATGCTAACATAAGCCAGAAACATAGAAAAAACATCCCAGCCCAGCACAAGGTGGAATCACTGCAGCAGCATATCCTCACTTCAATAACCGAAGGACAAAAATCGACCCACATCATCATGTAGAATGGGTCCTTGCGCAATAGATCCGACCAGGACGGACATTTGAGAAGACTGCCAATCAGTAGCCTCCACAGAACGGCCTATCACGTCCTCCGAGCCAAGCCGATGCCATCAGAAACATGAGTTTAAGCCTAACTTGAGATCTTTCGCATGACCCTACCTAATAATGGCCATGGCTGGAAGGGATATAGCTCCATGCCCCATGGGGCCCTCCTGAAGAAGAGCATTGATATGCAGACCTTCAGATCCTGCTTGCATCAGAAGGATAATGGCTGAAGTCGCTAGCAAAGCCAGAAATGCCACCAAAAGAGGAAAGGCCTCAGACGACAGTGCCCATATCATGAGCACATCCTTTTGCTTTGATACCTGAGAGCTCTCGGTCCCAGCTTCAAGAAAGAAGTATGCCACCATAGAAGCATTGCCCAATCTTATCCCGACCATCTGAGCCTCTAGAAGCTCAACAAATCACAAGCACGCCACCCAAACTGCACTTGTTTCCAAAAGATTGAAGCTCCTCGGTTCCCCAGCGATCCATTCTATCATTCCAGTGTCTCGAAGGAAACTCCCTTCCTGAGAAGATCCGCTGGCATCCATCATTGCAAGTCGTTCACCTCCAAGAGAAGCCTCACCATGTAGTCCTGAGACCGCAGACCCCACTGGAAAGTTGCACTGAATGTGTGCCTTCGCCCAGGGGAAACCCCCAACATGGCTGCCATCAACACCAGAACCTGTAGATAAAGTCACACGGGCGAATATATCTTACCAGGGTCTGAACTGGAGCAATCAACTTTTGAAAGCGATTACCTGGCCAAAAACACTCAGCCCTGCTAGGAAACGACACAGACACCAAGATACTCCAGCGTCTGAGGCAACAATAAGGAGCTGCTGGCCAATTTCACCAATCAGCCTAGCTCTTGCTATGCGAGAAGCCAGGTGACTCTCTTCCAATATAGATATGGGGAACCAAGACACAGCCCCTGCAGAAGGAAGCCACTATCACCACTATGACCTTAAAGGTGGTTTTGGACGCAGTGGCCAGCCAAAGAGAAAGGCCTGAAACTGATAAGGACGTCCCAGAACAGCACACCGCAGGAACCATTGATGTCCGTGACGACTGGGAATATGTAGAAAGCCTCTGTCAGATCTAGAGACGGGAGAATTCCCCTGATTCCTCTGCCATTGTTACAGCAAATAGAATTCCAAATGGAAATGAGTCACCCACAAATGTCACTTATGAAACAGCACCCTGTATTTTCTTGTGATCTGAGAACAGGAATTACGGCCTTCAAGTTCAACAGCCTCCTTAAGGAAGTCTCTTCTGCCACCCTTTTCTGTAGGGAGTTGCAAGGTAAGACCACGAGGCATCTGCAGGGATGCAAAGAAAACTCCAGAGCATAGCCTTCTGTTAACTCCAGAGCATAGCCTTCTGTTAACGCTTCCAGGACCCATTGGACCAACAAGATCTGGACCTAGCTCTGATAAAGGTGAAACAGACGAGGTGCTCCACTCCCGGAACCGGCCTTCTTCTGAGGCTTTCTGGATCAGAAGGACTGAGACTTACCAAGAGGACAAGAACTTTTAGTAGTCGCTCCCCTATAGGGACAACAATAGCTGCAGCCTCTAGCATGGCCTCTTGCCTCAAAAGGGCACGATGACGACATCTTATCCTCTGGCAAGTGAGGGACTTGTTCTCCAACTCACTTCCAAATAAAAAAGGAATCCTTAAAGGGTAACCTTTTTTGAGACTGGACTTAGAAATGTTATCGACAACCAATTTCGCAACCACCGCTGACATCAAGCAGCTCTCAAGTCACAGTCCGCATCAACTAAGAAAGCGGCCCCAGATGCATCAGCTGTTCACTATTCAAACCCACTCACCCATATTCCTGAGAGAGGCATAGATTTGCCCAAGCCATCAGGGAGCAACAAGAAGCAAATTGCAAATTCATTACCATGGGTTCAAGGCCTGCTTAAGGATAGCTTCAATTCTCCTATCCTAAACATCTTTTAGAGATGCCCCGCCTTCTACCTGAAAGGTGATCTGGTGTTATAAATCTGCTACTCGGAATTAGCAATCTGTTATCGAGCTCCTCCTGGAGAGGGAGGATTTAACAATCTGTTATCAATCCCTGCTGCTAGGAGTAGCAATTTGTAGAAACTGCTCCCCAGGGGCGGAGTTAGAATCTGTAATAAATCACCCCGCCACAGGGAGGCGTTGGCAATCATAAGACCGCCAGGGAGTTAGCAATATGTTATGGATCACCCTGCCAAGGAAAAGAGCTAACAATTGTAATACTCCGTAGGCGGAGTTAATGATCTGTGGTGGGTTGGCTTCTCACAGAGTGGCAGTCGTATAATACCGCTCTAGTAGTGTAAGGAATGAACACTTGAGGTAAACTGGTGAATCCCTGTGCCGATGCCAGATGACAGCGCCCCCAAGAGGATATCCTGAGAGGCACCACCGGCTAGGCTGGAGTATGGAGACAAGCACAGACAGTTCTTTATTAGACAGGAAGTAGAACCACCAGAGGTAGCAGTAGTGAGCTGATGTGCCTGGCAGGGCTGAAGTCCTTCAGATACTGGAACTGTGATCTCTGGATTGTTGAGCTGTAGAGAGAGACTATAGGTAGTAAGTAGACAGGGTATGCTGGCTACATAACCAGTAGTAGATGATACACTCACAATTGTAGATATCTGTAATGGCTTCTATGCAACAGAGAGTCTTCAGTATATTCAGGAACAGGAGCCGTAGGCGAGTGCTGGTTCCTATATGCAGTCTGGAATGAGAACTCACAATATCTATGTATGAGATGGCTTATGGAATAGAAGAGAGTCTTTGGAGGGTTTTAGGAACATAGGCCCTCGTGGAGCGAGTACCGGTTCCTATCTGCAATCTGTAATAGTAATTCACAAGATATAGGTATACAATAGCTTCTGAGATAGAAGAGAGTCTTTGGAGGGTTTTAGGAACATAGGCCCTCGTGGAACGAGTACCGGTTCCTATCTGCAATCTATAATAGTAATGCACAAGATATAGGTATATGGTAGTTTCTGATATAGAAGAGAGTTGAGAAGAGATTTAGGAACATGGGCCCTCGTGGAGCGAGTACCAGTTCTATCTGCAATAATGACTCACGATCTCCATACCTGCGATAATGTCTTAGACAGAAGGGAGTCTTCGGAGATTAGGAACATAGGCCCTCGTGGAGCGAGTACCGGTTCCTATCTGTAATAGAACACAGTGTTCATGTCTGCGATCGCTTCCAGGTAGTAAGGAGTCTTCTGAGCGTTCAGGGACGTAGGCCCTCGTGGAGCGAGTACCGGATCCCATGTTAGCAATCTGAAATCAAGAAAAGAGAGCGGAGCCCCCGAGGAGCGGGTACCCCTAGGTAAGGCTGTGGAGGCAGAGCAGCCGAGAAAGAATTCCCCTTGCTAACTCAATTCGTAGTTGCAAGCAAAGACCTTTCATGTTTAAACAGTTTTTATTAATTTTCCTATAACAATACAACAAGACTGAGGATATTCCATTCCTTATCCCCCCAGTATATACAGCAGCCATGAACATTAGCTCCCCCCCCCCAAATTGACAGCAGCAGGAATAAATAAATAGTGAGTTACCAGCCAAAGAAAACAAAGCTTAGGTAAACAATAAACAAGAAAAAGGGGGAAAATAGGTAATAGTGCATAATTAATCATTCACTATAACAGTGGTTCTCAACCTTTTTTCTGTCGGCACACACCTGACAGATGGTTCTCACATGCGTGACACACTGACCCATGATCGTCACGGGGCTAGATGTAAAAGTACAGTTTGCATCCACGGGAATCCCCTGACCCACAATAATGGATGTAAAGCAAAATTATGACATTCCCCGTACAACTCACCCTACAAAAAAGATATTCTGGATCTTGTGTCATCGCAGTAACAGCAACTCAAACTCCTTCTTCTTCCAGGCTCAATAGCCCTACTTATGAAAAGACAGCAGTTTACCACCAATGCATGTCCTCTTGAGAAAACACAACAAAGACTGATAAAACGCTTACATGCTAGTAAAATATCTCATCTTGGTAACAGACACAGAACCGACCTAACATACTCCCAGGATCTGTAGTAATGCACATAAACTAATCCGCACACAGTTACACCTGTATTATGGAATACACTCAAACAGGAGCAACCCTATCTATGAAAAGGCAACACTACAAATATTAAATCAGGCCCTAAAAACCAATACACCTCTTATTAGGAAAACAGAACTAGCAAGCAGCTATAGATCCCCACACAGAAATAATTGTAAAACTATACTAACAAGCAGAATAAATGTTTCAAAACAGCTATGAACAGAATAACATCCAACAATTAAAAACTCATAAAAACTATTAAAAATTCTCCAAACACCAATAAAATATTTCAAAAAAAGCAGACACATCACATAATATTAAATAATTAAAATGGCAGTCAATCAAGAAAACATAAACTTAAAAAGCCACCTTTACTTACCCCCTCCAGCAGCTCTCCTACTCCTCTTCCATGCAGGCCATAGCACACAGCAGAAGCAGCAGTAGAGGCTGAGCTCTATACTCATGGTCCTCTTCCTTAGTCCCATGTCTCTCACACACACACCATACTAGTCATGCCCCCATGACCAGTTTCTGTCTCTCACACACCAATCATCTCCCAGTCTTTGACACACACATCAGTCACCTTCCTGAACAGTTTCTCTCATGCCATACACACACACAGGCTTCCCACTCCTGTGTTCTATTTACATATACGGGCTTATCACTCTCATAATCACTTTCTCTGTCTCACACACACACACACTCACCAGTCTCTCACTCCCATGCTTGTTCTCTCCACATGCACAGGCTTCTCATTTCCATAATCACTTTCTTTCTCTCTCTCACACACACACACACACACACACACACCAGTCACCTGATCTCTCTCATGCATACACACACACAGGCTTCCCACTCCAATGTTCTCTTTCAGATATACAGGCTTCTCCCTCCCATGCTGTGTCTCACACACATCCAGGTTTCTCACTCCCATGCTCACTCTTCACATGCACAGGTTTCTCATTCCCATAATCACTTTCTCTCTGTTACACACACACCAGTCTCTCATTTCCATGCTTGCTCTCCACTGCACAGGCTTCTCATTCCCTGAATCACATTCTTTCTCTCACATTCACACACACCAGTCTCTTTCTCTCACACACACACCTTACCAACCAGTCTCTCGCTCATGCATGCACACACACACACAGGCTTCCCACTCCCATGCTCTCTCTCACATAATCAGGCTTCTCACTCCCATGCTTTTTCACACACACCCCCACAACACCAGGCTTCTTACTCCCATGCTCTCTCACATACCCAGATTTCTCACTTCCATGCTTTTTCTCTCACACACACACACACACACACACATCAGTCACATCCCTGACTGTCTCACACTCTCACATACACATCAGTCATCTCCTTGAGCAGTCACTTTCATTGTCTCTCACATATACACACACATCAGCTCTCTGACCAGTTTCTCTCAATCACACACATGCTCTCAATCAAATACATTCTCTCACTTACACACAAGCTGGCTGGCTGCTTCTCTCTCTTTCTCTCATTCACTTCCTCCTCCCCCCCCCCCCGAGCACAAATGTTAGCTGCAGCAGCCTCCTCCTCCAGCCCCCGCAGGCCAAGAAAGAAGAATCCCATCGGCCGCAGGAGGCTCATGCTGCTGTCTCCTTTCCGGCTGCTTCAATTGCTCGGGGGCCGATGCTGATGCTGCTGCCGCTGCTACTTTTCCACGCGGCACGGGCCGGCTCTTTCTCCTTCCCGCGCACCGCGTATCACTTCCTGTTCCGGGTCACGGGGGGGGGGGGGGGGGGCCGCGGGAAGAAAAAAAGGTCAGCCACGGGTGCCAGAGCTATTTCTAGCACCGCTGCCGTTCCCGCTGGGCTTGAACGTTCTGATAGACCAGCGGCAACGGCAGCAGGGAAGAAAGAGCAGCGGGAGAGACCGGGAGCACGCGACACACCAGCCGGTGCTTGGCGACACACTAGTGTGTCGCGACACACCGGTTGAGAATCGCTGCACTATAAGACCGTGCACGATGCGGGAGAGATTGAATGTAGAGATGCCAAATGGCAAGAAATCTTCGCCGATGATTTGGAGATTGTCGAGCAGCCAAACCCTCCATGGTCATCATGATATGTAGGCTGTTTCGCCAGGCCCAGAAGGATGGGTAATCAGAAGGACGCCAAACAGAGAGGATCATCTTCTTACCTACAAGACAAGCTTTAGGCAATAACATGTGTGAGCCAGGATCCCGAATCCGAACAGGGGAGATGCACCCAAATAATAGCCAATGCGGCGTTACAGGGAAGGCCACATCCGATAAATCAGCCATATAATCCGCCACTCTTCTCCAAAACCGCCTTATTGGGGGGCAGGTCCAAAATGCATGAGATAAGGTGCCCGGGGTGTGGCCACAACGAGTGCATCCCACTGTAAAATCCACATTGAAATGACACGCCGGCAAAGAAACTTAAACTGCATCTCTCCCGATAGTAGTAATTATTCGAGATCCTGGCTGCACGTCGAAAACCAGCCCGCAGCAAGCAAAGACCTTTTAAGGTGGAAGCAGATGACGTCACTATGGGGGGACACCCCCGAGGTTCGCGCCCTTGCTGGTACAAACTCTGGAGCACGCGCGCGCGCCCTTACATCACCAGGAACATGGCGGATCCGCAGCATCAGGCCAGCCCGGGGATTCCAGGAAGTACGGCGAGGAGAAGCCCGGGCAGCATCTGTCCGTCAGACCCGAAGGGAGTCGCCACTAAGGTAGAGAGGGTGGAGCGAGGGCGAGAACAAGCACGAACACAATATCTGGTTAGACACAGAACACAGTAGCACTTCCACCTTCGAAAAACATAACTGTTCCAAGGATTACCGTCTGGCAAACCACTTCCCCCTTTAGGGTTTGCTTCTGGAGCAAACCATTCAAGGGCAATCAGCTCTTAAATCACATCCAGGATGGGGATAGAAACAAAAATACTTGCGTGGGGTTACCAAAAAGGGATCAGTCTTTTGCGCACCCACAGAATCACTCCTTTTCACACCAAGCAGCTTCAGAGAATGTGATACAAGACTCGGTAACTCATCTGCATAATGGAAACAGAGCTTTCCAAATCTGGAGGGATTTCCCCTTCAGCCAGAAGGAAGAAACCCACATCTTCGCCAGAAACATCTGAATCCACATCCTCCTGCAAACCATCAGGGACTCCTGTACCGCGGTGCTTACACACAACCACCACTGGGTACATACTCCTTGGAAAATCCCACTCAGGAAAGGAGGATGGTCTATACCAGGCCCTATAAGCCTCAATCTGATGCCCTCGGATCAAACATCTCCTACGGTCAATTGAAGGAGACATCCAAAATGAGTCGCCTTTAGCTCAAGTCCCCCCTGATCGAGGGAATGTCCCAGCAGCCAGGTAGCGCTGGCATAAACTCACAGAAATCCTTGGCTGTACTGCCATTATAGGAAAAGCAGCAAGGATCACTAGGAGCTTAGACTCATTTCTCACCAGAGCCCTATCACCTCACTTCACTTGTATGCCCAAATAAAAAACGCATTCAAGCATAGTCACAGCACACTTGCACTCAAGTAGGCACCCAGTTTGTGCTTTAGATAAGAAGTGTCATGCCAATTATTGTACGGTGTCACATAGCCCTTTGTTGGAAAAGATTATTGAACGGTGCTTGTGTGTTGCCAGTTGCCCGAGTACTTGGAGGAAACTAATGGGTTAGATGAGTGTCAATCGGGTTTTAGATGAGGTTACAACACAGAGACGGTTCTCTTAGAAGTTCAAGAAGAGGTTTTACGTTGCAGGGAGAGATCAAATAGTGTTTTTTATTTTTTTAGATTTGTCTAATGCATTTGATCTGGTGGATTACACTCTGCTTTTAAAGAGATGTGAGGAACAGGGGCAGGTTTTAAGATGTTTGAATTCTTTTTTGAAAGAGAAAACTGCAGTTTTGCAGATAAGAGGGGAAAATTCTAAGCAGTATGGCTTTGAATGTGGGGTTCCACGGGGTTCCCCTTTATCCCCATTATTATTTAATCTTTTTATGCAGCCACTGGGGAATTTGGTTAGAGAGTTGGGGTTTAGGGGATTTCACTATGCGGATGATGTACAATTGATTTTCCTGGCAGGATGTAATTTTGAGAAGGATTAATAAGAACCTGGGTTTGCTTTCTAAGTGTTTTTATAAAAACCACTTAGTGCTGAATATTGAGAAAACTGAGTAGTTATATATTGGGAAAGAGGATGTGATTCAAAGATCACTGACACTAAGACTAGAAGGGGTGGGGTTGGGAATTAGCCCTAAGATAAAGAGCTTGGGGGTGATTTGTGATGATCAGTGGGATTTTGAGTCTCATATCCTGATGGTAGTCCAACAGATATTTTTTAAGATTAGGCTGTTGAGAAGACTTTGGGCGTTCCTCTCTTTGGTTGCGTTTCTGTGGTTATATAGGCTTTTGTTTTCCCTCAGATTGGGTGGGGTTTCTGGCAAAAAGTATTCAGAGATTACGGGTTATGCAAAATATAGCATCTAGATCGATTTATGATTGTCCTCAGAGGTTCAGTGCCACTCCTTTATTGAAACAGTTGCATTGGCTCCCAGTCCAGCAAAGAACACAATTTAAAATCATATGCTTGATATAAAGTATCCAGAGGACAGGCAGCAAAGTACTTTCAGCTGTTGGTAGAACATTATACATTAAGGAGATGCCTTCACTCAGCATCAGAAATTTTATTTAGAATTCCAACAGTAAAGGAGGTGTCAAGAAATACAGTTTAAAAACTTCTCTTTTCTGCTGTGGGACCCAAACTGTGGAGTTCAGCACCAAAAGAGTTACAGATGGAGTTAAGTTATTTGCTCTTCCAAAAAAAGGTGAAAATGTGGCTCTTTCCACGAAAGTTCAAAATATGGTGTATTTTTTAGATTTTTAGTTATTACTGCTGTTAGAGTGTGGTTTTATTTTGATTGTATGATTTTTGTATGTAGATTTATTTGTACCCTGATTTTAAATGTGTGGGGTTTTGGAATTGTACATTGCATTGAACAGGTTTTTCCTGCGTGAGCTGTTAATAAGAATGAATAAATAAATAAATAAGTGGGCGCTCATACATGCTCCGTATCTGCTCAGGGACATGCTCGATACACGCTCGGGTAGATGCTCAATACACGCTCAAGCAAGTGCACAATATGCACTCAGGCAGGTGCTCACTCGGTTTCAAATAGGCGCACTAAAACATAGGCCGTGACCTTGTTCACACCAGTTGGTGCTCATGTGCATGACTATGTCACTACACTGCTGCGCAGCAATCATGCATACAAATAAAGTGCACAAATGTGCTGCCACGGTCTACTACACAGCTTGAAAACTCAAGCCTGGGAACAGAGCCTAGCCAGAGGCTGTTCAACCCACCACGCCTGTACCACCACTGCATCTCACTAGACTCCCCAAAGAAGTGAGAGGGAGGAAGGAAGACTCGGTAATAAAGGAATAGAGGAATAAAGGCATCAAAAATACCATGGTCAGACCATTCTATCATCCACACAAATCTATTTTCAAATTATAAACGCACCACAAGAAAAAACACAATCAAATCCTTTTCCTATCGTCCACCTTTCTGCATTGAAACTCTTCAAGCAAATCTTCAAACTGAACTAACAAATATAGATCTATTAAACACAGAAAACGCAACATCTTCCTGGATCACCATAACGAAAACAATAGCAGATAAGATAAATCCCATAATAACAAAAATTATAAAAGAACCAAAAAAATCAGAATCTCTGGTACAATAAAAACATCAGAGCAGCCAAAAGGAAACTCAGAAAAATAGAGAAATTATGGAGAAAAAACAAAACCACCACACTACTAAACACATACAGAACACAACTAGCCGAATACAAAAAACTCATCCATAAAACAAAAAAAAGACTTCTACACCAAAAAAATAACCAAATACCAACAAAACTCTAAGATGCTCTTCAACATAGTAAAAAGCCTAACAAAATCATCTTTCGACGATCAATCACTTTCAACACCAAAGATCAATAGCAATGACTTCGCAGACTTCTTTAATGAAAAAAATCAAAATCCTCATAAAGAACAACCTAAAAAATGACTCACAAGACCAGAAATTACTGAACATTCAAACAAAAACTTGGTCCAACTTTGAAACAGCATCTTTCTTAGAAATCCAAATGATCATTAAAAAAATGAACCCAGCTAAACACCCTATTGACGCCATACCCATTACAACAATAAAAAATCTCGAATCACCAATAACCAAGACCTTAACTAAAATTGTAAACTTTTCCCTCATGGAAGGAAACTACCAGAATGCCTAAAATCGGCAATCATCAAAATCATTCTAAAAAAGAATAATCTAGATCCAGAAAACCCACTGAACTACAGACCCATATCAAACCTCCCATTCATTGCCAAAATCATTGAGAAAGTTGTCCACACTCGTCTCACTGACCATCTAGATGAAAACAACATCCTCCTACCTGCTCAATTTGGCTTCAGAAAGCAATTGAACACTGAAACCCTACTACTTGCAATGAATGACTTCGTACTCAAAGGTTTTGAAAAAGGCCAAAGTTATCTTCTATTCCTGCTCGACCTATCAGCAGCTTTTGATACAGTAAATCACTCTAAATTGATTTAATAGTCTATCTGAAATAGGAGCTAACAAAACAACCCTTCAATGCTTCTCCTCATACCTGTCACAAAGATCCTACCAAGTGCTACTTAATGATTCCCTCTCAAAGAAAATCAATCTAAACACTGGAGTTCCCCAAGGATCGGTTCTTTCAGCGACGCTCTTTAACATCTACCTGCTCCCATTATGCCACTTCCTTTCAAATCTGAATCTAACCCACTTCATCTATGCTGATGATATTCAAATATTTATCCCAATAAAAAAATCACTAGAAGTAACATACAAATTAACAGCCAATTACCTAAACAGCATAAAGGAAATACTAGCCAACCTAAAACTCATCCTCAACTTCGACAAGACTGAATTAATATTACTAGACAGAAAGAACAACTCAAAAATTCGATCATATCCCCAATCAACCATGCCCGCAACCTCGGAGTAATAATTGACAGAGAACTTTCATTCAAAAACCATATATCAACAAAAATCAAAGACGGTTATCATAAACTACTTACATTCCGTCATCTAAAACCTTTTCTCTCCAACAATGACTTCAGATCAGTCCTCCAATTACTAATTTTCTCCAAAATAGACTAGTGCAACTCTCTTCTTCTCAACTTACCTCTAAACACCATTCACTCACTCAAGATCCTGCAGAATGCAGCTGCAAGATTCCTCACAGGAGCAAAAAAGCATGACCACATCACCCCAACACTTATTTCACTTCATTGGCTACCAATAAGATACAGGATTGAATACAAAGTTCTATCCATCCTACATAAAATTAAATATGAAGAATAAGAAAATTGGCTAAGCCCCTACATAAACGACATACCCCAAGCAGAAACCTTAGATCAGCAAATAAGGGACTCCTAAAAACACCACCAACGCACTCAAATCAACTTACCTCAACCCAAAAAAGAGCAATCTCCCTTGGTAGCCCAAAACTTTGGAACTCCCTACCGACTAAGCTCAGAACTCAAGAAAACCTAAAAACCTTCAAAAAGGAGTTAAAAACGTGGTTGTTCAAAAAAGCATACCAACTCACCCAATGAACAACACAACATCATCACCCTCTAATCCAACCTCATGAATAAATAAATGAAATTCATCACATCTAGGTTTTCATAAATAAGAAATGAAACAAAAAACTGAACTAAATCATTACATGTTATCCCCTATGCTTAACAACAGCTTGTACCTTGTTTAATCCCCCTTATCCCTGTAACCTTATTTTTGTAAACCGTTATGATGGCGTTACTTTGACATTTCCGAATGACGGTATATACAACTCATTAAATAAATAAAATAAAAATAAAACCTGCCTACTCTCTGCCTTCTGATCATCTTCACATACTTGTACTTTTTTTTTTTACCTGGAGCTCAGTTGGTCCTGGCTGAGAGTACGACTGGGTCTCCGGCTATGAGGAGAGAGGGAGAAAACATTCACCGCCGAGCCTCCCTCATCTGTTAATCGCTTCCCCTCGATTACAACTGGGTCTCCGGCCATGGGGGAGAGGGTGAAAGCCTTTGTTTTGGGTTGGGGTTTTTTTTAAGTCCAGGCCTGAAAAAGGCTAACGGACTAAAAGGTGCTCAACTAAGGGAGGGACCTATCAGTGTCACCTCAGGAGTACAAGCAGTGCAATAATCTTCTCCTTTTCATTACAGGCAATCCCCAATGGGGAAATGCATGTCCACCATCTGCTGGAGACAGAAAATACGGGTGGGCTGATGTCAGGGCAGAGTTTTATATGTATGATGTCAGCTTTTACTCCGTCTCCATCTGCTGCTAGAGGAGCATAACCGACTTGTGGGGATTGGACTGCCTGTGTGCAGAGTAAATAACCATTCCCTATTTACCTATTCTAGTCCATTCATGATTTTATTGAATCTCAATCATATCTTCTCTCAGTATTCTCTTTTCCAAGCTAAAGAGCCCTAATCTGTTTAGGCTCTCTCCATAAGGGAGCTTTTCTATCCCGCTTATCACTTTTGTCACCTTTCTCTGTACCTTTTTTATGTCTGCTATGTCTTTATTGAGATGGGATGACAAGAACTACATACAATACTCATGATGCAGTAGCACCATGAACCTATACAAATATATTCTGATATTCTTAGTTTTGTTCTTTATTCCTTTTCAAATAATTCCTAACATTCTACTGATTACAGCTCACAGAATAACTCAACATGTTTCACATTTTAATAAGAACAGGTAGATGATGATCCCATTCAAGTAACGGATCATCAGTCATATTCCCAAAGAAATAGGCACCAACTACTAGCTTATTTGAAGGATTATGTGACTTAAAAAAGCCTGTTTCTGGGGAGATGATCACTGTTCTAGTTTGTCTTAGATGTTTTAATATTCACAGAAAAGAAACATGTTAAAAACATTTTGGAAAAGGAGAAAGGTGTAGAGTTGAAACAAAATCCTATCCAGGTCTTCAGTAAGACTTTTACTTCCAGGATAATCAGAATGATCTATCTTGTCTTTCAGGAAAGACCAAAAGGCTAAGGCACAGGCAAAAGCTGCCGCTGACTGTGAGATATTTTTATGTAACTGAGCAAGCAAAAAAATAAAGTTCTCTGCTTGGAATCAAAGGAGTCTGTGGCCTCTTTATGAAACACACCCTCAAAATAAAGATGTACAATAATATTTAGTAGCAATAAATTACTGCAGGCTGACCCTCATTGAGACTTATGGGGGATTTTTTATCTGTAGACTAACATTAATAACTATTCTAATAATCATATAAATGCTTTTAGTACAAATCATTTGCATATTTACAATGCAAAACACTTGTAAGCTTATAAAAATTACTTAGACTTAATCTTAACAACAATTTAAAAAATGCAATATACTCAAAAAGCATTTTGAGAAGAAAGCATGTTATATTAAATGCTTCTACTGCAATAAAGTATCATACCAAATACCGCAGGAGCATTGCCATATTAAAGCTAGAAAACTGACTTATCTGTCATGTTTGTATTTTTGAAGGTATCTATATGATTTTTTTTAAACAAAGCAAATATGCTCACAAAATTTAGCACATCATCACTTCTATGCCAATGAAAGCTTTATGTAGAATTAAGGAGGAAAGCAAGATTGCTTACCCTAAACAGTGTTTTCCGTAGATAGCAGGATGAATTAGCCATTACATGTAGATGATGTCATGCAGCAGCACTGAACAGACAATTCTCTCCTAGCTAGTAGAGCTTTGAGCTCTACTGAATGTGTGTAGGAGTTCCTGTGCAGGCATTGCCTCGTGAGCTGCCTCAGTCAATATCAGAGCTAATTCCAGCTAAAGAGGCAGGCAGGCATTCCATGGCTAATTCATCCTGCTATCTACAGAAAATACTTTTACAGTAAGCAAACTTGCTTCTTCCATCAATAAGCAGGCTGAACTACCTTTGTATGTGGAGAGTCCCAAGCTTAGGGGGTGCAGTGGAGCATTTACTGAATAAGCAATCCAGACTCCACTATGGAGAATAGACTACTGCGAGAACAGGTTGTGCAAAACTGCCTTCCTGAATTTACTACATCAAAAATAAAAAGGAATGTAAATCAATCTTCATATATAATTCACAACAAATTACAAATATTCACACAATATTTATTAAACAATATATCAAATATATCCTTTTACAACAATACATATGAATTAATTAAAAAAATATAAAAGCAGATCACACAAACCAAACACACACACACATCATCCATACATTTTTTTAATTAATTCATATGTATTGTGATAAAAGAATGTATTTGACATATTGTTTAATAAATATTGTGTGAATGTCTGTAGTTTGTTGTGAATTCTTTTTGAAGATCGATTTACATTCCTTTTTATTTTTTGTATTATTATTTAGCTGAATGGTATTTGGCTAG
Organism: Rhinatrema bivittatum; assembly: GCF_901001135.1. Taxonomy (NCBI): domain Eukaryota; kingdom Metazoa; phylum Chordata; class Amphibia; order Gymnophiona; family Rhinatrematidae; genus Rhinatrema; species Rhinatrema bivittatum. The sequence goes on from NC_042618.1 coordinate 379,532,031, forward strand.
CTGTATTTGATTTTCCATTTTTGTGCCCAAATTTGTCAGCTCTTGAGAGACTGTCTAGACCAGAGCTTTCCAAAGTGTGTGTCGCGACACTTTACTGTGTTGCCTGAGGTGTGCCGGTGTGTCGCGCAAGCCCGGTGCACGTGACACACCGGCAAGTGCAGGGACCGGGAACCCATGGCTCCGAGCCAGATATGCTGCATCTGGCTCGCAGACAAGTATCGCCACACTTTCCCGCTGACCCAGCTGCTCCCCGGTCCTCCTCCGCCCGGGCGGAACGCGGCAGGACAGCTGGAGTCAGCGGCCCCGGCGTGCTCTCTTCTTCCCGCCCCCCCCCCCCGGAAGAGGAAGTGGAGGGTATCGGGTGAGTGCGCGGCAAGAAGAGGCCACCCTAGTGCGCTCGGCATCGGCCCGAAGAAAAGAAGACTGCAGCGCGGCTCGGAGGAAAATGTTCAACCGCGGCCGATGGGACTCCGCCTCCGCGAGGGCTGAAAATGAAGAGGTTAGCGTTGGGAGGAGGCTGCTGCTGCCGCGAGTTCCCGGGGTGGGGGAGAGAGAGAGTGAATGAGCGAGCATTCACTCTCTCTCTCCCCCACCCCCACCCCGGGAACTCGCGGCAGCAGCAGCCTCCTCCCAACGCTAACCTCTTCATTTTCAGCCCTCGCGGAGGTGGAGTCCCATCGGCCGCGGTTGAACATTTTCCTCCGAGCCGCGCTGCAGTTCTTCGGGCCGATGCCGAGCGCACTAGCGTGGCCTCTTCTTGCCGCGCACTCACCCGATACTCTCCACTTCCTCTTCTGGGCCGCGGGGCCCTGTGTGTGTGTATGAGAGAGTGAGATATTGCATGTATGTGAATGATTGAGAGCCTGTACATGTGAAAGAGAGTATGTCTGTGATTGAGAGCCTGCCTATGAGAGAGAGAGAGCATGAATGTAAGTTTACCATTGGGAACCTGTATGTGTAAGTTTGTGATTGAAAACCTGTTTGTGTGAAAGAGTATGTGTGTATGATTGAGATCCTTTGTGTGTGAGAGAAATCATGTGTATGTATGATTAAGAGCCTGTGTGTATAAGTAAGAGAGAGATCATGTGTGTCTGTGTGTGATTGAGAGCTGGTTTAGGTGATGGAGCATGTGAGTATGTGATTGAGAGCCTGTGTTTAAATGAGAGAGAGAGACCATGTGTGTCTGTGTGTGATTGAGAGCTGATTTAGGTGAGGGAGCATGTGAGTATGTGATTGAGAGCCTGTGTTTAAATGAGAGAGAGAGACCATGTGTGTCTGTGTGTGATTGAGAGCTGATTTAGGTGAGGGAGCATGTGAGTATGTGATTGAGAGCCTGTATGTAAATGAGAGAAAGAGAGGACATGTTTGTAAGCATGTGAATGAGAGTCTGTGTGTGAGAGAAAAAGACAGCATGTATGTGTGTGATTGAAAGCCTGTGTGTCTGTAAGCGTGAAAAGATAGACAGCATGTGTGTAAATGTGTAATTAAGAGCCTATATAAGTGAGAGAGAAAAAACATGTGTATATGTGAGTACTGAGAGCATGTGTGTATAGGTGTGTCATTGAGAGCCAGTGTGAGAGAGAGCGCTGGTATGTGACTGAGAGAGGAGAAAATTCCAAGCAAACCACCCCTCCTCCTGCTAATTCAGAACAATCTCAGGACACCTGGATATCAAACGTTCCCAGGTATGCTGAGCAAAAAAATGTTTGTATCCTTATTATTTTTCATTACTGGGTCTTTGTGTCTGCTATTTTGAAATATTTTGTTGGTATCTGGAAATGTTTTATATGAGTTTTTAATTATTGGATATTCCACTCATCAGCTGTTTCGAAATATGTTCTTTTTGTTAGTACAGTTTTACTGCTGATGATTTCTTGATTTGTTTTATAAGGATGGATGATGTTTCTTTTTTCCTTTGTTACACTGCATACAACCTCTGGTTTGCTAGTAGACTGAATTACTGTGTCCCGAAATTATGTTTGTCTAAAAAGTGTGTCACCAACATGAAAAGTTTGGAAAGCTCTGGTCTAGACAGTAATGGGACATAAAGGTGTGAACAGTTGACCATGTAACAAGCTTTGCAGGATATCTTCAAGGGGAACTTCTTGCAAATGGGCAATGGAAGAGGCCATAGCTCTCACTTGATGCGCTTTGACAGCATCTGATTTGCAAGCCTGCTTAAACCTAATAGTGCTGAATGTATTCCGCTATCCAGCTGGACAATGTGTATTTGACAACCGCTACTTCTAGTCCATTTGGTCATATAAAAAAAGAGCTGTGAAGTTTGACAATGTGGCAGAGTTCTTTTCTTGTAGTAGGCCATAGTTCTTCTGCAATCTAAGGCGAAAAGGGTCTTTTCACCTTCAAGTGCATGCAGTCGAGGAAAGAAGGTAGGCAATACAATGGACTCATTGATATGGAAGGCCAAAACTACCTTCAGGAGACACTTTGGGTGAATGCAGAAGGCCATCCTATCATAGAAAAATTACATGTTCGGTGGGTAATGAATAAGAGTTTGAAGTTTGCTGACTCTTCTAGCCAAAGTTACTGTTACTAGGAAAACTACTTTCCGTGTCAAGAACTTAAGAGAAGCTGTTCCTAAAGGTTCAAAGGGCAGCTTCATTAATTGAGAAAAGACAACATTAAGTCCCATGTTACCAGAGGTTTCTGCACCAGAGGCATCACATGCCATAAACCTTTCATAAATCTCAATACCATTGGTTGAGTAGAGATGGGCTTGTTTTCCATCATAATATAAGCAGCTAAGGTACTGAGATGTACCCTGATAAAGGATATAGCAAGGCCCGAGTCAAAAAGGAAGACCAAGTAGGATAACAAAAGCTTAGAGCATGCCAGAGAATGGATCCAAGGCATTCTACCGACACACTACTTGAAATATCTATTCCATTTAAAACAGTTTTGCTTAGTTGAGGGTTTCCTAGCTGAAAACACCGTACCTTCCATATTTCTGGGCAAAGAGAGATTTGTGATTAATGAGTGTTCAACATCCACACAGTCAGGTTGAGGAATTAAAGATTTGGATGGTACAGCAATCCTTAAAACCAATGTAGCAAGGTAGTGTCTGCCCCAAAATGTATTGGAGGACTGCTAAAGAATTGTACAAGATATGCAAACCATACTTGTCTGGGCCACACTGGAGCTATGAGGATCAAGTGGGAATGGTCTTGCTGCTTCTGTACTGTTTTGGAGATCAGTGGTATTAGTGGAAGAACGTATATGAGCCTTGTTTTCCAGTCAAGAAGGAAAATTGCTGGGGAGAACTGATCAAGATGGTAGAGCTTTCTGTTATGCTCTAATGCAAATAGGTCAACTGATGGCAGACCCTTTAAGTCGAATAGCCTGTCAACTGTGAACTGTTGTAGGGACCACTCGGGCGGGCAAAAGTCCCTGCTGAGGCGATTCACCGATATTCCTGGAAGATAAGTGGCCTGTTGAACAGTTCAATTCTTGATTGCCACTGCCAAATCTTGAACATTTTCTGGCAGAAGGCCCATTTCCCTGTACCTCCCTGTTTGTTGATGTAAAACATTGCAACTTGATTGTCGGTTTAAATCTTCTCTTGCAGCAAATGTGTGAATGTCATTAAAGCACATCTGATTTCTCTTATTTCCAGCAGATTGATTTGATAATAGCTTTCTTCGAGAGACCAAGTGCTCTGAGTCCAAAAGAGTTCTGTGTGGGCACCCCACCCTTTGTGGAGGCATCCATCACTAGGGTTACTTGATGAGAACTCATAAATGAGTGATCTCATGGTCTCATTCGATGTGATAAAACATCTTTTCCTGAACGGAATCTATCCATGATCTGATGCATTTTATTTGCTGAGTCAGAACTAGGTTCAACTTCTCAAAGTTCACCAGAAACCCCAATTCCTACTCCTCAGAATGGAGCAGTAGCCTAGTGGTTAGAGCAGCAGGCTGCAAACCAGGGTAGCCAAGGTTCAAATCCCACTGCTGCTCCTTGTGACCTGGGGCAAGTTACTTCACCTTCCATCGCTTGAGGTACAAACTAAATGCAGAGAAACACCTACAGTACTGAATATAATATACTTTGAAGTGCCTGACATGTGGAATATAAATCAAATAAATAGATAAGATGAATCACCTTGACATGGATAACATCACTTCTTCCTGAGAGGTTGCTATGACTCACCAGTCATCCAGGTATGGGAAAACTTGAATCCCGATGATGCAGTTGTGCTGGTACCACTGTGAGGCATTTGGTGAAGCCTCTCAGAGCTGCTTATAGGCCAAACAAGAGAACCTTGAACTGATAATGAGAAGAATCCATTCTCCCTTCTGGATACAAGAAGAATCATGCTGAATGAATTCATTTTGAATTTCTCTGTATGGATGTTAGTTCAGCAATCTCAAATCCAGAATGTGCCCTCAATTCTCTTGATTTCTTGGAGATGATCACATATCGGAAGAAGCCTTGTCCATACTGGGTCACTAGGACTGGCTCTATCATTTGTTGTAGAAGGAATAATTGCAAGTCCAAATGAAGTTGTGTCAGGTGAGATGGATCTGGATTGACTCGAGCAATGTGGGATGGTATCCAGGCTGAACAATCCTGATGACCCAGTCCTCCTTGCTTATGTGGCACTACAAATCCAAGGCAGCCTTGATTCTACCTCCACATGGATGGAGGACTGTTGAGTGTTCAATGAAATCAAAAATTGGGCCCAGGCATAGCCTGGGCCTTTTTTTTATAGTCTTGGACTGACGGCAATCCCTCTGGCGAAGTCTGGCTATCATTGAGCCAGAAAGGGTGGGAGGCAGCATTATTGAAAATGATGGAAAGGGCCCCTGAAAGTATGGTCTCTTGTATGAGAAGAAGGAGCATCTTGAACAGGAACCTTCCTCAGGTGCCATCAAAAGTGATTGAATGGCCACATTCTGTTCTTTTATTTGAGAAACCTTTGTCTGAGCTCTTCACCAAACAGGTTGTCCCTCAACAAAGGAGGTCTGCTAACTTGTCATGTACGCCTTCTCAGATGCTACTTGCTCAAAGTCAGGCCATACAACAAGCTCCAATGGAGGCTGCTGAGGTATGTGAGACACAAGCAAATGATCTGTAGTCAGAACGTAGAAGATGTCTTATGCATTCTTCCACATTCAACAGCGGTTGGAGGTAGTACTTGTTGCCATTAGCATGTTATAGAAAAGGCTTTAGGTTTTGAATAGTCATGAAGATATTGCACAATATAAAACTGTTGAGTAGAGATAACGTATGGTAAGCATGGCACTCAGAAATATTTTCTTTCCAAAATTATCTAGTAGTCTATGGTCTTTGCCAAAAGGCATATTGGAATGAATTCTTGTCTTTTTCGCCTTCTTTACTGCGGACTCAACAACAAGACTAGTGAGGCAGTTAGACGACTCCAAAGCCTGGTGACTTTTGTACTGTGTTCTTTAGGTCCAGTTTCCTGGCAACAGGAATTCCAGAAATAGGGGTTTCCCCACATTCTCATCTGTAACAAGTCAGAATTTCATGGGTTGGAAGAACCATGGGCTCTGATGGCATGTCCAGAATTTGGAAACCAAAGACTTATGACTGGGGTCTTTATCTTTGCTTACATTGATACCCAGTATCTTTCTCAATTTTGCTATGAATTTTAAGTAGGTAAAGTCTTCCAGAAGTGTGGGGGGGGGGGGGGGGGGGAGTATGCTTGTAAGGTAGACATGGAACAAAAGGAATATCTGCAGAATCTTCTGAACCTAATATCGAGGGTTCACTGATCCAGGACTTCAATGATGAAGTCAGAGACATTGGGTGTTCTCCAAGTTGCCCCACAGGGAAAACACCCTGGCACCCCAGCTTTGAACAAGTTGACTCCACTGCAATCAACTGGGATGATGAAGAGCCTTGTAGTAAGGTTTCTGATGATATGTTCATCCAGAAAAGGGAAACTGGGACTCCGGTATGAGGACTCACCATAGAAAGGTGGACAGGAATGGCTGGAAAGTTTCTTCCGTCTCCCAAACCAGAGAGTTAAAGAAATTCTTCACCATATCCACAACCTGCTTGATGCCTAATGTATCTTTTTGACCTAGTGTGGTTGGTAGCAAATCCACTTCAGAGGCCAGAATGGGTTCTTGTTAAAGAATCTGTGGTCTAACTGAGGTGAGCGGTATTACGGAGAATACCAGATCTTTCAAATAGAAGCCCTCCATCAGCAATCATGGCGGCGAGAGCTCTTGTAATTGAAGGGGCAGAGGTAACAAATCTCCTTCTGCACCTGCACGAGGTCAACCAGCATACGGCTCTGTAGGTGTTATGGTTTTGAGGTGTTGGAGTGGATTCTTGGGTACTGCGGTGATGGCCACTCCCACGGGGAGGAGCCCCGTGAGGAACCGCAGTACTAGGCTAGACTCTATACACGCAGACACAGAGACTTTGTATTTATTATACAGCTTGATGGTACTGCCCGGGGAGCGGACAGCAATGAGGTAACCCAGTAGAAGTAGTCCAGGGGTCCTCAACAGAGGAGACCAGTCCCACACTCGAGTAGATGGTAGGCAATGCAGGTTAGCAGAGGAAGGTCCCAGATGGAGACTCTGAGCGCTGCAGCTGAAGGTGAGACAGACTGACAGGGTTAGTACTCACTGAAGAAGATAGCTGTATGATGAAGATCCTGGCAGGCATAAGTAGTTCAGTAGTAGGCACCAGAGTAGGGAGAGCAGGCCCTCGAGGAGCAAGTACCCAATGTCCCAGATAGGTACCTGAAAGAGAGCATAAGGGGCCCCCGAGGAGCGGGTACCCAGATTAGCGATGAATTACCCCGAAGGGCAGAGAGAGAGAGCTTCCTGCAGCAGCTAGGAAGCGGCAGAGCAGCTTAGACCGGAGGCAGTCCAATCCAATCCTTGCTAACTCAGTTTGTTAGCAAACAAAGAGCAGGCTAAATACCAGGATGTGATGACATCACTCGGAGGGGATGCCCCCGAGGTTCCCACCATGACGTGGATAAAGACGTGGGTGGCGTGCGCGCGCACCCTAGGAGGCCCTCAGGAAATCATGGCGAACACAGTCACCGTTGCCGTTCCGGGGACGCCGGAGAGAGCGGCATGAAGACGCAGCAGCAGCCATCTTCCCAAGGCTTGAGGAGAGAGAAGGAAGAAAGGTGAGGCACAGAGGTCGAAGCCGTCCGAGACCGACAGATGCAAAAGTAGGTAAAGCAACATGAAGATTCTTCTCCAAGGCTGGATGCAGCAATTGTGACTGTAGAGGGACCTGTGCTTCAATGCAACTGAATGCCTGGAAGCGGTCATGAAATGTTTTTTCGAGTGCTTCAAGGGGTTCCCTTTGAGCTGTGTTGTATGCATCAGGAAGATCACAATGGTTCCACGTGTTCTTGCACTGTATGTCAATGGTTATGCACTGTAAGTATGGTGCTTCGATGCATCAGGTTACATCAAAAAAAGCACAGGCCCTATGAATGGAGGACTTTGATACGACATGAGTCGAGTGCATCACTGGGTCATGTGTCACGTACATCGGTGAGATCAGGGCTGAATTTAAGAGTTTTGTGCCTATAGGGTTTGAGAGATGTGGGGCGGGTAGGAGTACCTTTCCCCCTGCCACTCCTCAAAGTCCTAGAGTGCCATAGCAACATGGCTTTGAAGTGACTTTCTGGCCCAGGCTTCTCCCTAGCACGGTTGCACTTTTTTGGCCTGGATATTTGGTGCCTTCAAACATTTAACACCCTAAACAATTGTCTATGCCTAAATCGGGGTCTGAGTGATATATGCATCAAATGCATCAGTGCACAGTGTATCAGATGCATCAGTGTGCCATGCATCGAGAGTTGCAATACTTTGTGCATTGAGTGCTTCTATGCACTAATGCAGCTTGTGCCAATGGCGCTGATGACTGCTGTATCGACAGTGCTAAAGCACATGCATCAACAGTGCCGATGCACCCTGCATTGAGTTCTTTTTCTTCTTCAACGTAGACTCCAATGGCCCCAGGGAGCAATGCAATTTGGTTTTTGACACAGCTGCACTCGACCCCAAGGCTTCAACTTGTGCCTATGGGGAGTTTTGAGGAGTACCTGGTGAGGCAGATGACGCTGCACTGCAGAAGAGGATTTGCTGTGACTCCAAAAAGGATTTGGAAAATTGGGACTGTGGGGATATCAGTCCAGAGATGTAGCAGTGTAACTGATTGTAGTTGAGTGCCAAGCAACAATAGAACAGCTCATGACCATTCGTGAGGTGCAATTTCTTACTGCAACCAACAGTTGATTTCTTCTTGCCATACATTTTGAAGAGGTAACATTTTTTTAAGCACTAAAAAGTACTGTTGTGCTGCAGAGGCAGCGGGGCAACTGAAAAAAAATGTGGAAAAGTACAATTATGAAAATTCTTTTAAAGTTATAGAGAAAAATATCTGGATAGACTGGGTAAATATCCATGCTTGTGCTCAGACAAAAAATGACTGGGGACGCTCACAAGGCAACGCTCATGCAGAAACTCCCACACAATGCTCAGCAGAACTCAAAGCTCTACTGGCTAGAAAAGACTAGTTTGTTCAGTGCCACCAGATTATGTCACTCAGATGTAATGGCTAAGTCTGCCTGCTTATCAACTGAAAAACTCTACTACTGGTTGCCATGACTTCTACTTTTATCTCAGAAAAATTTCTAGATCGGAAAGACACACTGTCAATCCCTCTTAATACTATAATTTTTTTTTAATCAATTTTCAGAAGCTACATGACCTCATACCTGATATCGAAGTGTAGATACAATCTGTACAATTCAAAAAATGTGTGTGTGTGTGTATATATATATATATATATATATATATATATATATATCATATTTCACAAAAAAAACTATGATCCTTCAATTTGTCAATTGTCTACCATTGGAAACCATGTAAGGCCAATGGCAGTGACATTCAATTGTGGAGATGGAACATTAAAGAAGACAGTCATTTGAAGAAGAAACACAGATGTCCACCTTAAGCAGAAGACCAGATTCTTCGAAACATGGCCAGTGATGGGGAGATTTTTCAAGATAAGTCTTGTGGGACATTTAGAGACTTTAGTTTGAACATGAATACTAATTCTATTTATGAATGGACAACTGACAAATTGAAGGAGCTGAACTAGCCATAATATGTGGGAAGCCCCAAACTGAAGGCTGCGGCAAAGCCTTTACTAAGCAATCTGGTCCCCACCATAAATTACTGCAAGAACAATTAATGCAAAACTGCCTCTCCAAATTTAGTCAGTTCTTGAGAGGTTGTCAAGATAGTAATGGGACATAAAGGTGTGAACTGATAGCCAAGTTGCAGCTTTGCAGATGAGATTGAGAGGCACTTCTCAATTATTTATTTATTTATTTATTTAGTGATTTTTTTTTTTTTTTTTTTATATACCGCGGCACGTTAAAAACATCACCTCGGTTTACAATAAACAATAATTCAGCAACAGGCTTTACAGACAAATTGAAATAAAGTGGACATGATATATATCAAAATAACAACATAATAAAACAAATACAATAAACCAATGGTGATCATATTCCCTAGTTAATGGCAAGTCTAATAATAAATGGTAGTTCAGAGACCAATAAAGTCAAAATTAGCAGTGAGAAGGATATAATCGGCGTGTAGTAATGATTCAGGGAGAACATGAAAAGTAATCGGCATTTCAGAAGAGGAGAGGATCATGGATTGTAAGCTTGTTCGAACAGCCATGTTTTGAGGTTTTACTTAAATTTCTTATGGCAGGGTTCGAGACGCAGGTCTGCGGGCATTTTGTTCCAGATGTTGGTCCCGGCAATAGTGAATGTGCGGTCTCTTGTAGCGACGTGCTTGATGTGTTTAATTGTAGAAGAGGTGAGTTTGGCTTGGTGCATTTTTCTTATTGGTCTGTTTGATGTGCGGAAAATAAAATGATCAGAGAACCATTGCATATCTTGGTTATGGATCGATTTATGTATGAGGGAGAGAACTTTGAATAAGATTCTAGATGCTACAGGAAGCCAGTGAAGGAACATGAGAACAGGTGTAATGTGTTCATGGCGGTGAGAGTTAGTGAGTAGGCGTGCAGCAGCATTTTGTAGCATCTGTAATGATTGTATTGTGTTTTTGGGGAGACCTAGTAGTATGGCATTACAGTAGTCCAGTTTTGACAATATTGTGGCTTGTAACACTGTCCGGAAGTCATGTGGATGTAGAAGCGGTTTAATTCTTTTTAGAGTATGTAGCTTGAAGAAACCGTTTTTGATTGTGGCCGTGATGAAATTCTTTAAGGAGAAGTGATTATCAATGATAATGCCAAGGCTGTGGACTTGCTGTAAATTGAGGGAGTCCGATGGTGACGGTAGAGTAGGGTTAGCGGAGATGTTATTGTGAGGTGATATGATGAGGAGCTCTGTCTTCGTAGTGTTGATTGCTAGGAAGTTCTCAGTAAGTAGTTTTTTTATTTCTATAAGAGCCGCATCCCAAATTTTTAGAGCGTTAGATAGGGAATCGTTGATGGGGATGAGGATCTCTACATCATCTGCGTATATGAAATGTGGAAGATCCAGTTTCACCAGAAGTTGACAGAGAGGAGATAGGTATATGTTGAAAAGTACGGAGGAGAGAGATGATCCTTGTGGAACACCTTGTGTTAGTTTTCTGGGTTTCGAAACATGGCAGTCCATTTTGACACCGTATGTCCTGTCCTTCAGAAATGATTGGAGCCAGCATAGGGCAGTGCTAGCGATGCCAATTTGTGAGAGGCGGGAAAGGAGGGTATTATGGTTGACAGTGTCAAATGCAGAAGAAATATCAAGAAGAGCCAGTAAGTAAGAATGACCATTATCGAGGGTTTTAAGTATTGAATCAGAGAGAGACACTAGAAGGGTTTCTGTACTATGGTTCTTACGGAAACCATATTGTGATAGGAATAGTAATTGATTTTCGTCTAGAAAGTCGGTGAGTTGCTTGTTGATGACTTTCTCTATGATTTTGGACAAGAATGGGAGGTTCTAGACTGGACGATAGTTGGCAGGTTCTGAGGGGTCCAGGTCAGATTTTTTGAGCGTAAGCTTTATAATTGCGTACTTGAGTTGTGTTGGGAAAACACCAGACGATATAGATTTGTTAATAATGTTAGAAATGGGAGAGGCTATCCTGGTAGGAATGGAGAGGAGTGTTTTTGTTGGCATGATATCAATCGGGTGCATGGCTGGTTTGATTTTTTTGAGGATCGCTTCAATTTCTGATGCGGATGATGTTTCGAAGTTTGAGAGTGTGGCTGAGGTGATCTTGGTGTAGGTGGTCTGTAGGGATACTGGTGGAGAGGGAGAAGAAAAGCGAGCCATGATATTAGCCACCTTGTCGTGGAAATACGTAGCTAGCTTCTCACATTTGTTTCCGTCCACGTTGTCTGGGTTGATGTTTGTAGTTGGGGTAATTAAGCTAGAGACATATTGGAAGAGGGCACGCGGGTTGAACTGGTATTAATGGATTCTTGCTGTATAATAGTTTTTCTTGGCTTCGTCTGTTGTTATACGATACTGGTGGAGAAGAGCTTTGTATTTTTGTATTTTGTAGTTGTGCTGGATCTTGGTTTCTATGCCATTTCTTTTCCAGTTTACGGAGTTCGAGTTTCATTATTCTGATGTCTGTGGTGTACCAGGGTTTTTTGTCTTTCTTCTCGGAGCAGATCTCTTTCGTTAGTAGTGGGCAGAGTTGATTTGCAATGTTGCTGGTAAGCTGATGCCAAGAGGAACAGGCGGAGTCAGCATCGATGAGGTCTAATTTATGGAGATCCTCGGTAAGCGCATCAATGATGTCTTCAGTTTTGCATTTTTTTCTGAAATTTATGGTTCTTTTCTTCGGGAGTGGCTTGTGGGGGTTGCAGTTGAAAGAGCAACGTGTGTCGACTCGGTAGTGGTCTGACCAAGGTATGGGGGTGCATAGGGGGTGGTCAGAGAGTATTAGTGAGTTCGTAAATATAACATCCAGGGTGTGTCCTGCCTTGTGTGTTGGGCCCGAGACCATTTGTTTAAATCCGAGGGCATTTAGAGTAGAGAGTGTGGCTTCACATGCCGGAGTAAGTGGGGAACGGTCAAAATGGAGGTTTAGATCTCCTAGGATGATGGCAGGTATACTGATGTCAATGTGTTTGGTAATATATTCAGTAAGAGGAGAAGGGGTTTTTTCCAAGATGCCGGGGGGGGCATAGATTAAACAAATTTGTAGGTCTTTTGATTTAAAGAGACCAATCTCAATCTTGTGAAGAGGTAAGGTGGGTTGCAGGGTGAGATTGTATTTCTTTTTTGTGGCTAGGAGGAGTCCACCTCCTTTCTTTTTAGGTCTTGGGATAGAGAAAATATTGTATAAATCCGTTGGTAGTTGATTAATTATGGAGACATCTGTGCTTTTTAGCCAGGTCTCTGTGATTGCACATATGTCGGAGGACTCATCAGTAAGAATATCACCTAATAATGTGGCTTTTTTTTAGAAGGGATTGTGTGTTCAGAAGCAGGATTGAGAATGTCATTAATCCTAAAATTTGAGTGATGGGAGAGGTCAAAATTGGAATGAGTGAATTGTAGTATGAGGTGTTTAGTTCTCATTATGTTGGTAGAGAAGTTCGAGTATTTGAGAATTGGAATGTGGGAGGAGATCATGGTGATGGTGGTTGGCCTAGTTACGATTAGTTTCTATAGAATGACGATCCGGAGGAAAATCCGGAGGAAGTGTCAGATCAGCTTGCTCTGCGGGCAAGGCTGGACGCAGGAAGAGATGTCGCTGCGGTGCAGAGGCAGGGAGGAACTGAAGGTCTCGAGGTCGGCTGGAGATCTGTTTGTGGTAATAGAGATTGACTTAAGTCAAATTCATTCAAGGCGAATGCAGTCAGATGTCGGTTGAATGCTGAGTGCTGGGCGAGTGAAGTCAGATGGGCAAATGCAGTCAGATGTCGGTTGAATGCTTAGTGCTGGGCGAGTGAAGTCAGATGGGCGAATGCAGTCAGAATGAAGTCAGATGGGCGAATGCAGTCAGATGACTGCATTCAACCAACAGAATGCAGTTGGTTGAATGCTGAGTGCTGGGCGAATGAAGTCAGATGGATGAATGCAGTCAGATATTGGATGAATGCTGAGTGCTGGGCGAATGAAGTCAGATGGGCGAATGCAGTCAGAATGAAGTCAGATGGGCGAATGCAGTCAGATGTTGGTTGAATGCTGAGTGCTGGGCGAATGAAGTCAGAATGAAGTCAGATGGGCGAATGCAGTCAGATGTTGGTTGAATGCTGAGTGCTGGGCGAATGAAGTCAGAATGAAGTCAGATGGGCGAATGCAGTCAGATGGGCGAATGCTGAGTGCTGGGCGAATGAAGTCAGATGGGCGATTGCAGTCAGATGTTGGTTGAATGCTGAGTGCTGGGCGAATGAAGTCAGATGGGCGAATGCAGTCAGATGTTGGTTGAATGCTGAGTGCTGGGCGAATGAAGTCAGATGGGCGAATGCAGTCAGAATGAAGTCAGATGGGCGAATGCAGTCAGATGTTGGTTGAATGCTGAGTGCTGGGCGAATGAAGTCAGATGGGCGAATGCAGTCAGAATGAAGTCAGATGGGCAAATGCAATCAGATGTTGGTTGAATGCTGAGTGCTGGGCGAATGAAGTCAGATGGGCGAATGCAGTCAGATGTTGGTTGAATGCTGAGTGCTGAGCGAATGAAGTCAGATGGGCGAATGCAGTCAGAATGAAGTCAGATGGGCGAATGCAGTCAGATGTTGGTTGAATGCTGAGTGCTGGGCGAATATAGTCAGTTGTTCGGTTCAGAGTCCTGGAACGCTCCAAGGGGCGCGCTAAGGGGCAGGCCCCTTAGGTCGTGCTCCTTTGGGCGCGCGACGCCGGAGGGATGCGCCGAAATTTAAAGGCCTTTTTTGGCGCACTCTGATAGGCCTAGTGCCTCTCAGGGGGGCGCGGCTGACTCACTGTGTGGGTCCTGCGGTTCCCTGTCCTTCCGTCTCTTTTTTATTTTATTTTATTTTTTTTTCCTTTTCCTTTAGTTGCTGTTCCGGTTGCCTCCTCTGCACGGCTCGTGGGATCGCGAGCGGGCTCTAACCCCAATTGGGCCTCGGGAGCCCCGGCAGAGGAGGAGACGAGCGGCGGCCGATGCCAGGAGCGGAGCGGGAGAGAAGAGGTGCGCCGGAGGGATGCGCCGAAATTTATAGGCCTTTTTTGGCACCCTCTGATAGGCCTAGTGCCTCTCAGGGGGGCGCGGCTGACTCACCGCATGGGTCCTGCGGTTCCCTGTCCTTCCGTCTCTTTTTTATTTTATTTATTTATTTATTTCCTTTTCCTTTTTCTTTAGTTGCTGTTCCGGTTGCCTCCTCTGCACGGCTCACGGGCTCTAACCCCGATTCGGCCTCAGGAGCCCCGGCAGAGGAGGAGACGAGCGGCGGCCGATGCCGGGAGCAGAGCGGGAGAGAAGAGCAATGGAAAAAAATAAATGAGCAATGGAAGAGCAAAATAAATGAGCAATGGAAGAGCACATAGCTCTCACTTGATTATCTTTGACAGAGTCTCTGATCTGTAAACCCGCTAAGGTCTAGCGGTGTTGAATGCATTCCACTATCCAGTTAGACATAGTATTCTTGGTGACTGAATTGCCTAGTCTGTTAAACTTGTATAACTGGGCTTTCAAAGTTACCATCCGCGGTGAGATCTTAAGTTATACTGCTAGACGGAATAAAATGCGTCGTGAGGAACTACAAACCTTGCACGATCAGGTAGCAACGCTTGAGACTGCCTACATTCATAAGCCTACTCCTCCATCTTTGGCGAAACTGATCAAGGCGCGATATCAATACAACCTACTCCTCAGTGCTAGAGTTAAGCTGGGCATCTTTTCTACTAAGGCTCAATACTACGCCGGCAATAACAAATGTGGTCATTTGCTTGCTTCTTATCTAGCGAAGAAATCTGAGAAACGTCGTATTGTGGCCATTAAATCGTCTTCTAATACACTATTGACGGACGACGCAGCGATTCTGCAGGAATTTCAACGTTTCTATTCTTCTTTATATCAGTCGGAAACCTCCTCGTCATCGGCTTTGTTAACGGACTTTTTGCAAGCTATTGATCATCCCTCGTTGACTTTGGATCACCGTCACCAATTGGATAGCCCTATCACACAATCGGAAGTCACTGAGGCCATTGCTTCTCTACAACTCAATAAAGCACCGGGCCCTGATGGGTTCACCTCTAATTTCTATGCTGCTTTTCATTCCTCACTTAGTTCTCACTTGTTGGACTACTTCTCTTCTTTTTTGTCTCCTTCTGGAATGTCTCCTTCTTTCTCACAAGCTTGTATTGTTGTAATTCCAAAGCCAGGTAGGGATGACAACTCCACTGCTAATTATCGACCTATCTCTCTATTAAATACCGACTATAAGATTTTTGCAAAAATCTTAGCTACTCGTCTTTCAAGAGTGATGTCGGTGTTGGTGGCACCTGATCAGTCCGGTTTTATCCAAAACCGCTTAATTACCAATAATGCCCGCTTATTTTTACATATTCAACGGGAGGCTTTTTTGAATCCAACTCCTATAGTGGCTGTCTCGTTGGATGCGGAGAAAGCCTTCGATCATGTTGAATGGCCCTTTTTACTCCAGGTATTGCACTGGTATGGGCTGGGTCCCAATTTTTTGCACTGGATCCGTTTATTATACACGTCTCCTTCTGCTTATCTATACATTAATCAACAGATTTCCTCCCCTTTTCTTTTGCATAGGGGCACCCGACAGGGTTGTCCCCTCTCCCCCTTGTTATTCAACCTGGCTTTGGAACCTTTACTTTCTGCTATTCGCCAAGAGCCTCAGATTCAGGGTGTGCCCATTGGTAATGAGACTTTTAAGCTCTCGGCTTATGCTGACGATGTTATGCTTTTTTTACAGAACCCTGATATCTCCCTTCCACATCTTTTCCGACTTCTGTCTTCTTACTCTTCATTTTCTGGTTATCAGGTTAACTGGCATAAGACTGAACTCCTTCCTTTAAATTACTCTGCTTCCTCCTTAGATCTCTCTGCTTTTTCCTTGCATCAGGTAACTAATGGTTTGAAGTATTTGGGAATTCGATTTTTTACTAACCCAGTGGACACTATTGTTCAGAATGAGGCTTCTGTGTTACAAGTGGTTAAGGATCTATTGATTCGATGGTCTCCCTTACATTTAACTTGGTGGGGTAGACTAGACACGATCAAAATGGTGATTGCACCAAAAGTTTTGTACACTCTTTCCATGCTCCCTATTTTTTTTTCTGCTGATTTTTATAAGCACCTGGACCGCATCTTGGTTAAATTTTTATGGAAAGACAAACCACCTCGTATTGCTCTTACTAAGCTCAAGGCGCCCAAGGTGCAAGGGGGTGTTAACTTTCCCGATTTTTATAAATATCATCAGGCGTATATGCTACAACAAGGTTCTCACTATTTTGATTTTGAGCAACCTTTGATGGAAGCGCCCCGTTGGTTGTCAATTGAACGTTACTGTAATGCTCCTTTTCCTTTATATTGTTTTCCTGGGATGAAACTAATCGCCTACGCTGCAGCCAATCCCATACTGCGGTCTTTACATAGGGCGTTTATGGAATATGATTCTCGCCTCTCCGATGTTGCTACCAGGTGGCGCACTACGGGATTGGCTCCACTTTGGCGGAATCCTTTGTTAACTATTGGGGGTCACCCGATCAATTGGACCCTATGGCAAGAGTGTAATATTTGGCTTTTATCCTCTATTTTGGATTCTGGTCAAATTATTTCCTTCCAGCAACTCCATTCTCGATTTGGTCTACCCCCCTCGCAATATTACGCCTGGTTGCAACTGCGCTCTTTGTTTCAAGGCAGCGCTTCGCAGCAATTTGCTTTGGATAAAACTTCCCCTCTTTTGGATTTTTATTACACCCAAGGTCCAAAAGGACACTTAGCTTCGGGGATTTATAAGCTTCTTCAAGCCCAGCCCATTAGATCCTCTATGCGATCTTTATCCCAAGTATGGTCCGCTGACCTTGAGATAGAGATTTCTGATACAGCGTGGAAATATTTTTGGTCCTCTACCATGCGTATTTCGCTTTCTGCCAGTTTGATACAATCTTCTTTTTTTATTGCTCATAGAGCTCTCTGGACACCATGGAAGTTGCACCGGGCGGGTATGCTGGACTCTCATAATTGTTGGTCTTGTTCCGCCCCTAAAGCCACCCTTAGTCATATGCTTTTTTACTGTCCACTAGTTCATACGTTTTGGACACATGTCTGGCATACCATTGTCAATATTTTACCAATCACCCTTTCTGTTTCTTACTCTTTAATCATTCTGAAAGGCGCTGAACCCTCTTTGGGTCTTCGCCGCCCGCAACGTAAATTGCTGGATTTTCTTTTGACCGTAGCTCAGTATAATATTATGTCCAATTGGAAGCATAGTGAGTTTTTGTCTGAACACTTATGGTGGAACACTGTATGTTTATTTACGAAATATGAAAAAGCGGTTGCTAAGAAATTTGGTCGTTTGGGTAAATGGGCACAAGTGTGGAAGCCATTGGATGACTACGTTGCCTTACTTTAATCTGTCGGCTCAGGTTGTGCTACTCCCTTTTCTCCTTTTGCAGTTCCTAATGTGATGTGTTTTTTGTTTTTTTTTTTCTTTCTGACAATTTATGATTTGTGGTTAGGTTTTATGAGCGCTTGGTTCTGTTCTGTATCATTGTACTGAGGAATGTATTCTTTTGTATTGTTTGTTATAACTCAATAAAAATATTTCAACTAAAAAAAAACTTGTATAACTGGAACAACTGAGATGAATAATGATGTCGCTGAATTTGTTTCTTATAATAAGCCAAGTCTCTTTTGCAGTCCAAGGTATGAAGGGCTTTCTCCCCTTCGTGCGCATGAGAAAGAAGGTAAGCAAAATGATGGATTGATGGGAAAAGCCATGATGAGCTTCGGCAGAAACTTGGGGTGAGTATGGAAAACCATCCTGTTGTGGAAGAATTACCAGAATGGTGGATAGTGAATGAGAGCTTGGAATTTGCTGACTCTTCTAGCTGATATAGCCACTACCAGGAACAGTACTTTCCGTGTCAAGAAGCAAAGCTGACTCCAATGTTCAAAAGAAGGCTTCATGAGTTCAGAAAAAACAATATTAAAGTCCTATGGAACCAGCAGTTTTTGCACTCGAGGTCTGAAATGCCATAGCCCCCTCATCAATTTAGATATGCGTGGATAAGTAAAAATTGACTTACTGTCCACCAGAATATGGTATACTGCTATGGCACTGAAATGTACACACACTGAAGATGTAAATGTCCTGTTTTGTTCTGAAGCAAACAAATCCACTGACAGCAAACTCCATAAGTCGAATTGTCTGTCTTCTACTGATTGCTGTAGCAAACATTCATGTGGATGAAACACTCTACTGAGGCAAATTGCCAGCGTGTTTGAGATCCCATTCATATAGGTGGCTTGTAAGACAGCTCAATGCTTGGGCTGTCCAATCCCAAATATTCAGTGCTTCCTGGCAGAGGCCAAAATCCTGTGCCTCCCTGTTTGGTCACATAAAACATTGTGACTTGGTTGTCAGTCTGAATCAAGATGCATCTTTCCTGGAGAAGATGCATAAATACTGAGAGAGTATACTTTATTGCTCTTAACTCTAGGCTGATCTGAAACCAACTTCCGCGAGAGACCAAAGGCTCTGGTTTTGAAAGAATCCTGTCTGAGCCCCTCATCCTTTGGTGGAGGTATCCATTGCTAGTGTTACTTAATGAGGGAGTGATCAAAGAAGGGCTCCTTCCTTGAGAATGGTGGGGAGGAAGGGGGCATGATGTAACCACCATTACAACTCTTGCTTCATGTCCACTGTGTCAAATACCATATTTGTAAGTGGTTGAGATAGTTGATCTCACTGAGAAAGCAGGCTCCGTTGAAGTTAGCAAATGTGGTTGGGTCAGCTGCTGCCATATGTCCTAAGACCATCATCAGTGCTCTGGCTGTTGAGTATGGAGAGGAGAGTAACTTGTGGATGAGCGATCTCATAATATTCACTCTTTCTGAAAGCAGGAATGCTTTCTCCTGTAGTGAGTCTATCCACATTCCGAAAAAACTTGAGCCTTTGAATGGGGACTAGGTTGGATTTCTCAAAATTGACTAGGAAGCCCAATCATTGTAAAAAACCAAATTGTTTTATGCAGGAAATGGAGTTCTTCCTCTTGAGAATTCACTCTGACAAGCAAGTCGTTTGGTACAGGAATACCTGTATTCCTTGACAACGCAGATGTGCTATCACTGTGAGGCATTTCATAAAAACTCTCAGAGCTGTAAATAGGCCAAATACACTTGTATTGGTAGTGGAAATAATCCACCTGAAAACAAAGCACTAATGAGAAGAGTATGTGAGCATATGCATCCTTTAAGTCCAGGGACACATCCATTTGTCTTTCTGAATACAGAGGAAAATTGTGCTGAAGGAATTTATCTTTAATTTCCCCTACTGTAGATGTTTGTTCGGGTTAAGTCCAGAATGGGCTTCAATTCTCCTTACTTCTTAGGGATGAGGAAATAGCAGGAGTTGAAACCCTGCTCATGTTGGGACACAGGGATTTTCTCTCTCTCTCTCATTGCTGGAGGAGTGAGTGGACTTCCAGGCAAAGCTGTGGCAGGTGAGACAGATCTGAACTGGGAAGCACACAGTGCAGGAGGATAGTAGTCACGAGAAACACAACCAGTAACCAAACTGTATGATTTTGAGGACCCAGAGATCCTTGACTATCTGATACCATATTTCTAAGAACTCTGGATTCTTCCCCACATTGGAATGAAGGGGGTGAGGAATGTTCGGAGGGATCAAAAAGTAGGCCCAGATTTGGGTTGGGCTTGCTGCATGGTTTTTTGTTGTTGACATTCTCACTACCAAGGTCTGGTCAGAAGAAATTGGAGATGCTGGGCCAATAAAGGCAGCAGAAAGTACAGCTGAAAAGACTGGTAGGGCCTCCTGTGGAAGTACAGTTGCTTGTATGTGTAGAAGGAGCATCTTGAAGTGGAGGGTTGTTCGAGAGCTGTCGAGATTGCATCGTTATGTTCTGATCTTTAAACTGAGTGACTGTTTATCTGAGATTCTCACCAAAAAGATTATCACCTAATCAAGGTAGATCAACCAACTTCTTATGGACATCTTCCTGTATGCTACTCGCTCTATGCCACATGTATGCTGAACTCTGACTGAAGCTGAATGGTATGTGAAACAGAGGAGAATGACTCATACACAGACCTGAGAAGATGATAGATGCCCTTTTTCTGCATCCAAAAGCAACTGGGGATAATTAGTCTGCAGGTTGTAGAAAAGGCTTTAGCTTCTGAATGCAGTTGAGAATGTATTGCACCATGCAAAACTGGTGCAATACATTCCCTCTTTGAGGGACTTTCTTGCTGAAATTGTCAAGAAGTCTATGATCTTTCCCTGGAGGTAAGCGAGAGAGAGAGAGAGAGAGAGAGAGAGCAAGAGGGAGAGAGGGAGAGAGAGAGAGAGAGAGACTCTTTATAAGGCTCTCATATTAGTCAACTATTTATACCACTGCAGGAGGGTGAACTAGTAACTCGAGAAGAGGTTTTGGTGATGGTCTAGGGTTTGGAGGGCAGTTTAACATGCACAGTCAGAGGTACGAACAGCACAGTACACATCAGTGAAGATATGATGTGATTTGGATTGAGGAAAGTTACACAAAGATATGATTTGTACAATGTACTCTTGCCCTAGCTGGATACACTCTCTACCTAGCTGCTAGTGATAACGCCCTAACACATTTTGATGAATGACCCTGTTAGTAAGATCCAAAGAATGTGTGCTAATTGTCCTTTTAGAGTGTTGCAGTGATTTATGTCCATTGAACAGCAGCTGTACTGATTAAAAGCTATAAATTTGAGAGTATATGTTCAGTTAGTTAAAGATGGAATTACTTAAATGAAGAATATTAAGGCGTAAGAACTAGGAAGGCTAATATGTTCAAAATGTCTTCCTTTTCTGGTTCTGTCTTGGTTTTTCTATATAAATCTTTTATATTAATTGGATGTTATTTGTAACTTTTTATTATTTTATATATTGCCCACTTATTGTACATGGAAATTCAATATAGTTTGGTTTTATTGGTGATGGTTTCTGTTTATTATGTAAGAAGAGCATTTAATGTAGAAATGTTTTTTATATAATTATTACATTTATATTAGCATAATTTGTGAATATGATTAAATTTTAATACATGAATTTATACAGTGTATTATAGAGACAAAGTTAGGATGCTACAATAAGGTTAATCATCTTTCACTATGAAAGTAGAAAAGAACATACAATTGATTCAGCTCCTTCAGTAGTGTTCATTAATATGATTATGGGCCTGATTTTAAAAAGCTTTTACTCGAGTAAGCGGGCTTTTGACAATTGCTACAGTATATGCCATTGAATTGTCCATAGGATTTACTCAAATAAGTGCACTTTACTAGAGTAAATGGTATTTGAAAATTGCTACATTAGTATGTTACATTTACATGCATAACTTCTTTGAAATTACCCCCAATATATTTACTGTATGTAACATGGTGTGATTTAAAGCTGCAAACTTGGTTACAGATGTGCTAATTTAAAAAAAAGGTTCAAAAAAGGGGAGGAGATTAGCTTAATTCATTGAAGACTTTTGGCCATAATTGGAATATTGACTGGAATTGTGTTTCTGGAACATCAATATGTTTTGTTATCACCCACTATTTTGAATCCTCTTCCTTCTTTCCAAGAAAATAAAAATCTAAAATCAAGGAATATGATATGGAGAGCAATTTATGCTTGAAAAAAGTGAATTTCCTTTCAAACTAGAGCATAGAAAAATGTGCTAACCCCACCCAATTTATTGCTGAATGTTTTATTTTTATTTTAGATTTTTATGAGACTTGTCACTGATGTCATTTATATTGTATGATTTTCATTTATGTATGTTCTCCTGTAAGCCTCTCACACTGAACAAAGCTAGACCGTGCGTGTTATGCTACCCAGGAAGTTGTTCAAATAATTATTGCTCATTGGATGAAACTAAGATTGCTGAGTTTTCCTTTGAAATTGAAGTGTTCAAGCCCCTGAGGCAGCGGCTGTTAAGCCACGAAACTCGGCCTGAGTCGGGCACTATACGAACACGTCTCTGCTATAATAAACATTGGAAAAAGATCAAGGCATCTATTCTTTTTTGTTTTCCTAACGGCTAATAAAAATAAGTTACTGATTGAGGAACAAGTTAAGAAGTTCTCTAGTATAGAGAAAGATTTTGGTACCTTGACATCAAAAGTACAGTTGTTACAGGAAACTGAGACAACTCATATAAAGGATAGTTTAATTATCCATAAGGAAATAGAAAATATTGAAAATATGATTAGAATAAAAAAATCTATGGCTAGTGAATTTCCCACAAACCTGTTTACTCTCTGCAGTAGAAATGTTTAAAAAGTATTTGAAGGAAATCCTTTCATATAATGAAAAGGATTTACTGGTAATTTAAAAAATGTTCTATTTCCCTAAAAGAACTGAGGGAAAAAAATTGAGATTCAAAATGGGCAAGCTGTTGATATATCAAGTATTGGGGTAACTACATTTCTGGAAGAATCAGTTGATATAATTGAAAATAGAAACACTTTGTTTCTTTCCAACTCGAAACAGATAAAGAGAAAAGATTTAAAAATTATTTTCAGTTTAGAGATGTGAATTTTTGCGGACAAAAAGTATATATGTTTCCAGATGTCTCCAGGGCCACACAGGCCAGAAGGAGACATTTCCTGTCTCTGAAAAGTAGATTAGTTGCCCTAGGGGCACATTTTTTTCTTAAATATCCCCGTTTATGATATATAACTTTTCAGTGGAAAAGATATAGCTTTTCTGATCCGCTTCATTTAGAAACTTTTTTGGTTGATAAGAGCACAGGAGGAGATGGAAGAGATGACCAATAAAGAATGTAATAATACCCTCTTCTCTCTCTCGGTGATTTAATTTCCTTTTACCATATTTGTATAAATAAATGTTTATTTGAACTTCCCCCAATTATGGATTTTGAAAGCAGATATTATGGATTATTTGTTATAATTATGTAAGAGATGCAATTGTTTATTTTCAACTACCTGTAATTTTTGTTAAAAAAATTTTTAATGAAAATTAATAAAGTATAAATTTAAAAAAAACTTTCTTATGGTTGCACAATTTAGACACCCATAGCAAGGGGCACTTAGCAATGGGCGTCTTCAGCAACCTCAGTAAAACAACACAGAAATCTGCCTGAAGAAGCGGGATAAAAAAAGGACACTCATATTGATCACCCATTGCAATTTTATGGGCGCACAATGCATTTAAATCCTATGGACACACAATTCTTCCCTAGCGCACCCTTTTTTATGCAACCCCTCATTTAAATATAGCATTGGGTACCCAGGGAATGTTGATGCATGTGCGTTAAGCAAACGGGAGCCCAATATGAGTGCCTGTTTTCAGCGTGTGTCTTATTGCATCAGCCCTATTAAGGGCCCATTTCACCAAGTCATTTCTCCCATTCTGTGTCTATGTGAAAAGGTCTTGATAAATTAAGCCATAACAATGAAAAATCCCTATTATTATTATTTGCTTATTTGTATACCGTCAATCTGGGATACAATCTTGGCCATCAGCAATAGGAAACAAAACTGTAGTAAAGCCATGTATTTTCATTCTACAGTTGTTGAAGTAAAAAGAAGATCAAAGGTCCTAGTCCACTTGCATATTGATTTAGGGCTCTCTCTACATAGCAAATCTCGAGAAAACAAAAAAAAAATGTCTGTTGCCAATTTGGCTAAACTGTGAAAAAAAATGTTTTATGAAGCCTAAATATGGTGATTTGCACAAACCCCTAGATCAATGCTTTTCTCTGTATTTTAATTTTATCATCATATTAACTGCTTTTCTTCTAACATGTCCAGTTTTGCTTTAAAGATAATTAGTGCTAAAGCCATGGGTGGCTTTGATTAGTAACATTTTCCATAAAATTACCACATTAAAAAAAGAATCTCTTCTTTTGAAGAACCCAATTCCTCTATGTTTGAGGGGATGCCTCCTTAATTTGCTCATTTTATTTAAGGTAAGGAGTTAGTAATTAGAGCAGAGGACTGCAAACCAGGGAAGCTGGGGTTCAGATTCCACTGCTGCTCCTTGTGATCTTGGGCAAGTAACTTCACCCTCCACTCCTTCAGCTACAAATTTAGACCTAGATTCATCAAATCGCTATATCTATCAAAACTAGCGCCCATGATAAAAAAAAGGGGCGTGGTTTGGAAAATTAGCAGTGTGCCTCATCACATAGGTAAACAGCACATACGGCGTTGTGTCAGCGCATTGCATCACCATGTGCCACATTATTTTACGTGGTGCGTAGCACGTTATTTTTTTTCTGTTTAGATATATATACAGGCTTCCTGCAGCTGCTTCTTTGAGGATGTGTCGAGGTGTGGTTAGAGGAGAGGAGGTGAGTAATGATTAGTGGATTAGGCGTTAGTTGTTATTGTGAAATCTGAGGGCATTGTCCTGTTCTTTTCTGTTTTTCCTTGTGTTTACCTTGACTTTTGTCTTTTGTCTACCTATCAGGCCGATTTAGTAAAGTCCGCTGCAGAGCGGACGAACGCCCGCTCTCCCGGCGCGCACACTGGCCCCTCGCCGGTGCGCGTGATTCAGTATTCAAATTAGGTGGTGCAGTAGAAACAGGGAAAAGGAGGCGCTAGGGACACTAGCGCATCCATAGCGCCTCCTTTTAGCCCGGAGCGGCGGCTGTCAGCGGGTTTGACAGCCGACACTCAATTTTGCCAGCGTCGGTTCTCGAGCCCGCTGACAACCACGGGCTTGGAAACAGGACGCCGGCAAAATTGAGCGTCCGGTTTTCGGCCCGACAGCCGCAGGCCGAATTCAATTTATTTTTTTTTCTAACTTTTTTTTACTCTTTGGGACCTCTGACTTAATATCGCCATGATATTAAGTCGGAGGGTGCACAGAAAAGCAGTTTTTACTGCTTTTCTGTGCACTTTCCCGATGCCGGAAGAAATTAGCGCCTACCTTTGGGTAGGCGCTAATTTCTGAAAGTAAAATGTGCGGCTTGGCTGCACATTTTACTTTCTGTATCCCGCGCATACCTAATAGCGCCCTCAACATGCATTTGCATGTTGAGGGCGCTATTAGATGCCGCGGGTTGGACGTGCATTTTCCTCCCCTTACTGAATAAGGGGTAAGGAAAAAACACGCGTCCAAGAGCAGGCTAACAGTGCTCTCCGTTGGAGCGCACTGTACTGTATCGGCCTGTATGTGTGCTAAAGTTTTTGTCAGTCAGATTTGTCAGTTTGTCTTTTTCTGTGGAGGAGGTAAGTGGAGGAGTGAGGAGGTGTGTGGAGGAGATGAGTGCAGGAATGAGGAGGTGACTGGCAGGTGGAGGCTGTGGAAAGGATGGAGCATGAGAGGCATGGGGAAGAGGAGAGGAGAGGTGTGAAGCGAGGACGGGGACGAGGGAGGAGGCAGGAGGCAGGAGAACGAGGGCAGGAATGCTAGGGGAAGGAGGAGTAGGCACAGGAGTAGAGAAAGGCAGAAGGGAAGGGATAGGCAGGGAAGGGGATAGGCAGACGAGGGCGGAGGGAGGAGGACAGTAGGCTAGGAATAGAGAGAGAGAGCAGAGGGGAAGGGAGTTGGCAGAGCAGGGGGAGGGAGAGTGAGGAAAGGGAGGACACCTCTCTGGAAGCGGAAGTGGCACCCCCTTTCAGGCAGCAAGGCAGCAGGATGCCCTCATCTCCGGGTTATCATATTCAGCATCCAGAAGAATGAGATGATCATTGCAGGGGTCCTGCACCATTATGCCATGCTCTTCGGCAACCGGACTGCCAAGACCTTGAAGGTAACCAAGGGACAGATCTGGCACAACATAGTCCAAGGTATCACCACGCACAGCAGAGTACAATGAAGCGGGGAGCAGGTGGCCCACATGTACCAGGACATCGAGATGCAGCTGAAAGCCAAAGTGGCGGCGAGAAATAAATATCAAAGGCGGACCAGAGGAGGAGCCCCTTGTCCTATCGTCCTGACCTCCATGGAGGTGCGCCTCATGCAAAGGCTGGGACCGGATGTCTTCCAGGGAATGGCTGAGCGGCTGGAAACCACGCGAGCTGCAGCCAGTAAGTTCACCTCACCTGTAAATGGGCAGGCAGCAACGGATGTACACCATTTGGCATAAGATGCTCACAGTGCTAAGAAACAAAGTGCACCTCTGATGCCAAATGAAAAAAAGGATACTAGTTGGCATTGGTACTTATGTCTTATGTTTTGTTTTGTTTCCACAGCGCTCGCCCACAAAGCTGCCGGTCCCAGCCAGGAAACCCCAGGGACCATCCCGCGCACCACCCCCTTTCAACAGGCCCTTCCTCATGGATGCCCAAACCCAGGTCAGCGAGTAGGAGTAGCAGCAGTAGACCCAAGCTCAGAAGCCATTGGCGATGATGCAACCCTTGGGTTTACCCAGCCCACTCAATATGTCCCTCAACCTGTCTGGCTTCATGGAGGAACAGAGCCTTGAGTGGGAGCCTACAGATTCTGCACTCCCTCAAGCCAGCACACCACAGTGCCAGCCCGAAGCACCATGCACTCAGCAAGAGCAGTCCATAAGCCCAGCCATGCCACTTTTGGAGGCTCAAATTCCAGCACTCCACACCAACATCATAGCACCGCCACCAGCACAGACATCAGCACCAACATCCCCGCCAGAAACAGAGGAATCCATACACGAGCAGCTGGATCAGCTGGAAAGGAGGCATGGGGATCCACCTACGACACATGGGTAGAGCTAGTGCGCCTCAGGAGAGCTGTCAACAGGCAGAACCAGATCCTGCGAGAGCAAACAGCCGCAAACAGAATGTGACAACACTGGCCGCAGCAGTCAACAGCATGACAAATATGCTGACACAGATCCTGCAAAGGATGCCCAAGCCGCCATCCGAGTCATCTCCAGCATCACTGGAGTCCACACTCCGCAGCAGTCCCCAGGATGACAGACGCCTGAGAGGTAGGCCCCCAAAATCCATGCCCCCCCCCCCCCACGTGGCAAGCCACAACATGGCAAGGGGCTATAAACGACAAAAGATGGTGCCATCAAATGGCAAATAATAAGAGTTGTACCAACAATCCTGGGCTGGCACTTCTACAGAGTTGTTGCGCCGTCTAGATGGAAGAAGCCTGCTGGGCCCATCCTCACTACAGAGTTGTTATGCCAGCAGGCAGCCACTGAGGTCCAGCAGCCGAACTCTTAAGCCCTCCTCAGTGCTCTGCCCATATTCCATCTTCCTTGAAGCAGCCTCTAGTTACTGTCCATCTGCTGCCTCTACTCATTATGTCTTATCTCCTGCTCTGGATGCTGGTGTGTCATCTCATCTTGGCTCCTACTGCTGTGGCCTCCATGCTGCTGGGTCTCCTCCTGGGCCTCCTCCTGGGCCTCCTGCCTCCATGTTATGCTCTTTGGTCCTTGTCCTGCTGCCTTCTTGCTGCGCTCTTTGGTCCTCATCCTGCTGTCTTTTTGTTGATCTCTGCTGCCATGCCCTGTAGGTTGTCCCCTTGTGTGCATTCTTTCATCATGAACTGTCTGGGGCTTTCACTTGTACTCTGTTGCCTTGACCCTTAGGCTGTCCATTTGAGTTAACTATTTCAACATGGACTGTCTGGGGCCTCTTCCTAGGCATCACATAGCAGGGCTGCTATCAGCTCCAACATTACAGCTGTACTATAGCTACTGAGGGTGCCATTTCTGCTTTCTGTGGTCCTTGTTGTAATCATGATTGTGCCAAAAGGATAAGATGCTAAGCCTACATAAATAATGATGCCATTTCAAACAATATAGGTAGAGGTCTACACAGAATATGCTGTGCATATAATGTACAATGTTTTGTGCTATTTGCTATCTTGTCCTTGCATATTGTGATTACCTAAGACGGTGACTTGACTTGATTTCAAATAGTGGCCCACATGTGTTCCCTAATATAGTGGTCACTGGACACTTCCTGGTTAACTCCTTTCATTGTGTGGTTTTTGTGTAAAGGGTCAAGTAAATACAAGGTTTGCCCTCCACATGACCTTGCACGCTATAATGCTCTGGTACATTCCAAGAAACCACTTATCTAGCAGGCAAGACCATTTGGGCTAGGCCATACAACTGAACACTCAGTGTATGCTCCTAAGGAAGCCAGCAAGAGATAAAAAAGAAGCTCATTACTGGGGACCTTCAAGATTGCCTCTTGTTGCCTTCTTCACACTAAATACTCTTAGCTAACCCCTGCTTTCATGGGTCTGTATGAAGGAGAATAGCTAGCTGGTGCACACAGTATATTGTGTGCTTGTATAGCTTGTGCGGTGTTAAGGGGAAGTTAGAGTCATCATCACACCAGATTTGATCCTCAGATCCCTTACTTGTGTCATGACTCAAAGCCTATCTGTAAACCCACATTTGTAGCTTTCACACTAAACCATATATGATGTCTACTTGCTTAGGGTTGGAACAGAGTGTCAGCTGCTGTGTGACAACTAGGGAGGAGGAGTGAAGGAGTAGTGTCTTATCCAGAAAGTGAAGAGCAGAGGGTCTAGAGGACTGCTGCTGCTGCTTGGGACCAGGCAGACTTCCACAGACTAGCTGGCACGGCTTGGGGAAGTATAATACATGTAAAGTAAGGATGACTTTACAGGTAACATTCAGATCCCGAAAGCAGCTAACTACAGGGATGGCAATCAGTCTATGGAAGTCTGCCCGGTCCCAAGCAGCAGCACCAGCCCTCTAGACCCTCTGCTCTTCGCTTGTGGACATTCTGGACAAGATACTACTCCCTCACTCCTCCTCCCTAGTTGACACACAGCAGCTGACACTCTGTTCCAACACTCAGCAGGTACACAGTGGCGTTGTGTGGAAAGGAAAGGTAGCTTAGAGTACAAGGGAAGCACCTAAAGTGGTAAGCAAACCCTGTCCCCTAGATTCTACAGCACATATGGCCACACAATCTATATGTATGCACATGAAAGCTATTAACCTACATTTGCCAGAAAGAAGGTAGCCATACCCTGCCAGTGTGTACAGAGGTTTTGGTGAAGCGGGCATGCTGTCCTGGACTGGTGCCAGGGGGGAAATCCAGATGTATCTCAATTCGTAGTCCATGGCGTACAGCGACATTATGGAAAACACAGCAAAGCAGTACATATCTGCAACTTTGGATGGGGCATTCATTAAAGCTCCACCCATCTTGTCCAAACAGCAAAAGTTACTTTTGAGAACTCTGAAGGTGCATTCGATGACACAGGCCTCTTTGTACCTAGTCTCTGCCAGTATGCAGAGAATGGCAATGGGGGTGAGAAGCCAGATCCAGTAACTGTATACAGAATCTCCTGCAGCAATGATAGATTAAAGCCATCAATCATAGCATTGTCATTTCCAGATCTGACTGCCAAACCACTGCATCCTATAAGACTGTATAAGATAGCCTTTCCCTGAGTCTTAAAGGGCGATTTGCCTAGCTTAAGTGCATACCACATTGTTCTGGGCCAGTATATGTGCAGAATAGCAGTAGCCCAAAGTAGCTCAGCTCTTCAGGACTATTAAATCTAATCTGGGTATTCAAACAATTGCGTACCAGGCCCTCGCAATCGAGCTAAGGCTACTGGTGTGCAGCAGGATGCCAACCTTGAGGCAATACATAAAAGCTGTCACACCTGTGTTAGCTGCAAAAACAGCTGCTGGCTATGCAGTATGTCCTCCATAGAAACCAATTTTTATGCCCCGAAACAGGGAATATGCCACGCCACCAATATAAACAGGACCCTGCTTCGGGTTGAAGGGTGTGAGGGTCAAGACAAACTGTGGGCGACAATGTGGATGATGGCTCACTAACCGGCCACATATGATTGTGCAGTACTAGCAGTATAGACACTTCAAGCATGTCATTAACCAGTGAGATTTTAATAGCTCCCAATGGAAGGATAGAACAGGGCCATTTTGAAAAGAAACACGTTAAAAGTGTGTAGTGCCAGTTCACACACCAAGCTTTAGGGCCAGTGCATTGTTTGCCATCACAAGATTAGCAGGCCTGTGCAGCATGGGTCAAAAAAGCCAGGCCCTGGGCCAATGGTCTGCAGATGTAACTGTACAAGCCACTTGTCATGGCAGTGATGCTTTTCCTCCCCCCCCCCCCCCCAACCAGCCCCCATTTCCATCCTATTTGCCAGAAAACCACAAGGCCAGAGATGGAATCTAGAAAGAAGCATTTCTGTTACCTATGAGCCAACAGTCATCATTTAGGCCTTCCTCCAAATTTTCAAAGAGGTCTGATTGGCTAAGTATAAAGGAATTGTGTGCGGCTCCCGGATTCCTGGCCATCACATCAAGGATGCACATTCAAGTGTCACAGAGTGGAAAAGCTTGCTGTTGAGGTACATCGCCTCCCTGTCACAGGGTGAAATAATGACCACATGAGTGCAATTGATAGATCCCAAAACATTGGGAAAGTTTGCAAAGACATAAAAGCCTCTTCAAGTCCATCAAGTCCTGCCTGTCCCGAGGAAATGCTATATAGCAATTAATGTGGTCAGAGACTGCTATGATGACCTGGTCTAGACAGTGGGAAAAAGTGGGTTGGTACATTCTCCCCACTACTCCTACTGTAGTTTGGAAGGAGCAGTTTGCCATGAAATGCAGGGTGCCCAACAGTTTGGTGAGACCAGGCACAGCGTGGGACCTTGTGGTGACCAGATCCAAATCCCCTCGGATTTCTTCATATAATTCTAGGATAGCCTGAGAGCTGAGTCAATACCTGCAAACCACATAGTCCTCTGGCATGCCCAGCAAGGATGTTCGTGGAGGAAAGATGCGCTCCCTGTATCTTCTCCGCCATGGCCGCCTGCATGCCAGGGGCCCATGGCTCTGCTTGCCGTGCAGGGACTTCCCTAGGAGAGCTTAGAACAGGCCTTGCCTGTTTTTGAGGTTGTTGTTTTTCCATTTGTTGTCTGCGGTGAGCCTCCCAAAGCATCCAGTATCCCCAACAATTAAACATGCCACAAACATTATGGGGCGGATTTTAAAAGGCCCGAGCGCGCCGGCGCGCCTATTTTGCATAGGCCGCCAGTGCGCGTAAAGCCCCGGGATGCGCATAAGTCCTGGGGCTTTCGAAAAGGGGAGGGAGGGGGCGTGTCTGGGGGCGTTTTGGGGGCGGGCCCCGGCATTTAGGGGGCGGGCCCGGGGGCGTGGTGCAGGCCTCCGGACCAGCCCCCGGGACCGGAGGATGGAGCGGGGCTGCCGGCGATGCGCACAAAGTTACGCCTGCTGAAAGCAGGCGTAACTTTGCCGACAAAGGTAAGGGGGGGGGGGTTTAGATAGGGCCGGGGGGTGGGTTAGGTAGGGGAAGGGAGGGGAAGGTGGGGGGAGGGCGAAGAAAAGTTCCCTCTGAGGCTGCTCCGAGGCCACCCCCTTGCGCGCGCCGACCCCGGATTTTATAAGCTACGCGCGTATCTTATAAAACCCAGCGTACTTTTGTTCGCGCCTGGTGCGCGAACAAAAGTACGCGCTCGTGTATTTTTTTAAAATCTGCCCCTATGCCTTTAGGAAACTAGACCAGGTAAGAACAGGTGTTTTTATTGTGGCAGGAAGGCCTCGTAGGTGTGTCCATTATCATTCCTCTTTTTATCGTGCATGATAATCGCTGCAATAATACCCAGATATCGCCTGCGATAAATACTTTTTTCACCGTACCGCAAAAAAATTAGGTGTAGTTATTTCCAGCATTAAATCCCACGATAGATTAACACACGCTATCGATTGCCATGCTAGCAGACCCTCATTTCTATTTACTCCACCCAAACTCTTTCCACTCGAATACTAATTTTAAATTTTCATACATATTTTGTGATGCGGTATTTATCACACACGTTAGGGCCCTAATGTGCGCAATAAGGCCCTAACGCAAAATTATAAATGACCCAGTTAGACTGTGAGTCATACAGATATAGGGAAATAATGTCTTAAGACTCAAATTACCCAATTTGAGGTCAGAAAGACGACCATGGAGTTTTTGAAAAGGCTGGCAATTTTTTTTTTTTTTAATCACTATTCAAAGCTGTAGGAAAGGCTTCATGAAAAGGCGAAAAGCAGTGAATTGGGCGATAATGAGAATTTAACCAAGCATTTAAGGCCCACACAGCTGTGAGCAGTGGAATGCATTAGCTACCTCATAATCCTATGCATGAGCCTAATTATCCTTTTTAGACAAGTGAAGTTGCTTGAGTAACATCAATCCTCCACAGAAACAAAGAGAAACTGCACAGATCATGCGTGGGCCACATTCAGAAAAACTTGATATTTGGTTGCAGTTTGCCTAGTGAAGGCCCAAATTAGTCATCTAGTCGGGGCTGGAATCCTGGCTAGCTATTCTGCAGTCTCTTTCCCCAGGGTGTGGATTCTTTTTTTTGGGGGGGGAGAGTTACCTTTCAGGGCCCTGAGTGTTAAGGATGACTTTCCTTTGATTGTCCCTGGGAAAAGGGGGTCTCACTATTGTGTCTGTGTCCCCATGGAGAGGGGTATGTATCCTCAACGTGTGTTGTGTGTACCAAAAAACACTCTGGAGTCACATGTTTAGTATCCAAAAAATTGAAGTGTTTACTGTTTAAACACTGACGAAATATGGCACAACAAATTCATCTTCAGCACCACAGAATTATTTTTTCAATACACTCTTTCTTCCCTCTATCTGTGCAGTAGTAACTTGTACCAGGGCAGAGAAGTCTCCATCCTCCAGGGCATTGAAAAGTGAAGTTTCCAGGTGGATGGGAATCCTTATATGGCAGGAAACCTTCAGCACTGGCAAAAATCTTAAAACTGTCCTTGGCACAGAGAGGCAATCCTCTCTCGCCAAGAGTGAAGTTGCTGGATGGGTGTCCTCAATGGTCTCAAGGGTGATTTACTCACGGTTAGCAGATCTTCTGAATCTTTTTGATTTATCTTTTTGATTCTCTCTCAGTCTCTTAAGTTCTCAGTCTCTTTCAAATCCCTGATGGGAGGGATCCCCTGGAAGCAGGCAGCTCTCCCTGCTCCAACAGGATGGAAGGGACAGTCAAAAATCTTCCTCCTGGATCTCAAAAATTAAGTTCTGTTCCCCTTCAAAAGAAGTTAACACCAAAGTTCCTCCTTGCTGTGTGTCACCACCTCCTCCCTCCTCATTGAGGATTTGGAAAGGCAGGTCTTCCATAACCCAAAGAGCCCCAGACACAATATTCCCCGTGCCCTGAGCCCAGGTGGTTCACAGGCTCCTGCTACTTAAAAATGCAAAAATCTTGAAAATATACCCTCAGAGGGAAAAATTCTAACTAGCCAGAGAATGGACTGGATAATGTATACCCGTTTGTCCCTGAGCAACCTCCCCAAGAAGGGTTTGCCTGGCTCCTCTGACTGGGCCTGAAAAATCAACTCAAGAAAAAACTCCTCTCTACCTCCTAACTCTAAGCAAAGCATATGAGACTGCCTCCAGAGAGGGCTGCTTAAAAAAACCTCTCCAGGAGGACAGCCATTCCAGATCCCTCAAAGGGAGGGGTGATATTTGAATGGTAGCCTCCGCCCACCATTCACTAACCTACACTCTTACTAAGGGTTCACCCAAGCCTCAATGGACTGACTGTTATACTCTTACAACATCTCACCTTCCTTATGAAGTTAGTGGCTCTTTTTGTAAATTTGCCAATACCTGAATATCACCTTTCGAAGACAAGTGCCACATACTAAATCCAACAATCCAAATGTGAGCTGTTGAAGGTCTTAAAGAGTAGGAGCATGACATCAGTCATCAATCAACATTGGTAGATCTTTTTTTTTTTTTAATTAGTGTATGTCAGCCATTAATTTATTGCTCAATGCGTATTTCACAAATCTAATCTTGGCTTTAAAGTATATTACTATATATTTTAAAGACTATATTAACAAGTGACATGTGAATATAGAAGACAATTTTTAAAGCCATTTATGCAAGTAAATGACAATTTACACACAAACTGGATGTCTGAAATTTGCTCGTCATCAATATAGCTAAAAGTTTGTGCATTGCTCCACTACAAGCATAATTTTAGCCACATTTGAAAAAGACATTTCCCAGGGCATGTATTGGTCAGGGCAGGAAAACAATGTGCATAGACTGTATTTTCAAATCTACAAATAACCACTTTAAAATCCACATATTAAATGAATTCCTAGGGGAGACCAACATATCTGACTTTTTTCTGTGGAATGCCAAATATTTAGCTTTTCATTATAAACAGTCTCCAAACAGCTGTTTTTTTTATACATTTTTAAAAACTGCATTTAAAAACTGTACTTAACTTTCATGAAAGTCCACACCAGACACTGGCAAGTGTTTTGTGATCTGCCTCGTGGGTGTAACAAAATGGCTGTATAAGTGTCCACAATATTTAAAGTTCAGCATTTAGTCAGACAACTCACAAGTTATCTGGCTAAATGCCAATGAATTTGAACCATGGATCCCCTCTTTTTCTCCAAGGTACAAACCATGTCAACATATAATGCCCGTAAACTATCCATACAATGTCTTAGTGTATCAATGTTCATAGAAAGCCGATACATCAATGCCATTTATTTCAAAGCTTGATTATATTTTAAAGGTTATAAGTACATCGATTGGCTTTTCACAATGTGAATTGTCTCAAAGGTATAGCCTCTTACCAATATATTCATGGATCCACATATAATAAATTTTAATTTAAATGTGAAAAGGCCCAACTGTGTTTGACTTAAATGTGTTTGACTTAACTTACCTTGTTAAATTTATATTGTTAAACCTCTATCATGTGCTCTCTCAGCTACCCAAGTTCCCATAACCCTTGTTTATTGTAACTTATCTTCTTCTTTAATGTTAATATACCCCTGTTCCATGTGAACCGATATGATATATGTTTCATGAATGTCGGTATATAAAAGAATTAAATAAATAAATAAAATGAAAATACATTTTCCCTATGACT
Organism: Rhinatrema bivittatum; assembly: GCF_901001135.1. Taxonomy (NCBI): domain Eukaryota; kingdom Metazoa; phylum Chordata; class Amphibia; order Gymnophiona; family Rhinatrematidae; genus Rhinatrema; species Rhinatrema bivittatum. Next base: position 379,567,131 of record NC_042618.1, read on the forward strand.
GTATGTGTAAGGCAGAAAAACTCTAAAACGTGCTTGATATCATTTATGTTACATTTTGTATTTATAGATCGCCTTCCTTGAACGTTCAACCCAAAACAGTTTACAACAGAATAAAAAAATAATCAAATATATCATAGCAATTATAATGCAATATATTACACTGAATATAAAAATAAAAGCATTTGAAAAACTGTTAAAAAAAAAAAAACTAGCGTAATTTTTAAATGAGTTACACATGTAAATGTAACATACTATCGTAGCAATTTTCAAAAGCCACTTACATGGCTTTTGAAAATTGTGGCTTTTACACATGTAAAGTGCACTTACATGTATAAAACCTATTAACAATTCAATGGCATATATTGTAGAAATTTTCAAAAGCCCACTTACATGGGTAAAGTACATTTAAATATGTAAAACCCAGTTTTAAGCATGAAAATGCTTTTCAAAGTCAGGCCCTAAATTTTTAACTTAAAAGTATATAAACTATAATAATTATCACTACAGTTAAAAGTAAATTATTTATAAACATTTGATAGTCCACCTTTTCCTAAAATAGTCTCAAGGCGGAGTACAATGAAACATGTTTAATTAGAACTACAATTACAGATGCATTGTAATTTACAATCAGCACAGCATCAATTTTACAATTTGCACATGAGTATTGATCATGAATGAGGGGACAATTCGATATAGGCAATAAAACTATTCTTCCAATAGTCAAGGGGACGTGTTTTAAGCATTGTCCTCTGTTTATTGAGCAATATATGAATGCATCTGATATATACAGTATATAGTCTTTTATATGAAGAACATTCAAAAGTATCACAAAAAGGAATCTCTTGACTGACATCACTATAAAGGTACAATTTTAGAAAAATGTTCAGACAGATTATGGACAGACATAAGGGTCTTTTCACAGCCAGACCCAGAATCTTGAATTATCTCACACAGGAGCAGCCAGAAACTGTTAGACTGGCAGATCTATGAGCTGCTGTGACTGAAAACCTGCTGAGAGGTGTTACCAGGTCATGGTGTGCCAGAGAAGGTATAACAAGAACATTATCAACTGTAGGGCTTGCTGATTGAATTTTTACATTTAAAAACACTCCTAAGTATTTCACAAAAAGAGAACCATCCACGTCACATTTATTTCTATTCTGATGACCTAAGAATATTTAATTCAAGCAAAAGTTGCGCTCTAGATTGTAACTAAAATCAAGACGATGAGCTGCAGCAAAAACATTACAAGATAACATCTATTGTTCACATCCATGGCATATAGATTTCTATGACAACCATTCTATCGGCCTTAGAAAAGCTCCTTAACTATCTCAATTTCTGTAACCAGTTGACAAATCACTGCCAAGCACATAAGCACTGCAATGAAAAAGACTTCACCTATTTCAGCCTCTGTTTTTCAATATTACACCAGGAGTGGAATGGATCAGAAACACCCTGCCAATTCACAAGGAAGGCTAGTCTCATAAGAAAGCTTTCACTATACATGACTAACCCCTAAAGGAACACTGCCTTAGTTCTTTATGGTGAGCAACAAACCTCAGTACTACTTGCAGTATAGGATTCATAACAGTATAGTGGTTAGACATGGGAAGGGAGAGGATTTGGCCCAGGTTGATCATGTGGGAAATTTACATGCTTATGTACCCGAAGATGGTAGAGTACAAATGAGAGGGAGAGAGGGAGAGGGAGAGAGAGATAAGCCTTTAAAGCATGCGAAAATGCCTTATAGCATTTTGATAAATGACCCTATAAGTGGTTAACAATGTAACATTCCTATTAAAAATAAACAAACATGATTTCTAGCCTTTGAACCTATGCAAAGAAGGGGAGGGTTGCTGTTATGTACATTATAACAGCGTTCACTATTCATACATCCTAGCATACAGCCTTAAGACCATTCTGAAATTTTTATCAGAAATTAGTCATGTCAGCTACTACTGCACTTAAAAGTCCGAACCCAGCTTTACTTTAATATATTGCTCTTTGTTTTGGCCCAGAAGCTTTCACCTGCTCTTTTCAACTTCCAAAACAACTGGAACTGGCCTCTGCTGAGTCACAGCACCATGAACCTTCATTCTCAGCTACCTAGGTGGGAGGAGAGTCCCCTATTATACAACCCCTCCAAACTCCCTTATCTCAATCACTGCAGCACTACCTTTGGCCAAGGGTCATATACTAGGGTTCCTTCCAAAACCCTGCAATCAGGCCAAGGCTTCTCAAACCTTTAGCCAGTGTGACCCCATTTTAGCACTTGAATTCTCATGACCCCAGAGGAAAACCAAAATAAATTAGGAGGGGTGTGGTCTCATTTCAACAAACACTCCGTTCTCACCATCCATACACTCTAACTGATCCCCTCTCTCAACCTCCACTATCCTCAACATCCTCCCCTCCAGAGGACCTCCTCTCTTAATCTTCTCTCCAGTGGAAACCCCCATCTCCCTCTAACCATTCAACTGATGTCCTCCTTACATCGCCCACCCCCTCTCTCACCCCCCCCCCCAGCCCTTTTTGCATTCCCCCAGCTGATCCTCTCTCACCTCCAAGACCTTCTTATAACCAACTGATCCTCAGTCATCACTCCCTCCATTCCCTCCTCACTCTCATCCACCATCCCTCCCTCAACTCCCAGTCTCACTGCCTCCACTGCAACCCCTTCTCTCATATCCCCCCCCCCCCCCCCAGCTAATCCCCCTCTTCCACAGCTCCTCTCTTACATCTCCTGGTCAATCTTCTGTCATTTCCCCTCTCTCACCCTCCACAGCCAATCCCTCTCCACCTGATCCAAACTTCAAACCCCCTCCTGAATATGATCTCTCCCTTCAAACAGCCCTTCCTCCAAACATCCCCTTTTGCGTTCTGGGCTAAAGTTGGATGATAACCAGTGGGAAGAGAGAGTAAGCTGATAACAGGGCAGAATTTTTTCTCTAGGGTAGGCTCTGTCATGAGTGAGGGAAGAGAAGCAGTAGCAATCTCCACCAACCCAAGCACACTCGGCCCTCCCCTCATGTCTGGACCCAAGCCTGATAGTGATCTGCAAATGGCAGCAGAATTAGTTATGAAAGCCAGCATGGTGCCCATAAGCTAATGCAAGCTCATAGGTGCTACAGCCACCCCGATACCTCCTCATGCAGGGCTTCCTGTTACCACAGAAACTCATGCAAGGGCAGTATCACTACAGGGCCTGTGCGTGTATGCTGCCTCACACGCCTCACGCTCACTTCTGCTACTAATGCTGCTGCTGGCATCTGAAGAGTGCTGGCAACTGAGGCACTTGTGACCCCAACTGAATGTTTTGTGACCCAATTTAGGGTCCCAATCCACAGTATGGGAAGCCCTGCATTGGGCCCTAAGTCTATTCACTAGGTGTCACCATTCTGCAATAACTGGGAGTCACCCTTCCTCCCCCGAAGGGGCTACGATTGCTGCCTTCACAGCATCCCTAACCTCTGCTGACCCATGGAACAGAAGATCTAACCTAGGAATCAAACCCAGACCCAGATCGTCACATGGCAGCGCAGTACACAGCAATGCCACTGAACTGGCTGCTTCTCTCCTTTTTTGTATACCAAGCATTCGTATTTTATGATTATAAAATGGTAGTGATTTGCAAAACAAGATTTCTTGAGCAATAAATGTACAAGACCATATTATGTTCACTATGCTGTGCCATTCCAGTTGAATACAGATCCAAGCTATCTTTCTTCACCAAAAAGAAAAGGATGATACAGTGAAATTTATAAATTAAAAAGCCAATAAAAAACTACTAACTTTAGTGAGTTCTTCAGCAAAGAAAAGCTGTTAAATAAATTACAAGATGCAGACAGCATATTATTCCCCTTTAATACTGCCTCATTGCTAGAGCTGATTTATAAGACATGGATTTTTTTGTTAATGAAAACAAGTTTCTTTCAGTACACATCACTATTCCATATGTATCAAAATTATCAGATAAAAATCAATATATCAAAAAACATGTTTACCTGATTTTCTTCATGGGACACCCTCATCTGCTCCTTCAGAACTGACATTCTAGCTGCTTCTTCTTTCCTTAAGACTCTTTCTTTCTTTAGCTCAGGGCTCCAAAAGGTCTTAATGCTGTTCATGGATGAGCCCAACTTGCTGTCCTTGATATCCAGCTCTTTTCTGAGGAGTTCATTCTCTCTTTGTAGTTCCTTAAGCTGTGCCTGCAGATCTAACATAGTGCTATCTCGTACCTGTCTCAGCACTGAGGGAATCTGATGATGGTGATGGTGATGATGATGTGCAGAGGTGGTCAGGCTTCCATGCTGATCAGCATATGACAGGACATCTGTATGGGAAAGCCCAACTGAAGCAATATTTGGACTACTACCCATAGCTGTGACTCGACCACCATATACTGCACGATTTGTAGCCCTTCCAAGAGTCATTGTGCCTTTTGGAAAAGTAGTAGAAGCTACACCTTCATGGTCACTCAGATACATGGGTCCAGATGTTGCATAGGCTGCGTTAAGGGACTGGATGTTCTCCATTGATAGAGTCTTACCTGTGCCTCCACCTCCTCCACTACTTGTTCGTCTGTGGCCCAAACGTGGAGATCTTGGCAAACGAGGTGATCTTGAAGGGCTCCCTTCCAAGTTTGTGATTGTTCTAGCACTGCCATACATGGCTATTCTATTTTGAGGTACCACAGAGTATGATTTTCAGAAATCTTGAATATTTAATAAGGTCTGTCCTCAAAAATGACTCAAAGTTTTACTGCATGCTCTCAGCAAGCTAAAACTGGAAGACTCCAAAAATAATGATCTGAGAGGGGAAAAAAAAAGAAGAAATTAGCTTTTAGATATCATATGAAAAAGCTAAAATGATAAACAAGCCAAAAGAGAGCACACAACATCATGTCCCAAATATTGGAATCAATCTGCATGCTGATTCCTATATTGTTCAATGCAAAGAAATTTGAGGCCTGATGGTGCATTATCCAATCTAACTGAACAAATCTCTCTCAAAATTAAGCATAGGTGTAACCAAAAAGCAGCAGTTAAATCCATACAAATCTATTCCAGGGGCATTTGGGACACCCTCATAGCCTCCATAATGCAAAATGGAGTGACAATTAGAGGCAGCAAAGCAGCAAAAGCTAGGTGCCTGTCTCTGGCTATGGCTGGGCGGGAGATGCAGCCTCGTGGCTGCTGAAGAAACAATCAGTGGGAGGATGGGCATTGATGTGGAGTCAGTGGGTGTTATATGAACTGTACTACACTCCTGATCTTATATAACCATTGCTGCAATGTGGCTACAGCATAAAACCCAGACAAAAATTCAGCTCTTAAATCTCATTTTAGAAAAATAAAAATAGACAGACCAGTTCCACAATTTTTCAATGCTGTAAAACAATGAGACTGATGATTAAGGAAACATTTTGATAAGCAGGTGGCAGGAAGCATATATTGAGATCGGTTTCCTGGTTTCAATGTGCCTCCTGTAATGCTGTAGCTTTATTGCAAAAGATAAAGAAGAAAAGCTGCACAAATAATGATAGGAGCAAATTACCACCAACAAATTTTATCCTGTTTAAAACTAAATCCTGAACAGAGACAAAGCAACAGGGTAGCTGTACATCAGGCTACATAAGGAAGTAATGATAAAATATAATGTGGGGTGAGATGGAAGCTAGCCTGCTGCAGCAGTGTGATTTGAAAATGACAGGTATTTGAATCGTTTTTAGTGATTTTGCGCTCTAGTTAATCCACTTTTGCTGTGTCGTCATTCTATTTGCAACCACAACAGAAGTGATCTGAAAAGTATAGGAAGAAGCAACATCACTAAAGCAGATAGCCACCTAAAACATGGGTTCTGATCGGGTGGCCTTCAGTTTACTATAAAACACCCCCCCCCCCCCTCCCCGAGTCAGAGTCTATTATGTTTTTCCTAGGATATAAAGGTACTTTGCAGTGCTGGAGCATGGCTACCCTACGGAAAACAAAAGAAATCGAGGTGACAGAAGCAACCCCGAAGCGCACAAACAAAGAATCAGAGACGCATAAATACCTGTCCTCTGAATCGGAAGCTAAGGTACGGAGGTAAATAAGGTGAGTGCAGCGTTAAACGCAGTTACACGGGTGGAGTTTAAAAAATGGTTTCAAGACTTCTGTAAAGGGAGAAATTTTTAGAGGTGATCGCTCACTTGGCAGGTGAAATGGAGGAGTTTGGAGGAAAAATTGAAAATGTTGAGCAAAAAGAGTCGAGGAGGCTGGAGGCGCTGAGCAAATCCACTAAGCAGTTGGAAACTTCAAGCGATGAAATATTGGATAAATTGGAAGCCCTCGATAACACTTCTAGATGGAACAATGTCTGCCTCCAAGGGGTGCCAGAGACAGCACAGTATGAAGATAGCATGGCAGTGGTACAGACCTGCGCGGCGCTGCTTGAGAGCGATAATTCTGCAGGAGGTGAACTGCCAAGAAAGCAAAGGGCCCAGGGCACCCTGAGGCAGAATCTTCTGAGGCACACTGTGGTATGTTTTCGGGAGTTTCAGATTAAATATATAAGTTTGACCATTGCAAGTACGAAAGGCGCAAGTTTGTGAGAAGGTCACAAATTGGAAGCATACCAGGATCTATCCTCGATGACCATTAAACGGTGACAAGATCTTTGAGAAGTGACCACCAAGCTGAAAAGTGAAAAAGTGCACTATAAATGGCTCTTGCCAATTGGCCTATTTTCAATGTCAGTGACAGCTACTTCAAAGTTGAAAACATTAATGAAGCTCACAGAGTGCTTCAAAGAGCAGGTCTCAAAGAGGGAGGTCCAGTTGCAGAAGCCCAAAGATAAGGTGGTGGGGACCCCACAAACTAAAAGATTTTTCGTGGTGGCATAAAGTCCCCAGGGGATCGAAAAAATGGCAGAAATTGAAGAGTAAAATAAAAAACACTTCAAATTTTTTTAAAATTTTTCTCTAAATAGAGTTATTTAATACCAAAGAACTTCATAGGACATGCTCAATATCCTTAACCATCTAATGAATCCCTAAAATTACATTAGCCTTACACAATATCAATATTCTAAAAACAAAAAAAAAAAAAAAAAACACCTTGCAAGAACATTTTTTCCAAAACACTCAATCCATTCAATTAACCAAACATACAGCATACACACACACTCCACCCTCAATTTTGCAAGTAAATATACAATATACAAATATTTTACGTTTACAATGTATCAAAACAGCGAAAACATTGCGAAGTAAGTGTTACATATTAAAACATATTCTCAAGTATCTCTGATGCCAAATCAATGACTGTTCGTTACAAGGATATATTGTTCTGGAAACCCCCCTTCAGAAAAGGAAATTGCCTCTAAACCCCAACAAGAGTCTCTTGTTTCACTGATGTCCAGCTTTCTTGTCTAAAAGGTCAAGTTTCTTGCTGCATTGCAGTCGGTCTGATGCAAATAATGCAAATGATATTTGTATTTGAGATATGCTGCCATTCTTGGAGATGCCAAGGAAACCTCTTCGATTGTAACTCAGTTTCACTAAATAATAATCTTTTTAACAATTTAAGGACTAAGGAAGATTTTCAACATATAAAAAACAGTTTGATGAAAATGTTTAGTGGAGTACACCTGTAGCTGAATGGATTGTCCTGGCATTAGACATCTCCTTCCGCTGTGAAGAATGTTTCTGGGCATGCAGTTTTGTGACAAGACATTATAGAAGCATCTATTTCACTGCATCAGTATCTCATACTGCAGTTTCGTGGCTTATAAATACCCCATGAGGCAGCTGGACATCAGAGAAACAAGAACCTCTTGTTGGGGTTTAGAGGCAATTTCTTTTCTGAAGGGGTTTCAAGGACAATATCATTGTCACTAATTTGGCATCAGAGATACTTGAGAATATGTTTTAATATGTAAAATCTACTTCTCAATGTTTTCACTGTTTTGCTGCATTGTAAACATGTGAGATATTTGTATATTGTATTTACTTGCAAAACTGAAGGTGGAGTGTGTGTAATGCTGTATGTTTGGTTAATTGAATGGATTGAGTTTTTAATGGAAAAAAAAAGGTTTTGCACAGTGTTTTTTAGAATGTTGATATTGTGTAGGATTAATGCAATTTTAGGGGTTCATTAGTTGTTTAAAGGATACTGAGCATGCCCTGTAAAGTTCTTTGGTATTAAATAACTTTTTAGAGAAAAATTTAAACAATTTTGACAAATGTTTTTTGATCCATTTTCCCTTTTTTTTTTTTGTGGAAATTTTTCCTTACCTTCTTTTTTTGTCTACCTAGAAACTGGAGAGAGCCTGGAGCAAGAATTAGGTGACGAGTGATTGTGCTCTAAGAGAAGAAATAGTATAAAAAGCTTTGTAATCTATCATAGGAAGAGACATGCATGGGGAGCAGGTCAAAGAATACTTAGATGCGGAATTTGTCTCTCTATTTTCTTTTCACTAGGGATGCCATTCCTCTTTAGAAATTGCTGCTTAGTGCAGCTCTGTGTGGTTGGGAGGAGTGAGTTGTAGAAGCAGGGGGAGGGATTTATTGAGAAAGAAGCAGGGGAGGGATGTTAGGAGGAGGTGGGAGGAACAAAGACCTGGAAGGGCAAAAGTCTACTGAGTCTGAAGGGGGTAACGGGAAGGGATGGATGGGAAGAAATGGAATGTTACTAGATGAGACAGGTTGGAAAATCAATGGACCCAATAACAGGTGGTTGGATACGCATTTTGGACATGCTAGACTAGCACCAATTCAATAAGATTAATGCGACTAAAAATGCTTGCCCAAACAAATGTGATGAGCGCTATCAGCTATACATGTAAATTCCATCTAGATGAGGCTATTGGCTATTACCCCAATGCAAAATAATCGCTAGGCATCTAATGCACACTTTCTAATGTGGCAAAATTAACTCCAGCCCTGGAGATGGTCTTAAGTCAATCCGTGAGTCAAGGGTTCGTGAGAAATTAAATAATACAGGCTTTTGTGATTCCTCCTAGTTAATATCGTGAAATTTACTGCTTGCAGTGTTTAAAAATAAAGGAAAATGGGCTTGATTTGAAAAAAAATTCTGGATGCACAATGTACATGCACAATAGCAAGAGGTGTTTAGCGATGGGCGTCCAGTAACCTCAGCAAAATCGGACAGAAGTGGGATAAAAACAGATGTGTATTAAGCGTCCATTGCAATTGTGGACGCCCAATGCACTTGAGCACCAGGGACGCCCAATTCTTCCCTAGTGCATCCTTTTTTATGCATCCCCTCATTTACATACTGCATCGGGCACCCAGGGAATGTGACTGTGTGCATGCTAGGAAAGCGGGCACTCAAATGTGCATCTTATTGCATCAGCCCATGAACGTGACACTTGCATGAAATGACATACAAAGAAATTATCAGGTTAAAAGCTGATGTTGTCCTCTTACAAGAGACACATTTTTGAAAAAGGATGAAAGGTTACATTATCTGAAGTATTACTCTCAGGTTTTCTAGCATCTAATTTGATGAATCATAAATGTGCGGTAGTAGGAATGATGATGCATAAACCTTTAAAGCTGATGTTCCTGATTTCACTAAGGACAGGGTAGGTAGATATGTTGGAGTGAATATCACTATAGAAACAGAAATGACAGCAGAAGAAGACCACTAGGCCCATCCAGTCTGCCGAGCAAGCTTTCACACTTATTTTCTCATACTTATCTATTATTCCAACCGCTGAGTTCAGGGCCCTTATTGGTAACTTTTTTGATTCTAATTTCCTTCCACCCTCGCCATTGATGCAGAGAGCAGTGTAGGAGCTGAATCAAAGTGAAGTATAAGGCTTAATGTTTGAAGGTAGTAACAGTCGTTTCGAGCAAGTTACCCCGATGTTTGTATACTCATACTGCTCAGATCAATGCGATGTTAGATGTTGTCTGGATGTAAATCCTATTCCTTTATTCCCCCCTGCTGTTGAGGCAGTGAGCTGTGCTGGATGTGCATTCCAAGTGAAGTATCAGGCTTAATTTGTTAGGGGTAGTAACCGCCGCAATAAGCAAGCTACTCCCACGCTTATTTGTTTACCCAGACCATGCAATTCAGTCCTTGTTGGTTGTTGTCTGAATATAGAGGGAGTAATTGTCACTATTGTTAACACCCAATAATTAAAACATGAAGGGAAAAGTCCCCAGCTTCACAACCTGAAAACGTTTGATTTCCAGTCACCTTGAGCTTGTTGTGGATAGGTTGGGTGGCATAATTTATTTTTTTTTGCTCTGGAAAGTCTGGCAAACTACATATACCAAACTTGCCTGGGCCATGCCAGTACTAAAAGAATCAGATGAGAAAAATCCCAAAGAAGTTTTTGCACTGTTTTTGGAAATGAAAGATATTGGTAGAAAAAGTGCACATGAGGCTGTGGCCCCAGTAGAATAGGAAAGCATCCTGTCAAACCTGTGGTTGCTTGGAAGAATGGAGCAAAATTTATTTAGTTTTGGGTTTTACTATGATGCAAAGAGGTCCACTATTGGATGACCCCACAAGTCAAACAGTTTGTTTGCTACTCATTGCTGCAGATCATTCGTGAAGTCAAAACACTCTGCTGAGATAATCCAGCAGGATGTTGAAAATGCTCTGGTTCACTGAGCCAGTAGGGATGAAGGGGATGATGGACATTCCTGGGTATAGGGATTTTAGAGGAACAGCATGTCCTGTGACCTCCAAATGAGTGGATTCTGCTGCAAGTAAATATGTTAAGAAGTAGCTGATATGGGGTTTCAATGATGAAGGCACACCTAAATGTGAATTTGGGACTCTGGTCTCAGGTACCACCGATGTTATGGTAGAGAAGAGAGGCTGGAGAATTCTAGCTGTCTCTTGTGCAAGGGAGGTAAAGAAATTCCTCACTATATCCACAATATGTTAGTAGGACTGCTATTTTCTCTGGCCTAGGGTTGTTGGAAGGTCATCTTCTTCCAAAACCAGAACTTGTTCCTGATGTGTAACAGGTGGTTTAATAGAGAGTGGTATGATCGCCGGGATCATATCCCTCGTCTTTAAGCGGATACCTTCCATTATCAATCATGGGGGTATCAGCATCTGAACCAATGGTGGCAGAAACGGTAGTTTAACCTCTGAACGGCTAATCTTGGATGGGATGAAAAATAATGGGTTGGAAGACTTCTTGAATCTCAGTGTGGAGATGTGGAATCTCTGGGTGACACTGATAAGGAGTTTGTGGATTGTATGTCAGAGGACAGTTCAGGGACCTCATGGAGCAAGACATGCGTCTAATACATCGTGGCCTGCATCAGATGCACCAGGGCACAATGTGGCAAAGAGAGCAAAGCACTGGCAGTCTGCCTGCATTGAATGCATCAGGACAATTTGCGTCAGTGCAAAGGGCATCGGACACATTAGTGCATCGTGCATTGATGCACCAGGACTCAGTGGCACCGGTTAATCATGTTTGAGTGCGTCACTGGTTTCAGATCTGCATCGATGCACCATGCTTCAATTGTTTGGCCACACTGTTTTGAAAGCATCGATGCAAAACTAGGGTATATCTATGCATCGGTGCTTCAATGCACCTTGCTACATTGGTCTACAAAATCATGAAAGGACTTGAACGGCTAAATGTGAAATGGTTATTTACTCTTTCAGATAATACAAAGACTAGGGAGCGCACCATGAAGTTAGCAAATAGCACATTTAAAACAAATCAAAGAAAATTCTTTCACTCAAGGCACAATCAAGCTCGGAATTCGATACCAGAGGATGTAGTTAAGACAACTAGTGTAGCTGGGTTTAAGAAAGGTTTGGATAGGTTTCTGCAGGACAACGGAAGGATGGAATGGCATTCACGGAGCGGGATGCCAATGGTATACTACCTTCACGGAGCGGAAGGATGGAGGGCTACCATCTCCCAAATAATTAAAAAAAAAAAAAATACCAGGGGTGGGTAAGAGTATGTAAAATTACCAGTGAGGTCATAGGCTATAGGTATTGCCAATTACTAGGCTTGTTCAATATTTGTTTGTTAATGTGGCTCGCGGAAATAGGGGCTACTACCTGGAGATAATATCCTTGTTCAGTGTACATACACACGGTTGTGACTCCATCATTGCTCTGGGCTTCAACGGCAAGAGTTAATGTGGGAGAAAAATTAAAAAAAAAAATTTGTATTCACAGGGAAGAGAGGTGTAGCTGGGCAGATACTTTATTTTCAATGCATGTCCAGCGTAGCTCTCTGCTTCAACGGCAGGGGGAAATGAGGAAGGGAGGATCTGTATGTGGATTGCATAGTCTGGGTGGACAGGGGCAGGGGTGTGGCCTGCTTATTGCGACGGTTACTACCCCTAATTGAGCCGGATATTCACTTGATGCAGTTCCAGCGCTGCTCTCTACATTGATAGTGGGGAGGAGGGGAAATAGAACTAGAGAGTACTAGAAGCCAAGCGTAACAAGTATGAGAGAGAGAGGAAAGGAAAAAAAAAATACATGGCTTGCTGGGCAGACTGGATGGGCCGTTTGGTCTTCTTCTGCCATCATTTCTATGTTTCTATGTTTCTTAATCCATAAACTGCTATTAATCAATAGGGAACAGCTACTGCTTGTTGCTGGCATTAGTAGCATGGGATCTATTTAATGTTTGGACCTGCCAGGTACTTGTGACTTGTATTGGCCACTGTTGGAGACAGGATACTGAGCTTGTTGGACCCTTGGTCTGACCCAATATGGCATATGTTATGTTCTTCTGTATGTTCTTATTAGTGGCACTGAAGAGGGATGCTGTGTCCACATCAGTATCGATGTTCCCTGATGTTTATGTTTTTTCAACAGATGGAGGCCCGGCTTGAAAGAATGATGCCACTTTGGCATCGATGACTGCTGGGCAACTGAACGCGACACCATGGTTTCAGCCTTCGTGGACAGGGGAGTTTTGGAATGTCTGTGATTCATGGATTTTCCTTTGGAGGCAGAAGATGCTGCACTGCGGGAAGAATAAAGCCATTACTCCTTTGGGATTTACGTAGCTCTTTCATACGCCAGGCCCTAGAATGTTGTGAACGCGGGGTCATCCTTTCACAGGCCACACAATTCTTCTGATCATGAACAGGTTCGAGACAATGGTAACAAAGTTCGTGTCAGTCAGTGAGGGACATAATTTTCCCACACAGGCAACTTTTGAAATCACTCATGGTTGTTGACCTTTTTGTGTCTTGACATTTTCAAGCAGTTGAGGAACTCTCAGAGCACGGATCTTTCAGGGTTTTTTTTGTCTTGTTTGTTTTTTTAACAGTTTGCACTGAAAAGTGCTGTCTGGAGCCAAGCAAGGCAGAAGAAATCTTCTGAAGAAAAAAAATAGCAAATTGAATAGAAAAATGGAGGAGAGATGAAATACATGTCTGTGCTTTAGCTCATACAAAACTGACCGAGGAGACTCACGAGGCAATGCCCACGCGATAACTCCCGCACATGTTTAGTAGAACTCAAAGCTCAACAGCTTGGAGAGACAAGTCCATTCAGTTCCGCTGGATGCCACTCATATGTAATGGCTATTTCAGCCTGCTTATCAAACAAAACAAAAATTTTATACTTCATTTGGAATCAAAAGTTACCAAGCTAAGGTGATACTCCTTCGTCCAAAGGGGATGGGTGAACTGGGGGTTCCCAAAGCGGAACTTTATTACAAGGAGGCTCAACTTAAAGCACTGATGGATTGGAATAAGTTGGTAGATACCAAGCTATGGGTAAAATTGGAAGGGTTTGTTTTGGGAACTATACCTTTACAATACTATCCTTGGAAATTGAGGGAATAGCAGATTCCCAAACTTGTTAGAAATCTGTATACAAAACGGACTATCCAGATTTGGGACTAACTAATAACCAAACTATCCTCTTAGGGAAGGTATTCACCTTTCATGTCTCTGAGGTATAATGGAGAATTTCCTCCAGGGAAGGAGGTGGGAGTGTTTAAAAGATGGAAATAACTAGGTTTGTATAGAGTGGGTCAACTTAAAAAGGGGTATGGCTTAATGAATTTTGCCATTATTACAAGCAATTAGGGAAACACTAGTATCTAATAACAATCTGAATGAAAACTGGCTAGTGTATTATTAAGTTGCTCATTATATCCTGGTTAAAAAATATTATTACATATGCGAGCAAATATACTTGTGTATGTAAAAACCATGCACCGTGCAAGTTTGAACTTATCCGGTTAAGTAGCGGAACTTATCTGAAGAAGTTCAAATTTATCCGGCTAACTAGTGGCAAAGCCATTACTTGGCCGGAACAGTCTGAAAAGCGCTTCTTGTCCATCTAAGCAGTGCTTGCAGACTTACAGTACTGTGCACTCCGACGGAGCGCACTGTTAACCCTCTATTGGATGCGTGTTATCGACGCGCTAGCATTACCCCTTATTCAGTAAGAGGCCAAAAACACGCGTCCAACCCCCCGAACCTAATAGCGCCCGCAACATGCAAATGCATGTTGATGGCCCTATTAGGTATTCCCGCGCGATTCAGAAAACAAAATGTGCAGCCAAGCCGCACACTTTGCTTTCAGAAATTAAATTCTTCGGGCACCAGGAAAGCAGAAAAGCAGTAAAAACTGCTTTTCTGTGCACCCTCCGACTTAATATCATCACGATATTAAGTCGGCGGTCCCAAAAGTTTCCAAAAGCAAAAAAAAAAAAAAATTTGAAGTCGGCCCATGGCTGTCGGGTCGAAAATCGGATACTCAATTTTGCCGGCATCCGGTTTCCAAGCCCGTGGCTGTCAGCAGGCTTGACAACCGATGCCAGCAAAATTGAGCGTCTGCTGTCAAACCCGCTGACAGCCGCCGCTCCGGTCCAAAAGGAGGCGCTAGGGACGTGCTAGTGTCCCTAGCGCCTCCTTTTACCTGTTTTTACCGCCAGGCCTAATTTGAATAGTGAATCACGCGCATAGGAGAGTCGCCTGTGCGCGTGCCGGGAGAGCGGGCATTCGCCCGCTCTCCTGCGGACTTTACTGTTGTATCGGCCCGATAGCCAGATAAGTCTGGGAAAAAGTGCTACTTAGTCAGCTAAATCAGATAGCCCACTAAGAAGCAGTTGTAGATTTATCTAGCTAACTCATTTAGTTGGGTAAGTGTGAAAAGTGCTACTTAGATGGACAAGTAGTTCTTTTCAGCCTTATTGGGCTAAGTAGCACCTTGCTGCTACTTAGCTGAATAAATCGGAACTTGTCCGGCAAGTTCCGCTACTTAGCCAGATAAGTTCGAACTTGTCCAACTAAGTAGCGGCAAAGGCGCTGCTTAGCCAGATAAATGAGCACAAATGATATACATGCATATCTTTACTTCCAGTTTTAAAGGGATAAACAAGTAGATTTTTCATACGTAATTTAGAGGCATTTAAAACACACATATACACACAACCCATATGTCGGCTTTTACACGAGTAGGTTGGGAATTTTCTAACATGCACGCAGAAATGAAATAACCAATTTTACCAAATTAGTCTACCAGTTGGCCAAGTCCATCTGTAGCTCATGAAGACCCTCCTGGCTCTTCAGCCTGAAGTTCCCCCATTTCACCCAGACCCCCCACCCAGTCATTTTTTCACTTTTAAGTTGCTTCCAATCACTTACTCCTGATATCGAGCAGGAATAAATATATGCAAATAAGGTGCCACATTTACATGCGTAAATTGCTTATAAAATAGCAACTTACTCACATAAATGTGGGCTCTTCCACAGAACAGTCCTGGTCCGCTCTTTTTTTTTTAACATGTAAATGTACTCATGGACCCCAAATTACACATTTATGTTGATATACTCGTATATATGCTATTTTACATTTGCAAGTGCTATTTTTTACACAACGAACTTTTGAAAATTCACCTTAAAGAATGCAACATATTTAGCAGTTTTGTTATAATGGGGCAAAATTTCAGCAGTACACCTAACAGCAAAGTTGTAAGCAGGTAGGATAACATTCAAACCTATCTGCAGTACAGCATTTACGCATGTAAGTGGATGTGCAGAGATTTAAGCTAGTAGTTTATAAACTATATGGCAGGAGCTGCACAGTTTATAAAATACCATGCAGTTCTGCTCTGATAGTACATGCATAAGTTTTAATATGTATGAAGATTTCCAATGCATGAAAACACATACTTTCACTACCTATTTTTCTAAACATATTTGTTTATATTTTAGGTGCGTAAAAAAAAAATATAACATGTATGCGTAATACTTCCAATTTATACACAAAAGCAGGTATTTTATAAAGTATGTGTGTATACCATTTTGAAAATACTTACTTCAAGCAGTACAGTGGAGCAAGAACTGATCTCCATATAATAGCCAAGTCACCAAGGAGATACAGGAATATAAAGTCAGTCCCAAAATTCAAAGTTTTTTCAAATATACAATTATTTAATTCATCAAAGCGGCAACTCCATTGCTCTAAAGACACAAGAATTTTTCAACACCGGGTCCCCCGACACGGACCCGTGTTTCGCCAAACGCGGCTGCGTCGGGGGGGGGGAACAGTAGTTTCTTTGTGGCATTCAAAATGTTACATTTTTACGTCTTGACAGCGCTCGCCTTGCCCGAAACGCTGTCAAGACGTAAAAATTTAAAGTCCCTCTGAATCCTAGGTGCGTCTTATGGTCAGGTGCGTCTTATGGAGCGAAAAATACGGTACTTGACATGTACTTGAAATCATCAGTCCACCCATACCTCCATTACTTCACCCAGTCCCTCTAGTACTTCATCCTGAACCCTCACCCAGATCTCCCACCAAAAATCTGCAGCCAACAGATAAGTCTGGTGTCACTTATGCCAATGAATTAGCAGATGTAAAAATATATTAAATAACTCTAGTAGTTTATACACAAAATGAGCTTACATTATCTACCTTGCTTTTGATCTGCTTTCTTTAGACATCTCATTCAACCAACTTTGACTCCAATTTTACATAACTTTCCATGTGCTTTTCAGTTCACTTTGGCCTGTGCAAGCACAATAATCCATTCAAAAATCTCTTTAATCTACTTCTAGCTATATTAAATTGGTTTTAAAATCATTAGCTTGGACACACTGTTACCAGAAGCTATTATTTCTTTACAATAATTTTTTGGAATTTATCTGTTCATAATTCAATCCAAATCTAAATGAAATTTTTTATTTTTATTTATTTGTATTTTTCTATACCGGCATTCACGGAGTTCGTATCATGTCGGTTTACATAAAACAAGGGGTGAGAAATACATTATAACGTAAATAACTAATAACATAAGAGTATACATTAAAAGTAAAACATTAAAAGTAAAAAATTTGAAGATTTACTTATTCTTTTTAATGCAGTTTCCTATTTATAAGTTATAAAGTGGCTCCAAACACATTTTAATGTTTGATTATTTTGGTGCCTCCCACAGTAATTTTTTACCTTCCCCTTCACCTCACCTCTCCTTTCATGGATTCACCAAGTATTCACACAAGTTACAGTATTCACCTGCAATTTCTTACCACTCACCAACCAGAAACATGGATTATAAATGTGATCCCTGTATTCAATAGGGCCCCAGAATAAATCACAGTGAAATTGCTTTTCTTCTCCCTTTAAAAAAAAAAAAAAAAAAGGGCATTACATTCTTATGCCATGGAGTATCAGCTTCAGGGAGCAAACAGGATACTGATCAAAAGGCTTCTGCTCTGTGAAATTCAAGGCTAGGCAGAAAGTTACACACAAAATTATACCTTTTATGACTATCAAATATTTAAAGATGCAGGCTTTTGGGAATGCTTTCAATAAGCTTATGGGTGATGCTGGAATCTGATCATGTTTTATTTTCTACTTTACTCTATGAATTGTTCAGATTTAAGTGTTTATTTTATTTATGCTGTAATGTTTATTTATGTGTTATGTTTGTATTTTTATGAATGTAATTTTGGTTTTTTTTATTGGAATTTGCTGAATAAAAAATTAATAATAAATAAACGCTAAGATCACTCATTTGAGCAATGACAATTGGGCGATGACAATTGAGTTCATCCTACAAAAATTAATTTGTTACAGTTGCAAGGATAGAGATTCAGAAATGTATGCATCTCAACTACTTTGTTGGTGTTCATTTAACTCCCTTTGTTATTGGTAGGGTGACACAGTACTCTTCAGGGTTACTGAAAAGTGTATTGTGTACTGTTTTATAATCTCGTGCTTTCCCTTGCATAAGATAAGCAGTGGGGTGCTTGGTGATCAGTTCCATTTGGCAATTCCATTACCTACACTTTGGGTTTCCCTATATCACAGCCTTAAGTGAGCAGAATTCTTGGGTGTGCTTGGATTCAGGTAAGCCTCGCAGTGCTTTATCCTGTACTACCTCCAGGAATGTGGGAGTACTCCAGGTCACAAGACCACCTAGGTCACACCCTTGATAAACCAACTACTAAACGACCTCCACCTTGCATTGAATACCACGAAAACCGAACTCTCATCATCATTTCAGCACCCAATAACACTGTGCCCTTCCCTAGCGACAATCCCACCCACCCCCCCACCCCCGACCTCATTCCAGGAAAATGTTTGAAGTCTCGGCGGCACCCTTGATAACCAACTTAAATTGTTTTAAGTTATCAACACAAACTTAAGGGTTTCCTACTTCAAACTCCATGTCCTTAAAAAACTGAAATCTCTTCTCCATTTCAACGACTTCCGCACAGTCCTTCAGGCTACTATCTTCTCAAAAATTGACTACTGTAATTCCTTACTACTAGGCCTCCCTGACTCCACCATCAAACTACTTCAAATGCTGCAAAACGGCGCAACCAGAATACTAACACCCGCAAATCAGATCACATCACCCCTATCCTCAAGGAACTCCACTGGCTCCCGATATCCTCCCGTATCCTTTACAAAAATCTCTCAATTATACACAAAACCATACACAACTGCAATATACACTGGCTTGGCAATTGCCTCCACCTCCATTCATCCAACCACCCCACTAGAATAGCATACAAAGGTACCCTACACACCCCCTCCCCCAAGACCTGCCTCCACGAAAGAGCAAGCCCTCTCAATTGCAGGACCCACCCTCTGGAACACCATGCCGCCAGACCTTTGTCTTGAGTCATGCACACAAAACTTAAAAAAAAAACACCAAAAACCTAAAGACATGGCTTTTTAAACAGCCCTTCCCAGAATAAGCACCTCCCCGCCTTATCTATACAGACATTCCCTGAATAGTGGTCCACCACACCCTCATCCCCTCCCCCCCCCCCCCCCCCCCCCCGTATCTTCTTGAACATCTACCTCTTTATCAGCAAGCTATATTTGTAATATGCCATGCAAACTTTGTATCCCCTTTCCGAGTTAATGCCCCCTGTGCAATTATTATCAACTTATATCTGCAATGTTCCTATCTGACTTTGTTGATCCCCCTTCCCAGTTTATTACACCCTGTTCAATGTACTACTGTTTCAAGTTCTATGTAAACCGATATGATGATCATACGAATACCAGTCTATAAAAGCTTTTAAATAAATAAATAAAGGGTTGAACTATCCAATGTGTTTCTTCCCATGATGACTCTTTCTTGCAAATCAGGGAACTAAGTCATGAGAGAAGACGTGCACACCCCATCCCTCCCCTCTTTCTCCCTGCCCCCCACACACATACAAGGAAAGTGCTGTACTTATGGGAGACCATGTTTCAAGCATCTGAAATTGGTTCCTTCTGCCTATAGTGTAAGGATGGAATTTCAGGCAAGGGAGGACCTGGAATAGCTTCCCAACCTTACAGGTCAATCCAGTACCGAGCGGTAGGAAGAGCTGCGTTAGTGCCCGGCGCACCCGCGGTTGCCGCACGCACAGTACAGCTCACCTACCGCTCGATCCTGTATGTAAATAGCTTGCTAATGCAAGCTGCGTCTTAGAAGCGTCCGTGAAGCGTTATAGCTCTATAGCGCTCTATACAGTAAAACGGGTTGCGTGGGCCTAACGCTTCACGGACACGCTGGTATCTGTCATTTCAAATGTCATTTCAAATGACAGGTACCAGGAAGTGGACAGTTCTCCGACGCTCAGGATTGTCAGCCCTCTCTCCCCTCCTCCCGAAGCAACAAAAGCGAAAAAAGCGAAAAAAAAGAAAAAAGTTGCAAGAGAGAGGGGAGAGAGGACGGGCAATCCTAAGCTCGGGATGGCCAGTCCCTCTCCCCTCCTCCCGAGGCAAGGCGCGAAAAGCAGCCTTGCTCCGGGAGGAGGGGAGAGAGGATTGGCAGTGTGAAGCGACCAAGCTACTTACTTTTTTTTGCAGCCCTCCGGAGGAGACGGCCATCATCAGAAACGGATCGCGGCTCCCCTGCCTCCCGGCGAAGATGGACGCCTGCACGGGGGAAAGCGGCCCCTGCGCGTGCAATTGGCCGCTCAAGACGTGACATCACGACGTTTGGCGTCACGGCATGTGACGTCACATCTTGAGCAGCCAATTGCACGCACAGGGGCCGCTTTCCCCTGTGCAGGCGTCCATCTTCGCCGGGAGGCAGGGGAGGGGAGCCGCGATCCATTTCTGCTGATGGCCGCTCAAGACGTGACGTCCATCTTCCTGAGCAGCTGGAGGCAGGAGAGGGGAGCCGCGGTCGCTGATGTCCGGATGGGGGGCTGCAAAAGTAAGTCGTTTTATACTGCCAGTCCCCTCCCCCCTCCTCCCGGAGCAAGGCTGCTTTTCGTGCCTGCCTCGGGAGGAGGGGAGGGAGGACTGGCAATCCCGAAGGTTGGGTTGCCCGTCCTCTCCCCTCTCTCTCTTGCAACTTTTTTTTTCATTTTGTTTTTTTTTGGCTTCAGGAGGAGGGGAGAGGACTGGGGCTGCCCCGGGGACCGGCACCCATGGACGCGGCCAGGGCAGGAGAGCAGGGGCTGGGGGAAAGTTTGCCGCCTACCCTTACCCCTGCCTCTAACGCAGGGGTAGGGGTAGGCGGTAAGTTAGCAGGTTAAACGTGGGGCAAAACGGCAGGGTACAATAGCGATAGTCGGGGCGCGCGTTACTGGATGGTAGGGAATAGCTAATTCGCTCGTTTGCATGCAATATACATGCCGCGTGCAGAAGGGGTTGCCCGGGGATTTTAGGACGCGGTAGGAGTAGGTTAAAGGGGGTTGTGGATCGCAGGAAGGGCTAACGCGGCCGGGAAGTGAGTAGAATGCGGGTTAGGAGCAGGGTAAACGCGGCCGCACTTTACTGGATAGACCTGTTAAAGAGGCAGCAGCTAAGCCTCAAGTTCTGGCATCCAACTTTAACTTGTCTTTTTGTACATGCATCACATTTCTTTCTTTACAACATTTTGCATATGAAATCCTGAAGTATTTGACAAAGCAGCACAAATGCAATGCACCCAAGATGCCAGGTGCTTTTAAAAAAGATCATTTTTAAACATATAATCTATAACGCTAGAAGAAAGCTGGAGCAGAACTCAGATTTGGACAGCTCTCAATTATCTCATCCATCTGCTTAATTCAAGATCACACATTACCATATATTTTAAAACTATTCTGATACATTAACCATCTAATCCCAGTTAACAAAGTCAACATGAACTCTAATTCTTATTCAACAGCCATTCCAACTGTTCTTAAGACCATTAAATATTTAAAATGGCTCAAATGTAAATGTTTAAGTCAGTCAAATCTTAGAGTTAGATTTTATAAAGTGCATGTGCGGTTCCCGGCACGCACACATGGATGCGATTTTATAACATCCATGTGCATTTTATAAAATCCAATGGCCACACGCACATGCGCACCGGATTTTATAATCCGCGCATGTATGTGCAGGCAGTGCGTGCAAAGGGAGGAGAATTTATGCCTTCCCCAGCTCCCTCCCAATTAAGGAGCAGACTGGGAGGGTACTTCCCTACCCCCCTACCTAAACTCCCTCCCCACCCCCTAAACCTTACCTACCTATCTTTTTTTTTTGTTTGTTTGTTTTATAACTTACTTCAGATCCCAAGCTGAAGTAAGATGCATGCACTGGCCAGCTGCCAGCGCACGAGTCTTCGGGACAGCATTCAGTAGCGCTGTCCCGGCCCGCCCCTTTGAAGAGGCCCGGCACTTGTGCGCATTCTGGGGTTGACACATGTGGCCGGGCCTCTTTGAAAATTCGCACTGAGCATGCAAGGTCCGGCCATGTGCGTAAACCGTGGGTTTTATGCACGCAGCCCTTTTAAAATCCGGCCATTGGTGTTTCAAACTCTTTTTGTATTTAACTTCAACCTCTGTTTAGCAAGTTCATCACTTTTACAATGAAATAAAATGGGCATAAAATAAAATTATTAATGCTGAATGTTAATGTTCCCCTTCCTCTATTGTACAACTGCTTCAGGTGCCAAATGGATCTTTCTATAGCATCAGTGATTTCTGCAGTATCCATAAAATCAAAGTGTCCTTCTTAACAGAGAAAATGATGTCTTGAAACAAAATCACTTGCTCTTCAAATGATAAATATAGTTATTTTCTACAATATTTCACTAAACGTGGCATAAATATAGATAATGAATGGCAAACAGGGAAGTATTTCAACCATCTAAAGTTCTTTATACTTCCATGATTCAACATCCTAATTAACATCAATGAATATTGTTATTTATGGTCTTTTTGGCTGCTGTAACACTTTCTGCTGCAGTTAGTCTCACCAACTGATTTATTTTTAGACAAACTGTGAATACTTCTCTTTTTTCAAACAAAGAGATACAAAAGAATATTGTGTATTCATGCAAAGAATGGTCATAAGAACTACAGTGCATTCAGAAAGTATTCAGACCCCTTCAATTTTTCCATTTTGTTTCATTACAGCTTTATTCTAAAATGGATAATATATATATTTTTTTCCTTCCTCAATCTATACCCAATACCTCACAAAGACAAAGGAATCAGGTTTGTAGAAATTGGGCAAATTAATTTTTAAAAAATTGAATTATCATGTTTACATAAGCATTCAGACTCTTTAACTCAGTAGAGATGTGCATTCGTTTTTCACAAATTAGACAATTTCAACAAAATTGTTTAAATTTGTCATGGTTTGGGGGAACCGAAAAACGAACAGGAGCTAGCACACACTAACTTTAATATGTAATGGTCTGCCCTAAATATAAGTGGGTGTAAAATGGTCTTGGGGTAAATGTGAGATATTTTTTCATGTTTTTTGCTAGATGCTGATTAAGTGGTTGCGCTCCCCCTGATTAAGCTGCTTGTGCGGTGAAACATCTAGGCCTAAATGTTGGGGTGAAAAAAACCTATCTAAATACCATCGTTGTGGTAGAAGATCTACCTAATGACAACAGTGAGGAGGAAGACAGCCTTAGAAGACCATGTTTTTTGAAAACTTTGAAAAATGTTGTTTGTCATGAGACTCTGGGACACTATATACCTGAAAAAGTTGTGATATTAGCCTCTGACAATTTATTTGGAGAATTTATACCTTAGTAAAAGAGTTATTTGTTTCAAAAATATTGTAAGCAGAAGAGTGGGTTATTTCTTGGATATTAATCCATAGAAAATGGGTATTTAAAAAAGTGTGTATTTTTTATGGAAAGACGTGTTCTTATTACACTTGAATATTGTGTTATATATAATAAAAAGAAAAGATAATTTAAAAGTTTTTCTGGGTTCCTACAATAGTGATATTATATGTGTAATGGGTGGGGACTGGTTGTTTAAATATTTTTTCTGTCTAGTTTGGATATACCGTATATATCTATATATATCTACACACACACACACATATACATACACACATACACAGACATATATCCCTCACTTCAATGCTTGAGAGACTACTGCCAGCTCAATTGTTAGCCAAACATTGTTTATTCACCATTTGTTTACAGCTATCTTGGAATCATCTTTTCCTGGTTCACAGCTCTCTTGGAACCTGGTTATTTTATAGATAATATTCACCAGGGGCAACTTATGCAACTAAAACTAAATTGTCCTAATGAGACATGTTTTCTTAGCTTGGCAAAAAACACAGGGCTTGAGTCACTCACATTTGGAGTGACTCATGATATGATATGTCATGATATGTCATGATATGTCATGATATGTCACTATGGCACTCAGGTGAACTCTGACAGATGATGTTGTGAGACCTAATCTAGATAGCTCAAGAAGGTAATCAAGGAGTATCGGTGGTACACACGTGAAGGGGTCTACTGCCCATAAAGAACACCACGATGCATAGCAGCTCCACTTAAATGAGTAGTTCCAGCATGTGGACAGCTAATGAGCCAAAAGAAACACTTCCTGAACTGGTTCCAGAAGAGAGAGTTGGCTCAAGGTCAAGCGCTCAAAATCCACACTGTGAGGTGGAGAGATTGCAGCACGGAATGCAACAGAGTCTCCCCTTCCTGAGTTAGCAGAGCAGGGTTGCTTTCCAGCGAGAAAGGGGGTTGTACAGACAAGCGAACTAGATATGTGAACCACGGTTGTCTGGGCCAAGCCAGAGCTATCAGAATCATTCTGGTGCGGTCTTGGATGAACTTCTGAATGGTGCGAGCGATAAGCGGGATTGGAGGGGAGGCTTACACCATTCCCTCTTCCCATGATAATAGGAAGGCATCTGGGGCCACCCTTAGCGCTGGGAAGGACTGAGCAGAATTATTCCAGCTTCCTGTTGTCCTCTGTGGCAAAAAGATTTATTCACGGCAATGTCCATTGAATTTAGAAACCACTCATAAGTTTGGAAAACACTGCTGAGTCAGTCCGCCTCCACGTTGTCATCACCGGGAATGTACGTTGCATGCAGGGAAACTTTGTGAGGTATCATCCACTGCCAGATTTACGGGGTTTCATGGCAAAAGGTCCAGGAGCCCGTGCCCCCCTGTTCATTTACATAATACATAGCCATTTGATCATCCATGTGTATTGTGATCTTCTTTCCATGCATGACATGACTGAAAGTGTGAAGGGCATGGTGGATAGCCCTGAGCTCCAGTAGGTTGATTTTTAGATGACTTTTGGGTTTTGACCAAAGTCCTTGTGTACAGAGAGACCCCTTCTGGGCTCCCCAACCGGACATTGAAGCATCTATACCCAGTAATGTCGGATGTGGGGGTGGATGTATAGGGGTGCCCAACTGGTAATGGCGGAAGTCGATCCACCATCAAATTTCTCACTCCATCTTGGCAATTATTTATTTATTTGACACTTTTATATACTGACATTAGTGTGCAGCATCATACTGGTTTACATTCGAACTTACAGGTGGAAAATACATAAAACGGGAACGGGGGGAGGCAGAGAGTAGTTGCAACGTATAAGTCAGAGACAGAGCAGAAAAATATAACACAAATAACAATTCTTATGCTGTGATAAGAATCACACCAGGATTGTGATTCTTATCACAAGCCTGGTGTGAAGGGGTTGGAGGCTCTGGTTCCACTGTGTGGTAAACCCCATTGGAGCTGCCTCATGTCTAGGCAAGCATGCAGAACTACATGAATAACAGCTGAGAGATGGCCCAGCAATTTGAGAATATTGCGAGCTGTCACTTGAGGAGACTGAAGAAGCAAAGTGGCCACCTTGTGAAGGGTGGCTATTCTGCTCGGGGAAAAGAACGCCCTTGTCAGCATTGTGTCTATGAGTGCCCCAATGAACTGTAGCCTTTGTGTGGGGCTGAGGATCGATTTCTTGAAATTGACAAGGAAGCCCAGCAACTGAAGGAGGCCAATAGTAGAATGTGTTTGACTGCATAAGGCATCTGGTGAAGGGGGCTACAATCGGCCAGTCATACAGATAAGAAAAGACTCTGGTTCCCTGACATCTGAGATGTGCAGTGGCCACAACCAGTCACTTCATGAATACTCTGAGAGCCGAAGAGAGGCCAAATGGTGATATTGGTAACAAAAATCAGCCACTCGGAAGCAAAGGAAGCACCAATAGAATGGGTGGATGGGAATATGAGCATATGCATCTTTCAGGTCTAGTGAACACATCCAGTCATTGTGCTATAGAAAGGGAAGGATAGTCCCCAAGGAGAGAATCCAAAACTTCTCTTTGCAAACGTAGAGATTGAGGGATGCAGAGATCCAATATGGACCATAGCCCCCACCCCCCATCTTTTTTGGGGATAAGGAAGCATTGAGTAAAACCCGTTCTGGACTTCGGACATAGGTACCTCTCGAATTGCATTTTGCTAAAGCAGTTGTTGAACCTCAAGGTACAGAAGTCTAGGATGGATTGGCTGGGGATAGTGACAAATGTGGTGCTAGTGGCCTCGAAATGAAGTTTAAGCTATACCAATGTTCCACAATGATCAAGACCCACTGCTCGCTGCTGATAATTCTCCAGTCCAGGGAGAAGACAGTATTGCTGGTATGTTCCAAAAGGCTTTGAGATAGCATGGTCTTTAGTATGAATAGGGCCATCTGGGATTAGGAGAGGCATTCCCCCCTCCCCCCGAGGTCAATAGGGACTGCACAGCCACATTTTGCTCTTTGATCTGAGACACGGTCTCCTAGAGCTTCTCCCTGAAGAGATTATCTCTAAGGAAGATTTTTCATGGATGTCTTCATGAATGGTGCTCACCTGAATTCAGGCCATGCAACGAGCGCCAATGGAAGCCACTGAAGTGCGGGCTGAGGTATGAAAGGCCTCATATCCAGATTACAGTAAATGGCATACAGCCTTTTCCAAGTCATGTAAAGGGATAGAACTGATGGGTTCCCCTGAGACTCCTCGGTGGAATGGTTTTAGATTCTGGCCACATTTGTAAACAGATTGCACCATGTAACATAGTAATGATGGCAGAAAAGGACCATCGAGTCTGCCCAACAAGCTTCCCTAGAACCAGTGTTGTATTATTTGGGCTGTTAAATAGATCACTGGAACACATCCAGTAATCAGTTATCCTTCCCGGGCATAGCATCTGAGTGGAGACGGGTCTTCTTAGCTCTTTTCATAGCCTATTCTATGACGACAGAGTTGTGGGGAAGTTGGGCAACTCCATATCCAGGGGCCTTTTTCCATATGGAATTTGAAATGCAGTTTCCAGGCCACCATAGTGTTAGTGTTTGTGGTAGTTGTGGGTGGATCCTTGGGCCGGAGGCAGATGACCACGCCCCCGGGGAAAGATCCCGAGAAGGACCACCGGTCAGGTTCAGAGTATGGAGACAGACACACACTAGTTCTTTTATTAAACAGTATATCAAACCACCAGAGGTGGCAGTAGTGAGCTGGAAGTGCCCGGCTGGGCTGTAGTCCCTCAGATACTGGAACAGCAATCCTGGATAACTGTGGAGAAACTGAATATAGTGAGTAGGCAGGGTATGCCGAGTTCCGGAACAGAACCTTGATGGTAACACTCACACAATAGTCTCTTAGAAGCAGCTCAGGAGCTGGAAAGGATTAGGCCCTCGAGGAGCGAGTACCTGGTTCCAGGGAACGCGCTGAGAGAGATGGTAACTTACTGGTGTTGTAGGCAGCGATGACTTCCTAGCAGGAGTGGTATTCAGAAGCGAGTCTGGGAACGTGGGCCCTCGAGGAGCGAGTACCGGTTCCAGACTGCAACCTGAAAAACAAGAAAGAGAGCGAGGCCCCCGAGGAGCGGGTACCCCTGGTAAGTCCAAGGAGGCAGAGTAGCAAGGAAACTCTTTGCTAACTCAATTAGTTAGCGAATTCAGAGCCCTTAAATATTTGGTGAGGTTGACGTCACCTCAGGGGGACGCCCCTGAGGTTCGTGCCACTGCTGGTATTTGAGTCGGGGCCACGCCGCGCGCACACCCTTAAGCTGCTGGGAAACATGGCGGAGTGCAGCATCTAGCCGGTCCGGGGACGCCGGAGGGGAACGGCAAGATGACGCCGCGGCAGCCAAACTTCCAACAGGCAAAGAGGAAGTCGCCAAAGAGGTAAGGTGGGCGTAGTGGAGACGTCGGGCAGCAACGGTCGCAACAGTACCCCCCCTTCAAAGGGCGATTTCCTCTTCAGGTACCAAGCTTGGGTTTTGAAGAATGCGCGAGGTGGAACTGACGAAGCATCTCTTTGTCCAGAATATTGGTCTGAGGCTCCCAAGAGTTTTCTTCGGGGCCAAAACCTTCCCACTTTAGAAGGTATTCAAAATTATTGCCTCTTTTACGAACATCCAGGACCTCTTCGACTTTTAGAATTCAAAGTCGTCTTCTGCATTGATGACAGGTGGATCTTGAGGTTTGGAAGAAAAGTTGCTGAGTATGAGGGGTTTCAGAAGTGAAACGTGGAAAGCATTATGGATGTTGAGCCCAGGCGGTAGATTCAGATGGTAGGTGACATTGCCAATACGTTGAAGGACTGGGAATGGTCCCACGTAGTGAGGAGCAAACCGAGATGAAGGTAGTTTAAGTCTGAGGTACTTGGTTGACAACCAGACCTTGTCTCCTGGTTTGAAGACTGGGGCTTGCGAATGGTGCGCATCATAGTATTTCTTAGTACAGTCACTCGCTATGATCAGCATGTCCTTTGTCTGAACCCACAGATTATGGATATCATCAGCAGTGGATTGAGCTGCTGGGAACGTCACTGAGAGTGACGTGTTGGGGAACGTCCATAAACCACTTCAAAATGATGACACAGTAGTGGATCTTTCAGCTTGATGAGGGGACTCCAAGTATTCCACTAGACGTCTGAGAATGAAGTTGCCTCCTGCCCCTGAATCCACCAGGGCAAGAGTCTGAACCGTGACCAGTCCATAAGTCAAAGAGACTGGAAGAGAAAGCGGAGGAGAGGGTGCAGTATGGCCTAAGAACAGTCCTCCTGCAGGACTTAGGCCCGTCCGTTTTCCGGACGAATGGAGCATGTAGAGACATTATGGCCGGGCTGACCACAGTACATGCAAAGGCCGTGCTTTTTCCGAAGTCTTCTTTCTTTGGAAGTTAAACGTCCATGACCAAGTTGCATCGGTTCATCTTTATCAGCAGCAAGAATTACTGGAACCATCCGAGGTGTAGATATAGCACTAGCCTGTTTCAACCCAAGGTGACACCTTAGGCCGGAGTTCCTTCACCTTGTCCCGGAGCCGGTGATCAATCCGAGCGGCCAAGGCTACTAATTCGTCCAGCGAGTCAGGTGTTTCGCAAGCAGCCAGTTCGTCCTTTAAATGGGTATCCAGGCCTCTGCAAAAGAGTGTCTTGAGACATTTGGGGTCCCAGTGGAGTTCTGCCGCAAGAGTTTTGAACTCGATGGCAAATTCAGACAATGATCTGTTCCTTGCTTCAATTCCACCAAAGCAGAACCGGCTACAGCAGTTCGAGCAGGGTCATTGAAAACGGATTTAAACAAGTCCATAAATCCGTCTATGTCCTGCAAAATGGGGTCCTTGTGCTCCCACAAGGTAGATGCCCAAGACAAGCCCTACCATCCAGGTATGAAAGGATGTAGGTAGTCTTGGAAAGAGCCGTAGGAAATAAAGATGGCTGTAAGGCAAAATGCATGCAGCACTGGTTTAAGAAGCCCCGGGTCTTCAGGATTTCACCGGAAAAGCGGGTTGGAACCGCCAGTGGTACAGCAGTCTTTAAAGTTACTTCCTGTAACTGACCTTCATGGTTGGAAGTTGTGCCTTGAACCTTCTGAGTGTGAAGATGAAACTCTGAAGTAAGTTTCTCCAAGGCGTCTTGCTGCTCCACAATGCGCTGGGCCAGGCCCGGTATAGCCTGCAAGGCATTGAGTTGTGCCGGATCCGTGGAGTTAGCAATCTGTTAGTGTTCGTGGTAGTTGTGGGTGGATCCTTGGGCCGGTGGCAGATGACCACGCACCCAGGGGAAGATCCCAAGAGGGACACACACTGGTTCTTTTATTAAATAGTATATGGAACCACCAGAGGTGGCAGTAGTGAGCTGGAAATGCTCGGCTGGGCTGTAGTCCCTCACATACTGGAACAGCGATCCTGGAAACTGAGCTGTAAGACACTGAATATAGTGGGTAGGCAGGGTATGCAGAGTACAGGAACAGAACCGTGATGGTAACACCAACACAATAGTCTCTTAGAAGGAGCCCAGGAGCTGGAATGAAGTAGGCCCTCGAGGAGCGAGTACCAGTTCCAGACTGCGATCCCGATGGGATTCGCTCTCCGCATACCTTGCTACTCTGCCTCCTCGGACTTTACCAGGGGTACCCACTCCTCGGGGGCCTTGCTTTCTCTTTTGCTTTTCAGATCGCAGTCTGGAACCGCTACTCGCTCCTCGAGGGCCCACATTCCCGGACTTGCTACTGAATACCACTTCTGCCAAGAAGTGATCACTGCCTACAACACCAGTGAGTTACCATCTCTCTCGCAGAGCGTTCCCTGGAACCAGTACTCACTCCTCGAGGGCCTGCTTCATGCCAGCTCCTGGGCTGCTTCTAAGAGACTACTGTGTGAGTGTTACCATCACGGTTCTGTTCCTGTACTCTGCATACCCTGCCTACTCACTATATTCAGTTTCTCTACAGCTCAGTTATCCAGGATCACTGTTCCAGTATCTGAGGGACTACAGCCCAGCCGGGCGCTTCCAGCTCACTACTGCCACCTCTGGTGGTTCAATATACTGTTTAATAAAAGAACTAGTGTGTGTCTGTCTCCATACTCCGAGCCTGACTAGTGGGCCCTCTCGGGATCTTCCCCCGGGGGCATGGTCATCTGCCACCGGCCCAAGGATCCACCCACAACTACCACAAACACTAGGTCCCAAGAAAGGGGTCTCCCACATCTTAAGCAAGATAATGTTCAACACCTTTTGGATGGGCAAGGCTGTGGGTTCTGAGGAAAAATTGAGGATCTTGAGTATACGCAGGATTTCTGCTCTGGGGTCCGGATCCTTCCGAACTTCCTCCTTGAGCACTGTTCCTAATTTTCTACGAAACGGGCATACGTTAAATCCTCAGGTGGGGGGAAGAGTGATCTAGCAGTTCTGGGGACAAGGAATGCCCGTATAATTTGAAAGGGACTTCCCTGGCGAGATTGGTGCTCACCATGTGGGTGAAGGAGATCTATGAGGGCTTCACAGAGATGGTAGTAGAGGCATAATGCGCTTTGGTCCTCCAGAGGAGAAGTGGCAATCTTTACAGTGGGGGGGGGGGGGGGGGGGGAAGAAGGAGTCCAAGATAGTGCTCCCTGCTTGACTTTCTCCAGTGAAGATGGAGCAATTGGATAGAATGGAGAAAAACTCAGTGGTTCCGGTATGGGGAAGACTGAAGAGAAGGAACAGATGATATCGGTGATCTGCTCCATTCCTTGTTGGGAGTGTTGTCCTGGAGTTTAAGTGGGGCATAAGTAGCAGAGGTCATGACCAAATGTCATGTGACCAAATGTCATGACCTGCTCATGTGACCAAATCATGTCAAAGACATGATTTGGTCACA
The DNA here is from genome assembly GCF_901001135.1 of Rhinatrema bivittatum. NCBI lineage: Eukaryota > Metazoa > Chordata > Amphibia > Gymnophiona > Rhinatrematidae > Rhinatrema > Rhinatrema bivittatum. Next base: position 379,598,464 of record NC_042618.1, read on the forward strand.
TGAGCAGGTCTTGAAACCACTGGCAGCTCTCCTCAACATTTTCTGCATTTTTAACTTTTTTGGGAACTAGCACTGAAAAGTGCTGTTTTGGGGCTCACAAACTAAGGTTAGAGTTATAAAGGAAAAAAGGATGTAATGACATTAAAAAAAAAGTAGAGAGACAAGAAATATTGTCCGTGCAGATCATGGCCAAAAATAAACTAGAGCTATGCTGATGACTCCTTCACATGCCCAGCAGAACTAAAAGCTCTAATAGCTTGGAGAGGCAGTTCCATCAAGTGATGCGGTGGGGGGGGGGGGGGGTGCACTACCACAGAACATGGCTAATTCAGGCTTGCTTATCGACAGAAAAACACTATATGCTATAACGTTTATCTTTACTGTTTATTAATTAAAAGATTTTTTAAAATCTGACTTCAGGGTGGCTGAAAAAAAAGTGTCCAATATGTTGAAGAAAATCATAACTACCAACAGGAAAAAAAAAACAGTGCTCAATATCTGCTGTTATTTCTGCATTACTGAATATATGTCATGCTATGCTAGTCAGTATCTGAAATGCTAACAAACTCCAGCAACAAACAGCTGGACCTGAGGATCAAGTCAATTTTGGAATCTGGAACTCAAAATGTTTTTAATTTGTCAGTTTTTAAAAGGAAAGGTTACATTTTGAAAGTCAATTAAATTCTCTAATTTTTGGAAGTTAATATATTTTTTTTGGTGGGGGGGGGGGGGGGGAGTAAAAAATAACTCTACAGTACAATTGACAGATACATTCCACCATTTTTTCCCAGCTTCACAGAATTTCATCTTGTCGAAAGTCCACAACATACTAAAGATTTTGTTACTACAGTCCTTCCATTTTGGCAAAAGCAGCAACAGAAAACTCTTCGGTTCATCTCAAAACGATCATCTTAATGACCGTTCATTAGCCAGTGTGTGTGGGTGCATTAAAGACAAAAAGTGAACAGTGAACAACTGAAAGTAAACGCAACCTGGAGCAATTTCAAATGATTTTATTTTATTATTTATTTAATTTTTTTGCCTTCTTCTGTTTTAGACTATTTCCTTCTTTATAGGTGTGGCATGCACAAGCAACTGAAAAGTAATGGTCAAGATAGGACGATGTCTGCTTTAAAAGCCAACAGAAGAGCTCAGACTGACAAGCAGGTTTACGCCCGCCCTTTCGCATCACCGATTGGTCGCCCAGGTTTCACCGGACCTGCTTTCCGACGGTTCAAATGGCACTTTTTACCGTCAATCACACAGGAATCTCAATTCTCGGCTTTGAAAGCAGTTTAAGGGAGTACCTTTGCTCGATCCATCAAACTGCTTAGGCGGGTAGCCGCCTAGCCATCAATTATGTGCAAATAAAGCACATGCTCTCTGTCAAATTATTATTGTAGCTATTAAGGCAAAAACCATCTAGATAAATGCTAAGTATAATGGCAGACTTGCAATCCTCACAAAAGAACATTGCAACGCTTGCTACCTAAAATTACCTGAAAACACCATAGCCTTGGAAATACTGTCTGTCTACAAGAACAATATTTACTCATTCGATCCTTACATAAATGTAAAAATAATAATAATATTCCACTCGGTCATCTAAGGAAAACACATCATTCTTTAAATTTAACTCGTTTGTGCACTGTTCTAGGTAAACGAGCCTACATTATTATGCAGAATACAAAATTATGAATTGTTCATGCTGGTTGCCCATTAGTTCTAAGCTGGATAACTTTATTATTTTGTTTATTTAAAACTCTACACATAAAAAAATTACATTTGCATGCCTGTTTTTATATACATGTCATAAGAATGACCAGTGAAAAATCATTTGTCATGCTATTCACTTACAATGTTATATATAGAGTAAATTAAATTAAAATGCTATTTTAACAATTGTCTATTTTCAGATTGTTTTTCGGCTAACAATGTTGTACAGCAATATATACATTTTTTCAGATATTTACAGGTGAAAATACATTATGGCCACGCTTTCATAAGATTCTCACCTTAGAATTAAAAAAAAATCATTATAGCTCCTTCATTCCACATGGATTTTTAATCACATCTACCTTGAACCTCAATACACTGCAAATAAATCCATCTACCAAACTAAGATAATGCGGGTTTGGTTAGAAAAAGAAATCATGCTTCAGAAGACGAAATTTGTGTTTCCTACCCTTGCCTTTTTGGTTCCTTAGTGGATGTCCCTCAGCCGCGAGCCTAAGCTGCCAGTCCTGACTCAACATTCCCAGCATTCCGAAGCCAGCTTTTACTAGACTGCACGGCTAACCGAAGAGGGCAGAAGCGAGCAGATTTCAGCTCCAGCCCGGGAAAGTGCAGAAAATCAGAATGCGCACGCGTGGACGGAGCGGTACGTTCCCTACGCAAATAGTGTCAGAACACCGGGGACTGCGCGTGGCACAGTTTATGTCAGCGCTTCTCAACCGGTGTGTCGCGTCTCCCGGTGTCCCACTACCCCGTTCTACTTTCCTTTTGCCTTTTTCCAGCACACGCGGGCCAATTGGAAGCCTTCGTTCTTCCTACCCCCATTACACAATGGGAAGCCTCCTTCATTCTGCCTGCCCCCGCGCAGGCCAATCGGAAGCCTCCTCCCTACCAGTGGGAGTAGGAAGAAGGGAGGAAGCCTTTGATTGGCCGGTGAGGCAGGCAGGGAGGAATTTTGAACTCTGACGAAGCAAGATCGCGCAATGAAGAGGAAACCCGACCCCCGACGAAGCAAAGCCGCCATGGGAGCCCATTCCCATGGCGGCGAAGAGGAGACCTGACCCCGACAAAGCAAGGCCGCCACAGCCTGTGGCGGCGAAGAGGAAACCCGACCGAGGCCACCACGGGAGCCCATTCCCGCGGTGGCGAAAAAAGAAGGCCCGCCGGAGTAAAGCCGCGGCGGAACTGGAGCCCATCCCTGCAGCGAAGGAAGAAGAAGTTTTTGGTGAGAGCGGGTGCGTCTGTGCGTGGATGAGTGCCTGGGTGAGAGCGGGTGCGTCTGTGTGTGTGGATGAGTGCCTGGGTGAGAGCGGGTGCGTCTGTGCGTGGATGAGTGCCTGGGTGAGAGCGGGTGCGTCTCTGTGTGTGAATGAGTGCCTGGGTGAGAGCCGGTGCGTCTGTGTGTGAATGAGTGCCTGGCTGAAAGCTAGTGTGAATGGGTGCCTGGGTGAGAGGTGGTGTGTGTGGGTGTGAATGGGTGCCTGGGTGAGAGGTGGTGTGTGTGGGTGTGAATGGGTGCCTCGGTGAGAGGTGGTGTGTGTGGGTGTGAATGGGTGCCTGGGTGAGAGCTGGTGTGTCTGTGTGTGAATGGGTGCCTGGTTGAGAACTGATGTGAATGGGTGCCTGGGTGAGAACTGGTGTGAATGGGTGCCTGGGTGAGAACTGGTGTGTCTGTGTGTGAATGGGTGCCTGAGTGAGAGCTGGTGTGTCTGTGTGTGAATGGGTGCCTGGGTGAGAGCTGGTGTGTCTGTGTGTGAATGGGTGCCTGGTTGAGAGCTGGTGTGAATGGAAGCCTGGGTGAGAACTGGTGTGAATGGGTGCCTGGGTGAGAGCTGAGGTGTCTGTGTGTGAATGAGTGCCTGGGTGAGAGCTGGGGTGTCTGTGTGTGAATGAGAGCCTGGGTGAGAGCTGGTGTGTCTGTGTGTGAATGGGTGCTTGGGTGAGAGGTGGTGTGTGTGGGTGTGAATGGGTGCTTGGGTGAGAGCTGGTGTGTGGGTGTGAATGGAAGCCTGGGTGAGAGCTGGTGTGGGTGTGAGAGCATTTGTGTGTGATTGAGAGCTTGTATATAAGAGACCATGAGTGTGATTGAGAGAGAGACTGGTCAGGGAGGTGAGAGAGACCGAGACTGTTCGTGGGGTCTAATTGGAGTTATGTGTGTGAGTGACTGGTTGTGGGCGCTAAGGAAGAGGACTGTGAGGACAGAGCTTCAGCAGCCCTTGCTGCTTCCTGTGAGTGCTATTGGCCTGGAAGGGAAAGGAGTAGGAGAGTTGCTGGAGAGGGTAAGAAAAGGTGGCTTTTTAAATTTATTTTTCTTGATTGCCATTTTAATTATTGGGTATTATGCGATGTCTGCTGTTTTGAAATATTTTATTGATATTTGGACATGTTTTAATAATTTTTATGAGTTTTTAATTGTTGGATATTCTGTTCAGCAGCTGTTTTGTAACATTTTTAGTAAAGCTTTACAATTATTTCTGTGTGGGGCGCTATAGCAGCTTGGCTTATTCTGTTTTCCCAATACGAAATGTATTAGTGTTTAGGGCCTGATTTAATAGTTGTATTCCTTAGATAGGGTTGTTACTGGTTGAGTGTGTTCCATAATACAGGTGTATCTTTGTGCGGGTTAGTTTGTGTGCATTATTGCAGATCCTGGGACTGTTAGGTGCTATATTTCTCTTTCCATTTCTCTAGGTTTGCACTGCATGCAGAGTGGCTTTTTTGGTTTTCCATTCCAGTTTCTGTCTCCATATTTATAATGTGTGGTCTTTCTGTACTTGGTGAAGGTCAGTTCTGGGTGTGTGACAGAGGTGAGATATTTTACTAGCATGTAGGCTTTTGTATCAATCTTATTTGTTGTGTTTTCTCAATAGGATATGCATTAGTGGTAAATTACTGTCTTTTCATAAGAAGGGCTATTGTGCCTGGTAGTAAAGGGAGTTTGTTTTGCTTTTACTGAGATGTCATCAGAACCAGAATATCTTTTTTTGTATGGCGAGTTGTACAGGGTAATGCCCTAGATCTGCTCTGCACTCATTGCGGGGGGTTGAGGGGATTCCTGTGGATGCAGAGTGCATGTTTACATTTAGCCCCGTGACGGTCACATGCTCAGTGTGTCACGCATGTGAGAACCATCTGTCAGGTGTGTCCCGGCCAAAAAAAGGTTGAGAACCACTGGTTTAGGTAATTCTCTTAATGCAAGTGCATAAAGTCGGCAGGTGGCAAAAGCCCTCGAGCTTGAAACGAGGAAAGCACCCGAATCCTATAATGTATAGTTTATGTAGCTAAAGATGTTAATCTAGTATCTAAATATTTTATTTTCACTTTAGAGAGTACATTTTTATGAAAGTTCTCGCAGTAAAGGTGGATAGTCACCACCCATCTAACCAGAAGTCACTAGTACATAAAAAATCTCATACGAAGCTATAGTAACCTAATTCATCAACCTTTCAATTCAGAAAAGACCCGTTGTCAGAGCTGCACAGCCCCGATGATAATTTTCTGAACCGAAACGCTGGTGAAAGTTATCTAGCAACCTTATTATAGGTAAATAAAGATGTACACTAGGGCTCCCAATTACATTATATAAGACAGCATCCTGCCGCTGCTCTCCCCCCCCCCGAAGGGCCGAGGAAGAGTGCGTGGGTACCGATGTTAATGGGACGTCCATGCATGCTCCCAACTCAGGGAACGCTCCTCCATGTCGCGAAGAGCAAGGCAGGAAGAAGGAAAAGCATGCCTAGGCATCTGTAAGGCCGCCTCCCATAAGCTGAGAGCTGAACGGTGGCCGGCCTTAATGTGTTTCAAACTAGGAGAAGCATGTCTCCCAAGGCCTTCGAGTGCCTACAGACCGTTCAGGTGTAAGTAGGCTAGTCCCAGCGAATAAACGAAAAAAACAGGCTGAACTCTGACGCCCGCTTTAAAGACACAGCTCCCGAAGAGACAGCGCCAACTAGGAGACTGCCTTAAAAGCACAGCTCATACATAAAAGGATTTTTTTTCTTTATTTATCTCTCTAGATATATATAGAGAGAGAGAGAGAAGAATATTATGGACTCCAAATGAGCATTTGAATATGAGTGTGCATGTGTAATCCATGGTTACTAATTAAAATGGTACTCCAGTGTCCCTTCTTGGCTTAATTTTTTGTATTGTTTTATCAAAGCATGCTCCCGCTTTGAGCCACTCCTTGTAGAGCTTCAGAACAGGCAAGATGTTTCTCTCCAGTATGCACCTTACAGCAGAGTTTCTCACGGTGTGGATTGGGACCCCAATGGGGTCTCAAAACCTTCAGCTGGGGTCCCAAGTGCACCCTCTTTAGGCACCTGCAGCAACAGCATTAATTATGGAAGTCAGCATGGGGCATGTGAGCCAACATGTGCTCACACTCTGCAGTAGCACTGCCATTGCATGAGCTTCTGTGATAACAGGAAGACCTGTATGAGGAGAAATCAGTGTTGCTGTAGGGCCCATGAGCTTGTACTAACTCACAAGCCTCATGCTGACTTTCATTAGTAATGCTGCTGCCATGAAGGGAGGGGAAGGTTGAATGTGCATGGGCTAGTGGATATTGCCCTTCTCCTCTCTCCTCACCCATCAGTGAACCTACCCAAGAGGAAAATGTTGCCCTGTCATTAGCCTGCCTTCTCTTCCCACTAGTTGTCATCCACCTTTGACCCAAGACTCAAAAGAAAATGCTGCCACTGACCCTGGCTAGGGTGATGTTTGGAGAAGGGGCTATATGAAGGGAGGGTTGAGATGCAAAATGGCTTTGATGGTTAGATAAGGTGGTGAGGGATTGGTTTTGGAGGGTGAGGGGTGGGAAATGACGGAAGATCAACTGGGGGATGTAAGAGGAGTTGGGGGTGAGGGGATCAATTGTGGGAGGTAATGTAAAAGAAAGGTTGGAGCTGGTTCCAGCACTGTTTTCCTGGTTCCTGCTTTTGGCTAAATTTAAAAAGTCTAATTTAATCTGACTTTATTCTGCATTTTCCCAATATAATTTGCTTTCTCTCTGTATTTTAGAATCTGTTCTCGTGGGGGGCAGGATTATTGTGTTCCATAAAGCATTGGTTCTCAACCGGTGTATCTGTTATGGTTATTGATGTTTGGGTGGATCCTTGGACACTGTGGCAGCTGATCACGCCCACAGGGGGCAGTCCCGTGAGGGACCACGGTGTCAAGCTAGACTCTGGACACACAAACACAGATTTGAATCTTTATTTAAATAGTTTTGGAAATCACCAGAGGTGGCAGTAGTGAGTAGTAGATGTTGTGCCCGGCTGGGCGAGTATCCCACAGGACGCTGGAACAGCGAATCCTCTGCTTGGCTGTGCTGTAGTGGAAAGAGACTGAGAGTTATGAGTACACAGTGAGAAACATACAGAGTCCCAGGTAGAATAGGAGAAGCTCCGAGACAGGGAGAGCAGGCCCTCGAGGAGCGAGTACCTGATCCCTTAGAGCAGAGAGACTCAGTGGTGTTGTACTCACACAGCGATTCCACTAGACGAGAGGTCTGGCACTGGAACAGAGGGCAGGCCCTCGAGGAGCGAGTACCTGGTTCCAAGGAAGCAGTACTGTGGAATAGATGATAGTTGTATTCACAGATGGAAACTGTTAGTGAAGTCTTCCAAGTAGAAAGGGTTGTAGATGCAGGCAGTGACTCAGGGAACATGGGCCCTCGAGGAGCAAGTACCGGTTTCCTGATAGCACCTGAAAGAAGCAGAAGAGGCCCCCGAGGAGCAGGTACCCCATTAGCAATAAGAGTTCCAGATAACGCTGGAGTGGCAGAGTAGCTTCGGTAAAGAGAGCAAATCCCATCCGTAGAATTCCGGGGGACGGAAGAGTGCTAACTCGATTACCTAGCAAAAGTAGTAAGCTTAAATATCCAGGCAGCGTGACGTTATCTCAGGAAGACGCCCCTGAGGTTCGCACCAACGAGGAAATAAAGATGAGGGCGGCGTGTGCACGCGCGCCCTATGGTACCTTGGAGGAGCATGGCGGGAAGCAGCACCAAAGCCGGTCCAGGGATGCCGGAGAGGTCGGCAGACAGACACCGTGGCAGCCAGTAGTCCGAGGTGAGCGGGAGGAGCCGCAAGAAGAGTGAGGTAGGCGGGGCGAAGCCGTCGCAGACCGACTGTCGCAACAGTGTCGCGAAGCACTGGCAGGTGTGTGGTGCACCCGCTGGTCTTGCCCCCACCTTTCACCTCAGCAAGAAAGGGGGGGGGGCAAGACCAGCAGGAGTGACCCCCCCCCCAGCCCCACGGTGCTAAGAAGACAGCATTCAGCTGTTTGCTTGTGTTGCGATCGATCGCGGCACAGAGCAATCAACTGAGAATGTAATATTATGCTTTTCTCCCCACTCTAGCCTTTTTTTTTTTTTTTTTGCGGTTTATTAATTTTATATTTTCTTGTTGGTGTCGCGCTGGCTATTCAAGCCCCGAGGGGAACGGCAGCAGTGTTTTGTGGAAGCCAGCAACAGGAATGTGACCTTTACTTCTTCCTGCCCTTGTGGCCCGGAAGAGGAAGTGATGTTTACCGGGCACGCGGGAAGAAGAAAAAGGCCATGCATGCTGCTGCTGCAGAAGGAGCACGGCGCCACTGCCCCCTCCCCCCCCCCCCTCCAACCTCCCCTTCTCTCGCCAGCGCGACACCCGCTGGAGGGGCCTGAGCAGTATGCTGGTGTCAGGGTGAGTGAGGTTACTCAAGGGCTGTCCCATGAGCAGCCAAACGTTACAAGACCAGAGCTTTGTTCATGATTACAACACATACAATAGTAAAATACAGATGTAAAGTTGCATTAAATAAAATCAGGGCACACATTTTGGATGCTGTACAGAATTTGAGTGTCTAAATGGATTCCAAGCTTACTATGAGAACGCATATAAAGACAATAACCAGATTGGGGGGTTTTTAAGCTCCGACTGATATGACGATTAAGGTATTTTATTTCTGAATATCCCTCCAAAGTGCAGCTGCACTGCTGAATATAGCTGGCTATCTTAAAGATAGCTCTTTGTCCCTACCAGACTAGCTCTGAATACTGGAGTTCGCAAAATAATTTAGCCAGCTAACTCAACTCCTCCCAGTTACAACCCTGGAACACCCCTAACTTAGCCAGCTAACTTATTAGTCAGTAAGATATAGCTAAGTGCCCAAATATTCATTTAGCTGGCTAACTTCTGAGTAATATTTTATTTATTTATTTTTAATTTTTATATACCAAAATTCCTGTATGAGATACAAATCAATCCGGTTTACATAGAACGGCAAATCGCCCGGGGCTTACATGCCCGACCAAGGCTTTTTACATAAAACAGTAAACAGAGAGTCTCCAAAACTTTACATATAACGATTAAACAGTGAGTCTTAAAATAACAATTAATAATTAAATCAATTAACAATTAAACAGTAAAAATTGCCTGGGGCTGTAGATGCATGCTTAAGGCTTTTACTTAAAATTGAACAGTAGCTTGCCACTGGTTTAACATGAAAACAATTGAACAAGGTGGTGGGGGGGGGGGGGGGAGTAAGAAGGAGGGTAATAGATGAAAGCATTAATGAGAAGACTGCCAGATAGGAGGCTCATTGGGGGGAGGAGAAAGAGGAGGAGAGTAGGAGGACGGCAAGGGGGGAGGTGCCACCTATCAAGAGAGTCAGCATAGAAAGCTTGACAAGGTAGTGCTTAAAATTAAGGTATCGAATCATGTCAACCTAGTTACATTATGTATCTGGGAACGCTTGGCTGAAGAGCCAGATTTTTAGCTTTTTTTTAAACTCCGATAGGCTAGATTCAAGTCATAGGTCTGGGGGAAGTGCATTCCATTGGTGAGGTCCTGCAGTAGATAGTGCTCTCTTCCTTAATAATGTTTTTGCAGGAGGGGCATACAGTGTGCCTTTGTAAGTGCTTCTGATGGATCTAGATGATGTATGCGGTCGAAGTTGTGTCCTTAACGTGATGGGCGAGATGTTGTGTATCGCTTAATGAATGATAGTGAGAACTTTGAATAGGATCCTGTGTTTGATGGGTAGCCAGTGTAGATTGCGGAGAATAGGGGTGATATGTTCTCTTTTATTGGTGTTTGTGAGGATTCTGGCGGCGGCGTTCTGAACCATCTGTAGGGGTTTGATACTATTGGTGGGGAGTCCGAGTAGGATAGAGTTGCAGTAGTCGAGTTTTGTTAAGATGATAGATTGCAAAACTAGACGGAAGTTGTTGAAGTGAAGGAGAGGTTTTAACTTTTTGAGGACTTGTAATTTGTAAAAGCAGTCCTTACTGGTGGTGTTTATAAATTTTTTTAAGTTTAGTTGGTTGTCCAGCCATGTTCCTAGATCCCTGGTGTCCGGGGCAAAATCGATGTTTAAGGTAGTGGATTGCGCAGAGCTTGATGGGTTGATACGAGAGTTGTGGGAAATAAGTAGCATCTCCGTTTTGTTGGCATTCAGCACCAAGTTGAGGCTGGAAAGTAGGTGTTTGGTTGTAGGCAGTCATTCCAGTGGGTGATGGTATTTTGAAGAGACTCTGTGATTGGGATGAGAATCTGTATGTCATCCGCATAGAGGTAGTTAGTGAACTTAAGGTTTGAGAGCAGTTGGCAGAGAGGGAGGAGGTAGATATTTAAGAGAGTGAGTGAGAGTGAGGAGCCTTGAGGGACACCCTGGTCTGACAGGACAGGCTGAGATTCCTTGTTGTTTATCCTGACTTTGTAGAACCTGTTGCACAAGAAGGACTTAAACCAGCTAAGTGCTGCACCTTTGCCTATGTTTGCTAGTTGGTCTATGGGTATTGTGTGATTTACCGTATCAAAAGCTGAGGATAAATCTAAAAGCACCAGTAGGTAGGATTGTTTTTTCTCCAGGTTTAAGAGGATGGTGTCCGTGAGAGAAAGCAGAAGGGACTCAGTGTTTAGAGATTTGCGAAAGCCGTACTGAGCCGGGGAGAGTATGTTGTGCTCTTCAAGGTATTCTGACAGCTGCTTATTGACTGATTTTTCCATCAGTTTGGCAATCAGGGGTAAGTTTGCGATGGGCCGGAAGTTAGCCGGGTCCTTAGGCGAGGCGTTTGTTTTTTTCAGTAGAGGTTTAAGAATTGCTAATTTTAACTGATTGGGAACTATTCTTTGAGCTAAAGAGGTATTGATGATTTCCACAAGAGGTTGTGTGATGGTGTTCAGGATGGTGGTGAGCAGGTTTGTAGGTAATGGGTCTGATGGGTGGGAGGATGGTTTGATTTTCTTGAGGGTGTTTTCAATCTCCAGGGCGGAGGTGGGTTCGAAGGACTCTAGGCTAAAATTCTGTTGGGGCTGGGATGTGCTGAGGGGGTTAGGTATGAAGCTGTGAGTTGTAAGGGAGCGGGTTAGGTTGGGGATTTTTGTCTTGAAGTAATTGGCAAGTTCGTTGGCTTTGTTGAGTGCTTGGTGGTCTGGAATGGACAGAGGAGATAGTTTGGTAAGTGATGAGCCATAGGAGAATAGTGCCTTTGAGTCAAAGATGAAATTGTGGATTCTTTTTGCATTGTAGGCAGCGGGTGATGCAGAGGAGGGATTTTTCCTCCAGCTTTGTTCTTTATTTCGTAGTTTTTGTTTTAGGGATTTAAGTTCCGGGGTAAACCAAGGTTTTCTGTTGTCAAGTGTAGGTTGTAATACTTTAGTGGTGATTGGGCAGATTTGATCCGCAATTTTATTGGTGAGTTTGATCCATGAAGTGGTGGCTGTGGTGGCGTCCGAGAGGTCTAGCTGGTTTAGTTCTTTGGAGCACAGTTTGCTGAGTAGGTCCAGTGGGCATGGTTTCCTGAAATGAATGGTGGTTTTGGTGGAGGTTTGGGGTGGGGGTTTTTTTATCTTGAGGGTCGTGTAGATGACTCGGTGGTCTGACCAAGGGACTAGTGAGCAGGTGGGATTGGAGTAGATGGAAAAGCTGTCATTGATGAAGATGAGGTCCAACGTGTGTCCCGCCTTGTGGGTGTAGGGCCGTTGACTATTTGTGTGAAACCCAAGTGAATGAGTGAAGAAAGAACTGTTGCACAGTTTGTGGATTGAGGATAAGCGTCAACGTGCAAGTTAGTCTCCCAGGAGTATAGTTGGTTTGTCTGCGTTGACGTGTTTGGCTATCAGCTCTATTAGAGGAGAGGGGTCCGAATCTAGCGTTCCTCATGGGGCGTAGGTGAGGCATATTTGTAGATGTTCAGATTTAAAGAGGGAGAATTCGAGTTTCGTGGTGGAGTTTGTATGTTGTAGAGTTAGGCCTAATTGTTTTTTAGCAGCTAGAAGGAGACCTCCTCCTTTATTTTTGGGTCTGGGGACTGAGATGAGGTCGTAGGCTTGTGTAGGCAGCTGGTTTGTTAGTACTATGTCAGAGGGTTTTAACCATGTTTCCGTGATTGCACATATGTCTGGGTTGACTTCTATAAGGTAATCATTGAGAATGTGCATTTTTTTGGAAAGCAACTGTGCGTTGAATAGGGTTAACGTGAAAAATGATAGACCTAGGAGTTGAATGATTGGAGATGTCATAATTGAGATTAGCCTTTGTTGTCGGGCAACGTGATAAGAAGCAGGTATTGTGTTTGTTCTTAATTTATTCTTGATTGTGGGAATAGTATATAGGTGCATCTTTAAGGTGAGGTCAAGAGGAAATAAGTTGTGAAGTAGTGGAGTAGCTGTTGTGAGGATGGAGGATGAATAGTTCCTTTTGAAGGTTAAGGCAGGGGGGAAATTATGTGTATAAAGAGGTGGGCTAGATCCTGGGGTAATACAGCTCACACCTGAGTAGGATTCTAACTCTACGTCTAGGTCTTTCTTACCTAGATGTAATCTCTTGCTGGCGGCACTTGGGGCCGCACAAAGGAGCTGGCCCCTTTGTTGCGCACCTTTGGCGCGCGGCGCCTGGGATCCGGAGGTAGATTTAAAAGGCCCTGCAGTCACGGTAACGTGAGGTCACCGGGGCGACTCGTTCGCGGTTGGTTGTTGCGGTTTGGGGGCGGCGAATTGGCGGCCTCAGGGCGGCGAATGGCAGCGGTCACGTGGTTGGCATGGGCCCTTCAGAGGTAGGGGCGAGTTTAATGGAGCCTTACCCCGATGGGCTACTGTGCCGGCTGCGCGGCCCTCACTCCCAGCTTCCTATGCGGGTCCTCCTCGTGGGCTTCTGACGGCCAGTGTTGCAGGTAAAAGGGCGCCTGGGATCCGGAGGTAGATTTAAAAGGCCCTGCAGTCGCGGTAACATGAGGTCACCTGGGCGACACGTTCACGGTTGGTTGTTGCGGTTTGGGGGCGTCGAATTGGCGGCCTCAGGGTGGCGAACGGCAGCGGTCACGTGGTCAGCGTGGGCCCTTCGGAGGTAGGGGTGTGTTTAATGGAGCCTTACCCCGATGGGCTACTGTGCCGGCTGCGCGGCCCTCACTCCCAGCTTCCTATGCGGGTCCTCCTCGTGGGCTTCTGACGGCCAGTGTTGCAGGTAAAAGGGCGCCTGGGATCCAGAGGTAGATTTAAAAGGCCCTGCAGTCGCGGTAACATGAGGTCACCTGGGCGACACGTTCACGGTTGGTTGTTGCGGTTTGGGGGCGTCGAATTGGCGGCCTCAGGGTGGCGAACAGCAGCGGTCACGTGGTCAGCGTGGGCCCTTCGGAGGTAGGGGTGTGTTTAATGGAGCCTTACCCCGTTGGGCTACTGCGCCGGCTGCGTGGCCCTTACTCCCAGCTCCCTATCCGGGTCCTCCTCGTGGGCTTCCGATGGCCGGTGTTGCAGGTAAAAAGGCGCCTGGGATCCGGAGGTAGATTTAAAAGGCCCTGCAGTCGCGGTAACGTGAGGTCACCGGGGCGACTCATTCGCGGTTGGTTGCGGTTTGGGGGCGTTGAATTGGCGGCCTCAGGGCAGCAAATGGCAGCGGTCACGTGGTCAGCACGGGCCCTTCAGAGGTAGGGGCGAGTTTAATGGAGCCTTACCCCGATGGGCTACTGCGCCGGCTGCTTGGCTCTCACTCCCAGCTCCCTATCCGGAGCTGGGAGTGAGGGCCTAAAGAATATGTCTTCTTTATGTATTTATTTTGTTTTGATTATGGATGTTTTTACTGTAATCTGCTTTGAGCTATATTTGGCATCAGTGTACTATAAGAATGTGTAAATAAATGAATTACAGTTGGCAGTGTGGCCAGTCCTTTATAAGGCAAGCCTTCCCCAGCATTATTCTATCCCCCTTATATTGGTTCCCAAGAACAAGTTGGGGAAGTGCCAGCTGATTCACATGTCATCCCTGAGGGTAGTATTATGAATCATTTTATTCTCCTAGAAGAGTGTTTGGTGCAGTATGCATCACTTAGACCTGTTGAGGTAGGCTAGTCAGGGCCTGCTTATTGCCAAGGCAGACAGTCAGCCTTCTGTCCACCTGGTCAGTTATCATATTTTACATTTTCTGATTTAAGGGAGGCTCTTTCTATGACAAGTGTATGCCCATAGGCTGTTCAATCTCATGCTTTTTTAAGATGTTCAGCTCATTTGTCTACTGGGTGGTTGCACAGTGGGTAGGAGCATTCAAGATAGTCTGGTATGTGTGCAACTTCCTGTTTGTGTGGCTGGGTGGACTACAACATGTATATGTTTGCTTTAGATTTTTCACAAGCTAGGACAGGACTTTATGGATGGGAATTAGGATTTAGCAGCAGCCAGTAGGATGCCAAACATTGTCTTCTTCAAAATAGAACTGGATTCCATCCACATGGTCGCCAGGTTGCCCAAAGACAACTTGGCTCAGTTGAACACACTGGTCCGTGGGATTCATTAGGCTAAGAAGGTGGCTCTGAAACAGATGTGATCCCTAATTGGGAACCTGGCATTCACATCCAGGGTAATGCTGATGATCATGCTTTCCTGCGGTGCACAGCACTGACTAGGGGGGGTGTGCGGGAAATTGTTTCCTCTGCAAGGATATCTAGCAGCAGTTTCTTCAGGTATTTAATGGTTTTTATGTATGGCTTATCCCTCCAGTACACAGTGTCAACCTGCAGCTTTACTCTGATGCTGCAGAAGTGTTGGGGTCTGGTCTCCATTTCCAGGGGGCCCAGTGCATGGCCTCCTGGCCTCCAGACTGGGGGCAGCAAGTTATCACCTGGACCACCACCTTCTTATAACTTTCCCAATGTAGTAGCCTTGCAGATTTGGACTAACCACTTGAGAGAAAGGAAGGTGGTGTTCTGATGCATAAACCTTTGTTGTGGTGGAGGTAATCAACTGCCAGTCTTCCAAAAGCCTACAGGTGGACAAGCTCTCACAAGAGTTCTTCCTCACATATTCTGTGGCAAAATGTGGCAGTGAGAGGGGGCTGATGACGTCAGCGGAGCGAGTAGCAGCCTAGCTCTTAGCTCCAGACCGATCCGAGCGGAATCGCTCTCGTTTGTGGCCATCCAGGACTCGTTTTGCTCGGCAAACGGCTCATACTTGCTGCTGAAGCTTACCCCATGTCAACCAGGAAAAAAGGTCCGGATTTCCAAAAATATTCCTATCAGAAATTGGATCGGGAGGCTCGCTTCGAGAATTCCAAGTTGGCGGCCGCCACGAGAAATGAATCTGAGGGAGAAGCTGAGGATTTGCAAGCAGGGCCCGATTCTGAAATCCCCACTAGGGGTGAGTTTAAAATGTGGTTCAAAGAACTGAGGCATGATTTACAGAACTTTAAAGCTGAAATCAGGGAGGTGGTGGGCGACTTGAGGGAGGAAGTGAGTGATAAGGGACGCCGCATCTTTGAATATGAAACTTTAACAGAAGGCCATGCAGAATCACTTAAAACCCTCAAAAAAGAAAATACAGCGCTGGCTCAGGAAATGCAGCAGCTCTCAGTCAAGTTAGAAGACTTAGAAAATAGAAGCCGCAGGGTTTAGAGGGATACCAGAGACACCGGACTACTCTGATTGCAAGTGATTACTAACCTGTGTACAACCGCGCTGCAAGCGCAAAGTGATGGCGCCTCTGGGGACAATAATCAACCTCCAACAGTGAAAGTTGAGAGAGCGCACAGGGCTTGGGGGCCCAAACAGACTAATAAAGTTAAAGATGTCATAGCATGCTTTCATGAATACGCAGTAAAGGAGCAAATCCTAACGCTGGCACGCAAACAGGGGAAGTTCATTCTGGATGGCCACGAGATCTTGGTTTATGCGGATATCTCTCCCCTTACCCTTAAAAAGTGATTGGAGATGAGACCGGTCACGGCGCTTCTAACTAAAGAAAACATCCACTATAGGTGGCTGTTCCCTTTTGGGATCAGCTTCTCTATCCAAGGCAAAACTTATCAGGCTCAGTCCTTAAAGGAGGCAGCACGATGTCTTCAGGAAGCTGGCCTCAAGTTGCCTGATTCCCAGGCCCCGGCTTCGCCCTCTACAGCACCGAGGGAGGAACCTCGATGGCAACGTATAGGCAAAGGCGGCAAAAGACTGTGATGTACTCTGGATCCAGAACCAAACCCGACGGAGCCTACCTGAAATTCTTTTTTTTTTTTTATGACATTAGACAGCGTTTCCTCCGCTTTTATGAACAGCTATATCAGGGTGACACTACTATTGCCAATCCAGATATTAAGGCCTTTTTGCAGGATATTACATTGCCATGCTTGCTGGAGGGGCAAAGGGATTGTTTAGATGCAGAAATCTCGGAGGCGGAAGTCTCCTATGCCATTAAACAATTGAAGGCGAACAAATCCCCGGGGTTGGACGGATTTACGGCCAGATTTTATCAAAGTTTTGTGGGAGAACTGTCGGGTTCCCTGTGTAGGATGTTTAACGCCCTAAGGAACGAGAGTCAGCTGGCCCCTAATTCAAATATTGCTGGTATCACCATAATAGCGAAGCCGGGCCGGGATCCCACAATCTGTGGATCGTACAGGCCGATTTCACTTTTAAATATTGATCTCAAGTTGCTGGCAAAAATTTTAGCTGGAAGGCTTAATCAGTATATAGCTGGGTTGATTCATTCAGATCAAGCTGGCTTTATACCAGGGCGCATGGCATCTGACAATGTGCGGAAGATCTTGGACTCATTATGGTGGGTCAAGCGAAATAGGTCCCCATTTCTTTTGATGGCCATGGACGCTGAAAAAGCTTTCGATTTGGTGCACTGGCCATTTCTTTTTCAAGTGTTAGAGAAGATGGGCATTGGTCATTTTTTTGTAAATTGGATTCAAACCCTGTACACCTCCCCTAAAGCCTGCATCAAGGTTAATGGTGGGTACTCCCCATACTTTGCTGTAGGTCGAGGGACGAGACAGGGGTGTCCCCTTTCACCCTTATTATTTGCTATTTTTATTGAACCCCTGGCTCAGAAAATTAGGAGCTCACCTGATGTGTCTGGTATTCAGGTGGGGGAGTTGTCGACAAAATTGGTTATGTTTGCTGATGATGTGATTCTACTGCTCACCAATCCCACACAATCTCTGCCAGCTGTGGTAAACATAATAAACTCGTATAGTCGAGTATCTGGTTAGTCCATTAATTGGGACAAAACTGAAATTTTAAATATTTCAGTTATGGAGGCCCAAGTCCGTGATCTCAAGGCGGCATATCCTTTTCGGTGGGCAAAGGATAAGATAAAATATTTGGGTATATATATTGGGGTGCGCACAGATATTTTTACTCTCAATTACCCTCCGCTTTTAGCGAAAATTTATAAAGAGCTAGAAGAGTGGAGTCGATATCATATTTCTTGGTTAGGTAGGATAGCTACCATTAAAATGAATGTGCTCCCCAGGCTCTGTTATTTGTTTCAGACTCTCCCAGTTTCTATCCCTTTGCCCATCTTGGAGAAGTGGCAACGTCGTTTTTTGAAATATATTTGGCAGGGTAAACAGCCTAGGGTGGCCCGTAGAGTGTTTTGTCCAAAACTTCATGGGGGCTTGGCTGTACCTAATTTGATATGGTACTATGCAGCGGCGCAGCTAAGAGGGGTAGCAGATTGGCACAGCAAGGGGAAGGGAAAACAATGGATAGAATTTGAACAGCGAGTGGTGGGGATCCGTCCCCTGTCGGCTTTGGTTTGGCGACCATGGACAGAGTGGCCTAAGCAAACAGATATCCCACCTCCAGTATATAACACCCTGCAGATTTGGAAAATATGGAGAAGGGTACTGATTGGCAAACGAGTAGGATCAATTAATGCTTCCCCATTTTTTCACAGGGATTTCTTGAAGGGCCGGGCTCATTGGGACTTTAAAGCGTGGCTCCAGAAAGGCATTTGCACTTGTGAGCAACTATGGGAAAATAATGGGTGGGTGCCCTTTGAGGCTTTACAAGCCCGTTTTGGATTGGATATAGGGGAAAGCTATCGATATCTGCAACTCCGGAGTTATGGTTTACATTTTGGACTGCAGCAGGAGTTACAAGCCCCGGTCTCCTTGTTTGAAGTCTATTGTAAGGAGGTTGATAAGGTTCCGCATCTCTTGTCTAAGATCTATAAATTGTTAAATGGTGACCTTAAATCTACCCCGGTATATATTAAAGCATGGGAGAGAGATATTGGGGAGGCCCTAGATGAAGATTTTTGGGAAGAGACTTACTCCACCTTGGGGAAAGGTCTAATTTATCTTTGTTAGACAAAATATTTAGAACATAAGAAAAGTGGTATTTTAGTTCAATTAGATGTCAAATCAGCATTTGATATACTATCTTGCATATTAAATTGCTGAGGATTGTCAGATTGGGATTAGAGTATTAGTATTGAAATGATTTTATTCTTTTTTTACATGACAGATCTCAACAGGTTTACATTAAAACTGATCATACTAAGTAGTATTCCAATGAATGGGGATTCGTTCAGGGGTCTGCCTTATAAGCAGTGCTTTTTTTTTTTTAAATTTTTTATTTATGCTGATTTTAACAATCTTACATAGAAGAAAATAAACAAATAATTACAGATTTTCCATATTATTATATCAAGAAAATCTGTAATTATTTGTTTATTTTCTTCTATGTAAGATTGTTAAAATCAGCAGTGCTTTTTAATATATTTTTGCAGCTACTAGCAGCAGAATTATTAGCTTTGTCTGTAATTTTTAGAATTTATGCTGATGATGTGCAATTTTATTTACCAAATGAGATGATAGGAGAGTTTCCTAAGGCTGCTTTTAATGATTTTTGGAACACAAATTGTTGGTTTAGGGATAATAATTTGATACTAAATGTTGC
Source organism: Rhinatrema bivittatum (assembly GCF_901001135.1). Lineage (NCBI taxonomy): Eukaryota > Metazoa > Chordata > Amphibia > Gymnophiona > Rhinatrematidae > Rhinatrema > Rhinatrema bivittatum. The sequence continues at coordinate 379,617,355 of NC_042618.1, forward strand.
AAAAAATATTTTATGCTTAGGGTCTTTACCTGTGCCAAATGATTTAGGCTTATTTAGCCCGGACAAGAATAAATTACATTTATGCTCTGAGGCTAGGAATCTAGGCATGGTGTTGGATTCAAGGTGGACTTTAATGGCACAAGTAAAGAAAGTGTTTAAGGTAACCTTTTTTAAATTGCATTTATTGCATCCCTTGAAGCAAAGTCTCCATTTGTCAGAATATAGATTAGTCACTCAATCCATAGTGTGTGCCCATCTTGATTACTGTAATTCATTATATGGTGGATTACCTAAATTTCTTCTATATATATTGCAGCTCATTCAAAATGCTGCTATTAGGTTCATTTTTTACTTAAAATATGGTAATAATATTTTTCCTCATTTGGTAAAATTGCATTGGCTCCCAATAAAGCAGAGGGTAAAATTTAAAAGGTTCTCTCAACCTAGCTTGATGGACTCTCTACCTGGGTACCATCAAGCTAGGTTGAGAGAACATTGCCCAAATCTCATCTTGGAGTGAGTTTCCTCACTCCGAAGGCCAGCAAATCTTCACAAGAGACCACTGTTCTGTTCGTAGGTGTCACGTAGAATGTCAAAGTGGCCCCTAACCCCCTACACTCATACCTAATCACCACCTCGAGTTACTGGGTGGGCCTACCATAGGGATACAAATACCTACCTATGGGCCATGATATTATGGCCAGTCTCTCTCTCTTTCTCTCTCTCTCTCTCTCTCCTGTGTGTCTAGGATGGTCCCCTGGTGGTTGAATGAAGGAAATACAACAGGTCTGGCACTTATTGCAGAATCTGAAAATGGTATTGCTAAAATACACCCCTTTTGCTATCGCATGCGGTACTTACCGCATTTTGATAAATCCACCCCTTAATGAGAGAGTAACATCCCCAAAGGCTATAACATACTTTAAAAAAAAATGTATACTTTATTTGGTTTAATAAATCAAACAATTCATACAACCAAAAAAAAAGAGAATTATAAATACATTACATTAAGGTATATTAGTCTCAAAAAGAAAACAAAAACCTATAATATGTAATATTTTGAAGTAAAACAACATAATTACTAGCCTACGTCAAGGGGACCCCAAAAAAGAGGTAAGAGGTAAAATGTAATTTATGTAGATAATACCCCAATGGTAAATAACCTACCTAGAACTAATTGACTTATCTTTCAAGAAGGTATCAAGGTGCTCAGGGTCAGAAAAAAAGCAAATGTTGCTTACCTGTAACAGGTGTTCTCACAGGACAGCAGGATGTTAGTCCTCACATATGGGTGACATCACAGGATGGAGCCCAATCACGGAACACTTTTTTCAAAGTTTCTAGAACTTTGGCTGGCACCTACTGGGCATGCCCAGCATGGTACTAAACCTGCAGCCAGCAGGGGTCCCCCTTCAGTCTTGTTTAAAGCTACAGGAAGTGCCGAAAAATAAAATAAGAAAACGTTACGAACCCAACACCGCGGGGTAGCGGGCGGGTTTAATGAGGACTAACATCCTGTTGTCCTGTGAGAACACCTGTTACAGGTAAGCAACATTTGCTTTCTCACAGGACAAGCAGGATGGTACTCCTCACATATTTTATTTATTTATTTATTTAAGCATTTTTATATACCGAGCTGCATTGGGAACATCACCTCGGTTTACAGCAGCAAAAGGCTTTACAGATGGGTGAGTACCGAGCTGAGTATGTCCGAGAAATGCACCAAATGAACCCAAGATGTGCAATAGGCACAAGGACTGGGGTGGAATTTGGTAGAGGGCATCCTGAACCCTAACGGGCAGGCGCAAGGGTGTTGGTATGTCAAGTTGTAAAAAGGTTGCGCAAGACAGACTGGCTGAAGATGGAATCTTGTCTTCCGGCCTTGTCTAAGCAATAATGAGCTGTAAAGGTATGGAGAGAACTCCAGGTAGCAGTGTGGAAATTGGATGACTTCAGAGGCATTTGAAAGCTGCCAAAACCAACGTTGACAAGGCAAAGAAATGGACAGCATTGCGGTTTCTGGAGTTTATTGTGCAATGTGATTTGTGTGAATCTCTACCAACCGTGTTGCTGTTTTTCAGATCTTTTTGACTATTTGTGTGTCTGTTGCATTATGTAAAAGAAGTTTTTCCAAATTGAAACTGATAATAAAAATTCTTATGCTTGACCATGAGTCAGACAAGATTGACACATCTGGCTTTACTTTCAATTAAACATGAATATGCAAAGGAAGTGAATTTTGATGAGTTTATCAATTGATTTGCTGAGATTTGGGGTTTTTTTGTGCTTTTTGTATAAAGTAAAATGTAATAATACTTGTTCACTGCACTTGGAGGATTATATGGAGGAGGCTGGGGTTTGGGGATTAATATTATAAAATCAAAACAATTCAGCAAATTTGGGTTCATGGAGACTCTTGCTTTTGGATGGATGTAAAAGATATTTTCATTGTGCCTTCTATTTGTACTGTTACTGGCTTTCAATAAAAAGTTTTAACATAAATGTCCTGCCTTTTTCTTATTTCCAATTTATGACAGTTCTGTACTTAGTGTGGTATTTAAAAATCTACTTCCAAACATATTTTTCTGTGTGTTTAAAATTTAAAATGATATATTTGGTGGGTGCCAAAGGAAGTATTTGCCCCAGGTGCCAATACTTTAGGTAAGCCACCCAAATAAAGAAACAGCAGAGCAGGGGTCCCCAATCTCAGTCCTTGAAGACCACAATTCAGCTGGTATTTCAGGACTTTCACTATGAATATGCATGAGATTTTTGCATACAATGAAGACAGAACATACAAATAGATCTCATGTATATTCAACATGGCAATCCTGAAAATGCAATTGGATTGGGACCCCTGTATCAAAGTAACAGAGAACTTGCAATGACCACATTTTTTCATAAACAGGTTTTCACTGCAGAGGATTTATGCTTCATGCATGTGGTGTACACTTCAAGCCACGTCATAATTTCTAAAGATTTATTCCATGGGCAAAGAATGGAAGAAGTCCTTTTGAAAGTAGATCTCTGAGTGGCTTCAGTTAGATAAGCTGTATTCAGATTTCTGAAGCACGTGATTTCTAGAAACCTGGATACACTGGCTCATTATCACTTCACAGGAACTAGAAAAAGTGAAAGAAATGTTGTTGCTGTTACAGGATTTCCCCAGGAGTCACAGCACTTATATATGCTTCTACTATCACACTTGGTAGGAAGCTAAATAAAAGCTGAAATAAACAAGCCCAGTAAAACTTCAAGGTATTTTCATGGTATGTTCTAATACTCCTTATCTGTGTTTGACATAAAATCAAAGACCCCCACAAAGAATGACTAAAAACATATGAGAGATACACATCACCAGAGCAGGCTCTAGCTTTTTAACCTATATTAATATTTAGTGCATGCTATTCACCTGTAAAGAAGGACCATCACATACTTTTTTGGTAAGACTATCATTGTGAAGTGCACACTACAAAAACTTATTATAAATCAGACTGCAGTTTTGAAAACACTTTTAGAAAAATAAATATGAGCTTGCAGTTAACTCGCCAGCGTTTAATGCTTTCACAAGAATGTGCAAAAAACATCAAAATTGCTTATCTCAATTTTACAAATTCCTACATAACTTGTAAACATATACAGTCTTTAATACTTTAGCAATGGTATGGCAAATGATGTGAATGAAGATCTAGATGGGCATATGCAAGAATGTAATGGTGCAATTTACAAAATTACAGAAAATGTAATACTGTGTGAATTATAATTCAGAGTGATACATAGAACAATTGTTTCTCCTGTGCAAGCCCACTTGATAGGTATATCTGGTGTAAGAAATGTAAATTTTTGCCTGCCACTCCTAGTACATTGCCTGTGGGAATGTCCTAAAATCTCAGAATTTTGAGAAGAGGTAAAAAGGTCTTTGTCCATCATGATCAATAAGTTGATACCACTTAGTTATACATTTCCACTCTTGGAACATGCTTCTGAGAACCAAGTGTTTGGGATGGATCATAAACTGTTCTTGCTTAAGGCGTGTCTCATAACGAAATGTTGCATATCATTAGATGGTTAGAAGAGTCACTGTAAAACAAGAAGATGTGGCATGCTCGTCTTTTAGATATGACGACTATGGAATACCACACAGCAGTTCTGAAGACTCATAAAGTCAAAGCTCTGTACAGTAAAGTTTGGGAAGCTCACTTTTGCCAGACAATAGACAAGAATATGCTTTCTCTTGATTGTCATCTTTGTTATAACATACTCAACTTTCTATCCATTTTTTTTGTAACTTTTTCTCAGTACCTGGATGTAAGAAGAAGGGGGAGGGTGGGAGAAGTGGGTGTCAGCAAAATTGTAAAATTGTGATTTGTGTGATCTTTCTTTTATATCTGTACTATTGCAGTTCTGAATAAAACGTTAATAAATATAGTTTTTAAAAATGTAAAAATATATATTTTTAGCATGGGGCTATGATAGTGGGAACTTAGCTCCTGATGTTACTGTAGTAATGCAGTTCAACAGATGGAGGTTTTCATTTTTGTCAAAGGACCACAGCCTTTATTCTAGCTGGAAATCTTGGCAGTAAAGTCTGACTCTCTGATGTTGAACCAAGGACTCTACCTCTGAGCAAAAGGTGCATCACCCTATCTATTTCATAGAAACACAACATGGCAGTAGATAAAGGCCATATGGCCCATCCAGTCTGCCCAGTCACATCACCTGCTCATCTTTACAATCCTTTCCCTCAGAGATCCTCTGTGCTTGTTCCTGGCATTTTGATGCTGTCCTCATCGCCACAATCTCTACTGAGAGGCTGTTCCACGTGTCCACATGTCCTTAGATTATTTCTGAGTCTACCCCCTTTCATCCTCATCCCATGTTCCCTCTGGGAACTCTCTGAATTTGGCCCAGAGAATTTGAAATTCTAAAATAATTGCTGTGTCTCCAGGCCAACACCAAAACTCTGGGTTTGGCAGAGAAGTGCCTGTGCAGGCCCTAGAAGAGGAAATTATCAGTACCCAGTACGCAGTACGCAGGCATAAGAGGAAGAGTATGGGCCATGTAGGCAGCCAGGAAGAAAGAAGACATGTTTCATCGGCTCATACAACCAGAATAAGGTGCCGCAGCTGTGTCGGCCCATGGAACCAAAAGAAGTACTACGATTCTTCTTGTAGCTGCGCCACAGGAGACATCTCACCTTTTTATGGAGGCCGCTCCGAAGCCAGGGCCTCGCTTGAGCAAGTGTCTGGATCCTGCTCCACGGCCTGGGAGGCCTTTGGTGTTGTTCGGGGCCTACTCGAGGCCTGCTCACTGCAGCCTGGATGCTCTGGTGTGAGCCACCCCTTCTCCTAAGGGGCGGGCTCGCGGATCCTCTCCACTCTTATAGAGCCAGTGAGGGACGGCCCATCTGGACTCCTCCCAGGGAGTTGCCTGCTCCCGGGCTATAAACGCTTTGTTCCAGCACTCATGCTTTTCCTTGCATTGGAGTTACACGATTCTGGATGTCTCCTCTTCCAGTGCTCCGAAGGGCCTTCATTGTTTGTTTCAGCTTGGTGTCCGGTGTCTTGCACGTCCTGATGTTCCTTGATGTTTGTTCCTGATTCTGATGTTTTAATCTTGCTTCAGACTGCCGGTGTGCAGCAACCTGCTTCAGACTGCCAGTGTGCAGTACCTTACCCCAGGACTGCTTTGTGCAGCATTATTCCTTTCCTGCGCTGGTTCCGCTCCTGCGGATGTGGGACAGGGTGGTCCGTGACCAAACCAGTGGTACTGGCTGTGTAGGGTGCCCTGAGGGACAGTGCCAATGTCTGAACCTTCCACGCTTCTGAGTCTACGTCTACAGTTCCTGCGTCCTTGTCTTCAGTTCCTGTGCTGGTCCCGCTCCTTCGTGTGTAGGACAGGGTGGTCCATGACCAGACCAGTGGTACTGGATGTGTAGGGTGCCCTGAGAGACCGTGCCAATGTGTCAACCTTCCACGTCCCTACTTGTTTCAGAGTCTACGTCTACAGTACCTTGCTTCAGAGTCTACTTCTAGTCTATGGTTCTCGAGTCTTCGTCTATTGTTGAACCTTCGTCTGCCCACGCCCTGAGTCTGGCCTGCTGCCTTTTGCTATCCCAGCGGCAGGTCCGAAAGGGCCGGGAATGGTCGGAGAACTGTTCATCACCAACACTCCACAGTTGGTTCCAGAGGCATGCAGGTCCGGCTGGGGTCGGGCTGTCTCTCGCCACCCACGCTACACCTACCCTTGGCACGGGATTGTGCCAGGGGCCCAAGGGCACACTCCCTCTAAGGGGGACCGCTCTCCCAGCGCTCCCCGTAACAAGAAGGTGCAGAGTCAATGTTGGCCTATGAGGCTGAAAAAGAAGGAGGAGTCCTAACTTCCATATGGACTTGAAGAAGGAAGCTGCTATAGCTGGTTGGTTCAGAGCAGAAGAGAAAGAATGAGTGAACATACGTGAGTGTGTGTGTGAGAGAAAATGTAAGTGGGTATGTAAGAGTGTGAATGTGCATGGGAATGTGAGTGGGCATGTATGTGTGAGGGAGTGTGAGAGAAGTGAATGTATGAGAAGGGGAATGTGTGTGAGGGAAAATGAGCATATGAGTGAGAGTATGTGATAATGAGCATGCAAATGTATGACAGAGTTTGAAAGTGAACATGTGAGTGTGTTAGAGTGGAGAAAGTTTGTGTGCATAGTTCCCACCCTCCCTCACCACTAATTGATGACATTCTCAAGGTAACTCAAGATAAAAAAATTCCCAGGTAGGCCCCTCATTCTAGAGCCTCCTTTCTGTTGAAAAAGGCCTACCTCCTGTGCATTTATTCCATAGGGAATTTAAATGTCTCTATCATATCTCTCCTTTCCCTACTTTCTTCTTAGATATACATATTTAGATCTTTATCCCTATATATTTTCTGATGAAGACCATTGAGTATTTTAGTAGCTGCCCCCTGGATCAGTTTATATCCATTTGAAGGTATGATCTCCAGAAATATACAGAATACTCCAAATGAGATCACACCTCCTTTTTCCTGCTGGCTATGCATCCAAGCATCCTTTTGGCTTTTGTCATTCACTACTATCTGTTTCTAAAGCATACATTGTTGGCGTTCGACAAATCTACTTTCTTTAAATCTGTAAAACAAATATTGTTGTTTTGGGCTTTCATCCTCCTTTTACTATTTCTGATTCATTACAGCTTTTTGGTGTCACCATTCCAGTCTCTTCATCTGTTTGTGATCTGGGTGTGATTCTGGTCTCTAATCTCTCCAGACTTCTTCAGATCAAATACTTTGCACAAACTCCTTTTTCAAACTTAGAATACTTAGGCATTTAAAACCCATTTTACAACCTGACAACTTCCATAGTGCATTTCATAATCTTCTCTTTCCATCTATTGATTATTGCAACTCTTTTTATGCTGGGGCTTACACAAAATTCTCTTGCTGTTACAGCAGTTCTAGATTTAGGAATAGGCAATGTAGGCAACTGCCTCCGACACCAAATTATTATAGGCACCAGAGTTGCTGCTGCTGCCTAAGTCTAAATTCAACTCTTCTCTTTCAGTGCTGGCTCCAATGGTAACAGGAACAAAATATGAGTAAAAGGCAGCGCAAGGCCTTCCAAAACCTTTTTGCACTTATAGTATACTGCAGCACTCCACCCTTCACATGGATTTCCCTGGTAACAGGAAGTCCGCATAGGAGGAGAAAGTGGAGCACATGATCAGTTTGCCGGTGCACAAGGCTATGCAAGGCCCTGCACTGCCTTTTCTCATATTTTGTTCCGCGGCCATCGGAGCCAATGCTGTCACTGCAAGGTGAAGAGGGGTGGGGAGAAGAGATTGTACTATCTCTCCCTCCTTGCCCCCCACAGGGAGGAGGGAGAGGATAATTCCCCCTTCCCCCATTGCCTATGGGCACATATTGGATTAATCCAACCATAGATAACAGATATTGTATCTATCTGTAATTGATATTTTTCTTATCACATACACAACTGTTTATTGGAGCTGGACATCTTGTGAGAAAAAAATGTTTTTTTCCCCCTTGTAATAGCATTGAAAAATACTGTTTGGGGAGCGTCCAAGGAAAAAAGGCAACATAGAAAAATTTTAAGAATAAGAATATTAATGAAGAAAAAAACACAGAGATAGGGTACATGACCATACAGATGCTCAGATGAAGAAAGACTAAAGGGGTTCACAAGGCAATGCCTGCAAGGGAATTCCCACTCATGTTTAGTAGAGCAAAGCTCTATGAGTTTAAAGAGAATGGTCCATTTTACTCCGTTGGATGATGTTACCCTCATGTCAACGCTAATTCAGCCCTGCTTATTGATGGAGAAACAGTAAGAAGTCTTCTCAAGACATCTGTAGCAAAGTATGAGAAATGGAACTTTGAATTATGCCCTTTAGACCATTTTTTTTTATTATTGACAATTTTTATTAATTAAAATAAACATATTCAACAAACAGTGTCAACTGATCATATTAATACATGGAAAGCATCAGTTCCAGCGTTCATAATTAGAAATGCTACTAGACAGATACATACAATGGATTCTGTTCATCCAGAACCTACCTCCTCATGTATGCTACCCTCCCGTCTCATGAGCCCACCCCCACCCCTTCCCTTCCCATCCCATCGTTATCCCTTCCCCCTACCCTTCCTCCCCCCCATCTCTATCCAACATCCTCGCCAAACTTGAGTGAGATTGCTTCTCTAGAACCAGTTTAGTTCTGAAAGAGCGGCTTTAGACAAGCCCAGATCCTATGAAATTTAGGGAGCGTGTCCCTCCGAACCGCCATCAAGTTTTCCTTTAGACCAATTTAAGTGTCATGTTCAGTATTTTGGGAGGAAACTCCAAAACTGCCCCTGAAATTGGGATGACATATGGAAACACACATCAAATAATTTCATCAGTAGAGTCACAGATTTATTGGAAAAGGAGACCTCATCTTAAGTTATAATCATTGGTCATACGAATGTGTTTTTTTTAAAAGGAGTTTTAAGTTAAGTTCTCATACTTTCTATTCTTCTATAAAAAACTGCATACAAAAAATTTCTTTAAAAAAAACAAAACACATTCGTATGATCAATGATTATAGCTTAAAAGGAGGTCTGGAAAAGACCACTTCTTCTTCTAATAAGTAGACATTACCTTCTTTTATATGATGGTCATATATGTTTGTTTCATAATGATGAATCTATGAAGTACTGGTGAATTTTGAATTCCATTATTAGTAATAATATGAGACAACAGTATACTAGCAGAATGCCAAGACTACATCAATGAAAACAACATACTTCACCCAGATCAACGCGACTTCCGTAAAGGACATAGTACAGAATCTCTTTTACTCTCATCCTTTGACTCCATAATTCGAGGTTGTGACTCTAATGTAGATTACATTTTAATATTTCTTGTTATCTCAGCAGCCTGCACTTTGTATAGGTGGTATAGAAAAGCTTTTACACAAACAAATAAATAGAACAGAAAGGACCAATAGAAGGAAGACATTTAGTAATTATTATGTTTTATTTATTTATTCATTCATTTTTACATACCGTCATTCGGTTCAGCCATCATAACTGTTTACAAAGTCAAACAAAAACAGATAAATTATACATAGTTACAAAAAAGTAACAATGGGGGGGGGGGAGTCAAATCACTCATGCTGTAAAGCATATTCATTTCTGCACACCATTTTTTTTAGCATACTCCAATTTTAGTAGTTCAATCAACAAAAATAGTATACTATAGAAAATATGTAACTTATAATTCCATTGAAATTAATGAATGATCCATAGTCAAATCTTGAGAGTCAGGATGCTTGCACTATTACAAATAAAGTGAAACAGGATAAAACATAAAACATGCATGCTATAAGCAGTTTCTTTTCTTTTTTTTTTTTGTGGCTTGACAATTTCCTGCAGCTCCTATGCGCTTCCAGCTCCATGGAAACTGGCATGGACTATGATGTCTTGAGACTTCATTTGCAACTACCCAGGGTATTTCCCCTATTTTAGACCACTAGGAGTCACTGTTTTCCAAAGAGTGGAACTCCTTCCCCCCAGGGGCTTTGAACACTGCCTCTCTGACATCCCTGACACTTGCCAGCCCAAGGAGCAGGGGCCTAGCTTAGCAACTGAGCCAAGGTCTTCTGCATGGCAATGCACAGCACTTGCTGCTTGAGCCACTAGATCAGTCCCACTAAAAGCAGTTTTATATTTTGTTTGCTCTTTATGTACTTTAAGAGTTTGATGCAATAAAAATATCACAGTTGGGCTTTGACATGGCAGACAGTGTCTCTTAAAAATGTTTTTTTGACCACTAAATTGAATTAGAGATAATGAGAGAGAACTATAGTAAATGGATTATCCTTCTGCTCAGTTCCTAATGGATGCCATTAGCAAGTATTTCTGTGCAACAAAGTGCAAAATTAGCTCTTCCCATGTCTAGTGCATGGATATTTTTAAACATAAAACTGAAGAAAAGAAGTACAAAAATACCTTCATCAATTTGAAAGCTGTATATATATGCATGCACATGCATATATGTGTATATATTTAATATATAATCACATACTCATACAGAAGCACATAAGAAATTGCCATACTGGGTCAGACTGAGGGTCCAGCAAGCCGAGCATCCTGTTTCCAACAATGGCCAATCCAGAATACAAATACTTGGCAAGTAGCCAAACATTAAATAGATTTCATGCTACTAATGCTGATATTGACTAATAGCAGTTTATGGATTTCTCCTCTATGAACTTGTCCAAACGTTTTTTAAACTCAGATAACTGCTTTAACCATATCCTCTGGCAATGAATACATAGATATAGATACAAATAATCTCAACAAGGGCACTTCAATAACTGCCTCAGTCACGTATATAAAGAAGCAAATTGTTTTTCATCTTACTTTCTTAATCTTGACAGGATCAGGAAATATGATAAAAGACTCTAGAAACAGAGGAAAAAAGAACAGAAATATATACTTTGAAATCAACTTGATTTATTCACTATGCACAGTTGGGAATAAATGACAAAGTACCAGATCATGGCAAGAACTTTTATTTTCAGTCACACTGGGGGGTAGTGAGCCCTTGTGCCGCTGTTAAGTTTATGCTATCTAGTGCAAGCACACGATAGGCCTTAACAGACAATAAATCTCTGGAATTTGTTGCCAGAGGATGTGGTTAGTGCAGTTAGTGTAGCTGGGTTCAAAAAAGGCTTGGATAAGTTCTTGGAAGAGAAGTCCATTAACTGCTATTAATCAAGTTTACTTAGGGAATAGCCACTGCTATTAATTGCATCAGTGCATCAGTAGCATGGGATCTTCTAGGTGTTTGGGTAATTGCCAGGTTCTTGTGGCCTGGTTTGGCCTCTGTTGGAAACAGGATGCTGGGCTTGATGGACCCTTGGTCTGACCCAGCATGGCAATTTCTTATGTTCTTATGTTCTTATGACAACATCTGACGCACCACTGGAGTAGGTCTTCTGCCTAGCCAACCACCTCTCCCTCGGGTTGAGCCCTCAGGTCATGGCAGCTGGCAGGGACTTTCCTGTCATGATCCAATAGTGGTGACAGAAGCTAGACAGGTGGCCAAGCTGAACAAGAATGGAGACTGGTCTGAGGGTGAGATGAGAAATGCAGGGACAAACACCAGGGCAGACAAGGGCAATGGAGAGTGGACTCCAGGAGCAAAGCAGGAATACACTGGGCAACTGGAACTGTAAAAGAAAACAGGAGACCTATGCTAAGGCACTGGGTAGTAGGTCTGAGCATCCCTTTATACAAGGCAGGATGTGATGTCATCTGAGCATTATCACAGAAAGTCCTGCCAGTAGGACCTATAAAACTGCTCAAGAGCTGCAGGAAGTTCAGTCATGTTCCTTGGATGCAGAATAGTGCTGGAGGTGTTTCAGACTAGAGGTGAGGGGTGATACATTCACATTCATTCCTTAATTTCTTATTTTTATGATCTATTTTTATTCTATTCCTTTTTCTACATCAACTTCGACCTCGGTTTTTATAAGCTGCCTGTCTGCCAGTAAAGAAAACCACCGCCAAGTCTTCATAACTTTGCGGTCTGCCAGTAATGAAAATGGCCGCTGATAAACTTGGGGGCCATTTTCATTACTGGCAGATAGGCAGCCACGGCGGGTCACGCTAGGAAGGAGGCGCTAAGGTAGCGTGACCCCCTAATTTAAATATTGCATGGCGCTCCCCACCAACCAGCTAGATTTGTGTGCCATAAATTGTGAGGCACACTTATTTAACTAGTCCAAAGAGGGGTGGAGCCAGAGGTATTCCGGGGGTAAGTTCTTGTCTTAACCAGTCAGCATGGATTAACATTGCTAACTGGCTACATTTGACTGCCCGTCTGCCAGTAAAGAAAATGGCCGCCGAGTTTACCGGTGTCGGTCTTCATAACTCGGTGGTCTGCAGAGTTTATTGGGTTTTTTTTACTTTAAAAAAGAAGTACAGAAAAGCAGTTTTTTCTGCTTTTCTGTACTTCTTTTCAATGCGCTCAGCTATTAACGCCTGCTCCAGGCAGGCGTTAATATCTCAGCAATAAATGTGCATCTGAGACGCACATTTATCTTTTTGCATTGGGAGTGAATGAGTAATAGGCTCATTCACATGCATTTGCATGTGATGAGCACTATCTCATTCACTCCATGTTAGACGTGCATTAAATGTTATTGCATTAGGGGATTGATTAGCGCCTATTTTACCCGCATCTAACTGCTCGTTAAGAGGGCGCTCAGCATATTGCATCGGCCCCAGATGGATAACTCTTTTGAAAATCTACTCCTGCATATCCATGCGAAGGCATTTAGTTGTAACATTCTGAGAGGCTTTGATAGTGGTAAACACTATATTCTACTAATGCTTGACCTATCGGCAGCCTTTGACACAGTAAACCATAAAATACTACTAAATAGACTGGAAGAAATCGGATTACACGGCCAAACATTAAAATGGTTCAGTTCATATCTAAAAAACAGGTTTTTCCAAGTTCAGATCAACAACACAGTATCTGAAAAAATTAATCTCAAAACAGGAGTTCCACAGGGATCAGCACTATCTGCGACCCTTTTTAACATATACATGCTGCCATTATGCCATCTACTTGCAGGACTAGGAATTATCCACTACATTTATGCTGATGACATCCAACTAATTCTACCCATAGATGACACTTTAGAGGAAACATTAAACCTAGCCAACATGTACCTAAGCATTATAAAACAACTACTGACACAAATGGAACTTGTAATTAATATTGATAAAACAGAATTTCTACACTTAGAACGAAAAAATTCTGAAATCAGTCAAACCTCAATAATTCTCAAAGACAACCAGAAAATTGAACTAACTGGAAAAGTACGTAACCTGGGAATAATTGTAGACCCTGAAATCAATCTGAAACAACACATATCACTAAAAGTAAAGGAAGGTTATGCAAAGCTCATGGTACTCAGAAAACTTAAACCACTAACTCAAAATGACTTCCAAACAATACTACAGGCACTAATTTTCTCCAGCACAGACTACTGCAATGCCCTTATGCTAGGACTACCTAATACGACATTAAGACCACTGCAAATACTACAGAACACAGCAGCCAGAATACTAACCGGAAAAAGAAAGAGGGACCATATAACTGAAACCCTAGCAGAGTTACATTGGCTACCAATTGAACACAGAATTAAATACAAAACCCTATGTATCATTCACAAACTAATTTATGATGAGAAATCAGATTAGCTAAACACAGCATTACAGGTACACACTCCACACAGGAACCTCCGATCAGCAAATAAAGCACTCCTAACCATTTCATCAGTTAAAACAGCAAGACTGACCCAAGTGAGGGAGAGAGCCCTATCACTAGCAGGACCCATAATCTGGAACACAATGCCTCCAGAGATCAGACTACAAAGTGATCTAAAGACATTCAAGAAAAGTTTAAAAACATGGCTTTTTAAACAAGCATTTTACAAAGAGACGAAAGAATAGAGAGAAATTATTCAGGAAAAGACAGAAAGGCACAGACACACAGTACATAGAACTTTACAATAGATTAGTCTATTAACTCTACACCACAACAAACATAACTATAATACTATGTGTGATAAAACTACCCGTGTAAGTACCTTGGTACAACTGGTCATGAACTACTTCGCTAAATGTCTATGCCTAATGATATATTGTAACCGAACCTTTAACGGCACCTGTTAGAATGAACTATAGTACGCTTTTACCCTCATTAAATATGTGCCTACATGTAAACCGTTGCGATGGTATTTAACTTAGCAACGGTATAGAAAAGGTTTTAAATAAATAAAAAATAAATAACAGGAAAATGAGTACCGAAGGCTTTTCTCTGCACTATTTAAAGAGTATCTGTTTTCCAAGACCTCATTTTCCTAAGGGGTTGTGCTCTGTTTTCAATTTCACATATGTTGGGAGGTTCTTCTAAGAAACTTTTGTTACTGTTATGTTTTCTTTAAAAAAAAAAAATGTAAGTTTGCAGTTTCTGCTTCAAGGACTTTTCATCAGTGGGATGCATTCTCTGAGAGCTGATTGTTTATGAAGAGTCTATTGTACTCTGAAAGATTTAAACAATAAAGTACTTTTGCAAATTCCAAGCTATGTCATGGACTTTTTCAATATTTATCTTATTTTTGTTGATTGCTGGTTCCCCTTTGTATCCAGTTGACTGCTTTCTTCCAGTTCATTCTGTGATGAAAGAATCCAGTGCCTGGTTTAAAAAAAAAACTTTCCTGTAATCATAAATTGTGACAAAACCTTTTATAAGTCAGATGCCTAGGGGCTTTGACATTACCAATCATTTTTATGGTGCTACCACACAACCAAAAAATCAGGCAAGAGGACAGCAGAGATTATGAGGACAAATGATGAATATTCAATTGCCCATACTGGTCTGAAATAGAATTCTTCCATTATTACAGCACTTTAAGAAAAGAGACTATTACTCCCTACTTTCCTGCAATTACTGTTACAATACTTTTAGTTGTAGCAGAAAATAGAGGTCAGACTGGCTGAAAATTGGGAACATGGGCAGAAGATTACTTAATGAGGCATAGTATGGTATATTCAGGAGCTGTACCAATCTAGTGAAAGCTATCACTACTCACTATTTCTCCGGTCAGTCAGCTCTAGGAAAGGTAAATCAGCTAAGTTTCAATATTTAAAAATGCACAGTTTTACATTTTGGGTACAGAAATATGAGAGTGTGATGCTTGAAGGGATAAAGTTACTGATGTCCACAGAACAGGAATGAAATTTCAGGGTAATTATATCCACTGACTTCAAGTTAGCAAAAGTGCAACATGTGTTACGGTCGTGGACCCTTGGGCCGGCTGAGGCGGTGGATGGTATGCTGTGGAGGACAGCACAGAAGAGACTCGGATGAGGTTTCACCACTGGAAGTCCGAGGTCCCCCCAGGAGGAGCCCATAGGGACCCAGACCTCTTGGACTTAGGTGGGATCCTATGTGACCAAGGATCCGGGCTGCAGCCGACGAGATGGAGGAATGACGGCTGGGCCCAGGTGGCTGAAGAGTCTTCACCCTCGGAAGCCCGCGGCTCCCCCGGGAGGAGACCGTGAGAGCCCGAGCCGCTGGGACAGGAGAATCCTCTGAGCCAGCAAGTACCAGATACCTGAGGTGAAGAAGAAGCCGAAGTCGGAGTCCAAGGGCGAAGCCGGGTCAGAGCCAGGAGTCAGAGATCCAAACCAAAGCCAGAGACGAAAGCAGAAGATGGAGTCGTGGGATGGAACCAGGTCGGAAGCCAGAAGTCAGACGCCAATACCAAAACTAAGGGGCGGAAGCTGAAGATGAGTCAGGAAGAAAAGCCGGGTTGGAATTCAGAAGACAGAAGCAATCCAGGGATACAGTAGCAACTAGAGACTCAGACAACTGAGGAACCTCGTTGCAGGGTTTAAATACCCTGCAGCGTCTGACGTCATCCGGGGCGTCCCCAGTAGTTTTCCTGTGCTGGCCCCTTTAAGGCTCCAGTCCCTGGGCGCTCATGCCTAGGGGGCGGGGCCAAGTGTGTCGGGCCGGTGGCATCTCCCTCGCACAGGGAGAGCTGCGGCAGGCCGCGAATCAGGCCTACGTGGCCTCAGGAGCGTCCGTGCGGGCCGGGCCGGCCCGGAGGTAAGAGAAGGGACCGGAGCATGGCCTGGTCCCATAACAACATGGTGGTAGCCAGAGCTTGAGAGATTCAAGGGCGTATAGGGAGAGGCATAACTGCTAGAAAAAGGAAGTAGTTATGCCATTTTAACAATCATTGAAACTTTACATAGAGTGTGTTCAATTCTGGAGACTTTACCTCTGGACAGGTCTGGATCTGCCAATAGGCACACTAGAGCTAGGCCAGCAGAAGATTTGCCACTTCCCAGCTGAGCTGAATCTCACTAGCAGGAAACAGCCCTCTGCTTACTGCTCCAGCTCCTCCTCTCCCGGACAGAGTAAAGGGAACAGGATGGGTGGGGCTGAGACTGGAACAGACATAGCAGAGCAAAGAGACACTGCTCCACAATCCATCCCCTTTCCACCTATCATTCAGTGATAGAAGGGGAGGGGTTCATCTTAAAGCAGACAGAGGGGGATCATTTTGGGGAGGTTAGGAAGGGCTGAGAGGAGAATCATTATAGGATGAGGAGAGGGGATCAGCTGGGGTGTATGTATGTGAGAGGGATTTGGGGTAGGCAGTGTTTGTGTGTGCATGCCAGAATAGATGGTAGGTTGGATAGGGATACAAGGAGGAGCAGAAATGTAGCCCAATAGGAACTCTTACCTCCTTCTCCCCCCTCTCCTCCACTGCAATTTGGTTTCTCCCTCCCTTGATCTCTGATTCAATCTTTCCATCTTCTAAATTCTTGAACCTTCCTTCCTTAAAAACTATCCATCCTCCCCATGATGCCAGATATTCCTTTCTCCCCCTTCCTCAATGCAAGAACCTTCCCTCCCCCCTTACCTGATTCCTGATCCTCCCTGTGAGGTAGTGTATAGGAAACTCCCTCAGTCTACCTTAAAGGACTGGGCACAGCTTCCCTCCCTGGTCCTGGTCCTCCTTAAGATAGAGACCCGCAGGAAGTCCTGAGTAAAGAGAGGAGCCCTTCCCCAGAGCATAAGACCGAAGGCCCTAGAAGAGTTAGACGGGCCCCGGGAGCTGATAGAGTCCCAACATACACCAAGACCTGCTACATCTGAGGTTGGTAAAGACTTCTCTGTTTAAAGACTGTGTATTGCCTGAGGCTAAGGTGAACTGCTGAAGTGCTTTGCTTTTCACTTGCACTGCCTGTTTGGAGTTACCTGAAGTGAAGGTTGCTGCCATTTTGTTTCTAAGTTTAATTTCACAGTAAATAAAGAACACTGAAACAATAGCAGAGTCTGCTTGTGGTTTCCTCTGGCTGTGCCAGGCCACCGACCTCTCGAATTACCACACTTCCTCTATTTTCTTCTTCATCTTCCATCCTTCCTAACCTGAGTTTTTCATCTTCTCCTCCCCACATCCCCAGTATTCTCTCTTTTCCCCCACTCCCCAGTCCTTCTCTTCCCATTCCTTAGTTCTCCTCCCTTTTCTCTCCGTAATCCCCTAACCTTCCTTTCCATTTCCATCCCCATTCCTCTCAGTTTCTCCCCTATCCTTGAGATCTCCTCCCTGTGCTGATATTTGAAAACCCTTTTCCTCAACCAATATAAACAAAATAAATATAGATACAAGTAAGGTTGAAAAACAACTTTATATTTACAATGTAATATAAAAGATGGAAATGTTTGCCAATATAATTCAGGAAACCGTGGGCTGTACATTAGACCTTCTATTGTCCAACTTTTCAGGTGGGTGATAGTCCCACTGGCTCCTGTTTAAAAATGCCATTAGCAAGCCCAACTTTGTTTTATGACTCTACAGAATATGTCCATAAAACAAAACAGCACTGGCTTCAAGACCATCTGGCAATATTTTCAAACCAGGAACCAGTGGTCAGAAATGATTGGGGATTGCTTCTGCCCTTTTCTAGACTGGAGACCATCACAGAAGGGGTAAGCATGTATTTATTTATTTGTTCTTATATACATTGGACTGAAATGAAAAAAAAAACCTAAATTAAATTTCTTTTCCACGCACATCCCTAGAGAAAAGCCTTTTGCAGGGTATCCAGGACTTCTCCACTCTTAGTAGATGCTGCAGCAGATAGCCTCCAATTCATATGAGGTAGAGATGAGGAAGGGGAATCTTCTATAAATACTTCTCTTTTGTGAACTATCCTTATGATGTCTCATTATGTCATAATACACCACTTTTCCCTGTAAATAAGTGTTCTTGCCAGCCCACAATAATTTAGCTTCTTCATATCCCTTGCTGTATTTCATTGGCTTCGACCATGTCGCTAATAAAAGAGGTGCTAATAATCTCCTTTTCCTTATTCTGTATCTTTTAAAGAGATAGTACCTTGTGATGATTACATCCTAGTCACAACTGCTTTGCAGTTAAGATTCAGTGCAAAAAAGTGAAAAATCATGCTTTTGGGGTGCTGAAAGCAGAGGGAACTGACACAGTGGGGACTCAGGGTGGGAGGGAGAGATACTGATGTGCACATACCGGGAGAGAGATCTTAAAGTCATCGTGTCTGATAATTTTATGGTAGAAAAACAGTGTGATAAGGCAATGGCAAGAGCCATTGGAATGCTAGGGTGCAAAAGGAGTGGTATTATCAGTAGAAAAAAAGGTGATAATGCCTTTGTGCAGGGTATTGGTAAGACATCTAGTATATCATGCCCCGTTCTGGAGGCCATACCACCAAAAGTATATAGATAGGATGGAGGCAGTCCAGAGACAGGCTACCAAAATGGTGCAGGATGTATACCAAAAATCATATGAGATGAAACCTAAGAACCTAAATGTGTATATTCTCGAGAAGAGGAGAGATGGAGATTAAGATGGACATTCAAATAACTCAAAGATATAAATAATGGAGAAGAAGCTAATGTTTTTCAGCGGAAAACATTTCCTAGAGGAAGAGGTCAGATATGAGGCTCCAAAGAAGTAGAATCAGGAGTAAAATAAAAAATATTTCTTCACAAAAAAGCTCATGGATCCATGGAATGGCCAGTCAGGATGGTGAGAGAAAAATGGTAATAGAATTCAAGAAACCCTGAAATAAGCACAGATGATCCCTAGTTGAAAAGAAGTGAAGGGGAAACCAGAGATCAATTGGGGTCTATGGTACTGCCCTAGGAATGAAATTGGACAGGCTAGAAGGGCCTAATGGTCCTTATCTGCTGTCATATATTTATGTATTTATTGTATTTATTTATGTAAGGTGTTTTGTATACCGTCATTCGGTTTCACCATCATAACGGTTTACATACATCGGTTTACATAGACATGCAGCAACTTACAGTATCATCATTACAGAGACGTTAATTGTAGAGAAGTTATTTACATCGTTTAGATCTAAAAGTTCATAATAGTTCATTTTGATAGCAACTTATTCCATATACCGAACTATTGAATACGTCAACGTGTTACTTTCTGCAGGAAGGTTTCTTACACACTGTTGTTACTTGGTTGGTGATTTCTACTTTTTTGCATTGTGTTGCGCTTTTTGTATTGTGTACTGTTTGTTTGAGTGATTCTGCGTATGCTCTTGTGAATAGCCAGGTTTTTAATTCTTTTTTGAAAATTTTAATGCTTGGTTGTGTTCTTAATCCAGTTGGTAGTGAATTCCATAGTTTTGGGCTGGCGATAGATATGGCTCTTTCACTTGTAGATTTTAGTCACGTGATTCTTGCATGAGGGATTTTTAGAAGGCCTTTGTTCTTTGATCGAAGTTTCATTTTGGATTGTGAGTTACAATGTATTTGCTTAGCCAGTTGCTTTGTTGTCCCATGATAATATTATGCAGTGTTGTCATTACTTTGTATACTATTCGGTATTTTATCGTAAGCCAGTGTAAAGAGATTAGTATTGATGTGATGTGCTGTTTTTTTGATTGTAGTAGGAAAAGGGTTGGAAGGTTACAGTATTGCAAACAACTCATCAATCATTCTTTCAAGAACAGAAGGGGAGAGGACTAAGGATATGCTTTGTGTGTCATCCATGCTGTCTTTTGATACTTAACTGAATTATTTGTAGTCATGGTATTTCTTGTCTGTCTGCCCCTCTCTCTCTCTCTCTGTATATATATATATATATATATATATCTCAGAATAACACTCCTTCAGGAGTGGGGTACAAGCACATAGTACTTCAACAACTCTTATTATATACTAAACAAATTTTATTTTCTTAGAACAATATTCATACAAAGATAGGATTCACATTTCTCAAACATTAGTTATACAAATCATCAAAAACAATGTTTAATAATGCAATTAAAACATTAATACATACTCAATCATACACCACACTCATAAAATTCTCATTAAATTAATACTATCACAAATATTCAAAAATATTCAAAATGTTTCTTCTAATTATGCTCGCTATTATACCTGTCTCACTTATCCAAAAGAATTTTGTCAGAGACAGAAGTATCCCTCTTACAAAGGGGTTTAACTTTTGTGCCGTCTACTAAACATGATTCCTTTCAGGTAAGGGTGACATTACATAAGTTTATTTGTAAACTTCGAATCACACAATTCTTTGGTAAGATCACACAAAAGACACAGGGTATGTATAGAACTTCAAAATGGGTGCCTCCTGATCCAGTTGACCCGTTAATAGCAGTTTTTGAAAAACTGGTTCTGCGGGACCTTGATCAGTTAGAACATACTTCTATTCATTATAGAGATAACTTGTCCTCCGAAGAAAGAGCAGCTAGTATACGGCTACAACAAGATACATCTATCACGATCCTCCCTGCTGATAAAGGCGGGATAGTGATCTTAGACACGGATGACTATGATTGAGAGGTAGTACGAAAATTATCTGATACGCAATTTTACGTTCCTTTAGACAATGATCCCACAGCCAGTTTACAAGTACAGATTGTAGAGATTCTTGAGAGTGCTCTTCAACAAAGGTTGATTACTAAAAAAAGAGAGTTTTTGTTTGAAGCACATCCATCAATACCTGTTTTTTCTTTTATATAATCCCAAAGATCCATAAGTCACTCAAGTCATCACCTGGTCGCCCGATTGTATCGGGCATTTAATCTGTTTTGGAACCTCTTTCTAAATATGTAGATACTTTTCTTAATCCCCTTATCAAATTGGGTAGATCATACATCAGAGATTCAGCAGATTTTATTATTAAGTTACAGTCCATTCAGGAGGTAGGTGACCAAGCTTTTTTGGCCACCTTGGACGTTACGTCATTGCATACTGTGAAGGCTCACCGCCCGTGCTGCCCTGGGTGCCGCTCTTCTGCCTCTGGCTCGGGCCTTCCGTGAATCCTAGATACCCTTGGAGTCCGTCAGCTGCATGTAACTCCCTGGGTCCGGATCTCAGCTGGCCCTGGCTTTGCTGGGCTTCTGGGTTCCCCTCATATGGAATTGGGGGTGAGACAGCCCCCAATCCCCCAAAGACAACACAGAGAGAGATAGTTTCTTCAAAGCAGTTTATAAAACAATAGAGGGGTGTATTACATTTGCTCCGTCACCTCCCCCATTCGCCTCTGCCTGTCCTTGGTAGCCCAAGGCCTGAGCAAATGACCCTGCCCTCGCCCCAGCACTCCAGTTCCCTTACAATCCGTACTGGGTCAGAGGTACTTTCCAAGTCTCCACAAACGGCCCTACTTAAACAGCAAACCCACCGTGCTCTTTGGAGCCCCAAGCTACAACTTTGCTTAAGGTATCAGTTATACCTCTTCCGTTTCTGGCTACTCTGTTTCCATGTGATAGCCCGAGGATTCCTCTCCCCCGGAACCTACCTCCATCTCCTCCTCCTCCTGCTTCCTGGCACTGGCTTTTTCTGGCCATTGCCACCACGCAGGCACGCCCTCCTCCTCTAGCTCCATAGGTTCAGCTGTGTCTGACTCATTAGTCTCAAAGTCTGCCAGCTGCTCACCTCCCGGCTCTCCCCCCAGGTCAGGTGGTGATTCTAGGAACCTGGGACTTGTTTTTCTCCCCTTCACCTGTTCCCCCTGCTGTCCGATAATTGGCCCGCCTCAACATCAACAGGGACCCCCTCAGCCTCCCTGCCCCCCTTCCCACAGCCTATGTCGGCTGGCAGCGCTCCGGCAGATGCCTTTCCAGGAAGCCCCAAAGGCGGCACTCCAGTTACTGGTCCACCACCAGGTGCACCAGAACACCCTTCGAGGCCGCCCCGATACACCTTGGCGAAGGGTGCTGGGCGGTGCGCAAAAGCCCCGGTGGGAACAATTCTACTCTGAATTGATTCCAAAACCCACCGGGGATATAAGTTGGTACATCGCCCATGGGGCTATCGCTACTGGGGGCCTGCTGGAGCGGATCCGGGGCTCGGGAGGAAGGTGCGAGTTCTGTGGGGAAGAGGACACATTAGAACACATTTTTCTCCGGTGTCCACGATTGGTGACCTTCCTCGCAGACCTCAAAGCCCTCCTCCTCAAGTTTTGGATCCACTTCAGCCCCCACCTTTTCATCTACGGGCACATTACCACACGGAATCCCAGGTTGAAAGCGAGAGACCACCTCGTTAATTTTCTCATCGCTACCGCCAAACAGGTCATTCATCAGTCCAGGATAGTGGCACTGGACGGCGGTACACCGACAGCCTGCTGGCTCAGTTTCTGCGGTATCGTGAGAACTCAGCTACAGATGGAATTCAGTTATGCTGTAACAGCAGACAGAGTCCATGAATTTATTTGGAAGTGGGCATGTGATGATGGCCTGTGCACAGTCACCCCTGGGCCTCAGCCTTCCTTGGAGCTCCAACTGTAGGCCGTATAGGGGTTTCCCTTGGGGCAGTGGCGCACGCCCTCCTTCGGGAGCATGTGCATGGGAAGAGTGAGGCGTTCCCGCCCCAGTTACCAGTCATGAGCCTCGGGGTCCCATGTGGGCAACTGGGAGCAACCCCACAGCCCCCCCCCCCCCCCCCCGCCTGGGTTACGGCATCCCACCCCTCCCCTTCCGTTCCTTCCTCCCGGGCCTCGCAGCTGGCTACCTCATTATGCAGGTGAGGCAGTGGTGCGTTTTCCCTCTCCCTTCCATCCTCCTCCTGTTCAAGGCTCATGGGCCTGCACCTTCGCAGTTGGTCACGAAACACCACCTGTGACTTTATTTTCAGTCTTTTTCTGCGTACCCTGCGGGATGCAGGGCGCACTAGTTGTATTTCTTCATTTTGAAGGGGGAACGGCTATCTCGCCTTCACCCCAGTTCTATTTCGTTCTAGGCTGAAATAGGCCCCCTGCTGTCCGACTCTAGTATTACTTGCCGCCTTGTAGTGTCTTGTCTGTCCCTGCCCCCGGCAGTGCTGCACTGCATCACAATACTAATATTCCGTAGGCCGAGTCATTAGATTTGGTGTAGAAGTTATTGTTATCATTGGAAATCACAGAGAAGGCTTCTTTCATTACTGATTTAGCATCTATAGCCCTCACAAAAAATTATTTCAAATATGATGATCAATTTTATCAACAGATCAAGGGGACAGCGATGGGTGCCACAATGCCCCATCGCTGGCATGTCTCTATGTTTCCAAATTCGAAGAAACTTTCATTTATGAATCAGTTTTTTGGCAGCATATTCAAATTTGGACGTGCTTCATAGATGATATATTTTTTGTCTGGACGGGGCCGGAATATATTTTAGAGGCTTTTTCAGCTTGGCTTAATACACTTAATCCGAACTTATAGTTTACATTAATTTACAACAAGCAGGCTATAGCTTTCTTGGATTTGTGGGTACTGAAAGAGCATGGGAGGTTGAGTACCACAATGTTTTCCAAAAATACTGATAGAAATCATTTATTGCACTATGACAGTTTTCATCCGCTTAATCTTCGGGATAACATCCCAGTGGGCCAGTTTTTAAGACTGAGGAGGCTCTGTTATGATGTTACAGAATATAAAAAACAAGCTTTGAAGATGAGAGAGAGATTTCTATCCAGAGGTTATCCAAAAAAAGTAGTAAAACGAGCCTTTAAGTGAGGTTTGTTTGTAAATCGAGACCTACTTTTATAGACCCGACATCATTCTGAGCCTGAACAATTAGTCTGTGTACTTCCATTTTCGACCAGAATGCATCAAATTCAAAAGATAATACTACAATATTGGCAGAATCTTTCGTTACATTCAGTTTTACAGAAAAAACCTATCTTTGCACGAACCCGGGACATAATTTACGGGATGCACTAGTTTCATCCACAGTGAAAGAACAGAGGGACAGTTTTGCTGTAATAAATGTTCAGTTTGTTCGCAGGTTTTGACATTTAAATCATTCATTCATGTTTCGTTACCATTCAAATATGACCTAAGAGGCCATTTTGATTGTAATTCTTGTCGTGTTATTTATGTGATTATTTGTCCCTGTTCCAAGTTGTATATTGGACATACCAGCTTATCTATAAGATCACGGATTATTCAACATAAAAGCTGTATCAGAACAAATAAATTGGAAGCACCACTAGTCAGACATTGGTTAGATAATGCACACACAATAGAACAGATAAAGTTTGTTGTATTGAAACAGACTGCATGCCAGCGGGGAGGTAATGTTTCACAAACCTTGCGGCAGCAAGAACAAAGGTTTATCTACCAATGGAAGACACTTAGTCCGCAAGGTCTCAATTCGATGATAGAGTGGGAAGCATTCTTTTAGGTGACCAGTGTGATGGCAAGTGATTAGCGGTGGTTTTGTCCGGTATATGCTTATGATATAGCTGATGTTGTGAGTAGCCAATATGGAAGGGTTTGCACCAATCAGAAAAGAGGGAGTTGGAGAAGAGTTCGGTGGTTGGCTGGTTTGGAGTCGTAAGCGCTGTATTTAAGGTGTGGTCTAAATTTGTGAGGCACCGGTTTTTTGAAGCTGTGAGCATCTCAGAGGGAGGAGTAATGTTGAATGGCTACGAGTTGAAGCAATTTGAGTTCGGAGGTAGGTGATATATTTGGATATATTTATGAATCATTTATGAGAGAGAGCAGATACAGTGTTTTTTTTTATATAGGTTAACCGCCTGGGGTTATCATGCTAAATAAGAAGGTGTGTCGGGAGACAGAATAATCTGCTGGTAGCATTTCGAATGGGAGGTTAACTTTCTATTTAAAAAGCAGGAAAGGTATGGCTTTCAGTATTGGTAACATAAGGGGAATATAAAAAATGTTTCTAAGAGCTGCTGTGTGTTAGAAATAGTAGCACTAAGGTGATTGGTGAATTGATCCCGATCCAGGTTTTATAGGTGTGAAGGGGGTTTAGAGTGTTAATACACAAGGATTGTGGATAATTTTTGATTATATTAAAAAAAATGTTTTGGATTTAAGATTATCTAATAAGAAGGTGATGAAAAAGCCGGTGAAGCTTTTGGAGTATACAAAAGAGTGATAGCGTCAAGCATTACCGGTATTGAGAGGTATTTTAATTAAAGTAATAACTGGAGATTTAGTAAGAACAATATAGGTAAATTGTGATAGGAGGTATGTTTTTATAATAATGAATTGTTTATTTGATAGTGTCAATGCATTAAAGTGGCTGCGAAGTTCAAGCGCAACATATGAGTTACTCACATAAGAAACAAATAACAAGCGTGGAAATAGATTCCTTCCCAATGAGGAGAGTTATCTTTTGATATAAACTATATTCAAGATTCCCCTGAAGAAGCCGCCAGGCGAAACAAGGGCCCTGTCGGGAGCAATTACAAAGGATAATTTTGTCATCAGGATCCAATGAGATTGCGGGAGCAATTATAAAGGATTTTTGTCATTAGGATCCAATGAGATTGCATTAAAAATTGTGTTGGGGATGCGTTAAAGAGATTAAAGACATTAAAGGTAGTAAATATTGAGTAAGAGGATAATATGGGTTCATACACAATTTGAATCAAAAAAGTGACTAGTAGGGGAGTTTTTGTTGCCACTTGTCTTAAGTTATGAGACAGGTATAATAGGGAGAATAATTAGAAGAATCATTTTGAATATTTTTGAATATTTGTGATAGTATTAATTTAATGAGAATTTTATGAGTGTGGTGTATGTATGGGTGTGAGAGAAATAATGTTTTAATTGCATTATTAAACATTGTTTTTGATGACTTGTATAATTAATGTTTGAGAAATGTGAATCATATCTATGTATGAATATTGTTCTAAGAAAATAAAATTTGTTTAGTATATAATAAGAGTTGTTGAAGTACTGTGTGCTTGTACTCCACTCCTGAAGGAGTGTTATTCTGATATTTATTGTTAAGCACTGATTAGGTAGTATTATTGCCTAAATTTTGGGTTTGATATATTGTGATGATTGCTACATACCCTGAGAGAAGTTGGTTGAAGAAACCAGTAGGAGAATAAGGGCAAGAAAGAAAACCCGGGAGGAACCTTCAGAGCCAAGGAATCATCAGGTTAGAAAAAATACTCCCTCACTTAGAAGATCTGGGGGAGGGGGAGGCTCTGAGAACAGAGAAGGAATTACTTCACAGACCTTACATCATCAAGGAGGAGGGGAAATCCAGGTGTTCTGGGAGGAGGGGGAGAGTTGGTCTGAAGAGGGGGCCAGACAGGAACAGGAAGGAGACTTAATAGAGGCAGAGGAAGACATAGAGGAGATGGAGGTGGAGGTGCTGGAGAATCCTGAACCAGACCCGGAGCCAGTGGATGTGGGAGACACATGGAGGAGACTCGCTCAAGGAGACCTGAATGCTAAAGCCATATAGGTTAGAGACTGGTAAAAGAAACTGCCATGGGTGGTGATAGCTGTAGTTGGGCAAGCTAAAACTTAGTTTCTCTCTACAAGCTACCGTGGGTGGTGGCAGTAGGGCTTGGTTTCCCCAAACCAAGCCTACAAACACTAGAAGGTGTGCTTGAAAAGACATTTCTGGACTCTGCTATAAAGTTTTCTAAGAAACAGTGTTGGAGCCAGGCAGGGTTAAGCCCTGTGGCAGAAGCAAAAGACTGTATTTGTGTCTGACAGGCATAAATTATACGACAGAGGCCACAATAATGGTGTTACAAAAAGATAGATCCCCACTTGGGGGGGGTGGGGGGGAGGATGAACACACATGCAGTTTACTCGAGGAACTGTGAATTGATCTGTGTGGGGAAGGCCAGACCTACTTTCATAAGGCCTCCCAGGAACTGGAATATCAGATTGGATGGAAGTGCTTCACTCACTGACTTTAAGTATCCTTCAGGGGTAAACCATCTGCTAAAGCACAGGCTGTGTTTTGAATTTACTGTACCTCACCACATTGAAGTATCCTGCAGGGGTAAACTGTCTGTAAAAATTGGCAGTGTTGTGGAATAATACAATTGCATTTCAACCCGTGGAAAGACTGAAAACAGGACAAGATAAAGTAACTATTTGGCCATAGCCTTTAGCATCTGATGTTTGACTTTACAATTCTAATGCTTTCAGCTTCTTAGGATGTTACAATATTATCACATCAACCAATGCAGAGTGAGAACTCGATGTTTTGGATTCAACTGTATCGGAAAATCACAACTTCACTTAAATAACCAATACTCGTTAACTGTACCCAATATTGTAGACGCTTCAGCTTGTGAATGACATTTACCACTTTTGAAATTTGACCTTCATAATAGGCATCATCGTTATTGCTTTCGCGTGTTTAAACTCTGCCTTATATTTAATCATGTGGTCAATTCAGTTCATTTTGAGAATTTTTAACCATATTTTTCAAACATTTTCTTATGCATTTAAAATTAAATCCGTAAAACTTCTTGTGCAAAAATAAGCACTTATCTTAATTTTACTCGATCCACATCCTTTGCTGTCTTGCTATAATTGGCAAGAAGCCGATGACCCGACACTGGACCGTGTTTCGGACTGCAAACAATTTTCTCAGTCCTTTCTCAAGGGTTGAAATTTCTGCGTCAAAAAGAATTAAATCTCATAAATCAAAAAACTAAATTTCGAGTGATATATTCATTCACAGGACTTACAGGTATTCCATTACTGCGGACAATGTTAGTATGCACCCACTTTTGAAACTTGATCCATGTTGCTCTGGTCTCACAATGGCGACTCGGCGTTTCTTTGGCTTTTGACATCCGGTACCGAACCGGAACCGTCCTAAATACTACCACAACCCAAGTACCGCCCCAAAGGAAAATGACGTTAATGATGACATTACGTTGGTTATACTAAAGAATACCACTCAATACAAGCGTTTAATCCGTGTGGATTGACAGTGTGGAGCCTAAATATCCACTGTTGCTCCTTGAGATTCAAAATTTTGTTAATGTCTCCTCCTCGCGGATGCATCACTACTTGTTCCAAAATCCTCCAACGTAAGTCTCCAAATCCATGATTGTATTGCTTGCAATGCACCACTAAGGGAGCCATGATCTTTTCCGTAGTAATGCAGCTTTTGTGTTCTGTTAGTCGTGTTCGAATCATTCTTTTCGTTCTTCCCACATAATATAACTCACATGGACATTTTATCAAATAAATTACATGTGTCGATTTACAGTCGGTGTGTACCTGTAAACGATGTATGTGCCCACTTACATCTGTCCAAGTCTCTCCCTCCATCACTTGCTGACACATAGCACATCCATTACAAGGCCAACATCCATATACTATGGTAGGATTATTTAACTGTGGTTCTTGCAAAAAGGAATGTACGATATTGTCCCCTATGTTACGTCCTCGACTGTAAGCTACGATCGGCCGATCTGCGAATATTTCTGCATGAGGTCTTAACACAGTCCAATGCTGATGGATCGATGCTGCGATTGCTCGCATCACTTGCGAAAAAATTTACCAATTGGACAATTTCTGAGGTTAAAAAGGATATGCAGTGACAAGCATCGTTTCCAAGTACAAGCAGAAATCTTAGCTAAACGATTACTGCAAAGAGGATATCCTAGTCACTACGTCAAACAAGCTTGGAAGAGAGCCACAAATGTGGCACGATGCTGGTTGTTGTTGGACAAACCACCGGACAACAAGCCCCCATTAGTATGTTCAATTCCTTTCTCTGATAAAGCTGGAGCAATCGCAGCATCGATCCATCAGCATTGGACTGTGTTAAGACCTCATGCAGAAATATTCGCAGATCGGCCGATCGTAGCTTACAGTCGAGGACGTAACATAGGGGACAATATCGTACATTCCTTTTTGCAAGAACCACAGTTAAATAATCCTACCATAGTATATGGATGTTGGCCTTGTAATGGATGTGCTATGTGTCAGCAAGTGATGGAGGGAGAGACTTGGACAGATGTAAGTGGGCACATACATCGTTTACAGGTACACACCGACTGTAA
Source organism: Rhinatrema bivittatum (assembly GCF_901001135.1). Taxonomy (NCBI): domain Eukaryota; kingdom Metazoa; phylum Chordata; class Amphibia; order Gymnophiona; family Rhinatrematidae; genus Rhinatrema; species Rhinatrema bivittatum. The sequence continues at coordinate 379,646,774 of NC_042618.1, forward strand.
ATCGACACATGTAATTTATTTGATAAAATGTCCATGTGAGTTATATTATGTGGGAAGAACGAAAAGAATGATTCGAACACAACTAACAGAACACAAAAGCTGCATTACTACGGAAAAGATCATGGCTCCCTTAGTGGTGCATTGCAAGCAATACAATCATGGATTTGGAGACTTACGTTGGAGGATTTTGGAACAAGTAGTGATGCATCCGCGAGGAGGAGACATTAACAAAATTTTGAATCTCAAGGAGCAACAGTGGATATTTAGGCTCCACACTGTCAATCCACACGGATTAAACGCTTGTATTGAGTGGTATTCTTTAGTATAACCAACGTAATGTCATCATTAACGTCATTTTCCTTTGGGGCGGTACTTGGGTTGTGGTAGTATTTAGGACGGTTCCGGTTCGGTACCGGATGTCAAAAGCCAAAGAAACGCCGAGTCGCCATTGTGAGACCAGAGCAACATGGATCAAGTTTCAAAAGTGGGTGCATACTAACATTGTCCGCAGTAATGGAATACCTGTAAGTCCTGTGAATGAATATATCACTCGAAATTTAGTTTTTTGATTTATGAGATTTAATTCTTTTTGACGCAGAAATTTCAACCCTTGAGAAAGGACTGAGAAAATTGTTTGCAGTCCGAAACACGGTCCAGTGTCGGGTCATCGGCTTCTTGCCAATTATAGCAAGACAGCAAAGGATGTGGATCGAGTAAAATTAAGATAAGTGCTTATTTTTGCACAAGAAGTTTTACGGATTTAATTTTAAATGCATAAGAAAATGTTTGAAAAATATGGTTAAAAATTCTCAAAATGAACTGAATTGACCACATGATTAAATATAAGGCAGAGTTTAAACACGCGAAAGCAATAACGATGATGCCTATTATGAAGGTCAAATTTCAAAAGTGGTAAATGTCATTCACAAGCTGAAGCGTCTACAATATTGGGTACAGTTAACAAGTATTGGTTATTTAAGTGAAAAACAATATTATCACATGCCATTTTATACCTCTTCTCCTTCTTCTCTGATCTGATATAGCAAATAGCCCGATTAAAGTCAATTTTCAAAGCTATTCATATGGGTAAATAGCAATTTACATGTACAGATTGACTGTCTGAAAACTGTCCTTTTTCAGTATGGCTAAAATTTATGCATGTTGCTCTACAACGAGCATACGTTTAGCTGTATTTAGGGGAGGAATCCCTCGGGACATGTTTTACCCAAAGTCGGAAAATGAGTGTAAATTGTATTTCAAAATTATTTATGTTTAAGTTCTGATGAAAATGCAGGTGCAAATGTCCATGGGTAATTTTGTATCTGTTGCAAATTTAAGAGTGGAAGTACATTTGTTTTTTCTCTTTGAAACTTGGTACAAAGTCCTTGGGTAAAAAGTACTCACGGTCTTTAGCTAATGTTAACAGTTTGAAAATCACCCCCATTGTAACCAGGGTAGGATGTTTCATGAAGGTTAAACTTTCTTGTGCAGTAAATCAGATTTTGCTTTTTGAGCCACAGAATGGCATCCTCTTATTCAGAAAGGAGGGAGCAAGAGAGGAACACAGTTCCCCCATACCATCAGGAAGCTGGTGGGCAGGTGACATGCTAGATTCCTGCTACTTTCACCGTATGGGAAAACTTGAGCTCTTGATTTAAAAAGGGGTCTCCATTTGAAGATGGAGCTTGTTGTAAAAAGCAAAGGCCAGTTCTAAACTCTTCTTCCTAATCTTGTTGCATCACTCAGTTAATGAAATTATTAGATCTCTTTAATCCGACCTCCACATAAGCCAAATGTGTTTGATCACTTCCAGATACATTAAAACGGAACAGTAATGATGAGTTTAATATAGTGCAGGACTATAGTTTAATCTAATTTATGTTTACAATTTTTGAGAAAAAACATAGATTGGTGGTGCCGAAAGTTTCCACCCAAATCTAATAAAATAAAAACAAGTGGAGGAATTTGTTGAGCACAGCCTATTCAGAACATGTGCCAGAGAAATATGTCTGCTTTTGGTGTGCATATGATGCGATTGAAAAGAGCTGTAACAGTTAAGGTTAATGCAGCTTGTACATGAAATACATTTCTGAACCTGCAGACAGCATCTCACTTTAAAGACATAAATAATTAGATTGCATACAATTTCTCTTTCAGCACTAATGCATGTTATCCTCATTTTCAGTATTGGTTAGATAATTGCACTTTCATAATAGTCAGGTACTGTAAAGTGCTCCTCAATCCCAGCTTTGATAGATGAATATTTTGGGAATATCTTTCCTACAACAGAGAATCGTTACCCATATCCTGCTTTCTTTGAGACAGTGGTTCAATTAAGGAAATTGGATACTGCTGCCTCTTACTGTGTAAATGATTAATGATATGTCAACTGTATTTCCCCAGAGTATTGTGGACAGTAGTTTTAATGTTTAAACGAATACAACAAAATGGTGGTATTAAATGATGTGCTAAAACATGTTTTATATGGAAGGTGCAAACTTAGAAAACACTGTGGGGAAGGTGAATAGTTATTTGAACAGGTCAGTGAATAAAAATCTTTGATTTGAAAACTGGAGCAGAGACTATGCAGGAAGCTGAACAGGGGCAAATAGGGTGAAAATGGCATTTAGGGATCTAATATTAAAATACATTAACGCTAATACAAAGTGTTGATGCCCAATGAATGCTTATGTTAACTAGCATGTGTTTAAGGCATGTTAAGTCAGTGTTAACACAAATGGTAAGAATGTGTTTGTATTGACATTAACACTCATATTTATGATAATGAGGTAATGAGATGCAAAACATTCATATTATCTTGTTATTTAATACCATGGGGACCAAAAACACCTGATAAAAAGAACAAAGTTTAATACAAACTCCTTAACATGAAAAACCTACCAGGGCCTCTAGAGATATAGTTTTTACATTAATGCATATGCATTAATACTATGTTAACAGCAAAACCACTTTTGACAGCAGGTAGTCACCTCTCCCATATAAAAGATCCCCTAGAATGTTTTTTTGTTAGAATGCTAAGGGTTCTGGTTGCATAGTTACAGAGCTCGCAGAAGTAGGCTCCAGCAAACATGCAAGTGAGAGCATCCATATACTTGAGACTACAGGAGGGAACTCATCCCACACCATGAGCACAATTTTTTGTCCTAGCACCACACTCTGGGCTTTTCTATGGGCAAGATGATGAGAAGGTACTGGCTGATCTCTGTGATTATTCTGGCTTTATATAAAGGTCTTTAAAATGACTTCAGTCTTTTGTCAAGCGGGTCTCATGCTATGCCTGGCATTGTTAAACTCCTGAGCTTTATACATTTTATGGCTCTAGGTTCTTTTCAGACCACAGTGGGGTAGCTGACAGAATGGAGAGCAGGCCAGCTTCTGCTAATATTTCTGCCAGGTACTACAAGGCATGAGGAGCCAGGTTAGGAATTATATCACATTACCTACCCAGAAGCAATAATGGCAGTACCTCAAGGACTAGATCAGTACAACAGGTTCGTGGTGGCAGGGCATTGTTAGTAAAGGCTACTGGGAACTAGGATTCTGAATCTTTAGATAAAAGCCGCCCTAGTATTGGTGGCTGCTTGGATTATCATGGGACCTTGTGATTTGACATGGCAGGGAGACGTGTTGGGTGGATCTGAAAGAAAGGATCTTGCATGTTCATTTAACCAGGAGGATGTTGACAAAAACTGTCTTGAATAAGAAGTGAAACCCTCCAAGTGTCTAGTTGCTGGGATATATCCTTGGCAGTGTGGAAACAAATAACTGCATAGAGTGGATGGAGCAATAGATCTTTTTCTGCTATCAGCTACTGTTAGCATGATTTTTGTGTCGTTACTAGGCTACCAAACATCATGGGTGCAATTAATTGCATACATGCAGCATCTGTACTGCTCCATGACAGGGAAATGTCCTTCCACAACTGCAAGCACTTTCATTTCTTGAATGTGCAGATGGTATATTATGACAATTATGAATGTGGTTCCCAGGTACCTGGGGTCCAGCCATGATATTTAGATTCTAAGTCTGGCCACCTTCAAGCAATTAGTGGAGAGCATGCACAGCTGAGAATGTCTGCTAAGTATCTCTCAAGGTTGTTTAATATAAACTCGCACTCCATGACAGTAACACACATGCTAGGGAGACTTTATTATGAAAATCTGATGCATTATGTCTATTAGGGACAAGCTCATATGTATGTTCTCCATAACATTATTTTATCCCTAGCACTAACAAATTTACAGGAATACCTTTCACCCTTTCTGGGCTGTAGGCAAATGATACCTCCATCTGATTGCTTCCCTATACATAAGTGAAGCACACCAGAAATCTTATCATGTTCTACAGTTCAATTTAACTACAGTACCTGAATTGTAACTCGCCTTAAGTTTTGATTTGGAAAAGGCAAGCAATTTAAATTTAAAATCCAAATCCTTACATATAGGATCACTATTTCCATATTTTCAGGTGCCCCTGATCCAATATAGCTTTTATCCCACTGCATGCATGGAAATATACCTAAGCTTTTGTTAGGAAATGTGAACATAAAGTTCTAGCATGCTAGAGGCTTAAAGCTGGACTGGATAAACTTTTCCAGAGAAATCATGAAGAAAACTGCCAATCATACTTTTGGTTTGTTTCTACAGGTGTCGACTGTGGCTTTTCATTTTTGTAGGCCATCTTTAGGATGTATGCACAGAAGAAATACATCTATCATTGAGTGCACCTTTGGAGTGTTGAAATTCATTTCAGGTGTTTGGGGGGAAAAAAAGGTGGTACTTTATGGTACTCTCTGGTCAAAGTGGCTAAAATAGTACTTATCTACTGCATGCTTCAAAATCTTGCTGTTGGGTCTCATGAAACATTAACCTAGATCTCAAGGAAGATCACCTGTACCTCTCTGCATGTGTCCAGAAGACTACAAAGAATGGGAGCCAGTTCTGTAGCAGACTAACATAAGAAATTGCCATACTGGGTCAGACCAAGGGTCCAGCAAGCCCAGCATCCTGTTTCCAACAATGATCAATCCAGACTACAAGTACCTGGCAAGTACCCAAAAACTAAGTATATCCCATGCTACTGATGTTAGTAATAGCAGTGGCTATTTTCTAAGTCAACTTGATTAATAGCAGTTAATGAACTTCTCCTCCAAGAACTTAACCAAACCTTTTTAAAACCCAGCTACACTTACTGCACTAACCATATCCCCTGGCAACAAATTCCAAAGTTTAATTGTGTTGCGTGAAAAAGAATTTTCTCTGATTAGTTTTAAATGTGCTACATGCTAACTTCATGGAGTGCCCCCTAGTCGTTCTATTTTCCATAAGGGTAAATAACTGATTCACATTTACCTGTTCTAGACCTCCCATGATTATAAACACCTCTATCATAGCCCCTCAGCCATCTCTTCTCCAAGCTGAACAGCCCTAACCTCTTTAGTCTCTCCTCATAGGGGAACTGTTCCATCCCCTTTATCATTTTAGTCACCCTTCTGTGTACCTTCTCCATCGCAACTATATCTTTTTTAAGATCGGCGACCAGAATTGTACACAGTATTCAAGGTGCAGTCTCACCATGTAGCAATACAGAGGCATTATGACATTTTCCGTTTTATTCACTATTCCCTTCCTAATATTTCCTAACATTGTTTGCTTTTTTGACTGCCACAGCACATTGAGCCAACGATTTCAATGTATTATCCACTATGATGCCTAGATCTCTTTCCTGGGTGGCAGCTCCTAATATGGAACCTAACATTGTGTAACTATAGCATGGGTTATTTTTCCCTATATGCATCACCTTGCACTTAATCCACATTAAATTTCATCTGCCACTTGGATGCCCAATTTTCCAGTTTCACAAGGTCCTCCTGAAATTTATCGCAATCTGTTTGTGATTTAACTACTCTGAATAATTTTGTATCATCTGCATATTTGATTACCTCACTCGTCGAATTCCTATTCAGATCATTTATAAATATATTGAAAAGCACGGGTCCCAGTACAGATTGCACAGTAGTTCATAAATGCATTGAAAAACCAGAAATATCATAAAGAGGGCTTAAATGAAGAGTTTCAGTGGTATGAACCAACATATCTACAGTCCTATTACTCCATTATCTACCTGCTGGAAAAAATATTAGATTCCATAGTCATAAAAAATAATCCTAACTCTATGTAATATTAAAAAATTCATTTAAAACTAAAAAACAAAAATCCTAGCTTGATAAAATTTGCCCCATCCTTTCCTGGCCCCCGTCATCGGTTCCTGCCGCTACAGCCTGCCTCCAATCACACTGCACCCAACGCCGACACTGCTGGGTTCCCTAGCGCGTGCCCGCGTGACTCTGTCCCCTTTTAAAGGGCCAGCAGCGGGGAGGTCCCCTCAACCCGCAGAGATGACGTCTGGCAAAGCAGGTATATATACCCTGCTTTGCCATTTTCCCCTTGCCTTGGCAACAGGTCCTGCTCTGCTCTGAGCTGCTGGTTGCACTGCATGTTCTTGATCCTGCTCCATGTGTTCTGGTCCTGCTCCATGTTCCTGATCCTGCTCCGTGCCCTCCTGTTCCTGTTCCGGCTCCTCATCCCCTCGGCTTGCTCTTCTGGTTCTCGACTCAGCTCATCCCTGGAGTCTGCATTGTCTGTCGCCTGCCCTGACCACTTGCCTGCTCACCGTCTCTCCTTCTAGCTGCCAGCCCTGACCTCTGGTATGTCCGACCTCGCTTCCGCCTTCTGCTTTCAAGATCGTCTTCGTCCAGAGACCCACTCCTAAGTCCTGCCAGCCCCGGCACCCAAGGGCTCAACCTGTGGGGAACGAGGGCTGGTATAGGTGAAGGTCTGGTTGGGTCTCCACCACCTGTATCCGCCTCCCGATGATGAGGACCTAGAGGAGCTCCTCTCCTGTAGGTGGCCCCAACCTCGTCTCGGTCCAGTGGTCGACCACTCCGTGCAACACACAACTCCAAGAGTTCTTCTTGTATGCAATGCAAAAGGAGGACAATTTTTAGTCAAAACGGTCTATCCAGGTAAATCACACTGAAAATTGCCCTCATTGTGTTAGGCTAAAATAAACTAACAAGTTAAAATTATTCTTATTATATTATTTTAAAGTATCAATGCATAAAATAAAACAATTTATCAGTATAAACTAAACCCTTTCATTTGAAACTATATTTTTTCTTTGCTCTGTAATTGTTCAGCTCCTAAATTTTGCACTGAAGACACACATCCTTTATAATCATTCTGCATAATATATAAGCCAGGCTTACAGCAGTCAATCATTCATTTTGCTCTCTAATTTGTTTTTAAATTTATACTGTTGGGGAGGAGGGGGTTTCCAGTCCTCTTGCTGATTGATTGACTCCCAGCATGATTGGAATACAACTCATTCCCATACCTCTCTAAAATGCCATAGACTATCATTTATGATTGCTGGATACTTTTCCTTTTATACCTTGCCGTACACCACCTTGCATTCCACCATCAGAGTGGAAATCCATTGGGTGCCATAGATTCCATCTGAGCTGATATAGAACAGTAGGCATGACTGTTGCACAGTGCTTAATGCACCTTTTCTTCCTGATGCTCTGTATACTGCCTTTTCAGTTTCTACTGAGTTGCAAATCAGAAGTCAGGCTTATAAGCTGACCCTAGGATCTCATAGCATGGCCACTGAACTAGCCAAATGTGTCCAATTTGTTTGGCAATATATGACTTGTGTGTATGTTATGCTTTTGACCCTAAACCTACAGTAAAAGGTATGTAGAAAATGCATGGGGATAGTAATAAGATAAACAATAGATTCACAAAATACTGGGCCTAATTTACTAAGCTTTTCTTCCATAGACATAATGGGAAAAATGCCTTAGTAAATCAGGCCTATTGTGCCTTTGGACATAACAGTGTCAGATGTGCAAAGAGGTTTCTCACATTATGCAGTGATATTGCTTAGTAGATCTAGCCAATAGCTGTAAGAAGCAGTGTTTACTGACCAACAGTGAGAATGAATGCAACTTTGAATTTTTTTCTTTTCCTCATAAAATTTATTCTAAATCTCTGACTATGTACATGTTGAAAGACTTTCATTTTAAAGATATTATCCTTTCACAAAGCAATGTATACCTCTTCAATAACTAGCATTTGAATGTGCTTCCATTAACATAATTTGCTGATATCTCAAGGATAGTAGGCAGGGGCCATACAAAGGAATGCTAAGTTATTGCCAAAGAAGATTTTCAAAACTAGATTAGGCTTTATAAAATGTTCCCTTTGATGTTTTCTATGTTATTTATTTCCTTTTTTATGACTTAGTATTTCTTCTATAGAATACATTCTTCTAAATGCTCCATTCACTAATATGGCAGTTGAAATTTAATGTGGACAAGTGCAAGGTGTTGAATATAGGGAAAAATAACCCTCGCTGTAGTTACACAATGCTAGGTTCCATATTAGGAGTTACCAACCAGGAAAAAGATCTAGGCATCATAGTAGATAATACATTGAAATCGTTGGCTCAGTGTGCTGCCACAGTCAAAAAAGCAAACAGAATGTTAGGAATTATTAGGAAGGGAATGGTGAATAAAATGGAAAATGTCGTCATAATGCCTCTGTATCACTCCATGGTGAGACCACACCTTGAGTACTGTGTACAATTCTGGTCACCACATCTCAAAAAAGATATAGTTGCACTGGAGAAGGTACAGAGAAGAGCAACCAGAATGATAAAGGGGATGGATAGATCCCCTATGAAGAAAGGCTAAAGAGGTTAGGGCTGTTCAGCTTGGAGAAGAGACGGCTGAGGGGAGATATGATAGAGGTCTTTAAAATTATGAGAGGTCTAGAATGAGTAGATGTGAATCAGTTATTTACTCTTTCAGATAATAGAAGGACTAGGGGGCACTCCATCAAGTTAGCAAGTAGCACATTTAAATCTAATTGGAGAAAATTCTTCTTCACTCAACACACAATTAAACTCTAGAATTTGTTGCCACACGATATGGTTAGTGCAGTTAGTATAGCTAGGTTTTAAAAAGGTTTGGATAAGTTATTGGAGGAGAAGTTCATTAACTGCTCATATTCCCTAAGTCATTGATTAATGACTTAGGGGTAGATTTTCAAAAAACGCGAATAGGCATACTTTTGCTGGCGCATCAGGCGCCAGCAAAAGTACGCTGGATTTTAGTAGATACGCGCGGAGCCGCGCGTATCCACTAAAATCCTGGATCGGCGCGCGCAAGGCTATGAATTCTGTATAGCTGGCACGCGCCGAGCCACGCAGCCTACCCCCGTTCCCTCCAAGGCCGCTCCGAAATCGGAGCGGCCTTGGAGGGAATCCTCTAACGCCCTCCCCTCACCTTCCCCTCCCTTCCTCTACCTAACCCACCCGCCCAGCCCTGTCTACACCCCCCCCTTACCTTTCTCCGGGGATTTACGCCTCCCGGAGGGAGAAGTAAATCCCCGCGCGCCAGCGGGCCGCTAGCGCGCCGGGATGCAATCTGGGGGCGGGTCCGGAGGGCGCGGCCATGCCCCCGGGCCGTAGCCATGCCCCCGGGCCCCGCCCCCGGAACGCTCCCGACACGCCCCGAAAATGCCGTGCGTTCGGGCCCGCCCCCCGACACACCCCCTCCGAAAACCCCGGGACTTACGCGAGTCCTGGGGCTCTGCGCGCGCCGGTAGGCCTATGTAAAATAGGCTTACCAGCGCGCAGGGCCCTGCTCGCCTAAATCCGCCCCGGTTTTGGGCGGATTTAGGCGAGCAGGGCTCTTAAAATCCGCCCCTTAGGGAATAGCCACTGCTATTACTGGCATCTGTAGCATGGGATCTACTTAGTGTTTGGGTTCTTGCCAGGTTCTTGTGGCCTGGTTTGGCCTCTGTTGGAAACAGGATGCAGGGCTTGATGGACCCTTGTTCTAAGCCAATATGGCAATTTCTTATGTTATGTTCATTCCGAGGATCAATGGATTTAGCTATCAATGAAGGGATGTTTTCAACACTGAAGAACAACACAAAGTGTAATAGGGGTTGATCTAGCTGAATCCAGTGAGAATGGAAGCCCCAAGAGAGAGCTCTCAGGATTAGGTGCGTAAGAGGACCACATGCCCTGCCACCACCATGTGACCTAATAGAAGTATTATTGACCAGCAGTGGTCTAGCCTAATCAAATCCAGTGCTAGGTTTTTTGTTGCCCCGTGAGAAAAATTCCTGTGCTGCCCCCCCCCCCCCCCCCCCCCCCCCCCCCAGTTCATTCATTCTCTGTCCTGGGCCCAGCTCTCTTCAGTGATACAAACTTTAAAAACTGATCCCCCCCCCTTACTGCTGCAAGGGTATTAGGTACCCCAGGTGAACCTAATAGCCTTACACAACACCCCCCCACCCCATTCCACACGCACAGTTAAGAATTATGCATTTATATTTTACATGAACAATATCAAAGTACAGTATTCTGAGGGAAAAAATACCACTTACATTATATTTACATGCACTGCTGTGATGACAACCAGAAATCTCTTCTAAAAAAACACTGGAACCCATATGGCATTAGGCCTATTGTGATGCGTTGGGTCTGGGATTGACCCTCTGAAAGCCTGAAAACACTAATACACTTTGGGGTAGATTTTAAAAGAAGCGCGATCAGCCTACTTTTGCTTGCGCATCAGACTCAAGCAAAAGTACGCTGGATTTTAGTAGATACGCGCGGATCCACTAAAATCCCTGGATCCGCGCGCGCAAGGCTATCGATTTTGTATAGCCTGCGCGCGCCGAGCCGCGCTGCCTCCCCCCCGTTCCCTCCAAGGCCGCTCCGAAATCGGAGCGGCCTCGGAGGGAACTTTCCTTTGCCCTCCCCTCACCTTACCCTCCCTTCCCCTACCTAACCCACCCACCCGGCCCTGTCTACACCCCCCCCCCTTACCTTTGTCGGGGGATTTACGCCTCCCGGAGGGAGACGTAAATCCCCCGTGCGCCAGCGGGCCTGCTGCGCGACGGGCCGCGACCTGGGGGCGGGTACGGAGGGCGCGGCCACGCCCCCGGGCCGTAGCCACGCCCCCGTACCCGCCCCCCAAACGCTGCCGACACGCCCCCGACACGCCCCCCTCCGAAAACCCCGGGACGTACGCGAGTCCCGGGGTCTGCGCGCGCCGGTAGGCCTATGTAAAATAGGCTTACCGGCGCGCAGGGCCCTGCTCGCGTAAATCCGGGCGGATTTACGCGAGCAGGGCTCTTAAAATCCGCCCCTTTGTATTAGGAAAATACCTCACCTCAGTCACACATGCAGAACATAATAAGACCCTCACCAAATACAGAACAGAGCAACCATAAAGTAGAAATACAAACATGCAGACAAAACCTGAACTGGAAACTACAAGAAGCCAGACACTCTATGCAGTACAACAATGAAAAAACAGAACCATCACCATTCTTCAAACATCAAACAATAAAATCAAGAAATAAAATAAATACATAATACTAAAACATAATAATATTATGTCAAAAAAAGCTGATGACTAAAAGATCAAATCATTAAAAACTCATGTACTAGTTTTTTTTTAAATGCCCCAAATACCAATAAAATATTTCAAAGCAGCCAGACACAAAAATAACACACACACACACACGCACATATATATATACATATACACACACACAAGCTCATACACACATACGCTGACAAACTCACAGGTGTCTCCAGCTCTAATTGGTTGGGTTTTTACCAGCAGCCCCAGGCCCTCATCTTCATTTCAGCTGCTGGCAGGTTGGAATCCACCTGCACCCCCCATTTTCTCTCTCTCTCTCTCATACACACACACCCATCTAAAACAGGCAGCCTCCCATTCACATACACCCATCACAGGCAGCCTCCCATTCTCTCACCCCCCCCCCCCCTCATTTATTTATTTATTTATTTTTAATTTTTATATACCGATGTTCCTGTATAGGATACATATCACACCGGTTTACATGAAACTGAACTGTCGCCGAAGGGTGGATACAATGAAACATGAGTTACAATGAACACGTGGAAACAAAGGACATGTGGAACATTAGGAATACACTATAGAATAACAACATAATAATACTAGACGTAAAATACACACACCCATCACAGGCAGCTTCCTATTCACATACACTTACCCATTGCAGGCAGCCTCCCATTCACTCACACACACACACACACACACACACATGCAGCCCAGGCACAGGCAGCCTCCCATTCATACACCCACTCATTCCAGACAGCCTCCCATTCGTAAACACACACACACACACACTAATCAGAGGCAGCCTCCTATTCACTCACACACACATACATTCATTCCACCTCCGCTGCTGCTGCTGCTGCCTGCCTGTACCTTTTACTTTGTGGAGAGCAGCCCCTTCTGCATCTCCTCTTCCTGTGCTGGCACCATGGTAATTCAGCACTCGCGGTGTTAGCACTTCATGTATTCTCATCTCGAGAATACAGGAAGTTGTAGCACCATGAGTGCTTCCTCTGCTGTAGCTTCCTCTTTTTCTGCCGCCAGTGGGATCATGTCACCAGCAGCACCACGACCTCCTCTTCTGGCACCGGTGGGCATACCGAGAGAGTGTCCGGGGCAAGGCCAAGGTCTGGTCAGGCTGCAGTGAGACAATTATCAGGTGCTAGCTGGACGTCAAGGCAGGTGGAAAACAGAGCATAGACAGAGTTCATAGCTGAGGCTAGAGGCAGGTGGCAGGCAAGAGGAAAATCTGGGTCCAAGGCAGAGGTCTGTGGTAGGCGGTGGGCATAAGGGAGATCTGGGTCCAAGTCAGAGGAGAGTGATTAATAGACTGAAGAAGGACCGGGATGAAGGAAAGGCAAGGACAGAGCAGGCCGAGCAAGGCAGGACAGGCTGGGCAAGGCAGGCTGGACAAAGCTGGGAGGAATCAAAGCAGGATCAGGAACCAAAGCAGGAGCAACACACACTGCAACCAAGCAGGGAGACCTGTTGCTGAGGCAATCCTATGAAGCGCAGGTGGCCTTTTATACCCAGCCGCATGACATCATCGTTGTGTGCTGGCAGCCGGGTTTCCCACCATGGGGTCTTCTTAAGGCGCCGCATCGTATGCATGTGTGCCTAGGGGAGCCTGGGGAGCAGCATTACAGACGTCATCATAGTGGTGTTCCTGCCTTTTCAGAGGCTTTCAGCTTCCTGGGGTGAGTGATGCATGTCACAGGATGACCCCGCAACCGGCAAATGTTACACAAAGTTTATGTTGGGGGGGATGCCATGACCCTGAAAGAAGATGGTAATTGCAGTGGAGAACCTAGTCATCTTGGAGAGGAAAAACTCCCTAGGAGGAGACCAAGGCAGTACTCACTGATTCTGTCTTAAATTCTCCACCATGAAGAACAGATTGTCCAACTGTGGTGGACTAACTCCCCCAGTTAGAACCCTGGCAGGTGATGGTGAGGAGATGGAAGGGACTCCCACTGGAGGAATAATCCAGTTTCCTTCTTGCAGTACAATGGGGTTATCTTATGATGTCTCTGGTCTTTCCAGTGAGGAAGTTCTGGTCTTAGTGTCTCAAGCAGATGTCACCAACTGTGCTCTAAATAGGCAATGTAACGAGATGGCCCACCAGACTAGGGTTCAAGAAGTATCTTGGATGCACCAAAGGCAACAAAGACGTGCCGATAGTATCTGATGTTCCTATGCCAAAGGTACCCGACGTTCCTGCGCTGATGGTGCCTGGTATGGTTGAAAGAGGTGGGGTTCTGAGAGGCAGGGTTGGAGAAGACTGAGAGCAGGGGGAAGGAGCTGGTGGCAGGGGAGAGGGGAGAGATGAGGAGAGAGGCCTCCCCACCCTTGATTTCTTTTCTTGTCTCTATCTCCCACTCTTCCTTCTCCCTTCAGCCTCATCTTTTCCCCTGCTTCCAAACCCCTCCTCTTGCTCCATCTTCTCCCTTCAGGCCCCCTGTGGAGTTGGGAGCAATTTGTGACTAGCCAGTGAATGGGGCTGAGACCCCAATAACATGGCTTTCATGGACAAAAATGTATCATAAACACAAAACAATCGTATCACTGGTCAAAGATTCATATAAATCAATCTAGCCAAGTATCTGTAGGCCCCTCACTCTGAGGGTCTGTCAAAGCATACAGACTCCTAAATAGGTATGGGGCCACCTTGCTTTAATTATAAATCATTTTTGAACTTTTTTCAAAAATTTTTTTGCCTTTTTTCTAAAATATCAAGCAGATTAGACAATGATCAGTCATTCATTCACCGCTTTTTATAGCATGGGGATTTCAAAAAGATACGAGAGGAACCGTCAATACTCATCTGTTCCCATATTTTGGTTGGTCTCCCTCTCCCCGACACGCGCGTGTTTCGAACCCAAAGTTCTGCCTCAGGGGGATCTCCTTCTGTATCTGTTAGAGAACAATTTGCCCAGCTTGAAAATCGCAATCTGCCTTCTTCATTTTCTTCTTACTTCTTATCATTTCTTGGCGTCTTTTAAAGTGTCTTAATGGTTTCAGCGGCCGTGTCCCGCCGCCCTTATATTTAAATGGCATCCCGCTGAAAGTGAGGCTCTTATAGCCGGGACCGGAACTTACGTCAGCACCAGGCAGTTTCCCTTCACGTCCACGATGCCTTATCCATCTATACGATCCTCAAAGAGTGTTCCCATTCAATCACACCACGTATTTCACAATTCTTAATGTTATGGCTCAACAGAGCAATTATTGGTATAGCACAACGGGCGTTAGTTCTACGCAATCCTCATCTCAAAATTAGAGATCGGGTCTGGCATGCAGCATGGAGTCCTCTGTCACGTCCGCTTTTGACATCGCCGGGTATTGTCACCAGAGTCCTTAGTCTTCCAAGTGTTGAACATTATCAGATTTATCCTAAATCACCGGGCCATGTCAGTTGCCCTACTGTTTCAAATGCAGTGATTTAATAGCCCTCCTTCATTCGGGGTGTAGGCTTCAAGAACTTTAACTGCACGAACTTTTCAGAAAGCACACCAGAATTTTACAATCACTGTAAACTGCACATCCATTTAGAAAAACTGGCATAGATTATCAATAGAGAGCCGGCGGGAACTAAATCAGAGAATACCAGTTTATCTTTTCATTCAAACCCGCCGGATCTATTGTATTAAGCCAGTAGATCCAGAACTGTTCCCGCATGTTTAAGCGGGCTTGAATATCCCCACCTCGTGGGCCACAACGCACCTGTTCCACAACTAACCATTGTAAATCTACAAATTTGTGTTGAGCATTAATACAGTGCTGTACCAATGGCGCCGTGGTTTTCCCAGTTTTAATACAACTTCTATGCTCTATGAGCCTAGTCCTGATCTTCCGTTTGGTCTGGCCAATATACAGCAAATTACATGGGCACTGTATCACATATATGACTTTCTCTGATTCACAATCTGTGAGAGTATTCAATTTCAGGACCTTATCAGAATTAGGTACTTGCCACTGGCTACCTTTCCAAGCCAGGGTGCACATATCGCAGTGGCCACACTCTTGGTGGCCACCTGTTAGCAGGGGTGGACTGTTAGATGTAAAGGTGGATTTTACCACCATATCTCTAATATTCTGACCCCTGAAAAATGCGAATCTTGGTCCTGTGTGAAAAATCGAATGTAAGGTCAATATATGCCAGTGTGACTTAATAATGCTCATGACTATGTTTGCTTGTTTGCAATGTTGAAGGGTGCATGTGAGCTTCTGTGAGAAAGGACGTTGTTGATACTGTAGTAATAAGGACCTATTTGCATATAGCGCCCTCTTGTAAGCTTTCTTCACAATTGTATTAGGGTAACCACGCTGGGCAAATCTCGCTATTAAATCTGGTGCTTGTGCCTTAAACTCAGCTATTGATGAACAAATACGCCGTAACCGCAAAAACTGGGAAATAGGAAGTCCATTCTTCAAGCCCAAAGGGTGATCACTTGAATATCTTAGATAGTTGTTTCGATCTATTTTCTTCCTGTACAAGGTGGTTTTTATGCGGTCCTCATCACGTTGGATCAAAATATCCAAAAAAGCAATGGATTGTTGGTCTATATGTGCTGTAAATTGCAAATTGTTGTCAATTGTATTAATCCATGCTAGAAGAAACAATTGTAATTTCGCTTCCGATGCCCCCCAGATGAAAAATATATCATCTATATACCTCTTGTAAATAATGATGTATTGAAACCAGTGTGATTTGTACAATTTCTCAACTTCGAACTCCACCATGTATAAATTGGCAATGTCAGGAGCTACTGTAGCCCCCATTGCCACCCCTTTTATTTGAAGGTACATTGTGTCATCGAATTTGAAAAATTTTTTGAACACTACTAATTCTAGGAGACCAAGAAGGAAACCTGAAGGAACCGAATGAGGACGGGGGGCGAGACTGAAAAATCTTCTTCAACAAATCAAATGCTTCCCGTTGTGGGACGTTGGTATATAGAGCAGTCACGTCAAGGGTAACCAACCAATACTCTTCCGGTAAATCAGAAACTTCTTCCAGAATTCGGAGCATATGCGATGTATCTTGCAAAAATGAACAAGCCTCTTTTACGTACGGCTTCAGGAAGAAATCAAGGTACATCGACAAGGGTTCTAAAATAGAACCTTTACTGGAAACGATAGGGCGTCCAGGGGGAGACCTAACTTCCTTATGAACTTTAGGGAGGGTGTATAATATTGGAATCACCGGTTGTTGAACCCTCAATGCCCGGGCTTCTCTGGAGGTGACATATCCTTCCTGCAGACCTTTTTCAACCAGTCCATCAATGGTCTGCTGTATCTCATCAGTGGGATCACTTGTCAGAACTTGATAATACTCCCTTTGTTCTAATTGCCGGAGTATCTCCAACACATAATCTTCTGTATTTTGGATCACCGTGGCCCCACCTTTGTCCGCAGGTTTTACTATAATGTGGGGATTGGCTGCAAGTTGTTTAATAGCATGATATTGATTGTATGACCAATCTGATGCTCTGAGTAAGCCCCCCATTTGGCCCCGCTCTTCTGACTGACCTACATCTCTTAAAACTAACTGCATGAAGGGTAGCGATAGCGGGATCGATGGGGCCCGGCGGTATCCACGTTGATCGGGGGGTTATTACAGAATGATCCCAAGACACTTGATCTTTAAAAAACAATGCAATTGCAATCTTCTAAAGAAGACGGTGTAGGTCAATCCTAGTTTTAAATGAATTGTATTTGCAAAAAGGAATATAAGATAATCCCTTATCTAGCGCCTCTAGCGTCGTCTCAGATAGGTCACTTGCGAGATATTTATTACTCCCCGTCTCTTGTGGTTGTGATGTCCTCCTTAAAAATTCTGTTGGTTGCGATACTGCGATCGTGTTGTTGGACCTTGCCAATTGGACGACCTCGTCCCCCTGCGTCCTCTGTACGGTCTTGGGTAATTGGACTCTTTGTTTGTGCCTAAAAAGGAGCTGAGTGAGTTGCAGCGGACTTTTTCCTTTCCTCTCACTCCCACTATGACTCGAATCGTCCGATGAATCTTGGAACGTGACGTGAGGACGCCTTCTAGTTTCTTTTTTATTCCTCCCAAAAATAGATGTTATCGCTTTTGTAGTCTGTTTCGTCTTCTGCGGAACTTTTGGATCTTAAACTGCTTTAACTGATTTTAAATTGTGCTATATCCTGTTATAATTTATTCGTAGATGCTTCCACTGTTTCCAAATCTACAGTGGCCGATAACTGTGTATGTATCTCATCAACCTCTTTCTTGTTTTCATTCACTGAGATGGCTAAGCGCTCTACAATCAGGACCATCAGGTCAAGCGAGCATTTGTTTAAACATTGCTATCCAGCGGGAAACAAAATCTTCATCATCCTGGAACATCAGAGGGCATTGCCAATTTATACATGGTGGAGTTTCGAAGTTGAGAAATTGTTACAAATCACACTGGTTTCAATACATCATTATTACAAGAGGTATATAGATGATATATTTTTCATCTGGGGGGCATCGGAAGCGAAATTACAATTGTTTCTAGCATGGATTACTACAATGACAACAATTTGCAATTTACAGCACATATAGACCCAACAATCCATTGCTTTTTTGGATATTTTGACCAACGTGATGAGGACCGCATTAAAAACCACCTTGTACAGGAAGAAAATAGATCGAAACAACTATCTAAGATATTCAAGTGATCACCCTTTGGGCTTTGAAGAATGGACTTCCTATTTCCCAGTTTTTGCGGGTACGGCGTATTTGTTCATCAATAGCTGAGTTTAAGGCACAAGCACCAGATTTAATAGCGAGATTTGCCCAGCGTGGTTACCCTAATACAATTGTGAAGAAAGCTTACAAGAGGGCGCTATATGCAAATAGGTCCTTATTACTACAGTATCAACAACGTCCTTTCTCACAGAAGCTCACATGCACCCTTCAACATTGCAAAAAGCAAACATAGTCATGAGCATTATTAAGTCACACTGGCATATATTGACCTTACATTTCGATTTTTTTCACACCAGGACCAAGATTCGCATTTTTCAGGGGTCAGAATATTAGAGATATGGTGGTAAAATCCACCTTTACATCTAACAGTCCACCCCTGCTAACAGGTGGCCACCAAGAGTGTGGCCACTGCGATATGTGCACCCTGGCTTGGAAAGGTAGCCAGTGGCAAGTACCTAATTCTGATAAGGTCCTGAAATTGAATACTCTCACAGATTGTGAATCAGAGAAAGTCATATATGTGATACAGTGCCCATGTAATTTGCTGTATATTGGCCGGACCCAAACGGAAGATCAGGACTAGGCTCATAGAGCATAGAAGTTGTATTAAAACTGGGAAAACCCACGGCGCCATGGTACAGCACTGTATTAATGCTCAACACAAATTTGTAGATTTACAATGGTTAGTGTGGAACAGGTGCGTTGTGGCCCACGAGGTGGGGATATTCAAGCCCGCCTAAACATGCGGGAACAGTTCTGGATCTACTGGCTTAATACAATAGATCCGGCGGGTTTGAATGAAAAGATAAACTGGTATCTCTGATTTAGTTTCCCGCCGGCTCTCTATTGATAATCTATGCCAGTTTTTCTAAATGGATGTGCAGTTTACAGTGATTGTAAAATTCTGGTGTTGCTTTCTGAAAAAGTTCGTGCAGTTAAAGTTCCTTGAAGCCTACACCCCGAATGAAGGAGGGCTATTAAATCACTGCATTTGAAACAGTAGGGCAACTGACATGGCCCGGTGATTTAGGATAAATCTGATAATGTTCAAACACTTGGAAGACTAAGGACTCTGGTGACAATACCGGCGATGTCAAAAGCGGACGTGACAGAGGACTCCATGCTGCATGCCAGACCCGATCTCTAATTTTGAGATGAGGATTGCGTAGAACTAACGCCCGTTGTGCTATACCAATAATTGCTCTGTTGAGCCATAACATTAAGAATTGTGAAATACGTGGTGTGATGAATGGGAACACTCTTTGAGGATCGTATAGATGGATAAGGCATCGTGGACGTGAAGGGAAACTGCCTGGTGCTGACGTAAGTTCCGGTCCCGGCTATAAGAGCCTCACTTTCAGCGGGATGCCATTTAAATATAAGGGCGGCGGGACACGGCCGCTGAAACCATTAAGACACTTTAAAAGACGCCAAGAAATGATAAGAAGTAAGAAGAAAATGAAGAAGGCAGATCGCGATTTTCAAGCTGGGCAAATTGTTTCTCTAACAGATACAGAAGGAGATCCCCCTGAGGCAGAACTTTGGGTTCGAAACACGCGCGTGTCGGGGAGAGGGAGGACCAACCAAAATATGGGAACAGATGAGTATTGACGGTTCCTCTCGTATCTTTTTGAAATCCCCATGCTATAAAAAGCGGGTGAATGAATGACTGATCGTTGTCTAATCTGCTTGATATTTTAGAAAAAAGGCAAAAAATTTTTGAAAAAAAGTTCAAAAATGATTTATAATTAAAGCAAGGTGGCCCCATACCTATTTAGGAGTCTGTATGCTTTGACAGACCCTCAGAGTGAGGGGCCTACAGATACTTGGCTAGATTGATTTATATGAATCTTTGACCAGTGATACGATTGTTTTGTGTTTGTGTGTGCACAAGTAAGGTACGCTGGAATACATTGGTGAACGGGTTGAGGTTTGTGATTGATATCGTAGCAAAAATGTATCATGTCAGCAGAGGAAGAGGAGGAGGAGCATGCAGTCTTGCAGACTGATCCCAGCTGCTAATACGTCTGCTATCTCTTCACTTTTTTGCATCTAATGATTCTCTGTGCTTATCTCATGCCCTCTTCCACACATGGGAAAATCACAGAGATTACGTAGTCGCAAAAATGTAAAGAGATAGCAGAAGAATATTAACAATTAGAGTTGAGGTCAAATGCCAATACTTTTCTGAGTCAGGGCAACCAGATTCCTCCCTGGGTCTCCTCCTTGCATTCTTCCTTCTGTTCCG
The DNA here is from genome assembly GCF_901001135.1 of Rhinatrema bivittatum. NCBI lineage: Eukaryota > Metazoa > Chordata > Amphibia > Gymnophiona > Rhinatrematidae > Rhinatrema > Rhinatrema bivittatum. The sequence continues at coordinate 379,667,234 of NC_042618.1, forward strand.
AACTATATCCTCTGATACTTCCGTTTGAAGATCTTCACTGACACAGAAGCCAGTGGGTTCTAAACATGCAATCCTGTCAGTTTTCTCCTCTCCTGGAACTCTATGCTCTCCTTTGATCTCCCACTTCTTCCCTCTGTGCTAACAAGCATGCCTCATGTAGCAGACTTAGTTGTATACCTCTTGGAAGCCAGTTAGAGGATCTAAAATGAAAAGAGAACTGCATATACTCGGTTTAGCATACTCACACTACTTAGCTTGCTTACAGTATGTTACAAGCTCATGATATTTGGCCAATGCATTTTTGTGTTATCATACACATTTATAGCATGGCTGTGTTGCTTTAGACAGTTTTCTTCCATGAGCAAGCTAAATCATTTATATCACTCATTGATTTTTCATCAAGCCCATGCTAATTACTGCATTTTAGTACAAGTTTTATTACATAAACTCCTAAATGACCCTCAACTATAAAAAGACACTGGCCTCATAGTTTAATGGTTAGTGCTCTATATTGCCAAGCATTAGAAATTAATGCAAGTTTTGTATTATACTTTTATTTATTTATTTATCTATCTATCTAAAATTATTTATTTACCACTCATTATTTCTCAATTTAGCCAGATTAGAGAATGGTACTGAAACAACTTTATGCCCCTGTGGGACAGGAGAGAAAAGTAGCTTCTATGCTCTATCACCAGTGTTTGGCTGAAAGTTGTAATTTTTAAGGGCACTGACTTTTACTTTTGCATAGCTCGTTAAGTTGAAAGAAGAACAGAGGTCCAAAGAGTCCAGAATCTTCAGAGTAACAGCTGTCTCTGCATGATAATCCAAGGGAAGCTGAAAAAACACTATGCAGCTGTAGCCAAATCTGCATCACTGAAAAAAAATCCCTTCCTAATATGACAAACTACTCAAAATTGCTGTTGTAGCACTATTCCCGAGCTTGTAGCTATATCATTATAGCCTCTAACATCTCTATAAAAATGTGCCCAGTTTACCTTTGAATTGATTGACTATTGCAGACATAACTAACCCTTTGTGGGTTTCATTCCCCTCCTTCCCCTCCACTCTTATTACCTTCCCCTTGCTAATAACATGACTGTCTATGATTAACTCCCTTGTTAAATATATATGTACATATGTATATAAATTTCGTATTATCTCCTCCAATTTTGTTAATCCCACTTCCTGTTAAAAATGATATCATTGTAAAGCTTGTTGCTAAGTTATGTTACATTGTGAACCGAGGTGATGTTTTGCAAACGTGCCTCGGTATATAAAAAACCCTTAATTAAATAAATAAATAAATAAATAAATAAATAAATAAATAACTATTTCTGCTGGGAAAATGTTCCATAATTATACTAGTCTGAGTGAAAAATCATTTTCTTTGATGGGGTGAAATCTATTGCCCCTAAATTTTAGAGGTTGTGTTCTTGTTTTGTGTGGAACTACTTGGCTAAGAATAAACAATTTAGATGAGAAAAATATGAAAAGTTTTAGAATGTTCTAAGATAATTATTCCCTTAGTTGTCCCATTCCAAACAGGAGGACTTAATGTATATATTGAACAACACAGACCTGCCAGACCCAGTGCCCCATGCACAGAATTCTTAGACTATCTCATTTGTTTGCAGTGCTTTCAAGAACCAAATCTACTGCTGTTGCACATCTAGATAGCATAAATTATCAGGAGTGCACTACCTAGTTTTCCTTCTCTCCAGGTGCTATTTCCTACTTAGACCCACGCTACCCACAACCATGAGAATTATGGATATTGTGCAATATAAATTTATAAATAAATGCTGCATGGTACACGAGGGCAAACTAGGGCTCATAATACTTTATAGATCCTAATGAATAGTTTCAACAATCACAGAAGAGATAGAGGGCATAAAATATTCTAATTCATCCTTGAACACTAAAAACAACTGAATTCCATGCCTCATACACATACTATTTAAATGTAATAACTGTGAAAATAAATCATTGTCAAGGGCATGGAAGTCTTTATCCTTTCTTTGTCTTTGTGATATGAATAGTAATAAGTCACACTGCTTACAATTAGGTAGCATCTGAAAAAAAATTCATATCTTCCCCAAGAGAATAATCCATATTCATTCAAAATTGTATGCTTTTTTTCCCCCATAATACACTTGCAGTTATGTTTTCTGCTTGGTTCATATAAAAATGTCTGTTACCAATTTAAAAACAATATATAGTATGCACTTTTTCTAAAGTATTATTAAAAAGACAAATGCATATTTGAAAATCATAATGCCATAAATACATTGTTTACATTATAAAATATTAATTTTTCATAGATGCTATGAGCCTGATGAAAACTGCGCATGCAGATCATTATCAAACACGTTCTGAAAATCTCTGCTGATAGCAATTTTTGATTTTATAAGAATGTAAAGAATGAGTAATTATCTAGTACTCTTGCACCATACTGCGCTCTGTTGTCATAAATTAAAACAAGTTGTTTGGGTGAACTCTCTATATAAAGGATCTTCATTTCTACAGTCTTTAATATAATAAATACAGTATATTAAGAACATATTTGACATACAAGCTGCATTTACAATAATTGTTTGTCCTCTCTTCTTTCTACTCATGTAAGGATGATGAAGGTGATCAAACTGGTAGCTCTTAAAAGTTTTCTTTGGCAGAATACTGCAGTGTTTTACCATTGCCTTCTACAGCCCATAACATCTAAGACCTGTGCTGTGGTTTCCCATGCAGGTATTAACCAGGTCTGATACTACTTTGCTATTGAGATCTAACAAGCACGGGTTTACCAAGGTCACTTTTGAGCACAATAAGAATTAATAATGACTAATCTAAAATGGTTATATTATATAATTCTTTAGCTGAGGATTACTCAAGCAAATGGATTTATTTCAGCATTTAGAAACATATTGGGGCAGATTTTAAAAGCCCTAAGCGTGCCAAACCTATTTTGCATACGCCCGGTGATGTGCACAAGCCCCGGGACGCGTGTATGTCCCAGGACTTTGTGAAAGGGGCGGGGGCGGGACCGAGGCCTCCGGCACAGCGGCTGTGTCGGGGTATCATGCGCCGGAACTTGGCTGGCGTGCGCAACCTACGCCTGCCCGGAGGCAGGTGCAACTTCCAAAATAAAGGTTGGGGGGGTTTAGGTAGGGCTGGGGAGCAGGTTAGGTAGGGGAAGGGAGGGGAAGGTGGGGGGGCAGAGGGAACAGGGAAAGCCATCGAGGCTCCCCTAGGGCTCGGCGCGCGCAAGGTGCACAAGTGTGCATCCCCCTTGCACGCGCCTACCCTGGATTTTATAACATGCGTGCAGCTGTACGCATGTTATAAAATACATTGCCCCTACCGTGTGACAGGGGCCAGCCAATGGCACCTGAAGCCCCTGTCACGTGGTAGGGGCTAAAGGCCACTGGCGCCATTTTGGTTAGTGGCAGCAGCTCCCGGGTCCCCCTGCTGGGCCACCAGGGTTTTCGTGAGTCTTGGAGGGGGGGGGGGGTCGGGAGGGTGGCGCGATGGAGGGAAGGCAGGATGAGGCGGGGGCTGGGCAGAATGTTGAAGGGGCACTTTTTGCCCCTTCAAAATTCTGCCACCTGAAGCGGCCATCTTACCCTGCCTCATTGCTTGCGAGTGGCAGCGCCCCCTAATGGTCAGCGTCCTAGGCCCAAACCTAGCTCGCCTTGTGCTTCTGCCAGCCCTGAGCTTCTGCCCTGTTGAAACTTCCTGCCTGCCTACCCTGCATCTGTCTTGTCTCTTGCCTGTGCTCCTTGTCTTGTTTGGGCCTATCTTGTCTATGTGTATTCTGTGTCTTGCCCTGCCCTGCCTAGGCCCTCCAATGACCATCCATGTCAGTGTTTCCTTGTGGTGCTACTGCCCTGTTCCCTGTGAGTCTCCCAATGGCCCTTTTGCTCCTTATGGAACTCCCCATGACCCTCCATTTACCTGTAAGCCCTTGTGCCCTTGTCGTGTGTCTTATTCTGGTCTTCCTGTGTGTGTGTGTGTGTGTATGTGTGTGTGTATTCCTTGCCTTGTTCTTGCCTTGCATCTTGTCCAGGCCTCTCAGTAACCTTGCTCTCTTGTGTGTTTCTTGCTCTGCACTCTGCTCCAGTCTTGCCCGTCTCGTTTTCCTGTCTTTCCGGTGCACTCCCTGTTTGGGTAAGTACCCTGTTTCTGATCCAGTACCCGCTTCCAGAAGACCTGACCACATCCCGCCATCGGTACACTCCCTGTTCCAGGAGGCGGGTGTGGGAGGGATGTGGGAGGGAGGGGAAGAAAGTGAATGAAGGAATAATGGGGAAAGGAAGTGAAAGTCAGGATGGTTGGATAAGGGTATTTCTCCCAACAGGATAGGAAAACAAGCAAAATGGGAGAAAATGCATCATAATACAAGTCTAAAATCTTTATTGTAATCTTTTATAAAAAGTGAGAATGATCAGTCACTTCTCCAGTGTTCCAGCCTAGGAGTGAGAATGCTAATCTAATAGTTTTTTTTCCTTTGGCTCCAATGATCACTGTTTTAACAAAATCCTTGATTGAAGAGGTGTTCTCTTTTTCGCTAGTATGGATTTCAGTTTATATTTATGATAAAGTCTGTGTTCCTTATGTCATACCGAAGTAAGGAATTTTGCTAGTGTAACCTTGCAATATATATGTGATATGGGTTTCTTGCTGTAGGTTATACTTCAGGATTAACCAACTTCAGACTGCAAGGCTGGTGCTGGGCTAATTGATAGCCCTGCACCAGTAATGAAACTACACACCTCATTAGCATATAACAGCATTAAACTTTACTATACTGAATGATTAGCAGACTTGATCAATCTGCTCACTCCACAAATACATGAATACCGTAGAGGCTTAGACATGAAATCCTGCTCAAAGGTTTCAAACTGGTATTAAATCAGCAGCTAACTCCAAGCTTTACACATTCTTTGCACTGATAACACAGTCCCAGCTTGTGTCCTACTGTGGAGCCCTTTGAATGCTGCAGGGCAGGAGATGACATTAGCGTTTCTTCTGTAACTAATAGCTGATGCTTCATTACAGCAGCCTCCAGCCAAGGGAACCCTCAGTCTTAAGCAATTCAAAGGACTCTAAGTTCTTCTCAACATGGATCCTTAATTAAAACAGAATTTATTTAGTTTCAGGGCAGAGCAAAGTAGAGAACTCCCTCTGTCTTGCTGAGGAAAGGGTGATCTGGATGCACATGCCCCTTTCTGACTACAGCTCTCCAGTGTGTTTACAGCCCTTAGAGACAGCACCCAATTGGCAGTCCTTCAGTGTCACAAGTGATAATTTTTTGATAGTGTCATTGTCTTCTTACTAAAGGCAGGTTACACTAGCGAGTAATTTCTGTGTAGGAATCTATAACAATATTATGCCCTGGTGGAATATTTGCAGTGTTGCTTTTTGATACAGGATTGCTGCTGTTTGAGTTCTGGGAGTTAGCGTTGTTTTGGTATGATACATTTGCTATATCGCCATACAGGGGATAACAATGTCTGAGGAAGGCTTTTTTTTTTGCATATCCAGCAGAAAGGAAAAATGTGTTACATTTTTGTACCATCTGAAGTTTTACAAAGTTCCTTATCAATACAGTTCCCCTGTATTTGGGGGCATTAAGGAGCCTCACTGGGCTCAGCCATGAGGCTATAATGCTTATAGTCAGACTTCACAGCATGTGTCTCAATTCCAAAGTTTTACATGGTTAAACACATAGTTACCGATGCGAAAACTCCTTTTAAAAACCAAGGTACTGAGCATCACCTCCGGGGAATGCCTTTATGGGCCCAATTCCGAAAGCAGCTATTTGTATGTGAAGTGGGAGGTTAGGGGGTTTTAGGAAGGGATGAGGTTGGCGGAGCAGAAGGTAGGGAGAACCAGCGAAGGGCACGGAGGAAAGGTAAGGCAAAGAAAATGAAGGTAATAAAAATGTTGCCTAATCTCTTGGGCAGCAAAAGAAAAAAGGGGTTAGAGGCATCAGGGTTGGGCTGGCATATGGCAGGAACAGTAGTTTGGGTACGTGTTTAATAGCACCATTTTGGAGTCTGTATGCCGGATAAGATAAAGCAGAAGGTATGGAAGGGAAATATGTGGATGTGTTTCAACTGTTGTTGAGGAATCCTGAGGGGGCAGGTGAAGAGGAAAAAGACAAAAGGCAAGTGGGGGTGGGGAATCTAGCAAAAGATAACAAGTGCCCACATCAATAGATAACTGGATTTTGGGTTCCTCATATATTGGCCAGCATTACTGGGGGGGAAGGTCTGATTTGCATGTAGGTCTATGGAGGTGCTCTGACATGCTAATTAGAGCCCACAGAATCTATGGTGATTGGGCCTAGTTAAACTATTTTGGAAAGTACAGAAAGAAGCTAGTTTGTAGCAAATCAACAGATTGGGGATTTAGAGCAATAGACCCATTGCCCAGTTAGATGAATGTGCAGTGGCCACAATCTGACTGGGAGTCACCAGTCCTTGCTGGAGGGCAATGGGACAGGACAGCATGAGCTCCTCACTACGCTGGTCCCTCAAGCAGCAACCACAGAGACACACCCCCTTTCAGGATGCAGCGCAGGCAACTCTACATACCAGAATTCAGCCACAGTTCATGGGAGGAGATAGGACAAGCAGGCGAGCTGTCCTATCTCATGGTGGGAGATGACACAGATCACAGGTTCAGCAGGACAGTAGCAAGGATGGACAAGTATAGAATGACCTAATCTAATCTAACAACTCCCTGAATTAGGCCAGAGGAAGAAGGTTTAATTTGAGTCGATTCAATTAAAAGCATAGCCAGGTTAGTCTGGCTGTTATGACCGTCGGTCGCAGATGGCTGTGACCGCTATTACTCACTTCGTGCCTCTCTGCCCTCTCTCCTCTGGGAAGACTCGTGGCTGTGGCTAGCCGCCTCCGACCCTCATGGCTCCGTTCCAGGACTCCCCAGGGCGGCGAGGATTCTGCTGACTGCCATGTCTCTCCCGGGCCTTCCTAGGTGTGCATGCGCTCCATGGCCCTCCTTTAAGGATGCCAGGGTGGGAATCTCAGGGGTGTCTCCCCTTGATGACATCACTAGCCCTGGACTCTTAAGCACCATCGGGGCCTGGCTCTAATTGACTTGGCAATGAGGTCCCTACTTGCTGAATCCTGCTGTACTCGCTACGGACTTTGGTTCCTGGTTCCTGCTTCTCCTGGCGTGAGACACTATTGGGTACCAGCTCCTCGGGGGCCCTGCTCCTGTTTCTGGCTATCTGCTGCTTGGAGGGCTCTGCGCCTCAGACGCTGTCTGCTTTCTCCCCCACTCCTCAGGGCTACTCCAGGATCTACTCTACCTGTGAGACTCCACTTCAGTGTACTCTGCTCTGCGGACCATTGCCGTGCTACTCTGCCTTGTGGAGACCAACGTAGGGGTACCCCACCCTGCAGGCCACTGCCTCACCACTCTGCTTCGTGGAGACCTAGGGCTGGTGTACCCCGCTCCACGGGCCATTGCCAGCGCTTGTGACTAAGCCGCACCCCCCGCTCCTCGGGGTAGCGCTTGTGAACTTGGGACTGTGCTCCCCTGCTCCTCAGGGCAGCGCCTTGCTTCCTTCTGTTACTACATTCCACTCCCCCGCTCCTTGGGGTAGCATCCTGCCTATCTCCGAGACTGTACCCGCACTCCCCTGCTCCTCAGGGTAGTGTTCTTTTGCATTGCCAGAGACCCCTGGGCTTCCCCGTGTCATGGGTAAGGCTACGTCATTCTTCCTGTGCTGACTCTCTCTGTGGCTCCACCCCATGGAGTCGCCCTCACAAGCACTCCTCCGTACCCTGCCTACATTCCCCACTCCTCGGGGCCTGTTCAGCACTCCATCACTAGGGGGACCTATTCTGACTAATCATATCCATACCCCAGTCTCCTACTCTTCCTGTACTCGCTGGGCTGTGTCACCTGTAGCTCAGACCTCGATGGTGAGGCTCAGCGGGGCTCCTCCCCGTGGGCGGTACCATCTCTCACCTCGGGCCAAGGGCCCACTATTTATTTTATTTTATTTATTTAAAAACTTTTCTATACTGTCGTTTAGTAATACACCATCACAACGGTTTACAATTAGGCACGTACATAAGTTTGGTTTATAAATTAGCTAGAGGGTGCCAATAAATTTTTCGGTTACATGTTTCAATAATATAGTCTATATGGAAAGTGGATTGGAATTTCCATTTATATGATTCATAGGATAATCATATATGTTTATACTGTCCTTCTCTTAAATTAATACTTAATTATGATAAAAAAATAATAAAATGAGCAATTACGCTTTTAGGTGACTTTCAGCTGTGTGTAGGTGGCAGGCTGTGAGAACCGTAAACACAAGCAGAAAAGCAGCTGGGTTGGGGGCTTGGCCACTGAGAAAGATGGTTGCCTGAATCTGAGCTCCAGCTTCCTCCGAGCTACTTTTATTAGACTCGTCACTCATCTACCAAGCATTTAGCTTCTAATACAGCTCATTGAGGGGACTCTACCTCCCAGATGGCTGCAAAGAAAAAAGGCCCAGATTTCAAACAATCTTCTCATGTGAAAGCAATGTCTGATACAGTGGGGCCTGGTGGTATGGATGAAGCCGCGGACCAGGGTGAGTTGGTCATGGAGGCTGCTATTGATAGCAGCGGGACAGGTGCACAGGTGCAAGACATGCAGGCAAGAGCGGAATTCTGATAATAGTTCTGTGATTTGCACAAGGATATGCGAGAAATGAAGCAGGAATTAACAGTATTGATTGCAGAACTGAGAGAGATCTCGGATATCAGGTGCAGAGTGGATGACTGCAACATGCGTCTTGAAGTGCAGGCTGACAAAGTTGGGAAATTGCAATCGCAATATGGACAATTACTGCTGGACCAGATAAGCAGAAGATTTGGAGAACTGGAATCGTTGGTGTAATCTCTGGTTTCGGATGAATGTAAGGACTGCCATGGCGTGGTACAAAAAGTGAGTGCCTTCTTTATGGGGTAGAACACGGGCCCAGAAACACCGCTATTGGCCACAGAGGTGGAAACTGAAAGGGCACATCAGACTCTGGGCCCTAAGGCAGGGAATAAACCATGTGACATTGTGGCATGTTTCCATTGCTTTCCAGTAAAGGACAGAGTATTTAATGCTGTTCAACAACAATAGACGTGGCTATAGGAATCGCACAACATATCTGTATTTGCGGATTTGTCACCTGCTACTATCAAAAAGAGAATGAACTTTCAGGAAATCACCTCCTGTCTGCGAAAGGAAGGGATCCGATACAGGTGGTTATTTCCCTTCAGTCTTGCAATGACTATTCAAGGTGCAACTTCAAAGGTAAAAACTGTTGAGGAAGCGGAGGCCATTTTGGTAGAAGCTGGCATTGTTGTAAAGAAATCATCTACTCAGCAAGTGACTGCTACTGTGCCGAAGGCAGATCCTCCCCAATGGCAAAGAGCTGGGAAAGGAGGTCGGCGGCTGAGAAGGCAATATGGAGAGTCGTTTCCCTTTAAAGACAGTTGAATGAGATGAACTAATTTTTGCTTTATTTTACATAAAGTTTCAATATTAGTTCAATATTAGTTCATTTTACTTTGCAATGTTAATGGCAGCTTTCAGTGCATCTTTCTTAGTAGATAAGTGGGAAAGAGTGGTTTATTTTATGCTGCTGAGTTACTATCCTTATTGTGGCTTTGGGGAACTCAGATTTCAGTGTACGATGTTATCCCCCCCATACTGCATTTGCAGTTCTGCTATGGCATAATAGCAGTTGGTTTTGGGGGTTGGGGAGGGGGAAAGGGGATTTTTCAGGGTATCGGAAGATGGTATATAACCCCATGGGTCTTAAAAGTGAGAATACTTATAGGTGGCTGTGATATTCAGGGGCTATCTTCATTGGACATCGTTCTGCAGTTTTGGTGGGAGCAAGGAGTTTTTCTATGTAAGCTTATATTACCATGGTATGATTAATATTATTGTATTATTGTATGATTAAATATTCCTCGCAAAGGACAACTGCTTAAATCAGAACTGCTGGATGTGGGGGCGTCTTATTTTCTTGCAAGAAATTCACTTGAAAAGATCACTTTGAGGTACTCATACCTCTTAAAGTGATTTGTTTACCCATTTCAGTTTTTCACTGCAGCAGCTAAAACTGAGAATTACACTGGAGTGGGTATTTTATTCCATAAAGATTTTAGAGGTTTAGTCAAAAAAATGTCATGCTGATCCCCAGGGTAGAATTTTGCTGGTTAAAGTTGAATTAGAGGGTGAAATATATTTTTTGCTGAACTTTTATGCTGCTAACTATGGGCAGGGTACCTTTTTTGCAGCCTTTAATGCCTTTTTGATCTCAGAAGGGGAGGAGTATCTGATTGTAGCCAGGGATTTTAACACATCCTTACTTCCACATTTAGATACCTCTAGGGGGAGTGATTCAAGATCTGGTAAATCATGAACCCAGCTTCAGAAATTAATAAAAAGATGGGATTTGGTTGATGCATGGAGACACCATTATCCTCAAGCCAGAAATTATTCTTTCTATTCTAGCTCTCATCAGTCATATTCGAGGATTGACTTTTTCTTAGTAAAGTGTTATTGGTCTGACCACGCTTCAACTTGGTCGGACTTTAGAGGTGGTACGGGTATGCGATTTTGGAGGCTCAATGATAAGCTACTGGGGGATGAGACCTTTTGTTCTCAGTTGGCTGATGATATTAGAGAGTATATAGATAAGAATGATGTGGGCGATGTTAATCCCTCTCTTCTTTGGGAGTGTTTAAAAGGCTGTTCTTAGGGGACTATTGATCCCTAAGGCAACTTTTATTAAGAAGCAGAAATCAGAGGAAAAAAGAAACTGCAAAGCGGAGTTTATGTGCTTGGAATGATTGCAAAATTGATCGTTGTCAACTTCGGTGTATAGGCAGATACTAAATGTTTTAGAGATGATTTACAATCCTTGGAAACTGATAATATCACACTCCAAATGGACCAGGTTAAGCAGGAGCACTTTGAGTGGGGCAATAAAGCCAGTAGGTTATTAGCTTGTAGGTTGAAACAAAGTATATCTCAAAATCAGATTACCAGAATCAAATCCAATGAGGGGGTTTTATTAACTTCCCCTAGTGATATCCGTCAACAGTTCATGAACTTTTATGGGGAATTGTATCGAGTAGATATCTCTATCTTGGGATCTCAGATGGACCTATATTTAGATTCTATTGATCTTCCTAGCATTACAGATAAGGAGAGATGATTTTTAAATGCAGAAATCACATCTTTTGAGGTGCTTCAGGTGATCAAAGATTTAAAGGTGAATAAATCACCAAGCTTAGATGGTTTTACTGCCCAATTCTATAAAAAGTTCTCAATAGAATTAGTTCCCCTTTAGTTGAAATGGTTTAACTCCTTACGCTTGGGTAACTCTTTATTTTTTGGGGCCAATGTAGTGAGTATCACCATTCTAGCCAAGGTGGGGTGCAATCTGTCTCTCTGTGGATCTTATAGACCCATTTCTTTGATTAATATGGATTTCAAGATCTTGGCCAAAATATTGGCTAACTGGTTGAACAGAGTGATGCAGCAGGTGATACATCCTGACCAGGCAGGTTTTATATCGGGACAGATGGCCACAGACGATATACGGTATGTAAAATTGTGAATCTAATTTGCTGGGTGAAAAAAGAACATATCCCTTCAGTTTTGCTCTTAGTGGATGCCGAGAAAACATTTAACATGGTGCACTGGCCTTTTTATTTCGTATATTGGGGAAAATGAATTTTGTTGTTTTTTTTCTTAACTGGCTGCAACAGCTTTATCACAACCCTCAGGCTTCTCTTAGAGTTAATGGGGCTTACTCCACCTTTTTCAATATTCAATGGGGGACTAGGCAGGGGTGCCCTCTATCACCTTTGATATTTTCTTTATGTTTCGACTGTTGCTGCCCGACATCTCCACGCCGCCCACCTTACCTCTTTTGCGACTCCTCCCGCGGTTGATGGATGTCTGGCTGCTGCGGCGTCTGCCTGCCGTCCTCCCCGTGTGCCCGGACCGGCTTGGGCGCTGCATCCCGCCATGTTGTCCAGGTACCATAGGATGCGTGCGCCGCGCAGCCCTGCTTTTTATTTTCTCTTTGGCGCGAACCTCAGGGGCATCCCCCTGTGATGACGTCACGCATCCCGGATACAAAAGCTTACACTTTTGCTAGCTAATCGAGTTAGCAAAGGGAATCCTTACGGATGGGATTCGCTCTCCGTACCTAGCTACTCTGCCTCTCCAACTTCTGGACTTTATCCTAACGGGGTACCCGCTCCTCGGGGGCCTCTCTCATTTCTTTCAGGTCGCTATCAGGAACCGGTACTCGCTCTTCGAGGGCCCATGTTCCCTGACTCGCTGCCTGAACCTATCTCTTCTGCTTGGAAGAAACTGCTGCTTACATCATCAGTGAGTTACCAACTTTATTTCCTCAGAGCTGTTCCCTGGAACCAGGTACTCGCTCCTCCAGGGCCTGCCTCTATTCCAGCTTCTGTGTCACCTTCCGGGAGAAACCTTTGTGTGAGTAACTTTACCAATGAGGCTCTATACCAGAACTCTGTGTATGCTCCACTGTACTCACTATCTCAGTTTTCTCCACTATAGCACAGCCATAGAGGGAATCGCTGTTCCAGTCTCCTGAGGAACCCTAGCCCAGCCGGGCTTCATCTCTACTCACTACTGCCACCTCTGGTGGCTTATCAACTCTGTCTAATAAAAGATATAACTCTGTGTTGTGTGTCCCAAAGCTGAGCCTGACCTGTGGCCCCTCACAGGACTTCCCCCCATGGGCGTGGACAGCTGCCACAGTGTCCAAGGGTCCACCCAAAACCTTACAAACAATAACACTTTATTTCTGGAGCCTTTAGTGATTCAAATACTGAAGGTGGGTGGCATATCTGCGGTTCAGGTGGGGGCGAGGGTATATAAATTATCCCTCTTCGCTGACGATATTTTATTTATATTCACAAATCCTTCCACTTCATTGAGGGGGCAGTTGTCGCTTTGAGTGAATTAAATTTAGAAAAATCTGAGTTGCTTAATTTAATGGTTCCAAATGACCAGTTGCTTCAGTTAAGTAGTTTATTTTCCTTTAAGTGGGCCAAACAGAGTATTAAGTATTTGGGGATACGGATTAGTGATCACATAGAAGATCTACATGAATTGAACTATACCCCCCTATTAAAGAATATTTTTCGAGATTTAGATATCTGGTTTGCCTATACCTTGTCTTGGCTGTGTTATAACCGTCTATCACAGGTGGCTGCGACCGCGTCTACTTAAATCTTGTACTGCCCTGCTTCCCTCTCCGGGTCTGCTCGCGGCGGTGGCTAGTCTCCAAACCATAACAGGTTGGGCAGGATCGCCACTAATAAAATGAATATTTTGCCCCAGTTTGGATATTTTTTACAGTCTACCAATTCACGTTTTGGCTGTTGCTTTGAAGCATTGGCAACAACGCATCTTTGCTTTCATTTGGAAGCGTAAACCCCCTCGGATAGCTAGTAGGGTGATGTTTCACCATAAAACAAATGGGGGTTTAGGCGTACCTCACCTTAGGTGATATTAAGCAGTGGCTCAATTGTGTGCAGCTCTAGGTTGGAATAGAAAGGATGAACAAAAGTCTTGGATGGTGATAGAAAAGGCAACTGTAGGAGACATGCCCTTGTGGGTTTTAACGTGGCAACCTCAGTTGACCTGGGTGCAGATGCTATCAATGCCTCTGATCACAGATAATACCCTACGGATGTGGAACAGGTGGAAATCGATTTTAGTGGGTAAAAGACGTAATCTTTTAATTCAGCTATTGATTACTGTTGCGGTAGTGGACCCTTGGCTGAGACTAGGTTGGCACTACCTGTACAGGGAATCCCAACAGGTTCTCATCGTCAACAGGTGGAACTGGTCAGTGTGGAGACCCATCAGGACCTTCACCACTACCAGTCCTCGTTCCCCGCAGGTTGAGCCCTTGGGTACCAGGGCCAGCTGGACTTAGGCGCGAGTCTCCGGTGATGAAGATTCCCACGGCGAGAGGCAACGGCATAGTCTGGCGGGCCACAATCAAGGCTGGCGGTGGTCAAGCAGAGGTCCAAGGATATTCCAGGGGTCGGGGCAGGCATCAGGCAGGCAGAGATCACAAGGCATTCTGAGGTCAGGGCAGGCAGAAGACAAGCAAAGATCAGAACACATACTGAGGTCAGAAGCCAGAAGACAATCCAAGGGAAGGAGTTGGGAACATGGCAACCAGCAGCTCCAAAGGAGTTCAACCTGTTACTGAGGCATCTGAAGATTGCCAAGATTATATAGGCCCCTGGCTCCGACATCATTGTGATGGGCCATGGGCATTTCCCCGCCACTGGCCCTTTAAATGCTGGAGAGCGGCGCACCCGTGTTCCTAGAGAACAGGCCGGGGACTGCATGCAGGATGGCGTCCCCACCATGGCGTACTGAGAGACGTGGCTGGGTCGGAGCTGGAGGAGGCATGCAGGAGATGCCAGTGGGGATTCCCCACCGCTAAGAGGGAGCTGACGGAAGTCCCCGCCGCACCAGTAAGTAGGGCCAGCCGCCCAGCCATGCGGCCAAGTTGCATAACAATTACAATACTTCTTTCCCAGCAGGGACAGCCTATTGGGTAATTTCGGCAATGGTTGACCAAAGGGTTAATACGCTTTGAAATATTTTGGGAAGAAAAGAAATCTAGTTTTTTTCATAATTACAGGCTGTCCATGATTTAGATGATGGGGAAGCTTTTCGGTATTTACAATTCAGAGACTTTATGGTGGCTGAAAAGGTTGGGGAGGACTTAAGGTTTGGAAAAACTCAATTTGAACACTGGTGTGACCATGCAGATAAAATGAAGGGCATGATAACCAATATTGAGCCTTCTCAATCGCAGGACCGAAAGCATGGAACTCTTTACCAGACTACCTTAGCTCTATCAATGACTGCAAATCCTTCAAAAAAGAACTTAAAACTTGGTTATTTAGACAAACTTTCACAGACGGTATTGGATAAACTTATCTCTCTTATCCAGTTCTACCTCCACCCATTCAATATTAACATCCCTCTCACCCTCTCAACGTCTAATACTTTACTCTTTCCCGATTTGTCCTTTATGTTCCACTAACCCTTCCCTTCCTCCTGCTCACTTGTCCGCCCCTCTATCACCTCTCACCTTAAAAGCTCAACTAACACTCCTTCATCGAAAAGTAAAAATCTATATTACATTTCATGTTCTACCAATCTTCCAGAGTCTCACTCGATATAACCAACTTATATTATATTCTTATATACCTATCCATAATCTATTAACAGAGACCAAAATGTAACTAGTTTTAGTTTTCTAGTTTTATTGTAAACTTGTAAATTTAGCATTCGGAAGTGTTACATGTATTAAGTTGTTTAAAATGTAAACCGGAGTGAAGGCATTATGCTATACTTCGGTATAAAAAAGTCTCTAAATAAATAAATAAATAAATAAATAAATAATAATGATCCTTTCAGACATTCTTCCTTTGTTTTGGCTTTGGAAAAGGATTTGGGGAGGAACTGTTCGAGGAGGAATGGAATTTGATATTCCTTAACATGAAATGGAGCTCTGTGCTTCTGACATGAAAATAGTTATAAAGTATTAATGTGGTGGTATCTTACTCCTGTATGTATTCATAAGGCTTACCCAGTTAAGGACAAATTATGTTGGAAAGGATGTGGAGATAGAGGAGCTTTTTATCACATGTGGTGGGGGTACCCTAGGATTGACACGTTTTGGGGGGCAGTTTCCTTTATTATACAAGAGATAATTAAAATACCTTTGAATCTTTCTCCTGAAAATATATTATTGAATTTCCCTTTGGATATTCCTGCAGACAGGTGGCTTTTGGTTCTTCAGATTGTGTTATCTGCACGATGTGAATTAGCCTCCTATTGGAAATCAGATATAATTCTGACCTCAGAAACTGTTCTCAGAAGACTTGAACGGATAAGTGCTATATATAAGCTAACTACTGTTGATCATCATATGCTCCCTAAGTTTTACAAGGTGTGGGACCCACTTTTCCAGTGGTTGTCTTCACGATTTTTTTTTTCATGCCTTTAATGGTTTTGTTTTGCTGGTTGATTTGCCATGGAGAAGCCCGAAATTTCAACTTTAATGAGGTCACAAAGGTGGTTTTATGTTATTCCATTGGTTATGTGTCAATATAGGGGGGAGGGGGGGATTCTTTTTAGTTTTTAAATGGGCTTTAATTTGCACTGCATTGTATTTTTTATTTTTCATGATAGCCAACTTTTATAATTTAGTTTTGTAATGATGGTACAACATCTATTGTATATTGCTTGTTATATGTTTTGTTTTCAATTATGTTTTACTTGTTTCATGTTTAAGAATTCATATATTAACCTTATGTTATATGTATAACGCTCTGGCATATGTTCCTGTTCTCTGTACACCGACGCGATATCTCTGATGAGTGGCGGTATATAAAAAACTTTAAATAAATAAATAAATAAATGTGTGCAATAAAAACTATAATTTAAAAAAAAAAGAAAAGCAGCTGGTTTAGTTTGACAGGCTGTGTGTGTAAAAGCATTTAAATCAATCGTGGGCAGGTTATAACCGGGTCAGTCTGGCAGCCTGTATACTCTCCATCTTGGCCAGATCGATCTGGCAAGTCGATGGCAGCTGGGCAGGCATGCCGGCTGCAAGTGACTATCTAGGTTGACTATTAATTGACAGACTATATATTTATTGTAAACTGAACCTTAGATAGTCAGCTAGGATGAAAGGATGTAATTGTACTTTGGATTATAAAGCTACATCCAGAATTCTTCCACAAAGAGACTGCTTGCTGACTCTTATTGCATGCTATGATACATGTTGTAGAGACGGTATTTAGGAAAAGGGTTACGGGGTAATAAGTAAGCAGTGCCGTGCTGGGCTGGGACCTATGGCCCACATTAAGGAATTGTTGGTAGAAGAGAAGAACATAGATAGAAGTGACTTGTCTGAGTGGCGTGCACAAGGAGGGGTGTAGAGAGAGACAGGAGAGGAGCTGCAGTGTAAAGGCACTTGTAGATGAGTAAGAAAAGCTTAAACTGTATGCAGGAACAGATAGGGAGCCAATGCAGTGATTTCAGAAGAGGGGTTATATGGGTGTAGTGAATTTGGCGAAAAATAAGTCATGCAGTTGAATTTAGGATAGATTGTAATGGACAGAAATGGCTCGCTGGAAGACCTGTAAGGAGCAGGTTGCAATAGTATAAGTGGGAGGAGATGAGAGAGTGGATAAGTGCTCTGGCAGTGTGTTCAGAAAGGAAGGGACAGATTTTGGTGATGTAGAGAAATAAATGTCACGTTTTAGCAAAGTTTTGGATATATGTAGAAAAGGAAAGAGAGGAGTCGAAGTTGATTCCAAGGTCATGAGCCCAGCATCATGTCTCCGACTGTGATTAATCCAAGTTGCAAGTACCTGGCAGATCCCAGAACACAGTCTAATTTTCTCTTACTCCCAGGGATAGCAATAGCTATCATTAGTCTACCTGGTTAATAATGTGTTTACAGACTTTTTCTTCCAGGAACTTATCCAAACTTCTTTTAAAAACTGCTATGCTAGTTGCCTTGATCACATTCTCTGGCAAAAGATTACA
The DNA here is from genome assembly GCF_901001135.1 of Rhinatrema bivittatum. NCBI lineage: Eukaryota > Metazoa > Chordata > Amphibia > Gymnophiona > Rhinatrematidae > Rhinatrema > Rhinatrema bivittatum. The sequence continues at coordinate 379,684,910 of NC_042618.1, forward strand.
CTGCTCGACAGTGCACTGAGTGAAAAAGTACTTTCTACAATCTGTTTGAATCTGCTGGTTCTTAGTTCATTGAGTGTCCCCTTGTTTTAGTATTATTTGAAGGGTAAATAATTATCCATTATTTACTCATTCCACCCCAAGACGGTCAGTATGTGCCCTAGTTCCAATTCACCTTTTCTTGAGCTATCCATCCCCTCTTGCCCTCCTCCCACCTAGGAGAGCTGGGGATTGGTTGCTCATGTCCTTTATAACCAGCCATTTTACATTTTAAGGTGTGGCTAGAGTCAGTGTAGAGCAGACTCCAGAGAGATAAGATATAGATTTTTTTTCCCTCTCTGGTAAGGCCTCCCTGCCTCATCAGTTTGCCTTTTTGGAGGGGAATTTGTTGTGTACAACCTGTCCAACAGGATAAAGATCATACAGAGACTAAATGCTCAGTAGAATCTATATGGGTAGAAATCCCATGTATGTTGGGTAAGAGTATAGAGATAAGAGTATACTACCATCCACCTGGACAAAATGGTCAGACAGATGATGAAATGCTAAGAGAAATCAGGGAAGCAAACCAATTTGGCAGTGCAATAATAATGGGAGATTTCAATTACCCCAATATTGACTGGGTAAATGTAACATCAAGACTTGCTAGAGACATAAAGTTCCTGGATGTAATAAATGATTGCTTCATGGAGCAATTGGTTCAGGAACCAACAAGAGAGGGAGCTATTTTAGATTTAATTCTTAGTGGAACGCAAGATTTAGTAACTAATAACTGGAAGGGGGACAATAAGTAAATCTGCAGCTATAACACTAAATTTTAAAAAGGGAAACTTTGATAAAATGAGGAAAATAGTTAGAAAAAAACTGAAAGGTGCAGCTGCAAAGGTAAAAAGTGTTCAACAGGCATGGACATTGTTTAAAAATACAATCCTAGAGGCGCAGTCCATATGTATTCTGCGCATTAAGAAAGGTGGAAGGAAGGCAAAACAATTACCGTCATGGTAAAAGGTGAGGTGAAAGAGGCTATTTTAGCCAAAAAAACATCCTTCAAAAATTGGAAGAAGGATCCATCTGAAGAAAATAGGATAAAACATAAGCATTGTCAAGCTAAGTGTAAAACATTGATAAGACAGGCGAAGAGAGAATTTGAAATGAAATTGGCCATAGAGGCAAAAACTCATAATAAAAACTTTTTAAAATATATCCAAAGCAAGAAACCTGTGAGGGAGTCGGTTGGACCATTAGATGACAAAGGGGTTAAAGGGGCTCTTAGGGAAGATAAGGCCATTGCAGAAAGACTAAATGAATTCTTTGCCTCCTTGTTTACTAATGAGGATGCTGGGGAGATACCAGTTCTGGAGATGGTTTCAGGGGTGATGAGTCAGACGAACTGAACGAAATCACTGTGAACTGTACATAATTTTGGAAGATGTAGTAGGCCAGATTGACAAACTAAAGAGTAGCAAATCACCTGGACCGGATGGTATGCATCCTAGGGTTCTGAAGGAACTAAAAAATGAAATTTCTGATCTATTAGTTAAAATTTGTAACCTGTCATTAAAATCATCCATTGTACCTGAAGACTGGAGGGTGGCCAATATAACCCCAATATTTAAAAAAGGCTCCAGGGGCGATCCGGTAGATGTAGTGTATTTGGATTTTCAGAAGGCGTTTGACAAAGTCCCTCATGAGAGGCTTCTACGAAAACTAAAAAGTCATGGGATAGGAGGCGATGTCCTTTCGTGGATTACAAGCTGGTTAAAAGACAGAAAACAGAGAGTAGGATTAAATGGTCAATTTTCTCAGTGGAAAAGGGTAAACAGTGGAGTGCCTCAGGGATCTGTACTTGGACCGGTGCTTTTCAATATATATATAAATGATCTGGAAAGGAATACGACGAACGAGGTTATCAAATTTGCGAATGATACAAAATTATTCAGAGTAGTTAAATCACAAGCAGACTGTGATACTTTACAGGAGGACCTTGCAAGACCTGAAGATTGGGCATCCTAATGGCAGATGAAATTTAATGTGGACAAGTGCAAGGTGTTGCATATAGGGAAAAATAACCATTGCTGTAGTTACACGATGTTAGGTTCCATATTAGGAGCTACCACCCAGGAAAAAGATCTAGGCATCATAGTGGATAATACTTTAAAATCGTCAGCTCAGTGTGCTGCAGCAGTTAAAAAAGCAAATAGAATGTTAGGAATTATTAAGAAGGGAATGGTTAATAGAACGGAAAATGTCATAATGCCTCTATATCGCTCTATGGTGAGACCACACCTTGAATACTGTGTACAATTCTGGTCACCGCATCTCAAAAAAGATATAGTTGCGATGGAGCAGGTGCAGAGAAGGGCAACCAAAATGATAAAGGGGATGGAACAGATTCCCTATGAGGAAAGGCTGAAGAGGTTAGGGCTGTTCAGCTTGGAGAAGAGACGGCTGAGGGGGGATATGATAGAGGTCTTTAAGATCATGGGAGGTCTTGAACGAGTAGATGTGACTCGGTTATTTTCACTTTCGAATAATAGAAGGACTAGGGGGCATTCCATCAAGTTAGCAAGTAGCACATTTAAGACTAATCGGAGAAAATTCTTTTTCACTCAACGCACAATAAAGCTCTGGAATTTGTTGCCAGAGGATGTGGTTAGTGCAGTTAGTGTAGCTGGGTTCAAAAAAGGTTTGGATAAGTTCTTGGAGGAGAAGTCCATTAATAGTTATTAATCAATTTTACTTAGGGAATAGCCACTGCTATTAATTGCATCACTAGCATGGGATCTTCTTAGTGTTTGGGTAATTGCCAGGTTCTTGTGCCTGGTTTTGGCCTCTGTTGGAAACAGGATGCTGGGCTTGATGGATCCTTGGTCTGACCCAGCATGGCATTTTCTTATGTTTTTATGTTCTTATGCCAGTGGATTCTAGGTATTTATTTACAGTAAGGATATCTTTTTGGCTTGAATCCTTTTGTAACTTGCACTTCTTAAGTGAAGACCAGAGTGCCTATTCACTCCCTGAATGTGGCAGACACCTGTGACAGGCTTGGCTGTGAGAGGTGCATGAAGGCTGGCAGAACTCTAACATAGAAAGGACTGTATTTCATGTTGCTCCTTTGAAGAAGATCTTCCTTGCAGGCTGTACCCAAAGTACAGGTGTTGAAGACCAGTGAGTCCATTTTCCCCATTAATATAGCAAGCACCTATGACAGCAAAGTCCAGTTTAGAAAGGTTTTGTAGAAGAAAGTATATCTCTTGTTGTGAGTCTTTTGGCCACCCCTGTTTACTGGGAAGTTGGCTGGTTCAGCAAGTTCCTACCCTAAGACTTTTCTACCCGAGAAGTCACCTTTCAGAAGAACTAAAGAAATCAAGTAAGAACCTGGAGACCCCATCCAGATCTCCAACAACATGAAACCAGGACACAGGGTTGAGGGTTTGGGAAGACACTGGAGCTGAAGGTAGGATTGTTGCTATGCTAGAAGGGGACCCCTGGCCTAGGAATCCCAGATAAGCCACTGGAAGAGCTTTAGTGCACACTTTACACCATCATGGGAAGCTCAATCAGTTTACTGAAGGAAAGAACACCTACCCAGATTGAGACACCTTAACTGTAATGGAAACACTATGTAACTGCACATTCATTTAAAGATGGACTTTATTTTTACTTTAAACTAATCAGTAAATTATAATTTAATACCCAGTTACTGGTCCTGCCTGTTCTTTTACAGCATCTCCCTCCTGGGGATGCCACAACTACAAACACAGATTTTTTCTTCCTACTGTCTTGTCCATAGATGAGAGATTCCCCCATAAAAAGAATCCTCCCAGGGATCAAGAGTCAAGCTTGGGAAGGAGTCAGCTAGCCGGAGCAGCTCTGAAGAGTATAAATTAGATGTGCGCCCTAAGAGAATGACCACTCCCAAAAAAGGGGTTACAAATGATTTTATAAACTTCTTTCATATCCCCTCTCAGCAGTCTCTTTCCCAAGCTGAAGAGCCCTAGCTTGCATAACTTCTTATTGTAGAAAAGATGTTCCATCTTCATTATCATTTTTGTCCCCCCTCCTGTACCTAGTCTACTTCTGCTATGTCTTTCTTGAGATGGGGCCACTAGAACTGCATACAAGGTACAGTCACACCATGGCTTGATACAGAGGCAATTTGATATTTTCTGTTTTATTCTTCATTCTTTTTCAGACCATTCCTAACATTCTATTTGCTTTTTTGACCGTCACTGCACACTGAGCAGAGAATTTCAGCATATTGTCCACAAAGACTTCTAAGAACATAAGAATTGCCATAGTGCATCAGACCGAGAGTCCATTAAGCACCGTAAGCCAATCCAGGTTCCAAGTACCTGGAAGAATCCCATAGAGTAGATCCCATGCTGCTACCATCCAAGGATAAGTAGTGGTTAATAACAGTTTATGGATGTCTCTTCCAGGAACTTGTCCAAAACATTTTTAAAGCCTATACCATATCCTCTGGCAATGAATTACAGAACACAATTATGCTTTGATTGAAAACATTTTCTCCAATTTGTTTTAAATTTCTTATTTACTAACTTAATGGAATGTTCCCTAGTTTTTGTATTATTTGAAAGAGTAAATAAACGATTCACATTTATCCATTCTTTCCACTCATGATTTTATAGATCTCTATCATATCCCATCTTAGCAGTCTCTTCTCCAAGCTGAACAGTCCTAGCCTCTTTAATCTTTCTTTCAGGCTGATACTGGAAAAACCCGCGGGAGAGCCAGCAAGCGCCCGCTTTCCCGGCATGCGCCGAGGCCACTCTCCTGGTCGCGCGATTCAGAAAGGCAAAATATGCAAATGAGGGCCCGCGGTAAAAGGAGGCGCTAGGGACACTAGCGCATCTCTAGCGCCTCCTTTTTGACAGAAGCGGTGGCTGTCAACGGGTTTGACTGCCAACATTCAATTTTACCTGCGCCGGTTCTCGAACCCACTGACAGCCATGGGTTCAGAAAACGGACGCCGGCAGGAGTTAATTTCTGAGAGTAAAATGTGCGGCTTGGCTGCACATTTTACTTTCTGAATTGCGCAGGAATAACTAATAGGCCCATCAACATGCATTTGCATGTTGCGGGCGCTATTAGTTTCGGGGGGGTTGGCCGCGCATTTTCCAAGCGTTATTACCCCTTACTGTATAAGGGGTAAAAACAGTGCGTTGAAAATGCACGTCCAAATGGGTGCTAACAGTGCGCTCAGCCTGAGCGCACTTTACTGCATCAGCCTGTTTATAGGGGAGCCATTCCATCCCCTTTCTTAATGTGGTCACTCTTCTCTGTATCTTTTCCAGGTCTCCAAGGTCATTTTTCTGGGAAGTGACTCCCAGTACAGAACCCAGCATTGTGTACCTATAATTGATTATTTTTCTTATGTTCATCAATTTGCACTTTTCCACATTAAATTCATCTGCCATTCAGTTGCCCAGTCTTCTAGACTCACAAGGCCCTTCTGTAGTTCCTTGCAATCCACTGCCATTTTAGCAACATTGAATAATTTGTGTCATCTGCAAATCTGATTACTTCACTCATTCCCCTTTCCAGATCATTTTTGAATATGTTAAACAGCAGAGGTGCCAGTACCGATCCCTGTTGTACTCCACTAATATGTTAAACAGCATAGCTCCCAATGCCAATCCCTGTGATACTCCAAACAACCTTTCTCCATTTGGAAAACTGACCACTTAGTCCTACCTGTTTCTGGCTTTTCAGTTAGTTATCAGTCCACAACAGAAGACTGCCTCTTATCCCATGACTTTGTAATTTCCTAAGGAGTTTCTCATAGGGGACTTTGTTAAATGCCTTCTAAAAAAACATTCACTATATCGACTAGCTCACCTTTATCTACGTTTCTTAATTTAAAACTTTAAAAAATTAAAAAAGAATGAACATAATATAATATTATACGAACATAAGAATTGCCATAATGGGTCAGACTGAGGGTCTATCAAGCCCAGTATCCTGTTTCCAATAGTGGTCAATCCAGTCCTCAAGTACCTATCAAGATCTTGTGTTGCTATTGCACAGTGATAAGTAGTGGCTATTCCCAAATTATTGAATTTTCAAATCGTTACATGTGTAAGAAGCCTCTACTCTAGTATTCACTATTTGATAAAAATCTAAAATATGGGCGTAGGTACACTTTCATACACACATTCATGTAAAAAAAAAGGGGGTGGTCTAGGGGCATTCCAGAGTGGGGCTAACAGTTACGCATGTAAGTTGCTTTTTTAAAGACACTTACATGCATACATTCTCCAACTTACTAGTGTATATTTACACCTGTTCATTATCTGGCATAAGTTCCCTAGTTTTTGTATCATACACAGTGAGTAAAACCTTGCACTCATTTCGACTTGCACTCATCTTGACTCAGACTTTTACCGCAAGACGTCAAGATAAGGCACTAAGGGCCTACTTAGATCAGAGTCCTACATACTATCCTCCTCAGCATTCATCCTTATAACTACTATACCATACTACTACAACTACCATACTATACTCCATCAATCATGCACACACACGATATCCCAATCATCTACAACCGAAGGAGAATCATCACAATCCCTCTCAACACACCACACGTCTCTCAAAAGAGATATATTCCAATCATGACATCACCCCTAAACCAACTTCTGGGCCTCACTCTGTTCTCCTTAACATTAATCAATGCACAATCCATCTCAAAAAAATCCCACCTTCTACACGACTACCTATCAGAAGACAAACCAGACTGCTGCGCTATCACAGAATCGTGGTTGAAACCTCAGGATACTGCACTAATTAACCAACTCCCTACACAAGACTTTGATATATTCTCCATACCCAGACCTAACAAACGAGGTGGCGGACTGCTTTTAGCAGCCAAAAAAGAATTATGCCTTTCCCTTCAGACATCTAACTCATCAACATCACTCGAAGTTGCTTTCTTCAAATCCAAACACCTACAAATTTGCCTAACATATGCCCCCCCGGGAAGCCTTGAATCAGATCCATCCCCTATAATTGAACTCATAGCCAAACACATTAACACAGACGCCCCTGCCATAATAATGGGAGACTTTAACCTCCACGTGGACCAATCACCACAATCTTCCAGCTGTGCAACATTTCTTAACACACTTAAATATATGGGCTTCAACCAAATCATTAAAGAACCAACACACAGAGCGGGTCACACCCTGGACTTAATTTTCATTAACGAATACTTCACCCCCGCATCCTCCATGATCTACTCACCGGTTCCATGGTCAGACCACAAGATGATATCAGTTACTTTGAAGAACTTCCAAACCTCCCTCAAAACCACTCATAGATCCGCGATTCAATACAGGAAGCTATGCAACCCTGACACCATCAACAATCACCTATCATCAGCATTAAATAAACTGGACCTTACTGACGCAGACTCAGCCACATCATCATGGTTCAAGATAACAAAGAACATTGCAGACCTGACTTGCCCTTTAATCACAAAAAGCTCCACTACCAACCAGAACAACAGAAAACCTTGGTACACGCCTCAGCTGAAATCCATGAAGCAAGAACTGAGAAACAAAGAACTTCTATGGCGAAAAAACCCATCACAATCTAACAGAGTCTCATACAAGTCGCTCATGCACCGCTACCGGACAGCCATTCTACAAACTAAAAGGGATTTCTACGCCCAGAAAATTCACCACTTCACCTTCGATCCCAAAGCTCTTTTCTCTCTTGTCTCGTCGCTCACTAAACCCACCCCCCCATCCATCCCAGACGATCAAGCTGCCAAAAAAGCCACTGAACTAGCATCTTACTTCAAGAAAAAAATCACAGACCTTATATCACCTTTAAAAGACAAAAAAAGCGCACATGTGACCACCCTCCACTCAATTCACCCCCAACAGAACTCAACTCTGAATAAATTCGATCTTATATCCTCCTTAGAGATCGAATCAATTCTAAAAAAACTTAAACCCTCTTCCCACCCCACAGATGCGATCCCGTCTAATTTACTCATAGCCACCCCCAAAACAGTTGCCAAAGCCATCGCAGACATTATCAATTGTTCGCTACTTCAAGGATATGTTCCAGACCCGCTGAAACTTGCAATACTCAAACCACTCCTAAAAAAACCCAACCTTTCCTCAGACAACCCAGCCAATTTCCGACCCATTGAGAATCTCCCATTCATCTCTAAAATCTTGGAAAAGATAGTGAACAGACAGCTTACGGAATACCTTGATGACAACAATATTCTAGCACCATCTCAATATGGTTTTCGAAAAGAACGGAACACCGAAACTCTCTTAATCTCTTTATCTGACACAATACTCCTGAATCTTGAAAAAAAACAATCCTGCTTACTCATACTCCTCGATCTATCAGCCGCATTCGACACTGTGAATCACTCCCTACTCTTGGAACGTCTGACAGACATTGGAATCAAAGACACTGCACTAAACTGGTTTAAGTCATTTCTACAAAACAGATTTTACAAAGTTAGAATCAACAACAATGAATCACACCCCGTCGATTCCTCTATGGGAGTCCCTCAAGGCTCTTCTCTATCGCCGACTCTTTTTAACATATACATGTTACCGTTATGCCAGCTTTTATCCAATCTCAATCTTAAACATTTCATATACGCAGACGACGTACAAATTCTTATACCAATTAAAGAATCCCTCCAAAAAACACTTGAATTCTGGAACTCCTGCCTGTTGTCCATTAACAATTTACTCTCAAGTCTTAATCTAATACTCAATTCCAACAAAACGGAAATTCTTCTTGTCTCTCAAGACAATAACCATGCAAGACCAAATTTAAACCAAACAAATCAACCTTCCTTTTCTGCACAAGTGAGAAACCTAGGAGTCATTATGGACGACCAACTAAACCTAAAGAGATTCGTAAACAACACTGCCAAGGAGGGCTTTTATAAATTACAAGTCCTTAAACGCCTCAGACCACTACTGCACTTCCAAGACTACAGATCAGTACTCCAAGCAATCATTTTCTCGAAAATCGATTATTGCAATTCCTTGCTAATCGGCATTCCAGCTAACACCCTTAAACCCCTTCAAATGCTGCAGAACGCCGCAGCCAGGATACTAACCAAGACCAACAGGAGAGATCATATCACCCCCATTTTGAGGGACCTTCATTGGCTCCCAATTAAGTACAGAATACTTTACAAGACATTAACAATCATTCAAAAAACCATACACAAGGGCAGTCCGCTTGAACTCAACTTTCCTCTTCTACGTCATCTACCATCCAGACCAACGAGATCAGCTTACAAAAACACTCTCCAAACAACACACGTAAAAACTTCGCTTAGCAAACGAGCCTTGTCTTCAGCAGGTCCATCATTCTGGAACTCGCTACCTTCTTCTCTCCGGACAGAACATTGCCCAATCAATTTCAAAAAAAGACTTAAAACCTGGCTTTTCGAGCAAGCGTTCAAATCATGATAATAAATCACATCAACATCCACACACCAGCAAATAATCCATCCAAAGACTCTCAACCAAGCCCGAAACATAACACTTCTCAATCAAAGATAATTTTTAAGTTTCACATTCTTCCATTATGTTATAAGTTATTTTTCCCATGTATTCTGCTCTGAGTTTTTGAATTTTTTACCCATGTACTCTGTTCCAAGTTGTTAAGTCCCTGTTCTATGTAACTTGCATTCTTCATGCATGTCTTTTTCAGTTATAATGTAAACCGAGCTGATATGCAATTCTGCATGAAGCCCGGTATATAAAAATGTTAAATAAATAAATAAATAAATAAATAAGTGATATTAAATGTTATTGTGTAGTGCTGATGTTGCAACCGTCCCGTCCTGACGGCTGCACTCCTCTTACCTCTCTCCTTTTGCTCCTCCTCTTGCTGTTAATGGACGTCTGGCTGCTGCGGCGTCTGTCTGCCATCCTCTCCGGCGTCCCCGGACCGGCTTGGGCGCTGCCTCCCGCCATGCTCCATCTATACCTTAAGGTGCGTGCATTGCGCGGCCCTCGCTCTTATTTCCTACTTGGCGCGAACTTCAGGAGCGTCCCCCTGTGACGTCACGCTGCCCGGATATTTAAAGCCTACACTGTTTGCTAGCCTTTGAGTTAGCAAGGGGAATTCTACGGATGGGATTCGCTCTCTGTACCCAGCTACTCTGCCTCCAATCTTCTTTGGACTCTTAACGCTAACGGGGTACCCGCTCCTCAGGGCCTCACTTGCTTTTAAGGTCGCTATCAGGAAATCGGCACTTGCTCCTCGAGGGCCCATGTTCCCTGACTCGCTGCCTGCTCCTACCTTCTCTTCTGCCTGGAAGGATTTGCTACCTTCAACACCAGTGAGTACTGCCATCTCCACCTCAGAGCTTTCCCTGGAACCAGGTACTCGCTGCTTGAGGGTCTGCCTCCATTCCAGCCCTGGTGCCATCTCTTACATGGAACCGCTGTATGAGTACATCTACTTCAAGCCTCTCAGCTCTCAGGGATCAGGAACTCGCTCCTCGAGGGCCTGCTTTTCCTATCCTGGGGTTCTCCGTACTGGGGCTTGTTCATATTCCACTGTACTCATTATTCTCTGTTCTTTCCACTACAGCATTGCTACTGGAGGAGTCGCTGTTCCAGCGCCTGAGGGATACTAGCCCAATCGGGCTACTTCAACTACTCATCACTGCCACCTCTGGTGGCTACACAACATTGTTTAAATAAAGATCAATCTCTGTGTTTGTGTGTCCTCAGGTGAGCCTGACCTGTGGCCCCTCACGGGACTGCCCCCCATGGGCATGGTCAGCTGCCACAGTGTCCAAGGGTCCACCCAAACCTCACTAATTATAACAGCTGACAGGCTGGGAGGTCTGGATGGACTGGGGGGGGGGGGGGGGAGTTCCGCCTGAAGAACCAGAAAGGTCTAGATGACCCAGAGAAGGACTGGATGAACTTGTGGACTAATTGAAAAATGGTTAATTTCCTTGATGCAGGCATATTTTAAATTTGGCTGACTTATACAAGTAAGTTTAAGTTTACTTTCATGTGTAAATTTTTATGTGTCTATTCAATGTATTGAAATATGTGGTTTTATAATGCATTGAATATATTCGCATGTAAACCTACATAAGAACATAAGAAATTGCCATTCTGGGTCAGACCAAAGGTCCATCAAGCCCAACATCCTGTTTCCAACAGAGGCCAAACCAGGCCACAAGAACCTGGCAAGTACCAATACACCAAGATGATCCAATGCTACTGATGCCAGTGTTGTTTTTAACTTGGTTTGTGGGCCCTTGGGTCGTGGAGAGAGCTGACTCCACCCACTGGGAGGAGCCCAGTGGGGACTCTCCATGACAGGCGGGGTCTCAGCAGTGATGGGCACAGGAGTCAGAGAATATTTATTACACAGCATAGAGAAACCCGAGGAGTGGGTTATAAACTCAGTCCTGGAATTAGAAGACCTAAGATGGATTCTCTGGTAGTGGTCCGCAGGGCGGGGTAACCCGGGGAATCCTTACTTCTTGAAACTTTGTGTGTGGTAGCTCCTGTAGTGGTTCACAGTGCGGTGAGGCTGGAGGCAGATATGAGTAACTGGTACAAGACAGCATAAATCCGGTAGTGGTCCGCAGAGTGGGGTAACCCGGAAAGTACTTGCTTCTGATAGCTTGTGCATTGTAACTCTGGTAGTGGTCCACAGCGCTGGGTAGGCCAGAGGTAGGTGTTGGCAATTGGCATAAGACAGCGTGGATCCGGTAGTGGTCCGCAGAGCGGGGTAACCTGAGGATCCCATACAGCTGAATAGACGTGGTAATGAAAAGTAGGTCTTGTACTCACAATGCAGTAGAGAATACATGGTAGCAGCAGCGGAGTTCCGGTGCAGAACAACTCACTTAGCTGGAGAAGGAGAGACAGACAGGAGAGGCTCTCTGAGGAGTGGATAGCCCTGAGTGCAGCAAGGCCCCTGAGGAGCGGGTACCTGAGTCACTCAGCCAGGAACGCCGGTACAGCGATGCGAAGCGTCTCAAGTAAGGAATAGCAAGATGGAATCCATGCTAACTCGTAGGTAGGAAAGTCCGGTTAGCTTAAGTACACGTAGGCGTCATGCGGAGGGGACGCCCCCAGCATGATGTACACAAGAAGGAGGCAGGTGTGCGCGCGCTCTAGGTCACTCCGGGTTCAAGATGGCGACCAGGATCACCCTTGCCGTCCCGGGAATGCCAAGGAGGTCGGTGTGCAGAGGCAGATACGGCCATCTTAGCCAGAGTCAAGGCTACTGGGCAAAATGAGGTGAGCAGCAAAGGTCGCAGCCATCTGCGACCGACAGGCGCAACAGCCAGTAATAGCAGAGGCCATTCTCTAAGTCAGCTTGATTAATAGCAGTGAATGGACTTCTCCAAGAACTTATCCAAACTTTTTTTAATCCCAGCTACACTAACTGCACTAACCACATCCTCTGGCAACAAATTCCAGAGCTTAATTGTGTTGACTGAAAAAGAATTTTCTCTGATTTGTTTTGAATGTGCTACATACTAACTTCATGGAGTGTCCCCTAACCTTTGTAGTTTTTGAAAGAGTAAATATTAACAGACTTACATTTACCCATTCTATTCCACTCAGGATTTTATAGACCTCTATCATATCTCCCCTTCAGCTGCCACGTCTCCAAGATGAACAGCCCTAACCTCTTTAGCCTTTCTTCATAAGGAAGCTGTTCCATCCACTTTATTATTTTGGTCACTCTTCTCTGTACTTTTTATATTGTAACTCTATCTTTTCTGAGACACATTGATCAGAACTTCACACAATACAGAGGTATTATGACATTCTCTGTTTTATTCTCCATTCCTTTCCTAATAATTCCTAACACACTGTTTCCTTTTTAACCACTGCAAGACACTGAGCTGATGTTTTCAAAGTATTGTTGATTATGATGCCCGGATTCTATTTCTTGCTGGCAAGTCCTAATATGGAGCCTAACATTGTGTAACTACGGTGTCGGTTACTTTTCCCCCATGTGCATCACTTTTCATTTATCCACATTAAATTTCATCTGCCATTTAGATGCTCAGCCTTCCAGTCTCACAAGGTCCTCTTGTAATTTCTCACAATCTGCTTATGATTTAACATCTCTAAATAATGTTGTTTCATCTGCAAATTTGATCACCTAACTCGTTGTTCTCCTTTCCAGATCATGTATAAATATATTAAAAAGCACCAGTCTCAGTACAGATCCCTTTCTCCACTGAGAAAACGGACCATTAAGTCCTACTCTCTGTTTCCTATCTTTTAACCAGTTTGCAATTCATAACAGAACATTGCTTCTTATCCCATAACTTTTTAATTTTCTCAGGAGTCTCTCATGGGTACTTGTCAAAAACTTTCTGAAAATCCAAAATACATTATATCTAGCTCACCATTATCCACAAGTTTATCCCTTTCAAAAAAATGTAGCAGATTAGTAAGGCAAGATTTGCCTTTTGTAAATCCATGCTGGCTGCAACCCATTAAATCATGTCTTTCTATATGTTCTGTGATTTTGTTCTTTAGAATAATTTCCACGATTTTTCCCTCAGCACTGAAATCAGACTCCACTAGTCTATAGTTTCCCAATTCATGCCTGGAGCTCTTTTTAAAGATCGGGCTTATATTTGCCAATCTCCAATCTTCAGGTACAATGAATGATTATAATTCAACTGCAACACACCACGCCCCCCTACACAAGCATCTCGCATCACCATCTTCCCTCCCTTGCACCACCTTCCCCCCTCCTATCCCCCCCATTCCCCCCTTCAACCCTCCCTGCCAACCTAACCTTAATATATCCTCATCAACAAGTCATTTATGTACATATGTTATATACTACATCAAATGTTCAACGTAATCCTGTTATTCCTGTTATAATTTGTATAATTTGTTATATTTATTACAATGTTACAATTTATTATTTTTATTACAATGTTATAATGTAAAATAGGGCTGTTACTACCCTATTCTTTGAGTTATCTGGAAACCGATGTGATATCTCGATCGAACGTCGGTATATAAAAGAAATAAATAAATAAATAAATAAATAAATAAGTTACAAATTACTAGTAATAGATCTGCAATTTCATTTTTTTAATTCTTTTAGAACTCTGGGGTGCATACCATCTGATCTAGGCCATTTGTTATTCTTTATATCTGCCTTATTACATATTTCAGCTTTACTGTGATTTGTTTCAGTTCTTCATCACCATTGAATACTGTTTCTGGCATGGGTATCTCCCCAACATCTTCTTCAGTAAATATCAAAGCAAAGAATTAATTTAGTCTTTCTGCGATTGTTACGCTTGGAGGTGGACCCTTGTCCTGGAGCAGTGTGGAACAGCTCCCTGGTAGGGACCAGGAAGCACCTGCCCCCAGGGGCGCGGAGCACAGGAGGAGACAAAGGCTAGGATGAGCTTCACCACTGGAAGCCCGCGGTCCCCTTGGGTGGAGCACGTAGGGACCCGGGCTGCTTGGACTTAAGTGGGCCTTGCAGGGTCTCCAGAGAGGTGGTAGAGAAGCGTGCCCATGAGCAGCAAGCGAGAGCGGTCGGTCACTAGGCTGTAGGCCTGGAGGATCAGGCAAGGCCAGTACAGTGTAGGCGATGACAAGGCAAGGGACAAAGCCAGAATCAAGAGACGTGGTCAATGGCAGCCAGGGTCATGTTCCGTGGATCAATCCGAGGAGTGTCAGCCGAGGCAGAGGTCAGATACCAGGAGTCAGTCTGAGAGTAGTCAACGAAGCAGGGGTCAGGTTCCAGAGGTCAGACAAGGTCACAAGACAGGCAGAGGTCAAGATCCAGGCAGCAAGCCTGGATGTTGACCAATGGTCAGTGGAGTAGGGAGAGGTCAGTACCTACTCCATTGACCAATGGTCAATGGAGTAGGGAGAGGTCAGTACCAGAGAGACAGTCCAAAGGTACTACCTGGGGAGACAGGACAGACAGATGCTGGAACAGAAGGACGCTGGAACGAGACTGGAACAAGACTGTGAACGCGGAGGCAAACTAGTACACATACAGTGCCGACCTGATTGCCAAGGCAAGGAAGTGCAGGCAGGAACTTACTTATGTAGCACGTTCAATCAGGACGTGCCGCAGAGCTAGGATCCGCCCCTGGCCCTACAAGACACCGGGCGGTCCGCACGCACGCGTAGGGGCGGGGTCAATGCCACCGAGGACGCCGAACTCTGGCGTTAGGCCTGGTGCGCAGTGGAAGGCCCGGCGACTGCCGCTGCGGGACGCCGAGGCCTGGAGGAGCTTGCAGCTGCCGCTGGGGAGTCCGACCCGTGACCTGCAGAGGAGCTAGCGAGGTGAGCAGGCCCATGCGCGGGCCTGGCGTGGATGGGGCGCACAACAGCAATGGCCTTATCTTTCCTAAGTGCCTCTAACTCCTTGATCATCTAATGGTCCAACCAACTCTCTCACAAGCTTCTTGCTTCGGATATGTTTTAAAAAGTTTTTAATATGAGTTTTTGCCTCTATAGCCAGCTTCTTTTCAATTCTCATTTCTTCAGATGGATTATTTTTTTCAATTTTGAAAGAAATTCTTTAGGCTAAAATAGCCTCTTTCACATATTCTATTATAGACTCATTTTTTTTAAGTTATATATTACTATAGTAGTTTCACTTCAGTGTTTCCCAACTCTCTCCTGAAGGCACACCTAATCAGTTGGGTTTTCAGGATATCCATAATGAATATGCATGAAATAATTTGCATACATTACAGCAAATCTCTCTCATGCATATTCATTATGGCAATCCTGAAAACCCGACTGGATAAGGTACCTCCAGGAGAGGTACCTTGAGAAATGTTGTTTTCCTTAATGTCCTCTCTCCAATGATTATGTCAAATTTGATTGCATTATGGTCACTATTATTTGGTTTTTCCTGCATCCCCTGATATTGTGTCATCACTCAGTGCCTATCAGTCCTTAAAAATGGCCCTTTTTTAGATACAGAAGACTTTAGAATAGTGATTCAAGCTTTTATGCTGTCTACCTTTGATTACTGTAATACCTTGATTCTAGGCCTTCCCAAATATTGTTTACAGGTTTTACAGATTCTTATGAATACATCCACTAGATTGCTATCTGGATGTCCATTTGCATCATATTTCCCCCATTTTACAAGTACTTCTTTAGCTTCCTGTAGAGCAGAGGGTTAAGTTTAAGGTTTTGACCTTCATTTATTGGCTCTACATGAGGAGGGTCCCATGTATTTGAGAAATATACTGGTCTCTTATTACCCAAATCATTCCTTACTCTCTACTAATCAACAATTGTTATCTTTAAAATAACAATTGATTATTAGCAATTGGTATTTTACACATTTTCTGCACATTTACAGGAAACAAGACACCTTGCCTTTTCTGAGGTTGCCCCTTACCTTTGGAATACCTGTGAGTTGTGCTATGCTCAAGATTTAAAATGTTTTTTAAAACTTTTATTTAAAAATACTTATGAATCACTCTTTACAGATTTTAAAAAATTGCTCAGAGCAATGTACAAAAATTAACATTTAATACAATAACTTATAAAGAGAAGCTTTTAAATAATAGTTTTATTTAGGATTATATAATTTTGTGTTTTGTTTTATGTAATTATTTACTGTTGATTGAATATGTTGCTATTCTGCCTTGAACAGGTGTGCTGATAAGGCAGGTTACAAATTTCTGTAAACAAATATTGCTTAGCAGCCCCACCACAGTATCCCCTTGTAACAGGTCATGTGTTCCACTGAGGACTAGTTCTAAAGCAGATGCCCTCTCATCAGTTCTAAGTTCAGCTGCTCCATGAAGCAGTCATTTATGGAATCTAGAAATGTAAGACTTCCCCTTGCTAAAACCATGTAGACTCTTCTTCATTAAGCCATGTCTCTCAATATGGGCAGTGATTTTGTTTTTAAGAACAGTTTCTACCATTTTGCCTTCTTTCCCATCAGGGAACACCCTCTGGAGCCCTTTTTAAAAATCTGCATCACGTTGGCCACCTTCCAGTGTTGAGGAATCATGGCTGTTTTAAACAATAGGTTTTAGATTACTAGTAACAGGTTAGTGATTTCATGTTTTAGTTTTTAGAACTCTGAAGCTGATGCCATCCAGTCCAGGTGATTTGCTACTCTTTAGTTTGTCCATTGTGACAGATATTTGTTTTAGTTTCACAGAATTTTTACCATTAAAGAATGTTTCAGGTGTGCAAATATTCCCAAAATCCTTCTCCATAAGGACCGAGGCAAAGAATTTATTCAATTTTTCTGCTATTTCCTTGTCCTTCCTGAGCACTTCTTTTGCCATTTGGTCATCTATTAGCCCAAATGACTCCCTCACAGGCTTTTTGCTTTCAATGCACTTGAAAACGTTTTTATTATTTGTTTTTGTCTAACTGGCAAGCTTTTTCTCAAAGTTTCTCTTGGCCTGTCTAATTACTGTTTTACATCTAATTTGCCAGTGCTTATGTTCTTGCCTATTTTCATCATTTGGGTCTGCTTTACATTTTTCAATGTTGCCCTTTTAGCTTTAACTGCCTCCTTTACCTTACCATTAAACCACAGTGGAGGTCATCTGGTCTTCTTGCAACTTTTTTTAATGCCTGGAATACATTTTATCTGGGCTTCCAAAATGGTATTTTAAACAATGTTCATGCCTCAAGTAAACTTTTAACCCTAGCAACTACTTCTTATAGATTTTTTCTAACTAATTTCCTCATTCTATCATAGGCTCCCTTTTTAAAGTTATATGTTACTGTAGTAGTTTTACTTAGTCTTCCTTCCAGTGATTATGTCAAATTTGATTGTGTTATGATCGCTATTGCTTAGCGACCCCACCACAGTAACCCACTGTAACAGGTTATGTATTCCACTGCGGACTAGATGTAAAGTAGCTGCCCTCTCATTTGTTCTAGGATCCATGAAGCAGTCATTTATGGCATTTACAAACTTAATCTCTCTAGCATGTCTGGCTGAGACAGTAACCCAATCAATACCGAGGTAGTTGAAATCTTCCATTTTTATTGTGTTGCCAAATGTATTCATTTTCAGCTGGCATTTCACAGTCTAATTCTTCACTTTGGTCAGGTGGCTGGTAGTATATACCCACTGTTATTCTCTTGCCTATCACACATAGAATTTCTATCCATAAGGATTCCTCAGCACATTTTGTTTCTTGTATGATTTTTATCATGCTTGAGTCTATGCCATCTTTTACATATAGTGCCATCTCTCCACCAATTTGATCTGCCCTATCACATTGATATGTTATCATAGTGTCCCATTGGTTATCCTCCTTATACCATATCACTGAAATGCCTATAATGTCTAAATCCTCATATAATACTATACATTCTAACTCACCAATCTACTGTTCAAACTTCTAGCATTCATATACAGTCATTTTAAACTATACTTTTATTTCTATGTTTTATTTCTTTTTGTATTCACAATCTGCTTGTTATCAAAAAATACAGGTAATTTAGAGTCATTCACATCTGGATGCTTTTTGTCTACATCCATCTGGGCTACTTCAGTCTTAAATACAATCACTACTGGAATATTCTAACTTCCCTGTTTTGCAAGTATCTTTGGAAGATACATCCTCCAAACCATGCACTTCTGAGTGACTGCTGGCTTTCTCACATCATCTAATTTAAAATTTGCTCTAATTCTTTTTTTAAATGTTAGCATTAACAACCTGATTCTATTCTGGCTTAAGTGTAGCCCATCCCGTTGGAATAGGCTCCTCAAGTACAGTTGATACCAAAAGGCCCAGCATCTTCATTAGGATCCTTTCTACTGTGGATATCAAATGATAGCCCTCTATTGCAGAAGAAAGTCTTTTAACTGAGTTATGTCTATCAGAGCTCTGATAAACTTTAATTGGGATGACGAGCTCAATGGGTCTTGGGGTAGTTGATGGCGAACCCTAGCAACTCCAACACCCAGATGGTCTTACATGTCAATTCTGTGGCACCCGCCTGCGATGAGCGTTTGACCAGTCAACTGTCCAGATAGGGATACATGTGCAGGTACACCACCACCATGGCAAGACATTTGGCAAAGACATGGGACTGATGCTAGGCCAAAAGGCAGCGTGAAATACTGGAGGAGTCAGTCTCCCATAATAAATCTAAAATATTTCCTGTGATGGGAAAACATTTCTATGTGGGTTTAAGTATCTTTGAAATTGAAAAAGTATAACCAGACCCTTTTTGAAAAAAGGTAAGCAAGTTGCCCAGGGAAACCATCTTGAATGTTTCTCATTTTAGAAACTTGGTGAAGACCCTTAAGTCTAAGATGGGACAGAGTCCTCCTATTTTCTTTGGAATCAAAAAGTTTTTGGAGTAGAATCCCTGCCTTCTTTCCCATCATGGAACAGGCTCAATTGCACTGATCTCTAAGAAGAAGGAGAGCTCCTTCTGAAGCAATTCCTGATGCAGTGAGTGCCCCCAACTGGGGTGCAAGAGACAATTTGGCAGAAGACTCAATAGATGTAATTTGTACCCTTTTCTTATGAAGCTGAGGATCTACATATCCGAAGTTACACTAGGCCAGTAATTTACATAAAACCTCAGCCTACTTCTGATGGGAATTTCCTCTGCCAAGTGTATGGGAATGCAAGCTATGTTCTCTGCCATCCAGTCAAAACTCTAAGGTGTTGGCTGGGGTGCTGGCTGTGGCTTAGAGGCCTGCTGCTGCCAGTGACTGGAGGGTGTTGCACTGCTTCTGAGGAAGCTGCTTGGCCACCTCCTGCATCTTATTCAATAGGTCCTACAAGTACTGGCTCATGAAGAGCCGGTAGAATGCTATATGGGCATTTAACAAAGCTCCCTGAAACATTCCTTCTCAAGATTGTCCAGGGTCCTAAATCCTTCCCCAAGGGCACCAGGAAATGGGTCCTAGTCCTCTTGGTCCTCTTTAGAGTGGATTTGACATCCACAGATTGGTGCGGTAGCTGCCTCTTTTCAAATCCAGGAGCCTTCTGGATGGAATAAATATCCACCTTCTTGTTGATGGGAACCACAGAAAGGGATTCTCTCACATCCTCATCTGCACCTCCTGAAGGAATTTGTGAACTGGGTCAGCCACAACCTCCTTAGGGCGCTCCACAATCTGAAGGATGTCCAGCATCTTATTTCTAGTTTCATTTTACATCAGCAAAGTAAAGTCAATGGTCTCTGCCATTCGTCTAATAAAACCAGTGAAAGAGACATTCTCGGGTGGAGACTTCCTTCTCTCTAGGGGAAGAGAAAGGTCGGAGGGGAAGACCTGTCAATCCTTCTTTGTCATAGGCATCACTGGACCCCAAGTGGTAAGCTAATGGCAAAGATCCAGAGTATGCCCTTCCAGCAGACAAGGATTCAGAGAGGGGTGCACTAGTTCATAGGGCCTGGAACCCAAGGAAC
Source organism: Rhinatrema bivittatum (assembly GCF_901001135.1). Lineage (NCBI taxonomy): Eukaryota > Metazoa > Chordata > Amphibia > Gymnophiona > Rhinatrematidae > Rhinatrema > Rhinatrema bivittatum. The sequence goes on from NC_042618.1 coordinate 379,705,330, forward strand.
TCCAGCATCTCTGGGAAGCTTCCTTCCCTGATGGACCAGAGATCACTATCAAGGTGACTACCATTGACACCTACTCCTCTCTGAGAACCAGCATTGGCACCAGCACTGGCACTGGCAGTAGTGCAAGACTGCTAGAGGGACTGGAGGAGTTGCTCGACTTCAGACCATACTAATCCAGATGCTCTCAATGATGAAGCACCAAGGCCTTGCAGAGCCTTGTCCAAGGCCAGCTCCTCTTTAAAGACAGCTGATACCAACACTAATTAGGATGCAGGAAGGGTGGCCATGTCTTTCTTGGAACTGAGAGGTGTATTGGTGGCTTACACTGGGACCTCTGGAAATTGGTGTGGTTCCCAGGCCTTCAGTGAGGATGAGTTCTCCTCTCTATTGGACCACTTTGGGGATTTCTCAGCCACCACTGGAACATCCACTCTTCTGGCATTGCACACTTATGGAGACCGATTCAATTGCTTTGTTACCTTTGCTCAGTCAACGTGATTTGGAACAAAAAGGACTTTTCACACAAAAAATTACAAAAAAAGAAAAATGGGGACACCCTATGATTGTAATAAGAGTGTTTGCACATACAAGACAAGTGCATAAGAAATTCGAAACACCTTTTGGGTGTACATGTATAGCCACTCATTTATGAGGGTGAACCCGTCCTACTATATTCACGTTGTTGTATGTGATTCCTTTTTGATATATTGTTTGCTCAGTACCTGGCATCGGAAGTGCTAGTGTTGAAGAAGCAAAACCTGTTGCCTTCTTCAAATGGGAAGAGGCTGGTAATGGCTTGTCTTTGTGGTCCCTACCAATGCCTGATGTTGAGAAAATGGAATGTCTCCCGAATATCGAGGCATCATCAGTATCCGGTGCAGCTCCTGGGTCCATTGATTTTGATGCCTCCAATGCTGATGCCGATGGATCAGTTTTCTGGTACCCAAAATACTTCTCCATCAGCTCTAGCTGGGATCATTGTCCTTTTGATATCATGATCACCCCAGGAGACACTTTCAGACATTATGAGATGCCCCAAGGCACAGGATACATCATTTATTGGGCTCTGGCACACTGAGGGCACCATTGGAAACCACTGGTCATCCTTGGCTGGCTGGAAAGCAAGGGAAGCAAAATTGAACTTGATGGCTGGAAGGTGATCAATGCCTGCAAGGCACCAATAGTGTACCAATTGGGTGTGGAAGATGGAATGTAAACTTAGAAAAATGACTGAAAACCCTACCTAGGGAAGTACAAGGAGATGAAATGAGATTACGGCACCTTGCAATGAATGAACCTGCAAATTTTAATACTGAAAAAAGACATGAGGAACAAGAGAAGAGGGAATCATGACCAGTGAGCTCCACAGAAGAGATTGAAGGGGTCCCTGCATGGATGTGTGATGTAGAGGCATGTTGGGTATGCCCTGTGAGGCACAGTCAAAGTTGTAGAAACTTTGACATAATGTTCCGGTACAGGGTCCTTCAGATGATGTCACTCACATTTGAGGACTGCCACCCTCCACACTGAACCACTGGGCCAGCCTGAGCTGTTCCTTTTGTTTGTACTGGACTGCTTTTTGCAAAGTTTGGCCTGTGTTGCTCTGGCAGCACTAAAGTTCAATCATATCTAGAGTGGTGGAGTTGTTATTTCATTAGGGCTTATTATATCAAATCTGAGAGCTTCAGGTGATTGATAGTAGACAATCGAGTTTGCAGAGTGGGTGATAACAGGGTCTGAAGAATGCCAGTAATGAACCTGGCAGTCACATTCTGCAAGAGTTGCATTCTTTGGACACTAATTTAATTAGAATTCTACGTTTTCAGCGGATATGATAAATGATGCATTGGACTCTTTGTTCCCAATCAACTTAATACTCACTGGACATAATTCTGCATATGTTATATATGAGCAATAAAAACTGCTACTCAAATTATGGCATGCAAATCTTTTGTAAAATGGAGTGAACTCTCCACTAGATATTTTTATATGTTTTACTCAGTTGTGAATATTTCTTAAGGGATCAATTTACTCACTTTGCTCTTTCATCTTTTCTTTTTTTTGGCTGGGGGTAGGGAAGGCAGCACAAATATGAGCCAATGCATTGCTTCTGAATTTTAAATCACTAGGGATGTGTATTTGTTTTCTTACTAAATGAAAAATGCAACAAAAAAAACTTGTTTTGCTAGAAACCAAAAAAAAACCTGCCAAATTTTTTTTTCATTTTCTTTCATTCTGAAAACAACACCCCCTCCAGCCCCACCAACATTTAAAAATTGGATCATGCCCACCCCTGGACTTTCCTCCATCCACAGAATCATTAATGTCATACAGTAAAGATGATCTTTTTTGTTTAATTCTTTTCTACAGGCATAGAATGGTAAATGGTTAAATATAACATATCATATTGATTAGCTAATGACATCCTGTTGTCTGCAGATGTCATCTCTCAAAAGATTCATCCTGGATTCTGCTGCAATTATTTTATATTTTTCTGGTACAACAGGTTTTTTCTCTGTTCCATCGAGCTTCCAGCTCAGTCAGAATCAGCCTCTACTGTTCTACTGCCTCATTGCCAGGAGGTTTTTTCATTTTTTAATATTCTCCTGCCTCCCATCTTGGTCTGTCATCGCATTGATAGTCCTTGACCAGAAACCTCCAGAACCTAGGATCCATGCACAAAATCTGGATAGCAGGTGGCACTGTTGTGTAATGGCTGAGTCTACTTCCACGAGAGGCTATGAATGTTGCTCTTGCAGCATCCCCAGCCTACCCAAGGAGCAGAAGACGGGCTCAGAATCAGATTCAGATCTCCAGCATGGCAGTGTGCAGTACTGCCACTGCGTTACTGGACTGGGTCTGCAGTTATTGTGCATTATTTTTGGTACTGGTAAAGAACACATTAAAGGGGAGATGTGTTCATCTGTCTCTAGCCATCCAAGCAGATAAAAGTTCATACATTCAGGCGTAAGTCCGCTGGCACAGTGAAGGAACAGCCCAGATTGATGGAATTACTTCCATCTGTACATATACGTATGCTGGCACAGTAGAAGAAATGAGAATGCAATAAATTATATCCTTCTTTCAACTGCATAAACGACAACATTGTAATGTAATCCTCTGTATATTGGTGAGCAATGAGTTTTATTCCAATCTTGGAAAATACTATATTCATTTCCTGACAAAAATGACATATTGCCTACAATAGGCAAAAACACAGATGTCGTATGCATCTTTCTAAACTTGTTTATTTTCACCAGTGTCACATTTTTTCTCAGTCTCTCTTTATTGTTGTACCTCCTTTCCCCATGGTACAGGGCCTTGACATATAAATAATTGCTGAAATAGCTGCAGATTCTTTGATTTTAAAATGAGATGATCATTTGCATGAACTTTCAATTATTTTTTGGGCTCTTGCTATTAAAGAACTGACTCTTATTTCTAAGCAGCCTGAAGGTTAAGAGATTGAAAAAGTTAAATTTCAATTGGATCCATCTACCACAGAAAGAAATGAAAAGCTGCATGCATTTGGATAACACTTGAAAGTTTAAGCTACGAAGAGAAAATGGGATTTCTGAAATTTACAATGAAAAAATTCAAGTAAATGAGCTTTCAAGAGGAAAAAGTATGATACTGATCATTTTTACCACCAGTGAAAAGGGGATCTTTCTCCTAAATAGGGAGGATTGACAACGCTGTACCTAAAGCAAATAAGAGCAATGAAGTTAAGTTTAAATGCACAATCTAACAAACATCAAATTATTCCAATTTACATGACAAAAATAAAATTATTGATTTGTAATGGACTATCAAAGAGTGTGTGTTACTATTATTAAGGGGAGGAGATATTGCAGCATGACTAAACCATCGAGAGTAGTTATGGATTTTTACATTGAAGACACTAGTACCATATGGTTTAAATGCTAGGATTGAATGGTATAGGGTCCTTTAAGGAAATGTTTCTGATTGGATTACATATTGTAATAATATTCCAGTCCTGAAAGTAGTATGTATTCAAATCTGATTGGTTCCTTACCAGTGATATAAAATGGTTGCCATTTTTCTGTGTAGAAAGGCCACAATTAAAGCAGGCATCTGTAAGAAGTGTCCTAGAAATGGAGTGTTCTCATGAAGATGATTTTGAAACAGGACCTGCGTCAAGAACAGAATATTATCCTAATATTTAGTCTAAGTACTTGTTTCAATGATAACATACAGTATGATCTTTTAAGTACATCACATAAACATAGAAAACTAGTAATGATGGCAGAAAAAGACCATATGGTCCACCCAGTCTGCCGAACAAATTTCTCATAATGGTAGAAAATGCCATTCCATGCAGGTAACCCCCATGTGTTATGTTAAGGGTAGCAGTATTTACAATCAAAACCAAGCAGCTGTCAAACCCATAACAAATGTACTGCTAGCAACATTTTCAGGGAGTGAGCTGCCTTCTTGATAGCTCAGACAATGCTGCTTGAACATGCTTTGCTTTTGGACTGGGCTGTAGATGCAGTCTTGTTCTTTATCCCTAATGTCTGTATATTAGTACCCTAATAGTCAGGGCCAGCATTAGTTGTCTTCTGAATCCAAATCTTCTTTTTCCCCTGCCATTGAAGCAGAGAGCGATTTGCAGTTGTGTCACAAACATCAAGGATAAGTTGTTAAGGATAGCAATCCCCGTATCTTCTGTTACACTCATGCACCCTTTTCTTCATTTCCATCCTCTAGTCTTCAGAGATCCACAGTATTTATCCTATGCCCTTTCAAATTTGTTTACTGTTTTCATTCTCACCACCTCTTTTGGAAGGACATTCCAGGCATCTTCCACTCTCTCTATGATGAAACATTTCATGATGTTGGATCTGAGTCATCTCCCCTGTAGTTTCATATTGTGACCCCTAGTTCTACAGTTTTCTTTTCAATGGAAAAAGTTTGAAGTTCGAACATTATTAAAACCTTTCAGGTATCCGAAGGTCTGCATCATATCTCCCTGCACTTCCTCTCTTCCAGGGTATACATAGTTAGATGCTTCAGCCTATCCTCATAAGTCTTTTGATATAGACACTACACCATTTTGGTTGCCCTTCTCTGGACCGTCCCTGTTCTGTCCCCCTGAGAAATGGGCTCCAGAACAGAACACAGGTGAGGCCTCATCAAGGACCTGTACAAGGACATTATCACCTCCTTGTTCCTTTTGGTTATTTCTCTCTCTTTGCATCCCAGCATTCTTCTGGCTTTAGCTATCGTCTTTCACATTGCTTCACTGCCCTCAGATCCCTAGAAATTATTACCTCAAGGTCCCTCTTTCAGTCTATGCACATTAATCTTTCAACCCCCATCATATACTACTCTTTTGGATTACTGCAACCCAGATGAATGATTCTGCACTTCTCGGTATTGAATCTCAGCTGTCAAATCTTCAACCACTCTTCAAGCTTTCTTAAATCACATTTCATTCTCTCTGCTCCTTCACACATGTACACTCTGTTGCAGATCTTAGGATAATCCACAAATAGACAAACTTTACCTTCTATCCCTTCCATAATGTCGCTCACAAAGATATTGAATTGAACCAGTTCCAAAACCGATCCCTGTGGCACTCCATTTAACATCATTCTCTCTTCAAAGTAGGCTCCATTTACCATTACAAATTGTCTCTTCATCCAATTAGTTTGTAATCCACTCCAGCCCCTTGGCACCCACACCCAAGCTTTTAATTTTATCACTAGCCTCCTATGCAGGACCATATCGAAAGCTTTGCTGAAATCCAAGTATATCACATTGAATGCTGTTCCTTGATCCAATTCTCTAGTCACCCAATCAAAAAAATCAATCAGATTGGTTTGATAGGACCTTCCCCAGGTGAATCCATGCTGTCTCAGGTCCAGTAACCCACCTTTCCTTCAGCAAAGTCTCCATTAAATTTCAGCCTCTTCTCTACTACCACCCTTGTGAAGTGGGACCACAACCGCTCATCTCGTTTCACAGCACCACTCCTGTTTCCAGGGATCTATTGAAGAGGTCTTTCAGTGGACCCTCAACACATCTCTGAGCTCCCTTAGTATCCTGGGATGTACCATATCTGGCCCCATGGCCTTGTTCACTTTCAGTTTTCGTAGCTCTTCCTGCAAATGGGATTGCATCTACCCTACTTCCATCCATGGTTTTGTCAACCAGCAACAGTCCATCTCCAGGGTCTTCTTTAGTGAACACTGAACTAAAGTATTTGTTTAATATTTCTGCTATTCCTTCATCTTTCTTCACATATGGCTCCTTGACACCTATCAAATTTCACTTTACCACCTCGGGCTGTCTTCCTTTCTTTGATATATCTGAAAAATGTTTTGTCACCTTGGTTTATCTCTTTGGCAATCCTTTCTTCCACTTGACCTTTTCCTTTCCTGATTTTTCTCTTCATCTCTCTGAGGGAGTGTAGAAGAAACTCTCTCAGAACAACTTCTGTTAACACAGTTATCTGGCCCAGTCCTCCTTAAGAGCCTTCCCAGCAAGGGAATCTGGGTCAGAAAGGATCCCTTCAGCCAGGGATAAGACAGCAGGACTCAGAGGGGTTAGGCAGACCCCTGGAGGAATTAGGAAGCCTCAAGAAAGAGAATTGCACTGAATCATAATTAGCATTGTTACATTTTTGTTGACTTGCATAGAATAGCAAAGTTACTTTGGTTGTTATTTGCTACAAATAAAGAGATTTATAAAAGACTTTGCTAGAGTCTAGCTTGAAGTCTGTTCTCTGGCTACCTTCTGATTGCTCGGTACCACAGTCTCCTTCACATTCACCAAGCATTCTTCCCAGTCTTCCTCTTATTGGGATCCTTTGTACTTTTTGAATGCTGTTCTTTTTGTCTTTACTTTTTCAGCTACTTCCTTTGAGAACCAGATCAGTTTCTTTTTCCTCTTATGGAGTAGATGTAACTCCATTTACAGTAGAGAATGTATGGGAAGAGCTGAGGAAACTGAAAGTGGACAAAGCCATGGGGCCTGATGAGGTTCATCCCAGGATACTGAGGGAGCTCAGAGATGTGTTGGCGGGTCCACTGTGTGATCTGTTCAAAAGATCACTAGAAACGGGCGTGGTGCCGAGTGACTGGAGAAGAGCGGTGGTGATCCCGCTTCACAAGAGCGGAAACAGAGAAGAGGCTGGTAATTACAGACCGGTTAGCCTCACCTCAGTGGTGGGAAAAGTAATGGAGTCGCTGTTAAAAGAAGGAATAGTGAGCTATCTACAGTCGAAAGAATTGTTGGACTAGAGGCAGCATGGATTCACCAGGGGAAGATCCTGTCAGACAAATCTGATAGAATGTTTTGACTGGGTAACCAAGGAATTGGATCAAGGAAGAGTGCTTGATGTCATCTACTTGGACTTCAGCAAAGCTTTTGATACGGTTCTACACAGGAGACTGGTGAATAAAATAAGAAGCTTAGGAGTGAGTGCCAAGGTGGTGACCTGGATTGCAAACTGGTTGATGGACAGAAGACAATGTGTGATGGTAAATGGAACTTACTCTGAAGAGTACCGACATTGCGGACGGGATAGAAGGTAAGGTTTGTCTTTTTGCGGATGACACTAAGATCTGCAACAGAGTGGACACGCCGGAAGGAGTGGAGAGAATGAGACGGGATTTAAGGAAACTGGAAGAGTGGTCGAAGATATGGTAGCTGAGATTCAATGCCAAGAAGTGCAGAGTTATGCATATGGGGTGTGGAAATCCGGAAGAACTGTATTCGTTGGGGGGAGAAGGGCTGATGTGCACAGGGCAGGAGAGAGACCTTGGGGTGATAGTGTCTAATGATCTGAAGTCGGCGAAACAATGTGACAAGGTGATAGCTAAAGCCAGAAGAATGCTGGTCTGCATGGAGAGAGGAATATCGAGTAAGAAAAGAGAAGTGATTATCCCCTTCTACAGGTCCTTGGTGAGGCCTCACCTGGAGTACTGTGTTCAGTTCTGGAGACCGTATCTCTGAAGGGACAGAGACAGGATGGAGGCGGTCCAGAGAAGGGCGACCAAAAAGGTGGAGGGTCTTCATCGAATGACTTATTAGGAGAGATTGAAGAATCTAAATATGTACACCCTGGAGGAAAGGAGGAGTAGGAGTGATATGATACAGACGTTCAGATACTTGAAAGGTTTTAATGATCCAAAGACAACGTCAAACCTTTTCCGTAGGAAAAAAATCAGCAGAACCAGGGGTCACGATTTGAAGCTCCAGGGAGGAAGATTCAGAACCAATGTCAGGAAGTATTTCTTCACGGAGAGGGTGGTAGATGCCTGGAATGCCCTTCCGGAGGAAGTAGTGAAGACCAGAACTGTGAAGGACTTCAAAGGGGCGTGGGATAAACACTGTGGATCCAAAAAGTCAAGAGGCCGTCAATGAAGAGTGGGTGGCTCGCCAGAATGACGGCTACTGCCTGGAGATAATACCCTTATTCAATAAACATAAACATGGTTACTGTGACTCCAACATCACTCTAAGCTTCAACAGCAAGAGGAAATGTGGAAAAAAGGATTTGCACTCACAAAGCGGGGAGTAGCTGGCTTGTTACGGCGGTTACTACCCCAAACCAAATAAGCCTGATACTTCACTTTCAATGCATATCCAGCATAGCTCTCTGCTTCAACGGCAGGGGAGAAGAAAAACTGATACTTCACGCATAACCAGCATAGCTCTCTGTTTCAACGGCAGGGGAGAAGAAAAACTGATACTTCACGCATAACCAGCATAGCTCTCTGCTTCAACGGCAGGGGAGAAGAAAAACTGATACTTCACGCATATCCAGCATAGCTCTCTGTTTCAACGGCAGGGGAGAAGAAAAACTGATACTTCACGCATAACCAGCACAGCTCTCTGCTTCAACGGCAGGGGAGAAGAAAAACTGATACTTCACGCATAACCAGCACAGCTCTCTGCTTCAACGGCAGGAGAGAAGAAAAACTGATACTTCACGCATAACCAGCACAGCTCTCTGCTTCAACTGCAGGGGAGAAGAAAAACAACCAATAAGGGCTGAATAACATAGTCTGGGTAAAACAAATAAGCATGGGTGTAGCTTGCTTATTGCGGCGGTTACTACCTCTAACTAATCAAGCTTGATATTTCACTTGGATGCAGCTCCATCACTGCTCTCTACATCAATGGTGGGGGTGGAAGGGAAATAGAACCAAAGAGCTAAGAGAAACAGATAAGTATGAAAAAAAAAAATGTGTGAAGCTTGCTGGGCAGACTGGATGGGCCGTTTGGTCTTCTTCTGCCGTCATTTCTATGTTTCTATATATGTTTCTATAAATGGGCCACCAATGAAGATGCAGTAACATGGGACCCCCTGACTTTGTCTGAGAGAGATGACCTTATTGCTGCCTCGACCCTTATCTATGGCCCAACTCACCACTAGTATTCTGCACTTCCAGGCTATTGTAGAAATTTTTAAAAATATCATTGTAGAAACCCAGAAGCTCACTGCTAACCAGTTAAGAGAAATTACTGAGACTCTTCAGGACCATTGTTTGGCCTAGATTTACTTCTAATGGCCCAAGGAGGCCTGTGTCACAACTTCGGTGATCAATGTTTATTTATTTATTTATTTATTTATTTATTTATTTAAGGTTTTTTTATACCGGCATTCATGAACTCGTTCACATCATGTCGGTTTACAGAAAACAGGGGTGCGGATAATACAACCAAAAAAACATAAATAACGTGATGAAGAGAAGCAGTTACAATTAACAAGGGCTAATGAACTGGGAAAGTAAGAAATAGAAAGAGATAGAGGAGAATAATTATATACAAAAGTTCAATATAAATATGGTGTGTGGAAATCACTGACTGCACCTCAATTATATTAAATCTAACCAAACACTTGGAAGAAAATTACAATTTACCCTCTGTCTGGTAAGCCAAACCTGAGTGGCATAAACCCTTCCTATTATTCTGGGAACAGATAAAAAGTTGGGGTACAAATATAGTCATATATCTGGTTATTGGTCTCAGTGGCTGTATAGTATTAGTTCTGCTCATAATAAGTATCAAAGCTGTTTTACACCGAATGATTGTCCGACTTTTGCCAGTAACCTTGCCAGTGGTTGTACCCCCTGCTCTTCTGTATGATGATGCTTCTCCTACAGACGCAAGCCCTGCTGCTCCCACAGATATAGATGCATGGCCTGCGCCCCCAGATGCCCCTCTGTATACTCCAGCTTTCCCAACACAACACTAATTCAAGCCAATCTTACACAGCTTGGAAATATAGGTTTAGCCCTGCAAAATGCTTATTCATAATTGTATTTCTGCTCCAGCAAGTTCATAATACTGCTCTCTGGCCATCCTTTCCAGCATGGATGTGCCAGGCCTCCGGTACTCAGCTCTGATGTAGATACCATAAAAATGGGCACTATATTAGGGTGGTGGATAGCATTTTTTGACTTTCTTACCATCATCTCAGTGGCTATCACTTATGAACCTTGGATGGTCACATATTCACCAAGGTTCAAGAAGGAAGATGTACACTTTGTCAAGAAACAGAGATAAAGAAAAACATTTTAACAGCTGTGAGTCTGTGTAATTGGCAGAAAGAAGCAGCCAAGCCGTGCAGGGAGAAGCAGATAGGTGTGAACAAAAAGAGCAGCAAATTGCAGATGGCATGACCCATGACGTTTGACTGAAAGGCACCGCAGCAAACGGAACAGAACTGGCACGTCTACGGAAAAAAAGACAACTAGGTGATAGGGAAATTCAACCGAGGCCCAATGATGCAAGTCAGGAAGGTTAACAATGGTAAAAGCTTAAAGAAAAATGTATATAAACTCAGCTGTGACAAGGATTCAGGGAAGGAGGCGCTTGAAGCATACTCAATCTATCTGGGGTGCCAGTCTACCTTCCCCATACTCTGTTTGCTGATTAAGAGCTATCAATAAAGAATTTTATTGCTTGCCTTATATCCGGAGAATTGGTTTATACATGGGGAAAACACTAAAAAAATGCAGGCAACTATGCAGCTGGGTCTGTTTTGCAGATTGCAATGTCAGTCTTAACAAGCAGTTGGATCTGTCTGATAGGTTGCAAGTACAGTAATAATTAGAGGTCTTAGCTGAAATGCAGGTGCTCACATAGCTAGGTCAGTCTAAAAGACTACAGAGGGGACTTAGAAAGCCATGTATTTGGGAAAGCAGAGTTGCTTACCTATAACAGGTGTTCTCTGAGGACAGCAAGATGTTAGTCCTCACACAAGGGTGACATCATCATCAGATGAAGTCCAATATGGAAAACTTATATCAAAGTTTCTAGAACTTTGACTAGGCACACTGAGCATGCCCTATACCACACATCCACATAGGGTCCCTCTTCAGTCTCGTAAAATAGAATTATGATAAAAATAAAAAAATAGGAGAAACCCAACTCTGCGGGGTGGCGAGCAGATTTCGTGAGGGCTAACATCCTGTTGTCCTTGGAGTACACCTGTTTACAGGTAAGCAACTCTGCTTTTTCTGAGAACAAGCAGAATGGTAGTCCTCATACATGGGTGAATCCCTAGCTACAGGCTGCTCCCCAACACATGAAGGGGATCAACAGACACCTAACCAGGTGCCAACAGGCACAACAACACTGGTGCTGTTGGTAACAGTGGGGGAGACAGCCTGAACCAAAACAATGGGCTCTAGATTGGAAGAGTTGGGGTTCAACACCTCAAACAGGTTCTGGAGGACAGACTGACCGAACCTACTGTCACGTCGGCCATCCCTATCCACACAGAAATGAGATGTGAATGTGTGGAGAGAACTCCACATCACAGCCTTGCAGATCTCCTCCAGGGGAACTACTTGCAAGTGGGCCACTGATGCTGCCAATGCTCTGACAGAATGAGCCTTGACATGACCCCAAAGATGCAGTCCTGCCTGGGCATAACAGAAGGAGATGCAATCTGCAATCTGGATCTTGTCTGTTTGGCAACAGCAACACCCAACCTATTCTTATCAAAAGAAACAAACATTTGGGTGGACTATCTATGGGCTTCATCTGCTCCAGATAGAAGGCTAAGGCTCACTTGCAGTCCAAACAGTGCAGTGCTCATTCACCTTGGTGCGAATGGGGCCTGGGAAAGAAAACTGGCGGGACAATTGACTGGTAAAGATGGAAATCTGTCACCAGCTTAGGCAGGAATTTAGGGTGCGTACGCAAGACACCCTGGTGTGATAAAACTTAGTATAAGGTGGATATGTCACTAAGGCCTAGAGCTTGCTGACCCTGTGTGCTGAAGTGACCACCACCAAAAATATGACCTTCCAGGTCAGGTACTTCAGATCACAGGTGCACAGTGGCTCAAAAGAAGCTTTCCCAAAAAACAGAAAGGAAGGCGGTCTAACAAAGCCGTGAGGGATGTGAAAACCATGACTGGGATATAGTTATACCCGGCTACAATCTATTCAGGAAGGACAGAGTGGGAAGGAAATGAGGAGGAATGGCATTATATATAAAGAAAAGATTTAAAGCAACAGCATTGCTGGGCTTACAAGGTAAAGCGGAGACACACTGGGTTAACCTGGAAAGAGGGAATGGAACTTCTATTTATATTGGTGTAATATACAGACATCCATCATAGATAGAGGAGATGGATAGAGATTTAATGGAGGATATTCAGAGGATTTCTTTCCTAGGAGATTTTAATCTTCCAGATGTTGATTGGGACATCCCACCAGCAGTACCTTCTAGAAGCAGGGAAATCCTGGATTCTCTGCAAGGAGAACTGTTCTGTCAACTGGTAACAGAACCCACACGGGAGGGGGTAATATTGACCTGGGGCTTATCAACAGGGACAGTATTTCTAATGTGGTAGTGGATGATCATCTGGGAAACATTGACCACTGGTTGGCATGGTTCAATGGTAAGCGCAAGAGATGAAGGTTCATTCTAAGGCAAGAGTCCTAGACTTCAGGAAAACTAACTTTCTCAAAAGGGGGAGTACCTTAAAGAGTTGTTAGCTGGATGGGAAAATCTAGGGGAAGTAGAAAGACAGAGGGCAAAACTAAAATGCGATATCATAAGGGCAATTAATCTTTTTATTTGGAATGAAAAGGGAAGAGGAAAAAGAGACCATTATGGTTTTCTAAAGAAGTAGCTAAAAAGGTAAGGCAGAAAAGGTTAGCATTCATAAATTATAAGAGATTGCAGAAAGAGACAGACAGATGACAATATCTGGAAAAATTAAGAGAAGCTGGGAAAGTAGTCAGGAATGCAAAAATTAAATAGAAGAAAAAAAATAGCAAATATGGTAAAATGGGGGGACAAGACTTTTTTTTAGATGTGTTAATGATATGACATTGTGAGACTCAAAGATGTGTTGTGTCCGTCGGTGCCCGACGCCCTCTCTCCGCACTCCTTACCTCTCTCTGGCGCCTCCCTCTCCGTGGGAAGATTGGCTGCCGCGGCATCCTTCTGCCGCAAGTCTTCGGGCGTTCCCGGACCGGCTCGACGCTGCTATTCGCCATGTTCCTGGAGGCCTAGGGGCGCGCGCGCGGTGCGGCCCCGACTGAAGTACTGGCAATGCCGCGAATCTTGGAGGCGTCCCCCGAAGATGACGTCACCCGCAACTGATATTTAAGGTCTCAGTATTTGCTAACACATCGAATTAGCAAGGGGTTTCGCTACCTAAGCTACTCTGCCTCCTCGGACTTACCAGAGGTACCCGCTCCTCGGGGGCCACGCTCTCTCCTTTGTTTTTCAGGTGACAGTCTGGAACCGGTACTCGCTCCTCGAGGGCCCCTGTTCCCAGACTTGCTTCATATACTCTTCTGCCTGGAAGTCATCACTACCAACTATATCAGCTACATCAGTGAGTTACCATCGTTCTCTCTGAGCTTTCCCTGGAATCAGGTACTCGATCCTTGAGGGCTATACATTCCAGCGCCTGGGCTTTATTGGGACATTGTGTGAGTGTTACCATATGCATACCCTGTCTACTCACTATATCTCAGTTTCTCTACAGCTCAGCCTCCAGGGATCGCTGTTCCAGTATCTGAGGGACTACAGCCCAGCCAGGCTTTCCAGCTCACCACTGCCATCTCTGGTAGTTCAATATATTGTTTAATAAAATAATTAGTGTGTGTCTGTCTCCAAACTCTGAGCCTGACCGGTGGTCCCTCTCGGGATCTTCCCCCCCCCCCCCCCCCCCCCGGGGGCATGGTCATCTGCCATCGGCCCAAGGATCCACCCACAACTATCCCTAACTATAACAGATTGCTACTCCATGCAGACTGTTAACTCCGAATGATAACAGATTGCTAACTCCTATCTGATTGCTCCTCCCATCAGATAGCGGTTTGATAACAAGGTGAAAGGGAGAAATATGTAGAGGCTGAAAAAAAAGCAAAATTGCTTAACAAATATTTCTGTTTGGTGTTCATTGTAGAAAGGCCTGGCACAGGACCACATAAAAACAAACAAAGGTACTAAGGGAACTTAGCGATGCCCTAACAGTTCCGCTGGCAGACCCTTTTCATGCTTCTTTAGAATCTGAAGTATTTCCAGAAGATTGGAAAAGGATAGATGTGGTTCCTATTCATAAAAGTGGAAGTAAGAAGGAGGCTGGGAACTACAGGTCAGTAAGTCTAATCTCTGTGATTGTAAGATCTGAGGCAGCATGGTTTTACCAGAAGTAAATCTTGTTAGACGAATCTGATCAATTTCTTTGATTAGGTGACCAGAGAACTGAATCAAGGGAGAGTGTTAGACATAATGTACTTGCATTTCAGCAAAGTCTTTGACATGATTGCGCACAGAAGACTTAATAAATTGTGCACTCTTGTTATGGATCCTAGATTGACTGACTGGGTTAGAAACTGGCTGAGTGAGAGTCGACAAAGGGTAGTGGTAAATGTAGTTTTCTCTGAGGATGGGATTATTAGTGTGTGTGTCAAGGATCAGTCCTTGGACCAGTTCTTTTCAACATTTTTGTGAGTGACAAAATAGAAGGGTTGTCAGGAAAGGTTTGATTTTTTGCTGTTGATATCAATATTTAAAGCTAAAAAATGCAGAGTAATGCATTTAGGATGTAAAAACCCAAGGGCAAGGTATAGTATAGGAAGTGAAATTCTTCTAAGCACAAAGGAAGAGCAGGATCTGTATCTGATGATCTTAAGGTGGCCAAACAGGTGAATAAAGCGACAGTAAAAGCCAGAAAGATGCTTGGCTGCATAGGGAGAGGAATGGTTTGCAGAAAAGGGAGGTAATATTGCCCCTGTATAGGTCCCTGGTGAGACTTGGAATACTGTGTACAGTTCTGGAGACTGCACCTTCAAAAGGATATAAACAGGATGGAGTTGGTCCAGAGGGTAGCTACTAAAATAATCAGTGGTCTTCGTTCTAAAGCATATGAGAATAGACTTAAAGTTGTAAACATATATACCCTAGAGGAGTTATACATCTGTTAGGACTTGTGGTATGTGGTATGTGGACCCTGGGCCGAGATGAGTGATGGTCCTGCCCACAGGGAGGAGCCCTGTGAGCCTCACCATCGGGAGGCGCGGTCTCAGCGGACATCAAACAAGCTGTGGAATAGGGTCTTTATTAGAGAATTAGAAAGGCACTGCCTGCGAAACAGGGAGTGCAGGAGAAAGAATAAAGTCTGCGAGATGGGGTATACCTGGAGAGAATACCTCAGAAGTGGAGATCCGGTAGTGGTCCACAGAGCAGGGTACACTGATGATGCTTCTCCGTAGTGATGATGCGGTAGTGGCCTGCAGTGCAGGGTACACCGAAGGGGTTCCTCACTCAGAGCTGGTATGGTAGTGGCCCGTGGCACAGAGTACACCGGTGAGGGTTGCCCACTGGAGATGGTACAGTAGAGGTCCACAGAGTCAGTTACACCAAAGAGGTCTCTAACCAGAGAGAGTACGGTAGTGGCCCGCAGCGTGGGGTACACCTGAGTTGATTCCACAGTACAGCTGGTACAGAGGTGATGCGTAGAGTCAAGGTACTCACAGTAAGGAAATTCAGCAGAGGTCCCGGGGAGCGAGGACCAGCAGCAGGAAGGCCCTCCGAGGAGCGGATAGCCAGAGATGAGAAAGGGTCCCCTGAGGAGCGGGTACCCGGAGTGTCTCACGCCAAAGGTGCAGGAGCTGGAACGGGAGATCCGTAGTGAGCGAAGCGGATTCAGCAAAGAGGAAACTCATTGCTAACTTGTCAGTAGGTAGGGCCAGCCGGCTTAAGTATCGTGGAGTGAAGACGTCATCCGGAGGGGACGCCCCCGAGGTTCCCGCCATGATGTGCTTAAGACTGGCCTATGCGTGCGTGCCTAAGCGATCCCAAAGGCAAGATGGCGATCGGCACCACCCACGCTGTCCCAGGAACGCCAAGCTGGCGGAGGCTGCCATTCTCCCCAGCGGTGTTAAGGCAGTGTTACGCCTGTCGGTTGCAGATGACTACGACCTCTCATGCTCACCTCTTTTTTCCCTGCACCATCAAGTCTGGGAAGAATGGCAATCTCTGCTAACCCCTGCCGACCTCTCCGGCCTCCCCGGGACAGCGTGGGTACTGCCAACTGCCATCTTGGACCTGGAGTTATTTAGGCGCATGTATTTGCGTGCGCGCAAGGGCCTCCTTTGAACATGTCATGGAGGGAACCTCGGTGGCGTCCCCGCCCGATGATGTCAAGCCGCTGGTGTATTTAATCTGACCGACCCTTGCCTTCTCTAAGTTAGCAAGGAGTTCCATCTTGCTGAATCCACCTCACTCAAGGACTTCCTGTTCCTGACTTTGGTCTTGGCATCTAACGCTCTGAGTACCCGCTCCTTGGGGGCTCCCCTGCGTCCCCGGCTATCCGCTCCTCGGAGGGCCTACCTGCCTACTACTAGACCTGCTTCTCAGGTCTCTTCCTCTCTCTCCAGGAACCATCTACTGTGAGTACCGCTACTGACTTCTACTATACGAACTGTATTGGGACTACCGCCTTCCTTCAGTAGAAACTATTCAGCCTTCCTGTTCTACAGAGTTTCGACATACCAACTACGGGAGCCACTTCTGGGTTCCGGCATTTCTACCAGTTCTTCAACATCTACTGTATAAGCATTCTCGGCATACCCCACTCTGCGGGTCACTACCGGATCTGTATTCCAGAGCTGCCTACACTTGTCAGAGGGGATCCCGGCGTACCCTGCTCCGCAGGCCACTGTTGGATCTTCTCATCTGTGGCTACGCTCTGGGTATTCCCCATTGTGCAGGACTGTACTAATACATCTACCACTCTGTGGATATTATTTTTCCTTCCTTCATAATAAAGTCTCTACTTCTAGCTGTGTCTCACACCACTGAGACTACGCCTGACGGTGAGGTTCACAGGGCTCCTCCCTGTGGGCAGAGACACCTCTCATCTCAGCCCAGGGGTTCACACTCTCACCAAAACATAACAGGCAGCAAAGAAAGAGGCAAGCATTAATGGTCACAGCTGTCTGCAACCGACAGGCGTAACAAGAGGAAAGGCGAGATAGAGGCGATATGATATACATTCAAATAGCTCAAAGGTTTCCATGCACATGCCTTTTTCAATGAAAAGGAGGCTCTAGAATGAGGGGTCATGAGATGAGGTTGAAAGGAGCTAGACTCAGGAATAATCTTAGGAAATAGTTCTTTATAGAGAGGGTGGTGGATGTGTGGAACAGCCTCCCAGTGGAAGTGGAGGAGACAAAAACAGTATCTGAATTCAAGAAAGCATGGGATAAATCCTGGAGATCTCTAAGGAAGTGATGAGAATTATAATGCTAATTTAATTGGGCAGACTGGATGGACCATAAGCTTTTTTTCTGCTGTCATGTTTTTATGACTGAAAAAAAAGACCTCACTCCTTTCATTCTCTTGCTTAACAAAATGTCCACAACTCCCATCACAAACCTACTTCTACCGGTAACAGTCGTGGCTGCCCTGCCATGGAACTCTGCCTGCCAGCAGGGGGTCAAAGACCTGAATGGTTTCACTTATCAGGAACCTCCCTGATCAACTATGTGGGCCTGAGAAAGAAAGAAAGACAGACCTCCTCCCCTTGCACGCTCCTGCTTGGGCAACATGGCTCCCATTCCCGCCTCGGACCAATTCCCCACAGGAAAAGGAAAGCTATTTGTGATTGACATTCCTTATTAAAAAAAACCCACAGAGCTCAGCACTTGCTGCCTCCAACTACTTGCTGAGCTGCATCACGCAGTCACTTTCCCGGCCAGGCTTGGCTCTTGCCTCATCATGACTTGCTACCGCGACCAGGACTCAGATCAAAGCTCCCCTGACACACCCAGTTACATTTTCCACTGTCTGCGGCTTTTTTTTTTTTTTAGTCTAAACAACCAGGCACAAACACGAAGGAAAACTAAACCCGTGTTGTTTTTTTTCAAAGGCAGCCAGGGGGGGGGGGGGGGGGGGGATATGAAGGGATTCAGATCACTATGAGCCTCTCTAATTCAAACCCTGCTCTACTAAGGGAGAAGCCTAAGCTGTCACCTCAGGAGCTGCCTATCATTTGTTCACCTAGGGAGACTTTCCCTCCATAAGCCCCACGGAATCAGAGCACTGTGCAACTAAGGAAGGGAGCCCACGAATGCAGGGGAGGAAAAAGACAAAGAGAAATCTCAGCTTTACCCTTCTGGAAGTCCCCCTAGTTCTGGCCAGCTCAACAGAGGGAGGGTGCACTTGGCTATCACCTCTGGAGCTGCCCCCATTCTCAATCAGCAAGAACTCCACAGACCTGCTCAATTGAGGGAGGAGAGCTAAGGGAGGAGAGCTAGTCTATCTCCTCAGGAGCTCTGTGAATCTATCCTGTTCAGTCTATCAGGCCTGAGTCCAAAGTATGCATGTCCACCATCTGCTGGAGACCGAGAATACTGGCAGACTGGTGTCAGTATGGATGTATATGAGTGACATCTCCATCTCCTGTGTAGCATGCATAACCCACTGGTGAGGACTGGTCTGACTGGATGAAGAGGAATGGACCGTTACTATTTTTTTTTATTTATTTAGCACTTTTATATACCGATTTTCCAGTAACAGAATTACTAATCAAGTCGGTTTACATTTTAAACAGTAACCATGACAAGATGATGTCTTACAATAAACAGGTAGATTGAACTTGGATATAAATAAGTGGGGTTAACAACATAAAGTAAAAGTTATGGAGCCTAATGTAGGCTGGAGTTAAGAACAGATGTTAAGATTAAGGCTAGGTTTTTAATATTAGACTGCATAGAGATAAATGACAAGAGCGTTCTCTGGGGGTTACCAATGAAAGGGATCATAGGTTGGAATTCTAATAAAAAGCTGAAGTTAGGAGAATGCTTGGTTGAACAACCAGGTCTTGAGTCTTTTTTTAAATACAATAGGGCATTGCACTAGTCTGAGGTCTGATGGAAGAGAGTTCCAAAGTTTGGGACCGGCAGTGGAGAAAGCTCTTTTACTTAATGCTGTCTTCATCGGTGGGACCTGTAGATTGTTTCTGTATGCTTGTCTCACTGGTCTGGCGGAGGTGTGAGGTTGAAGAGGGATCTTGAGCTCGAGTGGGGCGATGTTATGTATTGCCTTGTGGATTGATGAGAGTGCTTTGAAAAGTATTCTGAATTTGATAGGAAGCCAGAACTACTACTGGAATTTATAATCTAGTCAAGGCAAACAGAAAGGACACACAATGAAAAACAAATAGGAAGCTATGAACCATTTGACATTTCCCACCTATCAACTGATTGGTGTTAGCACTGAGGCTGTCCTGGATTTCAGCACACAGCCTTCTGCATTCTCTTTCTGTCTTTCATGGTTTCTCTCATTCGGTCTCTCTTTTTAAAACAGCATTAAACTGTTCAAAATATAAACTTCAAGAATACTTACAAGCATGTACCAAACAAACAGTATTTTCCCCCCCTAAAATCTCCAAAATCCACAAACGTATGCTGAACAAAGTAGCCTTAATACCTTCTGACACTAGGTACAAAAAAGAAGAAAGAAGGTCGAGAACGCCCAGAAGTGAGGTGAGAAAGGGGGATTATAAAGAAGTCTTAGATCTATGGAAACATCTCAGATTTTTTATCTATGTACTTTGTAACCAAGATTATAGCAACTCACCAATTTATTTATTTATTTTTATTTTAGATTTACGACGAATCAGTTGACTACAGGCATGTCAAAATGAAAAGGCTGAATTGTTTATGTTTAAACGTTTGTGTCTTTACAGAAAATTATATAGCATTATCAAGATGCAAAGTTGTAGCCATGTTTCAACCCCTGTAAAAATAAAACCTTATTTTCTTCTGCAATAGTTCTTCTTTGACTGCTTTGTATTAGATTTCAATTCTGTACAAAATATACAATTTCCTCAATAGTGATTAGACTGAAGAAGAAATTTAAAATATCTCATTGTGCAATCAACATTGATCTAACTATTCAAACACTACCCAGGCCACAGAGGTTGGTTATGGGCTGCTGCATCATCCTCACGGTGCAGGTTTCCACTAACTGTAACTGCATAGGGTCAAAAACAGTTTGCTACCCTCATCAAAATTGTTTCAACTCCCCAACCTAGGCACTGCAAAATTACCTAAAGCATCAAGCTTGCAAAGGCAACACATAAATAGCATCATAAAGCCAGCGACGACTTCTATATTTAATTACATAGACACAGAATAGGAAAAATCCTAGACTGAACGTGATACATAACCGGATTGAGATAAATCCCATTTATTTTCCTTTAAGGGCAGTTGACGTAGGCTGCCGGAGGGAAGGGGGGGGGGCGGGGGGGGGAGTTAAACCCTGCATATCTCATAGTTTTGCACATGTTGATTGGTTGAACCTAGCGCTCCGTTCCACCTATCGCCTGGCATCTTATTTGGCGGTGACAGCAACCGCTGTATACAGTGGGGCTCCAGGAAGTGACAGTGGTAGTCGTTTGAGGTTTGTTGTCGTGACGGGTTCCGGCGCTTGCATTAGAGAAACTGTGAGCGGTGTGCAGTGCCATGAATCTAGGGTAAGGAGGGCTTTCCTTCGCATCGGAAAGCTTATCGCTTTCATTTACCGTTAACCTCTCCTTCCCATCGCCGTCAGCAATAAAACGTAACCTGTACCGTGTTGGGACTGTGACGACTAGTTTATGAGTTTCTTTATTTTCCCCTCACTCACTATAGAGTTAAAACTCTGAGAGGTTTGCTGGGTGATTGATTTGGCTGTATTGGTTTCTTGTCTCACCTTAAATTGTTTGTTTAAATATTTGTGTCTTTATACAACATTATATATAGCATTATCAAAGATGTAAAGTTGTAAAATGGTTTTCAAATTGCCATAAGAGGGTCATTTTTTAACACTGCAGGGTAACATGCAGAAATACGAGCATAAGCGACACCAAATTCCCAAGGGAATATATGTGTTTGTGCTCCTTTCTACTTATCACTTCCCACAGTAGGGTCATCAGCCGGTTGGTAGCCCTGCCTGGGTCCCTCCTGTCCACCAGTATAAGTAAAAAATAAAATAAAATTTGTTTTACATATTCGGAGGTAGTAGGGGAAAAACAGAGTGGGAGTGTGTGAAGGAGCATGACTGTGTGTGTGTGTGTTAGTGGTGCAAGGCAGTGAGTGTATGTTAGCGGGTGGGACTGAGCATGTGTGTGTGTCTATTTGAGCCAGTGGGTGTCACTGACCTGTGGTGTGTATATGTCACTGGGTGCGAGGGAACATGTGTGTATGTGTTAATGGGTGCAAGAGAGCGTGTGTGTGTATTAGTGGGTATGTTGAAGTATATGTGTGTCAGTGCACATGCGTCAGGGTGTGAGTAAGCATGTGTATGTGTCAGTAGGCGAGAGAGAGTGTGTGTGCGTGTTAGCATGTGTGTGAGAGAAGAGAGTTTCTGCACTCCCTCACCTCCACTAATCCAGAACAATCTCAGGGAGACTGGAAAGAATAGAAAGAGGGGGATTTTTAAAATTCTTATTGGGTTTAATTATTGAGTGTTATCTGATGTGTTTGCTATTTTACAATGTTTTATTGTCTGTTTTTTGGAAATTTGTAAATGTTTTATGAGTGTAATTGTTGGATGTTCAGCTGTTTTCTAATATTCTTTTTTTTAGTGTGGCTTTACTATTGCTGACATATTTCTTGATTTAATTTTGATTTATGAGGAATGGCGATATTTCTCTTTTTCCATTGTTGCACTGTATACTTGATCTGGTTTGTTAAGATTTCCAATTCAGTTTTTGTCTGCACATTTCAGTTTATACTTTATGGTCTTTTTATTTTATATTTGGTGAGGGTCAATCTGTGTTTTGCATGTGTGACAGGTGAGATATTCTGCTAGCATATAGTTTCTGTGTAAAGACCTATAGTAATTTAATTTGTTCTGGTTTCCAAATTGGTGTGTTAGGGCCTGGTGTAATATTTGAAGCATTGCCTTTTCATAACTAGGGTTGTCGCTGTTTGAATGCTGGCTGTTATTGCTGTTTTGGTATTGGAGTTTTACTATATTTTAATTGTAATTCAGTTTACTCAAGGCTTTTTAAGAGCAGAGCCCACACCCAACATCTCTTACAATAGGTTTAATCCAAGTGTCTATTTTTTATTTTGCTGGGTTTTCTGGTTGGCACCATAGTTGTGATGTAAATATAATATACATGCTGTAAGTGATACTTTTACTTAAGACTGTACTTTGGATGTCTTTTTTAATGTAAAAAGTTATAAATGCATACATTTTAATATTGTGGGAGGGAGGGGCTTAGGTATGATGCCTAATATCTTTGTACCAGCCCTGGCTGTTCTGGATCCATGTGGGAAAGCAGGATTTTGGAGCTGTACTGCTTTGGGTCCTGTGGCTGTCTCCAGTCTTGGCCAGGGCTTCATTTTTGTTTTTAAGCCCTGGAGGAACAGACATACATCCTGATCTTTTTGCCCCTTCCCTGGAGTAAGTAGGCACTGCAGTGCCTGGGGAAACCATAAAAGCAGCAGACTCTGTAGCACTCAGTCAGTGGGAATGCACTGGAATAGCAGCGGAGACACGGAGAGGTGAAGGCATGCTACAGTCTCAAAAAGGGATGGGGTGAGCCAAGAGGAAGAGCCTATGCAGTGTTGGGGAGGCTTCTATAGGCTGTTCTTTCCTTCTAAAAGGGATGGTTAATTGTGGAACCAGTGAGTCTCCTGGAGTGGGGAAGCCAAAAAGGGTGAGAATGAGAAAGAGAGAAGGCTGGGGAAGGGCTGGTGCTAAGCAAAAACATTTTACATAATGTTCTGAAAGTACTGGAGTGGGGCATTCACTGTAGGGTAGATTTTTAAAAAAAGCGAGTTCGCATACTTTTGTTTGCGCACCAGGCGCAAACAAAAGTACGCTGGATTTTATAAGATACGCGCGTAGCTTCTAAAATCCTGGATCGGCGCGCGCAAGGCTGCCGATTTTGGGCAGCCGGCGCGCGCCGAGCCGCACAGCCTGTCTCCGTTCCCTCCAAGGCCGCTCCGAAATCGGAGCAGCCTCGGAGGGAACTTTCTTTCGCCCTCCCCTCACCTTCCCCTCCCTTCCCCTACCTAACCCACCCCCCGGCCCTATCTAAACCCCCCCCCTACCTTTATCCACGGATTTACGCCTCCCGGAGGGAGACGTAAATGCCCGCTGGCGCGCCGAGACTCGACCCGGGCGCGACCACGCCCCAGAAACGCCGCGTCATCGGGTCCCGCCCCCTGACACACCCCCTTCCAAAAACCCCAGGACCTACGCGCGTCCTGGGGCTCTGCGCGCGCCGGTGGCCTATGGAAAATAGGTGCGCCGGCGCGCAAGGCCCTGCTCTCATAAATCCAGGCGGATTTACGCGAGCAGGGCTTTTAAAATCCGCCCGTGTGTGAGCATATGAGCAGCAGCATAATGATGGATTGTGTGTCGGAGAGAAGTGTGTGTGTGTCTTCGTCTTCCTAACACAAAAAGAAACCCATACACTTTTTTCTATGACGCACCCATACACTGAGAGTGTGTGTGTGTTTGGGTGGGTGGGTGTCTATCTTTGTGTCAGAGAGACATCCACACACACACTCTTAGACACAAAATGGGTGTCTGAAAGAGTGGGTGTGGGTGTTTTGTGTCTAAGAGACTGTGTGTCTGACACTGGCTGGCAGTGTGTTTGACACATTACTTGGCAACTGGTTGAAGAGCTGATTGGTTGGCCAGAAACTTTAATACCAGACCATGAATCCAAGATCTATATGAGAGATGTAACTAGACTTGGGGGGCAGATGGCAACTGATTGCATGGATGGCAGAGGGCCTGCAGCTCCGTTTGCTCACCCCTTATTTAGGAAAAATGAGAAATTTAAGTTGCAGATTGTTTTGGCTCAATCCTGTCAGGCTCCAGGTCACATGGTGTACCTCTAAAGGGTCAGTTTGCTGTGCTTTTGGGAACTGTTGAAACACATCCTGCAGGGAATCATGGGAGCACAAGGGAGTCATGTGAGCCGGTTTCGTAAAAAAAATGCCCCGGGCTGATATTTTGCTGCAGTCTGCCCCTGGTTCCGTATTAGGATTTACCACCTAGGAAGGAGATCTAGGCGTCATAGTGGATAATACATCGAAATTGTCGGCTCAGTGTGTTGTGGTAGTCAAAAAAGCAAACAGAGTGTTAGGAATTATTAGGAAGGGAACAGTGAATAAAATGGATGTCAGAATGTGCCTGTATCGCTCCATGGTGAGATCGCAACTTGAATACTATGTGCAGTTCTGGTCACTGCATCTCAAAAAAACATATAGTTGCACTGGAGAAAGTACAGAGAAGGGTGACCAAAATGATAAAGGGCATGGAACTGCTCCTCTATAAGGAAAGGCTGAAGAGGTTAGGGCTGCTCAGCTTGGAGAAGAGACAGCTGGGGGGGGGTGGTATTTGAAAGAGGTCTACAAAATCATGAAAGGACTTGAATGGGTAAATGTGTAAAGGTTATTTACTCTTTTTCATATAACACAAGGACTAGGGGACACTTCATGAAGTTAGCAAGTAGCACATTTAAAACAAATCAGAGAAAAGTATTTTTCACTCAACGCACAATTAAGCTCTGGAATTCATTGCCAGAGGTTGTAGATAAGGAAGTTAGAACAGCTGAGTTTAATAAAGGTTTGGATAAGTTCTGGAGAAGTCCATAAACTGCTATTACTCAATAGGGAATAGCCACTGCTTTTTGACAGCATTAATAGCTTGGGATCTATTTAATTTTTGGGTCATTGCTGTGTTCTTGTGACTTGGATTGGCCAGTGTTGGAAACAACAGAATACTGGGCTTGATGCACCCTTGGTGTGACCCAGTATGGCATATCTTATGTTCTCATGGGTCAATTTTCTCAAGAGTGGCATATGGTCCTATGTATCTGGGGCTGAGCTTAGCTCAAGGGAGCTTCAGACCTGATTGTCTAAATGGAATCTAACTTTGTCGCTAACCTGAAACTGGGGTTCACTTCTATGATGGAGGTCAGTGAATTTCTTCTGCTGGGTCATGGTTTTCTTCAAATTACGCACGTGTTCCCTGGTCTTCTGTAAATATTGGACTAGATCATCGACCGCAGGAATTTCCATAACTGGAGCGCAGAAGATAAACAAACAAGGTTTCGGCCATAAATTGTGAAGAATGGTGAGAATCCTGTAGATTTGCTAAAATGATTATTATGAGCAAATCAGCCTATGGATGCAATCTGGCCCAATCATTCTGATGAGCAGAGACGAAACATCTAAGTAATTGCTCAAGGTCTTGGTTGGTCCTCTCCATAAGGCCATTTGTCTGAGGATTGTATCTTGACCAAACAGATGCCCAGATCTTTACAAAATGCCTTCCAAAATCTGGCAATGAATTGGGGACCTCGGTTCGATACGATAACAGTCAGGATGCTGTTAGGATTTGTAAGTGTGTGGGCCCTTTGGCCGAGATGAAAGGTGGTACCGCCCAGGGGGAGTAGCCCCGCAGAGCCTCACCATCAGGAGGCGGAGTCTCAGCTGCAGGATGATATACAGCATAAGAACATAAGAAATTGCCATACTGGGTCAGACTAAGGGTTCATCAAGCCCGGCATCCTGTTTCCAACAGAGGCCAAACCAGGCCACAAGAACCTGGCAATTACCCAAACACTAAGAAGATCCCATGCTACTGATGCAATTAATAGCAGTTGTTATTCCCTAAGTAAATTTGATTAATAGCCATTAATGGACTTCTCCTTCAAGAACTTATCCAAACCTTTTTTGAACCCAGCTACACTAACAGCACTAACCACATCCTCTGGCAACAAATTCCAGAGCTTTATTGTGCGCTGAGTGAAAAAGAATTTTCTCTGATTAGTCTTAAATGAAGTTAGCTACTTGCTAACTTCATGGAATGCCCCCTAGTCCTTCTATTATTTGAAAGTGTAAATAACCGAGTCACATCTACTCATTCAGGACCTCTCATGATCTTAAAGACCTCTATCATATCCTCCCTCAGCCGTCTCTTCTCCAAGCTGAACAGCCCTAACCTCTTCTGAGCTGTTCCATCCCCTTTATCATTTTGGTTGCCCTTCTCTGTACAGTCTCTATCACAACTATATCTTTATTGAGATGCGGCGACCAGAATTGTACACAGTGTTCCAGGTGCGGTCTCACCATGGAGCGATATAGAGGCATTATGACATTTTCCGTTCTATTAACCATTCTCTTCCTAATAATTCCTAATACTCTGCTTTTTTGACTGCTGCAGCACACTGAGCCGACGATTTTAAAGTATTATCCACTATGATGCCTAGATCTTTTTCCTGGGTGGTAGTTCCTAATATGGAACCTAACATCGTGTAATTACAGCAAGGGTTATTTTTCCCTATATGCAACACCTTGCACTTGTCCACATTAAATTTCATCTGCCATTTGGATGCCCAATCTGCCAGTCTTGCAAGGTCCTCCTGTAATGTATCACAATCCACTTGTGATTTAACTACTCTGAATAATTTTGTATCATCCGCAAATTTGATAACCTCACTCATCATATTCCTTTCCAGATCTCATTGAAAAGCACCGGTCCAAGTACGGATCCCTGAGGCACTCCACTGTTTACCCTTTTCCACTGAGAAAATTGACCATTTAATCCTACGCTCTGTTTCCTGTCTTTTTTTTTTTTGTGTAAATATCTTTATTGGAACAGTCAGAGAATAAACAGTAATAACCACACAGGGAAACATCAGTTGAGACTGAGTACCACATAAGAAGTCCAAATAGGTAGCACAATCGTAAGCTCAGCACTATCGAACTCTCATAGTACATTTTTCACGTTATATCCAACTGTCAACCATTTTATTTTTAACACACTAAAGAACCTTGAAGAACCTTAACCCCTTATTTCCCCCCCTCCCTCCCTCCCTCCCTCCCACTCTGCACCAGCATCAAATATAAATATAAAAATATATAAGAATAGAAATGTAAAGGAAAATGAGTAAGGAAAAAGTCATAATTAATGAGCAGTGAAGAATAAGGTCATTGGTGGTACAAGGCTGCCATATCAGTTCGTTATAAGGCCAAATATGTAAAGCTCAAACCTAATATGAACAAGATGATGTTGGGCCTTATCAAGGTAGCACTCCAGAGTCCTCTGCTGGTAGAAGAACAATATATGACTGCCACAGAAAGCGGACTTTCGTATATTTTGCTTGAGAAACAGATTTCGCCATCAGCAGCTCCATATGCAGTAATTTATGAAATTTGGTCTTCCACACCTGATTGTAAACCGGCACTGGTTGTATCCATTGCGCCAAAATCGCAGCCCGAGCAATTAGGATGATCTTCTGGAAAATGCAGTTTTGGCTGCCTGTTAATAATGAATCTGTCATCCTGGAACATCCAAACAGCCAAATGATTGGGTCCAAGGGAAGAGGAACTCCCCACATAGAACAAACCAAGTTCTGTAAAGTTGTCCAGAAAATCTGCACCTTGGGACAGGTCCAAAAACAGTGATAGAAATCTGGGCGCTCAGTAGTACATCTAGTACATTGCCTATCTTTAGTAAGTCCCATACAATAAGCTTGACACTGAGAGTAAAAGGCTTGATGCAAAAACTTATATGCCTGATCACGAAGCGTAACATTAGCCACTGATCTAGGTATAGAGAGAAAACAATCCTGCAAATCACTTGGAAATATAGCTTGGGGTAAGCTCTTATTCCATTTCGCTACTACCCTGTCCAAATGTTGCATAGGAAGCAGCTTCGTCAGAGCTAGGTAATATTGGGAGGCTGACTGGCGTTTCCCATCTTCCCCCATTAGAAAATCCCGCACTTTGTATCCGTGCGCAAAGGCCGGATTAGCCTTCAATTCAGCCAACAGAAATTGTCGAAGCTGTAAATAGCCGTAAAAATCCGTTTTTGGAACAGCAAACGCATCCATTAACTCCTGGAAACTACAAATCTGATGTTGATCTGTCCCTTGAGTAAGTAATTGCAGCATACTATGCAATCCTTTTGAAATCCACGCCCGAAATATCGGTTGCGTCATGCCAGGTAAGAATAATTTATATCCTCTGATAGGTAGACAAGAGGACGAACTCTGAGACACTTGGAGCTGCTGACATAACCATCGCCACATCTGACGTAGAGGTCGGACCACTGCACTGCCACTGATTAATTTTGGGATTAAAGAATCTGGAAGGTGCAGAATAGCCCCTGGAGCATGAGGTGCCATCCAAGCTATGTAATGATCCATCGGAGAGTACAGAGTCGTATGACATACCCAATCTCGGAGGTGGCGCACCAAACATGCGTAGTTATAGCGTTCTATGTCCGGACAATTGAGACCCCCCTGACCTTTTGGCAACATTAGTATTTTTAGAGGTATACGGGCTTTCTTTCCATTCCAAAGGAAGTGTTGTAACCCCTTATTGATTTCTTTAACGTCCTGTTTCCGGAGCCAAACCGGAAGCATATGAAAAAGGTACAACCATTTCGAAATTTCCATCATTTTTACCAAGAGGAGTTTCCCTGAGAGAGACAAAGGCAAATCCCTCCAGTCCAAAAGGTGTTTAAGCATTTTCTGTTTCAGGGGAGTTACATTTAACCCATACAGTTTACTGGGAGAAGCAGGTATATAGATGCCCAAATACTTTAAGGAGGTAGTTACCCACTTCAATGGAAAAGTACCAGACCAGGTGGATTTTAAAGTCCCTCGTATATCCAAAGCTTCAGATTTTTCCACGTTAATTTTTAACCCAGCAAATTTCCCAAACATAGCTTGGAAGTCTAACACATGGGGAAGCGAGACAGCAGGATTGCATAGGAAAACTAACATGTCATCAGCGAAAGCTGCCACCTTAAACACCCCATGTTGGTAATGAAGCCCTTGAATAAAGGGGGATTCTGCCAGTTTCCTTAACAAAGGGTCTAAGGCCAAAATGTATAATATAGGGGATAATGGGCACCCCTGCCTCACCCCACGGGCAACGCAAAACGCTTCTGAGATGGTATCGTTCGCTACAATGTGAGATAGAGGCCGCTGATATAAAATTGCAATCGCCCGAATCAGCTGGACAGGAAACCCAAAACGCCCAAGGACTGAAAACATATAGTCCCATGAGACCCTGTCAAAGGCCTTTTCTGAGTCAAACCCCACTGCCAGGGAGTCAATGTTATAATAGTGCGACATTTCTATAGCAGAGAGCAGCCTGATGACATGACCTCCCGCACTTCTGCCTCTCACAAAACCCGCTTGATAGGTGGAGATGATGGATGGCAAGACAGAATTAATTCTCACAGCCAAAATCCTGGCATACAATTTCAAGTCGCAATTTAAGAGAGAGATAGGGCGGTAGGAGGATGCTAAAGTATCGTCTTTCCCAGGTTTAGGTAGGACAGTAATGTACGCCGTGTTGAAATACGGGGGAAAACTATTCAATTCGCGTGCCTGATTGTAGAAAGCCGCTAGTGGGTCCACCAGGGAGGAGCTAAGAATTTTGTAATATTCTATTGTGAACCCATCAGGACCCGGGGATTTATGGTTCTTCCCTGTCTGAATAACCCCTCGGACCTCTCCGGCAGTAATGGGCCTGCTAAGAAAATCCCATTTGTCCTCCGGTACCTGAGGTATCTGGAGACCCTGGAAAAACGCCTCTTCCTCAGTCTTGCCCCCCTTCCTGTCCTCCGTGTATAAATTTTCATAAAACTTACACAAGACAGTACAAATATCCATACTGGACGTGACAGAATGGCCCAAATGATTCTTGAGACTCCCTATAAAAGTTTTCCTCCGTTTTATAGCCACCATCCGAGCCAGTAGTTTACCAGATTTATTCCCATAGTGAAAGAAAAATTGGTCAGTGGCCTTTAACGCTTTCTGTGCTCGGAGATGAAGATGTGAGTTTAGGGCAAGCAAACAAGCCTTATAGGCCTCTTTATGGGACTGTGAAGGGGAATGCGCTAATAAGCGCCGTGCAGCCTGGAGTTGCGAATCCAATTGCAAAATACGGGCATTTAACTTTTTCCGTTGCGCAATAGAATAGGCTATCACTTCCCCCCGGAGGACCGCCTTACTTGTTTCCCAAAACAACGCAGGGTTACTCTGATGTTGCTCATTTGCCTGTGCAAACTCCTCCCACTTTTTGTGCAAGTAAGTGTGAAACTCCTTATCTGTATGCAAAGACCCAGGGAAACGCCATGGCTTTCGTCCCCCCTGAATAGTAGAGAGCCAGAGGTCAACCCACACTGGGGCATGATCTGCTATCACAATAGATTCAATATGTGCTTTGTCCACCCTATCAAATACAGCTCTAGGGATCAGTATGTAATCTATTCTGGACAGTGTAGCGTGCGCCCTGGAGACGTGAGTGTACTCTCTTTCCCCCGGATGGAGTAAACGCCACACATCTAAGAGGCCTAAGCGCAGGGAAAACTGACGAACCCCTGAGTCCGCTGTTTGTGTAAAACTCTTAGGGAGATTGGATTTGTCCAGTTCAGCCTGATATACACTGTTAAAGTCTCCAGTAAGAAAAATATCCCCCTGTGCGTTGGTTAATAACAGGTTGACCACCTTGGTAACAAATAGGGGATCTGGTACGTTCGGGGCATACAGAGTACCAATGGTTACCATTTTACCTGCTAAGGTGCCTGTAACAATAATGAACCGACCATCGGGGTCTTTCAATTCCTTGATCAAGGTAAAGGGCACATTTTTATTTATTAGTAATGCCACACCACCCTTCTTCCCTTTCGCTTCAGAGAAATAGCAGGCAGCGGCCCACTCCCTACAGAGCTTTTTACTTTCTGCCCCATTTAGGTGTGTTTCCTGAAGACATGCTATCCCCACCTTCAACCGCTTCAAATGCTGGAAAACTTTCTTTCTCTTAATAGGAGTACCCAAGCCATCTACGTTCCAGGAAATTATCCTGCATTTACTACCCATCCTTACCAGCATGAGCCATAAACCAGAACATCATGCGAATACGCAGAAGGGCAAGCTCCCAGCCTAGCTCACCCCTCCAAACCTGTCTGATAACTCGCCTAAATAGGCAGGCCCGTACACCAACAAAACAGAGAGAAAAAGGAAAATAATTCTTCACACACATACACATAGCAAATGATACCAGTGCCCTACCCCCCTCCCCCTCCCCCATATCCCCAACAGCAAAATTCCCACCCAGACACATAGGTCAGGGTAATGGAGTCAAACGTGAGTGCTCGGCGTCCCAGGACTCCTCCTCCCCCTCCATAAGATAGATATACCGCTATATAAACTTGTTGCTCAGGAAGCAGTGTTTAAAGAAGCAAGAAATTTCGTTGCATCCTCGACAGTAGCACATGTATGCCATTTCCCTTCGTAGTTTATACGCAGCCTGGCTGGGAACTGCATTGAAAAGCGGAGATTTTTCTCGATGAGCTTACTACACACTGGAGCAAACGCTCTACGTAGTGCAGCCACTTTTGCTGAATAATCCGGTGCTAAACGAACATCTGCGTCTTGGAATTGTAGCGTGCGGCACTTCCTCGCAGCCTGCATTATCAAATGCTTGTGGTGAAAGTTAAAGATTTTCATAATAACCACTCTGGGTCTTGATGAATCTGAGCTCCTTACTCCCACGCGGTGTGCCCGCTCGATATCCAGCACCCCTGCCAACTCAGGTAAGCCTAGAGCTTCTGGCAGCCATTTTAGCAGGGAGGTCCGAAGGGAAGTGTCTTCTACCGTTTCAGGTATACCCAGGCATCTAATATTAGATCTACGAGCTCGGTTCTCGAGATCATCCGTTTTTGCAATTTGTTCCTGGAGCAATTGATCGAGGGTACTCACTTTCCCTTGCAATGCTGTAAGGTCATCCTCCAACACGGACGTCCGCTCCTCCACGTGGTTGAGCCGCGGAGTAAAATCGGTGAGAACTTCTCTGAGGGCCCCTATTTGATCCGATATGCCCGTGAGTTTGCAGTCCAAGGCCGCTAAAACCGCGTCTTTAATTTCGGTGACAGTGAGTGATGGCGTTGCAGGAATCGGTGGGTGCCCGTCCGTTACCTTTTCCACTGCTGCCGGCGCCATCTTAGGATCCGGCCCCTTACTTTTGTCCTTCTCGCGTTTCGCCAACTTGGGAGGCATGGGCGATGGCGATTTGGACATGAAGGAGGTAATCGACATAAGCGGAGGGTGTCCGAGCAATGTGGCGGTTTAAAGACTTCTTTGACCGGCAGAAGGAGGAGAAGAGGAGCCTGGGCAGCCGGAGCGAGCTCAGAAGCGTCCGATCCCGCTCACCACATCACGTGACCTCCCTGTTTCCTGTCTTTTATTTTTATTTTTTTTTAATTTACTCTTTATTAAGTTATTAAATCAAACATTTACAAAGATTACTTTGTTTCAGAAACATGTTGCATTAACACAAGAATGAAAAATATCAGCAAATAAAATTTTTTCAAATAAAGAACCTTGATTAATACACCCGTTAGACCACTATACTAAATGGGGGGGGGGGGTGTACTGCACAATGTAGGGAGATTGAGGAAAATAAATTTTATAGAATGAAAATAATGGACATCAAGCTTCAGGTATTTCTACTAGACTATTTGAATCACCACCTATCTGTTGTTCCAGCTTCTTGGCATCCACAAAGGCCTTCAGATGCTTCACTTGAAAAAATATATAACTCTCCCTTCTATACTTAAGGACACATTTACATGGGAACCTAAGTATGAAGGAGGCCCCAAGATCTAAAACCTCCTGTCTTAAGGCTAGAAAGCTTTTTCTTTTTTGCTGAGTCTCTTTTGTCAAATCTGGAAATATACGCAGACAGACTCCCATAAAAGGTACATTAAGCTTTTTAAAATATGCCCTCATAAGTACACCCATATCGTTTTCATTAAAGAAAGAAATCAATAAAGTTGATTTTTCAATAATTTCATAAGTGGATGATTCCAGAAACTCAGTCAGGTTTTCAAACATATTCTGAGTTGGTGGTACAGGCTGATTCTTTCGTATAGGGAGAAAATAGACCTTTTCGAGGGGTGGAGTCTTATCCGCGGAAATCTCCAAAACATCACGTATATACCGATTCACGGTTATCCTAGGCAACTCTCCTTCAACCCTGGGAAAATTGATAATTCTCAAATTCAAATGTCTCAGTGTGTTCTCAGTTTTCTCCATTTTTCTTTTAATCATCCCACAGTCCTACCCGGCGCGCACACATGTACGCCTGATTTTATAACATGCGCGCGCACTGAGCCTGCGCCGAGCCACGCTGCCTTCCCCCGTTCGATTTCAGAGCGGCCTGGGAGGGAAGTGGCCTCGGAGGGAACTTCCCTTCCCCTACCTCCCCCGCCCTTTCCCCCTTACCTTTTTCTTTTTTTTACTTTTGTTTGAAAGCTTACTTCAGCCCTGGGGCTGAAGTAATTTGTGCGTGCCAGCCGACTGCCGCTGTGCTGGGAGGCTCTGATCCCAGACCTCCCCGCCCCTTTAGTAAAGCCCCGAGACTTAGACACATCCTGGGGCTTTTTGCGCATCGCTGGGCCTTTATAAAATAGGCCTGGCGCGCGTAAACCCCCCCCCCCCCCCCCCCCCCACACACACACACGCTCGTAAATCCTCTGGATTTACGCACGAAGGACTTTTAAAATCAGCCCATGTATGTTTTAAATCAAAAATATAGCATGGAGTAAGTCTGTTCTATGAGACTAACAAAATATCAGACTCAATATTTTCACATTATAAAACTGCCAATAACATGCATATTGAAGTATCATAGATTGTGTGGAGAAAAAGACTTTACATGCTACCATTATGATCACCAGTCTTATCTCCAATTTCTTAGTTTTTTATAGTGAAGCTTTTTAGTGAAGAATTAAAACTCCAATAATTTCTGTTGTGAAAAATACTTCAGTGAAGCCTTAAAAACCTGTCTTAAAATGGCTATTAGAAATTTGATGCATTTCACAAAACTTATCTTCAATATGTCTATGAGCAATTCAGTTCATTTTTCTATTTGAAAAAGTCGGTGCGAATCACATTTTGCACGTCTGGGCTGCGTCAGGGTATCTTCTTATGAAAAATGAAGCAAATTTAATTTAATCACAAATTTTGGAAACAATCTTGTACCAAGTCTCCACTCACCTACAACTTTCAAACCACATAGCGAATTTTTCCAGCGACAAAAACGTTTGCTTCTTTGATTCCTTGACATTTATGTGAATCCTTTTTTTATAAAAGCAATTAATGCTAATGAAAATAAATATTTGCACAATTAAATTATTCAGTATCTGGAAAGCGTATTTTGCACAAGATGAAAATATAAAAATTGAAATCAATTTCTAGATGCTGTCCATTTAAATCAATAATGTAAAAAAAAAAAAAAAGTCTCCTTATAGCCGAGATATCTAAATTCAAAAATATGAAGGAGAGCCATGTTTTACAAAAAATGCCATTCAATTTTTGAGTTCTCTCTGTTGGGTTCAATGGTGATCAATTTTTCATTAAATTTTTCTTCTGCATATGCTACATCTCAGCTTATATATACAGTTAAATGTCCATATGAAAAATTATATGTTGGCAAAACAATGCATCAAATTAGAACTTGCATCTTGGAACACAGAAGTTGCTTGAAAAACAAAAGGTTAGATGCTTAATTAGTGACTCATTGTTTGGCGCATAATCACTAGTTTGAACAGCTTCTTTTTCTTATGTGATTGATAAGGTCGAGAAACATGCAAGAGGAGGGGAGGGGACTTAAACCAAGAACTAAGCAGACGGGAACAGCATTGGATTTATAAATTGAATGTCATTGAACTCAATGGACTGAACTCAGAAATTGAATGACACTTTTTTTTTAAAACATGGTTTCTTAATATTTTTGAATTTAGATATCTCAGCTATAAGGAGATATTTTTTTATATTATTGATTTAAATGGACAGTATCTAGAAATTGAATTATTTCAATATCTGTATTTTCATCTTATACAAAATATGGTTACCAGATATGCACTATATCAAATAATGTAATTGTGCAAACTTTTATTTTTATTATTAGCATTAATTGCTTTTATAAAAAAGGATTCACATAAAAGTCAATAAGCGCAGATAGAGAGAGGTCCATTTAAAATTGCCAGGCCAAGCCATTATTACATACATGTATAAGTATACGCAGAGCTCCAAGACACTATCTTTGAGGAATCAGAGGAGCAAATATTTATGTTGCTGGAAAAATTTGCTATGTGGTTTGAAAGTTGTGGGTGAGCCGAGACTTGGGAAAAGATTGTTTCCAAAATTTATGATTAAATTAACATTGCTTCGTTTTTCATTTTTTGTAAGAAGATACCCTGACGCAGCCCAGTCAGGCAAAATGTGATTCATGCTGGGTTTTTCGAATAGAAAAATAAACTGAATCGCTCATAGACACATTCAAGATAAGTTTGTGAAATTCATCAAATTTCTTATGGACATATTTAAGACATTTTTTAAAGCTTCACTGAGGTATTTTTCACAATAGAAATTATTGGAGTTTTAATGCTTGACTAAAAAGCTTCACTATAAAAAAAACAAAAAAAAACCTAAAAAAATTTGGTGATAACAAGACTGATTATAATGGTAGCACGTAAAGTATTCAAGTGACACTGTACAAGATGAAGTCTTTTTTTTTTTTTCTCCACACTTAAAACATTTTACACTTCATTATACATGTTGTTGGCAGTTCTATAATGTGGTTAGTTTATTCTAAATCAAAGCAAATTGTTTAATACTAAAATTTAGTATTTCTTTTGCGTTTTTAATCTGCATTAAATAATTTTGGTTGACTTTCTTTTTCTTTTGTAGGGATGGTTTGAAGCTTGAAACTCAAATATTGGATGGAAAGCCTAAGCTAATTCTAGCTTCATGTGGTATGGTTTACTTTATGAAGAGAAAATCTCAGTGTTGTATTTTATACTCTCAGAAGCTCTCTAACAAATGTTAAGACTTTATCAAGTTTTTTAAATTTTATTTATGAATTTTAATTAATAACAAAGCTAATAACATACTTTGTACAGGAGACATGTAGAGGACATAAAAATAAATGTAAACTTCACAGAAAAAAAATAGCTTCAATAACTGTTCTCACAATAGGCCAACAAAGAAACTGAAAATGAGGGGGCAGAGGGAAATATGGGAGAGAAGAAAGAAAATAAACTTACTATAAGAATTGCTTTTAAAATAAAAAAAAATAATCAGAACATCTAAGACATTGTGGTTACAGGAGAAGATGTTACCATTCTCCTAGCATTCAAGAAGGACTTAAGCTGCTCAGGGGAAAAGAAAACCAAAAAGTCAGACCGCTATTTCACAATGCATTTACATGGATAACATACTTTAGATCCGGTTACCACATTTACTTTATCTTTCCTCAAAGCTAAGAAACACTTCTTTCTTTCCTGAGTAGCCCTGGAAATATCAAGAAAAATTCTAATTTTCTAACCATAAAAAAGAAAATTCTCTCTGTCTCCCCACCGTTTCGGTCATATCACACAGCTTAATGCCAGGAAAAAAGGTGTAGTTATTTCTGATGTTAAAACCATGCGATAGCATGCGTTATGTTACCGCACAATGCAATATTGCCCTTATTTTCAAAAATCCCGCCCAAACTCCTCCCTAATCCTGCCCCTTTCCATAATTTTCATTCGCGCCATGCGCTAGTGCTATTATCCCAGGACAAGCAGGATGCTAGTCCTCGCATATGGGTGACATCATTGATGGAGCCCTATTGCGGGAAAACTTTCTGTCAAAGTTTCTAGAAACTTTTGACTGGCCTTGAAAGGCCACTGAGCATGCCCAGCATGCCATGATATTCTCTGCCACAGGGGTCTCTCTTCAGGCTTCGTTTTTCCGCACTGCTGTAAGCATCGCGGATTAGGAGCCTTTGTGAGTTCTCTCACAAATTTGTGTGACTAAAAAGTCATATTTTTTCTCAGAATATTCTCCCATACGGGATCTCTCTCGGTTTTCCACCGGCTGGTGAGTAAAATCTGTGTCTAGTTTACTCTCTGAGTAAAACAGATTTTTTCTCTCAACTTTTCACTTTTGTCATCGATGGCTGTCGATATAAAATGGCTACGGGATTTAAAAAATGTCCCGTTTGTAACCATACAATGTCAATTACGGACCCACACCTCGAGTGTGTGATGTGTTTGGGGGAGAAACATGACGTCAATTCCTGTCCTAAGTGTGCAGAGATGACGGTGAAAGGGAGAAAGGCCCGGCAGGAGAAGATGGAGGCTCCGGATCGTCTTCCGGGAGCGTCGGCAGGGGGTTCTGCGGCTTCTGGGGGGTAATCGCAGAGCGAGAGGGGCGGGGGGAGGGCGGGATGGGCGGGAATGATAGAGAATGTACAGTAAAATCGTTAAAAACTGAAAAGGAAAAAATCAGAAAAACCTGTCAAAAAAGGTAAAGGGATGCCTCCGGGTCTTCTTGCAGGCAGGGGCAGGCAGCCGGTTCCCAAAAGTGGATGCCATGGTCTGCGCCATTTCTAAGCGCACAACCATCCCGGTCGAAGGAGGAGCAGCACTCAAGGATGACCAGGACAGACGTCAGGAAGCCATCCCCAAACTGTCCTTTGATGTAGCAGCAATGACTCTGCAAATTGCGTCCTGCAGCGCCGTCGTAACACGTGCCTGCTTGCTTCTCTCCAGAGACGCAAACATGTCCGCTGAAACATTAGAACCGGCGATATCTTTCCTCACGGATGCGACCTCAGACCTACTGCGCACCTCAGCCAGGGGCGTCCCCTCCATAGTTACAGCCAGAAGACAACTATGGCTCCGAAATTGGTCGGCCGACGCGACCTCCAAAACGAACCTCACGAGATTGCCTTTTAAAGGATCCCTCTTGTTCGGAAGCGAATTGGAGAAGTTAGCCAACAAATGGGGTGAATCTCCAGTACTTCGCCTACCAAGGGCAGAGGAGCACAGTGCTTTAGACCGTACAAGAACACATACTACCAAGCACCTCGCGCCACAGGCAGGTCCCAGTCCTTTCGGAACAGAAACAAGAGGGGAGCAGGCTCAGGTACAGGCTCCGGCTGTACCCCACAATGAGAATCAGCAGACCCATCCGCAGGAAGAAGTCATAGGGGGTAGACTTACCCTCTTCTACCAAAGATGGGTCGAGATAACGTCAGACAAGTGGGTCCTAACCATCATTCGAGAGGATACTATTTGGACTTCCACAGCATCCCTCCAGACAAATTTGTGAGATCACCATGCCAAGCCCTTTCCAAGAGGATGGCAGTGGAAACCACACTGACAAAACTACTCCAGCCTAAAGGCGATAAACTCTATGCCCACGCACCAATAAAATACTGGTCACTATTCCATCTATTTTATCGTTCCCAAGAAGGAGGGAACGCTCTGGCCCATCCTGGACCTCAAGACCGTCAAATGTTACCTGAGAGTACCACACTTCCACATGGAAACCCTACGCTCAGTTGTAAGGGCAGTATAGCTGGGAGAATTCCTGACTTCCCTGGATCTATCCGAAGTCTATCTCCACATCCCGGTCCATCACGACCATCAGCGCTTCCTACGCTTTGCGATACTGGACCATCATTACCAGTTCCAGGCGCTACCCTTCAGACTAACTACTGCCCCTCGGACTTTTACCAAGATCATGGTGGTAGTGGCGGCAACACTGAGGAAAGAAGGAATCCTCGTACATCCTTACCTGGACAATTCGCTGATCAGGGAAAAATCTCCAGAGGAAAGTCACCAGGCAACCACCAGAGTCAAGAATCTACTGCAGAATCTCGGGTGGGTCGTCAACACAGCCAAGAGCTGCCTACAGCCTTCCCAGTCGCTAGAGTACCTGGGAGTCCGCTTCGACACCAAGCAAGACAAGGTTATCCTTCCCCTTCCAAGGAGAAGGAAACTGATGGGCCAACTGCGAAAACTGTTGAACTATGCTCACCCCAAGGTATGGGACTACCTCCAAGTCCTCTGTCTCATGACATCAATCCTGGAAGTCGTTCCATGGGCAAGGGCCCACATGCGCCCACTACAACGTTCCCTACTGTCACGATGGGACCCGACGTCCCAGAACTACTCCATGCACCTCCAGCTACCAACAGAGGTTTGGACACAGCTCCAATGGTAGCTACAGGAGGACCACCTGAGCAAGGGAATAAGACTATCCCCACCGAACTAGATCTTGCTCACCACGGATGCGAGCCTGTGAGGGTGGGGAGTCCACTGTCAGGAACTGACGGCCCAGGGACAGTGGGACAAAGAAGAGACGGGATGGAATATAAACCGGCTGGAAGCCCGAGCAGTCCGACTAGCCTGTCTACGATTCAGCCACAGACTCCGGGGCGAGTCTGTCAGAGTCATGTTGGACAACGCCACAACAGTTGCCTACATCAACCGCCAGGGAGGAACCAGGAGCCAACAGGTGTCCCTGGAGATAGACCCCCTCATGGCGTGGTCGGAAACAAACCTGCAAGGGATCTCAGCCTCCCACATCGCGGGAAAGGACAGCGTCTCTGCAGACTACCTCAGCAGAGAGAGCCTAGATCCAGGGGAATGGACGCTGTTGACCACAGCCTTCCAGTTGATAGTAAACCGCTGGGGAACCCCAGCTATGAATCTACTGACAAACCCGGTCCAACGCCCAGGCTCCCAAGTTTTTCAGCCGCAGACGAGAACCGCAATCCCGGGGAATCGACGCCCTCGACCAGACCTGGCCACAGGAAGACCTGCTGTATGCCTTTCCCTCATGGCCACTACTGGGCAGGATCATCCGCAAGATAGAACACCACAGGGAACTAGAACTTCTATTGGCCCCGGACTGGCCAAGAAGGCCATGGTACGCAGACATGCGAAGACTTCTGTTGGGGGAACCCTTTGTGCCTTCCTCCACACAGGGACCTACTCTGGCAAGGACCGATCCTCCACGAAAACCCGAATCCATTCTCTCTTACGGTCTGGCCATTGAGAGGGCTCGCCTGAAGAAGAGCTTTTCGAGGAGAATACTGAAGAGCTAAGCATGCTGCACGGGTATATGTAGGCTGATGTCAGCTTTGAAATCTGACTCAGTCTCCCATCTGCTATCAGAAGTACACTATACCCATTGATCCCGAGTCAGTCTGTCTACACTAAGGAAAACGAAATTATCAGGTAAGTAATTTCTCCATTCTTCTAGGTTGAAGTAAAAAATCAGAATGATATGGCTATATAATACCCTTTTTCCTGCTGGACATTTTATTAAAATTTCTTTTATGCTGACATTGTGATAATGAGTGTCCCACGTTTGGTTGGCGTTTGTGGTTTTGCATGGATTTCTTCTCGCACATCTCTGTTTATGCTTCAGTATTCTGTCGGAGAGCATTGTATTTAGTTATTCTGGGACTTCTGTCAACTCTGAGACAACTGTAAGGGAAGTGACCTATTGAATACCAGGAAACTCCTATAAAGTAGTGAGAAGATGTTAGCCGTCATAAGCTCGCTTCCAGGATCTTCACTTGAGGCACCGTAATTATTAGAATTTATAAAAAGGTAGCCATGCCACCTTGCTACATAGTCATTTGTATGAGGAAGAGCTCAGTTTTCTTTGTGTATGGTATTCATACTATGATACAATTGTGGACTATTTTAATGTGGAGAATTTGGTATAGTCCAACAATTGAAGATTTCTACTTTTGATATATGCAAGATTCATGGTATTTCCTATATTTTGAGATCTTGGAGAAGAAATATGTTTTGTGCCTTATTTCATTCTTCAGAAAGGTTCCTAAGATGCACATTACATTAAGTGAGAAAATGCAAGTGCAATGGGATTTAAAGCATTTAGATTTATTGCCCCATATACAAGACCAGAATGCTTGGATTGCACTGCTGTTGAAATGTAATCAAAATGCACTGAAACCCTGCCAGGCACCTTATGCCCTTCATTTTATACAGGGATCACAGTGACACTTTAATGGAACCTCTTTTATGGAAATGTAGGTTTATGCATAAATCTGTTGTCATTGCCAGAAATGTCAATGGATTTTTTTGTCACTATTGTAAGCACTCTAATTTACATAAGTGTTCCTGTAAAGAATAGTATTTCTTAAGCAGATTGGTAATATCTTATATGCTTTAATGAGTGCTTTGATTGATTGCTTTAATTGCTGTGAAGTATTAAGTTCAAGCAAAGGTATAGCAACCTGGAAAGTATTATTTACAAGAAAACTCTGTGTTGCCACAGTAATTCCCATATGGAAGTTAACAAAACAGTTTATCTTAAAGTTCATGGTTTTGATATATGCATACTGAATATAAAGTCAGAGACTCATATAATGCAACTATCTGTTGAGCTAAAGCTTATCAAAAAGTTCATTTATGTCCGATATTCCAAAAGATTTAAAAAGGGACTTCAGTTATGCTCTGAGGAAGGTGGACGTGTGTTGCTGAGCTCCCAAAGGGCCTACTCGCTTTTACCTGCTCAATCCCTTTCACTCTCTGCTAGTTTCACAGTCGTGGCATTGAGTAAGGATTCTCCTTAAAGCTGTTTACCCGTGGGCTGGGCTGAGCGGAGGTCAAAGCCCAGAAAAGCGACGAGAGGTAAATTCCCAGAGTGGGATGGAGAACTGGTGGCATCCATGTTTGATGAGGAGTTGGAAGAGGCCCTCGTGACTGCTGTGAGAGGTCTGGACAAAGTTGTAGACATTTTAGAGGAGTTCACAGCAAAAATAACCTTGCGTCTTGAAACGCGGCTGGGAATAGTGGTAGATAAAATTGCCCAGGTAATGGAAACTGTACGTGACCACTCAGATTGGCTAGATGAGGCTGGAAGATGCTCTAACTTCATTCAGTGCCAAGGTGGATAAGTTGGAGCGTCAGCAGATCTCCGTTGTCAGTAAGATTGTTGACCTTGAAAAACCAGTCAAGGTGCAACAATATTCAGATAGTAGGCCTCCTGGAGAAAACTGAGGATCGTGATGCTGTTGCTTTAGTGGTGTGATGGCTTCCCCAGCTGCTAGATATCCAGGCTAAAAATGACGCCATTAAGACTGATCGTGCGCACCACATAACTTCGCCAGTGCTGATTCGGAAGGGAATGTCATGGGCCCTGATTGTGCGCCTCCATAATTTTCAGAATAAGCAACACATTCTCACAGCTGCAAGAGAGGCTGGATCCTTGACTCATGGGGGCGAAGATTATGATGTTCGCTGACTTTTTGCCAGAGCTACAGAAGCAGTGCCAGGCATTTGGGGCTGTAAAATGTGAGTTTGGAAATTTGGGGTTCCCATATGTGATGCTATACCCCGCCAAACTCAAGGTAATCATCAGTGACAAGGTAGTCTTTCTTTTGTTCTACTTTGCAAGAGGCGGAAAAATTGCTATATGAAGAGCTGTATTAGAGCCTCGGACACGCCATGATAGGCCCACAAGCAGCCTCTCACCTCTCCGCTCTGTGGCAGTCGGAGCTGCTGCTGTCTGGAGACTGCCCCCACCCATCTTTGCAGTCTGGAGGCCGCCGTCGAGCACTGCCTTTCCCACGGCGAGCAAGCCGCCGCCGACCTCCTTTCTTTTGCAGCCCAGAGGCCGCTGTTGGTGCCGATGTTGCTGGATCCTCTTCGTAGCCTGGAGGCCGCCGCTGCTCACCGCCACTGCTGCAGTAGGGAGCTGCTGCTGACCAGGCCCTTCATGTGGCCTGGGAGCCGTTCTTGATTCTTCACGTGGCCTGAGGCCGCCGCCGTCCTTTTCCCGCTGCCCGGAGGCTGCCGTCGACCAGGTCCTCTTCTGCGGCCTGGAGGCCGCTCCGGAGCTTCTTGCGGCAGGAAGCCGCCATCTTCAGTCCTCTTCGTGGCAGGGAGCTGCTGATGTCTGGGCCTGCTCCTTCCTTCGCGGCATGGATGCTGTTCTCAGAGGTCCTGCCCTCCTCCTAAATGCGTGGCCGCGCCTCTCTGCTCCATTTAAAGGGTCAGCAGTGGGCAGTCCTTCTGGGCTCCTCCTGCTGACGTTCCCGAGGCGTTTCCTCTTCAGCCCTATAAAGAGGGCCTTCCTTCAGTCCGTCTTCGCCTTCGCAAGGAGCTGTCTGCTCCTGGATCCTCTGCTGTTCTAGCTCTTCGTCCAGGAGGCTCCAACGTCCATCCTCGCTTCTTCAAGGCACTCTGTTTCTTCGTGGGAATTCCCTAGTCTTCCTCTGTGGTTCCTGATCCTTCGTCTTCATCTTCATTCCATGTCTTGGTCTCTCGTTGGATCCCATCTCCTCATCTCCCGATGTTCCTGTCTTCTGATGTCTTCGTCTTCAGATGTTCAGTCTCCAGATGTTCCTAGTCCTGATGTCCCCGGTCCTGAAGTACCTGATGTGTCATGCTTCATGTTCCAGATGATCCTGATGTCATCATCTCCAGGGGTCCCTGATGTCCAGATGTCCTGGTGTCCAGAAGTACCGGTGTCTTGTTGTACCCATTGTCCTATGTTCCAGTCCTGATCCTGATATATCTGAGTTCCAGTTCAGAGTCCTGATCCTGATGCCCTTCTCGTTGGCAGCGCAAGCCTCCGGAAGGCCCTTGCTTTTAATGTTCTGAGTCTTGTATCCTATTCCTGGTCTTCGGAGTACCTTGTGCCTGCTTCTGTCCTCGACCTAGATCCTGAGCCCTCGTCCTCGTTTGAGTATCTGGAGTCCTCGCCTGACTTTCCTGAGTCCATATCTGATCTCCATCCACATCTTAGCATCCTGCATCCAAGTTCCAAGTGTCCTAGTCTTGTTCAAGTCTTCAAGCCTTGTCCAAGTCTCTGAGTTCCTGTCTTGTTCCAGTACCATCGCCTGTCCTCGACCTCTGTCCGTCCTGTCGCATCTGCCGTTCCCTTGCTTTTAATGTTCCGAGTCTTGTATCCTGTTCCTGGTCTTCGGAGTACCTTGTGCCTGCTTCTGTCCTCGACCTAGATCCTGAGCCCTCATCCTCGTTTGAGTATCTGGAGTCCTCGCCTGACTTTCCTGAGTCCATATCTGATCTCCATCCACATCTTAGCATCCAAGTTCCAAGTGTCCTAGTCTTGTTCAAGTCTTCAAGCCTTGTCCAAGTCTCTGAGTTCCTGTCTTGTTCCAGTACCATCGCCTGTCCTCGACCTCTGTCCGTCCTGTCGCATCTGCCGTTCCCAAGCAGCAGGTCCGAAAGGGCTATCGATTGGCTGGAGGGCTACCCCAGAGACCAGCATTGCGTTGTTGGGTCTCTCCCAGTGCGTGCAGGTTCGGCAGAGGTCAGGGCTCCGCTGGTCAGCCTGTCCACCCATGCTTGGACACATCTTGCCTGCCTTGGCACTTCCACGGAGCTCCTCTGCAGTTGCGCCCTGGTCCAAGGGTACACCAATCTCCCCAGACACAGGACTGCTCCCTAGTGCTCCTGCAACAGCATGAATATCTCGTATTAGAGAAAAAGGCACTGAATGTGGGCATG
Source organism: Rhinatrema bivittatum (assembly GCF_901001135.1). Lineage (NCBI taxonomy): Eukaryota > Metazoa > Chordata > Amphibia > Gymnophiona > Rhinatrematidae > Rhinatrema > Rhinatrema bivittatum. Next base: position 379,750,174 of record NC_042618.1, read on the forward strand.
GTGTGGGCAGGGCATGGGCATTCCAGAGTGGCGCCAAGAGATGCGCGAGGAAGAACCAACACGGATAAGCACATGCCCAGGTCCAGGCCGCATAACTTTGCTTCTGCTATGGAGCAGTATGGGCTAAAGAATCAGGGGAGGTTGGAGGACCTAGCTGAACACTGGGCTAACTAGTGGTCATCAGTTGGAAATGCATCTGTAATAAAATACCCTTACTTGCATGTTCGTAAGCTGACTTGTGCTACTGGGGGCACGCAGGCTTAAAATTAGGCTCACATATGTGCGCACTCAGGCTATGTTATAACATGTGCATGCATGTTGTAAAATTGCCGTGTCTCTGGGCACATGCTGACACATATGTATATGTACACCCATGTATCCGTTTGAAAGTTACGGTCTCAATTGTGTTAATTTCCTTTAGGTTCTGTTCTAAATTTAGTTATAAACTACTTTTTTGAAAGCAAATTTCATCTAAGAAATGAAAATACCTGTTGATTATAACATTTTCTTTGTTTTACAGCAGTTGATTCAAAAGTTAACAAGCAGGTAAGCAATGGCACAATTTGGGGATGATGTAATAAGGGTTGCTAAAGTTAGCACAGGTTTGTACTGTTTTAGCATGCATTTTTCAGGAGTAAGTTAACTTTGGTATATAACAAGGGTTTTAACGCCCTAAAAAATGTGCGATATCGCGGGATTTTATGCCTGTTTTAAGATTAATTCAAGTGCATGCATATCTTATGTAAAAAAAAAAAAAAAGGCATTTGCTATTTTTTACCAATACAGGGAGGTGTGATAAAGGGCAGACAGCTTAAAGCACATTTTCTTAACGTTGGAAATTTAACTCTGTCAGAAGAAGAATAAAACTTTAACTCATGTTTTGTTTGCCATATTAAATTATTGCTGTGCCCAGTGTGGTAGTGTCTAGTTGCTTCTCTCACACCAGAGACAACAATAGAATAACTTTGGCCACCAGAAATGTGAGTTTACTTCACTTCAGACCCAGGAGTTTAATTTCCAGTGCTCTTGGGAAGAGCACCTACAGTAGATTGGCATTGTGCATTCAACTTTTGGCATACTGTTTAACTGTTAAAGCCCACCCCAGGGAGCTTACAGTTTGTTCAGATAGCTGTAAGTGCTCACTCCAAATAACATTGCATTCAAGGCCCATTTGGCATAGAATGGCAAGTAAAATCAAAGCATAAGCTCTCTGGGGAGGGCAGCTACAGCTAGCTTAATACATAAACTCTTTTTTTTTGGGGGGGGGGGGGCATTAAAGCTAAACAGGATGCCAAAGTGCATACTGTTCATCTAAATGTGCCTGCCCCAGAGAGCTTATGTTTTGATTTTGCTTGCAATGTCTTGCCAAAATAGCATTGCATGTAAGATTGGTGCTGTGCATCCAAACTGTGTGCACATTCTCTCTCTTATTCAAGGCCATTTTAATAAGAAATAGGAAGTAAAATAGAAGAATGAGGACTGCACATACAGCTAGATGAACAAAGCATAGGTTGTCTGGCAGAGCACCAACAGCTGAACAGTACACACTTTAGCACTATACATGCATGTGCTTTCCAGTTGTTATTGAAAAAAAAACTGTGACTGCCGCCTGCCTCAGAGAGCTTACATTGGAAATTTAACTCTTGGGTCTGAAGTGGAGTAAACTAATGCTTCAGGTGGCAAATGTTGTCTATTGTTATGCCCAGTGTGGTACTCCACTTCAGACCCAGGTGGATTTACATTTCCAATGTAAGCTGTCTGGGACAGGCATCTTCAGCTGAAGTCAGGATGCACATTACCAAGTGCATACCATTCAGCTGAAATTGCCCTCCTAAGAGATCTTTTGTTTTGTTCAGCAGTAAGTGCAAGCCCCAGAGAGCTTATGCCTTTGGTCTGAGCTGGAGAAAGCTCACGTTTCTGATGACCAAAGTTATTCTATTGCCGTACCCAGTCTGGTAGAAAGACACTACCACATAGGCACAACAATAGAATGTCATGGTTGCCATCGATAAGCAGGCTGAATTAGCCATGCTGTCTGGAACGTTCCCCTGGGGCAGCTCGAGGCGGAAAATTCTCTCCAGATATACAGAGCTTTTGCTCTGGTTACCATATGATTGCACCTCTACCTCTGTTCTGTTTCTTTTCCTGCGCAGCTCACATATGCGGATTCTCTTCTCTCGTGCCTTTTTCTTTCTTTTTCTTCACTCCGGTGAATCCCCGAAAGCACTTGTAAGTGCTATACATGATTCTCTCAATACCCTAGGATTCAAGTGCTGCCAATGCAGCAAAGTTATGTCCGTCACAGACGGGCATAACTATTGCTACTTGTGCCAGGGGCCATACCATGACCAGACATCCTGCCATGACTATGGCAGGATGTCACCAAGGGCCCAGCATCAAAGATGCAAAAAATCACCAGACTCTGGTATAATGAGGGAACCTCTTCAGTCAAATATGCCCCAACACATCGATCCACCCAATATTTGCCAGGGCCGAAATCGAAAAAAACGACTGCGCCAAAATGAGTGTCTTCGTTGGAGCCGATTTCAAAAAAACAGGGCCAGGTGGGGAAGCCCCCCAGAGAGCTCAGAGGTAAGGGTTCAGGTGATAAAACCCCTAAAAACCCTAATGCATCTATCAAAACAGCGCCGAAGACTGTCAAGAGCCAGGTGGACTCGTGCCCTTCAACGCACAAGGCATCGAAAGCAGAGAGCTACGGAGTATGGCACATGATGCACGATGCAGTATAATACACAACGCAGAACGGTGAGCAATGCACAGCACACAATGGCTCACAATGCAAGCTGAACCACAACATTGACACATACTACATCAACGCATGCATCGAAAGAAAAATTACCTATGATGCAGAAGATGAAAAGCAAATTGACACAGGAGTCCCATGAGTCGATGCACTCATTGCATAAGAAGCATGCGTCTCAGCACACGGTGAGAAAATACCAAGAAGGGGTTTCTCAATCGCAGTGGTGTCCAGACCCTCAAGTAGTCTTCACCCCAAGCGAACTCGTGGATTTTGAAGCTTCAGATGTTGACATCATGCAGGTCTCTGAGGACTCCTCTGCCTCCTCTCCCAGCAGTAGTGTCCATACGGGACTTTCCACAGTTTCCAAACAAAAGCAGAAAAAGTCTTAACTCCAAGAGCCATTAGTCAAGAGGCGAAGGTCACACCACAAAGACAAGGACCAATCACAACCGGTCAGAGGGCCAGATTCCTCAATTCTTCTGGAAGCAATATCTTCCTCCAAAACAAGGAGATCAAGTCTGTCAGGAAGAGAGGGAAATGGATCTCCACCTTTTACTAAAGAAAAAAATATTCTCCTTCCCACCTCAGGTAGGAGGCACTACCTCATAGGCCATGTCTCAAATTCCAGATATTCTACAGTCCTTTTTTGCTTCTCTGCCTTCTAGTTCCTCTGAAGAAGCCTTGTCACTCTCATTTCCTTCTTCACAGGAATGTGAAGTAGAGGAGGACAATCGTCACAACCCAAGTCCAATAACCTCGGAACCAGAAAAGGAGCCTCTGGACTCCCCTCCAACTTCACCAGGTATGTTGACTGAAATATCATCAGACCCTCCTGAGGAGTCACCAGAACCATCCTCGCCTCCGGAGGGTCTATCTTATTCAAAATTCATTGAAAAGGTGGGCTCCTTCTTAAAAATAGAAATCAAAAAGTTGCCAGATCCAAGGTTGGAAGTTCATGGTATTCTTAAAATCTTCGATATTCCGTTGGAACCGACCGCACTCCCATCTCATGCGGTCCTGAACACAATAATGGATAAATCATTGGAGTCTCTATCCTCAGTTCCCTCCACATCACGAAAGTCAGATCTAAAATATAGGATGCGTAGATCCTTACACTATGGGTTGGTACAGCTACCTCATGTACCAGTTGTGGATGAATCAGCAAAGAAAACATGCCTACATTCAATTACACCTCCAGGTAAAGATGACAAATACCTAGATGACTTTGAAAAGAAGATTTTTCAGGGAGCGATACTTAATGCCAGGATTCAGCAGCATCAATTCTATATCACACAGTATTTGTATGAATGCCTACAAATCTTAAAGCCAAAGGACACTTCATCAAGCGATGACCAACTACAGAACTAAGTGATAGCTGACATGGAAGAAGGATTACATTATCTACTTCGCACAATCTATGAAGCCTTTGAAACATTGGCTAGAATGTTAGCAGCATCAATAGCCACCAGAAGAATTGCCTGGCTTTGAGCGAGTGCAATCCGTGACAACGTCCATGAAAAACTGACAGATCTCCCTTGTAAAGAGGATAATTTATTTGGGTACAGGCTTCGGGAGACTATCCCAATTAAAGGATCAAAGCGTGGCGGTCTCCTCGCTTATGTCACACAGAGAAATCTTCCATAAGAAGATTCTGTCTGACCTATAAGAAATCATTCTACCACAGATGACAGTATAGGCCATTTGCCCCCTACAAGTCACCGCCCTATCAGCCATAAAGACAGCAGCCTCAGCAAACTCCAAACAAGGGGATGGCCAAGAGCTCAACATCCTCAAAAGCAAAAACAGGGCAACAATCATTTTGTTTCTATCACCCGTTCCTAAATAGCCGTGCCTCGCTATTTCCCGGTTTCTCTAGGTTTTTGTTCTTAATTGTTATGCTCTAAATGGCACTGCAAAATTGTTAATACCTTGTTACTGACCAAGTTTTCACCCCACTGTTCGATGTATCTCTCATGTGTTTGATGTAAACCGATGTGATATGATTGGTCATGAACGTCGGTATAGAAAAGGTACAAATAAACAATCAGAAACCACAACAGACCTTTTAAAAACAGCTCGGCCATAGCTAATGTCAGCAATAGGGGGCAGAATATCTTCCTTTTACCAGGCCCGGACCCCCATAACATCAGATTGTTGGGTTCTCAGTGTGGCGCAAAATGGATACGGACCGAATTTCAAGAACTGCGCCAGTGCCCCATCTTGCACCATCTTTCCGGGAGCAAGCAGGCATTATTTTCTCCAACAGGAGGTTCAGTTGCTACTCCAACTACAGGTGATCCAAAGAAGTGCGAAGGTTTATGCCTTATCTTGGACCTGTGGGCTCTCAATTCATTTAAAGAGAGAAATTCAACATGACATCTCTCAAAACCATTCTTCCATTTCTGCAACCCAATGACTGGATGTGCCCGTTGGATCTCAAGGATGCATATTACCATATCCTGGTGCATCTGTTTTCCTGGCGTTACCTTTGCTTTCAAGTGAACACTCAACACTACCAGTACAACGTGCTTCCGTTTGACCTGTCATCGGCACTCAGAGTGTTTACAAAATGCCTAGCCTTAGCTGTGGCCCACCTATGCAGGAAAGAGATCAGTGTTTCCCTATCTAGATGATTGGCTTCTAGTGGCCTCAAAATCCAAAGTGCTCCATTCACACCTAACGCAGACTATAACCTGCCTAGAGAATCTGGGATTCATAATCAACTACGAGAAGTCCAATCTACATCCCACTCAAGTCCTACACTTTATAGGAGTGGTGATAAACACCAAACTCTCTGCAAAGCTTTTCTTCCCTTGGAAAGAATTCAAACCTTTCGTGAACTGGCTCACACTCTTCGGAACCAGTCTCTCCCTCCAGCTTGTCACATACTCACTATTCTAGGTCATATGGCAGCGGCCATATATGTTGTTCCACACACTCTCCTACATATGCGATGACAACAATGAGGACTCAAGGCTCAGTCGTCTCAGCACGGTCACCCAATGTCGCCACATCTAGTCATGACTCAAGTCAGTGATCTCACACTTAAACTGGTGGCTAGCCCCTCGGGCGCTCCCTGCCAATTTTGAAACCTTCTTGCATTCAGTGTCTTGTGAAAAAACTGTTGCTCCCTCCCGATGCAGCCCTAGGTGAAACATGGGACCGTGTCGGGGGACGCGTTCTAAATTGGTGCGATTTTAAGTCAGTGGAGTTGCCGCTTAAAAATGAATAAAAGTTATCCTGCTCTGTAGAGCTTTTGAACTACCTTGTGGTTTGGACTAAATCCTTTCTGCACTTTTTGTCTGGACCTTTTTTTCTATACCATATACCTTTGTTGTATTGCTGCCTTCTTGTATGGGTGGGGCTGGAGCGTGGGCCTGTGATCTGTTGGCATGGTAGTGATCTTGATAGATTGGGGATAATGATTAAAAGGGAAGTTGAATTGAGGGGTGGAGGGGGGATCGGGGGTGGGTTAGAATGGTTTATTGAAGGTTTCTCACTCTGTGCTCTGCTGTTATGGTATTATGTGGATATTCTCCTGAACTGCAACCAGTCTATTTTGTAGGGAAGGTGACTCCAGCTGGGAGGGTCCCCTTTCCTTTGTTTAGCAGGAAAATAACTGGGTTAATGTTTTTTCCCATATGGGATGGCTAAGCAAGGGCCCCGCCTTGTCTCCTGGAATGTCTGTAGTATTCACTCACTCATTAAGAGGACAAAAATTCTTACAAGATTGAAGAGGAAGTTGGCCAATTTGGTGTTCTTACAGGAGATGCACCTTACCGATGCAGAGCATAAAAAAACTACGCCAACACTGGGCAGGGGCGGTTCATTATGCATCTGCATCCACCAAGTCAGCGGGCATGGCCATTCTGATTCATAAGAATTTAACTTTAACCGTCCAGCAGGAAATTAAAGACCCACTGGGCCGTTATATTATCCTTATTATGGAGTTACACCACACTCCAATGGTTCTTTGCAACCTGTATGCCCCAAACGCTTATAGCCCAAGATTTTTTCGAGAGCTTTATAACATTTTACTTCCTCATTCCTCACATACTTTGATAATGGGGGGTGAATTCAATGCGGTGAGAGACCCCCTCTTGGATAAGTCCTCGGTGAACCCTAATGATCAGAGACCGAGCAACGTGATTATCTTTTTAGAACATTCCCTACAGCTGGTGGATGCATGGCGGATGCTGCACCCGTCAGAGAGGGATTTTACATACATAACTCGGGCTCATCTACTCACTCTCGACTAGACTACCTCTTGGTGAGCTTCCATGCCTTTTCCAAAATTAACGATACAGGCATTGATGATGATATTATTTCGGACCATGCGCCGGTTTGGATTGAACTCTCGAGGCCAGATGCTGATAACTCGACGCCTCCTTGGCGTTTCCCCTACTTCTTGGCTGATGATCCTCAATTTCAAAATTTCCTCCTCGCCAAGTGGCGAGAATATGCTACTTTGAATAGTGCCCATATGAGTGACCCTATATTATTTTGGTATGCAGCCAAGACAGTGTTACGAGGGGATATTATCTCTTATCTAGCTCACAGACGGAAGATGCTGGGAGTTCAATTACAATGAGCGAAGCAGGCTTTAATTACTGCATATACTTGAATTAACAAAGAGCGCTTTCTGTTAGTCCAAGTAGTGCTTAATTCTTTAATTCACCAGAAGACAAAAAAGAGTTTAAGCTTTTTCAGTATGGTAATAAAGCTGGGAAGCTGATGACAAACCTTATCAAAGCTTCCAGGAGCCCTAGATGCATGACTGTCTTGAAGTCCCCCTCTGGCAAAGTGGTGAATGATACCTCTACAATATTAAGTAGTTTCCAGAAATATTACATGTATTTGTATACCTCAGAGGGTGGGGATGTTGATGGGTATGCAAACTTTCGCTCCAAGATTACATTACCCTATTTGACTCCAGACCAGTGTTCTTGGTTGAATGGCCCCATCACAACTGAAGATGTCACAGCAGCTATTAGGCAAGCGAAGCGCATTAAAGCCCCAGGCCCTGACGGGTTCACTGCAGAATTTTACAAATGCACAATGGATCTGCTCAGGGGCCCACTGACGCTAGCATTTAATGCTTTAATTAAGTAATTTCCTTACCCTGCCCACACCAATATAGCTCACATAATGCTCATTCCTAAATTGGGCAAAGATCTGCTATTTCCAGCCTCATACTGTCCCATCTGTTTATTGAATTTTGATTAAAAATTGATGGCAAAAATCTTAGCAGATTGTTTAGCAGAAATTTTACCATCACTGATTGCTCCTGGCCAGGTAAGAACATAAGAACATGCCATACTGGGTCGGACCAAGGGTCCATCAAGCCCAGCATCCTGTTTCCAACAGTGGCCAATCCAGGCCATAAGAACGTGGCAAGTATCCAAAAACTAAGTTTGTGCGAAAACATTATGCATTAACTAACATACGGAAGGTGCTTAATGCAATGGCCCTATGTGGAAGGGTGAGAAAGCCCTTCTTAGTGGTCAGTTTCGATGCTGAAAAGGCATTTGACCGTGTTGAATGGGACTACCTTTTCCAATGCCTCCATGACATAGGCTTAGAGGGCTTCTTCCATGATGCGATACGCTTGCTCTACACAGACCCGATGGCAGTCATCGTGGTGAGTAGAGCACTGTCTGATCCCTTTCCTTTTTTATTTTTTTAAATTTTTTATTTTCAGAGTTTTAAATTTCTCACAAGAATACATCTTGTAAAAGTAATAACTGTACATTAATGTGGAAAATTATTCAGAAGGTATTGCAATACATCTTGTGAAATATACATGCACCTTAAATATAGGAAATAGGGAGGAGGCTCAGTGAAAAAATAAGCGATATCAATTTGAAAAACTGAAACAAAGCAAACTAAAGGACGTCGAGGATGTTCACGACATATTTCCTTATGCCAAACCTCTGGTGGGTGCTAAATGTGTGTGCGTGCATCCAAAAATGCTCTAAGTTGGTTAGCCTCAAAGAAAACATAATTAACATTTTGGTGCCTAATACTGCACTTGCACAGATAATGAAGTATAAATTGTGCACCCAATTGAAGTGCTTCCGCATGCATAGATAGAAACTTTTTCCTTCATATCTGAGTAGTCTTAGTCAAATCTGGGTAAATCCAGAGCTTCCGACCATAGAATAGAGACTGCCTGTTCTGAAAGAAAAGCTTCAGGGCATAATTATGGTCCATCAGGAAAGCGAATGAAACCAATATCGATCTTCTCTGTGTAACGTCTGTTTCCTGAGACAGTTCCAGAATTGCTGTTATATCCAATGATGGTGGTTGCCTTAATTCCTCTTGGTCAGCCGGTGTAACTTGAGGGAGGTAATACACTTTTGTTATCACTGGCATTGCAGATTCAGGGATTTTTAAGACCTAAAGAATATATGTTTTAAAGAGTTCCAGTGGGGAAATGAAGTTTATAACAGGAAAATTCAACACTCTTAAATTATGTGGACTCAGACTGGACCAATTTTTGTTGAATCTTTTCAGTAGAAGAAATCCGCTGTTCCATATCTTCTACTTTAAGATTAAATGTTGATATCAAATTTGAATTGACTAAAACTTGATATTTCATTTCCAAAGTCACTTGAGATAAAGAAGTTAAAGATGAGTCAATAGATTTTAAGGCTGTCCATATTCCTTCCATTGTCGTTACTTCTGGGTGCTGAAATCTAAGTCCAGTCTCTAGAGCATATGGGTGAGCCCCACCCCCCACCCTCACCCACACTGGTGCCCGCACCCAACACTGTACCTTGCACAGATTGCAAAACCTCGGTTGGTCTCATCACATCAGAAGGGACTCAATCTATTCCTTCCTCTTCTCTCCCAGATCTCGTCCCATCAGCTGCTCGAGACCCCAAGATCTCCCCTGGGGTCTTCATCCATCACTCTGATGTCGAATCTCCCTGGGTTATCTCCAGGAAGGTCTTTGCCATCACCGGTATCAGGCCAACTGTGTTCGCATGGCCAAGAGCAACAGGCCTGTTCGGCGTGCCAGGGCTCAGCGTGGTGTCAAGGGTCAGAGGGGAAGGTGTTCGCTCTTCCACCCTCCCTTCAGCAACCATTCCTTCCCGCATTGATGTCTGATTATCTGCGAAGAATCCCTCAATGCAAGGTTGAGAGGAATCTATAGAGGGTGAGCTCGATGTCACTCCTCCAAGTCTCACCTTTCTTTTTGTGTGCGGCATTTTTTAGGAAAATTTTCAGTCGAGAAGAAAAGACGCAGCGGGAGACATCTCGCAGTGTTCCTACTTGGCGGCCATCTTGGTCCTCCCCTGTCTGATCCCTTTCCGATCAAGAGAGGGACCCGACAGGGCTGCCCTCTCTCCCCCTTACTTTTTCTTATAATGTTAGAACCCCTTCTTCTTCTCGTTCAAGCCACCAAGGAGGTAAAAGGGATTACATTTTGTGAGGAGATATTTAAATATGCGGCGTTTGCTGATGATATATTGGTTTTTCTGACAGAGCCTCAGTGCTCTTTACAACATAAGAACATGCCATATTGGGTCAGACCAAGGGTCCATCAAGCCCAGCATCCTGTTTCCAACAGTGGCCAATCCAGGCCATAAGACCCTGGCAAGTACCCAAAAACTAAGTCTATTCCATGTTACCGTTGCTAGTAATAGCAGTGGCTATTTTCTAAGTCAACTTAATTAATAGCAGGTAATGGACTTCTCCTTCAAGAACTTATCCAATCCTTTTTTAAACACAGTTATACTAACTGCACTAACCACATCCTCTGGCAACAAATTCCATAGTTTAATTGTGCGTTGAGTAAAAAAGAACTTTCTCCAATTAGTTTTACATGTGCCACATGCTAACTTCATGGAGCACCCCCTAGTCTTTCTATTATCCGAAAGAGTAAATAACCGATTCACATCTACCCGTTCTAGACCTCTCATGATTTTAAACACCTCTATCATATCCCCCCTCAGCCGTCTCTTTTCCAAGCTGAAAAGTCCTAACCTCTTTAGTCTTTCCTCATAGGGGAGCTGTTCCATTCCCCTTATCATCTTGGTAGCCCTTCTCTGTACCTTCTCCATCGCAATTATATCTTTTTTGAGATGCGGCGACCAGAATTGTACACAGTATTCAAGGTGTGGTCTCACCATGGAGTGATACAGAGGCATTATGACATTTTCCGTTTTATTCACCAGTCCCTTTCTAATAATTCCCAGCATTCTGTTTGCTTTTTTGACTCCCGCAGCACACTGAACCGACAATTTCAATGTGTTATCCACTATGACGCCTAGATCTCTTTCTTGGGTTGTACCACCTAATATAGAACCTAACATTGTGTAACTATAGCATGGGTTATTTTTCCCTATATGCTTCACCTTGCACTTATCCACATTCAATTTCATCTGCCATTTTGATGCCCAATTTTCCAGTCTCACAAGGTCTTCCTGCAATTTATCACAATCTGCTTGTGATTTAACTACTCTGAACAATTTTGTATCATCTGCAAATTTGATTATATCACTCGTCGTATTTCTTTCCAGATCATTTATAAATATATTGAAAAGTAAGGGTCCCAATACGGATCCCTGAGGCACTCCACTGCCCACTCCCTTCCACTGAGAAAATTGTCCATTTAATGCTACTCTCTGTTTCCTGTTTTTTAGCCAGTTTGCAATCCATGAAAGGACATCGCCACCTATCCCATGACTTTTTACTTTTCCTAGAAGCCTCTGTTGCAGATCTTCCAGCCTCTGTTGCAGATCTTCCAGGCTTTTGGAACTTTTTCTGGTCTTCGTATAAATTGGGACAAATCAGAAGCCCTAGCTTTCCCGGATTCCCTAAAGGAGAGGTGGGTTACCTCCTTCCCCTTACATTGGGCGGGGGATAAGATTCGTTATCTGGGTGTCCAACTTACCACTAATCTACCCAATATATATGGGCTGAATATTGCTCCGTTACTGCACATCACGCAGGAGAAACTGCAAGCTTGGAGAGATCTGCCTCTCTCCTTGGGTGGTTGGGTAAACTTATTTAAAATGGTTATCCTTCCCAAATGGCTCTATGTGCTCCGCTGCAACTTAAAGCTAAAGACCTCAGGGCTCTGGATAAACTCCAGCGCTCCTTCTTTTGGTGTGGTAAAAAATCACGTGTATCTCTGACGTGATTGAGGGAACGATGGGGATGGGGCGGCTTGGGGGTTCCTGACTTTACAATTTGGCCAGTAACCTGCGGGCTACATGGGATTGGATCCTCGGTACGTCAACTTATGTGAATTATACTACGGAGCAGGCCCTGCTGGACTTGCACTATGTATTTCAGGCACTGATGTCTCGCCTTCCAGCCTCCTTCCAGCATCAAGTATTACTAGAGCCCTTCAGCTTCACATGGGCCCATTCAACCAAGAAGTTGGGCATCCCACAGTTGTGCTCTTATTTACTTCCAGTAAGGGGTAATTTTGAGTTCTCCCCGGGATTACAATCAGCGGTCTTTCATTTCTGGACAGATCGGTGTATCATTCAATTGGGGCATGTCTTGGATGGAGAAGATGCAATTCTTGCCTTTCAGGCCCTGAGGGATCTTTATGGGTTGCAGGCCTCACATACATTTTCCTACTTACAGGTACAACATTATGTCAGTTCCTTGCCACAGGAGTAACGTAAATACAATATTTTTCATACTTTGAATGACTTGTTTTTATTTGACAATCAGAAACCGCTCTCCTTATTGGCCTATTATAAGGGTCTCAAAAAAAGGGCCAAATTGATACTGGTACGGTCCTGGCAGAACGATGGAACAAGGATGGTCTGTTTTCAATTGCCCCATTGATACTTTGGAGCGGTTTTAAACAAGTTTCAGTGACCACCACCAATATGTATTATAGAGAAATGCAATTTAAGTTCTTTTGTTGAGCTTATGTTTCCCCTTGTATTATGTATTTGTCTAAAATAATAGATTCAGCATCATATATGATGTGCCAAACAGCCGTGGGGTCTTTATCACACCTTTTTTGGGTATGCCCCCCCCAGTTAAGCGTTTCTGGGGCGTATTGTCTAATATCTAGAGGGCATTTTGGCTGTTACTCTTCCCTTGACCCCAGAACTACTTTGATTGTATTCTTTCCTTGCTGGTTAAAGGTCTGGGATCTCGCCTCATAAAAAAGGCGACTATGGTTGGGAATTCTTCTTGAGTGGAGAGATGTTATTCCCCCCTCCTTTTGGATGTGGCAGAATTATATGCACCACATGATGCAGATGGACAATATGGCCTCTCGGATCTCCTTTCAGCATCAACGGAGATTCTTATTGATCTGGACTTGTTCCTGCAAACATTACCCCACAATTCCAGGAGTCTATCTTTGAATGACTGACCAGAGTTGCAAATGATGGAAATATTCCACATAGTGGACCGATAATAGCTTAAATTGGCAGGTTTGAAATGAGGGGGGGAGAGGGGGGACTCTGGTGGGGGGTATAATTGTGCTGGAATCTTTTTTTGTTCTGTCATATCAAAATGTTGGATTTTGCAGTTTCTACCTGTGGTGGCTCAGAACTAAGCCCTGCAGGGCGTATTTCTTGTTTCTGAAAAATAAAAAATTGTTGGGGAAAAAAAAAAGAAAAACTTGCCCAACTGAAACTCTCTATGAACCTGAAAAAAACAAATTAATTTGGTTGAGCTGAAATCCACCAAAATCTATTCCTCCAGGTATTGATCTTAGAAATCAGCATTTAATCCCAGCAACTCAAGTAAGAGATCTAGGAGTCCAAATCGATGAAAATTTAACAATGAAAGCCCACATTAGCAAACTGATCAAATATGGTTTCTACAAGCTGCGAATCCTAAGCTGATTGAAACAGTTGAGTTCAGAATAGTATTTATAATCTCTAATATTCTCTAACCTAGGTTATTGTAATTCCATACTTCTAGGACTTCAGGCTAGTCACTTAAAACCACTACAACTACTGCAAAATGCTGCAGCCAGACTTTAGACTGAACAAGGAAATATGACCACATCACCCCTACTCTGATAACATTGCATTGGTTCCCTTTTCAATCAAGAATATTATACAAAGTTCTAACAATAATATTCAACAAGATTGATCTGAACAACGATATGATGGGAATAACATTTAAACCACATATTCCCACACGATCTCTTAGATCCCAGAATAAAGGCCTACTGGAAATCCCGACCATAAGAAATTCTATTCTCACATATCTCACACAAACTAGAGACCGAGCGATATCAATTGCTGGTCCAAAGCTATGGAACTCAATGCCAGAGAATCTTCGAACAATAACAGACAATAAGAAATTTAAGAAAGACCTGAAAACTTGGCTATTCACTAATGTCTATTGTTTGACTGATATATCCAGCTCATCTTGACTTGATAACAGAAACTTGTCCTGAACAATACCCCCCCTTATTTTCAACCCCCCTCCCCCATAATCTAGCTATGATTGCATGCTATGTGTCTGTTCACCTGTGTGCTTGCCTGTCTTTGTAATTCATCTTATGTTTTTGTGCATACCCTGTACACCCGTTGTGAACTAGTGATTCTCACATAGAATGACTGCATATAAAATATTCAAATAAATAAATATTACTTTCTACTACTTGACTCAGCCAAAGTAACTTGCAGCTAGAGTTAAAGCTCATCAGCTCAGGGCCACAGCAGCTTCTATTGCTCACCTCTGCGACGTACCAGTTTTGGATATCTGTAGAGTGCCTACTTGGTCTTCTCATCATACTTTCACATCTCATTACTGCCTCCAATAACAAATGAGATCAGATGCAGTGGTGGTTGAGGTGATACTACACTAAGCCTTTGGCACAAAGAGCTGTCCACTAACGGGGGTGGGTTTTGCACACTGGACCTCTTAGAGCATGGCAGCAAAGAAGAAAGTCACCTTTCGACATTAGATACTCAACACTGTACTCAATCTACCCTTAGCTGGGGACTCCCAGACAGCATGGCTAATTCATCCTGCTTATTGACAGGAAAAAAGCAAGTTTTGCTTTCTGTAAACAGTGTTTTCCGTAGATAGCAGGATGAATTAGCCATGCGATTCTACCCTCCTCCCTGGACAGTCTCTCATCCTTTCCATCTGGTCTTTGCCTAATTTTTCTGTTCGCTGCCCATTCATACTTTCTTAACTGAAGCAGCAGTGCAATTGTGCAGGAACTACCTTGCAGGCACGCAGAGCAAAAGCTTTGTATATCTGGAAAGAAACTTCCACCTTGAACCGCCCCAGAGGAACATTCCAGACAGCATGGCTAATTCATCCTGCTATCTACGGAAAACACAGTTTAAGGTAAGCAAACTTGCTTTTATTCCACCTCAGGCTAAGGAGTTACACTGAAAATCCAGGTAAGAGCAGTAAACCAGGAATACAGAGGTAAGAACTTGAAGTTGGAAGGAGTGTGACCAAAACAGACTTGCATGCAAGATTGTGCCCAAGTTGGGATGCTCAGTGCCAATGTCACATGCAAGGCCATTTTGCCAAGTGAAATCTAAGGGTAAGCTCTCTGGAACAGGCAACTACAGCCATTTGAGATGCATAGCTTGAAATTGCTTACTGTTTAGCTGTAGGTACCTTCCCTAGAGAGTTTACGCTTTGATGCCACTTGGCATGCCTTGTTCAAATAGTGTACAATACACAATGAAGGAATATATATCTTTTCTCTTGTATCTTATATCTAAACTCAACATATAGAGAAAATGTACAATTAATATACCATACCACCTACAGTGGCATGCCTATATGTAGCTAGGTTTGAAGCAAGATCTATATATAACTCTGATTTTCATGAAGGTGGTTTTTTGGAAAAGATACATAGATGATGTGTTCTGGATCTGGAAAGGGAGAAATGAAGAATTGGACAATTTTGTGAGATAAATAAATTCTGCAGATAGAAACTTGGTATTCACAGTAACATATGATAAAGTTACAGTGCCTTTTTTAGACATTCGTGTTTATATACATGATTCGATTTTGATGACCACAGTTTACAGAAAACCTACTGATAAGAATACTGTGTTACATTACCAGAGTTTTCATCCTCGCCAGTTGAGAAATAACATCCCGGTGGGGCAGTTTTGTGCTGACCTACAGAAGAGTATAAGATTCAACTATATAGGATGGTTTAAAGCACGGGAGTATAATCACGCTGTGATTCATAAGGCATACAAGAGGGCCTTAAATACAACTAGGGAGAACCCTTTGATTAAATCTCATAAGGAGAAACCATCCAGAATGATCTGTTCTATCCCGTATTCTTCTAAAACCCCTTTGATTAAGGAGATTGTGCTTAAACATTGGCATGCAGTATCGTCGTTAACAAATTTTTCAGAACTCCCCATTTTCGCTATTAAGAAGCGCCGCAGTTTGGGGGATAATTTGCGACAGCGAAGTGATGTTACACAGTTGGATGATATGGTTGGTGTTCCATATGTGCACAAGTATTAGAGATAGATTCATTCCAGCATCCGAGGTTAGATTGGAGATATGAGATACCTGAACAATTTACATGTAATTCTCAAGGGGTAATATACGTGGTGGTATGTCCTTGTGAGCTGATTTATATTGGCCAGACAGTAAGATCTATCAGACATAGGATAATAGAACATAAAAGTCATAATAGATCCATGATAGAGAATGCCCCATTAGTTGAACATTGGATCAAGCAGCAGTACACATTGGAAGATTTAAAATTCTTTGTAATTGGAAGGGTGCAGTTAAAAAATGGAGGGGGATCTATCTTCTACATTAAGACATTTGGAGCAACGTTATATTTTTTTATTGGAACACGATGTCTCCAACAGGATTAAATGGTCCAATTAAATGGTCTGCTTTTCTTTAATGACCGCTTGAGATTGTTGAGGTTTGTCATGCATAAACCCTTTGGTTATGACTTCTGGTATCATATTAGGTTATTTCAGAGAGGTGAATTAAATAGGGGCAATAACTGTATCATTGTTTTTAAAGGAGGAATATGAACTAATAAGAAGGGTTTTTGGCCCCTTTAAATATCGGAGGGGAGACCTGGTATTTGTGCATACATATCTGACTTTAAAAGTAGCATTGCTGCCATTGTTAATTAGTGAGCACATTTAGTGATTGCATATTTCTGTAGTTAATAGGTAGTGATTATGTATATATATGAGCGTTGTTAGCGTTTGGGTTACATGACGACGAGGATGTGATGTAGAGACGCTTGTGGACGTCACTTCCAGGTTTTTTGGGTAAGTGCAGTGTTTGGTATTCAGATCGGTATAGTGGGAGAAGGTGAGCTTTATCTGTAAAATTGTGCATTAATTGTTTTGTAGGAGTGGTGAAACAATTTTGAAACGAGAGATAATATAGTTAAAGAGAATGTGTCACACCCGCTTGAGGGGTGGTGGTGCGGCACTATTTAAAACGTTAAGGGGCTATACAGGCTTCCTATAAAGGGTGAGTGAATATATTGGTATAAGGTTAGATAAGAACAAAACATTTATTTGAGTAGGTAGTTATTTATAATGGGCCGGATTTTAAAAGGGTTACGCGCATAAGGTACGCGTGTAACGCTTTTAAAACCCTCCTGCGCACGCCGAGCCTATTTTGCATAGGCTCGGCAGTGCGCGTAAGTCCCAGGGCTTCGCTAGGGGTGTGTGTCGGGTGGGCGGCGCGACGATCTGGGCTTTCCTGGGGGCGTGTCGGGGGGCATGGTGCTGGCCCGGGGGTGCAGCTGAGGCCTCCGGAACAGCCCCCAGGTTGGGAGATGGCGCGCCAGCAGCACTTGCTGGAGGCAGGCATAACTTTTAGAATAAAGATGGGGGGGTGGATTAGGGAGGGGAAGGTGCGGGTGGGTAGAAGGAAAGTTCCCTCCGAGGCCGCTCCGATTTCGGAGCGGCCTCGGAGGGAACGGGCAGCGCGCGCAGGGCTCGGCGCGCACAAGGTGCACAAATGTGCATCCCCTTGCGCACGCCGACCCTGGATTTTATAAGATACGTGCGGCTACGCGCGTATCTTATAAAATCCAGCGTACTTTTTTTCGCGCGTGCACTGTTTCTTAAAATGTACCCCAATGTGTTTTGCATTTGTAGAGACAGCTCAGGAATGATGTTTGGAAAGGTGCTTTAGCAATATGATATTTTCCTGAGGAAGCCCGTAACTAATCGGGCGAAACAGAGAATTCTTTGTCAGAAATACAGGAAATACAGAAAGTATTAATCAAGTTTGAGAACAGCTCTGCAAATACAAATTCATTATTTCTGTTGAAGGAGAGGAAACAACGATAAAAAATTTGAATAAATTGAGAAGACGACATATATATAAAATGGATTGTATAAATTAAAATATTGCTAGTTCAAAAGTCTTAAAGTCATTAAATTTCAGGATTGTTGTGGTCTTTTAGACACTGTATTTGCATTATAACTTTATGATGATTTTTTATTTGGTGTGAGTGTGGGGTGTGATGAATGTGCAAGATAGTTTTAATATGTATAGTTAGGTTTTGTAACATTACATTTCAATAAATGTGGTATTTAAATATATTAATTGCACATTTTCTCTATACGTTGAGTTTAGATTGTTCAAATAGTGTGGCATGCGAGATTATGCCCAAGTCAAGATGTCCAGTGCCAATCTAGCATGCAAGATAATTTTGGTCATGTCACAGACATACCTCCTTACTCCTGTTTTAAAACACTTTTTAAAGTACTTTTCTGCATTAGTGTGGATTTTTCAGTTTTGCTCATGTTTTGGTGCATATTTTTAATTCCAATTTGATTTGCATCCCATTAGCTTACTGCATCTCGTGGGGACCCTTGTTTTTAACATGCAAGTTAAGTAAAATCTGTGCTAAAATTTAACTCAATTTTAGCACGGGTTTTATTACATCGGCCCCTTTGTCTTTAGTTACATAGTCCAAAAAGAACAGAAGGAACATTTTTATGAAATTAATAAAAAATAAACACCTGGATTGATTCAGTCTTTTTAACCTACATATTTTATCTACCAAAAAAGGCAGTCTAGTTTTGAGGAGGGAAAAAGTTTAAATAGGCCAATGATTTTTAAATTAGGGATTTGAAAGCAGGTAAATAACTTTTAAATGATCAACTGAATGGCCAGATATCTTAAGTGTAATTTGTATGAAGCATAAAATAGATGTTGACTGTTTTAGCTTGCAGTTTAGATTTTGTGCATGCAAACAAAACATTTTAAATAGACAGTATATGTTAAACTACTACTGTTTGTGTTTATTGCTTCTATAGCATTACTTGATTTATGTAGAGCTATACACAAACCTACAAGAGACACTCCCTCCCTTCTATGTAGCGCTTGCAGTTCAACCAAGACAAATTATACAGGGCAAAAGAGACTTTGAGAATTTCATTTATTAAGACCATTGTTAAAATTATAAGGCTGTAGGCTGGTTAAAAATTGGTAAAAATTGTGATTGAGAATTATGTAGCAATCCTTTCTTTGCACATATGCAGTTCTTTGTTTAGTCTTCTGTATAAAAACAAACAAACTATTTTTCAGCAGGTCTGTTATAAATCAAGAACACAAAAGCATAGTTTACGAAATAAACAGACTGGCCAAATTCTTAAGTCAACGCAAAGCACCAATGTCAAGATTGAAAAATGTTTACCAAAAAACAGAACTGGCACTGGATTTTTATTAACAAAAGGAGACAGAAAACCTGGTAATTTGCCACCAGGGAAGCCAACCAGTGATTCGCCAAAGGAGAACAAAGACCATGCTTTGATAATCCAAGAAAGTGAGATTGGAAAACAGGATACACAGAAGACTAACATCAGTATTAAAAAGACTGTAGTATCTAACACAAAACAGAAATCTCAGAAAAAACATAACATTACTGCTGAAGATCTCCGGAATAGTTTGGTATGCTTAACTCAGGATCAGTTACAGCAGATTTTGTTGGCTGCTCGTCAAGGAACAAAAGCTGTATCCGAAGACCAGGATGACAAAGAAGGGCAAACAAGTAAGAAGCTTCCTTAATCACAGAGATTGTTCATTTGTGGTTGAAAAACATTCTTTTCCAGTTAACAGCAGACTAAGGGACAGATGTACTAAAGGGTTTATCCCATTTTGTGCCTGTGGGAAAAATATTTGGCACTTGTGGCCTGAAATCTGGTGATTTCATTAGGGTGGCTCTTCAAAGCAGGTTATCTTACTCTCAGAGTTGGCCGGCTAGACTCCACATTTGAAAATACCTAGTTTTACTGGGCAGCTACCTCTAGCCACTCACTGTGGGTGGTCTTGAGGCAGGGGAGAGGAAGATAGCCAGCTAACCCTGAGTACTGACAGTTTATACTTAAATCTAACTAACCTGCTAGATTTTAGCCTGATTTCAGGCTAAGATAGCCAGCTATCTTGGCCAATGTGCCCCACTTTGAAAATCTACCCTGTTCATTGGAGATTTTATATCAATAAATATAATTTATTGATTTTTAAAATAATCCAAACGATCATCAAGTTTCTTGGCATGCTATATATATTAACAGAATGGGTATTCTATTGATAGACTATGCAAGTATGGAAATGTCCTGTGTTTTTAAATAACTGTTTTATTCCTAGTCCAAGCGAGTTTAGATACTAATGCCATGAATAATGAAACAGATGGAAATATGGGATTGCACCAAACATCTGGTGGTGATTCTCTTGAAGTCAAAAAGGATTCTGTATTAAATGAAAAAGAAGCAGCAGCAATGCAGGAAGAACTGAAATTAGATATGTAAGTAATTTTAATCACAGAGAATGTGAAAAATGAAGGATCTATTCTGATAGTTTTTACGAATGTATCAGCATGCATAACTTTGTAATTCATTTTAAAAGGGGTATGTGTGTAACCCTTTTAAAACCCCCCTGCGCGCGCCGAGCCTATTTTGCATAGGCTCGGCGGCGTGAAAAAAGGGGCGGTCGGGGGCATGGCCAGGGGGCGTGGTTTTGGATCGGGGGCGTGTGGGTGGTCCAGGGGCGTGGCCGAGTGCCCCGACACAGCGGCGCGCGTAAGTTACTACTGCCCGGAGGCAGTAGTAACTTACTAACTTTCAGATAAAGGTGGGGGGGGTCTAGATAGGGCCGGGGAGGGGAAGGTGCGGGGGGGGGAAGGAAAGTTCCCTCTGAGGCCACTCCGATTTCGGAGCGGCCTTGGAGAGAACGGGCAGCGCGCGCAGGACTCGGCACGCGCAAGTTGCACAAATGTGCACCCCCTTACGCACGCGCCGACCCTGGATTTTATAAGATATGCGCGTATCTTATAAAATCCAGCGTACTTTTGTTCACGCCTGATGCGCGAACAAAAGTATGCGCGCGCTGTATTTTAAAATCTACCCCAGCATGTGTGGAAATAAAGATCAATTAACTTTTGACCAAATAGGTGATGGTTTTTGTTTTTGTTTTTTAAATATAATTTTTGTTTAAATGTATTTATCAATGAGGAGGAAGGTCCAATCTTTTTGGAGGGGGAAGGGTTTATTGACCTTTATTTTCATGCATTAAAGTGGACTAACATGACAGCCACATTACTTTATCCATTTTTTTTTTTTTAAATTATATAGTACTTTTTGTACCAACTAATGGGTTTAGGGAAGGTAAGTTTTAAAGGCATTTCTACAATTAAAGTGCTTTACCCATGAAAATGGCCTGTTATAAAACTGTATATTAGGGTATATTAACAGTGATATTACAACCATCTATACTGAGTGTATATCATTTTTAGATTTTTTGTTAATCAATTTTGATGGATGTTATATGAACTGTTTAGACGGGATATAAGTCTAAACTATAAAATAACTATTGACATTTTGTAAAAGAAATATTGATTATTGTTTTGGAGCCTCCATCAATATATAATTATTAGTGAGTGGTGCCTTTTGCTGTTTTATTTTATTACTGTTATAAAACTGCCCATCTGATATGCATTTAAGTTTACCTAGAGTATGCGAGGCGTTCCCATGGGCAGAGTTTGGGAGAAGTTTGCACTTGTGCACACATTTTTGCATGTCTGCACACATTTTTGCATGTATGCAAAAAAATGCAATATGCAGGCAAACATTTTTGTAAAACTTTTGTGTGCACAACATAGATGTAATTGTGTGTGGATGAATTAGGTGAGATAATTTTCAAAACAAAGTTGCCTGCATAAGTTTGCTTTGAAAATTGGTGTAACTTTTATGCATGTATTTCCTGATAAATGTATGCATGCTGCTACAAAATTACCCTTGAAGTGTACAATTAATCTGTAAAAATGCAGAAACAAGATTGTTAAACATCCAAATTATGAACAGATTTGTACTAGAAAAATCTTTAGTAAAACAAGAATAATTTTTTGAACTGTGGTCTATCTAGAACATTTTCCTATTTAGCTATGGTTAAGAAGAAGGGCAGAGAGAGGGGGGATTTCTTTTTCTACCGCCTCAGCTTCTTCTCTACATCAATCTATGATTACAGAGCACTTTAACCACCTTACCTACTTGTAATGTCAGCTGCTGAGGTTGACATGGAGGCAGTTCCCTGCCTTGACTTAGATGCTTCCTTGAGCCTGAGTAAGAGATTTGCACTACCAGCCTTGTTGTCTGGATCTGTGGCTGCTCCTTCCAACATTCACTTGGCAAGGAGAGATGACGACATCATCAGAGAGCCAAAGGAAAGAGTGGTTGCTATGAATGCTACTAAAGTTAGTGCAGCTTCTTCAGAGGGTCATAGTGAGCAGTCTCTAGAGCAGTGGCTCTCAATAGGGATGTGAATCGGGTGATCGATTGTCTTAACGATCGATTTTGGCTGGGGGGGAGGGAAATCTGATCGTCATGGTTTTTGTTTTTTTTTAAATCGTAAAAAATCGTAAATTGGGGGAGGGCGGGAAAACCGGCACCCTAAAACCCACCCTGAACCTTCAAAATAAATCCCCCACCCTCCCGAAGCCCCCCAAAATGTTTTAAATTACCTGGGGTCCGGGAGCAATCTCCTGCACTCGTGACGTCGGGTGACAGGAACCAAAATGGCGCCAGCGCTAACTTTGCCCTGTCATATGGTAAGGGCAAAGGGCCACCGGTGCCATTTCTTTTAACGCAGCCGTGGCCCGAGAGCGGGAGATCGCGCCGGGACCCCCCCACTGGACCCCAGGTAATTTAAAACATTTTGGGGGGCTTCGGGAGGGTGGGGGATTTATTTTAAAGGGTCGGGGTGGGTTTTATGGTGCCGGTTTTCCCGCCCTCCCCCGATTTACGATTTTTTGACGATAAATCGGGGGAATTGTTATTGTATCGCGGCTCTAACGATTTTTGACGATTTAAAATATATCTGACGATTGTTTTAAATCGTCAAAAAACGATTCACATCCCTAGTTCTCAACCTTTTTCCCATCGTGACACACCTGGCAGACCATGCTCACATGTGTGACACACTGTTCATTACAATTCACAGCGAAAATAAAAAATAAAGGCCCAGTATTATTTTTATTGTTAAGAATGACACAAGGGGAAGTATTCTGACTGAACAGAAAATGCATAAATAGTAAACAGCCCACACCAAAACAGCACCAATTTCCAGCACTTAAACAGTAACCACCTTACCTAAGAAAAGGCAACACTGAAAATATTACACCAGGCCTTAAGATACCAATACATCTCTTTCCCTGGTAGTGCAAATCTCTTACCAAGTCAGGCTGTTAAAGAGCCCTACACAGAAACTACACGCCAGCAGAAAACCTCACTTGAATAACATGTGCTGACCCTCACCTAACAAAGAATAAAGAGACCAAAACGCATAACTAGAAGCATGCAGACAAAAACTGAATTGGAAACCGCAACAAGCCAGAGTATCTGTATGCAGTGTAATAAAGGAAGAAAAGAAACATCACCAGTCCTTATAAAACAAATCAAGAAATATAAAAGCAATAGCAGTAAAAACCATACTAACAAAAAAGAACAGATTATTTTAAAATAGCCGATGAATGGAATATCCAATAATTAAAAACTCATATCAAAAATTTCTAGATACCAATAAAATATTTCAAAATAGCAGATACAAAGACCCAGTAATGAAAAATAATGGTACAAAAAAATGTTTGCTCTGCATACCTGGGAAAGTTTGATATCCAGGTGCCCTGAGATTCTTTTGAATTAGCAGGAGGAGGAGGTTTGCTTGCAACTTTCTCCTCTCTCTCTCTCTCTCTCTCTCTCTCACACTGGCTCTCAATCGCTCACATATACACATGCCTTTTCTCTCTCTCTTATATAGGCTTTTAATTACACATTTACACATATGCTGTCTTATCTTTTCACGCTTACACACACAGGTTTTCAATCACACACATACATGCTGTCTTTTTCTCTCACACACAGACTCTCATTCACATGCTTACAAACATGCTCTCTCTTTCTCTCATATACATACATGCTCTCAATCACATACTCATTTGCTCTCTCACCTAAACCAGCTCTCAATCACACATGCTCTCTCTCTTACTTATACACACAGGCTCTTAATCATATGTACACATGATCTCAATCACGCACATATACTTTTTCACACAAACAGGTTTTCAATCACAAACTTACATTCATGCTCTCACACACAGGCTCTCAATCACACACATACTCTCACATATACAGGCCTCAATCATTCACATACATGCTATCTCACTCACATACACACACACAGGATCTGAAACACACATGCTTACTCATTCACTCACTTCCCCCCCCTCTTCTCCGAACTAGCGGCGGCAGCAGCAACCTCCTTCGTTTTCAGCCCTCGTGGAGAAAGGAGTCCCAGCGGCCGCGGAGGTTGACATTCTTCCTCATTTTACTTCGAGCCGCGCTACACATTCTTCAGGCTACGCCTCTCTTCTTTCCTTCGGGCCTATGCCGAGCGCACTAGCAAGGTTTCTTCTTCCCAAGCACGCACCTGCTGCTCACCACTTCCTCTTCCGGTCCGCAGGGGGCGGGAAGAAGAGAGCATGCTGGTGCCGCTGACTCCAGCTATCCTGTCGCGTTCCGCCCAGGCTATCAGCATTTTAAGCCCGGGTGGAAGACCTATTTTGCTTAGGTAGGGGGAGCAGCTTGGGTCAGCGGAGGACCGGGAAGTGTGGCGACACACCGGTTGAGAACCGCTGCACTAGAAGGTAAACAGTGCTATTCATGGAAGAAGAGAGAGACTACTTTTTGTAGATGCAGCCTAAGCGTTATCAGTCCAGAGAAGAGGCAAATTGGCTATAACTTCTGAAATGGGAGTAGCGTTGGCCGATATTAAAGAAAGATTTCCCTTCACATGTCCTTCCACCATTACCTTGGACTCTATCTGGTCTGTATTAGTCTCACTTGAGAAATCAATTTCTAATTTGGTTACTTTTACTACAGATATGTTTGCTAAGATACAATCTCAATTTCCTAGCGTAAAGACAGATGGACTCAGGCCCAGTGAGTTTATGCTCCCCTGTCATTAGATGGAGCCTGAGCATACTTATGTCACAGTATATATAACCCTGCAGTGACACCAGCCTCCCAGTGTTCTCCATCTCCAGCAGATGGTGGATGTGCATCTCCCTATGGGGATTGTTTTGAGATTTTTGAAAAGAGAAATTTGAAATTCTAAATTCAGGAAAAGAAAGCCCTGTTCTCTTGCAGTGATACCTAAAGGTCCCTCCCCCAGTTGAGTATTCCTGTGGCAATTTCCATGGTACCTCAGAGGTGTGCCTTGTTCCGCAACCGGAGACTGTCTCTGTACTCAGCCGGTAAGCGCTGAGCTCAAGTAAGATTAAAAAAAAAAAAAGAGAGAGAAAGTTTTACCTGAATCAGAGATAGACAGAGGAGTTTCAGGGCTTCCTCCAGTCTCCGTCCTCTGTGCGCTGTGCAGACATTTGTTTCCGCTCCCATTGGGTTTGGGGAACTGGATAGCCTGGCGGACTCAGCGGTCCCTAGTGAGCTAGCCCTGCACTTAGGCTTTTTTCTTGCATGCCGCATAGGACGTGGCAGACGTGTTTGCGCACTCAAGCATATTCTGCCTCCCTCTGTAGGCCAACACACTGTGCGCAGTGTGTTGGCTCTGTGCATGCGTTGTGCGCTCTGTTTTTGGGTGCACTTTTTAGGCGCACAAACATTTTAATACGTTTAACTTGGCGCACACATTGTGTGCACGTCTTGCCTCACTTTCTTCTAGGTGCTTATTTTTTGCGCGCTTTTCATTTTTGAGTACGAGCTGTTCCAACGCACATTTACCGCAGCGATGGCACCGGTAAGCAAGAAGCCTAAATGTCTTCCTGTCTGTATTGCCTGTCATATTAGGCTTCTCAGCCTGACTTGGTTTCTAACCTGTGTCGGCGCTGCTCAGACGCTCAGGGAGAGTTGTCCTCTTCTGATTTTGCTAAGTCTGACTCTTCCCATTCTGCTGATGGGTTGGTCAAGGCCTTGACTGGAGGGACGCCAGATCTTGGCTCTCCCTTGACTGGCTGCTCCACTGGCGAGGGCAGTTCCGTGGAACCAGCTCCAGTTCTTTCTGGGCTTGGTCTGGACCCAGCTACTTTTTCTTGGGTAGAATTTTTTCAAGGCTTACAAGCCTTTCTTCAGGTGCAGTCCTCCACGTCCCCCTTTCTGTCCAGTCGAACCCGCAGCCAGTGGCTTCTCCCTCTTCCAGTCCTATGCTTAAGCGCTGGGTCTTACCTCAGCTCCTTGCGGGTGTTCCTGACCAGAATCCAGATGGTACTGATGATGAGGTTGATCCAGATTCCCTAGAAGATGGGGAAATTCCTCCAGGGCTGGAACCGTATCGAACCATGTTGCGGTTCTTTCATAGAAGTGAACTGCTGGCCTTGATTTCCCAGACCTTGAAACAGTTGGGTGTTCCTGGTCTGGATGCTATGTCAGAGCCGAGGAAGAATCCCATTTTGGTTTCCTTAAGTAAAGCCTCTTGTTTTCTCCCGGTGATGGATGCCATCCAGGAATTGATTGATCTGCAATGGGATGCCCCAGAGGCAAATTTTAAAGGGGGTCTGACATTGGAAGGCCTGTACCCCCTGGATCCGACTGTGAGAGTGTTTATGTTTTCCAAAAGTGGATTCTCCGGTATGTGCTGTATCTAAGCGGATGACTATCCCCGTAGAGAGCGGAGCAGCCTTGAAGGATGTACATAATAGAAGGATTGAGGCTATCCTCTAAGCCTTTGAGGCAGTGGCAATGAATTTTATAGATTGCCTCCTGTTGCACCCTAGTAGCGAGATCTTGTCTGCTTCTCTCTCAGGAGGTTGATGCGTCTGGAGGGAATTCCAGAGCAGTTATGGAGCCTGCTGCTTCCTTTTTAGCAGCTACAGGCTGTGATTTGGTCTGGACTTCGGCCAGAGGAGTGACTTCAGTGATAGTGGCCAGGCGTCAACTCTGATTGCGAAATTGGTCAGCTGACACAGCTTCCAAAGCCAATTTTACCAAGATGCATGTTAAAAGCTCGCTCTTGTTTGGTAGCGAGTTGGAAAACTAGCCGGTAAATGGGGCAAGTCTCCGATGCTTTGGTTGCCAGAGGATAAGAAACAGTTACAGCACCCCTTGGGTATAAGGGGTCATTTCCGGGGTTCCAGGCATTTTCATCCCTACTGAGGGACAACCTTTCAGCGGACTCAGCCTTTTGGTAGGTCTCAGTCCATTCGTCCCCTGCAACCCAAGAGAGGAGTGGGCTCAGGCTGTGGACCTTCCCAATGAAGGTTTTCCGACCCAGCTTCCTGAACAGTGAATCGGGGGATGTCTATCTCTCTCTCTTTTATCGGTGGTGGGTCAAGATTACGTTGGATCAGTGGGTCCTGGAGGTGATTATGTGAAGGGTATGCACTGGAATTTCACAGTATTCCTCTGGATGTGTTCATGGTGTCCTCTTGCCACTCCCCGCAGAAGAAGCAGGCAGTGGAGTTCACGCTTCAAAGGCTCCTCAAACCTAAGGGCTGTTGTTTTGGTGCCCACATCTCAAGAAAGTATTGGGTGATATTCCATTTATTTTCTGTTCAAAAAGGAGGGCTCCTTTCATCCCATCTTGGATCTCAAGAGGGTCAACCTTTCTCAGCAGGGGGAGAGTCTGGACCCAGGAGAAAGGGTGTTGTCAGCTAGGGCGTTTCAGCTGATTGTGTATCGCTGGGTCCTTCCATTCCTAGACCTGCTGGTGACTTCTCGAAATGCGAAGGTTCCTCGCTTCTACAGTCGCAGGAGAGGTCTGTGGTCCCTGGAAATAGATGCTCTCGTACAGGTCTGGCCAGAAGACAGATTGCTTTATGCCTTTCCTCTGGCGCCCTTGCTGGGTAGGATAATTCACAAGATCGAAGGCCACAGGGGGTAGTACTCCTGGTGGCGCTGGACTGGCCCAGGCATCCGTGGTATGTGGATATGTGACAACTCCTGGTGGAAGCCCCCCTTCATCTTCTGCCACACATGGATCTGCTTCAGCAGAGACAGGTTCTTAAGAAGGATCTGATTAGATTCTGACTCAATTCTGTCTTACAGTTTGGCCCTTGAGAGGGCTTGCCTGTTAAAGCATGGTTATTCCTCTGCAGTGATTGCCACTTTACTCCATGCTTGCAAGTTCTCCACTTTCTTGGCTTTTGTGCGGGTTTGGACAGTTTTTGAGGCCTGGTATGAGGAGTGGAGTGTTCTTCCTTGTTCAGTTAAGATCCCTCTTGTTCTGGATTTTTTGCAAGATGGATTGAATTGGCTCTTAATTCCTTGAAGGTGCAGGTTGCGGCTCTTGCCTGTTTCAGAGGCCTGGTGAATGGTGTTTCCTTTGTCATCTCATCCTGATGTGGCCCCTTTTTTGAAGGGAGTGAAGCACCTTAGGCCTCCCTTGGTTCCATTGTGCAGTTTTAATTTGGTGCTGGACTTCTTGGTGGGGTGCAGGGGAGATATGATACAGACCTTCAGATAACTGAAAGGTTTTAATGATGCACAAACTTCAAAGCTTTTTCGTTGGAAAGGAAACAGTAGACTAAGGGTCACAAAATGAAACTTCAGGGAGGACGACTCTGAACCAACGTCAGGAAATATTTCTTTACGAAGAGGATGCTGGATGCTTGGAATGCCCTTCCAGAGAAGATGGTGAAGAAGAAAGTCAACAAATTCAAAGGGGCATGGGATAAACACTATGGATACCTAAAGGCTAGGGGATGGAAATGAAGAAGAGGTGCATTGGGGTAACCTTCATGGAGTGGCAGTTCCTAACCTTAACAAATAGCATGGGGATTACTACCCTTAACCTTGATGCTTTTGGTGCAGCTGCAACATTGTTCTCACTTTTGATGGCAATGGGGGGGACGACGACTTGTTACAGGCAATAACCAATATGGGCTCTGAATTTTACAGTCTGGGGTACTGTCACGCAGACATAAGGGAAAAAGCACAGGACGGCTTCTATGGCCAAGTCCAAAAGCAAAGAACATCAAACAGCATTGTCTGAATTATCAAAAAGGCAGCTCACCCAATAAAAATGTTGCTAGCAATAATTTTTGGGTTTGACAGTTGCTTGACTTTGATTGTAAATATTACTACCCTTATAAGGCTTGGGGGTAAATGCACAAAGTGGCAGTTCTTACCCTTGAGAGAAACATGGGGGTTTCCTACACGGAGCAGCAGATGCCGCCATAAGAAGCTTGCTGGTCAGACTGGATGGGCCATATGGTCTTTGTCTGTTATTATATAATGCCTTTGTTTTTTCATAAATGTCAAGCTATTTGTCTGAGACAAAAAATTTGGATTTTCCCAGATTTACGCAAAGCTATGCAAGAGTGGAGGAAAAGTTTGTTGTAATGCATGAGAAAGCCCAGTCTATTGGAGCCTCAATTCTAATTGTTTCCATATAAATGTTTAATGGCTGAGGATAAATCTTTTATTATTATTATTTTTTTTAATTAAACCTTCCAGTTGCAATGTTTTTTAGTTCTTAAGAAAGCTGAGATTTTGGACATGGCCAAGGATATTAAGTTTTCAAAAATGGGATGTTGAAGTATAGAAAGATGTAGCTTTTTTTTTGTATATATTTTGCATGGTTACCATCCTCTTGGTTTTCTTGTTGGGCCATTATCTTGAGGACTTTGGATTTAAACATGTTTCTTCTTTTTATTTATTTTTTGGTTTATTTTATAAAACGCTTCCTCCTTAAAATTTCTGAATTGTCTATTCATGTTTATTTAAGAACATAAGAACATGCCATACTGGGTCAGACCAAGGGTCCATCAAGCCCAGCATCCTGTTTCCAACAGTGGCCAATCCAGGCCATAAGAACCTGGCAAGTACCAAAAAACTAAGTCTATTCCATGTTACCATTGCTAATGGCAGTGGCTATTCTCTAAGTGAACTTAATAGCAGGTAATGGACTTTTCCTCCAAGAACTTATCCAATCCTTTCTTAAACACAGCTATACTAACTGCA
This sequence comes from Rhinatrema bivittatum, assembly GCF_901001135.1. Taxonomy (NCBI): domain Eukaryota; kingdom Metazoa; phylum Chordata; class Amphibia; order Gymnophiona; family Rhinatrematidae; genus Rhinatrema; species Rhinatrema bivittatum. The sequence goes on from NC_042618.1 coordinate 379,780,330, forward strand.
CTAACCACATCCTCTGGCAACAAATTCCAGAGTTTAATTGTGCGTTGAGTAAAAAAGAACTTTCTCCGATTAGTTTTAAATGTGCCACGTGCTAACTTCATGGAGTGCCCCCTAGTCTTTCTATTATCCGAAAGAGTAAATAACTGATTCACATCTACCCGTTCTAGACCTCTCAGTCTCACAAGGTCTTCCTGCAATTTATCTGCAAATTTGATTATCTCACTCGTCGTATTTCTTTCCAGATCATTTATAAATATATTGAAAAGTAAGGGTCCCAATACAGATCCCTGAGGCACTCCACTGGCCACTCCCTTCCACTGAGAAAATTGTCCATTTAATCCTACTCTCTGTTTCCTGTCTTTTAGCCAGTTTGCAATCCACGAAAGGACATCGCCACCTATTCCATGACTTTTTACTTTTCCTAGAAGCCTCTCATGAGGAACTTTGTCAAATGCCTTCTGAAAACCCAAGTATACTACATCTACCGGTTCACCTTTATCCACATGTTTATTAACTCCTTCAAAAAAGTGAAGCAGATTTGTGATGCAAGACTTGCCTTGGGTAAAGCCATGCTGACTTTGTTCCATTAAACCATGTTTTTCTATATGTTCTGTGATTTTGATGTTTAGAACACTTTCCACTATTTTTCCTGGCACTGAAGTCAGGCTAACTGGTCTGTAGTTTCCCGGATCGCCCCTGGAGCCCTTTTTAAATATTGGGGTTACATTTGCTATCCTCCAGTCTTCAGGTACAATGGATGATTTTAATGATAGGTTACAAATTTTTACTAATAGGTCTGAAATTTTATTGTTTAGTTCCTTCAGAACTCTGGAGTGTATACCATCCGGTCCAGGTGATTTACTATTCAGTTTGTCAATCAGGTCTACCATGGGTAATGATTTTCATGTGTAATGATTCAGATGGACTCAGTCCATCTGAATCATTACCCATGAAAACCTTCTCCATTATGGGTACCTCCCCAACATCCTCTTCAGTAAACACCAAAGCAAAGAAATCATTTAATCTTTCCGCGATGGCCTTATCTTCTCTAAGTGCCCCTTTAACCCCTCGATCATCTAACGGTCCAACTGACTCCCTCACAGATGTAAGAATATTAAAATATAATTATAAAAAAAACAAACAAACAAACTGCTAAGTAGCTAAATTACTCTGGTAACTTTTATCTAGATATTCAGCAGGACTTATCCATCTAAAATTGCCGCTGAATATGACCAGATAAAATTATCCAGGTAACCTTAGGCTTGCTATTTATTCAGCCAGACCTACCTGGGTAATGTTGTCTGGGCAACACTGTGCGAACAAAGTGTAACCATCTCCTCCCTCCCCCACAGTGCTGCCTTTTTTTTTTTGTTTGTTTAATTGTGTGTGGTCAGTGAATTTCCCTGGACAAAATTTAATTGGAGAAAATTTCCACACATTGAGATTTATAACTCCAAAGGTTAGCTGGACAAACCTATTGAATATCGACTTCTAAACAGCTAAGAAGCTTTACAAGTTTTAATTAAAAATATTTTCTCCTTCAGTAGGAATAATGAAAGATGGCAACAAGGTGACATGTTCAGTACTCTAGGTGAAAGAGAAAGGGATAAAAACCTTTTGGAGGCAAAGAAATCCCAATGGAAGAAGGAACTAGGTAAGTGTTACAGTAAGTTGTGTATATTATATCACAAGTTGTGATATTTGTTATAACTATATATACTATCTTCCTCAAAAGATGTGACCCAAAGCGGGTTATATCAAACAGTTAATATATATAATGCATCAATTATAATTAAATATGTAATAGTACAACCCTAAAAATTTCCATTTGGACCACAGTTGATATTTGTAAAGAATTTAGTTGAGATGCTAGCTGCATACCCTATTTTACTTGTACCTGGTAAAAAAAAGAGAGAGAGGCTGATTTACTGAGGCTTTTTTCCACTCTGTGGCTATTGGGAATGGAGAGGAGAAAGATTGGTGAATTTTGCCCAAAGTAAAATGTGTAAATGAGCAGTTTCAGGAATTTGTTTTGAAAGCAGTTTAAAAACAATATTTTTCTATAAATACAGTGGAGCACTTCAACTGTGAGCTTTATTAGGGCAATATTGATCCCCCTATGGAGCTTGCAGTTCCCACCTGAGGGCAAGAGCAAGTTTGCTTACCATAAACGGTGTTTTCCATAGATAGCAGATGAATTAGCCATGCTGTCTGGGTACGTCTTCCGTACCACTAGGTGGCGGAGCTCTCTAAGTTTAGTAAAGTCTTTCAGCCGGGTACTCCCTCTTATATCCTCTCTGATGTACCTCAGGCTCCTCAGTCAGTATCAGAGCAAGGCAGGTATGCTAGAACTGTCTAGGGAGGTGGGCGGGTCAGCATGGCTAATTTATCTGCTGTCTACGGAAAACACAGTTTACATATAGAAACATAGAAATGACGGCAGAAGAAGACCAAACGGTCCATCCAGTCTGCCCAGCAAGCTTTCACACTTATTTTTTCATACTTTTCTGTTACTCTCGTCCCTTTTAAGTAACTTTTTGGTTCTATTTCCCTTCCAACCCCACCATAGATGTAGATAGCAGTGCTGGAGCTGCATCTAAGTGAAGTATCTAGCTAATTGGTTTGGGGTAGTAACCGCCGTAATAAGCAAGCTACTGCCACGCTTGTTTACCTAGCCTTTGCAGTTCAGTCCTTGTTGGTTGTTTGAATATAAATCCTCTTTTCTTCATTCTCCCTGCTGTTGAAGCAGTGAGCTGTGCTGGAAATGTATTCCAAGTGAAGTATCAGGCTTGATTCGGAGTAGTAACCACCGTAACAAGCAAGCTACACCCATGCTTATTTGTTTTACCCAGACTATGTAATTCAGTCCTTGTTGGTAGTTGTCTGAATATAAATTATCTTATCCCAGGACAAGCAGGATGCTAGTCCTCACATATGGGTGACGTCACAGGAGCCCTAGCGCGGGAAATCTTTCTGTCAAAGTTTCTAGAAACTTTTGACTGGCCCTGTGAGGCCACTGAGCATGCCCAGCATGCCATGATATTCTCTGCCACAGGTGTCTCTCTTCAGTCTTCGCTTTTCCGCGCTGCTTCAGGCATTGTGGGACAGGAGCCGTTGCGTTTCTTCACAACTTTTTTCTGACTGAAAAGTCATACTTTTTCCGATTATTCTCTCTCATAGAAGTCTATCGGGGTTCCCTTTCACCGGCTGGTGAGTACCTCGGTCTTGATTTCTCAATTTTGGAAAAAATTTCTCTCACGAATTCACATTCTTTTCGACGGCCGTTGATAACAAAATGGCTACAGGCTTCAAAAAATGCCCTATATGCAACAGAACCATGTCGATCACCGACCCACATCTAGAATATGTCCTCTGTCTCGGTGAAAAACACGATGTGAATACATGTCCCAAATGCGCAGAGATGACGGCAAAGGGGCGAAAGGCTAGGCAGGAAAAAATGGAACATTTGTTCCAGCTGCAACTGATCCCTTCCCCTTCCAAATCATCGAAGTAGTCTCCGGTTGGAGCGACTAAACGAGCCTTACTTAAAAAACCGCGCCCGGACGGATTGGGTGATCGTCCGTCTTCACCATCGTCCATAGTATCGACGAAGTCGGCTGACCAACTAAAACTGAAACATCGTCATCGACATCGTCGACCGTCATCGTCCGCATCGACGTCCCAGGAGGAATCGATGGCAAAGCGGCCATGGAACCAGGAAATACCGGTTCCCTCGACGCCTGGGCCTTTACCTCCATCGATGCCGCATCCTCCACAGACTTCCGCACAGGATCCATCGTCGCAGCCTCCGCCACCACTTACAACTGCTCTGATTCCACCAGTTGTACAGCCGGAATTGTCTGATCTCATCAGACAAGCGGTCATCCAGGCTCTAAAAGATCAAGCACTTTCGGCGATCCCGCCGATGCCGGTAGTAGTACCGATGCCGGTGGGCCCACCAATGCCGGTGCCCTTGTTGGCGCCGAGGACACCGATGGACTCGATCACTACGACACCGAGACTCGTTACGTCATCGACGTCCATCTTCGCCCAGATTCCATCGGGCTTTTCGATGCCGCTCTCGATTCCGACGACGTCGAAGTCTTCCACAGCACTTCCCACCGATGACTACAGCGATGACATCCACTGTATCATCGAGGCAAACCATCATCTGAGCCTCCTGAAGTACAAGATCTCGCATTTTATCGACGTCTTTTACAAAGATATCAGAATGTCATCGATAACCTGCCATCAACAAAGCCTCAAGGCACCTCACCCTTGTTTTCCTTCGATGATCCACAACCAGGCCCTTCAGGTCTTCACTTCCCTCCCAGATCACCGCCAAAGTCTCCCTATAGAGACGACCCGGACGACTCTTGGGATGACCAGCAGTCTGTAATATCTTCTGAGGGATTCATGTCTGAACCTTCTCCTCCAGACCAGAGAAAAAAATCACCTCCAGAAGATTTATCATTCACAACATTCATTCAGGACATGGCTGACTCCATTCCCTTCAAACTAACAGCAGAAGAAGATACCAGACAAACTCTTGAAGTTCTACAGTTTGTAGACCCACCTAAATATGTGCTGGCTGTCCCAATCCATGAGGTTCTCTTGGATCTTCAACGCCGCATCTGGGAGCATCCATCTTCTGTCCCCGCAGTGAACAAGCGTGTGGACACCACCTATATAGTGCAGACAGCTCCAGGATATAAAAAACAACAGTTACCACACCAGTCTGTTGTAGTAGAGTCTGCACAGAAAAAGTCGAGACGTGTGCGCCCACACTCATCAACTCCACCTGGTAAAGACCATAGGTTTCTCGATTCATTAGGCAGAAAAGTGTATCAGAGTGCCAACTTGAACACAAAAATCTCTGCTTACCAATATCACACAATATCAGAGGAACCTATGGAAGCAAATGGAGGAATTTATTACTACTTTGCCTACGCAATTCCAGGAACCAGCACAGGCCATAGTTAACAAAGGCCTAGAAGCCGGAAAACATGAGGTGAGGGCAGTATTTGACAACTTTGAGATGACTTCCAGAGCAGCAGCAGCTGGAATCACCACCCGTAGATGGGCATGGCTCAAGGCCTCAGACCTCAGGCCTGAGGTTCAAGAAAAACTTATGGACCTACCATGTGTCGGTGACAATTTATTTGGAGAAAAGGTCCAAGAAGCAGTACAACAGCTTAAAAACCATACAGAGACTTAACGTCAACTATCTCAAATACCACAAGATCCCTCTACACAATCTTCTCATTGCCTTCCTCGAAGAGAAACCAGACGCTCTTATTATAGACCAAGGAGATACTACCCCCAAACTTCTAGGGGTAGATCAACCAGGCCACAACAGTGTTCCCAAGTTAGACAACCTAGGCCTACCTGCCCGCAACCCACTCCACAGTCAGGCCCTGCGGCGGGTTTTTGAAATACAGGCCAGAGAACAAATCCATCCCCTAAATCCTCAACCAGATCTGCCAGTGGGAAGAAGAGTATCCTATTTTCACGCACTTTGGCTAAACATAACATCAGACCAATGGGTGCTCTCCATAGTGTCTCGAGGTTACAAACTAAATTTCCTCTCAATTCCTCCAGAATCTCCACCACATTTCTTCCCACAACAAAATTCTCAACTACTTCAATAACAAGTAGAATTATCCATCCTTCTGAGAGTCAGGGCTGTACAGCCAGTACCCCGCACTCAACAGGGCAGAGGATTCTACTCCCGGTATTTCCTCATTCCAAAGAAAACCGGAGGCCTACGTCCCATCCTAGACCTCAGAAACCTCAACAAATTTCTGAAGAAAGAAAAATTCAGGATGGTTTCTCTAGGCATCATGCTTCCACTTCCTCAAACAGGAGATTGGCTTTGTTCTCTGGATCTTCAAGACGCTTACGCTCACATACCAATATTCCCTACTCGTCGCAAGTACCTGCGCTTCATGGTGGGCGATCAACATTTCCAGTACAGAGTTCTACCATTCGGCCTAGCCTCTGCCCCCAGAGTATTTACAAAATGTCTGGCAGTAATAGCAGGACACTTGCACAAGGAAAGTGTCGATGTTTTCCCATATCTGGACGACAGGCTCATCAGGTGTCAATCTCATCAAGGAGCTCTCACTTCTCTGACTCGAACAATAAACCTACTTCACTCCATGGGTTTTCTCATCAATTATCAAAAATCCCATCTCACTCCTACTCACCTGCTTCAATTCATAGGAGCAGAATTGAACACCAATCTAGCAAAGGCCATTCTACCCGCAGATCGGGCAAGGACACTTACTCTACTAGCAAGAGCCATTTACTTACAGAAACAAATGACAGCTCATCAGTTTCTCACTTTAATAGGCCATGTGGCCTCCACAGTTCATGTCACTCCTATGGCGCGGCTCGCCATGAGAGTTACTCAATGGACTTTAAGATCACAATGGATCCAAGCCATTCAACCACTACATTATCCAATTCAAGTGAATCACCCACTAAGATCATCTCTACTTTGGTGGACAAACATGGACAACTTGCGCAAGGGCCTACCCTTTCAGCAACCACTCCCACAGATAACGTTAACTACGGATGCATCCACCTTGGGTTGGGGAGCCCACATAGACAATCTCCAAACACAGGGCACTTGGACAACACTCGAAGCAACATTTCAAATCAATTTCCTAGAGCTTCGAGCTATACGTTATGCTCTGCATGCGTTCAAGGACTGCCTTTCACACAAGATGGTTCTGATCCAAACGGACAACACAGCAGCTATGTGGTACATCAACAAACAAGGAGGTACGGGCTCGTATCTCCTTTGTCAAGAGGCTGCGCAGATTTGGGCCTGGGCCCTAGATCACTCAATGTTCCTCCGGCCACTTATCTAGCAGGCATTCACAATGTAGTGGCGGATCGCCTCAGTCGTCAGTTCCAACCACACAAGTGGTCTCTGGATCCATCAGTAGCGACCAGGATCTTTCAGCGTTGGGGCCAACCGACAATAGACCTCTTTGCATCACATCTGAATCACAAAGTAGATAAATTCTGTTCTCTACACAAGCAGGAGAATCAGCCAGCCAAGGATGCCATTGCTCGCCCTTGGAACTCAGGCCTACTATACGCGTATCCTCCAATACCGCTCATAACCAAAACTCTAGTGAAGCTACAACAGGACAAGGGGACCATGATTCTCATAGCCCCGTATTGGCCTCGACAAGTCTGGTTTCCCACACTTCTAGACCTCTCGATCAGGGATCCCATTCGTCTGGGAGTAGCTCCCACTCTCATAACTCAGGATCAGGGTCGGTTGCGCCATCCCAACCTTCAATCCCTATCCCTGACAGCATGGATGTTGAAAGCCTGATCTTACAACCCCTCAATATTTCAAGTGCTTATAGCTTCACGAAAACCTTCAACACGCAAAAACTGTTCTTTGAAATGGAAACTGTTTACTTTATGGTACAGGCAAAAGGATATCGATCCTTTCACTTGCCCCACTACTTCTCTACTAGACTACTTATGCCATCTTTCACAATCTGGTCTCCAGACTTCTTCTGTAAGAGTACATTTAAGTGCAATCTCAGCTTACCATAATAAACTGGGAGATGCACCAATATTAACACAACCTCTCGTAAGTAGATTTATGAGAGGTTTAACTCACCACCAATTCGGCCCCCAGCCGTACAATGGGACCTGAATCTGGTTTTAACAAGACTAATGCGTTCTCCTTTTGAACCCATAGATTCATGTGACCTTAAATATCTCACTTGGAAGACTATCTTCCTCATAGCCATTACATCGGCTAGAAGGGTTAGTGAGTTACAAGCACTTGTCACGTACGCACCCTATACAAAGTTCCTACATGACAGAGTGGTTCTCCGTACACATCCAAAATTCCTTCCCAAGGTAGTTACGGAATTCCACTTGAACCAATCCATAGTTTTACCCACATTCTTTCCAAGGCCTCATTCCCATCCAGGAGAAACAGCCTTACATTCCTTGGACTGTAAGCGTGCACTAGCATTCTATATAAACCGCACTGCAGTCCACAGAAAATCCACACAACTGTTTGTATCTTATGATCCAAACAAACCAGGAAAAACGGTGGGTAAACATACTCGATCCAATTGGCTAGCAGATTGCATGCAGTTTTGCTATGAAAAAGCAGGCCTTCCTCTCCAAGGGTGAGTAAAGGCCCATTCAGTATGAGCAATGTCAACCTCAGTAGCACACTATCATTCAGTACCAATCCTTGACATATGTAAAGCAGCAACATGGAGTTCTCTTCATACCTTTGCAGCTCATTACTGTGTTTGGACAAAGAAGGACAACAAGATTCAGCCTATGGACAATCTGTCTTAAAGAACTTGTTTCCAGTTTAATCCCAACTCCTTCTACATCCAACCTGCTGTGATCCACGGCTGCCTCATTTTCACCAACAATACTTCACTGTTGCTTCACTACAAAATGACTCAGCCTCTAGCTTGCTAATCACCCATATGTGAGGACTAGCATCCTGCTTGTCCCTGGGATAAAGCAAAATTGCTTACCCTGTAATAGGTGTTATCCCAGGACAGCAGGATATAGTCCTCACAGAACCCACCCGTCACCCCGCGGAGTTGGGTCTCATTCCTTTTATTATTTTATTTTTGCTAAAGCTTATTGCTACATACGAGACTGAAGAGAGACACCTGTGGCAGAGAATATCATGGCATGCTGGGCATGCTCAGTGGCCTCACAGGGCCAGTCAAAAGTTTCTAGAAACTTTGACAGAAAGATTTCCTGCACTAGGGCTCCGGTGATGTCACCCATATGTGAGGACTACATCCTGCTGTCCTGGGATAACACCTATTACAAGGTAAGCAATTTTGCTTTTTCTTCATTCCCCCCTGCCTCTGAAGCAGAGAGCTATGCTGGATATGCATTGAAAGTGAAGAATCAGGCTTATTTGGTTTGGGGTAGTAACCGCCGTAACAAGCAAGCTACTCCCCTGCTTTTTTGTGGATGCAAATCCTTTTTTCCACATTTCCTCTTGCCATTGAAACATAGAGCAATGTTGGAGTTGCATAACTGTGTGTGTGTTTATTGAATAAGGATATTAATCTCCAGGTAGTAGCCGTCATTCCTGCAAGCCACCCCCATGCCTCTTCTCTTCATTCATATCCTCTAGACTTTATGGATCCACAGTATTTATCTCACGCCCCATTGAAATCCTTCACAGTTTTGGTCATCACCACTTCCTCCAGAAGGGCGTTCCAGGCATCCACCACCCTCTCCTTGAAGAAATTTATTTATTTATTTAGAAACTTTTATATACCGGTATTAGTGGGGACATCATACCGGTTCACATACTAACAAAAGGTATGGAAATACATATCAACAGGGAAGGAGAACTGGGCGGGGGGTTAACCAAAGGCAGTATGGAAGAATAGTTTAACAATGAAACAAGAACCATAACAAGAGAATGAACAATTTACAACATAGTTATCTCCTTAATATAAGGAAAAGGGAGGTCACCTGGGGGAAGGGTGTGGGAGATGGTGTGAATGGGAGAACTATTCTGAGTAAACTTGGTTGAACAGAAATGTTTTTAGTTTCTTTTTGAATTTGATCGCACATGGTTCAAGGCGCATGTGGACGGGCAGGGAGTTCCAGAGAGCTGGACCAGCAATGGAGAGGGCGCGGTCGCGGATGGAGGAGAGATGAGCTGTTTTCAAGGAAGGTACATGTAGGGTACCTTTGTTGGCAGATCTGGTAGCTCGAGTGTACAGGGGGGCATTGAAGGGAAGGTCAAGCCAGTTGGAGTTGTGGGTGTGGATAGACTTGTGTACTATGGTCAGGGTTTTGTAGTGTATACGGGAGAGGATGGGGAGCCAATGTAGATCCTTGAGGATAGGGGTAATGTGTTCGCATTTCCGTGTGTTAGTGATGAGTCTTGCAGTGGCATTTTGCAACAATTGGAGAGGTTTTAACGTAGACATGGGGAGCCCTAGGAGGAGTGCATTGCAGTAGTCTAGTCTGGAGGTGAGGGTGGCTTGGATCACTGTGCGGAGATCTTGGGTGTAAAGTAGGGGTCTGAGTTTTTTAAGAACGTTGAGTTTGAAGAAATCTGCTTTGAGATTGAGGTTGATGTGCGGTTTCATGCTTAGTTCGTGATCAAGAAGAACTCCGAGGTCCCTAACGGATGGTTGTGCTGAGAGAAGGTTAAGTTTAGGGTCATTAGACAGGGGTGGGGAGGAGGGGGGTTGCGAGGAGATGTGTAGGAGTTCAGTTTTATTAGCGTTGAGGGCAAGGTGAAGGTTGGTGAGGAGGGAGTTGATGGCTGCAAGGCAGTTTTCCCAGTGCTCTAGGGCGTCAGAGATAGATTTGTGAATGGGAATAATGAGATACTTCCTTACATTGGTTCTGAGTCTTCCTTCCTGGAGTTTTAAATCGTGACCCCTGGTTCTGCTGATTTTTTTGCAACGGAAAAGGTTTGTCGTTGTCTTTGGATCATTAAAACCTTTCAAGTATCTGAAAGTCTGTACCATATCACCCCTGCTCCTCCTTTCCTCAAGGGTGTACATATTTAGATTCTTCAATCTCTCCTCATAAGACATTCGATGAAGACCATCCTTTTTGGTCGCCCTTCTCTGGTCCGCCTCCATCCTGTCTCTGTCCCTTCAGAGATACGGTCTCCAGAACTGAACACAGTACTCCAGTTGAGGCCTCACCAAGGACCTGTACAAGGGGATAATCACTTCCCTTTTCTTGCTCGATATTCCTCTCTCTATGCAGCCCAGCATTCTTCTGGCTTTAGCTATCGCCTTGTCACATTATTTTGCCGGCTTCACATCATTAGACACTGTCACCCCAAGCTCTCTCTCTTGCTCCGTGCACATCAGCCCTTCTCCCCCTATCGAATACAGTTCTTTTGGATTTCCACACCCCCATATGCATGACTCTACACTTCTTGGCATTGAATCTCAGCTGCTATATCTTCGACCACTCTTCCAGTTTCCTTAAATCTTTCCACTCCTTCTGGCGTGTCCACTCTGTTGCAGATCTTAGTGTCATCCGCAAAAAGACAAACCTTACCTTCTATCCCGTCCACAATGTCGCTCACAAAGATATTGAACAGGACGGTCCCAACACTGATCCTTGCGGCACTCCACTCAACATTGCTCTCTCTTCAGAGTAAGTTCCATTTACCATCACACATTGTCTTCTGTCCGTCAACCAGTTTGCAATCCAGGCCACCACCTCAGCACCCACTCCTAAGCTTCTCATTTTATTCACCAATCTCCTGTGCGGAACCGTATCAAAAGCTTTGCTGAAGTCCAAGTAGATGACATCGAGCGCTCTTCCTCGATCCAATTCCTTGGTTACCCAGTCAAAAAGTCAATCAGATTTGTCTGACAGGATCTTCCCCTGGTGAATCCATGCTGCTTCTGGTCCAGCAGTTCTTCCGACTGTAGATAGTTCACTATTCTTTCTTTCAACAGTGACTCCATTACTTTTCCCACCACCGAGGTGAGGCTAACCAGTCTGTAGTTACCAGCCTCTTCTCTGTTTCCACTCTTGTGAAGTGGGACCACCACCGCTCTTCTCCAATCACGCGGCACCACTCCTGTTTCTAGGGATTTATGGTAAGCAAACTTGCTCTTTTCACGAAGATAAGCAGCTGAATTAGCCATGCTGTCTGGGAGTCCCCAGCTGAGGTATTGAGCTGTCGTTTAGTGTAATTAGCTCAATACAGAGTTTGAGGCGGACAGTTCCTATGAAGGTTGTACATGCGAGGAACTTGTGCTCTTTTGTAGTATAGTCCTACCCATTACTGCATCATTTACAGTCTGTTTGTCCAAACAGTAATGGGATGTGAAAGTGTGCAGTGATGTCCATGTTGCAGCTTTGCAAATATCTATGATGGGAACTTCATGGAGATGGGCCATCAAGGCTGCCAGTGCATGAACTTGGTGCACTTTTGGAGTGGAAGAAAGAGTTTGTGACCATTGCTGGTAGCAAAATTGAAAACAGTTCGAAATCCATGTGGAAAGCGTTTGTTTAGTCACTGGACGCCCTTGCGCCTTCGGGTTGAAAGATAGAGAGAGTTACGAAGGTCTGTTAGATGAAGTAGTGCGCTGCTTGTAGTAGGCTAGTGCACGTTTGCAGTCCAAAGTGTGAAGTTTTGTATCATTGTCCTTTGCATGAGGTTTCGGGTGAAAAGTGGGTAACGTTATGGTCTGGTTAATGTGGAAACTGGAAATAACCTTTGGTAGGAATTTAGGGTGAGTGTGAAGAGTCACCTTGTCATGGTGAAATTGAAGATAAGGCGAATAGTGGACTAGCACCTGCAGTTCACTTACTCTTCTTGCTGAAGTTAACGCAACTAGGAAGAGTGCTTTCCATGAGAGGTATCAAAGGTGACAAGTGTCTAATGGTTCAAAGGGGGGAAGCATTAGTTGTTCGATGACCACATTAATTTCCCATGGTACCGGTGGTTTCTGTAATGGCGGCATAGATGTAACACTCCTTTCATGAATCTGGATACTAAAGTATGACATGAAATGGGTTCTCCATTAAGATAAGTATGGCAAGCTGCAATAGCGCTTAGATGAACTCAGAGTGAGGAAGTCGCTTAGCCTTCATTATAGAGTAAATGAAGGTATGAGAGCAGCCGTTCAGGTGGGCAAGTGAACAGGTCTGTTTCCATTGCTGAACACCAAGAAGCACAGCGGGACCGTTTTATTTTGTAATTGATTCGAGTTGAAGGTTTTCTCGAGAATACTAATATATCTTGAAGAGCAGGAGAAATATCTAGGTGCTGGTATGCGACCCATTCAACCTCCAGGCTGTGAGATGTAGGGAGGAATGAAGAGGATGTAGGAGAGATCCGTTGTCCTGGGTTAGAAGCTGAGGGCTGTTTCCCAGGGGAATGGGGTTGCATATTGATAGACAAACTAGGTAGCTGTACCATGGTTGTCTGGGCCAAGCTGGCGCTATTAAGATTAGATTGGCTTCGTCCTCGATGCATCTCTGTATGCTGTGGGAGATGAGAGGTATCGGGGGGATCGCATACAGTAGGTTGTGAGACCAACTTATGAGAAAAGCATCTGATGCGATTCTTTGTGAGCTTGGGTAAATTGAACAGAAGTTTTCCAGCTGTTTGTTGTTTTCTGTTGCAAAAAGGTCCATTGAGGGTTGACCCCAAATCGTGAATAGGTGTTGAGCTACTTTCCTGTCCAACTGCCATTCGTGAGGATGAAAAATCCTGCTGAGTTTGTCTGCTCTGGAGTTCTGAATTCCGGGCAGATAAGTTGCTTGAAGAGATATTGTTCGTTGATGAGCCCACTCCAGTAATTGAACTGTTTCCCTGCAGAGGTTCCAAGAACCGGACCCTCCTTCCTTGTTTATGTAAAACATTGTGACTTGGTTGTCCGTGTGAATCATTACTATCTTCCCTCAAAGGGATTCTTCGAAAGCTTGAAGAGCGTTTCTGATCGCTTTATCTCTAGTAGGTTTATGTGCTGAGTCCTTTCGTATGTCGACCATAAACCTTGAGTTGTCAATTGGTCGAGATGAGTTCCCCAACCCTTGGGGGAGGCATCTGTGGTTAGTATTAGATGATGTCGCAATGGTCTCAGTAGCGCCCCTGTCTGCAGTGTTGACTGAGAAATCCACCACTGAAGGTCTGTTTTCATACTGTTTGTCATGATAATGAGTGCAGACAGTGGGTGGAGGAATTGACTCAATTGGTTTTTCAGGCCCCATTGCAGGCGACGCATGTGGAGTCGTGTATGAGGGACTACATATATGGAAGCTGCCATGTGGCCGAGAAGGGTTAGAATTTTGCAAACTAATGTTATTGAAGTTTGAAGGAGATCCGTAGCAAGAGTAGAGAGAGCCAGTGCTCTCTGATGGAGAAGGAAAGCCTTGTCCTGTATCGTATCGATGACGGCTCCTATGAATAGTAAAGTTTGAGTGGGCTGCATATTTGACTTTTTGTAGTTTATGAGAAGGCCTAGATTGTCTAGGGAAGAGATAGTTCGTAGGAGATTGGACCGCAGCAGAGTCTGATTGGAGGCTACCAGGAGCCAATCGTCCAGATACAGAAATATTTGCACCCCCTGACGACGAAGGTGCGCAACCCCCACTGCTAAACACTTGGTAAAGACTCTGGGGGCAGAGGAAAGGCCGAATGGAAGAACCTTGTATTGGTAATGTTGATTGTCCACCTGGAAACATAGTTAACACCAGGAACTGGGGTGCATTGAAATGTGCGCATACACATCCTTTAAGTCCAGGAAGCACATCCAATCCTCTGGTTGAAGAAAGGGAAGAATGGATTTGAGAGAAGTCATTTTGAACTTCTCCTTGTAGAGATGTTTGTTCAGGGAACGCAGATCCAATATCGGACGCAGCCCTCCTGATTTCTTGGGAATTAGGAAGTATTGGGAGTAGAATCCCTGACGGGATTGCTGGGAAGATAACCTCTGAATGCAGTTGTTCTGTAGAACAATCTGAATTTCTTTCAGTAGAGGTTCTTTGTGAGATATTAATTGTTTTTGCGAAACCCAATGTGGAAGGGTTGGGAGCGATGAGAAATGAAGATTGTAACCATGGGCTATGATTGATAACACCCATTGATCTGATGTGATATGATTCCAGGCGGGAAGAAAGCTTGACAATCTGCCTCCCACCAGGGGGTGATGGGACGGTGGCGGCATCATCCTTAAAAACTGGTTTAAGTTTTGGCGGGTCCGCCTGTTGTCGAGGCGGGCGAGGGGCCCTTATCCTTTGGCAAGGCGCTGGAGGTTGGTATGGTTGTTGCCTCGAAGGTTTGTAATATGAAAATGGTTTTTCTCTCAGGACAAGCAGGATGGTAGTCCTCACATATGGGTGACATCACAGGATGGAGCCCTGTACGGGAAACTTTTCTGTCAGTTTCTACAAAGCTTTGACTGACACTGGCACACTGAGTGCACTGAGCATGCTCAGCCTGCAATTATCCCTGTGAGCCACAGGTGTCTCCCTCAGTCTTCTTTTTTCCGCTCTGCAGAAAGCAAGCATAGCGGTTAGGAGCTCTGTGAGAAATACTAACACTTTTTCTGCAAGGAAAGACTTAAACTTTTACTTCACAAACACTTTTCCCTGCATGGGCCTCCCTCAGCGGTCGTTTATTAGACGGTCGGTGAGTACTATGCCCTGTTTTTTCGGTCGGTTCCTGTCACCTTTTTGGCCTGCCAACCGACTGCGGTCTTCCCTCTCCCAATTTTTCCAGTTAGCTACACATAGCCTGTGAGTGTCCCTCTGTGACACACTGCTTGGTTATTAGCGCTAGTGGGACAGGGACTTCCACGGTTTCCGTTGCCGCCAGGGCCCCTGTAGATTCAGGTCCTTCGATTTCCTCTGTACACTCGCGCAGTCGATGCCCCATCGCTACCGTCGGTACCCCCTTCAGACCATCCTGGATTCTTAGATGCTATCGGTACCCCTCCCCCCGCGGTACTCTGATGCCATCATCCCTGCATCATTTCTATCAGTGCCATTCATGTTTTTTCATCCATGGCACTGATTTTTCCTTGGGTTCCATCGGTGCCATCATTGCCCGGATGGATGTCATCGGTGTACACCTTGTCTCGTCGGTGCCATCCATGCCCGGGGTCGATGCCATCGTCGCCCGGGGCACTTCCATCGATGCCGGGGTCATTCCATCGATGCCATCCTTTATTTTATGGATGCCATTGGTGCCCATGTCCGTGGCATCGATGCCCACGTTGAATCCATCGGTGCCCGTGTCCGTGGTATCAATGCCATGGACGCCATTTCTGCCCGAGTTGATCCAATCGATACCGTCGACGTCTGTGGCCATGCTGTCGACGCTCGTGGCCATGCTACCGATGCCCTCTGTGCCCGCCTCCATATATCGATGTCCATGTCGTTTCGACATTCCTAACGATGTGGTCATCAACTCCGTTTATGCCGGTATCTTTTTCCGATACCAACGATGTTTTTTCGACTATTCGATGCCACATCGTTCCCATAGATACCTACGCCGATGCCGTCAATGCTCCGTCACTGTCGTCATTGCTCTGGCTGAGTCATTGACGTTTTTTCATATACATTTTTGATGATACTCTCGAGGCCGCTTCGGCCGCCATCGACAGCATCAATACCGACATAGCACCGCCACGTAATGCCCTCGCTTGAACACAGTGCTCCATGCTTTGGGTTCTTATTAAAGCCCCGCATTAGCCTACGACACTACATAGTGCCAGGAGCAGAGCAGGCATGCTGACAGTCCGTCATCAATCGCCATCCAAGACAGCGAGGGCTTCCATCTCGGCACTGGGGAAAGCCCGGGCTGAGCACTGTGGCACGCATCGTCACCGACACGGTGACCGTCCACCACCGACGCCATCCAGCACATCGGTGCTATCCTTCTCGATGCTGGACAATGCTCGGGCCGAGCAACATCACCACTGCCATCGGCACTGTTCCGCACAGTTTTGGCAGTCCTTGGTACTCCAGAAACACCGGATCGAGGTCCGAAGAATTCTGCACTGGCGTCACAAGACATTGAGCCGCTGTGACGAGGGTCGGGTTCACGAGCTCGTTAATCGGCTCCCCTGTTCCCAGGTGTGCCCCACCGTCATTGGTGCGGGATTATGGCCCTCCACTAATTATGGTGTAAGTGCCAACCACGCCCAGCCTGTCTCCTCTATACCTGCGCCACCATACCAGGCATCAGAGTTGAGACGGACGTCTACGTCCACAGGCTACCCCTCAAGGACTCTGGAAATCCACGGAGCCAGCAATCTTCACCGGCTCGTCCTTCGCAATCCACGTCGGATGGTAAGTACCTGCTTCTGCAGCATTCCCATTGAGATGTGTTCTCTACTTCGGGCCACATGGTTCGAAAAGTTCTAGGTCATGTACCATCCAAGAACCGTATTAGTGTCACATATCGCTATGCTAGCTATGTCAGCCACAATACCAGGAGAACCTCTCTATCATTTCTTTGGGATTGCATCAGGTCTTCCTCCCTTTTTCAGCAGCGAGGCTCTGTACTGATTCATGCTCTGGCTTCTGGTTCCTGCTTCAGAATCAAAGTTCCAGGTGCATTTGCTGATCTGCTAAACACGAGATCCAGCAAATACTGCCTCAAGTGCAAGTCCACCTCGAAGCCTTACGACAGGTCTCGATGTCTCCTTGTACAGCACACAGAAATGTGGGTAAGACTTTACCGCTCACACTCCCGAAGGGAGGTTACATGATATCCAGATTGCATCAGCCCCTCCAGTTGGACCCCTCCTGGTCTCCCAACTGGCCGGATATCAGAGCGGCCACTCCACCTTGTACCAAAGCTCCCAGTACACTCCCCCAGACGCTACAAAGCGCAGAGGGGGAAAGGGGGGGGGGGGTTTGGGGAGTTTTAATTACACTATTCTTTCTTTCTACAGAAAGTAGTTACCCTCCACCCATCCTGGACCTCAGAAATACCAACTTTCTTCAGAAGTCACAGGTAAAATGGTATCTCTCGTTATCCCAGGACAAGCAGGATGCTAGTCCTCACATATGGGTGACATCGGTAATGGAGCCCTATGTACGGAAAACTTCTGTAAAAGTTTCTATGAAACTTTTGACTGGCACCAGAGTGCCTACTGAGCATGCCCAGCATGTCATGATATTCCCTGCCACAGGGGTCTCCCTTTAGTCTTCTTTTTTCCGCGAAGCAATTAGCCTCGCGGTTATCAGGAGTCCTGTGGGATTATCCACATATTTTCCTTACGGAAAGCTTTAAAAAACTTCAACCGCAGAGGGTCTCCCTTAGTTTGATCATCGCGGTGAGTTTTTCCCGTTCTCGCGGTTCCGTGCCGTTTTTTGATTAAAAACAAAATTTACCTGAGTCCTAGGCCGTCGACGGCTGTCCGGCCACAAAATGGCTACAGGTTTTAAAAAATGTCCGAAATGCGCGAGAAATATGTCTATTACAGACCCTCACCAAGACTGTGTACTTTGCCTTGGTGAAGGTCATGATGTAAAAAATTGTCCCTTATGCGCTACGATGACCTCGAAAGGTCGACGTCTACGGATGGACAAGATGGAGCAATTATTCAAAATTCAACTGATTACTGCTCCGTCTACTTCCACACAATCATCTCCGGCTGGGGCGATTAGGAAAGTGGTCTTGAAGAAACGTCACTCCGGTGACTCGGGAGACGCTCCTTTTTCCTCCCCCTCACCATCGTCCAGAGCGTCCACATCGAGTAGCGAAAAAGGGCGCGAAAAAGATAAACATCGCCATCGGCATCGCAGGCCGCAACCAGCAACCATCGCTCCGATACCCGGCGAGCCATCGGCGGAGGACGGGGCACCGAGTAAGAAAGCCCGGCTCCAAAGTAAGGCTTCCGAGCCACCGACAGGCCAACCCTCGCCGATTCCGGCGGAAGGAATCGTACCTCCTCAGGGCCCTGAGGTCGTACTACTGTCGCCGCCACCGCCTCCCCCCATGGGTGCTCTGTTCACATCATCCATGCGGGCGGAACTTGACAGTTACATACGTCAAGCGGTTAAGGATGCCTTTATCGAGGCGATGCCACGGCCTGCCACTCCGGTTCTGCCATCGACACCGGTCATAGGAGGATCTCCGGTTCCATCACCGATTCCTTCACTACCGATGCCAAGGAAATCACCGCTCTCCTCGATGGCGCCGATTCCATTACCGGTTCTACCTAGGCCGCAGCCACCGGATTCAGCATTGCCGATTCCCCGAGTACCATCGATTCCACCACGGCCATCGATCCCGATGGCACCCTCGATGCCTTCTCAAGAGTCCATTTTTCAACCATTGATGGACAAGCTGGACTCACTAATACATTGCTTCTCATCTCCACCACAACCTATAGATGTAGATGACAGTCAAGAGCCAATACCAGGTCCTTCGGGTGTCCCACCACCCCTCAGACCTCAGACTCCACTTTCTGAAATGCCAACTAAGCCTACTAGGCCGTTGGAGCTCCCTCTGGATGATAGTGACGAAGAATTCTCCTCGGATGAAGACCTCCTTTCTGAGCCTTCTCCCCCAGAAGATAGAAGAAAGTCACCACCGGAGGATCTCTCTTTCTCCAACTTTATTAAGGAGATGTCTCAAACAATTCCCTTTTCTCTCATCTCTGAAGTGGACAGCAGGCAAAAAACCTTGGAGGTGCTTCAATTCGTGGACCCTCCCAAGGAAATTCTTGCTATTCCTGTTCATGAAGTTTTACAAGAACTTATGTACAGGATATGGGAACACCCTGGGTCGGTGGCAGCTGTTAATAAGCGGGCGGATGCCACTTACCTAGTACAACCCATCCCGGGGTTCCAAAAAACTCAACTACCGCACCAGTCAGTGGTGGTCGAGTCGGCCCAAAAGAAGGCCAAAAGATTAAAGCAACACGCCTCCATACCTCCTGGAAAGGATAATAGGTTCTTGGACAATCTTGGTCGAAAAATCTTCCAAGCTGCGATGCTGGTAGCTAGAATAAATTCATACCAGCTTTTTATGAACCAGTACCAGCGTGACCTATGGAAGCAAGTGGAATCCCTGTCTCAGCAGTTACCTGACCATCTTCAGGAAGGTTTTCAAAACCTAGTACATAAGGGCCTAGAGGCAGGGAAACACGAGGTTCGGGCCACGTATGATTCATTCGAGACAACCTCCAGATTGTCTGCAGCTGGAATAACAGCGAGAAGATGGGCCTGGCTTAAATCTTCAGAGCTGAGACCAGAGGTACAGGAGCGCTTGGCGGACCTGCCCTGCTTAGGGGAGAACCTCTTTGGCGATAAGGTCAAGGAGGCAGTAGCCACCATCAAGGACCATACAGAAACCCTCAAACAGCTTTCTCAGCTGCCACAAGAGGTACATCAACCTTCAAGGAGGCCTCCAAGAAGGGAACAAAGAAAGCCATATTACCGCCCTAGGCGGTATTATCCACCAGTAGCCAGGCCCAGACAACAAAGACCTGCTCAACGGTCTCAGCCTCGCCAAAGACCTGCTAGGCCTCAACAACCTCCGCCTGCGGCGTCCACTTCCGGATTTTGAAGTTCAACCAGAGGGCATGAGTCATTATCAAAATCCCTATCCACAAGTACCGGTTGGAGGCCGAGTTGCTCACCATCTTCAAACTTGGACCTCCATCACTACAGACCAATGGGTACTCTCAATCATATCTCAGGGGTACCACTTGGACTTCCTCACTGTACCAAAAGACAATCCCCCTATTTCGTCTTGGACAGTGTCTCATCATTACACAATCCTGCAAGCAGAATTATCTACCCTCCTGACTGCCAGGGCCATCGAAAGAGTTCCCAGGCCTCAGTGGGGCACAGGATTCTACTCCCGATATTTCCTCATTCCAAAGAAAACCGGGGGTCTACGTCCTATCCTGGACCTAAGAAATCTCAACAAATTTTTAAAGAAGGAAAAATTCAGGATGGTGTCCTTAGGCACCATGCTACCTCTTCTTCAAAAAGGAGATTGGCTCTGCTCTCTGGATCTTCAAGACGCTTACGCTCACATTCCCATATTTCCACCTCATCGACAGTTCCTACGATTTCTGGTACAAGGTCAACACTTCCAATACAGGGTGCTACCTTTCGGCCTTGCCTCAGCACCTCGAGTGTTCACAAAGTGTCTAGCAGTAGCGGTGGCACATCTTCACAAGCAACAAGTACATGTGTTCCCCTACTTGGACGATTGGCTCATCAAGAGTCATACACAGAGCGGAGCTGTCACTTCTCTCCATCTCACAATAAGATTGCTTCACTCCTTGGGATTTCTCATCAATTACGACAAATCCCATCTCACACCATCTCACCAGTTGCAGTTCATAGGTGCAGATCTCAACACCATCACAGCAAAGGCTTTTCTTCCGAAAGACCGGGCTCAATCGCTCGTTCTCCTAGTACATTCTATTCGCAATCAATATACAGTCACAGCTCATCAGTGCCTCATCCTACTCGGACACATGGCCTCAACAGTTCACGTCACTCCCATGGCCAGACTGACCATGCGACTAATGCAATGGACACTCAAATCTCAATGGATTCAAGCCATTCAACCACTGTCCACTCACATCCAGATAACACCAGAGCTGAAGTATTCCCTTCTCTGGTGGACATCACCAATCAACTTGCTCAAAGGCCTACCTTTTCAACAACCAGTTTCACAAGTGACTTTAACTACAGATGCGTCCACCTTGGGATGGGGAGCGCACATTGCTCATCTGAAAACACAGGGCAAGTGGACAAAGCAAGAAGCTTCCTTTCAGATAAATTTCCTGGAGCTTCGAGCTATACGCTATGCTCTATATGCATTCAAGGACTGCCTTTCACACAAGACTGTTCTGATCCAAACGGACAATACAGTAGCCATGTGGTACATCAACAAACAGGGTGGTACGGGCTCGTACCTCCTTTGCCAGGAAGCGGCTCAAATATGGGACTGGGCCCTAGCACACTCAATTCTACTACGGGCCACCTACCTAGCAGGCATCCACAACACAGTAGCGGATCGCCTCAGCCGTCACTTTCAACCACACGAGTGGTCCCTCGACCCAGCGTTAGCAATCAAGATATTTCAACGCTGGGGTCAACCAACAATAGATCTCTTTGCGTCACATCTGAACTACAAGGTGAACAATTACTGCTCTCTCCTCTTCCGGCAGAACAGCTTACCAAAGGACGCGTTTGCCCGCCATTGGAACTCAGGCCTGTTATACGCGTATCCACCGATACCGCTCATAACCAAAACCTTAGTAAAGCTACAACAGGACAAGGGGACAATGATACTCATAGCCCCATATTGGCCTCGACAAGTATGGTTCCCCACACTGCTAGATCTCTCAGTCAGGGATCCAATTCGCCTGGGAGTAGCTCCCAATCTCATAACTCAGGAACAGGGTCAGTTGCGCCATCCCAACCTTCAATCCCTGTCCCTGACAGCATGGATGTTGAAAGCCTGATCTTACAACCATTCAACCTTTCAACTGATATATCTCAGGTACTAATAGCTGCACGTAAACCCTCCACTAGAAAGAATTATTCCTACAAATGGAAAAGGTTTACTTTATGGTGCACTCAGAAAGATTTAGATCCTTTCACTTGCCCCACTACCTCGCTATTAGATTACCTTTACCATCTCTCAGACTCTGGTCTTAAGACGTCATCTGTAAGGGTACACTTAAGTGCAATCTCAGCTTATCATAACAAGCTAGGAGATGCGCCTCTATCCACACAGCCTCTCGTCAGTAAATTCATGAGAGGCCTAACTCACATTAAACCTCCAATTCATTCCCCAAGCATTCAATGGGACCTGAACGTAGTTTTAACCAAGCTTATGCGTTCTCCATTTGAACCCATAAATACCTGTGACCTTAAATTCCTTACTTGGAAAACGGTATTTCTCATAGCCATTACATCAGCTAGAAGGGTCAGTGAACTGCAGGCCCTAGTAACTTACGAACCCTTCACGAAGTTCCTTCATGACAGAGTAGTCCTCCGTACACATCCAAAATTCCTTCCTAAGGTTGTCACGGAATTTCATTTAAACCAAACCATAGTTTTACCTACATTTTTTCCTAGGCCTCACTCTCACCAGGGAGAGAGAGCCTTACACACTTTGGACTGTAAGCGTGCGTTATCTTTCTATTTAAACCGCACTGCAGCCCAAAGAAAATCAAATCAGCTGTTTGTGTCCTATGATCCAAACAAACCAGGTAAAGCAGTGGGTAAGCATACTCTGTCAACCTGGCTAGCAGATTGCATACAATTTTGTTATGAAAAAGCAGGCCTTACTCTCCAAGGGCGAGTAAACGCACATTCAGTCAGAGCAATGTCAACCTCAGTAGCACACCTTCGCTCTGTACCTATTCTGGACATTTGTAAAGCAGCAACATGGAGTTCTCTTCACACCTTTGCAGCTCACTACTGTCTAGACAAAGAGGGAAGACAAGATTCAGCATATGGACAATCTGTCTTAAAGAACTTGTTTCCAGTTTAACCCCAACTCCTTCTTCATCCAACCTGCTGGGATTTCGACTGATTCATTCCAATAACAATACCTTACAGTCGTTTCAGCACCGAATGAATCAGCCTCTAGCTCGCTAATCACCCATATGTGAGGACTAGCATCCTGCTTGTCCTGGGATAAAGCAAAATTGCTTACCTTGTAATAGGTGTTATCCCAGGACAGCAGGATGTAGTCCTCACGAAACCCACCCGCCACCCCGCGGAGTTGGGTCCGCTACGTTTTATTATTTTATTTTTGGCTAACGCTATTTGCTACAAACAAAGACTAAAGGGAGACCCCTGTGGCAGGGAATATCATGACATGCTGGGCATGCTCAGTAGGCACTCTGGTGCCAGTCAAAAGTTTCATAGAAACTTTTACAGAAGTTTTCCGTACATAGGGCTCCATTACCGATGTCACCCATATGTGAGGACTACATCCTGCTGTCCTGGGATAACACCTATTACAAGGTAAGCAATTTTGCTTTACCATGCTTCCATATCGCAGTAAGTACATTACCTCTAATCTTTCTATGTGCTTCATGGTAAGTCAACAACATTATAATCCCAAGCTCTGCCAGTTGCACCAGCTTCGGCAATTGGGGTATTCATTGACTCACTATCGGTGAATGCTGTTTCTCTGCGGAGTGCAACATCATTCACGCTTTTCCTTGTATGGACAGCTGCATAACCACAGTCACTCCACGCAAGGAGCTCTCACTTCTTCATGACTCACTCTACATTTCCTAACTGGGATTACTGTCACTGCCATAAATCCCTTATACAACACTTCTGGACACCACAGTCATACTGACCTTCCTGTCCAGCATACGCGCAGACATTCTAATAAATTTTTACATGTCCCTGAGTGCATTTTTCCATAACCTCAGCCCCTCAATTCTTCATTGTCGGGCCATGGGGTTCTTTCACTATGCACTTTCCTCATAGATCCAAAACTGCTATGGGTTAGTTTCAGTGAAATTCCATTATCAGTGGGTCTAAGCTGTTCATCCGCTTTCATCCCTCATCCATATTGCAGATCTAGAACCAAAACCTAGTCTGATTCTGCTCATGCTCGCATTTACTCAGGGTTGTAAAGTTTGACCTAAAAGCTTCTCAACTCAATATGTGTCTATTCCACTCCAGGCATGGTTTCACATGAACTTCCTGGAGCTTGTAGCCATGAGTTATACTCTTATGCCTTTCAATACTGCCTCTGCAACAAATCTTTGTGCATACAGACAGACAGCATAGGGACAATGTGCTTTCCAACACACAAGCACGCACAACCTCTTTGCTGCTCTGCAAGGAAGCTGCGCAGCTCTACCCTTGGCCCTTGCTCACTTCATGCATCCTCAGACCACTTATCTAAGAGATTTACTGAACGCACTAGCAGACCTTCTCCATGTAGGTTTCTATCCTCTCGAATGGTCTCGGACTACATGTGTAGCGGGAAAAATCTTCTAACGCTGAGGTCAACCGAACTTGCCTTCTGCGTCCGAATCGAACCACACGGTGCACAGATTCTACTCCCTACACATGTTTCCAATGCGTTCCCATAGACGCCTTTCTTCCATCAAAGGCCTCTTAAATGTGTCTCTTCTGCTGCCTCTCATAGCCAGCACTCTTCTAATGTTGAACTGGGACGGGGTTCACTGTTCCTCAGACCCACATCCTGGCCGAGACCAGTATGCTTCCCAGACTTCTCAATCTTTCACACCAGTAACCAATTTGCCTTCTCACAAGTGAGTCTCAAATTGTAGACTCACTGATGTTCTCAGGTACTGGTAGCGTCACAAAACCTTCCACACATAAATCCTACCATTCAAAATGGCATGATTTACCACATGACGCATACAAAAGGGTATTACCCTTTTTTCTACACCACTCTTTTCTCTTGCTCCCTCAGATTCTGCTCTCCAGACATCTTCCACATAGGTACACCTCTGTTCCAATTGGTGTATCATTTGGGATGGGGATACCCGATTTACGGTAAACCCCTTCTGAGTCAGCTTACCATGTATTATCCACTGATCAAGCCGCCTCTATTTTCACTAGTTACGGAATGGAACCTATATCTTATCCTTATAAGTCTCATACGTTCTCCGTTCGAGCCTTTCCATTCCTGTCATTTCACAGTTTGACGTGGAAAATACTTTCCCTCATAAATGTCATTTCTGCCAACAGGGTCAGTCAGTTACACACTTTGTTACATACTCATCTGACCCTGCGTTCCTCCATCACCGAGTGGTTTTTACGCATTCAACTTCCTATCTTTCTTAAGGTAGACATTGCATCTCACCTTACTCAGGATATACTCTGCCCATTTTTCCCCAACACCTCTCTCTCACCAGAGCGAGAGGGTTTTTTCCACTTCTTGTACAGTAACAGTGCACTTGCATTCTATCTAGATCACACTACATTCCATAGGAATTCCACCTAACTCTTTCCTTCTGTGGCAAGAGTCAAGCTGTGAGTTCCAGTGGGCAAACAGACCTATTCCTCCTAATTGTATCTCTTTTCTACCAACAAGCAGGCATTTCACTACAACACTGTGTGTAACCACACTCTGTTGCGTCCGTCCCAGCCTTAATAGCTTCCCCTCGGCCGCTGCTGCTTGTACATATTTATCAGGTTGCAACCTGGAGTTCTCTCCATACCTTCGCAGTCCATTATTGCTTAGATACGACTAGCCGGCATGTTCCATGTTTGGCCAGTCCGTCTACTCTTATTCTTTTCGGTTTAACTACCCAACATCCTTCCACCAACCAGTTAAGGGTTTCGGGATGCCCTCCGTTCCAAATTCCACCCCCGTCATTGCGCCTTTCATGCATCTTGGGTGCATTTGGTGCATGCTCGGGCATCCTCAGCTCAGTACTCACCCATATGTGAGGACTACCATCCTGCTTGTCCTGTGACAAAGCAAGTGTTGCTTACCTGTAACAGGTGTTCTTACAGAACAGCAGGATGTTAGTCCTCACGAAACCACCCACCACCCCGCTGAGTTGGGTCTGTATACGTTTTTTACGTTTATTTTAGTTTCGCTTGCGCTTTTAGCTATAAGACGAGACTGAGGGAGACACCTGTGGCTCGCAGAGATAATTGCAGGCTGAGCATGCTCAGTGCACTCAGTATGCCAGTGTCAGTCAAAGCTTTGTAGAAATTTTGACAGAAAAGTTTTCCTTACAGGGCTCCATCCTGTGATGTCACCCATATGTGAGGACTAACATCCTGCTGTCCTGTGAGAACACCTGTTACAGGTAAGCAACACTTGCTGAATGACTTAAAGGGCTGTCTTCTGTGTGGACCCGAGATAGAATATTGTTGTCGCGAAGTGGATGGCTGATGTGGTGAAGTTAAGGAAAGGACAGCAGTCTTCTGCTCCTTAATCTTCGATACCATTTCAGTGAATTTATCTCCGAAAAGGTTGTCTGGACGACACAGCAAATTTGCTAATTTGTCATGGACATCGTCTCGTATGGCGCTAGAACGAAGCCATGCGAGACGTCGTGCAGCCAGAGCATTTGCCGAACCTCTTGATGAGATATCAAAACCTTCATAAACCGTTCTTAGTAAGTGTTTTAAGCCTTCCTCCATGCCACCGCATGGAGGAAGGCTTAAAAGCCATATCCGGAAGGCAAAGCCATATCCGGCAAGGCAAAGCCATATCCGGAAGGCAAAGCCATATCCGGAAAACTCTGTTGGAGATTTGTCTTAAGTGCCTATAAATTGTCAAACAGGTACTGAGTAATATAGAATTGGTGATTCTGAATTTGCGTGTTTAACATCAGTGAATTAAAGGATTTCTTTGCAAATTCATTCAACAGTTTATGGTCTTTGTGTGGTGGTGTATTCGAATGAATACGGGATTTCCGTGCTTTCTGCATCGTTGACTCAACAATGACAGAGTTATGCGGAAGCTGAGTGGAAGCATGAAAGGGAGAATCCTTCATCTTATATTTCATATCAATCTTTCTGGATGTTGGTGGTGTGGACAGTAGAGTGTTCCAGGATTTTTCTGTTAGCTGTGTCAGAACAGAATGCTGTGGTAGGGGTATTGGCTCTGTGGGGGCATCAAAAATCTTAAGTATGCCCATCATTTCCTGACGTGGGTCATGTATTTTCCTGGTTTCTATATTTAGGAAATGACCAACCTTCTCGATGAACTGAGAATAAGATAAATCTTCTGGAGGTGAAGATGGTACTGGAGGTATCTCTGCTGGGTCAGACGGGTAACCTGTGGAAGTATCTGCAGAGGAATCCGTATCATATTCAATTAGGGATGGATGTGGTACTGGATGGACCTTGGGTGCTGGACCCGGTGTGACAGGGACCACTGGAATTGTTGGTAATTTAGCAGGTGATATATGAGGTGGTATGTTTGATTTTTTCACTGATTGTAGAAACTGAGACATAATGTTGGTAATTTGAGTCATGGCTTGAGTAGCGAGACCCGAAGTGGACGGTGCTGGTGTTGGCTCCGTACTCGGCGGTAAAGTAAATGGGATTACGTCCTCTGAACCATGTCCTGGAGCCGGCTGAGGTTGACCAGGCTTGATGCACCAATCGAAAGTATGGAGTCAGATGATAATGTTCCAGGTGAGGTAGGAGTTGTGGGCGAAATATGAGGTGGCAAAAACTCTGGTTCAGACTCCATAATTGGCAGAGGAGATATGTCTCTTGGCCTCTTATGACCCGAGTGGTGCTTCATGTTGTTTTTGTGGCATTTGTGTTGGCTGTGCGCTGGTATGCGTCGACGACGCCTATCAAATGAGGCACAGAGGCAGAAATATCTGTGCATCGATGTGTCGGCGGTTTAAGGCGCATTCTCTTCGGTCTCAGGCGGCTTCACGGGCAGAAAGCCAGTGTGTCTCGCCACAAGAGATTTGTCAGGCGGCCATGTGGAAATCCTTGCACACGTTTGCTAAACATTACCATTTAGGTGTGAGGGATCTGAGGTGTGCTTCAGTTCCCACCCCATTTAGGGCAGCTTGGGTACATCCCAGCAGTCTGGACTGATCCTGGTACGTACAGGGAAAGGAAAATTAGTTCTTTCCTGTTAATTTTCGTTCCTGTAGTACCAAGGATCAGTCCAGATGCCCGCTCGTACACAGGAGAGTCTAGTCAGCTGTTCATATTTTCTTGACAGGTTGTGATGCAAGTCAGTTTTCTTTCGGCAGAGCCACCTTCAGTTACATTGTTCTTTTTGCAAGTTTATGCTCGTTCTACTTTTTGCACAGGATTAGTTTTAACTTGATCTAGTCGTTGGTTGATAAAGTGTGTTTATGCATAATGTTCTATATATATCAAACAAATTTTTTGTAGCAACAGCCATTCATTCTGCTTTGATATCGATAATACTGAGGGATCGCAGGTGGCACCCTGGGTTATATGGGAGGTGCTTTTCAGTTTCTCTCTGACTCCATCTGCTGGAAGGGAGGCATAACCCAGCAGTCTGGACTGATCCTTGGTACTACAGGAATGAAAATTAACAGTTAAGAACTAATTTTCCTTTTGCCAGTGGAAAAGGCTTTTACGATTTTCCACCTTATATCTTTGTGTTCTGCATTAAACAGGCCTCAGCAAGATGGCATCCTAACGCCTTACCCTTTGTTTGTCGTCTTTGGAGTTATGTGCTTTCTGCATTTCTGTTATCTCATTTTATGCCCTCACAAGTCTGATTGAAATACACCTTACAGTTGTACAGTACTTAAAATATATATATACTGTTAGAGAAAATAGTTATTGGTTTAGAAATGTCAGTTTTTTTTCAGTTTCTCTCTTCTGCCACTGCCCAAACATATTGGGTGCAACTGGGCATATAGTGCTCACTGATGGGGATTAGCATGGGAGAAGGAGCCAACAATTCGCTGGTGTGCATAAAGACCTTAGATAACAAAGAATAT
Organism: Rhinatrema bivittatum; assembly: GCF_901001135.1. Classification (NCBI taxonomy): domain Eukaryota; kingdom Metazoa; phylum Chordata; class Amphibia; order Gymnophiona; family Rhinatrematidae; genus Rhinatrema; species Rhinatrema bivittatum. Next base: position 379,809,258 of record NC_042618.1, read on the forward strand.
AAACATTATTTTAAAAGTTTTTTCTCCTTCGAAGGGTGAATGAAGTTATATTTTAGCTTTGTATACTAAGAGGAAGCATTTCAATCATCTTCACTTTTGAACTGGGTTGGCTGAAGTGTTACTCTAAGACTGCGTTTGCTTGTGTATGCTTCCTAAAATGGGTATGGCATTAAAAACATACGGGAAAATTAAAAAAAAAAAAAAATGCGCATGCCTCCATGAGCATGCGCTACCCAGCGCGCACACATGTACGCATGATTTTATAACATGCGTGCGCCGGTACACACGTTATAAAATCTGGCCGGTGTGCACACGGGGAAAAGATTTGCCCAGTTAGGCGCAGCGATGAGATCGGGCCTCCTCCAGTTCCCTCCCAGTGCTTTCCAATTAATGAGCGGACTGGGAGGGAACTTTCCTAACCCCCTACCTACCCTCCCTCCTTCTTCCCTGACCCCTTTGAAGGCCCTACCTTTTTTATTTTCTTTATTTCCGAACATACGCCAGCCAGCAGAGCCGCAAATGCCTGCTGTACCGGCCACCTTCAGCTTCGCTGCTCCCCGCCCCCTGGACCGCCCCTTTTCTTGGGCCCAGCACTTCTGCACATAATGGGAGTTACACGCATGGCCAGGCCCCTTTGAAGATGCATGCAGTGTGCGCATAACCCCCATTTTCCCTGCGCACAGGGGATATTAAAGTTAGCTGAAAATATCTTAATTATTTTAAAATAAAGGGAGACAAGCAAGTTTGCTTACCGTAAACGGTGTTTCCGTAGATAGCAGGATGAATTAGCCATGCTGTCATGGGAACTGTCCATCAGGGCCCAGGAGGCGGAGCTTAAGAAGCAGAGTGTAGAGTTTCGACACTCTGCGGCTGCGCGTGTGTTCCCGCGCGGGAAGAATCAGTTCTCCTCAGTCTGTGATTAAGCTTGATGTAGTTAATGTAGTACGACTACCAGGGAGGTGGGAGGGTCAGCATGGCTAATTCATCCTGCTATCTACGGAAAAACCGTTTACGATAAGCAAACTTGCTTTTTCCCGTCGATAGCAGGGCTGAATTAGCCATGCTGTCATGGGAGTCCCAAGCTCCCGATCACGCTGTTGTTTGTTTGTCGCGTGATTATAGGAGTGTGGTAGTCGGTTATTATTTAGGCAACGCATGCAGAATCGCCTGACCCAGTGTTGCATCTGTTGCTGACTGCTTGTCTATGCAGTAATGAGAAGTGAAGGTATGTAGAGAAGACCATGTGGCCGCTTTACAAATGTCTACTGGGTTGACGTTCTTAAGATGAGCTATAGATGTGGCCATAGCCCGAACTTGATGCGCTCGTGGAAGCGACTGGAGTGGGGATTTTCCCTTGTTGTGACAATACTGTATGCATTGAACAATCCAGCTTGAAATTGTTCTTTTGGCCACGGGTAGTCCCGGGGCTCTTGGGTTGAATGAAACAAATAATTGGGAGACTCTGCTCGTAGCATGAGTTCGTCGTTTATAGTAAGCCAATGCTCTCTTACAGTCCAATGTGTGTAGCAAGCGTTCTCTATCGTTTGCATGAGGCTTTGGAAAAAAGATGGGTAGTTCTATGGATTGATTGAGATGGAATGCCGAAATTACTTTTGGAAGGAAGGTAGGGTGCGTTCGTAGGATCACCTTATGATGATGGAATTGTAGATATGGTTCGTAATGTACGAGCGCTTGTAACTCACTTACTCTACGTGCCGATGTTATTGCTACTAACAATACTACCTTCCAGGTAAGATATTTAATATGTGCAGATTCCATCGGTTCGAATGGTGGAAGCATTAGCTGCTCCAGAACGATATTAAGGTTCCATGGAACTGGTGGTTTTGCTGTCGGCGGACGAAGGTGCAATAATCCCTTGATGAATCTGGATAACAAAGGGTGTTCAGCAATGGAATGGTTATCTACTGGTCGGTGATAAGCTGCAATTGCACTTAGGTGCACCCTGATGGAGGAGGTCGCTAACCCGTCATCATATAGGGCACGCAGATAGTCAAGTAGAAGAATTGGTGAGCAGTCCATGGGTGGAATTCCTTTTTGAATACACCAGTTGGAGTATCGTCTCCATTTGAAGGAATAGTTGCGTCTAGTGGATGGTTTCCATGATGCAATAAGCACTACTTGTGCCACAGATGATATGCCTTGTGCTGTCAATAATGTCCGTTCAATCTCCATGCCGTCAGGTGAAGCGAGGAGTGGAGAGGGTGAATTAACATTCCTCCGTTCTGATGGAGAAGGTCTGCCCGGTCTGGAAGACGTATCGGGTCGGTTATTGACAGTCGCAAGAGATAGCTGTACCATGGTTGTCTCGGCCAGGCTGGGGCCACCAGGATTAGCTGACTGTTGTCCAAAATGCATTTCTGCAGCGTCTTGGTTATTAGTGGAATCGGTGGAAAGGCATATAGAAGATCTGCTGTCCACGGAAGTAGGAATGCATCCTGGGCGAGGCGTGATGAGCTGGGACGAATGGAGCAGAACTGCGGTAGTTGGGCGTTCTCTTCCGTTGCGAAAAGATGTATCGTCGGGGTCCCCCAGCGTTGAAAGATCTGTTGAGCCACGTCTGGGTTGAGTGACCATTCGTGGGGATGGAAAATGCGGCTCAATCTGTCTGCTCTGTCGTTCGCTAATCCTGGCAGATAGGTTGCTTGAAGATGGATTGAATGCCGGAATGCATGGTGAAAGATTTGAAGAGTTTCCCTGCAAAGGGTCCATAAACCGGACCCGCCTTGCTTGTTTATATAAAACATTGCCACCTGGTTGTCGGTGTAAATCATTACTCTTCGTCCTCTTAATTGTTGTTGAAAGGTTCTCAGTGCATTGCGTATTGCTCTGAGCTCTAGTAGATTGATTTGGAGACATTGTTCCGATGGCATCCATAGACCCTGAGTTTCCAAGAGGTCCAAATGTGCTCCCCATCCTGTCCGAGATGCATCCGTTGTGAGGACTGCATTGTGTGGCGGGGGATTGAACAGGGCTCCCTTTGTCAAGGTGTGGTCTAGGAGCCACCATTCTATGTCTTTCTTCATTTGCATCGTGAGTGTGACTTGGTTCTGCAATGGTTGTATGTGTTGTTTCCATTGCCTTTTCAGACCCCATTGAAGCCGTCTCATGTGCAGTTTCGTGTTTGGTACCATAAAGTTCGCTGCTGCCATGTGTCCCAAGACTATTAGTATCTGTCGAGCTGACGGGTGTCTTGTTGTCTTCAGTGATTGAAGAAGATACCGAATTGTTATCTGCCTGTCCTGTGGAAGGAAAGCTCTTGTGCGAAGAGTGTCCAGGCGAGCTCCAATGAAGTGGAGTATCTGAGTAGGTTGTAAGTTGGATTTGGGGTAATTTATAAGTAATCCCAAAGTTTGAAGGCAGTTGATTGCAATCTTGAGATGATGCATTAGCAATGTCGGGTCCGACGCTACCAGTAACCAATCGTCCAGGTAGGGAAAGACTGTCAGACCCTTTAGTCTGAGGTGGGCCACCACCACTATCATACACTTGGTGAAAACTTGGGGTGCTGCCGAGAGACCAAAAGGAAGCACCTTGTATTGGTAGTGCTGGTTGTTGTGTAAAAAACAGAGGTACCGCCAAGAGGATCTGTGGATTGGAATGTGTGTGTACGCCTCCTTGAGGTCTATGGAGCACATCCGGTCCTTGGGTTGCAATAGTGGAAGAATGGATTTCAACGAAACCATTTTGAACTTTTCTCGAACTATCCATTTGTTCAATTCCCTGAGATCCAAGATAGGGCGGTTGCCTCCCGATTTCTTTGGAATTAGGAAATAGGGGGAGTAAAACCCTTTGTTCCATTCCTGTGGGGGAACATATCTGATCGCCCTTTGCTGGTAGAGGTGCGCGATCTCCTGAGTGAGCTGAGGTTGAGGTGTTTGAGAACCTCGCTGCGCTAGATGCGGAACTGGGGGATTGTTGATGAACTGAAGCTGATAGCCATTCTTCACTATTTCGAGTACCCACTGGTCCGTTGTTATCAATTCCCAGGCAGGAAAGCGGGCTGTGATTCTGCCTGGGGGTGCTGTTGAGGGAGGTGGTGGTGGCCTGATGCTTAAAAAGATTGCAAAGGCTTAACCGCAGGTGTTGCCTGTTGTTGCGGTTGTTGTCTTTGTGACCTCGGTTTACCCCTCCGCTGTTGCTGTTGAGGAGTTTGTGTTTGTTGCCTTTGGTATGTTGGGTAAGGCTGCGTTCTGAAAGGCTGGTAATTCCTATAAGGCCATCGAGAGAAAGATTGGCGACGAGACGTTTGATAGTACTTCCTTGAAGGAGTTGGCGTGGTTATCGATTGGACCGCCAGCGCTTGTTCTTTCAATTTGCTTACGGTATCATGGAAACGGTCCCCAAACAAATTGTCTCCCATGCAGGGAAGATTGGCTAGTCGATCATGCAGATCATCTCGAATCGAGCTAGCTTTCAGCCACGCCAGTCTGCGCGCTGCTATTGCAGTAGCTGACGCTCTTGATGAATTCTCGAACCCTTCATAGATTGCTCTCAGCAAATGCCGGGAGCATTCTTCCATGTCCAGAATAGGGGAAGGAATGTCGGTTCCAGCGGTGAGAAACATCCCTTTTGTCGCCTGAACACATTCATACATGTATTGGACCATGTAGAATTGATGGTGACAAATGCGTGAAGTTAGCATCGCATTTTGATAAACTCGTTTGGCGAAATCGTCCAAGCATTTATTGTCTTTACCCGGTGGGTTAGAGGCGTGTGTTCTTGCCTTCTTGGCTCTTTGTAAAGCTGACTCTACGACTAAAGAGTCGTGTGGCAATTGGGTATTGGAGTACTCTGAAGTTTTCTGTAACTTAAACTTTACGTCCGTTTTCCTTGAGACTGCTGAAATCCCGAAGGGCGTCTCCCACGATTTCTGCAGTACCTTGTGCAGCATACTATGGGGGGGGCAAAGATGTAGGCTCCCCTGGTGTGTCAAATATTTTTAACAAGCCTAAGGTTTCCTCTCTGGGTTCCGGCAGCTTTTGCACTTCCACCTTCAAAATGGAGCCCATCTTTTCAACGAATTTGGGGTAGGAAAGATCTTCCGGGGGAGAATATGGCTCCGCTGGTTTTTCGGGTGGGTCCGAAGGGTATCCAGTAGATGAGGAAGGGGAGGAGTGCGATGATAAAGACACATCCTGTGAGATCTGAGAGTGAACCGGGGACGGCGGCTGTGTATGCACTGGCTCAGACCTTGGTAATGGATCCACCGGCCCTTCTAGTGCGGCATCTGCCGGTTTTGATGGGGCAGAGTTGTCTTCTGGTGGTAAGACAAAAGAGGTCTGCAGTGTCTCAAAAAATCCCGCTAGGGAATGCGAGAGATCCCAGAATGCCTTTTGGGTATGTTGCGGCATCTTGTGTCGCTTGTGAGGAGATAGTGGGAGTTCCGGTCCCGATTGGTCCTTCCGAGGAGATGATTTAGAACGTCTTCTCTAGGTATCAGTGAAACTTCTACGAGAGGAGTGTCTAGTCGAAGACCTAGAAGGTGTACGAGAGGAGGACGATGAAGTAATTTGAATAGTTCGTCTCTCTAACGGTGTCAATTGTCCTCTAGATTTTGAGGAAGAGGATTGTAGTGAACTACTTCTTGTATGATCCGAGGAGTAATGTCGTCTGTGCCGCTTTGTATGTGCGGAGGACGATGAGGATGACCTATGGCGCGAGACTCTCGTCTGGGAAGTCTCGCTACCTGCAGTAACATCTTTTCTCGAACGAGAAGGTCTGGCTGGAGTGCGACTGCTATAGTCCGAGGATTTTCGGGAATGTCGTGATCTTTCCCGTCTTCTGCAGGGCTTTGTTCCGCGCCAATTGCGCCTGTACTATCGGCTCCGGATTTGTATCTCCCGGCTCCGATATCGGCTCCGGCGCCGGTTTACTCTGCGCCGGTTTAGTCGGCGCCGGTTTACTCGGCCCTGGTCTCGGCTCCAACGGCTCCGGTTTCCTCGGCTCCGACGGCGCCGATTTTCTCGGCCCCGGATGTGGATCCGAGTGCGCCGGCTTACCCGATCCCGGGTTCGGCTCCGGCGCCGGCTGTTTATGGCTCCGTGTTTGCTCCAACGGTGCCGGTCCGCGATCCCTCGGCGCCGGTTGCACCGTTGTATGTGCCGGCCTCGATGAACTCGGTGTCTTAGAGGAGAGTCTTCTCGCCTGCTCCGGCCCAGTATGGCCCGTCGAGCTGCGGCGTTTTTCGGCTCCACGACGACTCTTGGAAGTGGAATGCCTAAGAAAACCAGATCCCTGGTTATCTTCCCTCCTTCGCTTACCTCCGGTCCCGGAGGTTTGTTGATCCCATGAAGATGATCTTCTCTTTTGAGGAGGCGTCCGTACTCCCGTACCGGGGGAGGAGCAGATGGTCGACGGTCGATTAGTTAATTTTAGCTCCATCATCCGGTAGGCCCGATGACGCCGTGCTCTCGGGGACATCCTTCGACAAAAATGACAAATATCTTGATCGTGGTCCGGTCCCAAGCAGCGGTAGCAGTGATCATGTCCGTCTGTGACGGACATGATCTTACCGCAGGGACAAGGTTTGAAACCGGACTGTTTTTTAGACATTTTGAAAAAAGTTGTGAGGAGAAAAAAGCTCCGCTGCGCTCCTGCGCGCGGAAAAAAACAGACTGAGGAGAACTGATTCTTCCCGCGCGGGAACACACGCGCAGCCGCAGAGTGTCGAAACTCTACACTCTGCTTCTTAAGCTCCGCCTCCTGGGCCCTGATGGACAGTTCCCATGACAGCATGGCTAATTCAGCCCTGCTATCGACGGGAAACTGTTTGTTTCCATGTGAAAAGTAAATCTGCCACAAGAAATGCCCCTTATGGTTTGCAGCAAGCCTATTTGAATTGTGGATGCAGATGAAATTCAGTATGGATAAGTGTATGGTAATGCATGTAGATCACAAGAATTGTTAGATACAATATGTAGTCGTTGCTGAAACTAACTAGGAAAATGACTCCTGTATGTTTATTGATGAAGTAGGAAAGAATGCACAAAGAAAATAGAAACGTGACAACAGAAAAAGACCATTCGGCCTATTTAGTCTGCCTATCCACGCAACTGCTCAGTGCTACAATCCCTGCCACTCCTTCAGAGATTCCCTGTACTTATCCTATGCTTTCTTGAATTCATATACTGTCCTAATCTCCACCGGAGGTTGTTCTGTGCATCTACCATCCTCTCTGTAAAGAAATATTTCCTTGGATTACTCTTGAGTCTACACTTTTTTAACCTCATCCCGTGACCTCTTGTTGCAGAGCCTCTTTTCCATTAAAAGAAGCCCTCCTCCTCTGCATTGATGCTTCAAAGTTATTTAAATCTGTCTATCTTCCCTATCCTGCCTTTCCTCTAGGGTATACATGTTTAGATCATTAAGTCTGTTCTCATATGTTTTATAGTGAAGACCATTAAAGTTAGTAGCTACCCTCTGGACCATCTCCAGGGGGTAATGGGTAAAGACTGCAAGATGCACCCAGTTGCCCCATTTTCACTGCTTTATAGCAGTATTAGAGACATCATCTTTCAATTTATCCTTGCTTCATCAACCTTAAAGATCCTTTGTGCTTGTCACATGCTTTCTTGAATTCCATTACTGTGTTTGCCTCCATAGAGAGTCTTTTCATTTACCATCCTTTCTATGTCCTCATGCTTCTCTTACGTTTTGCCTAAGTTTACCTCATTCCAGCCTCACACCATGGCCCCTTGTTCTGGAACTTCCTTCTCAACAAAAGAAATTGCTTACTTCTCATGCATTATTTATATCTTTTGAGGTGTATTATTTGAATTTCTCTTAAAAAAAAAAAAATAAAATTCCTAGTATTGTGTCAAAAAAGTGATTCAAAGGAAGCTTTTTTTTTTTTGTGATGCAGTATCACTTGCAAAAGTACTGTGCCAAAGCTATATGTTCTTCCAAATGCTCAACCTACTTACTAGGCAGGGGGAAAGCGGTCAACACCTGCGAACAGGAAATCCTTCTCATCCCTAAAATAAGAGACAGTTAGAGGCCTGGGTTTGGAATCTGCCTTCTCCCTACTCCTGAAGCTAAACAGCCAGTACTGGTTGGTCAAGGATGGAAACTTGGCCTTCTCTCCATCATTGGGCACCCAACAGTGATTGCTTCCATTTAAGAATAGGGAATCTGTATTCTTCTCTAAGTAACCTAAATACGGTTTTGTTGAGGCAAAAAAAGATGATGCATTTTACTTTTGTTTTAGCAATATATGCTATACATCTACAGTTGTCTCATTGTTTATTACTTTATCATAATTTTTATATTATTTTTCTAAAGATGAGCAAGTAGCCTTAAAGAAAAAACAAAAAGAAAATTTTCAGGATCAAGCAAATTATCTTTCGGGAAGACATAGTGCTGATAATGAAAAATTAGAGAAACAGACAACTGATCAACTGAAGGTAAGATAAAAGTATCAAACAGGACATCTAAGGTCAGGCAAGCACTTATAATTTAATGCTAACCTTTTGGGGTACACAAGAATGTGTATCATATCTCATAACATTTGAATCAACAACACTTCTCTGCATGTGCTCGGTATGTATTGGGGAGCCTTCAAAGATATTTTTCTGAGGATATGTCATTTCATATACTTCACTAAGCCTAGATAGAAATAGGAAGTTCAATAATATCTGTGTGTGTATATAGATATAGATATGTGTGTGTATGTATATATGTATAGAGAGAGAGAATGAGACAGGATATATTTTAACATGTTCAAACTGAATAGAGTATGTTATCCAAAAAGCCAGAACACTAATGTAGCAGCAAAATATCAACAAAAATTAATACATCATAATATATTTTATTAATATTACTATACAAAAAGATCTTTTTATATTTTAATTACAAACTAATGAAAGAATCCAGAAAACACAGTAAAAACTTAAAATATCCTTAAGACAGTTTTTTCTAATAGCATATTCATATACTCATAATGTCCTAGAATGCTAGATATATGAAGGCAAATGGTCCATTTCTTAGCACAGTGATGGCTAACCTATTTCACGCGTGTCAGAGGTGACACGCCGAGATGTTTTTGCTGACGCGCAGCTTTTCGTTGACTATCGGGAACGACCCTTTAAAATTAGTTTTTTAGTATCCCCCACCCTCCGGACCCCTCCACCCCCCCCCCCCCCAAATGCCCCCAGGCGCAGGGAGGCTCATGCGGCGCAGTGACAGGCAGATAGGCAGGGCCGTGGTGAGGCTCACGTCACCACGGCCCGAAGAAAAAGAACGCATTTAAACGCGCAGATGCTCCTCCTCCTTCCTGCCTGTGCAGCCCCGGAAGTAAACGTTGCTGGAGCCGCGTGAGCAGGAAGAAGGAGAAGCATCAGTGCGTGCAGAAGAGAAGCAGCGCTTGCGCTTACGGGCAGCCGCGGCCCGAGAAGATTAGGGCCACTGCAGAGCCCATCCTGCAGCGACCCATTAAGAGGAGGCCCAGAGGTGAGAGAGAGGCTGAGGGTCTGTAGAGGGTGTGTGTGTGTGTATGAGATGAGTTGAAAGATTGTGTGTGAGAGTGAGGACCTGAATGTTTGCAGAGACAGCATGTGCTTGAGCAAGACAGCATGTGGGAGTGAGAGAGAGCCTGTGTGTGTGAGAGTCAGACAGCTTGTGCCAGTGAGAGACTGTGTGTATGAATGGTTGTATGAGAGAGAGCATGTGACAGTGAGAGCCTATATGTGTGTGTGAGAGAGAAATGCATGTGAGAATGAGAACCTGACTGTGTGTTTGAGGGAAGAAGATGGAGAGAAAAGAAACAGAAAAAAAGACAATATAAAAGGAATTGGCAAAAAAAATAAGAAAGGGAAGGTGGAAAAAAAAAGCCTGTGACCAACCAATTAGAAAACTAAATCAGACAGCAAAGGTAAAAAAAAATAAAAATTACTTTTTAGTGATTGGCACATGTAATCTTTGGGAATGTGCAAGAATAGCAATTTCTCTATGCGTATCTTGCAATGTATGAGATCAGCATGGAGAAAGTGGAAGCCCACGGGGCCTGCACAGAGGAGGCAGCAGAATGGGCTTCAGTGTCAGTAGCAGCAATCGGCGCCTCCCCAATAGCCATGTGGCAGCAGTGACACTGGCAGCAGAGGAATGAGAGAGGTTCCGAGGTTGCTGGCAAAAGAGAGGGGGGGTCTGCCTTTAGTGTGTGCATGTGTATGAATGGGACTCTACCTGGGGGTGTATGTGTGTGAATACATGGGTGCCTGCCTGGAGGATGGAGCGGGAGTGGTGTGAAAATGAATGGGAGCCTGCCTGTGTGTGTGTGTGTGTGTGTGTGTAGGGGGAGAGAGTGTTCTAATTGAAGATTTTAGCCAATGAAATTCAGCAACAAAAAAGTCACTAAGCAGGTAAGGTAAAGAATTATTTGTTTTAGCTTTATTAATAAATACAGTACATATATTAAAATTATAACTTTTTGTTATTAATTAGAGCTACAAATATCACAAAATTATGGATTTTTCTAGAAGTGACACACCACCCGAGTTATGCTCATTTTTTTAATGAATTTTGGCACACTGAGCTCAAAAGGTTGGCCATCACTGTCTTAGCATCTAGTCAGATGAATCCAGAACAAGTGGGTTATGCACTCCTACCAGCAGATGGAGATGGAGCAAGCTGATGTCACAGTACATATACCTCTGCAATGAGCTCAGCCTGTCAGTATTCTCCATCTCCAGCAGATGGTAGACATGCATTTCCCCACAGGGAATTACTTCAATTTTAAGAAGGAGAATTAAGGAAGAAAATGACTGCCCCGCTCTCCTGTAGTGATACTAAATAGTCCCTCCCCCAGTTGAAAATTTCTGAGGTGATTTATGAGGTCCCTCAGAAGTGTGCCTTGGCCTGGTAGCTAGTTTTCCAGCATGGGCTTAGCTGCTTGAGCAGCTGAAAGGCAACGAGTGCTGGAAGCAGAGCATGACGGTGACAGCAAATGCCCTCTCCCCCTGCAGCTGGAGACCATCTCTGTGCTCAAACAGGTAAGGCTGAGCGCCGGTAGGTTTAAAAAAAAACCAGAAAAGTACAGAGACTTAGCGGGAGGTTTTACTTGGAGGGCTTCCTCCTCCCTCCGGTCTCCGTGCTTGCGCGTCGTTCTGATGTTTGTCCCATTCCGTGGGAGGTTGAGGTAGGCAGGTTGAGCAGCCTATCTAGGCTAGGCCCCGCTCTGAGGCTTTTTCTGCATGCTGTGTGGTAGGCTGCAATGGCGCTTTGCATGCTTTATTAGGCTGCCCTCTACAGGCTTGTTGGCTTGGTGTGTGCGTCTCGCTGTGCGTCCAGTTTGTGCGCCCAGTTAAGCCTTATCCTGTGAGAACCCACGTTAAGCGCTGCCTAGTGGCCGTGTGCTTACATCTGCGCATATCTAGCACTGTGCGCGTAAGGGTTAATTTTCGAAGGCCCGCACAGGCATCCATGTGCGCTTGGTTCCCATCACATGCATATGGATGCGGCTATTTTATAACATCCGCACATGCGCATATGTGCGGGCGAATGGCCTGGAGCGGGGGGGTGGGTGGGTGTAATTTTGTAAAGTACATGCTGTGACGCTCCAATTAAGGAGCGGACTGGGAGGGAACTTTTCTATACTCCTACCTACCCTTCCTTCCTTATCCCCTCTGTTCCCTGACCCCTAACCCTTAACTAGCTGTTCAAAATTTTTTTGTTTTTTACCTTACTGCTCCTTTGGAGCTGAAGTAACTTCAGCGCGCTGACCTGCTGCCGACGCGCACTTCTCCAGGACAGGGCCTAATAGCTACTGTCCCAGTTGGCCCCCACTCCGCTTAGTTCCTGCCCCCGGCCTGCTCCTTTTCATTGGCTCAGCATTTCTGTGCTTATCGGGGGTTATGCACGTAGCCGGGCCGTTTCTAAAATGCACTCAGTGCGAACACAGCCCAACCATGAACATAACCCCTGGATTTTATGCTTGCAAAGCTTTGAAAATTCGGGCATTACTTTTTTGTGACTTTCCTGTTGGCCGCCTGGGTGAGCGCCAAGGTGTGTGCACACATAAATATTGGATGCATAATTTTTTGGGTGCCTAGTTGAGCACCTATGTAAGGTGGGCACGCATAACTATTGGACGCATATCTTTTTGGGTACCTAGTTGAGTGCATATAATAAAAAACAAAACAAAAAAAACATAGACAAAAAAAACCCCACAGCTAGACGCACGCCTTCGGCCACCGCTCAGCATGTTGTTGGCCATAATGACGCCTGTGCCTGAGACGTCTAATCGCCTTTCTCTTTGCTCTGCCAGCACTGTTTGGAGGCTCAGGGTGAATTGTCTTCCTCTCATTTCACTATGCCTAGTTCTTCCCAACCAGATGTGGGTCTGGGTAAGGATGTCTTAAGTGGGGCACCTGATTTTGATCTCCCTTAATTGGATCATCAGCAGGGGAAGGTAGTGCAGTGAGTACTTCCCAGGTAACTCCCGGTCTGGATGCTTCTACCTTTTCATGGGTACAGTTTTTTTAAGGGATTACAATCCTTTCTTCAGGCACAGTTCTCTGCTCTGTCCCAGGCTCCTAGGGCAGAAGCACAGTTGGAAACCTTGCATTCTGTTACTCCCTGGAGTACCTCTCTGACAGCGGCTCTTTTGGCTGGAGATCTGGATGGCATGGGTGATGACGCCAATCCTGCCTCTTTTGAGAATGGGGAAATTCCCCCTGGATTAGAACCATGAGGAACCATGAAGCAGTTCTTTCATAAAGATGAACTGCCAGCCTTGAATTCCCAGACTTTGACTGTGCTTGGCATTCCTGGGGTGGATTCCTCTTCAAAGCCAAAGAGAAATCCTATTTTGGTCTCTTTGCGCAAAGACTCTTGTTTTTTTTCTGAGATGGAAGCCATTCAAGAATGGATTGATCTTGAGTGGGGTGCCCCAGAGGCTAATTTCAAGGGGGTCGGATTTTGGAAGGCCTTACTCTCTGGATCCAGTGGTAAGAGAGTGCTTTTGTTTTCCAAATTTAGATGCACTTGTATGTGCAGTCTCGAAGCGGATCACTATTCCCGTCAAAGGAGGAGCGGCCTTGAAGGGTGCTCAACATAGAAAGGTTGAGACTATCCTTAAGCAGGCATTGGAAGCTGTGGCAATGACTTTGCAGATCGTTTCTTGTTGTTCCTTGGTGACTTGCTCTTGTTTGCTTTTCTACCAGGAGGTTGATGATTCTGGGATACGTTTCAGATCAGTTAGTGGCCAGGGGTCAGTTATGATTGAGAAGTTGATCGGCCGATGCAACCTCCAAGGCTAATCTCACCAAGTTACCTTCCAACAGCTCAGTTGGAAAGAAAGGCCAGTAAGGGGGCTTATCTCCGATTCTTCGTTTTCCGGAAGATAAGGGACTGGCAGAGCACTCCCTTGTCATGAGAGGTCGTGCTAGAGGTTCCTGGCTCTTTTGACCCTTTAGCGAAGTGATCTTCAGAGGACTCGGCCCTTTGGTAAGTCTCAGTCCTTTCGTTCCTGACAGCCCAGAAGAGGAGGATGCTCAGGTGGTGGACCTCCCGATCCTCCCAATGAAGGTTTGCCGACCCACCTCCGGAAACAGGAGATAGGGGTCGCCTTTCTCTTTTATCAGAGATGGGTCAAGATCACATCGGATCAGTGGGTCCTGGAGGTGATACGAGCAGGATATGCGCTGGAGTTTTGCAGTATTCCTCGGGACGTGTTCATTGCATCTCCCTGCCACTCCCCACAGAAGAAGCAGGCAGTGGAGGATACATTGGCAAGGCTCCTCAGGCTGAGGGCTGTGGTCCCAGTGCCCACATCTCCAGAAAATATGGGGCAATTTTCCATTTATTTTGTTGTGCCAGAGAAGGACGACTCTTTTCGTCCCATCCTGGACCTCAAGGGTGTCAATCATCTCGCATGGAATCATTACGCTTTTTGATCATGGCAGTACAGTTGGGGGAATTTCTGACCTATATGGATCTGTCTGAGGCATATCTTCACATTCCCATCCGACTGGAACATCAATTTCTGCAGTTCACAGTTTTGGGATGCCACTTTGAGTTTTGGGCGCTGTCCTTTGTCTGGCCACCACTCCCAGAACCTTTTCCAAGTTAATAGTGGTATTTGCAGCGGTATTGAGAAAGGATGGAATACTAGTAAACCCATAATTGGACAACTGGATTATTCACGCCAAGTCACTGGAAGAGAGCTGCCTAGTGATTGGCAATGTGATTTCCCTGTTGTGAGAGCTCGGCTTGGGGGTGAACCTAGTCAAGAGCAGCCTTCAGCCTACTCAGTCACAGGAATACCTCTGAGTTTGATTCGACACACAGCAAGGCAAGGTGTTTCTGCTGGAGGCTCGGATTCAGAAGTTGCTAGCACAAATCTGCCTCTTGTTGTCAACTCTGTGCCTAACTGTATGGGCTTACCTGCAGACTGGCTGGTACTGACAATGGAAACAATGGTTGGGTGCTCACTCTCAGGAGCTGATGGCCCAAGGATGCTGGAGTGTAGCAGAGTCTCTTTGGAATATCATTCGGCTGGAAGCCTGGGCCATCCAGTTGGCATGTTTACAGTTCGGCAGCAGACTACAAGGTCAATCAGTCTGCATAATGTTGGACAATGTCACTACCATGACCTACATCAGTCGGCAGGGAAGAACCAAGAACCAGCAAGTATTGCAGGAAATTGATCCCCTGATAGAATGGGCAGAAGTGCATCTCCAGATGATCTCAGTCTCACACATAGCAGGAAAAGACAATGTAAGAGCAGACTTTCTCAGAGGGAGAGTCTGGACCCAGGAGAGTGGGCATTGTCAGACAAGGCAATTCAACTGATTGGGGATCACTGGGGTCTCCCATTCTTGGACCTGTTGGCAATGCTGCGCAGTGCGAGGTTTCTGCACTTCTTCAGCCGCAGATGAGATCCGAAGTCATTGGGGATCGAAGCCTTAGTGCAGGAATGACTAGAAGACAAGTTGCTATATGCCTTTCCTCCTTGGCCCGTATTGGGCAGATTGATTTGAAGAATCTATTGCCTTGGGGGGCTGGTACTTGTTACTTGCTCCAGATTGGCCCAGATGACCATGGTATGCAGATCTGCAGAGGATTCTGGTGGATTCGCCTCTTCCACTTCTGGTGCACAGGAACTTGCAGCAGGGATCTGTCCTTCACGAAGATTCGACTCAATTTTGTCTTATGGTATGGCCTTTGAAAGGGCTCGCTTGCTGAAGCGTGGATATTCTGCGGCAGTGATTTCCATCCTGCTAAAGTTATCCATTTCCATGGCTTATGTGTGAGTTTGGCGAGTGTTTGAGGCCTGGTATGAGGATGGAAGTGCTCTTGCTTCCTTGGGCAGAATTCTACTCATTTTGCAATTTTTGCAGGATGGCTTGAATAAAAGCTTAGCTCTTAATTCCTTAAAGATACAAGTAGCGGCTCTTGCCTGTTTCAGGGATCAGGTAAATGGTGGATCCTTGTCGGCTCTTCCTAATGTGTCCCATTTTCGGAAAGGAGTGAAACATCTTCGTCCTCCTTTACAGTTTCCGGTGCCCCTGTGGAGTCTTAATTTAGTCTTGGATTTTTTGGCAGACCCTACGTTTAGACCACTGTGAACTCTGTCCTTGCAGTTGCTGACTTGAAAACGGTGTTCATTGTGGCAATTTGTTCGGCGTGTAGGGTTTCCAAATTGCAGGCTATGTCTTGCCGGGAGCCATTTCTCCAGGCGACTCCAGGGGCGGTACAGCTGTATACTGTTCCTTCCTTTTTACCGAAGGTGGTCACTGTGTTTCACTTGAATCAGACTACCTCCCTGCCATCTCTGGATAAAGAAAGAGATGCAGAGGAGTATTGTCTGTTGTGACCCTTGGATGTCAAGAAATTTATTTTAAGGTATCTGGAGGTTAATGAACCTTTGCGGAAGTCGAATCGCCTGTTTGTCCTTCATGGTAGTACTAGACAGGTAGAGCCAGCCTCACAGGCTACAATAGCTTGCTGGATTAAGGAGGTAGTCATAGCTGTATACATGGATGCTGGGAAGCTGTTGCCTAGTCAAGTTCAGGCTCATTCCTCTTGGGCTCAGGCCGTGTCATGGGCAGAAGTGAAATTGTTGCCTCCTGTCGACATTTGCTGAGCTGCGATGTGGTCCTTCTTACACACCTTTTTCCAGTATTATCTCCTGGATGTTCAGGCCCAGAAGGATGCAGCCTTTGCACATGTAGTTTTGTCTGGACTGCGGGCAGCTTCCTACCCTATTCGGGAATAGCTTGGGTGTATCCCACTTAATCTGGATCCATCTGACTGGACACTATTAAATGAGAAATTACTACTTACCTGATACTTTCCGTTTCTTTAAGACAGTCAGATGAATCCAGCTTCCCTAACCTTGGTTGCCTTATGGTTGCGTATTGCTTCTACTGTGTGCCTACATGTTACAGGGATTATTGGTAAGTGTTACTTCAGTCCCTAGACTAGTGTTCTTATGTTCTTATCTGTGCTCAGTGTTGCCTGTTGGCTTAGTATTGACATTATCTGTTTTTAATCAAGTATTTTGCTTCTCTGTCCACAGTTGTTTTTGAAGAGAATTTTGGCAGGCTGAGCTCACTGCAGGGGTTATATGTACTGTGACATCAGCTTGCTCCATCTCCATCTGCTGGTAGGAGTGCATAAACCACTTGTTCTGGATTCAGCTGACTGTCCAAAAGAAAAGGAAATTATCAGGTAAGTAGTATTTTCTCAAGCCACTACATAAAAGTCTGAATGAAACCTATGATGGCTGCAAACAACTACTCTGTGTTCTTCAAATTTGTGAGTGAAAACTCTCTCTGCTGCGAACACTGCTAATTCTTCAATGCCAAAATGGCTGCTGTATTAGAATCTTCCCTCAACAAAGGTCCCCTTGTTTTGCCATGTGTGGACTTCATCAGGAGGAAAAGATACCAATATGTCAGTGGACCATTGAAACGCTATGCAGCTGGAGCTCAGAGATCAACAATTTGCATAGATAAACTGTGTATAATCATGACTTGTACAGTACATCTTCTTCAACATTTCAAACAAAGACCTGAACCTTCTTTCCTCTATGAACGTGATCAAATTTCCCTGGTGTAAAGTTTCTCTTACTGCAAGTTTCACAAGTGTTATGAGCAAAACGCATGGATGTAGATTTGTATAGTTGGCACATGAATATGCAGATAACCATACTATGGCTTGTTCAATTCTCTGTAGAGGATAAGTAATAGCAGAAATTTTTGTTATTATACATTGTTCAGGAGTTAAAATGCTCTGTTACTCCCTAACCATTTGTTGTAACAGTATGCAAAGCCATTCCATTGTGTTAGATTCATTATTGTACTTTTGCATTGTAATACATCATTGATACATTTGTATGTCACACCTCGCTGATTAAGTGACTTAGTTATCTTAGCTAGAAACAGTTTTTTCATTGGTATAAAACTCCATGTGATTCAGAATTGTACTTTATACATGCTCTTTTATTTTATTTCATTGTTTGGCATATATTGGTAAAGTAAACTTTTAATTTTGTAATATTGCTTATGTCATCAGTGCTTCCCTTCCCTTATTTGAAGTTTTGTTTTTGTGTGTACTTAGTAAGCACTTTACATTTATAATTACATTGCCTAAATTCTATTAGTTAATATATATATATATATATATATATATATATATATATATATATATATATATACATAAAATAGTATATGCCATAGTTCTGAGATGCAGGAATAGGATTTTTTTTTCCATATATGCAATGGGACATGATGTAATATAGCCATGGAATATTATGATACAATGTGCCCTCTTCAGGAGAATAGCAGAAAAACAAAAAAAAAATGCTATCATAGTACTAAACTCATTAAAAACTGTCCTCCCACAACTATCAGTCAATTGGTCCTATTTAAGTGAGCATATTATGTTTTATTTATAACTGTTTTTTTCAGCTGAGTTCATATACATTGTCATTGCATTATTAACCTACAGCAATGCACAACAATTGAGTAAAAAGCAGACAGAATACAATTTATTAGACACTCTAAAAGCTGAAAAGGTCCCCTGTTGAGTTTGATTTTAATCTTTATAAATCTTTCTACTTTGTGTGGTGCAATTGGCCTCGCTTTACATGTACTTTGACAATGCTCTGTGATTAATACATTTTGGAATAAGCTGTTTTGATTTCACTTTGTGTCATTTATAGTACCCCTAAACTGGCTTTGTTTGGTGCCTATTTATAGATTCTAGTTCTGCAGAAGTATGTACAGAAATGGGGGATTTTATTGTAATTATTCTTGCACAATGCGTGATATTAAGGAGCCAGGAACATTCTTAATGTAGATCTCTTTCAAGAATGGTATAATTTTGATTTTGGTCTTTCTCATATGAAAATCCTAATTGCTAGGGTGAATAATATCTTTAAAATGATATTATGATTTGGTCCTATACTTTTCTAAAACTAGTACCCATGATTAGATTGAAAAAGTGTTAATTGCTAAGAATAAGGCTCTGATTAATGGTGTTATGGCCGGTGGAGAAAATAAATGGTAAAGTATGAGATTCTAGAAGAATACAAAATGAATGTGCATTTTGGAGAGCATTGACGTGGTGTTTCTTTTGGTTTAATTGATAATAATAGAAGTGTTTTGGAACATACACAACATTTTTTTTTTAAATATTTTCACCCAGTAAAGTTCGCCCGCTCTCCCGGTGCGCGCACAGGACACTGTGCGCGCACAGGGAGAGCGGGCGAACTGTTTTACTGTATCGCGCGCACTGGCCAGGACACTGGCCTGTGCGCGCGATACAGTAAAACAAAATATTTAAATTAGAGCCCATTGGTAAAAAGAGGCGCTAGGGACACTAGCGTCTCTTTTTGGACAGGAGCGGCAGCTGTCAGCAGGTTTGACAGCTGACGCTCAATTTTGCCGGCATCAGTTATTTTTATTTATTTATTTTAAGTTTTTCTATACCGGCATTCACAATAGATATCGCATCATGTCGGTTTACAATTAACAAGTGGATAGGTAACAAAAAAGGTAAAAACTAATATTTATCTTAATAATAATAATAATAATAATAATAATAAAACATTAAACAAGAGAAGGCTAAGGTATGCAGTTACAATAAAACAAGGGAGTAATACAACTTGGAGCATAGAAAAGAAGCAGGGGATTAAATCGAAAGAACGTAAATGCCAGTCAATGTGCTTAAGGCATTAGTGAATTGTGTTTATGATGTAGGAATATTAATTATAAGGTAGGGAAATTAGTTGCCGTGAATAAGGCAAAGTCTGAGTGCTTAGTTAATGATGGAGTAGGTTCAGTTTAGTTCAGGAAAGGCTTTCATGAATAGCCACGTTTTGAGTCTTTTCCTGAATGTGGGCAGGCAGGGTTCCTGTCTCAAATCTGGTGGGATGGAGTTCCACAGTGTTGGTCCTGCAGTGGAGAACGCCCTGTCTCTGGTGGTTATGTGCCGCATGGATTTGGAGTGTGGTACTTGTAAGGTTTCTCTATAGGACTCTCTGATTGGTCTGTTGGATGTAAATTTTTTGAGAGGAATTTGAAGGTTGAGCTGAGAGTGTTGGTGTATAGCTTTGAAAATAGTGGTTATGGACTTATATATGATTCTGTAGTGAATTGGTAGCCAGTGCAGGTCTTTGAGGATTGGTGTTATGTGGTCTCTTCTCCGTGTGTTAGTTAATATTCTCGCAGCCGTGTTTTGAACCATCTGAAGGGGTTTCGTGTGAGATGAGGGGAGACCTAATAGCAAAGAGTTGCAGTAATCTAGTTTAGAAAATACTATTGATTGCAGAATAGTTCTGTAGTCATGAAAGTGGAAGAGAGGTCTTGTTCTTTTTAAGACTTGGAGTTTGTAGAAGCAGTCCTTAGTAGTTTGATTTATGAATGCTTTTAGGTTTAACCTGTTATCAAAGATAGCTCCCAGGTTTCTTACTTGTGGAGTTTGTAAATTGGGTGGGGGATTTGAGTCAGTGTTACTGTATTCAGATGAAATTAGGAGGAGTTCGCTTTTAGAGGAGTTTAGTATTAGATTAAGGTTGGAGAGGAGTTCATCAATTTTTTTAAGACTAGTTTCCCAGAATTCTAGGGTTTTGCTGTAGGATTCTTTGACGGGGATGACTATCTGGACGTCATCTGCATAAAGAAAGTGTTTAAGGTTTAAATCAGTTAGCAGTTGGCAAAGAGGGAGCAAGTAGATATTAAAGAGCGTTGGTGAAAGGGAGGAGCCTTGTGGAACTCCCGTAGATGAAGGGTAGTGTTGAGATTCTTTATTGTGAATTTTGACTTTGTATTTTCTGTTCCCTAAGAACGATTTGAACCACGATAGTGCTGTTCCTGTTATTCCGATGTTTGCTAATTGAGTTAGTAGGGATGAATGGTTAACCGTATCAAAGGCCGCTGAAAGGTCCAGGAGGATCAGTAAATAAGTGTGACCTTTATCCAGGCCCATGATGAGGTAGTCGGTCAGGGAAATTAGTAGTGATTCAGTATTTAAAGCTTTTCTGAAGCCATATTGGGACGGGAACAGAATTTTATGTTCCTCGAGGTAGTCTGAAAGTCTGGAGTTAACTAATTTTTCCGTTACCTTAGCTATGAATGGGAGATTGGATATAGGACGGAAATTGGTAGGATCTTTAGGATTTAAGTTGGGTTTTTTCAGAAGCGGTTTGATGGATGCAATCTTCAGGTCGTCTGGGTAGCTTCCTTGTGCTAGGGAGCAGTTAATGATGTCTGTCAGAGCATTGGAGATTGTGTCTGGTATTAGCAGGAGAAGTTTGGATGGGATGTGGTCTAATGGGTGAGATGAAGGTTTCATTTTCTTTAATGTAGAAAGTAACTCAGTAGTAGTGATGGGTTTGAAGGATTGTAGAGTAATGTCTTTGTTGTGGTGGAAGTATGTGTTGGATGGCGTTGAAGTGTTGGTTCTCAGCTGTGTTATTAGGTTTGAGATTTTGTTGCTAAAGAAGAGGGCCAGCTCCTCTGCTTTTTCTTGAGCTAGGTTGGCAGGGATGTCAGGAGTCGAGGTTTGCGTTAGGTTAGATACATAGGCAAAGAGGGCTTTGGAATCAAAGATTATGTGATGGATCTTCTGTGCAAAGAAATCCCTTTTTGTTTTTAATGTAGCGCTTTTGTATTGGTGGAGTGCGAGTTTGTAGGCAGAGAGGGAGGTCTGTGTTGGTGTTTTCCGCCATTTGCTTTCCTTCTGTCGGAGGGAGTGTTTTAGTTTTTGAAGTTCTTCTTTAAACCAAGGTTGTCTTTTGGAGGTGTTGTGTTCGAGTTTTTTTGTTGCCAGAGGACATAGCTTGTTAGCTGCTGATTCT
The DNA here is from genome assembly GCF_901001135.1 of Rhinatrema bivittatum. NCBI lineage: Eukaryota > Metazoa > Chordata > Amphibia > Gymnophiona > Rhinatrematidae > Rhinatrema > Rhinatrema bivittatum. Next base: position 379,830,580 of record NC_042618.1, read on the forward strand.
GTTATCTTGGACCAAGAGTGGAGGGCTGAGTTGGGTGAAGAGATGTCTATGAGTGAGAGTTCTGGGCCTAGATGATTGTTTAATTCCTCGGATGAGCAAGATTTCCTGTATATGAATTCCGGTTGTGGGACAGGTTTTCTGCTTGTTTGTTCTAACATAAAGGTGGAAGATATTAAAGTATGGTCAGACCAGGGAACAGGTTGGCATTTGGGAGGAGTTGATTGAGAGATGCTAGAGTTTACAAATATTAGGTCCAGGGTGTGACCTGCTCTGTGGGTAGGATTGTTTATGATCTGCTTGAAGCCTATGGCTGACATGGCGGTTAGGAAAGATTCGCAACTGGTTGAGAGAATGGGGTCGTCGACGTGTAAGTTAAAGTCTCCCAGTATTATGGCGGGATGCTCCAGATTTAGGTAGGTTGTTGTTAATTCTAGTATGGGTGATGCATCGGATTCTAGAAGGCCTGGGGGAGCATAGATTAGAAGGATTTGCAGACTGTCAGATTTGAAAAGGCCTGTTTCTATTTTAGAAGGAGAGTTAATTGGGAATTGAGTAATTTTTAGCTCTTTTTTGGCTGCTAGGAGGATACCCCCCCCTCTTTTTTTCTTTCTGGGAATGGAGAAAATATCGTAGCTATGAGTTGGAAGTTGGTTTATTAGTGCAGTGTCCGTGTGTTTAAGCCATGTTTCCGTAATGGCGCAGAGGTCAGGATTTTTGTCCAGTAGTATGTCATTGAGAATTAGAGTTTTCTTGGAGAGTGATTGTGAGTTGAAAAGTATCAAAGAGAAAAGAGCTAGGCCTAAGGTTTGGGTAAAAGGGGAGGTCATGATGGGGATAAGGGACTTGTAGGTCGGTGGGCGTGAAATCAAGGAAAGTTTTCCTGTGAGATAGTTCCTGTGACAGAGGATAGGAATTGGGAGGCCCATGAATTAGATGAGTGTCTGCTGGAAAAAGAGTTGAATGAGTGGCTGCTGGATGAAGAGATGAAATGGATGAAGAGTTGAATGAGTGTCTGCTGGATGAAGAGTTGAATGGATGAAGAGTTGAATGAGTGTCTGCTGGATGAAGAGTTGAATGGATGAAGAGTTGAATGAGTGTCTGCTGGATGAAGAGTTGAATGGATGAAGAGTTGAATGAGTGTCTGCTGGATGAAGAGTTGAATGGATGAAGAGTTGAATGAGTGGCTGCTGGATGAAGAGTTGAATGGATGAAGAGATGAATGAGTGGCTGCTGGATGAAGAGGTGAATGAATGAAGAGTTGAATGGATGAAGAGTTGAATGAGTGGCAGCTGGATGAAGAGTTGAATGGATGAAGAGTTGAATGAGTGGCAGCTGGATGAAGAGTTGAATGGATGAAGAGTTGAATGGATGAAGAGTTGAATGGATGAAGAGTTGAATGAGTGGCAGCTGGATGAAGAGTTGAATGGATGAAGAGTTGAATGGATGAAGAGTTGAATGAGTGGCTGCTGGATGAAGAGTTGAATGGATGAAGAGATGAATGAGTGGCTGCTGGATGAAGAGGTGAATGAGTGTCTGCTGGATGAAGAGTTGAATGGATGAAGAGATGAATGAGTGGCTGCTGGATGAAGAGGTGAATGAGTGTCTGCTGGATGAAGAGTTGAATGGATGAAGAGTTGAATGAGTGGCTGCTGGATGAAGAGATGAATGAGTGGCTGCTGGATGAAGAGGTGAATGAATGAAGAGTTGAATGAGTAGCTGCTGGATGAAGAGTTGGCTGCAAGGCTGCAGGATGACGATTGGATGAGTGCTGGAGACTGCAGTGAAGAGTAATAGAATAGGATACCGGTGATTGCTTGAGCTTTGTCTGATATGTACTAGGTGCTCTAATGACCAGGCTGTGGAGTGTCCGTTGCCTCTGGTGGTGTCTTCCTGATACTATAGGTTTCTTAGAGGGATCAGGAGGTAAAGGTGTGAATTATCCTTGTCTGCCGGGGAAAAGGGAACGGTCTTGGCTCTGGGACGCTCCAAGGGGGCGCGCTAAGGGGCAGGCCCCTTAGATCGCGCTCCTTCGGATGCGCGACGCCGGAGTGAGTCGCCGCAATTTAAAGTACGGGTTGCCGCCCTCTGATTGGCCTATTGCCTCTCAGGGGGCGCGGCTGACTCACCGTGTGCGCACAGCTCCGGAGTCGGTGCGGGTTCCTTCCGTCTAGTTTCTTTTTTGTTTTTAGTTTGATTTTTTGTTGCCTCCTCTGCGCGGCTCGCGGTAGTAGCGAGCGGGCTCTGGCCCCGATTGGGCCTGGAGAGCCCCGGTAGAGGAGGAGGATGGAGGCGGTGGCCGGTGCTGGCGTCCGGAGGAGGTAAGAGGGCCGCCGGAGGGAGTCGCCGCAATTTAAAGTACGGGTTGCCGCCCTCTGATTGGCCTATTGCCTCTCAGGGGGCGCGGCTGACTCACCGTGTGCGCACAGCTCCGGAGTCGGTGCGGGTTCCTTCCGTCTAGTTTCTTTTTTGTTTTTTGTTTGATTTTTTGTTGCCTCCTCTGCGCGGCTCGCGGTAGTAGCGAGCGGGCTCTGGCCCCGATTGGGCCTGGAGAGCCCCGGTAGAGGAGGAGGATGGAGGCAGTGGCCGGTGCTGGCGTCCAGAGGACGCCAGCACCGCGCCCCCTGAGAGGCAATAGGCCAATCAGAGGGCGGCAACCCGTACTTTAAATTGCGGCGACTCCCTCCGGCGGCCCTCTTACCTCCTCCGGACGCCAGCACCGGCCACCGCCTCCATCCTCCTCCTCTACCGGGGCTCTCCAGGCCCAATCGGGGCCAGAGCCCGCTCGCTACTACCGCGAGCCGCGCAGAGGAGGCAACAAAAAATCAAACTAAAAACAAAAAAGAAACTAGACGGAAGGAACCCGCACCGACTCCGGAGCTGTGCGCACACGGTGAGTCAGCCGCGCCCCCTGAGAGGCAATAGGCCAATCAGAGGGCGGCAACCCGTACTTTAAATTGAATTTAGCAATTCTGCGCAGAAAATGGCAATTTTACGCAGGGGGGAATTCTGCGCAAATTCTGCGCTCCGCAGTAGCACAGAATTCCCCCAGGACTAAGTAGTAGATAGATCTATAACATTGACTAAAACTGTAGAGGAGATATGTACTAGAAATTAATAATGTCATTTTTTCACATGTATATAGATACAAATATTTAGATATCAGGCAATGTTAATTGCTGATGAGTTGCATGTATATAAAAAAAAACCCTAAGGAAAGAGCACGAATGTATGACCTATGTAAATACAAAAAAAAATTATTCATATTTTTCATATGTGAATTTATAAATATACATACATATAGAACTCCATTTTAATGTATGCCACTGAATACATACATGTTAACACTTTTATACATACAGATGAAAGGTATTATACCTCACCCTGTGCAAAAATTACTAAAAACAACAAAGAATATTCTAAATCTAGATACATGTATTACTATTGCAGCTTGATGCAGCTCCTAGTGTAGTTGGTAATTGGACATTGCTGAACAAACCCAGATCAGTCCAGAAAAGTGGGTTGTGTATACCTACCAGCAGGTGGAGTCAGAGAACAATTAGAACTTTGGGCACTGCTACATAACGAAAGTGCCACCTGTAGTCACTCAATATTTCTCTGACTCCAGCGGGTGGTACAGTTGCACACCTGCCGTCTTTTTTATTTAGTTAGTTTGAATTACATTTTTTGGTTTACGGTCTCTTCCTGAGGTGTTAGGCGCCTTCGTGGGCATCCCTCAGTAGAAGCCGGGCGTCCGGGGAATTGGATATTCCTGTCAGGGTTTCACCCACCACGGTTCGGTGTCTGACGACCAGGGGCTCCTGGCTACTCACCACCGTCTCTGCTACAGCTGCTCCCTTGTCTCCTGCAACAGCTTTTCTCTGTGTCTTGATAAAGTTTATTTAAAAAAAAAAAAAAGCTGTTTTCACTGCAGCTGACTGACAGTCTTCAGTGCTGAGGTAAGGAGAGGTGCAGGAGGGACCGGGTCTTTTAAGGCCGGCCGGGGAAGCTGTCAGCAGAGTTCCCCTCAGCTCCGGGTCGTTTTCTGAGGGCAAGGGTGAGTTTTTCTCAGTGTGCCTCGTTTACTTGCCGCTTCCCTGCTTGGGGGCCTTGCGATTTTACTATAGACAGGCTCCTTTCCCGCGGCACGGCTGCGCGCGTTTTTTTCTCCTCGGCCGTAGTCTCTTAGCCCGCAGCACGAAAAGTTTGTTTTTCTGGTCCTGCCTGACTGAAATTTTCTCCGTGTCGCAGCTCCAAGCGTTTCTTTTTTTTATTCGCACCCTTTTCTATTTCACTTCAGACTATCGGTGTGCTGCTGCGGATGGGACCAAAAACAGAATCGCAGGTCTGCTGCGTGTGTGGGTCACGCGGCCAGGCGTTAGATGCGGCCTCCTTATGCACAGCGTGTTCCCCGGAGTTAGAGGGCTCTTCACTGCTTCTTGCCTCCTCCCTCAGGGAGGGAACGTCTGTCTCGCCTTCAGCTCAGTGGGAAGAGGATTCTCCACCTGTTCTAGCCTCGGTGAGGGAAGACCTCACCGGGGGAACTGATGATGTCACCCCAGTCGACTCTCCAGTGGGGGATGGGGACCAGGAGGGGTTTTCCCCAGAATTTGTCCTCCTTATGCACCAGGCTTTCCTGGCAAGGAAACGCTCGGCGGTAAAGCGGTCCGGTCTCCTGGGGGCAGACTCGGACCTGCCTGAGAAAAGAGGTCGGGGTACGGACTCTCGTCAGTGCCTCCCTGATCAGGCTCACCCCACAGGGGATTCTCCCCAGGGTACGCGAGATCCGATCCCGGGGTCTGGGGCAATGCCGGCTTCTGGGGTAGTAAGGGCGGCAGACCCAGATCCGCAGCCGGATCCGGCTGATGTGGATACTGATGATCCGGATGAGCCCGATGACCCTCCTGCGGAGGGGGATGACCCCAGCGTGGTACATTTGTTCAAGCGGGATGAGTTAAGACCCCTTATTCTCCAGGTCCTTGAAGTTCTGGGACTTAAGGTTTCTCAAGAAGAGTCTGACAATGAGGGCGTCAATCCAGTCCTCAACGGCATTAGGGGTCCCACAACATCTTTTCCTCTGCCTAAGATGGTTCGCAAACTAGTGACCCGGGAGTGGGAGACTCCAGATTCTGGCTTGAAGGTGGGCAGAGCTATGGCAAAACTGTACCCGTTATCGTCTGATGTTTTGGATTTACTGAAGATTCCAAAGGTGGATGCCGCGGTCTCGGCAGCCATGAAAAAGACCACTATCCCGGTTGCTGGGGCGGCTGCCCTTAAGGAATTGCAGGACCGCAAGCTGGAGATCCAGTTGAAACGAACATTCTAGGTTGCCATGCTAAGCCTTCGGGCGGCGGTTTGCGCTAGCCTCATGCAGAGGGCCTGTCTGTGTTGGGTCCAGGAGTTGGCTGCTGGGGCCGGTACAGGTGACAGTAGGGCTCTGCAGTCTGCCCACCTAGAAGCAGGCATCGCTTATGTTGCAAATGCATTGTATGATCTGGTGAGGACCTCGGCGAGAGGTATGGTGTCCTTGGTGTCAGTGCGGTGTCTCCTCTGGCTGCGAAATTAGGCAGCGGATTTGTCCTCCAAGTCCCAGCTTTGTAATTACCCTTTAAGGGCAAGCTCCTGTTTGGGGAGGATCTGGATCAGCTGGTAAAGCTGCTTGCCGAATCCAAGGGCAATCGGTTGCCGGAAGATAAAAGATCTTCTAAGAAAGTCTTCCCTCCTCGAGCTAGGTTTTGGGACTCTCGCTGCTTCAGAGCAGGTAGATACTCCGCACCTCCTGCTTCTAAACCTGCTTCGGGGCGCCAGGAGTCCTTTCGAGGGGGTTGCCGGCCTGGAAGATATTCGGGACATCTTGGTGCAGGAAGTAATAAAAATCCCCAATGAAACCACGAGCACCCATTCCGTCGTCCAAGCTGTCGGAGGCAGATTATCCAACTTTTACTCGAAATGGGCAAATTACATCAGACCGCTGGGTCTTAGGAAGTGATCAAAGACGGGTATGCACTGGAGTTCTCATGCCCGGTCTGGGAGGTTTTTGTGGAGTCCCGAATGGCCTCAAGTGTCAAGCGAGAGGTGGTCCAGGTGACTCTACAATGATTTCTCAAACTTAAAGCTATTGTCCCAATTCCGGAGGCTCAACAGGGACGAGGTCAGTACTCCATGTACTTTGTGGTCCCCAAGAAGGAGGGCACGTTTTGGCCCATTCTCGATCTGCAGAAGGTGAACCGTTGCCTTTGGGTTCCTCGCTTTCATATGGAAACCCTGAGGACAGTGATGGCCGCGGTTCGAAAAGGGGAATTTCTCGCTTCTCTGGACCTCACGGAGGCGTATTTACACATTCCAATCCGGCTGAATCACCAGAGGTTTCTGCAGTTCAAGGTCTTGGGACAACACTTCCAATTTTGAGCCCTCCCATTTGGTCTTGCAACAGCTCCTTGCATGTTCACCAAGGTGATGGTGGTGGTGGCGGCCTTCCTTCGTCAGGGGGAATCTTGGTCCACCCATACCTGGACGACTGGTTGATTTGCGCAAAGTCTCGGGAGGACTGCGATAGATCAGTGTACTTGGTAATGTTCACATTGCAATCCCTAGGATGTGTAATCAATGTGCAGAAGAATCACTTGGAACCCACTCAGAAGTTGATTTATCTTGGAGCACAATTCGATACCTTGCTGGGCAAAGTGTTTCTAGCGGTGAACTGAATAGGGAAGTTGCAGGAACAAATACATTCCCTTCTTCGAAGGAACAATCCCATCATCTTCAGGTCCTGGGCTCTGTGGCTTCAACCTTGGACTTGGTTCCTTGGGCGTTCGCTCACTTAAGACCTTTACAGTGTGCGCTTTGTCTCGCTGGAGCCCGGTGTCAGAGCAATTCCATCTACCAATGCCTCTACTTCCGGAATCCAGAGCCAGAGCCAGTCTGTCATGGTGGCTGTCACTGGACAATCTGGAACGGGGGATGGATTTGATCACTCCGAATTGGCGGATAATCTCCACTGATGCCAGCCTATCAGGTTGGGGGGCGGTGTGTGCAGACATGCCCTGCGGGCTTTTCTTCCCTGGATCCAAGGCAGAATGGTGCGAGTCTTCTCGGACAATGCGACAATGGTGGCGTACATCAACCGGCAAGGCGGTTGATGTACGCCACCATTGTCGCATTGTCGCTTGAGGGGTTATTCAGAACAAGTCATTTCCACCCTCCTCCAGGTGAGATGTCCAACCACCTCTATGGCCTAAGTGAGAGTTTGGAAGCTTTTTGAGACGTGGTGTCATCAGCATTCCTGCGACCCTTTAGCAGTGCATGCTCCTCGGGTGCTTGACTTTCTGCAACAGGGCCTCGCTAAGGGCTTGGCGTTCAATTCCCTTCATGTACAAGTTGTAGCTCTAGGTGCCTTGCGGGGAAACTTTGAAGGCTGTTCGCTGGCAGCGCATCCAGATATTGCTCCATTTCTTAAGGGGGTCAAACATTTGTGCCCTCCCATCCATTCGGTGTGTCCGGATTGGAGTTTGAATTTAGTCCTGCGAGTTCTTGTGGCGCTCCTTTCGAGCCTCTTCGTGGAGTGTCCCTGAAAGATCTGACTTTGAAAACGGTATTTTTGGTGGCCATTTGCTCGGCCTGTCGGATCTCAGAGTTGCAGGCGCTGTCTTGTCGGGTTCCTTTTCTTCAGATTTACGATGATCAGGTATTGTTACGTACGGTTCCGTCCTTTGTCCCTAAGGTGGTTTCAGCCTTTCACGTCAATCAAACTGTGGAGCTTCCGCGATTCCCTAACTGGTCCCGGGAGTCTTCTCAGAACAGAGACCTTCATCTTTGGATGTGCGGCGCACCTTATTGCGTTATCTGGAGGTTACCAATGACTTCAGACGTTCTGATCATTTGTTCGTTCACTTTGGTGGCCCAAAGAGGGGGACAAAGCATCAAAGGCGACCATATCTAGGTGGATTAAGGAAGCCATTTGGGTGGCATACATAGCCCGAGGGCATCAGGTGCCTTTGGGTTTCCGATCTCATTCCAGTAGGGCTCAGGCTACCTCCTGGGCAGAGTGTCAGTTACTGTCGCCTCAGGCGGTGTGGTCGTCTCTTCACACTTTTACGAAAGATTACCGATTGGATGTTAAGGCTTCTGATGAACCGTCCTTCGGGGAGAGTGTGCTTCATGCGGGTCTTTCGGGTTCCTGCCCAGTGTAGGGTGGCTTGTGTACATCCCACTTTTCTGGACTGATCTGGGTATGTTCAGGAAATGAAAATTGGTTCTTACCTGCTAATTTTCGTTCCTGTAATACCACAGATCAGTCCAGAGGCCCCTTTCTTCAGATACCGAAAGACTGTCTTGGTCAGAACCTGCTTAAGTTTTTTATTGTTGAAGCTCCTTTTTTGCAGACATATTCATGGAGCAGTTTTTAGCAGTTGTTCGGTTTGGTTTTTGCCAGCGGCGAAATGGTAGTCCGGAAATTTGGTTGGGTGCTACCCTTTGTTGTTTAGTTCTGTTAGCATGGGCTTGGGTACAGGTCAATACTGAGTTACTGATTGCAGGTGACACTCTCATTATGTGAGCAGTGCCTAAAGTTCTAATTGTTCTCTGACTCCACCTGCTGGTAGGGATACACAACCCACTTTTCTGGACTGATCTGTGGTATTACAGGAACGAAAATTAGCAGGTAAGAACCAATTTTAATTTCAGGTCTATTTCTAACAGTTGGATGTTTTGTTGGGAAGAACAGTTTCTCTGTTTATTTATTTATTTAAAGGGGGGTTTTTTTTATATTGGTTTACATGTAACGTATGACAGAAGGGAAATACATTAAACAACTTGAACTTCATCTTGAACAGGAATGTAGTCTGCTTTTGCACTTTTTTCCATTATTTGCAAATTACTTTTGCTAAAATAGTAGCTGTGAAATAGTCATTGCAAAATTATTTGTCAGAGAAATAATTTGGCTTGTATTTGGAAGAATGTAAAAGAAATGAATGGATGTACTCTGCATTTAAATTGCAAAAATCCCCCTTCACCCCTTAATTGAAATGACTATTTTATAGTTGTTGACGTTTTGTTATAACAGTGTGAATCGTTTTGATAACAAGTAGATGGAAATCAAGGCATTAAGAGGACTGTGTACTAAAAGTCTTTTCTCCCATTTTGTATCTATAGGAAAATACTTAGAACATAGACCCCCTAAGTTTTGAAAGTGGGTTTGATAAATAATAGATATCTATATTAACATTACTTCATGTGTTTTTTTGTTTTTTTTTTATTGCAAGTAGACATGAAAAAAAGACTCCATTGAAAGAACTTCCAGATTGCTGGGTCCATAAGTTAAGAGTAGGAATGTATGGGTTGCAATGTTGTGCAATGATTCTAAGTGTTAGTATTAGAAATAGGAACTGATAAAGTTATTTTTAAAAATATTATTTAACCTGGGCAGCCACAACAGCTAGCATTGCAAGGCAGGGTGAAGGCCACTGCACTCTGGACACCATAACACAAAACCAGGACCTTTATATAACAACTCAGCTGGACAAAGAACTAATGGAAAATAGGCCGTAGCTTTATTGCCAAAACTACAGTACAAGGAAATCCTAGGAACCAGAGCCATAACAGAGAGTACTAGCCAATTGCCCACAGGCAGGCAGTGCATTGACTCTGGGGCTCACCACTGCCAAGCAAAGCCCTGTCCCATGTGTGAGGCGCTCGCTCTTCATGGGTGTACTGGTCAACCTGCTAGGGAAAACAGGGTGACTGCCCACTTCAGAGGGACATGCGTTCTGCTGTAACCTGGGGCTGTCTGGCCCTGAGACAGTCCCTAGAGGAATAGGTACTGCATGCCAGTCATGCTGCACACTGCCTCCAATAGGAAAGAAACCCACCTCCCCCCCACCCCCACTCCCAGCTCAGGTACTCTGCCCCAGCTGTGACAAGAGGTTATTACATGGTAAACATCAGGATTTAGTTAACATTGAATGTTAACTTCAAATCTGGTGAACTGGGAAGGGAGGGAGGGATGAGGCAGCAGCTGTAGTGCAGAGAGCAGGAGTAAAAGGGAAGAGCACAGTTGGCATCCCAGCTCCCCCTCCCTGTGCAGCAGGAACTATTTCCCCCCCCCCCCACCCCCCCCCCCCCACTGTGGATTGCAGCACCTCCCTGGGACTGCTTCCACTCCTCCCTGGCATTCCTTGAGCTGCCCACTAGTTTGCCCCTTGCATCCGGGGCCTTCCTGCATCCTTGGCCCCACGTCCTCATGCAGTGAAGTTACTACAGTGACTATGCGTCCCAATGATGAGTGGGTCATGTGGTGACACCATTGCCATGGAGTGAGGAGGACCGGGCTGTGGCCCTGATGGCAACTAAGTGCACGGCCATAACCCTGCAGCTCAGATGCGCCACCAGGTTAACGGTGGCGTTTGCTCACTATCCCAATGCCGCTTCCTTGTCAAGTTTCTTTTTAAATCACTGTATACATACATAATTCATACCGAAAGCTAATGATCTTGAACTGGTCCTGTGGGGTCATGGGGCATCCAGGTTCCTTTCCCCTGTCCAACAGGGTATTTGGACTTGGGAGTGCCACAGAGGTAGTGCTGAAAAAGGAGGAAAGTTGGCTGCTACTACATTGATAGACCCTTTCGGCTAACCAGAGGTGACGATGGTGTGTTCAGAAACAGGTCTCCTCCATCTCCTGCAGATGAGGGATTCCTGGCTGCGTGGTCCTAATTCTCTATGGAGAGGTGGGGGCAGCCACAGCTGCTGAGGATAACCAGGCCAAAATGTAAAAAGCTATTAACTGTCTTGCAGGTCGTGTTGCCAGCTGAATCAAGTATTTCTTCTGATGAGGACAAAAGGATGATGACATCTTTGGATAAAGAGATTAGTCATGTTGCACCTGTTTCATATGGATCCAATAGCAAGACATCTAATTTCAGCTCTTCTAACATACCAGCTGCGATTCGCACAGCCTTTGTATTAGGGGTAAGATAAGAATTTGTATAGGAGTATCAAAATACTTATAGGCCCTGCACTGATAATTATTGTGTTTTTGTAATTCCTTTTGTTTAAGGAATTATTCTTAAATAAAAAGGAAAAAACAGGTATTGACACAATTGGCTTACTCTGGTAAAATCTAGACTAGAATGTAGATCAAGGTAGAGACATATTAGCAGTTGTAAGAGAGCTGACATTGTGTATTCATTATTTTACTTTGAGTGCTGTTGGGGGCATTTTCAGTTTCCAAGTCCATGGGTATTTTGTACCCATAAGCCTGATGACCAGTTTTGAAAGGGAAACTCTGGCAACAGGCTGGTGCTGCAGGGAGGTTTTTTTTACCCCGTGTATTTTGCAGCTGCAGAATAACCAAGGAGATTTCAAAATGAAATCCTCTCATGCACATTAGGAGACCTGCCTTAACCCTGCCTCTGGCACTGCCCCTCCCCCCCCCCCCCACCCCCCATATACAGCAGATGGGGCAGCAATTTTACATATTTGTGTCTCACTTCTCAGAAGGATTTACCTGTGGAAAACCTGAACATTTTTCCCCTTAAAATCTATTAAAAAAAAAAAAAAGGTTATTTAAGACCTCTAAAATTCAAAATTGTCGTTCTACTGCGTATTAAAATGTCATTTCAAGTAGCTAACCAAACAGTTGACTGTGGTGGAAAACATGTCATTGGCATATACCATTATATAAAAATAAATAAATATATCCATGGTGCTTGCATTATCCCAGGACAAGCAGGATGATAGTCCTCACATATGGGTGACGTCACTGGACGGAGCCCTATCACGGAAAACTTTGTCAAAGTTTCTAGAAACTTTTGACTGGCACACTGAGCCCACTGAGCATGCCCAGCATGCCATGATCCCTCAAGCCACAGGGGTCTCCCTTCAGTCTTTGTTTTTCCGCGCTGCAGTTAGCATTGCGGTGAAGGAGCCCTGTCTGACTTTTCTCAGACAAAATACTAAGAGAAAAAAAAAGTTTAAAATTTCTCATTTCATCCCCTTCATAGGGGTCTCCCTGTCGTCACCAGCTGGTGAGTACTTGTTTTTTCCCGGTCAATTCCGGTTAAACAGAATTTTTCTGTCAGAAGGCCATCGACGGCTGTCCAGCCTTCATAATGGCAACAGGTTTTAAAAAGTGCCCGAACTGCCCTCGCACTATGTCTATCACCGACCCGCATGTTGAGTGTGTGCTGTGCTTGGGTGAATCTCATAATGTGTCCTCCTGTCCACAATGTTCTGAAATGACGGCCAAAGGCAGGCAAGCCCGTTAGGAGAAGATGGAACATCTTTTCCTTATTCAATTAATACCATCGACGTTGACTCAGTCGTCTCCGGCTGGAGCGACTAAAAAATTAGTCGTTCGAAAGCATCATCCTGACGGCTCCGGTGACTGATTATCAGACTCCATCCCAGTCATCGGTAAAATCTACATCGGTGCTTGAGAAGAAAAGCACCGAACATCGGGAAAAGCATAGCCATCGTCATCGACGGACGTCGACGCCCGATGTCGCATCGATTCCGGGAACCCCGTCGATGCCAAGGGAACCATCACCGAAAAGGTCTCGAGTGGAAGAGCCCTCAATGCCTCTCACATCAAGGCATTCCCCACCAGTAACTGTGCCGGGTACCGAGCCACCACAGGGACCTGTGGAGGTGCCGGTTCCGCCTTCTCTGCCACCCCCTATAAGCTGCTCTGACCTCACCAGCTATACGGGAGGAACTGAATGGTTTTATCCGCCGGGCAGATAAAAGACGCTCTCCGAGAACTTCAACTATCGATGCCATCTGAGCCGATACCCGTGCCGATGCCGGCACCGAGGCCAATGCCAGACCTTTCAATCTTTGCACCAATCCTTTCGAAGCTTAATGCCCTCATCAGTGCTCTCCCGATACAACCAACGACACCGAAAATACCAATCACCGTGAGTGAAGATGATGCCTCCAGGGTTTCTCCCATGCCTGAACCCGTTCCAGAGCTGTCTGGGATTTCTTGGCCGAGAATTCCGGTGTCTCCATCGGTGCCTTTTTCTCCTCCATCGATGCCACCGCAAAAACCATCGATGCCTTTGTTCATACCTTACTCTACTCCCCCACGAAACCCTTCATCAGACATCTGGGAGGAGGGAGACACTGATTCCTCATCAGAAGATATATTGTCCGAGCCATCCTCACCTGAAGAAAGGAGGAAGTCACCTCCAGGGGACCTCTCCTTTTCCAACTTTGTAAAGGAGATGGCTGATACCATTCCTTTTCAACTAGTAGCAAAAGAGGACACCAGACAGAAGACCCTGGAAGTTCTGCAGTTTGTGGATCCTCCTAAGGAGGTTTTAGCAATTCCAGTCCATGAAGTCCTGGTTGACCTACAACACAGACTGTGGGAGCACCCATGTTCACTCTCACCAGTGAACAAGAGGATGGATGCCACCTACATAGTTCAGCATATTCCAGGTTACCAAAAGGCCCAACTTCCACACCAATCTGTGGTGGTAGAATCTGCCCAGAAGAAGTCAAAGAGGATACGTTCCCACTCATCGACACCTCCTGGCAAAGAACAAAAGTTCTTAGACACTGGGCAGAAAGGTCTTTCAAGGCTCAATGCTTGTTTCCAGGATAGTCATATCAATTATATATGGCTCAGTATCAGCGCAATCTCTGGAAGCAGATGCAACAACTATCTGAGACTTTACCTCAACAATATAAAGACTCAGTAAATGACATCATACACAAGGGCCTAAAAGCAGGCAAACATGAAGTCCATGCAGCTTATGATAGTTTTGAAACCTCATCCAGGATGGCTGCAACTGGAATTAGTGCATGTAGGTGGGTCTAGCTGAAGGCCTCTGACCTCAGGCCTGAGGTTCAGGGAAAGCTAGCAGATTTGCCTTGTGCTGGTGACAACCGTTTTGGGGGCAAGGTTCAGGATGCAGTGGCACAGTGTGATGCCCTTGGAGCGATCTAAGACAGGAGAAGGTCGGAGAACAGACCCGGCTGGAGTCTGTTCTGCTTTTCAACAGTTTAATTACAAAAAGTTCAGCAAGACAGAATCAAAATGGCTGCTTACCTCAGCAGACTGACAATGCAAGAACAGTTTTTCCAAAAGAGCACAGCACTCCATTACAGCTTCCTTCTTCTCCCTGGGGCCTATCTAACTCTCTCAGGGCCTCACCTTTGTATCCCTTACCTCAGGGAAACGCCCCCACCCGAGGATCCCTTTCCTATCTGTCTTAAGGTGGACCGGGCCAGATAGCTGGAGCCAGTCCGTTAAGGCAGTCTGAGGCTCTCTATCATATACTCTATCACATTCCCTCCCCCTCAGCTCAATCTTTCTTAGTTGAGCACCTGCCTGTACCAGGGAGACTTTTCTAGAAAGGAAGTCTGCATTTATATTCGCCTTCCTGCTCTGTGTCAGACTTTAAAGTCAAATGGTTGGAGTGCCAGAAACCACCTCATTACTTGTCCATTGGACTCTTTATTCCGAGCGACCCAGTCAAGGTGTTGGTGATCCGTTACCAGCATGAACTGGCAGCCCAGTAGGTAATAATGAAAAGTCTCCAAGGCCCATTTGACAGCTAAGGCCTTTTTCTCTATCGTTGAGTAGTGTCTCTCTCGGGGTAGTAGCTTCCTGCTAATGAAGGCTACTGGGTGTTCTTTGTCGCCTTTCTCTTGTGTGAGGACGGCTCCTAGCCCCACCTCTGATGCATCTGTCTGTACTATAAATGGCTTGGTAAAGTCCAGACTTAGTAGAACAGGTTCCAAGCATATGTCCTTCTTTAAACCCTAGAAGGCTTCCTCCGCCTTTGCAGACCATCTAACCTTCTCTGGGGCTTTCTTTTGTAATAGGCATGTGAGGGGCTCCGCTTTTTCTGAAAGGTTTGGTATGAACTGTCGATAATAAAAGATGAGTCCTAAAAAGGCTCTCACCTTACTCTTTGTCTGTGGGACTGGGACTCGGGTAATTGCTTCTATTTTCCGTGTCTGTGTGTGAACTTTCCCTCTCCCAAGGGAGTATCCTAGATATTGTACTTCTTGACCCCCTAATTTACATTTCTTGGGGTTGGCTGTCAATTCAGCCTTTCGTAGACTTGTGAATATGGCCTGTAATTGCCTTAGATGTGTCTCCCAGTCTCCACTGCAAATGACAATGTTGTCAAGATAGGGCACTGCGTAACCCTGATGTGGGCGTAGTAAGCGGTCTACCAAGTGTTGGAAGGTAGCTGGAGCCCCATGAAGTCCAAACGGCAGGACCATAAACTGGAAATGGCTTTTTCAACACCGAAGAGACATCTTCTCCTTCACAGTTGGTGCCAGGGGAACTTTCCAGTACCCCTTTGTCAAATCAAGCGTGGAGATAAACTGTGCAGTTCCTAAGCGTTCAATAAGTTCATCCACGCGAGGCATCGGGTATGCGTCCAGCTTCAAAGCCTCATTGACTTTCCAGAAGTCAGTAAAGAACCGAATACTACCATCCGGTTTAGGTACCATTACAATAGGCGAGGACCAATCACTATTGGATTCCTCTATTACTCCAAGTCTAAGCATTTCTTTCACCTCAGTTTCTACCACCTGGCTTCAGGAATCTGGTAGGGCTGTTGTTTAACTATTACTCCTGGGTTTGTAATAATATCGTGACAAGCTAAGTGAGTTCTCCTGGGCATAGTCGAGAAGACATCTTTATTCCTAGTTTATCCAGATCCACTTTTTGCGTTGTGGAAAGTTGGTCCCCATATGGGATCATCTGGGGCTCAGAGGTTTGTGAAACGTCTGGACCAAAGTCATCTTCTTGGACCAGACTGCAAGTCGGAGCAACCCATTTTTTTAGTAGATTGACATGGAAGATCTGGGCCTTCTTCCGTCTGTCAGGTTGGGCCACTTTATAATCTACTGGGCCCATCTTCTCCAGCATCTCATACGGACCTTGCCAACGGGACAGCAATTTACTTTCTGATGTCGGTAGTAGCACTAGTACGTGGTCTCCCGGCTGGAAGACCCGAGGAACAGCGGACTGGTTATATTGCTGGGCTTGGGTAGCCTGAGCCTTTTCCATGCATAGTTGGGCAGCCTCTCCTGCCCTCCCCAGTCCGTCCAGAATTGGGTTCCTCCTCCCAGATCTCTCGTACTACATCTAGGATTCCCCGTGGTCTTCTACCATACAATAATTCGAACGGGGAAAACCCGGTCGAACTTTGAGGGACCTCTCGAATGGCGAACAATACATATGGCAAGAGTAAGTTCCAGTTCTTGCCATCTTCCGTGATGAACTTCCTCAACATCTGTTTGAGAGTTTTGTTAAAACGCTCCACGAGCCCATCAGTTTGTGGATGGTAAACTGATGTCCGCAGGGTTTTTACCTGCAATAATGTGCAAACTTGTTTCGTCACTTTAGAGACAAACGGTGTCCCTTGGTTGGTTAATATCTCTTTGGGTAACCCCACCTGGGAAATCACCTCCTCCAAGGCCGTAGCTATTGTTTGAGTCTTCATATCTCGTAGGGGAATAGCTTCTGGATACCTGGTTGCATAATCTAGAATGACCAGGATATATTTTTTTTTCTGCGGTTAGCCCTCTCTAAGGACCTACCAAGTCCATAGCGACCTTCTCAAAAGGTGTCTCTATAATTGGCATAGGCACTAGGGGAGCTACGTGCGTTGCTGCTGGTCTGGTCAGCTGACAGGTAGGACAGGACCGACAATAGTCCTGAACGAGTTGATACAATCCAGGCCAATAGAACTGGACTAAAATCATTTCTCGTGTTTTCTCTTCCCCTAGGTGGCCCCCCAAAAGGTGACTATGGGTGAGCCGCAACACTTGCTGACGATACTGCTGGGGAACCAAAAGCTGCTCAACCATTTCGCCCTCCAGGTTCCCCTTTGCTTCTCTGTATACTAGATTTTTCTTGAGTACAAAAAAGGGGGGGGGGGGCTGGCTTTTGACTCTCCACCCCAGAGACTAATTCCCCATCTATTATCTGTATATTCTCCCGGGCCCCTTTTAGTGTCCCATCTTCTTGTTGGGCCCGCCTAAAATTCCCGGGGTTTCCCTCGCCTAGCCAGTCTGAGGGAACCTCTATGGGTTGGGGAGCCCCCTCTAACTCCACGACTGCTTCTAAACCTTGGAAATAATTATACTTTTCTATCCTACGTTGTCTACGAGGCTTGGGTATCTTAGGATTATTACTATACAAGTCCAGGTCTTCTATCGGAAAGACCTCCGGAAATGAGGTCTCTTCCTCGCTGAAGTCATCTGGGCCTCTCATGTGCTGGACCCAAAGAATCCCAAAGTCTGGATAATCTCGTCCCAGTGTCACCGGATATGGTATCCAGGGGAGCACTCCCAATTCTACTGTCGCTTGTCCCACTGGAGTCTTCAATAGGACTTGACTGGTCGGGTATTGTCTCTGATCTCCATGTATACAAACGAGGGTCACTGTCTGTTCATAATTAATCTGTGTTCTTTTGACCAGTTCCCTCCGAATGAGAGTTTTTACACTTCCCGAGTCTACTAAGGCTTGGGTCAAATCGCCATCTAGCTCCACCGGAACCACGAAGGATGTAAATCCAGAGCGGGGAATGTCCACAAACAAGTAGGAGTAAGGGGCCACCAAATTGATGGCCATAAATTCATCCTCCATTCAATAGCAGTCTTGAGCAAAATGCCCCCTCTCTCCACAGTGAAGCAGGTCCCTTTGTGCTTCACTGATTCTAGGTGTTTACTCGTTCCGCCCTCAGGTCCCTCTAATGCGTTATCAGGGTCTCGTGAGGTAGGGAGACTCTTCACTTCTTGGCCGATATAGCAGCTTAGGGTTCTGCCCCTCGATTCTCTTCTTCCTTTCTCCAAACTCTTTATTCGGGAATTCTTCTCTGCTGGAGTAAGCCCACGGCCTGTGTCTGCAGCATCCAAATAACGCTCTACTAGGGAAACCACATCCTTCAGGGTCCCCGCTGTCTGTTGCCACACCCATTCACGCACTCGGGAGGGGAGAACGTCCACAAACTGTTCTTCCACGACAGTCTCCGCAACTTCAACTCCCCTTTTATTATCGGGTTCTAGCCACCGCCAGCACCGGTCCTTTAATTTCTGAGCCAGAACCCGGGGTCTCTCTCCTGGTATTAAGCCCTGGAAACTTTTCCGATAAGATTCCTTAGACAGTCCCAGTCTATTGAGTACGACAGCCTTGACCTCCTGACAGACTTGGGCTTGCTGGTTCTCAAGGGCCCAGTATGAGGCCTGGGCCTCACCGGTTAAATGTGGGGCCATTCTCATGGCCCATTGGGACCTAGGCCAGGCCATGGCCTCCGCCACTCTTTCAAAGGTGACCAGGAATGCTTCCGGGTCATCATGGGGCCCCATCTTTGTCAGCTGAATTTCCAGTGTTGGTGGGATTGGACTCTGTTCCGTTCCGGTGGGTACCCCATCGGTCCCTGGCGCTGGTGTCCTTCGTAGTAATTGGCCATTAAGCTGTGCTTGGGCTTCCAGGTGTTTCTGCAATTGTTGCAGTAGCTGCTGGTGCTGTGCATACTGGGTCTGAGCGGCTGCCCGGAGCTGCTGTTGTCCCTTCACCAGGGCTTGCAGTAGCTGCTCCATTTCTCAGGGAGGTTCCTGCAGAGGCTATTCTGAGCTCCTGCCCCTTCAAGACCGGAAACCTTTCCCCTTCTTCCAAACAAAAGAAAAGCCTGCTTCACCAGCTCTAACTCACTTCTTCTGTTCCCTCCCTCCGGCAGAGTTTCTCTCCTTAGCCGGTACCAACAAACAACAACAAAAAAAAAAATCCTGTGTGCCTACTGTTGCAGCCAGGCCCCCCCCCCCCCCCAAAAAAAAAATGTCTGCTAGTGTGGGTCCCTGTCTGTGATGCTTAGAACAGATAATCCCACTTCTAACACCATATGTGATGCCCTTGGAGCGATCTAAGACAGGAGAAGGTTGGAGAACAGACCAGGCTGGAGTCTGTTCTGCTTTTCAACAGTTTAATTACAAAAAGTTCAGCAAGACAGAATCAAAATGGCTGCTTACCTCAGCAGACTGACCATGCAAGAACAGTTTTTCCAAAAGAGCACAACACTCCATTACAGCTTTCTTCTTCTCCATGGGGCCTATCTAACTCTCTCAGGGCCTCACCTTTGTATCCCTTACCTCAGGAAAACGCCCCCACCAGAGGATCCCGTTCCTGTCTGTCTTAAGGTGGACCGGGCCAGATAGCTGGAGCCGGTCCGTTAAGACAGTCTAAGGCTCTCTGTCATTATACTCTATCACTCACAGTTAAAAGAACACTCTGAAACTCTGCACCAGCTCTCTGCTCTTCCAATAGAAACACCATCTTCTGTTCGTAGAACAGTACGAAAGGACACCAGAAAACCCTATTACCAACCACGGAGGTATTATCCACCAGCACCCCGTGGTAGGGCATCTAGAAAAGCACAGAGAAGTCAGCCTAGGCAACCAAGGGCACCTAGGCCTCACCCTCCACATCAGATGGGCCCAGCATCAGGATTTTGAGAACCCGTCAGAGGACAGCAGCCACTCCACCAACCCGATCCCAAATCTACCAGTGGGAGGTCTGGTCTCTTTCTTTCAACCCAATTGGTCATACATCACAACAGATCAATGGGTACTATCCATTATAACACACGGTTACCAACTGGATTTTCTCACAGTACCAAAAGACTCTCCACCAAAGTCTCTTTGGATACACAAAGATCATATCATTCTCTTGAACACAGAATTATCCACCCTTATGAGTGCCAGGGCCGTGGAACCAGTTCCCCGACCTCAGCAGGGCAGAGGATTCTACTCCTGTTATTTCCTCATTCCAAAGAAAACAGGAACAGGAGGCCTACGTCCCATCTTAGACCTCTGCAATCTCAACAAATTTCTATGGAAAGAAAAATTCAGAATGGTCTCCTTAGGCACCATGCTTCCCCTTCTTCAAGCAGGAGACTGGCTCTGTTCTCTGGATCTGCAAGGTGCTTACGCTCACATTCCAATATTCCCTCCTCATCGCAAGTTTCTGCATTTCCTGGTGGGTCATCAGCAGTTCCAATACCGGGTTCTGCTATTTGGACTTGCCTCAGCACCCCGAGTTTTCACAAAGTGCCTAGCGGTAGCAGCAACTCATTTGCACAAGGAAAGTGTACACTTTTTTCCTTATCTGGATGACTGGCTTATTAGAAGCCAGTCAAAGCAAGCAGCTCTCACCTCTCTCAGGCTCACAATCAATCTGCTCCATTCGTTGGGATTCCTAATCAACTACCAGAAATCCCACCTTATAGCATCTCATCTACTGCAATTCATCGGAGCAGAGTTGAACACCATAATATCAAGAGCCTTCCTCCCAGAGGACCGTGCAGAGACACTCTCCTCATTAGCGAAATCTCTGTGCACAAAGAAACAGGCGACAGCACATCAGTTTCTAACTCTGCTCAGCTACATGGCCTCCACAGTTCATTCACTCCTATGGCCAGATTCACCATGAGAATAACCCAATGGACATTAAGATCCCAGTGGATACAAGCCATTCAACCACTGTTGTCTCCAATTCAAATAACCCACCAATTACGTTCATCTCTCCTCTGGTGGGCGAACAAGAACAACTTGCGCACAGGCCTACCCTTCCAACAACCAGTTCCGCAAGTAACTTTAACTACAGATGCATCCACCTTAGGTTGGGGAGCACACATAGGCAATCTCCAAACTCAAGGTACTTGGACAAAACTCGAAGCAACATTTCAAATCAATTTCCTGGAACTTTGAGCTATACGTTATGTTCTACATGCGTTCAAGGACTGCCTTTCACACAAGACTGTTCTTATACAGACAGACAACAAGGTATCCATGTGGTACCTGAACAAACAGGGAGGTACGGGCTCGTATCTCCTTTGTCAAGAAGCCTCACAGATTTGGGACTGGGCCGTCATGCATTCCATATTTCTCCAGGCCACTTATCTAGCAGGCATCCACAACGTTGTTGCAGATCACCTCAGTCGACAGTTCCATCCCCACTGTTGTGTCCGCTGTCCAACGTCTCTGCTCTGCCCACCTTACCTCGTTGACGACTCCCTTCAGGGTTGATGGAAGGCTAGCCTCTGCGGCATCTCCAGGCCATCGTCCTCCGGTGTTCCCGGACTGGCTTGACGCTGCAAGCCGCCATGTTGACCAGATGACTAAGGGCGCGCGCGGCCCGACTGATGTACTAGTGTTGGCGCAAACCTCAGGGGCATCCCCCTGAGATGACATCACCAGCTCCAGATATTTAAGGTCTCAGTTTTCGCTAACAAGACAAGTTAGCAAGGGATTGGTTACCTAGCTTCCTCCTGGTCGCTGCGGATGGGATTTTCTCTCCGCAACCCTAGCTACTCTGCCTCCTCGGACTTCACTAGAGGTAGCCACTCCTCGGGGGCCTCGCTTTCTCTTTTTCTTTGCAGGCCGCAGTCCGGAACCGGTACTCGCTCCTCGAGGGCCCACATCCCGGACTTGCTCCTGAATACCACTTCTGCTAAGAAGTCATCGCTGCTTACAACATTGTGAGTTTCCATCTATCTCTCGGAGCTTTCCCTGGGTACAGGTATTCGCTCCTTGAGGGCCTAATGTATACCATCTCCTGGGCTGCCTTAAGAGACTATTGTGTGAGTGTTACCATCAATGACTTGTTCCAGAACTCTGCATATACTGCATACTCACTGTCTTAGTTTCTCTACAGCTCAGCCACCCTGGGATCGCTGTTTCAATACCTGAGGGACTACAGCCCAGCCGGGTGCTTCCAGCTCAGTACTGCCACCTCTGGTGGTTTACCATATTGTCTAATAAAATAACTAGTGTCTGTCTCCTACAGCAAGCTTGACCAGTGGTCCCTCTCGGGATTTTCCCCGAGGGCATGATCACCTGCCACTGGTCCAAGGATCCACCCATAACTATTCTAAATAACTACAGATTGCTAATACCAGCTTTAACAACAGAGCTTTCTGACAGATTGCTAACTCCCAGCTTTCTCTACAGAGCTTTGACAACAGATTGCTAACTCTGCACGGAGATTCACATCAGATTGCTAACTCCGCACGGAGATCAGAGCAGATTCTGACACCCAGGGAATGGTCCCTGGATCCTTTGGTAACGACCAGAATATTCCAATGCTGGGGCCAACCAACCATAGACCTCTTTGCATCCGAACTGTATCACAAAGTGGACAAATTCTGCTCCCTATACCAGCGGACCAGCAAGTGCGCCAGGGACGCCTTTTCTCGCCCCTGGAATTCAAGCCTTCTATACTCGTATCCCCTTTTACTGCTGATAACCAAAACTGTAGTAAAGCTGCAACAGGACAAAGGGTTAATGATACTCATAGCCCCATATTGGCCTCGACAAGTGTGGTTTCCCATACTTCTCGACCTCTCGATCAGAGAGCCAATTCGCCTGGGTGCAGCTCCCACTCTCATAACTCAGGATCAGGGCAGGTTGCGCCATCCCAACCTTCAATTCCTATCTCTAACAGCCTGGATTTTGAAAGCTTGATCCTGCAACCACTCAATCTTTCAACTAATGTGTCTCAAGTGCTGGTAGCTTCACGTAAACCTTCCACACAAAAAACCTATCAGTCTAAGTGGAAACGATTCACCATGTGGTGTGCACAGAAAAGTACTGACCCCTTTTCCTGCCCCACATCATCTTTATTAGACTATCTCTGGCACCTTTCAGACTCTGGTCTCCAGGCCACGTCAGTAAGGGTACATTTAAGTGCTATCTCAGCTTACCATCATACAATAGGGGATGCACCGATATCAGCGCAACCCCTTGTCAGTAGATTTATGAGAGGTTTGATTCACCTTAAACCCCCGTAACGGCCACCAGTCACAAAATGGGACCTTAATGTAGTACTAACAAGACTCATGCGTTCTCCTTTTGAACCCATGGATTCCTGCAATATTAAATTTCTTACATGGAAAGTTCTCTTCTTAGTAGCTATTACATCTGCTAGACGGGTTAGTGAGTTACAGGCACTTGTCACATACTCACCCTATACAAGGTTCTTACATGACCGAGTGGTACTCCGTACTCACCCTAAATTCCTTCCCAAGATAGTTACGGAATTCCACTTGAATCAGTCCATAGTCTTGCCCACATTCTTCCCAAAACCTCACTCTCACCAAGGTGAGAGAGTTTTGCACACCTTAGACTGTAAACGTGCACTTGCATATTACCTAGACCGCACTGCAGTCCATAGGAAATCCACTCAACTCTTTTGTTTCTTTTGATAAAAACAAACCGGGTAAAGCAGTGGGCAAACAAACTCTCTCTAACTGGCTTACAGATTGTAGCAATAAGCTACAATCTGCTACTATTGCTATTATGAAAAAGCAGGCCTTCCTCTCCAAGGGCGAGTAAAGGCACACTCAGTAAGAGCAATGTCAACCTCAATAGCACACTATCGTTCAGTTCCAATAGCTGACACATGTAAAGCTGCAACATGGAGTTCTCTTCACACCTTTGCAGCTCATTATTGTTTGGACAAGGAAGGACGACAAGATTCAGCCTATGGACAATCTGTCTTAAAAAATTTGTTTCCAGCGTAATCCCAACTCCTTCCACATCCAACCTACTGTGATTTCAGACTGCCTCATTTTTTCCAACAGTACACCAGTTGTTGTGCCTGTTGCACAAGTTGTTTGCTGTTGGCCCAATACAAGAATGACTCAGCCTGTAGCTTGCTAATCACCCATGTATGAGGACTATCATCCTGGGATAAAGCAAAATTACTTACCTGTAATAGGTGTTATCCAAGGAAAGCAGGATGTAGTCCTCACGAAACCCACCCGCCACCCCGCAGAGTTGGGTCTGGTACATTTTATTATTTTATTTTTGCTAACGTTTATTGCTACACACAAGACTGAAGGAAGACCCCTGTGGCTCGAGGGATCATGGCATGCTGGGCATGCTCAGTGGGCTCAGTGTGCCAGTCAAAAGTTTCTAGAATCTTTGACAGAAAGTTTTCCGTGATAGGGCTCCATCCAGTGACGTCACCCATATGTGAGGACTACATCCTGCTGTCCTGGGATAACACCTATTACAGGTAAGCAATTTTGCTGTCTAGTGAGAACAAAGTACCAGTGGAACTAAGGGGAAACTGCACCAATGTGCAAAATGCAGGTGTAAAATGCAAGTACAAAATACCTGTGTACCACTTGCCTGCATTGAGGCAAGTGGAAATATGCTTAGTGTCTCCATGTTTGCATACTTTTATCTGCCGATGAGGGTGAAGGAGGAATAATCAAAAGGATTTTTTTTTTTTTTAAATAATTTTTATTGGAGTAACCTGTATATATCCACAAACACATAATGTTACACGCTATACCTTGCAAGTACCACCACATTATTATTTTCTAAATATTTCCTATAATGAGGTCACCCTCCCCCCCCCTCCCTCCCGTAGAGAACCATAAAGACCAATACATCATTAAAGGACAACAAATACCAAACAACAATAGAGCAGAACGGTTGATAGGTATAGGCCCGAAACACCATAAATCATTGCCCCAAACCAAGAGAGCCCAGTCATCCAGACCATTATTATTTTACCCAAAGTCCAGGGTCGCAATCAAATTACACTCACATATCACGGTCCCTCCATGTACAAGAGCTTCACAGCCAAGAAGAAACAGACTTTTCGGGAGCTTTGGTTCCAATATTATCAGACTCTTTCTCCCACAGTACGCCAATCAAAAGGATTTTTTACGTGGGTTAACGCAAGGCTTTCAGTCTAACTGCTGAATTAGCCATGCAGCCTTGGGTGATGTCATCCGGCACACACTGTGGAGCTTTCTTAAATACATAGAGCTTCAATGCTGTGTGCATACATGGTAGTTCCCACATGATTGACTGATGTAGAATCTCCTCAGTTTCTTTTTTTCTGCACCAAGGCATGGTGATGTGGAGAACGTTCTCCTTATTTCTCCTCAGTCTATTTTCACATTTTCACAATCCCAAAACAGCACTTTTCAGTGCTCATCATGTCGAATAAGGCCCTGGGCTATAAATATTACCAATGTGGGCATATTAGTTCTGCATAGATGGACATAATTATTGCTTTATTTGTCTGGACCCAGACCCTGACCAGGCTGCATGCCAGGACTGTGGTGCATGTCGCCATGGGCTCAACGTCAGAGAGCCCAGAAGATTGCCTGGCCAGATGAGGAGGAAAGCATCTCCTCTGCATCAGGAAGTTATGCCCCATCTCCCCTGTAGTCCTCGCAGTCATTACCGGGCCCGAAGACACACCATTAGGACATGCAGCAGCGTGCTCCATTCATAGGCCCATCAGGCCTACAGGGACTTCAAAACATAGAATGAAGCACCCAAAAGAGCAGGAAGCAACAACTGCCATTCAAGAGTGGAGCTTCTAGTACCCAAAACAGCAGTGGTTTATAACAATCTTCAATGCCATCTGCTGCATCATTGATAGAAAAGACATCATGGGAAAAAAGTGCATCAATGTCTTCGGCGCACGATGCACCCAGAGGCAATGCACATAACAGCATACTGCAATGCACAATAACACTTGAAGCCAGCATCGACACAGGGGAAATCCATGATGGACTTCCACATGCATCGCTCAACGCACAGACGCAGCAGGCACATAAGCTGAAGCATATGGCACAGGATGCCCACAAAAAGTCTACAATGCAAGCAATGATGCCTTCTAAACATTCAAAGTCTAGGGATGAGAATGACGAAGGACACGTGTCGTCCACAGCCCAGAAACGCTCTCAAGCTCCAGAGACGTCTATGAACCACAGCTCATCAAAGGAAAAAAATCCTCAGGACACAGTTTCACCCTAAACTGACATCCAAATTGATGTGGAACCTTACTACGCACCTTTTCTTGCAAACCGTGGTCATCACCATCGTGTCTATAATCTCTGTCTCCTCTCAAAGTGATATGAAGATATACTCCAACCTGTCTTATGAATCACTTCGTAAACAAAGAGCATCACTTCTCCAAGAAGAACTACACCCGAGGGACAAAACTCCATGGGAAGAAAACTTGGAATTCACACCACATCAACCTCCAGTTTCAGATACTGAACTGGCAGCTGTTCCGCCACCTAGGAGCAGTAGATGCCCAGTTGTTTCTCTGCCTCACCAAAGAATTCCTGAGGACAAACTTCCTCCTCCTGTCTCCAGGGTCTCCACACGGACAGGGGAACAAATTTCTTTCATCATTAAAAATCTGTTTGCTGCTTAGCACCTGCAGGTGCAACCACCAAGATTCCCGGTGTGAGTCCCAGAGCATCATTTAGAACAGGAGACAGCTTCTTCACAACCTGAACAAACTTCTCCCAGCTACGACAGTCCACCAGGTTCTATGCCACTAGATCTTGGGTCACTACCTACTCCGGTAGAAGAAGGCAATGTACTTCTTTCTCCTCGGTCTGAATGACAGCAGGAACTTTCATCTTCTCGACCTCAAGCTAGTTCCATGGGGCTTCCTTTGGATATCTGATGTCCCTCCAGAACACTCATTTCCACTGGAAGATCTTATTCGAGATTTGTGGAGAAGCTGGGAAATACCTTAAAGTGAAAGTCCTCAAGATACCCGATCTGCGTTCAGAGGTCCTGGATATCTTAAGCATTCTGGACATACTGTCAGAACCAACAGCTTTGCTTTCACATGCTGTCTTAGATTCAGTGTTAATGAAATCATGGGAGTCCCTGTTTTCTGGCCTACCAGTTTTTAGAAAACTGGACCTTAAATTCCACCTCAAAAAGTCTACAGGATACAAAATATTAATTTGCCTCATGCTTTAATGGTGGAGGAGTCTGCAATGAAAAAAAGCAAAGAAAACAAAACTCTGCTCCAAACCCCCCCCCCCCCCCCCCAATCCCCTGCTGGGAAGGATATCAAGATCTTGGATGACTTTGGCTTGTAAAGTATTCCAAAGCTCCATGTAAATATCTAAAATTCAGCAGCACCAATTTTATGTGGTGCAGTACTTGTATGAGTGCCTTTAACAACTGAAGCCCTTCTTTCGATCAGAAGCTGGAGAACAGATAACACCTCAACGGCTCCATGATTTAGAGGAAGGGCTCAGGCACTTATTGCATTCAGTCTATGAAGCTTTTGAAACTACCTCCAGCACTTGCAGCATTTATTCTGCTCGTCTTATGGCTTGGTTACAAGCTAGCGTGATCGGAGAGGATGTTCATTAAGCTTGCTGATCTACTATGCCTGAGAGACACCCTCTTTGGAGACAAGCTGAGGGAGTCAGTCTCCCAAATTAAAGAGCAAAATGTAGCAGTACAGTTTCTGACAATGCCTTCTGAACACCAGGGCACATACAGACATCTCTTCTCACAATGCAAGAACCGTTCTATCAGAGGAAACTATACAAATAGTATCCTCAATATTGTTTTACCAATTGTTTGTGGGTGTAGCCACAGCGCAAACAACTGAGAGGCCATCAATGGAGGGTACAGAACAACAGCAGCAGACAACTCCAAAATCACAGCAGAATTTTTTTAGATCTAACCAGCCACAGCCAGCCATTCCTGTCGGGGCAGGATAAGCAATTGTTTCTCAGCATGGCCCCAAATAACAATGAACCAGTGGGTCCTCAATATAATATGGTATGGATATCGTCTGGATTTCACCAACCACTCCACCATTTCCCATCTCACCCCACCTCCAAAAGATCTATCTCAGCTTCCTCTCTTACATCTGGAGGCAGAGAAGCTATTATTACAAAGAGCTATTCAGCTTCTCCTGAAGAATCAGATCAATATGGGCTTCTATTCTCAATATTTCCTCATTCAAAAATGCACAGGAGGTCTTTGTCCCATCTTGGACCTTAGATGCCCTGCGGCTCCGCAATACAGGCAGAGCCCCGACTGTCTTCTGCAAAGGTGTTCTTTGGGGGATAATTTGCCTCACCCCAACAGCATGTGTTCTTCGTGACTTTAAGGGCTCAAAGCTCTCGGCGGAGACCTCCCTTCGGTGGGGACCAAATGAGGAGCTTCGGAAGGAGGATGATGAGAAGACCGCAGCTCCCGGCTGTGTTCTTGGGCTCGATGATCAATACAACTGGCTAGGTCGATCAAAAAATAAACAAAAACCCTTCAGGGAGTTGGATAGCTTGGGAACTGCAAGTTCGTCTTTCAGTTGGGCGGAGAGACCACCCAGGAAGATGGGACGGAGGCAATCCTTCTGCCAACCCAGTTCGAAGGTCTGCGTGTGGAACTCTATGACGTAGTCACTGAGGGGCCGTCGGCCCTGACGGAAGTGCAGGAGGTCATAGCTAGTGTTCACGACCCTCTCCCGGGTCGTCGACAGTCTTCCAGAATTTGGTGATGAAATGAGGCAGGTCCAGGAGGAGGGCAGTCCAGATCGAGTACCAAGATCCGTCCGAAGGAGGAAGGAGAATGAGCAGGAACTGGAGCTAGGAATCCAGAGCAGAGGCAGGAACAGGAGACAGGTACAGGAATACAGGAACTGGAACAGCAACTCTGGAACTCAAGCAGACAAGAGCAAGGAGACCCGTTGCTAAAGCAAGCTCTGTCTGTCAGAGCTTGCCTTATATACTCAAGGCTGGAGACATCATCACTAGGAGCCACTGAGCTTTTCCCGCCGCGACCCCTTTAAATCCCTGACGACGGCGCAAGTGCGCACCTAGGAACAGGGACCGAGGACGAGGGCTATGGCAGCGTGGTCGGCATGGCATGAGGAGGATGGAGTGGCGGAATTTACCTGCCGTGGAGGAGAAAGAGGAGCAGTCCGGGTCTGAACTGGGGAGTCGGGAGGTGGCAGGGCTGCGGCGGCGACTGCCTGGCGTTGCCGAGGAGAGGAGGGCTGCGGCCCGGGCCCAGTGCTGGGAGGTAGGAGCAGGCACCTTGTGACCTGGAATTGTAAGAAAAATAAGAATGCACAATAATAAAATGCAAACCAAATTTAAACATACTTCAAGTAAAAGCAAATTAATCCCACACTACTGGAACCTCTATATGAGCCCAAATAAAAAAGAGCAATTAAACACAAGTCATCACAAATAATACAACTGAGGGACAGGCCAATACAAATAAATGCCCTGTCCCATGTGTTTTTCAAATGGATGCTTTTAGTGATGAAGTACTAAGAAATCTTCAGTGTCCATGTTGGATGGTACATGGAGATACAGGTCTGTAGGTAATTTGCACTGAGACAATGAATAGCTTTATGTGCTAAATAAAAGATTTTAAATTTGTGCATGGTAAGTCATGGGGAGAAAGTGCTTAGTACATCTGGCCATTAGTTCTTCGCGAATGGCTCAGTTTATCTGAAACCTTTATGGCCTCTGGAAGGCAAACTATGGTAAAACTCATATAGAAACCATCAAAAGCAGATATTAGGGAAATATTTTGGCAAAAAATGAAAATAGTTTCCACAGCTATCTAAAAGAATATTTGGACTATGAAGGAGAAGGCACTACCGTAAACACTCCTTTGACACTTTCAACTCCAGCCACAGCCATATTCATAAATACTCATTCGCCTGAATACATATGTACTTTTTTGTAGTTACTTCCAGCAAACCTAAAACTTTCACAGATTTATTCTTACTCAAGTCTGGTATGAATTCATACAACTCCCATTACTACTTAAGGGAGTGATTTTTTTTTGACCCAAGAAAAATTGTATTGGCCTCCATCTAGTTTTAAACACTGGAATAAGTTTGCATACAAAAACTGTTTTTAATGGGTCATTGCTGCATTTCTTAGTGTAGACTGCAGCACTCGCCTTTTAAACATTTTTCTGGACTCTGACCCTTAAATTGCCCTAAACATTTATCACACAAATATTTTTGTACAATTTCTATTTCATAGACATTGCTGCTACTCTCTTTCTCACACATTAACACTACAAATTTTTTAAAAGAAAATATTTATTTTGAAGCTTTATTCAGGAGGGTGTATAAAAATTAATTTTGTCGTTTTAGGAAGCTACACCTTTGGAACACCCCTTTAGTGCCACAAAACGTGAACAGCAGAAGAAGTGGCTTGAAGAACTAAACAAACAAAGGGAAGAGGTTGCCCTACGAAAAATGCAGGAAAAACAGAAGTACTCTGAGGTAGCCATACAGAAATGTACCTAAAAGAAAAAAAGGTGTTAGGTGAACTTCCAGAATAGTTTCCTCCCATGTCTTCAAACCTAGATTAAATTTCTTTAAGAGAGAAAGTTCAACAAATCTAATATTGATGATAAAACTCCTACTTATCTTATTAGTGAGTTTGTTGTGCAATGAGAATTTAAATGGCATACTTTTTCCCTTTATGAGTAAGTGAAATGGGTTTTTAGAAAAGACATTAGTGTGGCTACTATTTGTAGTAGAAAAAAACAGGGTTTACCTGAAATTCAATTATATATCCAAAACAATAAACAAAAATTAGTGAAAACATAGTTTATACGTATACTACCATTCAAGATGTATCTAGGGAGTAGTGTGTCAAAAAAAAGTAATCATCACTAAACTGGGAAAATGCTCAAAAATGTAATTTATTCAAAAAATAAAACAACTGTCATACTTCTGTGGGGTTTTTTCAAATCATATACTCTTGCCATAATTGGTGAATATCAAAGTTCTGGCCTTTATCTGTCT
Source organism: Rhinatrema bivittatum (assembly GCF_901001135.1). Classification (NCBI taxonomy): domain Eukaryota; kingdom Metazoa; phylum Chordata; class Amphibia; order Gymnophiona; family Rhinatrematidae; genus Rhinatrema; species Rhinatrema bivittatum. The sequence continues at coordinate 379,861,178 of NC_042618.1, forward strand.
GCTATAAAGACTTTACTATGAGTTAACTTTTTTCCTTATCTTCCTGCTAGACCCGTCTTCAAATATAGGGTTTCTTTCCTCCATAGCTGATGGATCAGAGAAAACATCTCTTTTTATAACCTCTCTCTGGTCTATAAGGAAGGTATGGTCCTGGCCATTACCAGTAGTATCTGTCTCTGGCAACTGCAGACAAGTGATTATGACGTTAGCTCCCAGAGTCTAAGTTCGGCCCCAGCCTGGCTGTGGGCTCTCTTGCTCTTAGTCAACAGCCTTTAAGGGTTGATTTTTCTGGTGGAAGCAGTACTCCCAGGCTAGCCCTGGTTGAATTCTCTGGCAGTAATCACAATATCCTGAAGGCTCTGAAGATTCCCAAGGGAATCTTCAGAGCTAGCTAGGTGAACCAGAAAGAGACAACCCTTCTTTAAAAAAAAAAAAAAAGTGAAAATGGGAGGCTGTGCCTAAGAAAGTGTGGCTGACTGTGGCAGGCACCGGAGAGTGGCAAGTACCTGGTTTGCTGGATCACTGGGGAGAGGGTGCTGGAATTATGGCAGTATTGGGTCACACCATGTTGAGGGAAAATAATTATTTTCTTTATATTCCTTTATCTCCACTGAAGCCTTGGACAGCATGGTTTGCAGGCAGAGGTTAGCAGCAACATTTATGCTGCTGCAGTTGGCATGGCACAGCACTGCAGGAGGAATGCTTTTGTGTTGACACTTCAGTATGGTTCCCTGCCTCCCACGACTATGCTTAAGAGAGAGGAGTAGATCAGCCTGTAGCCTAAGCAGGCATGGCAGCATTGTTTTGGCCCTATTGTGAGGGCAGTCCAGGCTCAGGCACCTAGGAGGAGATCAATTTCTATCCTCCTGGCCCTGGGGAAGAGCAGAAAATGCAGTACCTGAATGTAATCCACTTTGAAGGGTCTGAAAACTGGAATATAAAAAAAAAAATGAATGAGGAAATGACATTGGCGGCTCGAATGGTAACTTAAGTTAGAGCTCTGGACCCTGCCAGGCAAAATCGATGGTGCAAAGCAGGCTTCCACAGATAAAATCTTTCAGGAGGCATATCTGTGAGTAGGGGAAGTACGCAGGATGTCTGCTTCAAAGAAAAATGTGGACTTTCAGTAATATTCTTATAAAAAATTGGGAGGGAAGGGAAGGTAAGCAAGGTGCCATGCGAGTATGAGCAAGATGGACATGGCTCACGGGAAGTCTGTTCCAATCCCTCTAATGGACAGGCTATGATATTTATACATTCCATCTAGAACTAAATTTAGACAATGGTTTTGTGAACTCCGTGCGGATATAAAAAGTAATAATCAGGAGATCTTGGAGATGATGGCTGATTTCAGAGAGGAAATTACAAAGCTAAGTTGACAGGTAGAGGAGCTGGAGAATTGCATGGATGTGCACATGGAGCCCCTGAAACAACTAAGTGACCAGTGTAAAGCACTGCAGACAGAGCAGGGTGAATTAAAAGATAAGGTGGATGATATGAAGAATCGGGCCCAGAGGAGTAATCTGTGTGTAAGTCAGTACCAGAGACTCCTAAGAATGAGGGCTGTAAGGCACTTGTATTTAGCGTGTATCAAACCATACTAAAAAAAAAAGAGAGGAGGCTGGAGCAGAATCAGGGCCTGTGGTAGCTGGAATGGGCGCACCGTGCCCTGAGCCAGTGAGTGCAAAATAAACTGCATACATTATTGTATGCTTCCATAATTATGCATTGAAAGAGAAGATCTATAATGTAGCTAGGAAGCAAAATACCTGGCAATGGGAAGGCTACAGTATTGCAGGATATGCGGATTTTTAGTCCTGCACCTTGAGAAAGCAGCAAGAGATGAGAGAGATTCCGGCGGTGTTACGTAAGGAGGAGATCAGATACTGCTGGCTCTATGTATTTGGGCTATCATTTGCTATCAATGGTGTTTCTTTGAGGGTAAAGTCCCATATGGAGGCTGAGGCAATTCTCAAAGCGGCTGGTATCTAGATATCTCCGAGACCAAAGACAACATTGTAGACTGTTTCAGGAGGAATACCCCAGATGGCAGCGTGTTGGTAAGCGATGACTGGATAAAGTTTGATCATATTTACAGTGAGAGGACTCTGACTTATTTTTACTAGTAGATGGCTTCACTAATTTCCAAACTGGGAGATATTGCTGTTTAGCTAATTGTATTGGAATAGAGGCCTAACAGCCTCATAGCAGTGGAATTCATTTGTATGTTGGAGTTAAAAATAGCACCTTTTCTGTAGTTTGAAAGATGCCCTCATTAGAAATGTTGCCTGGTGGGATATAGATGTATTGGAGAGAAAAAACCACACTTCTCATTAGGGGAAGGGGGAAAACCTGGTAGAAGTACTCATATATTTTGTTCACTGTTATTTTTTTATTTTTCTAGTAGTTCTGGTGCATGGTGGCTCCCTTTGGACCTGCATTCTGATTCTGGAGGTCATCCTGTCATGTGGTATTGGCTTTTGGTAGCCAAGCGATCAGGATGCGCTAGAGCTTAATTTTGGAGGGGGAGAGCAAGGGGATTTACAAAGGGGAAGGGAATGGGGGATAGTTGGGGATAGGTTAGAGAGGGAGGGAAAGAACAGGGAAAATGGGAAAGTGGGTGGAACTAAGAGGGCTGCCAGAGAAATGGAAGGAGGGGGTGAGAGAGAGGTTAGTGATGGGAGTGGGAAGTTGGGATGTCGGTTTGGGGAGGGAGGGGAGGTTCAGTTTACAGTTGACACAATTGTATGGTCAAAGTGTACCAAGATATATTTAATATTCTGGTGGAAAACATGGAAATTGCAGTGTGCTTAAATAAAGGAGGTCTTATCCTTAGTTGCACAACCTGCTTAGAAAGGATTGTTTAAACATCTTTATTAGTATAACCAGATAATATTAGACATAGTTTAGGAAAAACAAACTACATGGTCATTAATTCAGCTTCCATTACAAAGTAATGGATTAGAATATTCTTTGGTTAAATATTTTTTCTCCCCCTCATCCTACTTCCAACACAAATTACAGCAACAATCAGTTTCAAGCGGTTCAGATGTCTTGTTCTTGTACATCTAAACCTTTGTTTCCAAGAAATTCCCCAACAACTGTATCCCTACCCCTATCCCATACCCTTCCCTCCTCTAACTCACAACTATATTCGTAAGAGTATAATGGGGAAGATCTCACTCACAACATAATAGACAACACAATGATTTATATAGCTCCTCTATAAACCATTCAAAATGGAACTCCGAGCCCTGCTGGAAAGAATCTGAATATATGGATCCCAGATATTCAAGAAACTTGTCTTGGATCTAAATGATTTACATGCAGCCAAAGATTCCTTAAACATCTTTGAATGTACAGCATTGCGCCATTGCCAAAAGGATGGAGAAGTTGCTTCTCTCCAGAACAGCAGTATAGATTATTTACCTTGCACGAATAATGTCTTAACAAGGAGCCCTTCTGTCTGTCTTTTTCCATACATATTTAAGAATGTCAACACCAAACAATATGAATTCCGGCTCCAATGGAATATCTCAGCCTATAAGATCACTAATATAGGATATGATCTTATTCCAAAAATGTAGAATTATAGAACAATCCCAGAAAGCATGAGTTTGAGTACCTCTGTCTTGTAAGCATTTTAAACAAGTTGCAGAGGAAGGTAAGATGTGCCTTAAAGGCTAGTGTTTGGGAAAAGTAAGCTCTGTGTAAAAATGTAAACTGCATTTCTCTCAGATAGCTATTGGGAGAAATATTTCTTATTGTCTTGAAACAAGTTAATAAGATCTTCTGGGAAATGTTAAAACTACTTTCTAATTTCCATCGTTCCCAGAGTTTAGCAATCCAGACATCTTGATCTAATTTTTTTTAGTTCCTTATAAAGTTAGGAAAGAGATAACTTCCTGCATTCTAATGAAAAAAGTTATCCATTTTATCAACCACATTCATAGCCAGGTCTTCCTTACATAATGAAAGGACATAATGATGCAATTGCATGTTCGAAAAGAAATCTGAAGTAGTCAACCGAAATTGAGCTTGTAATGATTGGAAAGAGGATATATCTCCCCCCTCTGTCAATATATGCTTTAATTGTGTAATAGCCTGATCTTTCCAATAAAAGAAACGCCTAGATTGTGATTCCTGTAGTGGCAAAAATGGCATATATTCACTAGACATTCATCATTTTCATGAGTTTCTTCCAAGCCCAATGCAACAGCACCACCAGTAACTAGCTGGCGAGGCCCAAAGGTAATCTAGCCTGTGATGCATGCAATTTATATAGTAAGACTTTGTTAGATGTTAATACCCTGTCAGCTACCCCAGAGGAAAAAAGAGAACCATCATGCAACCAATCCTGGACCACCCATAACAGACAAAGTTGTAACTCCCCACATCAGGAAACTCCAATCCACCCTGAGCCCAACTTCTTAAAATTTTTGTAGCACTATTCTAGGTTTCTTACCTGACCATAGAAATTTTAAAAGCAGTTTATCCAGAGTCTTTAGGTCCCTACATAAGATAAAAATAGGCAAAATCTGTATCACTTAGGGAACAGGACCATCTTGTATTCACACGACCCCCCACAGATAATGGCAAGGTACGCCATACACTCAACTTAGACCTGGAACAGGTAATTAAATGGGAAATGTTAGGTTATAAATCTGCTCCAGTTTATATGCAATAATTATCCCCAGATACCTAAAGGAGCCTGCAGCCCATTTTAAGGGAAAATCGCCCACCCAGTCTTCCTTGACTATTTCTGGAAACACTGGAGGATCACCTTGCTGGTGGCTGAAAAGAATCAGTAAGTACTGCTTGGGGAAATTTTTAAAACTTAAATTAGGGAGAAGTAAACTATCGGGGTGTATTTAGTGTGTTCGTGTGTCTGTATTGAATAGGTAGTCAGAAAGGCAGGCAATAAACAGAAGTTTGTGCGTTTGTATTTCCCCACCCACCTAGCTCATTCTTTAATTTATAGGCAGTTGTCACTTTCACACTAAAAAAAATAAAAATAAATCAGCCTTTTAACTTACATTCAGAAATTCCCCACACCTTATCAAGAGTTTGATCATTTCCTTGTAGGTCACTACCAGATACATAGAGAATAAACTAATACATTTTAAGGACCTTAATTGTACACATTCCTACTCCCATAGCAACCTAAAACTTAACTAGGAACTGAACAAATTTAAGATGAAGGCAGCAGTCCAGCAGCAAGAGGGGAGCCTCCCAGTCTTTGCATCGAGTGTCACATGTATGATTTTTTACCCGTCAGTGAGAAGTTGTACATGTGCATCCGATGCAAAGAGCTCCTGTCTCTCAGAGAACGAGTCTGATCTCTGGAGGCTAGAGTGGCAGACCTGAAAGAGCTGAGGCAGAGATGTATATAAATGAGACCTTCAGAAACATAATAGCCAAGTCCCAACTCCAGACTTGGCAGCCCTGGTGCTACCTTGGAGGAGGAAGGTCTCACGATCAGAGAGCATCAACCTGGTGCAGCAGGAAATGATTCTGTAGCAAGGACCTGCTCTCCAGGTGGTGCATTGTCATCTCGCATCAAGGATGTGTCTCCCAGGACTACTGCCCAGGAGGGAAGAGTTAGGTCCACTGTCATAGTTGGTGATTTGATTATTAGGAATGTAGACAGCTGGGTGCTGGTGGGTGTGAGGATCGTCTGGTAACATGTCTACCTGGTGTGAGTGGCAGACCTCATGTGTCACCTAGAAAGGATTTTAGACAGTGCTGGGGAGGAGCTGGCTGTTGTGGGTCATGTGGGCACCAATGACGTAGGAAAATGTGGGAGGGAGGTTCTGGAAGCCAAATTTAGGCTCTTGGGTAGAAAACTGAAATTCAGAACCTCCAGGGTAGCAGTCTCTGAAATGCTCCCTGTACCACGTGCAGGTCCCCAGAGGCAGGCAGAGCTCCGAAGTCTCAATGAATAGATGAGATGATGGTGCAAGAAAGAGGGATTCAGTTATGTAAGGAACTGGGGAACCTTTTGGGGAAGGGGGAGTCTTTTCCAAAGGGATGGGCTCCACCTTAACCAGGATGGAACTAGGCTGCTGGCGTTAACCTTTAAAAAGGAGAGAGCAGCTTTTAAACTAGAGCAAAGGGCATGGTTTGGAGGGAAATATCTTCAAAGGATATTAAGGAAGCGTTAGAGTTAGGGCATCCCAACAGAGGGGTTCCAATAATAAGAAAAGTAGTCCAAGTGCCTATAATTAAAACCTCACCTGAGCTAAAAGATTCCACTTTATCTCTGTCAACTGACAAGCAGAATGTAAATACAAACAAAAAACACACTTTGAAATGTTTGTATGCTAATGCCAGAAGTCTAAGAAGTAAGATGGGAAAATTAGTCTATAGCAATGAATAATGAGACAGACTTAATTAGCATCTCAGAGACATGATGGAAAGAGGATAACCAATGGGATAGTGCTATACGGGGTACAAATTATATCGCCATGACAGAGAGGAGCATCTTGATAGGGTGACGCTTTATGTCCGGGATGGCATAGAGTCTAACGGAATAAATATCCTGCAAGAGACTAAATGCCCCTGGCCAAGATGGTGAGACAGACAGTTACATGCTAAGAGAAATTAGGGAAGCTAACCAAATTGGTTGCGCGGTAAATAATGGGAGATTTCAATTACCAATATGAAAACACGTGGTATTTAGAAATCTTTTAGAAAATAACAACGCTGTAGAATTTTCTCATATAGATTTAAGGACCATCATACCACCCCCAGTGCTCACAAGTTAAACTTGCATTTCATGCACTTTCACAGGGTCACATTTAATCAATTGGTCCAAGGAACTAGCATCAAAGTTCAATTATTTGTATTTTTTTGTGTTTTTTACTATATATTTAAAAAGGGTCAACTTTCCTTATTTGTAGGTTGTCGGGGTTGCTCATCCCGTAGCTGTCGGAGTCACTTGTCCGACGCGCGCGTTTCGCCACACAAGCTGCTTCAGAGACATCCGTTTCAAGCTCTCCTGATCCAGCACTTCCCCTTGCTTTAGCGGGGATATAAAGCAAATCTTTAAACAATGATAATTCATGCAAGATGCTGCGGGTCCGTCAATTTTTCTAAGATATAAAATTTTTTTAGTTAAAATGAACTATATTTCAGCGATTTCAATTTTATGAACAAACAACATTTAACGATGTATACTTGCAAATGGGAGGGAGCAGATAAACAGATTTGAACTCACCGAACGCCGACGCCGTCTCCCTGCTTAGAGATTTCAGCAGTGAGGCAGCTCGGGTCGGTCTGATTTTTAAATGCAGAGGTTTTTGGCAATCACCTGACAGTCAAGTGATTCCTGATTTCGGCGGGCAATCACCAAAAATGGAACCATTCAATGTCTTTATTTAAACCACCAGGGATGACTGATTTCAATTGAAAAATCCACTTCTGTTCCTAGATGGAATAAATGATAGCTTTATGGAGCAATTGGTTCAGGAACCAATGAGAGAGGGAGCAATTTTAGATCTAATTCTCAGTGGAGCATAGGATTTGGCGAGAGAGGTAATGGTGGTGGAGCTGCTTGGCAATAGTGATCATAATATGATCAAATTTGAATTAATGACTGGAAGGGGAACAGTAAGTAAATCCATGGCTCTAGCGCTAAACTTTCAAAAGGGAAACTTTGATAAAATGAGAAAAATAGCTTTAAAAATAACTGAAAGATGCAACTATAAAGGTAAAAAGTGTGTATCAGGCACGGACATTGTTTAAAAAAAACAAAAACAAAAAAATCATCCTAGAATCCCAGTCCAGATGTATTCCACGCATTAAGAAAGGTGGAAGGAAGGGAAAAATGATTACCAGCATGGTTAAAAGGTGAGGTGAAAGAGGCTATTTTAGCCAAAAGATCTTCATTCAAAAATTGGAAGAAGGATCCATCAGTAAAAAATAGGATAAAGCATAAGCCTTAGCAAGTTAAATGTAAGACATTCATAAGACAGGCTAAGAGAGAATTTGAAAAGAATTTGGTCGAAGTGGCACTCAACAAAAACTTTAAAAAAATATATATATCTGAAGCAGAAAGCCTGTGAGGGAGTTTGTTGGACCATTAGATGGTCGAGGGGTTAAAGGGTCACTTAGGGAAGATAAAGCCATTGCGGAAAGATTAAATGATTTCTTTGCTTCGGTGTTTACTGAAGAGGATGTTGGGGGGATACCCGTTCCGGAGAAGGTTTTCATGAGTGATGATTCAGATGAACTGAACCAAATCACAGTGAACCTGGAAGATGTGGTAGGCCTGACCAACAAACTGAAGCATAGTAAATCACCTGAACCAGATGATATACCCCCCAGAATTCTGAAAGAACTAAAAAATGAAATTTCAGACCAATTTCAATTAATTTGTAACCTATCATTAAATGCATCCGTTCTACCTGAAGATTAGAAGATGGCTAATGTAACCCTGATATTTAAAAAGGGATGCAGGGGTGATCTGGGAAACCATAGACCAGTGAGCCTCACTTCAGTGCTGGGAAAAATCTTGGAAACTGTCATAAAGAATAAAATCACAAAACATTTAGTTAGAGATGGTTTGATGGGACACAGCCAGCATGGATTTACCCAAGGGAAATCATGCCTCTCAAATTTTTTAAAGGGGTGAATAAACATGGGGACAAAGATGAACCGGTAGATGTTGTGTATTTGGATTTTCAGAAGGCATTTGACAAAGTCCCGCATGAGAGGCTTCTAAGAAAACTAAAAAGTTATGTGATATGAGGTGATGTCCTTTTGTGGATTGCAAGCTGGTTAAAAGACAGAAAACAGAGAGTAGGATTAAAGGGTCTATTTTCACAGTGGAAAAAGGTAAACAGTGGAGTATTTCAAGGATCTGTACTTGGACCGGTGCTTTTCAATATATTTATAAATGATCTGGAAAGGAGTACGACGAATGAAGTGATCAAATTTGCAGATAATAGAAAATTATACAGAGTAGTTAAATCTTAAGCAGATTGTGATGAATTGTAAGAGGACCTTGTGAGACTGGAAGATTGGGCTTCCAAATGGCAGATGAAGCTGTCTGCTTCAACGGCAGGGGGAATGAAGAAAAGATGTTTTATATTCAGACATATACCAACAAGGACTGAATTACATAGTCTGGGTAAAACAAGCATGGGTGTAGCTTGCTTGTTACAGCGGTTACTACTCCAAATCAAGCCTGATACTTCACTTAGAATACATATCCAGCACAGCCCACTGCTTCAACGGCAGGGGGAATGAGAGGAGGATTTATATTCAAACAACCAACAAAGACTGAATTCACAGGCTGGATAAACAAGCGTGAGAGAAGCTGGCTTATTACAGCGGTTACTACCCCAAACCAATTAGCTGGATGCTTCACTCAGATGCAGCTCCAGCACTGCTATCTACGATGGTGGGGGTGGAAGGGAAATAAAACCAAAAAAGTTATTTAAAGGGACAAGAGTAACAAAAGTATGAAAAAAAAAAGTGTGAAAGCTTGCTGGGCAGACTGGATGGACCATTTAGTCGTCTTCTGCTATCATTTCTATGTTTCTATGAAATTTAATGTGGACAAGTGCAGAGTGATGCATATAGGGAAAAATAACCCTTGCTGTAGTTACACAATGTTAGGTTCTATCTTAGGAGTTACCACCCAGGAAAGAGATCTAGGTGTCATAGTGGATAAGAAAAGATGGATGTCGTAATGCCTCTGTATTGCTTCATGGTAAGACCGTATCTTGAATACTGTGTGCAATTCTGGTCACTGCATCTCAAAAAAGATATAGTTGCACTGGAGAAAGTGCAGAGAAGGGCAACCAAAATAAGGTTTCATGGAACGGCTGTCCTATGAGGAAAAGCTAAAGAAGTTAAGGTTTTTTAGTTTGGAGAAGAAACGACTGAGGGGGGGGATATGATAGAGGTCGACAAAATCATGAAAGAACTTGAACAATATTGAGAACTTTTTTTCGTAATCAATCTCAAAAGTTCTATGGTTATGCAATAAAGATATTCCCTGATATCACTAACATCACTTAAATAAAGAGAGAGAAATTTCTAACCATGAGAGAAGAAGCGCAGGCGAGAGGAGCTACGTTTATGCTCCAGTTTCCATGCTATTGTATTCTGGTCTATCAAAATTCTAGATATATTTTTAGAGAACCGGAACAACTACGGCTATACCTTGATTCCCACTCCAATTAGCCTTGAGGAGGGTATGGTATTAAAATAAATAACACTGGTTAATTCTGAAATCATCATGTTTATTAAAAATGAATATTGATTTACCTGTAATAACTGCTCTTAATGTACATTTTGCCCCCTTGATTGCCTATAAAGATGCACTATGGTCAGGGAGAACTTATTACCTATGATTTAATATGATAATGTTTTGTTATTATGTAAAACCAGGACCATATTGTTTATATTTTTTCTGAACTTATGTTCTGTAATATTTAATGAGAAATTCAATAAATAAATAATTAAAAAAAGAACAAGTTAATGTAAATTGATTATTTACTCTCTTAGGTAATAGAAGGACCAGGGGGCACTCCATGAAGTTAACAAGTAGCTCATTTAAATCAAAGAAAATTATTTTTCAGTCAGTGCATAGTTAAGCTCTGGAATTCATTGTCAGAGGATGTGGTTACAGCAGTTAGTATAACTGGGTTAAAACAAGGTTTGGATAAGATCATAGAGGAAAAATCTATAAACTGTTATTAATTAATAAGCAATAGTAGCTTGTGATTTATTTAATGTTTGGATATTTGCCAGGTATTTGTGACTTGGATTGGCCACTGTTGGAAACAGGATGCTGGGCTTGATGTACCCTTGGTCTGACCCAGTATGGTATATCTTATGTTCTTTTGATTTTTCTTTATTTAGCTTAAATCTGGAAAAATCTCCAAAAACCTGAAATTAGTTCAATATGTGCTAGAGAGATTGGGCCAGGTCACATAAAAAAACTAGTAAGTTGTCTGTGAAAGCAGCATATTTAACTGTGTGGGTCCCACAGCCAGTCCCCTAATCTTCAGGTCATTTTGTATTATCAGCAACAATTATTTTTGGTCAAAGTTTAATAGAAAAATTGGACAATATGAAGATATATAGGTGGGATTTTTCCCAGGTTTAGAGATAACTGTCATTACTGCTTTATTAGCAACAGATGGATAACATCTACTGTCCATCAAGGTCGTGAAGGTTTTACTAAGTAGTGGGGCAAGATGGTCTGCTAATATTTTATAAAATTCAGCATTGAACCCATCAGGCCCTGGAGTCTTAAACCTCTTAGCCTTCTGTATACCTACTAAAATTTCCCCAACACTAATAGGTCTGTTAAGTTTTTGTAGATTTTTATCTTCAAAAGTTTTCAGTCCCAAGTTTTTCAAAAAGACCTGACATTGTAACTTTTGACTTATTCCTACTTATTGTTATCTTTCGTTTACGTGAATTTGTTACTCTAGTTTTTTCCCTTTTGTTAAATTGTAAACCGATCCGATATGGTAATTTACTATGAAGGTCGGTATAAAAAACTGTTAAATAAATAAATAAATTTAACTTTATCAAATCCACTAGAAGAATATAATTGTACATAGTAATCTACAAATGATTTTGAAATATCTTGATTAGAATGCACTATTCCCCCGCTCTGTCCTCTCAAGTGAGACACATATTTAGAGCCAGATTCAGATCTTATCAAATGTGCCAGCAAGTTACCTGCTTTATTACTATGTTGATATAGTTTAAATTTATAGATTTGTGTACTCTTTTTAGCTCTTTGGTGTAGGAGTGTATTTAAGGCTACTTGTGCAGCAAGATATTCTTCTGTTAGCTCCTGTGTTAGTCCTAATCAAAAATTTTTTCTCCTTTTATGTAGAGTAGTTTCCAAAATAAATAATTGTTTATCCATAGCACTTTTTCTCCGAATTAAGAAAGAGATTATGTCTCCCCTTAAAATGGCTTTAGCCATATACCAGGATAGAACCGCTGCCTCTTCAAAATGTATGCCATTATTAGCTACATAATCTGCCCATCTCTGTTTCAGGTATTCTTGAAAAGAAGTGTCAGTAGCCAAATAATAAGGAAATTTCCAGATGAAGTTTTGTAGTCTCTGCCACAGATCACTCAAGGTGACCCAAACAGGAGCATGGTCAGAAATTTTGATTTTGCCAATACCGGCTTTTTCTATATTGGAGAAACTACTTTGGGAGACCAAGATATAATCTAGTATAGAAAAAGTGGCATGAGCCCTGGAAAAGTGTGTAAAATCCTTTTCTAGCGGATAAACAGTATGCCAAGGATCTAAAAGTTGTAATTCCAAGGTTAAGAAAGAAATACCCTTCATAGGACCTATCTTTATCCCCTTTGAAGGGACTTGATCTATCTAATTCTGGGTCTGCTACTATATGAAAAATCGCCACCGAGAAATATCACATCCCCCAGACTGGACAACAACAATTGTACTATCTGTGTAAAGAAATTGTGATCATATTTATTAGGTGCATATATATTACACAAAATCACAAGTTTCCCTCCCAATTCCACTATCAAAATTATATAACGTCCTAGTGGGTCTTTAATTTCCCATTCACTCTTCAAAGGATTATTCTTATTAACAAGAATCGCAGCACCTGCAGATCTTGTATTAGCAGAGGCATAGCAAAGCTGTCCCACCAATTCTCTCTTAAGCTTCTTGTGTTCAAAGTAATTTAGATGGGTTTCCTGTAAAAAGACTACATTGGCAGCTACTTTTTTTAAAGCTGTAAAAATCTTTTTTCATTTAACTGGCTTGTGTATGCCACATATGTTCCATGATACCAATTTCAAGGATGTTTTACCCAATACCTTCTCTATATTGTATACCTTCTCTATATTGTATATCACGGAGAGGGTGGTGGATGCCTGGAATGCCCTTCCGGAGGATGTGGTGAAGACCAGAACTGTGAAGGACTTCAAAGGGGCGTGGGATAAACACTGTGGATCCATAAAGTCAAGAGGCCGCCAATGAAGAGTGGGTGACTCGCCAGAATGATGGCTACTGCCTGGAGACAATACCCTTATTCAATAAACGTACACATGCTTACTATGACTCCAACATCATTCTAGCTTCAACAGCAAGAGGAAATGTGGAATAAAGGATCTGCACTCACAAAGGGGGGAGTAGCTGGCTTGTTACGGCGGTTACTACCCCAAACCAAATAAGCCTGTTACTTCAATTTCTATGCATATACAGCATAGTTCTCTGCTTCAACGGCAGGGGAGAAGAAAAAACTGATAGTACACACATCCAGCAGAGCTCTCTGCTTCAACGGCAGTGGAGAAGAAAAAAGGGTTCACACTCACGAAGCGGGGAGTAGCTGGCTTGTTACGGCGGTTACTACCCCAAACCAAATAAGCCTGTTACTTCAATTTCTATGCATATACAGCATAGTTCTCTGCTTCAACGGCAGGGGAGAAGAAAAAACTGATACTACACACATCCAGCAGAGCTCTCTGCTTCAACGGCAGGGGAGAAGAAAAAAGGGTTCACACTCACGAAGCGGGGAGTAGCTGGCTTGTTACGGCGGTTACTACCCCAAACCAAATAAGCCTGTTACTTCAATTTCTATGCATATACAGCATAGTTCTCTGCTTCAACGGCAGGGGAGAAGAAAAAAGGGTTCACACTCACGAAGCGGGGAGTAGCTGGCTTGTTACGGCGGTTACTACCCCAAACCAAATGTGCCTGATACTTCACTTTCGATGCATATCCAGCATGGCTCTCTGCTTCAACAGCATGGGAGAAGAATAAACTGATACTTCAAGTATATCCAGCATAGCTCCCTGCTTCAACGGCAGGGGAGAAGAAAAACAACCAATAAGGGCTGTATAACATAGTCTGAGTAAAACAAATAAGCATGGGTGTAGCTTGCTTATTGCGGCGGTTACTACCCCTACTACCCCTAACTTATCAGCTAGATATTCACTTGGATGCAGCTCCATCACTGCTTTCTACATTAATGGTGGGGGTGGAAGGGAAATAGAACCAAGAGCTAAGAGAAACAGATAAGTATGCAGAAAAAAGTGTGTGAAGCTTGCTGGGCAGACTGGATGGGCCATTTGGTCGTCTTCTGCCGTCATTTCTATGTTTCTATGTTTCTATGATATATCAATTTTTGAAAGCAGGCATCTCCCCAGCCAAGGCACCCAGTCACACAGTTTCCATACATCCTAAGCCACAAAGCTTCAGTCTTTTCCACACTCATGAGCCATATATTTTCCCCCTCCCCCTTATTTTCCTTCCCCACCCCCTACCCACCCCTTTATCCCTACCCCAGAACCCAGCCTGGTTTCCATTAACCACAAGATCCCTAACTGCCTATCTGCCTTCTCTAAATCTCCCAAGAGAAAAAAAAAATTAAGCAGTATAAATGCGTGATAAGCTTCCTCTTCAGGCACTACACCTACAGCCAAAGACCTGTTAATCTCTGTCTTTCCCAGAGCCTATAAGTACTAGAGTCCATGTCTTGAGGGCCACTAGCTCTCTGTTCCTGGTGCAGAGTTATTCTCTTCTCTGTTACTCTTGTTCCAGGTGCAAAGATTTCTTGAACATATATAAAAGTTGCAATGGCACCATCTTCCAAAGATCAATCAAAATAAAAAAAAAACAGATTTCCCTCCTGAGCAAATATTTGAATCCAGCTATGTCCATACTTTTCCTGTGTTTTCAGTCACCCAGGGTAATAGTAGGATGCTTGATCTGTCTCTCCAGCCAGCTTAGGCTATATATCCCAATGAAACCCTTAACTGGGCTGCGTGTCTCCTCTTGAAACTTCCAAGAGCTCTGCTAGTTTTACAGCCTCTGCTACTGACCGAAACCATTGCACTCCTTTGGGAAGAATACCCGGAATTTAGCAGGATACAGTAATGCAAACCGCAGCCCTAAGACATGCAGCCGGGAACAAACTGGTGCAAATTCCTTACATTGAGCTGATAATTTAAAGGAGTAATCCTGGAACACAAGAATGTGTTAGTTTTCATAGGACAATTTTTTCCCAGATCTTAAAATTTGCAGAATCTCCACTTTATACATAAAGTCCAGAATTCTTGCTATAACCACCCATGGTCTCTGAACATTCCCTTCTAATACCTAGGAGGTGCACCAGTTTGATAAAGCAGTGGGCCTCACATCTGGGAAAGGCTCAGTTCACAAACCAGCCAGGATTCTAAAAAGCGAGCAAGATCCTTCTCTGCCAAAGTTTCAGGGAGTCCTACAAAGCATAGGTTATTCCATCGAGATCTATTTTCGAGTTCAAGCCTATCATCCTATTTATGGATCGCCGATTTGAAGCTGTGTAGTTCCTCCTCAGTGGACATGATGGCATCATGGTTCTTTGAAATCCTCTGCTCAATCTCCCTGAAGCAGGCGTCATAACTAGCCATACATGAGTTCACTTCTAGTTTATCTACTATTTTTCTGAACTCTGGTTCTAGACTCTGCAATTGCCATCTCATGAAAGCCTGGCTTTTCCAGGGTCGGCTGTGTGTCCGCCATCTTGCCGTTCCCTGGCCTAATTCTTTCCTTCTCTTTTTCTTTCTTTGTTAAACGAGCTGACATACCTCGAAAGGCCCACAAAAGTAATAATTAAGTTGTCTGCTGGCATTCCTGGCGAAAAGCAGATTTGGGGAGGAGGAGGGAGGCTGATTTGGCAGAAGGGTGGACAGATTGTTGAGAATCTCATCTCTCCCCGCTCAAGGCATCACGTGATCCTCCCTAGGATAAGATTAAAGTTTCAGTATGAGTGAAGTCAAACTAATATATTTAAATATGAGAGGAATAGCTACAACAATCTAGGATCCTTCAGTTTCTAAAGAAGGAGAAAGTCCACATCTGCTTTCTTCAAGAAACGCATTTGGAAGCCAAAGAGCACGAGAAGCTGAAAAGGGCTTGGGTGGGATGGGTTTATGCTTGTTTTCTTCATGCTGTCAGGGGTGTGTATATTCTTATACATAAAAATCTACCCCTGCAGCTGGATAGAAAATGTTGTAATCCTGAAGGCTATGTTATTTTGGAAGGGAGTTTGTATGGACAAACAATCACATACATTAATATTTTGGGGCCTAATGTAGGCTAGGCAGAGTTCGTACTAAGCTTAGGGATATTTTGATGGGCTATGACACAATACGACCATGCCTGAGAGGAGACTGGAACGTGTGTAGATCCCAGTGTGGACAGATCAGGAGTAAGGGAATATACAAAGATTCTCAGGGAATGGCATCTGGGAATTAATCTGGATGTATGATCCAGTAGCTATATGGAGGGAAAGAAATACAAGGTGTAAGAATTACACATATTATTCCACCAGACATCATCAAACATATAGCCGGATTGATTTCTTTTTATGTAAAAAGCTCTAGCTATCACTGCTGCAGATGCAGGCATCCTAGTATGCACGGTTTCCAATCATCATGCAATATCTCTTTTCTTTAAATCTTATAGGTCTTTGGGAGTTGGCAGACCATGGAGATTAAATGTGTGGTGGTTAAGGCAGAAGAACTTGAGTGATAAGATAAAAGAAACAGCGGCAGATTTTGATCTGTAAAATCCCGTAGAAGACTGTAACCCTACACTCAGATGGGAAACCTTGAAGGCGGTACTTAGAAGGCAGATAATTGCTTTTGCAAGCCATAAAAATAGAGAAAAAAAATCTAAGCAGGCAGAGCTGGAAAAACAAATTGAAGTCTTGGAGAGGAAACATAAAGGGGCCTGCTCTTTAAAATCACTTAAACGATTGCACTTGGCAAAAGACGAACTCAGAGAGCTGCAGGTAAACGATATTGAAAAAGCAATACATTTCTCTAAGCAATGATATTATGAGCAATGCAAAAAAGATTTGTTTTTTGCCAAGGCAATTCGAACTAAGAGAGAAAGCTCCATCATTTATGGGATTTGAGATGGACATTTATGGGATTTGAGATGGACATTTATGGGATTTGAGATGGAATATAAAGCAAATGCCTACAGATATTAATAAAATGTTTGCCGCACATTTTGCTAGTTTCTATCAGGCACAGTAGAAAGAATCAAACCCCAAAGATTCCGAGGATAGAAACCATCTAAGCACAAGGGCCAAGATTCCAGCACCTTTAGTATTGGTGCAGATATGAACTGGTTAGGCATTCCCCTTCAGGCATGCAGAGCGAGAATTTTTCTCATGAGAAATGGGAAAGCTGAATTCCCTACAGGTTGCATTCGCTCAACCCAAGGGTAGGCAGTGATCCTGCTGGCAGCCGCCTATTGTGGTTCTATGCAGAATAGACCTAAATCATGATGGACCAGGAGGTTCTAGACATTTTGTGAAGTGGGTATGCTCCTGAGTGCACAAGACAAGTCCCAAAGGGCTTTTGATCTCCCCATGTATGTCTCTTCAAAAAAAAAAAAAAAAAAGGTAAAAGGAAGACTGACAAAGTGGTGGCACCTTTAGACTATTGTGCTAGTACACTGACAAGAGAGGGGTTAGATCACCCTCTCGATATACTTTGTAGTTCCAAAAAGATGGCTCCTTCCACCTGGTATTGGGTCTGAAGGACCAATAAACAGGTGCCTGCACATGCTCCACTCTCGAAGACAGATGTTACGGTTGGTCATGTCATCAGTAATAGAAGGAGAGTACTTGGCTTCCTTGAATTTGGTGGAAGTGTACACTCCATTCTATTTGGCTGTCCCACCAGAATCTCTTAAGGTTCTGGGTCTTGGAATAACATGTTTCAATTCTAGGCAGTAACCTGTGGCCTAGAGATGGCACCCAGGATGTTTACCAAGGTCATGGTAGTGGTGGGAATAGTCTGGTACAAATAGGGAATTATATAGAAACATAGAAATGACGGCAGAAGAAGACCGAATGGCCCATCCAGTCTGCCCAGCAAGCCTCACACATTTTTTCTCTCATTCTTATCTGTTTCTCTTAGCTCTTTGTTCTATTCCCCTTCCACCCCCACCATTAATGTAGAGAGCAGTAATGGAGCTGCATCCAAGTGAAATATCTAGCTTGATTAGTTAGGGGTAGTAGGGGCAGTAACCGCCGCGATAAGCAAGTTACACCCATGCTTATTTGTTTTGCCTAGACTATGTTGTACAGCCCTTATTGGTTTTTTTTCTTCTCCCCTGCCGTTGAAGCAGGGAGCTATGCTGGACATGCGTGAAGTATCAGTTTTTTTCTCCCCTGCCGTTGAAGCAGAGAGCCATGCTGGATATGCATTGAAAGTGAAGTATCAGGCACATTTGGTTTGGGGTAGTAACCGCCGTAACAAGCCAGCTACTCCTCGCTTTGTGATTGCGAATCCTTTTTTTCTTCACCCCTGTCGTTGAAGCTATGCAGGATATGCGTGAAGCATCAGTTTTTTGTTTTTGTTTTTGGTTTTTTTTTTCCCCTGCTGTTGAAGCAGAGAGCTGTGCTGGAAATGCGTGCTGTATCAGTCTTTCTCCCATGCCGATGAAGCAGAGAACCATGCTGGATAAGCATGGAAAGTGAAGTATCAGGCACATTTGGTTTGGGGTAGTAACCGCCGTAACAAGCCAGCTACTCCCCGCTTTTTGAGTGCTAACCCTTTTTCTTCTCCCTTGCCGTTGTAGCAGAGAGCTCTGCTGGATGTGTGAAGTATCAGTTATTCTTCTCCCCTGTCATTGAAGCAGAGAGCTATGCTGTATATGCATTGAAAGTGAAGTATCAGGCATATTTGGTTTGGGGTAGTAACCGCCGTAACAAGCCAGCTACTCCCCTCTTTGTGAGTGCAAATCCTTTTTTCCATTACCTCTTGCTGTTGAAGCTTAGAGCGATGTAGGAGTCACAGTAAGCATGTGTATGTTTATTTAATAAGGGTATTTGTGTCAATAGCCATCATTCTGGCGAGTCACCGACTCTTCATTGGCGGCCTCTTGACTTTATGGATCCGCAGTGTTTATCCCACGCCCCTTTGAAGTCTTTCACAGTTCTGGTCTTCACCACTTCCTCTGGAAGGGCATTCCAGGCATCCACCACCCTCTCCGTGAAGAAATACTTCCTGACATTGGTTCTGAATCTTCCTCCCTGGAGCCTCAAATCGTGACCCCTGGTTCTGCTGATTATTTTCCTACGGAAGAGGTTTGTCGTTGTTTTTGGATCATTAAAACCTTTCAAGTATCTGAAAGTCTGTATCATATCACCTCTGCTCCTCCTTTCCTCCAGGGTGTACATATTTAGATTCTTCAATCTCTCCTCGTACGTCATCCGATGAAGATCCTCCACCTTCCTGGTCGCCCTTCTCTGTACCGCTTCCATCTTGTCTTTGTCTTTTTGTAGATACGGTCTCCAGAACTGAACACAGTACTCCAGGTGAGGCCTCACCAAGGACCTGTACAAGGGAATAATCACTTCCCTTTTCTTACTCGATATTCCTCTCTCTATGCAGCCCAGCATTCTTCTGGCCTTTGCTATCGCCTTGTCGCATTGTTTCGCTGTCTTCACATCATTAGACACTATCACCCCAAGGTCCCTCTCCTGCTCCGTGCACATCAGCCTTTCCCCCCCCCCATCGAGTACAGTTCATTCGGATTTCCACTCCCCATATGCATGACTTTGCACTTCTTGGCATTGAATCTCAGCTGCCATATCTTCGACCACTCTTCCAGTTTCCTTAGATCCCGTCTCATTCTCTCCACTCCTTCCGGCGTGTCCACTCTGTTGCAGATCTTCGTGTCATCCGCAAAAAGACAAACCTTACCTTCTATCCCGTCCGCAATGTCGCTCACAAAGATATTGAACAGGACCGGTCCCAACACCGATCCTTGTGGTACACCACTTAAAACCACTCTCTCTTCAGAGAAGGCTCCATTTACCATCACACATTGCCTTCTGTCCGTCAACCAATTTGCAATCCATAAACAGGTGTACTCCTGTTTAGATGATTGGCTCATAGGAGCCAAATAGGCACAAGAAGGCCACAGGGCCTTGGGAATGGTAGTCCATCTCCTGCAACAGTTAAGCTGGATAATAAACTATGCAAAAAGTAGCCTGGATCCATCTTGCCCCTAGAATTTCTAAAGGGCTTATGTTGATACAAGGGAAGGGAGAATTATGCTAATTCCCAGCAGAATAGCCGGGTTAATAGATTGGGTGCTGACCTTTCAAATTCAAGATTCACCTAGGGCTTGGGGCTATCTGCAGTTTCAGGGCTTCATGGTAACATCGCTGGACTTGGTCCTATGGGCCAGAGCACATAAAAACATAAGTTGCCAAACTGGGGGTCAGACTTGAGGGTCCATCAAGCCCAGCATCTTGTTTCCAACAGTCTCCAATCCAGGTTACAAGTACCTGGCAAGAACCCAAACATTAAATAGATCCTATGCTACTAAACGGTGGCTATTCCTGAAGTCAACTTGATTAATAGCAGTTTATGGACTTCTCCAGGAACTTATCCAAACCTTTTTTAAACCCGGCTACACTAACTACCTTAACCACATTCCCTGGCAATGAATTCCAGAGCTTAATTGTGCATTTCAGCAATCCCTGTTACGCTGGTCAACCTCTTCCCAGGGTTACCAATTCTGGCTACAAGCACCTCTGGAAGTAAGGAGGAGCCTGGATTGGTGGCTATAGCCCTCCATTCTGCAGAGAAAAGTTGCCCTAGTATCTTTCGATGGGATCATAGTTACCCTGGGGGGATGGGGGCACACTGCCAGGGGCAGGGGTCAGAGGAAGAAGCTTAGTGGCCAATAAACAAGCTTAAAAAAAAAGCTGTCAGGTTGGCTCTCCAATGCGCACAATTAAGCGCTGGATTTATGCTACAGATCCAGTCTGCCCTTTTGGTGAGAAAAATTTGTATGCGCGTCCCGCTCTGGTTTTAAAGTCTGAGCAGCGCACGCCAGGCTGCGTAATGCATGCATTTCCTGGCTTTGGTGCACATAGGGCTTTTAAAATCGACCAATTTGTCAATCCACCCTTCGAGTCAATAAAACAGCCTCTATAAATGACCTGTCACTGAAAACTGTCCTTTTAGTAGCGATCTGCTTGGCCAGGTGTATCTCAGAGCTGCAAACCCTGGTATGGAGAGACTCTTATTTGGTCTCCTCTCCAGATTCAATTATCTTCCGTCCAGTATCATTCTTTCTTCCTAAGGTTGTAACTTCCCTTCATGTGAACTAATCAGATTCTCTGTCAGCCTTTAGAAGCAGGGACTGTCTGGAAAAGGATAGAAACCTGCATCTGCTGGATGTGCACTGTATTCTGTTGAAGTACCTAAAAGGGAAAGTGGATAAGTTGTTTGTTTGTATTGTGGCTTTGGAAACTGCCTTCGGAAAAGTGAGGCAGCCTCCAAAGCCACCTTGGCTACATGGATCAAGGCGGCAATAGTTTCAGCATACATACTCTTGGGCAGCAGGCTCCGGTAGCCCTACAAGCCCACTTCACGAGGGCACAAGCAGCATCATCGATGGAAGTGTCTTCAATCTCTACAGAGGAGATCTGCAGTGCTGCCAAGTAGTCTTCCCTATGTATCTTCACAGAGTTCTACAGGCGGTCTTTGCCTTTGAAGCAGGGATCATTAAGTCAGCCCTGTCTTCCTCCATCTCAGCAAGGAGAAGCTTAGGTAACTCCCGTACGTGAAGATTAGTCTAGCAGGAAGATAAGGACGTTTAAATTATACTTACTGATAATTTTCTTTTTTTGAGTCCTGCTAGACCAGTCCCAATCCCAACCAGAAAGACAGGAATGACGGGGATCAGTGGAACCAATGGCATGCAAGATATGTCCTTCTGTGTTTTCCTTCCTCTGACTCTCTCTCTCTCTCTCATCTTACCTCTTGACTCACTCGCAGTGGTCTTTAGTATGTGTTTTCAAGAATGTGGCGTTAGAGGGATTTCTGGTGGTCACAGTGCTTTTGGCAGTAGACTACTGGTATTGCCTAGGACAGGGATAGCAAACTCCAGTCCTTGAGTGACACAAACAGGCCAAGTTTTCAGGATATCTACAATCAATCAATATGCATGAGAAAGATTTGCATGCACTAGAAAATCTTTCTCATGCATTTCATTATAGACAGCCTGAAAACCTGACCTGCTTGAGGTACTCGAGGACTGGAGTTTGCCAACCCTGGCCTAGGACCACACCTTCCTTATAGCCCAGAGTGACATCATAAGAGGTGTGTCCTCTGACTCCGTTAGCTGTGGAGTCTAGCAGGACTCAATGAAAGAAAATTATCAGGTAAGCATAATTGAACTTTTTTTTTTGTTTGAAGTATGATAGCTGTTTTTGTTTTTTGTATAAAAGAATACATTATTTAGTGTTTCACAATTTAGTGATTACTTTTTTGACACACTATTCCCTTGCTACATTTTGAGTGGTGTTTTCACTCATTTTTTATTGTTTTGGAGATATAATTGAATTTCAGGTAAACCCTGTTGTTTTTTAGTTGTATTTTGTAAAGGCTTCCTTTTTTAGTTTTTGTGTCGTCTGTTTTTGCACCTTATTGCTAGTTATTAATCTAAAAGGAAAAATAAATCTAAAAGGAAAGGCATTTAGCTGGATAACTTTTGAGTTATCTAGTTAAATGCTGACTTTTTAATACTTTGAGCACTTTTCTGGATAAATTTTAGCTGGATAACTCATTATCCATAAGAACATAAGAAATTGCCATGCTGGGTCAGACCCTTTCGTGGATTACAAACTGGTTAAAAGACAGGAAACAGAGAGTATTTTATTTATTTATTTATTTAAAATTTTTATATACCGGCATTCATGTTGCAAACACATCATGCCGGTTTACATATAACAGGGGTGTACAGTAAACAATTCAATAACCTATTTGTGTAGAAGGAAGCAGTTACAAATAACAAGGTAATAGAACTGGGAGGAGAGAAGAAAAGAAAGAGAATAACATTAGGTATAGGTATTTACATTAGTAATAACATTTTTACATGTGGAAGTGGTAGAATCTGGCTGAATAGAATTAATCGGTGTCCGGGAAAGCTTTTTTAAACAGCCAGGTCTTAAGTCTCTTCCTGAAGGTTGGGAGGCTGGGCTCCTGTCTAAGGTCCGGTGGGATGGAGTTCCATAGAAGGGGGCCGGCTGTTGAAAAGGCCCGATCTCTCAAGGTAATGTGTTTGGTAGTTTTGGCTGGGGGCACTTGAAGAGATCCTCTGAGTGTGTCTCTTGTTGGTCTGGAGGAGTTATAAATTTGGAATGGGACTTGTAAGTCGAGTGGGGTGTGTTGATGGATGGTTTTGTATATTATGGAAAGAGATTTGTAGAGGATTCTAAAGTGAACAGGCAACCAGTGGAGATCTTTTAGGATTGGAGATATATGGTCCCTCCTCCTGGAGTTTGTCAGTAATCTTGCCGCAGCGTTTTGTAACATCTGGAGGGGTCTAGTATAGGAGGAAGGTAGGCCCAGAAGGATAGAGTTACAGTAATCGATCTTAGAAAAAATGATAGCTTGTAGAATGGTTCTGAAGTCCTGAGTGTGGAAGAGTGGTCTAATTCTTTTCAGAACTTGGAGTTTGTGGAAACAGTCCTTGGTGGTTCTGTTGATGTAAGCTTTAAGGTTCATCCGGTTATCAATTAATACTCCTAGATCTCTCACCTGTGTAGTAGTTGGGATAGTTGGAGGATTAGAGATGGCATTATTATCTGGGGAGATGAGAAGCAGTTCTGTTTTAGAGGAGTTTAAAACTAGGTTTAGGTTAGCCAGGAGATGTTTAATTTCGAAGAGACAGTTTTCCCAGTGAACCAATGTTTTTGTGTAAGATTCTTTAATGGGTATCACGATCTGGATGTCGTCGGCGTAGAGGAAATGTTTGAGGTTAAGGTTGGAGAGGAGTTGGCAGATAGGTAAAAGATAAATGTTAAAGAGTGTAGGTGACAGTGAGGAGCCCTGGGGGACACCTATGGATGCGTCCATTCGTGAAGATTCTTTGTTCTGTATCTTAACCTTGAAGCCTCTGTTGGAGAGAAAAGATTTAAACCATGAGAGAGCTGTGCCTGAGATACCTATAGAAGCCAGAATGGAAGTGAGAATGGAATGATTGACCGTATCAAAGGCGGCTGATAGGTCCAGTAGAATTAAGAGGAAGGATTGGCCTTTGTCAAGGCCCATTAATATGAAGTCAGACATGGAGATGAGGAGGGATTCTGTGTTCAGTGACTTGCGAAATCCGTATTGTGATTGGAATAGGATTTTGTTTTCTTCTATGTATTCGGAGAGTTGAGTATTGACAACTTTTTCTAGAATCTTGGCTATGAATGGGAGATTGGCGATAGGACGGAAGTTGTTGGGGTCTTTAGGATCCAAGTTGGGTTTCTTGAGTAGAGGTTTGATGGAGGCCAATTTGAGGTCGTCAGGATATAGTCCTTGGGAGAGTGAGCAGTTTATGATGTCCGACAAGGTTTTAGCGATGGAGTCAGGGATGGCCAGGAGCAGTTTGGTGGGGATAGTATCCAAAGGATGGGAGGAAGGTTTCATTCTTCTTATAAGAGTTTGTATCTCTAAGATAGAGATGGGTTCAAGTGTTTCCAGACCATTGTTGTTGAGGGATGATTGTTGAAGAGACTGGTAAAGAGCAGGGTCGGTGGGATTAGAAGGCAGATGAGTTAGAAGAGTAGGATTAAATGGTCAATATTCTCAGTGGAAAAGGGTAAACAGTGGAGTACCTCAGGGATCTGTATTGGGACCGGTGCTTTTCAATATATATATAAATGATCTGGAAAGGAATACAACGAGTGAGGTTATCAAATTTGCGGATGATACAAAATTATTCAGAGTAGTTAAATCACAGGCAGACTGTGATACATTACAGGAGGACCTTGCAAGACTGGAAAATTGGGCATCCAAATGGCAGATGCAATTTAATGTGGATAAGTGCAAGGTGTTGCACATAGGAAAAAATAACCCTTGCTGTAGTTACACGATGTTAGGTTCCATGTTAGGAGCTACCACCCAGGAAAAAGATCTAGGCATCATAGTGGATAATACTTTAAAATCATCAGCTCAGTGTGCTGCAGCAGTCAAAAAAGCAAATAGAATGTTAGGAATTATTAGGAAGGGAATGGTTAATAGAACGGAAAATGTCATAATGCCTCTATATCGCTCCATGGTGAGACCGCACCTTGAATACTGTGTACAATTCTGGTCGCCGCATCTCAAAAAAGATATAGTTGCGATGGAGAAGGTACAGAGAAGGGCAACCAAAATGATAAAAGGGATGGAACAGCTCCCCTATGAGGAAAGGCTGAAGAGGTTAGGGCTGTTCAGCTTGGAGAAGAGACGGCTGAGGGGGGATATGATAGAGGTCTTTAAGATCATGAGAGGTCTTGAACGAGTAGATGTGACTCGGTTATTTACACTTTCGAATAATAGAAGGACTAGGGGGCATTCCATGAAGTTAGCAAGTAACACATTTAAGACTAATCGGAGAAAATTCTTTTTCACTCAGCGCACAATTAAACTCTGGAATTTGTTGCCAGAGAATGTGGTTAATGCAGTTAGTGTAGCTGGGTTCAAAAAAGGTTTGGATAAGTTCTTGGAGGAGAAGTCCATTAATGGCTATTAATCAATTATACTTAGGGAATAGCCACTGCTATTAATTGCATCAGTAGCATAGGTTCTTCTTAGTGTTTGGATAATTGCCAGGTTCTTGTGGCCTGGTTTTTGGCCTCTGTTGGAAACAGGATGCTGGGCTTGATGGACCCTTGGTCTGTCCCAGCATGGCAATTTCTTATGTTCTTATGTTATTAAGGGTCCATCAAGCCTAGCATCCTGTTTCCATTTCATACTCATAGCTAGCTGTTTATGGGAATGAAGAAATGTCATGAATTAAGATGAGGAAAAACATGAGTTGCCTTTCCAAGATGGAAGCTTAAAGGTGAATTGTAAAAGCTTTGCATACGCCAAATCCTTGAGATTTGCACAGAAGGCAGGCTGGTGCGCACCGTATGCATTTTAAAAGGCGCAAAATTACATGTGTATCTCTCAATACATGCACAAACCTTTTTTAAAAAGGGGTGGGGAATGGGCCAAGGATAGGCATTCCTGGGTTTTTTTTGTTTGTTTGTTTGGTTTTCTTAATAAAACCAACATGTAAGTATTTGCATGCACAAGCGCATGCCGGTATCACATACCGTGTAACTTTACTTCTGCTATGGATGGTGAGTGAGTCATGAAACAAAACTAGGCTAGTCACCAAGATTTTAAGGGTTGGGATTAACAGCATAAAAGGGAGGCTTTTTAAGGGGTTAGAAAGTCCTATACTTGACCTGGGTGAACTGGGAATGAACTTGGGAAACTAGTAATTGCATTGGCGCGCTTATCTACTAAAATTATCCTGCTTATGCAGTAGAGGCAGCATTTGTGCTCAGATGTGCATCTATATTAAATTGTGCGAATATGTACACGTACAGCCTATTTTATAACATGCGCATAAATGTCCATTGGTGTGAGCTGGCATACGCATGTACATACGCACTCATGCGGCTGTTTAAAAGTTACTGTCCCCAGGGATATGTGGTCTTAAACCAAAGATGGCAGAGGGGCGAGCTATAACATTATGATGTAAGTTGATGAATCAGTATATGATTAGGTTGGGGGCTGTAGACCTGATCCTGGATTGCCCGTAGGGTATAGCAGCTGATGTAAGGATATGATTCAGGGAGATGAGTAATCATATTGTAACCTGTTGATTGCTTCTGTATGATTCCAGTGATAAGTGGATTTGTAATAGGCAGCGCAGCTTTGAGATTTACTCATTCTATTTTTTTTCCTTTAGTAATAAAAACCACAAACAGGAAGGACAAGTTTGATATGAAATAATTCTATTAATGCCACTTTATTTCTTATAGCTGCTCCTGGAGGTTGTGTCCAGGGGAGGTCTACCTGTGGCCTTACACAGGTGGGCCCTTTTTCATAACAGGAAACCCACACTTCCTCATTAAATAAACTGTTTGCTAAAAGAAACTTGACAGTATCAAGAACTTATCTGAGTGTGCTCAGGACACACTAGTACTTTCTCACTAGACATTTATAAACCAGATATGTTTTGGGCCTAAGAAGCATGCAAAAATTATGCAAAAATGCTAATGTAGTATTTGGGTGATGTAGTATGAAAAGAAAGGGGAACTACCCTGTTTCCCCGAAAATAAGACATCCCCCGAAAATAAGACCTAGTAGAGGTTTTGCTGAATTGCTAAATATAAGACCGCCCCTGAAAGTAAGACATAGCAAAGTTTTTATTTGGGAGCATGCCCGTCGCACAGAACACCAGAGCATGCAGCTGTGATTTTTTTACCCTGCAGGATTCACAGTTAGTTGTCATCACAAACCAGCATAACCAGACAACTATTCAGAATATAATAAATGTTCATTTTTTTGTTCAACAATATATGTGAATTCTTCTTCATGGAAAAATAAGACATCCCCTGAAAATAAGGCCTAGTGCATCTTTGGTAGCAAAAATTAATATAAGACACTGTCTTATTTTCGGGGAAACACGGTAGTTGTGTTTTCTTAGTTTTCATGTTTTATAATTTGAGAAATCCTGCTAATATATTTGTAACATTAATACATTATTTTTTCTGATTGTGCAATATACCATGCTGAAGCTTTTTAATGTACAATATAATTTTTTGTGTGTTTTTACTGTGCTTATACTACCTAGGTGGAAGAACATGACAGATGGGCAATGCATTTTGATTCATTCAAGAAGCCTGATCAACCACTTCCCTTAAACATATCACCAATGCAGCAATCAGACACTTTATATGCCTCTCCGGAACCACATGAGACAATAGATCGATCTTCAACTTTAAGTAACCTCAGCTATCCAGGGTCAGAGTTTTTGGGAAAAGCTACTGAAGACATTTCTTTAAGGCAGAATCAGAAAACCAGGTGGGTGCTTGCCTAGTATCGGTGGACATTTGTAGGACTATAAAGTACTAAAGATCAAGAACAGTGTACCCTCATCCCAGGAGCTATGAATTTTGGTGATATAAAGCCTACAGCAGCAACTGCACATTACTGTGTTTCCCCGAAAATAAGACATCCCCCAAAAATAAGACCTAGTAGAGATTTTGCCGAATTCATAAATATAAGACCTCCCCCGAAAGTAAGCCATCCCTTGTAAACAGGGGCGGATTGACCTATCGGGGGATCGGGCTTCCCCCGGTGGGCCAGTCAATCCTGTGATGTCATTTTTTTTTTTTTTTTTAATAAAGTTTCCAAAGTATTAGGGACAGACGCGAGCAGTGGTATCCCGAGGGGAGCCAATTCCCCCGGGCGCAAGGAGGCTCATGCGGCCGCTGAGCCTCCTTGCCCAAAGAAAAAGATCGCGTTCAAATGCACTGATGCTCTTTCTCCTTCCTGCCTGTGCGGCCCCGGAAGTAAACGTTGCCGGAGCCGCGTGGGCAGGAAGGAGAAAGAGCATCAGCGCGTGCAGAAGAGGAGCCGCCGCGGGCTGCTGCGAATTCCAAGTCGCAGCGGCCCAAGAAGAGGAAGAGGCCCGGTAGCAGGGCCGAGGAAGAGGCCCGAGAAGTGCAGGGCCGAGGAAGAGCCCATCCTGCGGCGACCCGCGAAGAGGAGGCCCAGAGGTGAGAGAGAGGCTGAGGGTCTGTAGAGGGTGTGTGCATGCGTGTATGAGATGAGTTGAGAGATTGTGTGTGGGAGTGAGGATCTGAATGTTTGCAGAGGCAGCATGTGAGAGCCTCTGTGTGTGTGAGAGAGACTGCGTGTGACGGTGAGAGCCTATGCTTGAGCAAGACAGCATGTGGGAGTGAGAGAGAGCCTGTGTGTGTGAGAGTCAGACAGCATGTGCCAGTGAGAGACTGTGTGTATGAATGATTGTATGAGAGACAGCATGTTGACAGTGAGAGCCTGTGTGTGTGAGAGAGAGAGAAATGCATGTGAGAATGAGAACCTGACTGTGTTTGAGGGAAGAAGATGGAGAGAAAAGAAATACGGAAGAAAAAAGGACAATATAAAAGGAATTGGCAAAAAAATAAGAAAGGGAAGGTGGAAAAAGAAAAAGCCTGTGACCAACCGATTAGAAAACTAATCAGCCAGCAAAGGTAAAAAAAAAAAAAAATTACTTTTTAGTGATTGGCACATGTAATCTTTGGGAATGTGCAAGAATAGCACTTTCTCTATGCGGATCTCACAATGTACGAGATCAGCATGGAGAAAGTGGAAGCCCACGGGGCCTGCACAGAGGAGGCAGCAGAATGGGCTTCAGTGTCAGTAGCAGCAATCGGCGCCTCCCCAATAGCCATGTGGCAGCAGTGACAGTGGCAGCAAGATTACTGACATCTGGGGATGGTGGCAGTACCAGTCGGGGGACCCCTTCCAAGCAGTGTGCAGAGGTTCAAAAGCAGCAGAGTCAGCCCAAGCTGATTACATTGAATGCTGCACACTCTTACCTCTCTCTGACAGCACACTGGTGAGGCATGGCTGACGCAGGGGCAGCCAGCAGCTCTATTAGACATCTCCTGAAAATAAGGCCTAGTGCATCTTTGGTAGCAAAAATTAATATAAGACACTGTCTTATTTTCGGGGAAACAGGGTATAGTAAAATTTATCAGAATTTGTAAAAGTTCCCTAGTCTTAATGAGAAACTAGAGGTAAAACAAGTGATTTTTTAAAAATGTTTTCTCTTACAAAGATTCCTGTCACAGGTGTGAGATGTAACAGCTAGCAGATCCACTGTAGCATGTTACAAAGATCCAATGCACAGGACTAAGAATTGGAGCTACTTTACGCATTGGTTTCCCCTTAACAATCTCATTTTTATTGCCAAGAAAAAAGGTGGGCCTATTCAGTATCCTTTCTATAATCCCATCTTCCTTACTTCTGAAATGTTATCTTGAAATCATGAACCAAGACAGAAATGTGGGTTTATAATAAAGTAACATTAGTTCTTGCTGATCGATACAATCCATTTTGAGTGCTAGTTTTAATATAGCACAAATTTATGTTGGTGCTGTGCAGATGACATTTTTTTGTCATTATTGATAGTTTACCCTTTTGTTAATTTATTTTACTTTTTTTTGTAAATGGCCATCCTTTGCAGTCATTACCTACATCCTATTTAGGTATTTTATTTTTTTTTATATTCTGCTTTTGGCACTTTAAACCAGATTACATTAAAATACTGTATTCTTAAACTCTAATTTATTTTATGTATCTGACATTATTTATAAAGTACAAGAATAAACGATAGTTCTCTTTATTTAATCAAATTTATTTATGTTAGGAAATAGCTATTTAACAGGCACAATAATTGCTGTATTTCAATTTGGTAAATTATTATTATTATTATTATTTATTTCTTTTATATACCGACATTCAATCGAGATATCACATCGGTTTCCAGATAACCAAGAGAATAGGGCGTAGTCCGCCCTATTTTACATTATAACATGGTAACCAAAAAAACAATTATAACATATTATAACAGTGGTACATGGAACAAAAGGTTATAGGATATAACAAAAGGTTATAGGAAATAACATATGTACATGAATGTGTTGTTGATAAAATAAATTTAGGATTAGGGACTTGTTGGTAAGGTAATTTAGGAATAGAGGTGGGGGGATGAGGGAAGGGAGGGGGGAAGGTGGGGTGGGAGAAAGTAGTGGAGTGAGGGATTCAGGGGGGTGAGAAGACTGAGTATGGGATGAGGTGTGTTGCGTTCGGGCAGGTTAAGGGTCGGGTGGGAAGGCTTTTAAAAACAGCCATGTTTTAAGGTGTTTTTTGAAGGTTTGCAGTGATGGTTCATTTCTGAGACAGGTGGGGAGGGTGTTCCATAGGGTGGGTCCCGCTATTGTTATGGCTCGTTTGCGGGTTGCGTTGAGGTGTGCAGATTTGAGATTGGGGATGGCTAGGAGGCCAGTGTTGGTGGATCTGAGGGTTCTTTGTGTGGGGTGTGGATGTATTGCGTTGTTTAGCCAGTTCATTTTGTTGTTGTGTATTTTTTTGTGCATGAGGGTGAGTGTTTTGTAATGGATTCTTTGTGTGATGGGTAGCCAGTGGAGTTCTTTGAGGGTAGGTGTGATGTGGGAGGATTTTTTGTTGTTGGTGATGATTCTGGCGGCGGCATTTTGTAGAACTTGGAGGGGTCTGATGTGGATTTCTGGTAGGCCGATGAGAAGGGAGTTGCAGTAGTCGAGTTTTGAGAGGATAATTGATTGAAGGACTGTTCGGAAGTCGTGCGCTTGGAGAAGGGGTTTAAGTTTTTTCAGGGTTTGGAGTTTGAAGAATCCATCCTTAATTGTATTGGAGATGTGTCGTTGAAAGTTGAGTTGGCTGTCAATTGTTACTCCTAGGTTTCTTGTGGATGGAGTGAGTGAGATTTGTGAGATCTGTGGCACTCCCGTGTTGATTGAGGTTCCTGGGTGGTTGGAGGGGGTGCACTTGAGGGGATAAGAGGGACGGTCATCGTGGATGTGAAGGATTTCTGTTTTGGCTTGGTTGAGGCATAGTGATAGTTGGGATAGTAATTGGGATAGATTTGAGCTGAGGTTGTTCCATTTTTCCATGGTGAGTTGGATGGACTTGTTTATGGGGAGAAGTATTTGTATGTCGTCTGCATAGACGAAGTAGGTGAGGTTTGCATCTGAAAGGTATTTGCATAGTGGGAGGAGGTAAATGTTAAAGAGGGTTGAGGAAAGGGAAGAACCCTGTGGGACCCCATGTGTGAGGGGCACTTGAGAGGATTCGGATGAGTTTGTCTTGACGATGTAGGATCTGTTTGAGAGGTAGGATTTGAACCATTTGATTGTGGTGTCTTG
Source organism: Rhinatrema bivittatum (assembly GCF_901001135.1). Taxonomy (NCBI): domain Eukaryota; kingdom Metazoa; phylum Chordata; class Amphibia; order Gymnophiona; family Rhinatrematidae; genus Rhinatrema; species Rhinatrema bivittatum. Next base: position 379,892,950 of record NC_042618.1, read on the forward strand.
AAGACCAATTTCTTTAAGTCTGGCGAGGAGTGTTCTGTGATTGATGGTGTCAAAGGCGGCTGATATGTCAAGGAGTATCAGGAGGAACGATTTGCCTTTGTCACGGCCTCTGAGGATGGTATCAGTAAGGGAGAGGAGGAGGGTTTCAGTGCTGAGGAATTTTCTGAAACCGTGCTGTGCTGGCTGAAGAACATTATGGGTTTCAAGGTGGTCTGTAAGTTGGTTGTTGACTGTTTTTTCTATGATTTTTGCTAGGAATGGGAGGTTAGAGACTGGTCTGTAGTTTGCTGGGTCTGATTTGTCGAGTTGAGGTTTTTTGATGATTGGTTTGATGATGGCATTTTTGAGTTTTTCTGGGAAGATTCCTTGTTTGAGGGATAAGTTGATGATGTAGGTTATTGGTTTGACAATGATCTCTCTGATGAGTTTTAGGGTTTTGACGGGGATGGGGTCTAATGGGTGGGATGCAGGGTTGGTTTTTTTGATGATGGGTTCGATTTCTGTAGAAGCAACAGGTGCGAATTGTGACCATATGTGGATGGGGGGGTGGATGGCAGTGGGGTCGTTGTGGGTTTGGGGAATCTTGGCAATAATGTTGTCGACTTTGTCCTTGAAGAATTGAGCTAGTTTTTCGCTGGAGATGTTGCTGGAGTTAGGCGTTGTGTCATTTTGGATGGGGTTGGTTAAATCTTTGACATAGGCGAAGAGGGTCCTTGGGTTAAATTGGTAATCATGAATTCTTGACGTGTAGAAATTGCGCTTTGCTGTGTTGAGATCCGTTGTATAGTTGTGTAGTAGCGTTCTGTATTTGTCTTTCAGGTTTGAGGTGGGGGTTCGTCTCCATTGTTTTTCAGTTTGTCTCAGTGTTCGCTTTGAGGTTTTCAGTTCTTGGGTGTACCATGGGGCTTTTTGCTTTGTAGATTGTTTGATTTCCTTTTTTATCGTGGGACATAATGTGTTGGCTATGTCTGCATTGATGGATATCCAGGAGTTTGTGGCGGTGTTGGCGTCATTTAGGTTGATTGTTTTTAGTGCCTCCGGTAACAGTTCGGCGATATCTTCACTGGAGCATGGTTTGGTGAATTCGATGATTCGGTTGTCTGTTTTTTGTGGGTTTGATTGGAGTTGAAGCTTGGCTTGTATGAGGCTGTGGTCAGACCATGGGATGGGGGTTGTGGAGGGTGGTCCAGTTGCGGATATTTTGTTGTTTAGGAAGATTAGGTCCAGGGTGTGGCCCGCTTTTTGTGTGGGCGTGTTGATGAGTTGGGTGAATCCAATGGCAGACATGGTGGATAGGAGTAGTTCAGTGGTCGGAGAAAGTGGATGGGAGTCGATATGGAGATTGAAGTCTCCTAGTATAATGGCTGGCTCTTGTAAGTTGAGGCAATAACACTGAGGCAATACAATAGTCCTTAACTTAATATTTATTTTATTTATTTATATTCTTTTTTATACCGAAGTATAGCTGAGTGCCTTCACTCCGGTTTACAGTGTAACAAATTCATACAATGAACAGGTTATGAATATAATACAATACAAAGAAATGTATATAACATCTCGGCAAAGGCAGAGTATAACATGTTAGAATGAGACAATATAAGGCTTAATTTAGAATAAACTTATTAAAGAAGTATTAGGGTTCAAGATGAAAGTTGATATTGGTATATATAGAACATATCAGTCTGTGTATGATTGTCTAAACAACCATGTTTTTAGTTCTTTTTTGAATGTTTTGAAATCTTTGATGGAACTTAGATATCCTGGGATAGAGTTCCTTTCTATTGGTCCAGCTATAGAGAAGGCTCTATGTCTAGTAGTTTTGCAGATGAGAGAGGAGGAATGAATAGCTGTAATTTGTCAGAAGATCTTGAAGAGCGGGGTGATTTGTTATAATAAATGACAATATAACACCAAAAGGACACCAGTACATAATAATATACCATGTTATACTACATCAGATTTCACAGGCATGTAATCAACTATCTTCACAAATTTAAGAGAATTTTTTTACATATATAGTTTTATTGTACATATAATTATCAAAACATTAACATATCACACATTCAAATTACACATTGTTTTTAAAGTAATCTTTTTGAAACATATATTTTATATTTTGTAACATTTTTTAACAACGTGTGGATACCCAAATTACCCTCAATTTCCCACATAAATACCAACAATAAATATCCCATTAATTAAAATACAACCAAACCAATCATTCATCCACATTCATCCAATCAATACTTAAAAACCTCCCAACATATATTGCATCATTCCCAAAATATAGGTGTTATCACATAGATTCAGAACACGGGTATACTAGAATTATTTTCTCACAATCTTCATATATTCAATTTATCAGATGTTATTCATCTCCCCATTCTAAAATTATTTTTTCACAATTTTCACATATTCATTTAGTCAGATGTTAATATAAATAATACATCTCCCCGACAAGGACCTTGTTTCGCAAAATAGCTTCTTCAGGGGTTATCCTTCGCGATACTCTAATACACGCTCTCCCCCTCACTTGGGAGCCTCAATTCCCCATTGTCCCGAACCTTCCAATTGTTATTGCACCGGTATCCACACCAACCTATAATATATTCAATATTAATATACTATATTGAATTACAACAACATATTAACCAGACTATCAAAATACTCACAATCTGAGGAATCTTATATTCATCAAATCATCTCATATATTCAATATGTATCTTCAACCATTTCCACAAGACAACTATAAAAATAAAAATAATAATCGTGATCCCAACAATCCATATCCAAAACCATTCTCTTAAAATTCACCATACAATATACTCACATTATATAGACGTAAATTCACATATAATCATTATCTCCGTTATTCAAAAACCTCTCCAACAGCATATATCTTATTCCCCTAAAAACAACAAGTAGTGGAGATCAAATAATGATATTTTTGGGTTATTTGTTGTTTTTAGGGGAATAAGATATATGCTGTTGGCTCCTCCTCTCATCATGCTCTCTGTCACTGCTGCTGCTGCTCGCCTGATGCAGCCTGATGCTGTCACCGGCTTACTCCCCTTCATCAGCCTGCTCCTTGCTCCCACGATACACTCTTTTTTTCTTCTTTGCTGCATTCAGGCTCCTTGCAGTACAGCGGCCTTCCTCCTCCAGGCATTTTCCTGCACAATTGGAGCTGCACAGGACCCTTTCTTAAGGGCTGCTTCAGTCTCAGCTGTTTCTCTGGGCCTGTCTCTCAAACATGGCTTACTACTGCCAATGCTGCTGTTGCTGCTTCACGCCACTGGGCCTCTAGCCTCTGACAATTCTTGGTAGCCACGCACGCAGCTGTCACTTGCTCCCATGTCTCTGCCTCTGGCATAGCTGTTTCAGGCCCCTTCAACCTCTGGATCCTTCTCCGTTCCCTTTCTGCCTTAGGACTCGGGTAAGTTTTATTTTTAATGTATTAACTTTGGGGTACCCCTTTTACCCTGCAATGCAAGGGTGCCAAGAGAGCCCATCCCCGTGGTGACAGAAGAAGGGGTTTGGGGATGAGGCGGTGCTTGCATATAAGAATGGGAGCCTGAGTGTTTTGTGTGTGTGTAAGAATGGGAGCTTGTGCATGTAAGGAAGCCTGAGAAGAAAGCAAGTGTATAGGGGTGTATGTGTGTGTGTGTGTGTGTGTGTGTGTGTGAGGAAGGGAAGGAGAGAGAAGAAACAAAAAGAGAATGACCCTTGAGAAGGAATTAGAAAAAGACTGACAAGGGAAAAGTGGAAAAAAGAGAATGGGACCAATTGATTAGAAAAATAAAAAGATCACACAACAAAAGTAAAAATAAATAATTTTGAGTATTTAGTGATTGGAATATGCCATCTTTGGATATGCGCATTTCTTATACTTTTGCATTTTGCTCTTTAGAGTTCCACTGTTCAGAGTCTGGTTTCTCAGGCTTTCTATTTTTGTTTTGTTTGCATGTTTCTATTTCTGATTTGTAGTCCCTTATTCTGTATTACATAAGGGTCAGTGTTTGTTCTGCCTGTGTATGACTGAGGTGCAGTAGTGCTGGTAGCATGTAGTTTTTCTGTAGGGATTTGTAACAGTCCAGCTTGTTCAGTTACACCAGTAGGTGGTGTATTAAGGTTCTAGGGCCTGGTGTAGTATTTGCATTGCTGCTTTTTCATAAGGTTGCTGTTATTTGAGTCCTGAGAGTCAGTACTATGATTGTATGGTATAGCAAGTTCTAGGCATCTTTTTTTTTTTTTTTTTTGCCAGGGTTTGTGTTACTTCACAAAATGTTTAGCAGTGGAGGGAGTTTTTTTTGCTGAGGTAACACCAGAATTTGAATATACTTTTTTACATGTTGGGTTATAATGTGCTAAATAGCAGGTGTAATTGTGTGTGTGTGTAGTTTATTTAGTCACATGCACCAAAATGTTTGCTGTTGCCATCGCCAGTTTCAGCAATCACCCTTTGCCCCTGACTACAATGAGGTATGGGTAACTTGAAAAATGTTTCCAAAGTCAAGCCTTTACTTTTCTTTTTCATTCATTTTCCAAGTTGATTTGAGGGTTTTTTCCTCAAAGGAAACATTTGAGTACCGCCAGGAGATTATTTCAAATTTTCACCTTGCTAGTGCAATTATATCATGTAATTTCTAGGGCTAACTGATACCTCTGCATTAAGGATGTGCTTCTAATTTTTATTTTTATTTAACAAACACAATTTTAGCAGTATGAATAACATGGTTGTAATATAGGGTTGTGTTTGGGGATATTTTGGGAGAATCCGTGTGGGGGGGGTGTTTGGGGGGGTGTGGGTGAGGTGGGTGTATATATGAGGTGCAGGAGGTGGGGGTGTAATATGCAGTGGGTTGTGTTTTAGGGATATGTGAGGTTTGCATACAGTATGTGTAAAGAAGTGTGTAGGAATGTTTGAAGAGAGTTTGTAGGGATGTGTGTTGTGGGAAGTTTTAGATGGGCAGTGTGTATGAGTATGAGGTTGTGGGGGAGGGTATGCAACTTAGGAAATGTAAGGGGGAGGTAGCATTGAAGTTGCCATCTTTCATCAACTGTTTCATTAATTTTAGCCCTGTTTCTATGTGTCTGTATTACTCTGTGCCAAAGTGCTGGAAGGGTGAAAGAAGGCCTTTGGAATGGAGCATTCATCAACATTGTGTAGTCTGTAACGGTTTTCTATTGAAAGCAATGGGGGTTTATTTGGAAACTTGGCTCTCTGGAAATACTGACCTAGTGATTCTAGTTTTCAAATTTGTCTGATATTTTTTTTCTTGTGTTGCAAATATGGTAAATTTATGTCCCTTTTTTGGAAGCTGTTGTTCCTACAGAGGGATGAGCATTGATCCCTTTTACATAATGCTTCCCAATATTCCTTATGTTGGAAAGCATAACAGTTGTATTCATACACAAAGAGGGTAACTTTAAAACATGTGCAGAGATCACAGGATGCACTGCGAGAGGAGGATGTGATCCCTTTCTCTCCGGTGTCTGGCCTTCAATATCAAACTCCATCTGCATCACTAACGCCAGATAAGTCAAGCCTGTTATATACCGAGCTGTAACTCATCCCCTGTGCTTGTTTTTTTTTTTGCCCGGCATGCCCGCTCGCCTTGCGAAACCGGCCAAAGACAAAGGGAAAGACGTCTCGCCGGCTCCCTCAGCACCTGTCATGGCTGCTGCCGGCCTCGCCAAAATTAAGAAAATCATGGCGGATCGGCTCTCTGCAATACTCCCATCGCTCATTGGGTGGGATCAGGTGGGTTTTGTCCAGGGCAGATATGCGTTGACTAACATTCGCAAAGTGCTCGCTGCCATGGTAATGTGCCAGCAGATGGATGCCCCTTTCCTCGCTGTCAGCTTTGACGCTGAAAAGGCATTTGACAGGGTGGAATGGGAATATATCTTCGTTGTGTTACATCAAATGGGATTTAAGGGATTGTTTACAAATGCAATCCGGCTTCTTTACCAGGCTCCGGAAGCTGCTGTTATAGCGAATGGTTAAAAATCTGCGGCCTTCCCTATTACCCGAGGCACCAGACAGGCATGCCCTCTTTCCCCCCTTTTATTTGTCCTCCAGCTTGAACCTTTACTACAAACTATTCAATGGGCAAAGGACGTCAAAGGTTTACGTTTACAATCAACTACATTTAAAAACGTTGCATTTGCAGATGACATTTTAGTTTTTCTTACAGATCCCTGTAAGTCCCTACAACCCCTGCTTCAACATATTTCGGCATTTGGAACCTTCTCTGGTCTCCGTTTAAATCTGCATAAGTCTACGGCCTTGGCATTTCCCGAGACTTTGCAGAGAGATTGGGGGGGATAACTTTCCACTTAACTGGGCAGATGCCTCGTTTACTTACCTTGGGATTATCATCCCTCGCACGCTCTCGCAATTATATAAGTTCAATGTGTCTCCCTTATTGCGAAGCACCCAGGACAAATTGCTCACTTGGACCCGCTTACCTTTATCTTTGGGCGGCAGAGTTCACTTGTGAACTCTGCCGCCCAAACATGTTGCCTAAGTGGTTGTATCTTTTTCAGAATTTGCCTCTGCAACTCCGTAGTGTAGAGCTGCGGCAACTGGATAAAGCCCAGCGACGGTTTTACTGGCGGGGGGGGGAGGGCTCGGATCCCCTTGGCCTGGTTGTGGGCGAGATGGGGCGGGGGGGGGGCTGGGTGCTCCTGACCTGGCACTTTATAATCTGGCCAGTAACCTCCGGGTAATGCGAGATTGGCTGTTGGATTTGTCCACTGTTATTAATCTTTCTGCGGATAAGGAACTGGCGACTCCCCTTTCCCTTAAATATGTTTTGCAGTCTCCAGCCACTTCTCTCCCAACGTTTTTGGTGCAGAACGTTTTGACCCATCCTATCCGTTTTTCTTGGTTTAGGCTCACGAGTTTATTACAGATTAATCGTATATATGCCTATTTTCTGCCCATTCAGGGGAACCCTGATTTTACTCCTGGATCACACTCAGCTGTGTTTCAAGGGTGGGGCTCCAAGGGGATTCATTTGCTAGGTCATGTGCTATCGCCAGAGGGTCAGATATTACCCTTCTCGGAACTTCAGGAGATTTATTCCCTTTCTGCTAAGGAAGTCTTCCCCTATTTACAGTTACAACATTATGTTAGGTCCCTTCCCTCCACTGCTAGACAGGCCTCTCATTTCCGATCCCTAGATAATATTTTTTCTTTCGAACACAACAAAATACCTTCGCTATCGCAGTATTACAAACTTCTTAAATAATTGACGGTCCTGGATACCTGCACTGTTCTGGTTGACAGATGGAATGGTGATGGGGTCTTCACGGTTACGGTGACTATACTTAAAGCTTGTTTGAAATGAGTACCCCAAATCTCGGTGAATTCTTATTTCAGAGAAATGCAGTATAAATTCTTGGTTCGGAGCTTTGTCTCGGCACAAGGGGCATTCCATCTAAGAATCTCATCATCTCCCGCATGTGCGAGATGTGGCTACTCTCCTGGTACTTTATCCCACGCATTTTGGGCATGCCCTACTATACGTAGACTTTGGGTTAGGGTGGTTCGTTATCTTGAAACTTTATTGGGAGTACACATCCCACCCTCACCCTTGTGGCTACTTTTTGGATGCATTTCTCCTCTACGAATCCGAGGTTTTGGATCTCGATTGCTCCTCAGTAAGGCTTGTTTGGTGGTTAAGAAGGTTATCTTGGTGCATTGGAGAGAGGACCTACCTCCATCCTACTAGAGTTGGCGCAACAGTTTTCATCGTATGATGCTCTTTGATGCGGCTGCGATGCGATCATCTCCCCGTCATAAGAAATGTTTCTTGGATATCTGGGACTCTTATCTGCAATCCCTACCACAACGTTCTCGTAGTTCTGTTCTCAATGAGTGACGCCCAGCTGACACTTCCATGAACGTTTCTCTCATGATTTCAGAGGTGGACACTATTCCCTCATGTGTGGACACTGAATTTTTTTTCCTCTTGGGAGGTGGGTTTGGGTAGGAGGGTGGGGGGGTGATTGGGGGAGCAAGAGGAAGGGGTATCTTCCGATTCGATTATTATTCTTTGTTGCTGGAGAGTGGTTCAGAAACCCACCACTCTCTATTTATTGTACTGTTGTTTCTAAAATCAATAAAAATCGTTTTAAACTAAAACATGTGCAATCGTGCCCATATACGCAGGTATATGGATGCACACGTACATGCACACTGTATAAAATACACATAAGTCTACCCAACAACATGTTTGTGTGTCTTAAAATACACAGCATGTATTTTAAATGTTCCTGCATAAAGATAGATTTATCCAGCTAAGTATCAACAAATATCCGGCTGAGTAGCACTGTGGTGATTTATTCGGCTAAGAAGAGCTATAAATAGCAGTAAGATGTGCTGACCAATTAAGTATCTGTCTTAAAGTGCTTTTTAGTGCATTTTATTGTGTTTATGAATGTAAAATTTGATGTGATTATTTTATGATTTTGTTTATTTTTATGTTGTAAACCATTCTGGCCAATATTTCTAATTATGCGGTATATAAAAGTCTGGAAATAAATAACTTATCCAGCTATAAAAGATAGCCGGATAAGTAAAAGAAAAGAGCTACATAGGTGGATAAGTAAGATAGACAGATGACTAGCATTTGAAGACTTATCCTGCTATCTTGCTTATCCAGCTATGTAGCACTTTTTAAGACTTATCTGGCTAAGTGGCGACTACCTTAATGGATAATTAAAAAATTATCTAGATAAATGGCAGTTATCTGCTATGCGTAATTTGTGTATTTTTCTTATCACTTGTTGGCTTTTACACATGGAAATCATCCAATTTTATAACATACGCACGTGAAGAAAACTACCAGTTTTACCAGTTAGTCCACCAGTTTGCCCAGTCTATTTCTGGTTCATCAAGACCCTGGTTTTTCAGCCTGAAATCCTTCCAGTTTACTCAGACCCTTCACCTAGTCAGCATTTGGCTACAAAGAGTTTTATTCTAACTTACACCAGATAATTAGCAGGTGTAAATATGTGCATATAACTGCCGTATGCGCGCTGCTTTCACTGGTTATAAAATAGAATTTCCTAGCGTGTAGCAGATGGACTCAAAACAAGTGGGTATAGTGTGCTCGTGCTAGCAGTTGGAGACGGATCTGACGTCAGCACGGGTACATATACCCCCACAGGAAGTGCAGCAATTCAGTAATTTCAGTCTCCAAAGCAGTTTGGAGCTACCACACGCTCGCGGAGCGTTTTCTTTTTCCAAATTCTAAATTCTTAACAGAAACCTACCTGAAGATGAGCCCCGCACTCCTGCGGTGATACCATTCGGTCACTCCCCCAGTTGAGTTTCCCGAGGTGATTTCCGTGGTCCCTCGGAGGTGAGTGCCTCGGTCCGGTGGCCGGTTCGCGGCAGGGACCTAGCCCCCGAGTGAGAAGGGCTCGGGCGCGGCCTAGAGGCAGCCTCGGTCCCGGCGTGGACTTGGCCCCCGAGCGAGACAAGTTCGGGCGCGGCCTAGAGGCAGCGGGTGCACCTCCTCGAGCACAGCGGTGACGGTATTCACCCTCTCCCCCTGCAGCCGGAGACCACCCGGGTTGCAGCCAGGAAGCGCCGAAGACAAGGTAAGGCGTACATCTTTACTTGTGGGTCTCCGAGGAACCGAGGAGTAGCAGTCTGCCTACGTGGCAGCCCGCCATTCGCCTGGTTTGGTTTGCAATACGCACATGTTGATAGGCGCGTGTTTCTAAGCGCATACTAGTAGTCGCTAGTTGCTAAGTGCATACTGTTAGGCGCCCGCCGCTAAGCACATAGGCGCCAGTTGCTAAGCGCACGTTGAGAGACGCACGTTGATACGCACAAGTTGATAAGCGCACGTTGATAGGCGCATGTTCATACGCACGTTGATACGCACAAGTTGCTATGCGCCCGTTGCTACGCGCACGTCGATAGGCGCACGACGATAGGCGCATTTTGCTATAAGCACGTTGTTAGGCACACGTTGCTACGCACACGTTGATAGGCACACGTTGATACGCGCACATTCATAATAAGCGTCCGTGCACAGGCGCCAGTTGATACGTGCACATTGATAAGCGCCCGTTCATAATAAGCGCCCGTTCATAGGCGCCAGTAGATAAGCGCACGTTGTTCGGCGCATATCTTTCACGCATATTATAGAGCGCAGACTCTAGCAGGGTTAATAGACGAGATGGAGCGCAAGAGAGCCCTTGCGTCAGCGGAGCCGGCACCTCCAGTATCAGGCATAAGCCTCTGCTCTGCATGCAACCTCAGAGCCACACAGAGGGAGGAAGCAGACTCCCTATGTGCCCAATGTGAAGAGGCCTTGGGAGCTCCAGGCCAGCACCGGTTGCAACCCAGCGTACTTGCCAGTTCCTCAGGGAACACCCCGGACCTAGCAGGCAGTGGGGAGCTGCCAGGGAACCCGAGAGACCTGGTGCCCCTATGGCCAGATTCGGCCTCGCTTTCCTGGGTGGAATTATTAAGGGGATTCATGCCTTTGTCACAATGCAGGCTGCGCCCCGACCGGGTCCATATGTACCAGATGACCCGGCCCCTGGACCCTCAAGGCCTAGGCACGGCCGTTCGCCACCCGGAAGCCCCTCTTATGGGGATTCAGATTGCCCTGAGGAAGACGATGAGCCCCCCGAGGAGGGTGAATTTCCCTCGGGGATCGAACCATACCAAACCATGAGGCGCTTCTTTCTGAAAGAGGATCTTCCAGGCCTGATTTCTCAATGCCTGTCTGAACTGGCCCTTCCGGGCCATGACACCCCGGGGGAACCGAGAATGAACCCCCTGTTAGAGGGCCTGCGTCAAATGACTCACCATTTTCCCCTCCTACAAGCAGCACAGTAGCTAATCGATCTGGAATGGAATGCGCCGGAGGCCTCATTCAAAGGGGGTCGGGCCTTGACTGGCATGTACCCCTTAGATCCGGCAGCTAAGGAACTGCTGGCGTGCCCTCAGGTAGACGCCATAGTAAGCGCAATTGTGAAGCGCACCACCATTCCGGTGGAAGGGGGGACAGCCCTCAAGGATACACATGACCGGCGCATGGACGCCATTCTGAAACAAGCCTTTGAGGTAGCAGCCATGTCCCTACGAATTGCGACCTGCTGCACCGTGGTGACGCGTTCCTGTTTATCACAGGCCAGGAACATCACCCCGGGAAAAGAGATGGAATCAGCTCTCTCGTTTCTCACTGACGCAACCTCCGATCTAGTCCGTAAGGCAGCCAAGGGAGTATCATCCGCAGTGGCAGCCAGGAGGCAGCTCTGGCTACGTAATTGGTCGGCCGACTCCTCTTCCAAGACACGCCTCACGAAAATGCCCTTTAAAGGATCTCTCCTGTTCGGCAGCGACCTGGAGAAACTGGCCAATAAATGGGGCGCTTCTCCATTACCCCGTCTACCAGAAGACAGGCCAAGGAGGAGCCAGCGCCCGTTTCCTAGACCATCCAGAGGTAGAAACTCACAGCGCTTCAACCCATACAGGGCTCGCTACCAAGCACCTCGTCCACAGGCCAGGAATCAGTCCTTTCGGACTAAGCGCAACAAGAGGGGAACCCGGCGCGGGTTCGGGTCCCGGCCGCACCCCACAATGACAATCAGCTGACCCATCCGGGGGTAGCAGCCATAGGGGGCAGGCTAACCCTCTTCTACCACAGGTGGGTCGAGATTACCTCGGACCAGTGGGTCCTCACCATCATCCGAGATGGGTACTACCTGGACTTTCTTCGGCTCCCACCGGAAAAGTTTGTGGAATCTCCTTGTTCACCCCTCAAGAGGGCGACACTAGAAGTTACCTTGCAAAGGCTCCTGTCCCTAAAGGCCATAATCCCAGTGCCTACAGGGGAGAGACATTCTGGGCATTATTCCATTTATTTCATAGTGCCCAAGAAGGAGGGCACTTTCAGGCCCGTCCTGGACCTCAAGTCGGTCAACTGACACCTATGGGTCCCCAGCTTTCGCATGGAAACTCTGCGGTCTGTCAAAAAATTCAGTACAGCCAGGGGAATTTCTCACTTCCCTAGATCTGTCGGAAGCCTACTTGCATATCCCAATTCATCGGGATCACCAGCGCTATTTACGCTTCCAAGTCCTGAATCAACACTTCCAGTTCCGAGCTTTACCCTTCGGGTTAGCCACCACGCCGCAAACCTTTACCAAGGTCATAGTAGTAGTGGCGGCGTCCCTCAGGAAGGAAGGAATTCTCGTCCATCCCTACCTGGACGATTGGCTGATCAGGGCAAAGTCCCTGGAGGAGAGCCACCAGGCAACCAACAGAGTTATATCTCTTCTGGAAAGCCTAGGATGGGTAGTAAACCTGAACAAGAGTTCCCTACAGCCTTCTCAGTCGCTGGAATACCTGGAAGTCCAATTCGACACCCAGGAAGACAAGGTCAGTCTGACCTCCAAGAGAAGATCAAAGCTCCGGAATCGTCTGCAAGCCCTGCTGAGCGCCACCCGGCCCACAGCTTGGGATTACTTACAGGTCCTCGGCCTTATGGCATCCACTCTGGAGGTGATACCATGGGCGCGGGCTCATATGAGACCATTACAACGCGCCCTCCTATCTCGGTGCAGCCCACGATCACAGAATTACACCTTACACTTACCTCTACCAGCCACAGTGCGGAATCAGATACGGTGGTGGTTGCAACCCGGCCACATGAGCCGGGGGTCAAGAATGTCCTCCCCAACCTGGATCCTGCTCACTACAGATGCCAGCCTGAACGGATGGGGAGCACATTGTGAAGAACTCACCGCCCAAGGGCAGTGGAACAGAGAAGAGTCGGGGTGGAACATCAACCGACTAGAGGCACGGGCAGTCAGGCTAGCGTGCCTGCGATTTGCCCACAGACTTCGCAACAAAGCGGTCAGAGTGATATCAGACAATGCCACCACGGTGGCATACATTAACCGACAGGGCGGAACCAGAAGCCGACAGGTATCCCTAGAAATAGCCCCCCTGATGACTTGGGCGGAAGCAAATCTCCAGGACATCTCCGCCGTTCATATCGCCGGGAAGGACAACACCACGGCAGACTTCCTCAGCAGAGAAAGCCTAAATCCGGGGGAATGGCAGCTGTCGCCCACAGCTTTCCAGATGATTGTGGATCAGTGGGGGACGCCGGGCATGGACCTACTAGCAGACAGGTCCCATGCTCAAGTACCCAGATATTTCAGCCGCAGGCGGGATCCGCTATCCCAGGGGATCGATGCCCTGGTACAGCCATGGCCGCAGAGGATCCTGTTATATGCCTTCCCTCCATGGCCCCTGCTGGGCACCATTATACACAAGATTCAGCGGCACAGAGGCCTAGTTCTTATAGTGGCCCCGGACTGGCCAAGAAGACCCTGGTATGCAGACATGAGAAGACTACTGGCAGGGACTCCATTTCCCCTGCCTCCACACAGGGACCTGCTGCGGCAAGGTCCCATCCTCCACGAGGATCCAGCTCAATTCTCTCTTACGGTCTGGCCATTGAGAGGGCTCGACTGAAGAAAAGAGGATACTCGGGGCCGGTAATAGATTCACTCCTCCAAGCACGCAAGTTCTCCACATCACTAACATACATAAGGATCTGGAGAGTATTTGAAGCCTGGTGCGAAACTCACAGCACCAATCCACATGCCGCAAAGATCCCTATCATTTTGGATTTCCTACAAGATGGACTTCAGAAGGGTCTGTCCCTCAATTCCATCAAGGTCCAAGTAGCAGCGCTATCCTGCTACGGTCCCTGGAGTGACGGCAACAGTATCGCCACACACCCAGACGTTTCACTGTTTCCTGAAAGGAGTCAAACACATTCTCCCGCCACTGAAGTGGCCAGTACCCCCGTGGAACCTCAATCTAGTTTTGGAGTTTCTAGCGGGACACGCCTTCAGACCCCTTCGAAGCCTGTCCCTCCGTTTGTTAACCTTGAAGATGGTGTTCCTGCTGGCTGTTTGCTCAGCACGCCGCATCTCAGAGCTACAAGCACTGTCCTGCCGTGATCCGTTTCTCAGAATCACTCCAGAGGCTATCCATCTTCACACAGTTCCTTCCTTCTTACCCAAAGTGGTCTCACACTTCCACCTCAACCAAACCATATCCTTGCCTACCACGGAAGGTTTGAAGAAGTCGAAAGACGGTCGAATACTACGCCATCTCGACATCGGCAGGCTACTGTCTAGATACTTGGAAATGTCAGAAGCAGTACGAAAGACGGACCACCTGTTCGTCCTTTACAGCGGGAAGAAGCAAGGGGAAGCGGCCTCATGGGCAACCATCGCCCACTGGATCAAAGAAGTTATCAAGGCAGCCTACGTAGAAGCAGGGAAACCACCGCCTCTACAAGTCAAGGCTCACTCTAACAGAGCGCAAGCAGCCTCTTGGGCAGAAACTATGATGCTGTCGCCTGCAGAGATATGTAAAGCGGCGACGTGGTCCTCCCTCCATACCTTCTCCAGGTTCTATCGTCTGGACGTCTAGGCCAGGGAGGACACAGCATTTGCGAGGGCAATCCTGAACGGACCTCGGGCAGCCTCCCGCCCAGTCCGGGAGTAGCTTTTGTACATCCCACTTGTTTTGAGTCCATCTGCTACACGCTAGGAAATGTTGAGATTACTTACCTGATAATCTCCTTTTCCTTAGTGTATGCTGATGGACTCAGCATCCTGCCCGGCTGGCGGTATACATGGGGATTCACCGACTTACGGTAAGCCATGTTTTTCTTATAATAGGGCATCCACCCTGCCGGGTGTCGACGCCTTCCGGTTGAGAACACTGGCGGTCTCCAGCTACTATCAATCGGTCAGGGTAATCCTGTTCATTGAATCGATCGGTCAGCTACAGCTTTTGCAAGGAAGATTACTGAATTGCTGCACTTCCTGCGGGGGTATATGTACCCGTGCTGACGTCAGATCCGTCTCCAACTGCTAGCACGAGCACACTATACCCACTTGTTTTGAGTCCATCTGCATACACTAAGGAAAAGGAGATTATCAGGTAAGTAATCTCAACAATTTATGTGTGTAAAGGTTAGCCCCACTCAGGAAGGTCCCTGGCCAGCCTCTTTTGTACACAAGCACATTTATTTATTCATGCCTCTAATACTAGTGTGTGTACATGTGAGGTTAATAAAATAGTGCATGTTCATGGAAGTGCTGTTTGCACATGCATCTGCCATTTTGTGTGCACTCATCTCTTTTAAAATTCACCTTTTAATGTAATATATCCTAGCAAGCCCTCAGCCAGAGGAATCTAAATTTCAAAGACAATCAGAAAAACATAGGGAAAAGGTAGAAAGAGTAAAAATAAAAAGGCCAGATACTGTATATATTATGAGAAAATAGCTAATAAAAACTTGAGGTTGATATTCAGTTACCTGGTCAAACCCCAAGTTTTAAATTTCCCGCCCCTGCAAGTGGATAAGTTCTAGTCATTTAAGTGATCACCTGGGTAGAATTTATCTGGAATAAAATAGGCAGGGCAGGGGGCATTCCAGGGGCATGACTAAAAGTTATCTGGTTGGTGCCAATATTCAGCACTAGCCAACTAAACTTAGGGCCTCATTTTCCAAGCACTTTACCACGTGCGATAAATTCGCAAATCGCGTTAACAGCTGTTAACGCGATTTGCGAATGCAAATTAGTAATTTGGTATTCAGGGGACGGAGTTGGGGCGGAGCATATGTAAAGCGGGAACCTGTTTATCGTGTGCGGCGAAACAGCCGCAGTGTTAGCGCGGCTGCTAACTACAACCCTCAAATTTGCGTTATGGACTGCGCTACGGGCCAGAAAAGGATTATCGCGGAGAGAGAGAGAGAGAGAGAGAGAGAGAAAGAGCCTTACTATAGTGCCTATGCCCTAGACAGGTATTTTAATCCCTATGGGAGGGCCACCTACTAACTCGAGGTGGGGATTAGGTATCAGGGTTGGGGGCCACTGTCGCATTCCACATGAGACCTACGGAAAGAACAGTGGTCTCTAGTGAAGATTTGCTGGCCGTCTGAGTGAGGAAACTCACTCCAAGAGGAGATTTGGGCAACGTTCTCTCCACCTAGCTTGCTGGACACTCTACCTGGGCAACAACAAGCTAGGTGGAGAGAACGTTGCCCAAATCTCCTCTTGGAGTGAGTTTCCTCACTCCGACGGCCAGCAAATCTTCACTAGAGACCACTGTTCTTTCCGTAGGTCTCATGTGGAAAGCGACAGTGGCCCCCGATGCTGATACCTAATCCCCACCCCGAGTTAGTAGGTGGCCCTCCCATAGGGATTAAAATACCTGTCTAGGGCATAGGCACTATAGTAAGTGTCTGTCTCTCTCTCTCTCTCTCTCTCTCTCTCTCTCTCTCTCTCTCTCTCTCTCTCTCTCTCTCTCTCTCTCTCTCTCTCGGAAAACATTGCGTGGCGAAAACATCGCCGCACGCGATGTTTCCCCACTGCATGAAAGAAGCCTCATTTGCATTGGTAACGCCCAACTTTAGCTGGGGTATATTCAGCTGCTCACTTATCTGATTAGGTGCTACTGAATATCTCTTAAAATTAACTAGATAACTTTCCTACTTGCTGGCCCATTAAATATCAACAGTCTTATGTTCTGATTGGGAGGGTGTATGGTACTATATTTCAGAAGTAAAATCCCTGTGTAGGAAAGAGTACAATCTTTGGCTTCAAGTTTATGTGGCTTTTTCAGTCGCAACAATTGTTGTTTTATTAGAAGTTTAAGAAAATAGAGTTAGGGATTTAAAGTGTACATATAGCTAATTAGACAAACATTTACAGAGATCCTCTATACATTTTACATAAGAAAATTAACTAGCATTTCCCTGTTAAACTACTGTTTGGAATTGCAGAATGAAATTTATTATAAAGAAGTTACAGTTTGGTCTCTCTGTTTACAGTTTTCTTCGTTCCATGACTGCTTTGTTGGATCCTATACAAATAGAGGAAAGAGAGAGAAGGCGACAAAAACAATTAGAACATCAGGTTGGGTCATGTTTTAATCATTTGCTTTTTTAATTTATAGCTAACATGGAAGACAAAACAATTTTGATTTTGAAGGGATTTCTCCTCTTTTGTCTTATTTTCTCATCTATGTTTTGTTAAGGGACTGGTGCCAGCCTCCCTCACCTGGTTCTGGGTCCTGCCAAATGTAAACCAAAATGTGGCTTGCAGGGCTCCCTGCTTCCTCTCCTCTTCTACCTTCCCAAAACAACCCTAACCCTTCCAGTGCCTTAAAATAGTAACTTCTTCAGCCAGGATCATGGTAGCAGCTACCCTTCCATCATAGCTCCTCCATCAATGGTAGAACCATCAGGCCTAAGTTGTAGTAGACTACTACTATGATCCGGATTGCAAGATGGTGGGAGGCTTAGGGCTGGGGTAGAGGAGAGGGGAGGAGGGTCCTGGATACCACATTTTGCTTTAAATTTGACAGGAGATGGGGAGACAGGCACTGGCCCTTTTCAATTTACATTTGAGTTGGAGGGGTTTGGGGAGGAGGATGCTGCAGGCTTTGCCTGTCAGGACTCTGAATTTCTAGCTAGGAGGGGTAGGGGAATCTGTGATGGAACCACTAGGCCTGTGACTTTTTTTTTTAAACTGCTACTCAGCACTTAACTGGCTATATCCTTTTGAATATAGCTGGTTAAAGCTACAGTTATCCGAAATTAACTTCCTGGATAACTTTTAGACCTGCTCTCAGGCACGTCCAGAGATAGCCAAAAAAACATATTTGGATAACTCCAAATATCGGAATTAGCTGGATAAGTTATTCAGCTAACGCCTCCAACACAACTTATTTATTTGAGTGTTTTATATGCTGTCATTCCATATGATAATCACTAGATCATAACAGTGTACAGGTTTAACACTGACTGGCAAAGGATGAGTTACAAAGGCAGGCATATATACAGGTAAACATTTAAGATAAACATTCCAAATCTAAAGGTGTACTTCGCTTTCTTATCTGGTTAGCTTTTTTAGGTAAATAAGTAAGGGGGATGGTCAAAACTCCCCACTTAGCTGGATAACTTCTGATTTAGCTGGCTAAATGGCTTTAAATATTAAATATTGACCTTATTTTCTTTTATGTTTTTACCCAAATATTATTTTTAACTTACTTTTTAACTTACTTTAGCAAAAGAAAATCTGTCAAGTTTGAAATTGGCAATATATATTTTGGGCTCTTCTTTTTTTTTTTTTTTTAATTTACATTTTTTTTATTGACAACTTCAAATTTAGCCAGTACATTCAAACCTTATCAGCTTTGTAAATAGTCAATGAGCACTAACCTGGACATATGAGACATAAATAGCCAATATACATTTCACCCCGCTTTACCCCTTCCTCCCTCCCCCAAGCTCAGTATCAATACAAGCACTTGCCAAAGACCATGAGCCAAAATTAAATGTATCAGAGTAACAAGGAACAAATTAGGGGTATGCTTTTTCCCAATTGTCCAGTATTAACCCCAGGTAACTGGGGCTTTGCTGCATTGCAGGTCTTCCCCCCCCCCCCCCTCCCCTTTTCTTCGGGAGAGCAAGGATCCTGCCACGTCTGGACCAAAGTTGTATGCCAGCATCAGTGTTTTTTCCAATTCAGAGTGTTCC
This sequence comes from Rhinatrema bivittatum, assembly GCF_901001135.1. Classification (NCBI taxonomy): domain Eukaryota; kingdom Metazoa; phylum Chordata; class Amphibia; order Gymnophiona; family Rhinatrematidae; genus Rhinatrema; species Rhinatrema bivittatum. The sequence goes on from NC_042618.1 coordinate 379,911,567, forward strand.
CCCTTCATCCAAGGGTGGGGGCCCCTCCGACCTCCAGACTTCCCTTGTCCGGTCCGTGACCTCTGCTTATGAGCCAGAGTTGCTGCATTGTCCCCTGCCTTGGTTTTATGTACACAGCAGCTTACAAACAGGCAGATCTTGATAAGTATCCTTCAGTTCTGGTTTAAAGTTCTCATCTGGGCAAAGTTTCTTTTCTTTAGCTGCAGGTGTTTTGGCCTGTCAGCTGCAGGTGTTTTGGCCTGTCAGCATACTGGTCCGCATACTTCTTGGCTATTATGATTCATATTGGATGCTTTCAATGGTTAAACATGGGATATCTCCCTACAGTAGACTGGGAAATGTACACACTTAAGTGTCTTTTAAAATAGCAACGTACATTCATAAGTTTTGGCCCTGCCCTGGAACACTTCTAGAGTGTCCCTAGTCCGCAAAGTATATGTGTATAAAAAAAAGTGAAAATATACACTTAGGGGTAGATTTTAAAAGGTTGCGCACGCACGCTACCCGGCACACACAAAGGGGTGCACATTGTCCAGTATTAACCCCAGGTAACTGGGTCTTTGCTGCATTGCAAGTCTTCCCCCCCCCCCCCCCCCCCGGTTCCGGGTCCTGCCAAATGTAAACCAAAATGTGGCTACACTGTACCTTTGTACATATACTAATATACACAAATACACCTTTGTATATAACATGACCATACTCATATATATTTCTGTACTCTCGGATCTATTATATATTACCGTACCGGCTGAGGGGGGATATGATAGAGGTCTTTTAAAGACCTCTTAGAGGTCTTTAAGATCATGAAAGGTCTTGAACGAGTAGATGAGACTCGGTTATTTTCACTTTCGAATAATAGAAGGACTAGGGGGCATTCCATGAAGTTAGCAAGTAGCACATTTAAGACTAATCGGAGAAAATTCTTTTTCACTCATCGCACAATAAAGCTCTGGAATTTGTTGCCAGAGGATGTGGTTAGTGCAGTTAGTGTAGCTGGGTTCAAAAAAGGTTTGGATAAGTTCTTGGAGGAGAAGTCCATTAATGGCTATTAATCAATTTTACTTAGGGAACAGCCACTGCTATTAATTGCATCAGTATCATGGGATCTTCTTAGTGTTTGGGTAATTGCCAGGTTCTTGTGGCCTGGTTTTGGCCTCTGTTGGAAACAGGATGCTGGGCTTGATGGACCCTTGGTCTGACCCAGCATGGCAATTTCTTATGTTCTTATGTCCCCTATCTACTGTATATACCTGCTCCCACTAATACTGTACAAGTTATTCCCCCCAGTTCTGATCCCCTCTGTTTTTTGTAATTTCTCTGTTCAGTGCAGTTAGTATAGCTGTGTTTAAAAAAGGATTGGATAAGTTCTTGGAGGAGAAGTCCATTACCTGCTATTAAGTTCACTTAGAGAATAGCCACTGCCATTAGCAATGGTTACATGGAATAGACTTAGTTTTTGGGTACTTGCCAGGTTCTTATGGCCTGGATTGGCCACTGTTGGAAACAGGATGCTGGGCTTGATGGACCCTTGGTCTGACCCAGTATGGCATTTTCTTATGTTCTTATGTTCATGTAAACCGATATGATGTTTCGACGAATACCAGTATATAAAAACGTTTAAATAAATTAATTCGTGCAACTTGCACGCGCTGATGCCCGCGGCCTTCCCCCGTTCCCTCCCAGGCTGCTCCAAATTAGTAACGGCCTGGGAGGGACCTTCCCACCCCTTCCCTTAACCTTCCCACCCCGTAGCCCTATCCTAATTCCCCCAAAAAGTTATTTTACCTTTTGCACCTGCTTGAAGTAGGCGCAGGTTGCACATGCCAGCAGCCTGCCGGCACAGCGGCACATGGCCACTGTGCCAGGGTCCTCTAGCCCCGCCCCCTCCCCGAAGCCATGGGACTTACCTGCATGGCCGGGTCTTTTTAGAATAAGCCCGGCATGCGTAGGGCTTTTAAAATCTGGCCCTTATTTTTTACTTTTATAAAATACGGTATATACGAATAGAGGCTATTTACATGCATATACACTAATTTTTACATGCATAACATTTTGAAAATTCACCATTAAGCAGGTAATTTTCAAAAGGATTTACATATGTAAATAGGCTTTTTAAAATTGCTACTTTTCTCCTAGGACAAGCAGGATGGTAGTCCTCACACATACATGGGTGATATCATCAGTTGGAGCCCAGCATGAAAAACCTCTGTCAAAGTTCCTAGAACTTTGACTAGCATGCTGAGCATGCCACTATTCACACATCCACGCGGGGTCCCTCTGCAGTCTCTCTTTTTATGTGAGGCTTTCGCATCGCTGCTATTGAATGCATGGCTAATTTTGTGGAAAACTATTTCTTTGCATTTTTCCCGGTCACGCCGGGTTCCTCTGTCTCTTGGGATTAGTGGCTAGATGTCATGGTAAGTTTTTATGTTCGTGGTCTATTACCTACGGGGCTGTTTTCCGGTATCCACTGGCCATCAACCCCGTGCCAGGTTCTTTTTCCCATGGCGTTGTCTGGTTTTTGCCAATGCCCTCAGTGACCCTGGACCATGTCCATCACAGACCCCTACAAGGTCTGTATTTTGTGCCTGGGGGCATCGCATGATGTCAGGGAATGTGCCCAGATGACTCCAAAGGGTTGTCATACCCGTCTTGACAAGTGGATAACCTTTTCAGCACCAAAAAGTAAGAGCCCAAACAGGGATTTACTTTCCTGTAGTATTTGTCCCAGCCTATTTACCTAGACTATATACCAAGGGATTTTATCTCCCTGTAGTTGTCACTGGGATTGACCTCCCTGAAATTTTGACCAAGATGTTTCTTCCTCGAAATTCTCACCAGGGATTTTACCTCTCTGAAATTCTCATTGCCTTTTTACCAGGCTGTATCAGGCCTTAATATTTTAAACTAAATAACTCTTAGTTCAAAAGAATATACCAGTTTCCATATTATAGTGCAAAAATAATAAATAACATTTCCCTTGATGGTCTCTATGCCAGCAAAATACAAATGGTACAGCACAAAAAGACAAAAAGAGAAACTTCGATTCCTGGCCAATGCATCATCTGCTTTGAAGAAAAGTTACTAACATAGCATAGGAAACTGGTATTTCTTTATTAGTTAACTCTTTATTGACATGCACATGGGAAATCAGTAAATCACTGATTCCAAATTGATTTGGCATATGCAAGATTTAAATGCACTTTCTTTCAAAGGTAAACTACAGAGATAAGAACTTTTGATTGAAGATAATAAGATGAAGATGTCTACATTTCTAACTCCTCTGGGAAAGCTAATTTAACCTTGAAGACATCCTGAGAGAGATTAGGTTTACAGCCCTTCTTTCATTACAGAAAGAAAGTAATAGATACATTTGCTAGTTTTTATCTTTGTACCAGACTCTCCCCCTGCTTGGGCCTTAGTCAGCAATATATTTTACTCTGACAGTCTTTCTTAAACAAAGGCTTTAAATCATTTTAACTATTTCATTACCCTGCATAGTTCTACCTTGCTTGTAGTAGCTGTCACTTTGTTCAAGGTAATTTGTACATGTACTCAGCCAATTGATGATTTTCAAATCAAACTTTATGCATGCAAGTTTACTTTGAAAATACTTGGTAAAAATCTGTTTGCATAATGTACATGCAGACTTTATGCTATGCAAGCTATTCAAAAAATACCCTTAATATTTCTTAGATGAGTTGTGTTCCGTTAGAACAAACATTCTTCATAAAACAGATATATTTTATTTACTCTTAGTTCACTTATAAAGAAGGGCTGCTTTAATTTCTGTAGCAAGCAGAAAAATGTGGATATCATGCATCCATTTGTTGAAAATAGAAAAAAAGTAAGATGAAGTATTTCAGTTTTTATAACTTTAACTTGAACCTTGAAGGAAATTATATTCTGATATATTTTGCTCACTGTGCAGTGAAAAAACTTCTGATTGCAACAGTGTTCACATGGAAAAGGTAAATACAGGCTGTTTAGATTGTATGATCCAAATGGTTTCTCTTCAGCAAATTAGCTGTTTCTTCCCTTTTTTTTTTTTTTTTTTAATACAATGCAGAGGAAATTTAAGTACAATAGTTTGAACTTTTACATTCATATCTATTTATATTATACTGCATGTTATACATGGAACAGGAATTGTAACATTGTTCTTTTTACTTCAAATGTTACTTTTAGAAAGCCATAGCAGCTCAGGTAGAAGAGAAACGCAGGCAGAAACTAATGGAAGAGGAAAGGAAACAAAAAGAAGAGCAAGAGGAGGAACGGCGCATGATACAAGAACGAGAACAAATGCAAAAACAATTTGAAGAAGAAATGTTGAAACAAAAGCAAAAAGAAGTATGTATGTGCCTATTTTGTTTTTATACTATATCATTATTGGTCCTTGAGAAATCTGGATTCTTTGCAAGCTGTGATATCTTACAGAACCAAGTTAAGATTTATCCAGAGATGACCTACTTGAGTTTTCAAGACCACATAAAAATATCAAACTGCAAAGAGATGATGTTTTAATTTTTTTTTTTTTTACTTTCACCAAGCAACTGCTGCTTATTTTGCTGGTTATAGCAAGGCTTTTGAAAATGCACTCACCTGCTTGCCACTGGCGAGTCAATTCTGAGTGCCAGTAAGTGGAGCAAAGCTTAAGAACTTTCAAAATGGCTAAGAGGCACAAGCAGCCTCTAGAGTTAGGCTGCAGGGAACACAGTAAATAGTATGACAGAGCTAGCCGGCAGGGAGCCCCATCCCAATCCCTGCTACTGAGAGAAAAGAGCACAGCAGAGGAAAACACTCCAATATGAGGAAGATGCATCTGCTGGTTAGTGCTTAGTACTTGGTGGCAGGGCCACACAGAGGAGAGAGAGCACTGCAGCAGGGGTGGGGAGGAGAGGAGAAGGGTGAGAGGACTTGGAGACAGGAAGGAGCGTGGGAAGAGGGGTAAGAGAGAAAGAGTATGAGGATTGAGGGGAATAGAGGAAAATGAGAGGGCCGTACTGAGGTAGAGTGGAGGAAGAAAGTGACGAATGCATGGGAGAGGAGATGGGATGCACTCATCAGAGAAGATATGTACTCCCACTCCACTCCCCAAATAAATTATTAGTAAGGGATGGGCAGGAGTATACAGTGAATGCATTTTGTCCTTTGTGAATAAGTCCTGGAAGAATATTTGGAATTCCTGTTTATGTAGTTTTCCTAATTACTCATTTATATTTTAATTTTTAATTTTTTTTCATTGTATTTTTATGGTTTATATTTTACATAGCATGTTTTGCTTTTCTTTGGATTTTGTTTTATATATATGCCTTTTATAATTTTTATGTTGCATGATATGATATGATATGATATGTTTTCACTTATCTACAATCAACTCTTGGCTCTCCCACAATCGATTAAAACTGAATCCAGCAAAAACTGAGCTCGTATACTTAACTTCCATCTCTGATTCTTCATTAGGTCCACCATCACATCTTACAATTAATAATGTTACTATCCCCATAACACGCTCTGCTATAAGCCTAGGTGTAAACATTAATTCAGATCTTTCTCTAAAACAACACATATCCTCACTTACAAAAAAATCGTTTTTCAAACTACGTCTGTTAAAACATCTTCGTCCTCTACTATTTTACCGAGATTACAGAACCATTCTTCAATCCTTAATCTTCTCTGGCTTAGACTATTGTAATGCTCTCTTCCTAGGATTGTCAGACTCTTCACTATACCCCCTTCAACTGATCCAAAACTCTGCAGCCCGGATACTAACCAGAACATCTTTACGTCATCATATCACCCCTATTCTACAATCATTACACTGGTTACCCATAAAGTTCAGAATAAAATACAAAATTCTCTCTATTATCCATAGTTTAATTCATAACCATAATCATACTTCTACCTGGCTTTGTTCAATACTGCGCATATACAAACCGACGCGACACTTAAGATCACTTAACCAAAATTTACTAGATATCCCTTCTCCTAAACAAGCCAGATTAGACCTCACTAGAAAAAGAGCCTTTTCAATAGCCGGTCCAACACTTTGGAACACTTTACCAAACCATCTTCGCTCGATATCCAACCCTGCACATTTCAAAAAATCTCTCAAAACATATCTTTTTCAACTTGCATTCAACACGTCTTCTAATTAAACTTAATCATCAATACCGAAATTACCCTCTTAAACATAGTTACACCCATTACAATCCCATTTATACTACACATAACTACAACATACCTGCTCATTCACACGTTTCCAACTATCATACCCTTCTCCCCTTTATCTCATATAATTTTTACGCTCTATTTCTCCCACTTCCCCTTCCTCCTCCCATTCCCCTTCCCCCCCTTTTTCCCCTTTTCCCCCAAAACAATAAGCCCATGGTTCCAAACTTTTTATATTTTTAATAACCTTATATACTAGCATTCTGTCTAGTTATTACCAATTTTTATGTAAAGTTTAAAAATTCCATTTTATTTTGATTATTTTATTTTTGGTTTTAAATCTGTGAACCGTTTTTGATAAAATTTCTTTTTTAAAAAACGGTATATAAATACTTTTTAAATAAAAAATAAAATAAAAGTTGGAAAGAGGGAGAAGATATATGAGAAAATATTACTTTACTGAGATGAGGGTTGTGGATATCTGGCATAGCCAGACATGAAAACCATAACCAAATTCAAGTATGCTTTGGACAGGTACCAGAAATATTTTTACTGACAGTCTGTTTTGTTTTGTTTTGTTTCTGTGACAACTCAACTTTTTGTACTAGCTGTCAGTGAAAATGCATAAATGACTTAGGTTGTAGGGAGAGGCCCTTTGGAGCATCCTTGGAACCTCAAAGAGTTTGCAGTAGGAGCTTCCCGAGCTGCCACCATTTCATTTCTGTTTGATTGGTTGGTTTCACTTGATATTCTGCCTTTTCGGGAGTGAGGACAAGGCAAAATATTTATTTATTTATTTTTAATTTTTCTATACCGATGTTCCTGTATACAATACATATCGCACCGGTTTACAAGGAACTGAACTGTCGCCTCAAGGGCGTAATACATTGTAACATGTTAACATAGAACTTTGAGGGAGAACATTCAAAAAACAAAATAACTGAGGTAGGGTATAAAAACTAAGTACAGAATCAGGGTATAAACAGGTGCTACAGGGTGCACAATCATAAAGTGTATGTACGGTGATATGGATACCGTCTGTCTCTTCATCAAGTTTTAGATCTCAGGGAAGGCTTGGGTGAATAGCCAGGACTTTAGCTTCTTTTTGAAAGTTGCTAGGCAAGGTTCTTGGCGGAGGTCTGGCGGAAGCCTGTTCCAAAGGAGGGGACCAGCAGTGGACAAAGCTCGTTTACTTAGTGAAGTTGTAGCCGGGTGGGTGTGAAGCATGTTTTGGTATGCACTTCTGATCGGTCTCTTTGAGGTGTGCAGCTGTAGTCGAAAAGATAGGTTGAGGGGAGAGATGTTGTGTAGAGCCTTATGAATCATCATGATTGCTTTAAAGAGTATCCTGAATTTTATAGGCATCCAGTGAAGGTTCTGGAGGATAGGGGTAATGTGTTCTCTTTTTTTGGTGTTAATGAGGATTCTGGCCGTTGCATTCTGGACCATTTGAAGTGGTTTGATGGTGCTGGCGGGCAGGCCCAGGAGGAGAGAGTTGCAATAATCCAGTTTTGGGAGTATGATAGATTGTAGAACCAGGCGGAAATCTCGGAAGTGTAGGAGTGGTTTTAATTTTTTTAATACCTGCAATTTGAAGAAGCATTCTCTGGTGGTGTTGTTTACGAACTTGCTGAAGTTGAGTCTGTTGTCTAGGAGCACCCCAAGCTCTCTTACTTGCGGCGTGTGGTCGATCGGTGTGAGGGGGAGTTGGGAAGTAATAGGAGGGTTGAGCCGGGTGCAATTATCTGAAGCTATTATGAGGATTTCGGTTTTGCTGTTGTTTAGTACAAGGTTGAGGCTACAGAGCAGGTTGTTGATTGCTGTGAGGCAGCTGTTCCAGTAAGACCATGTTTTGTGGAGAGATTCAGCTATCGGGATGAGGATCTGAATGTCATCCGCGTATAGGAAGTGAGTTAGCTTGAGGCTGGATAGTAGATGGCAGAGAGGGAGGAGATAAATGTTGAATAGTGTAGGTGAAAGGGATGATCCTTGTGGTACTCCATGCTTCGATCTGATAGGGTGTGACTCTTTGTTATTAATCCTAACCTTGTAGTGCCTGTTTTCAAGGAAAGATTTGAACCAGTTGAGCACCACTCCTGTTAAGCCGATGTCTGCAAGACGCTGGATGAGGCACGAATGGTTCACAGTATCGAACGCTGAGGAGAGATCCAATAGTGCGAGAAGGAATGGTTGACCTTTTTCCTGATTGATGAGAATGGAGTCAGAGAGAGAGGTTAGAAGTGATTCGGTGTTCAATGATTTTCGGAATCCGAATTGGTTTGAGGTGAGAATGTTGTTTTCTTCCAAGAATTCAGATAGTTGTCTATTTACAACCTTCTCCATGATTTTAGCGATCATTGGAAGGTTAGCAATGGGTCTGAAGTTGGCTGGGTCAGTGGGTGGTAGGTTGGGTTTTTTAAGGAGGGGTTTGAGTATTGCCAGCTTAAATTGGACAGGGACTTGGCCTTGAGACAGCGAGCAGTTTATGATGTCAGCAATGGGTTTGGCGATGATGTTAGGAATGGAGAACAACAGATTGGATGGTATGTGGTCTGATGGGTGGGAAGAGGGCTTCATCTTCTTGAGGATGTTTTCTATTTCTAGAGCAGACGTCAACTCGAGGGTGGCAAGCGATGCTGGGTTTGTGTTATGTTGCTGAGGGGTTGTGTGTAAGTGTTGGGGGCCGGTGGTGGCTGAGTAGTTTGGTTGAGGATAGGGCCCCTTGAGTGGTGCGATGAGGGTGTCGATTTTATTCTCAAAGTAGACCGCCAGTTCGTTGGCTTTGTTTGAAGCTTGTGTGTCTGGTATTAGGGGTGTAATTGGTTTAGTAAGGGCTGAGGGTTTTTACGCCTGTGTTCCTTACATCTGAGATCTTGTTTAAGTGACTTCAACTCGGGGGTAAACCAGGGTTTCCTATTGTCTTTGTTCGGATGGAGCGTTTTCATGGTCATGGGGCATAGTTGATCTGCCACCCTGTTGGTAATGTTACTCCATGAAGTTGTGGTAGAGTTAATATCCGATAGATCTAGTTGCAATAATTCTTTGGATAGCTGAGAGCTGAGAAGTTCTCCTGAGCAGGGTTTCCTGATGGAGACTGAGGTCACGTGTGTAGCTAGAGGAGGGTGTTCCTTGATCTCTAGTGCCGTGGAGATGATTCTGTGGTCTGTCCAAGGGACGGGTAGGCATGTTGGGTTGGTAGTGGGCGATATTCCTTCATTTATGAAGATGAGGTCTAACGTGTGACCTGCCTTGTGGGTGGGATCGTTGACAATCTGTCTGAAACCCATGTAGCCAAGTGAGGAGAGAAGGGTTTCGCAGTTGGAGGAGTGAGGTTGGACGTCCACGTGAAGGTTGAAGTCTCCCATAAGTATCGCTGGTTTTCCGGTGTTAAGATGTTTGGCGACGAGTTCGATGATGGGGAAGGGTCTGCCTCAAGTATTCCCAGGGGGGGGCATAAATTAATCCGATTAGGAGGTGTTTAGATTTGAAGAAGGCAAATTCCAGGTTGGATGATGTAGTGGAGGCCTGTAGTGTTAGGCCTAAACCTTTTTTGACTGCAAGGAGCAGACCTCCTCCTCTTTTTTTTTGATCCTTGGAATAGATAGGAGGTCCGTAAGCTTGGGTGGGGAGCTGATTTAGAAGAACTGTGTCTGTGGTTTTTAACCAGGTTTCTGTGATAGCACAGATGTCTGGTTTAGTTTCGTTGAGTAGGTCGTTGAGGATGTGCGATTTTTTGGATATGGATTGCGCATTGAATAAAGTCAATGAGAAGAGTGCCAGGCCGAGTGTTTGTGTGAGGGGCGATATTGAGATGGGGATAACGCTCTGTTGGCGATTGAGTGGATAAAGATATAAGATAAAGATATTGGTACTTAGCTTATGGGTGTACAGGGCTGTGTGCCTGCAGCCCAAGCTGCATCACTTCTGGCTCCTGCCCAACTTGTGAGTCGAAAGAGAGTTGTGGCCGGGATTGCCAGTTGCCTGGAAAATTGTGCACAAAGACATTAATGAACCTTATGGACAGGTTCTTTTTTCTGCTGTTTTTATTTACTTATCTTTCTTCATTTATATGCCACTTTTCTAATTGAAAGCAAAATGGCAAACAATGCTACATAATAATCATTGTTATAGAATTAACATTTTATGGTCAGCTTGTAAATTCCCAGCATATTTGTATTCCTGTCAGCTTGTAAAATCAGAAGGGGAACATGTTAAAACTAATTGCTTTGCTATTATATTTTCCTGATATCTCCTTAATATTTCCATACCGTGCATTGTTGTTTTCCTTGAGGGGATTGCCATCTTATATTGTTCATTTTCCTAGCATGTAGACAGATGGAGCAAGGACCAGTGGTTTATGCTCCCCTGCCAGCAGATGGAGATGGAGCAAGCTCACGTCACAGTATACATAACCCTGCAGTGACCCAGCCTGCTGGTATTTTCCATCTCCAGCAGATGGTGGACGTGCATCTCCCTATAGGGATTGCTTTGAGCTTTTTGAAAGGAGACAATTGAAATTCTAAATTCAGGAAAAGAAAGCCCCACTCTCCTGCGGTGATACCTAAAGGTCCCTCCCCCAGTTGAGAATTCCTGAGGCGATTTCTATGGTCCCTCAGAGGTCTGCCTAGGTCCGGTAGCTGGGTTTCCTGGCATGGACTTAGCTGCTAGTTCAGCTGAAAGGCAGCAGGTGCAGGAGGCCAAGTTCAGCGGTGACGGCAGATGCCCTCTCCCCTTGCAGCCAGAGACAGTCTCTGCGCTCAGCCGGTAAGTGCTGAGCTTAGGTAAGGTTAAAAAAAAAAAAAAGGCGAAAGTTTTACCTGAATCAGAGATAGTTAGAGGTGTTTCAGGACTTTCTCTGGTCTCTGTTCATGGGGCACCATGATGATGTTCGTTCCCACTCCCATTGGGTTTAGGGAACTGGGCAGCCTGGTGGGTTGAGCGGCCCCCGGTGGGCTTGGTCCTGCACTTAGGTTTGTTTTTTTTCCTTGCAGTGTGGTAGGACGTGGTGGACGTTTGCATATGCTCTTGTGCGTGTTCTGCTGCCCTCTATAGGCCATCGGTGTGTGCAGTGAGTCTGCTCTGCACATGCATTGTATGCTTGTTTTTTAGGCGTGCGTTAAACACGCACAAACCTTTTTACGTGTTTAACTTGGTGCAAAGGTTGTGCATGCGCCTTGCCACGCTTTCTTCTAGGTGTTTATTTTTTGGGCGCATTTCATTTTTGAGCGCAAGCCATTCCAACACATATTTACTGCAGTTATGAATCCAGTAAGCAAGAAGCCCAAGCATCTTCCTCTTTATGTTGCCTGTCATATTAGGGCTTCTTAGCCTGACCTGGCTTCTAACCTGTGTTAGCCCTGCTCAGATGCTTAGGGAGAGTTGTCCTCCTTGGATTTTGCTAAGCCTGGCTCTTTCCATTCTGATGATGGGTTGGTCACGGCCTTGACTGGGGAGACATGAGGTCTTGGTTCTCCCTTGACTGGCTCCTCTGTTGGCGAGGGCAGCTCTGTGGGACCATCTTCAGTTCCTTCTGGGCTTGGTCTGGACCCGGCTTCTTTTTCTCGGGTAGAATTTTTTTTTCAAGGCTTACAAGCCTTTCTTCAGGCACAGTCCTTCGCTTCCCCCATTTCTGTCCGGTCACATCCTCTGCTGGTGGCTCCTCCCTCTTCCAGTTCTATGCTTAATCACCGGGCTCGCCTCTGCTCCCTGTGGGTGTTCCCGACAGGAATCCAGATGGCACTGATGAGGTTGATTCTGATTCCCTGGAAGATTTATTTATTTATTTAGAAACTTTTATATACCGGTATTAGTGGGGACATCATACCGGTTCACATAATAACTGAAAGATTGGAAAATACATTTCAACAAGGAGAATGTAACTGTGCGGGGGGTAGAACAGAGAGGCAGTAGGAAGGATAGGGAAAACAAGATGGGGAAAATCCTCCAGGGCTGGAACTGTATCGAACCATATTGCGATTCTGTCATAGAGATGAACTGCTGGCCCTGATTTCCCAGACCTTGAAACAGCTGGGTGTTCCTGATTCGGATGCTCTGCCTCTTATTTTTTTCCCGGTGATGGATGCCAACCAGGAATTGATTGATCTGGAATGGGATGCCCCAGAGACAATTTTTAAAGGGGGTTGGACATTGGAATGTCTGTACCCTCTGGATCCAGCTGTGAGAGAGTGTTTACGTTTTCCCAAAGTGGATGCTCTGGTAGGTGCCATGTCTATGCGGACAACTATCCCCATAGAGGGAGGAGCGGCTTTGAAGGATGTACATGTTAGAAAGATTGAGGCTATTCTTAAGCCAGCCTTTGAGGCAGTGGCGATGAATTTACAGATTGCCTCCAGTTGTGCCCTAGTGGCGAGATTATGTCTGCTTCTCTCTCAGGAGGTTGATGAGTCTGGAGGGAATTCCAGAGCAGTTATGGAGCCTGCTTCCATCTTTTTAGCAGATGGAGGCTGTGATTTGGTCCGTACCTCGGCCAGAAGAGTGGCTTTGGTGATAGCGGCCAGGTGTCAACTCTGGTTGTGAAATTGGTCAGCTGACCCAGCTTCCAAAGGCAATCTTCCCAAGATGCCCTTTCTGTAGATCTCAGTCCTTTCGTCCTCGGCAGCCCAAGAGAGGAGCAGGTACGGGTGGGGGACCTTCCTGAGCTTCCCAGTAAAGGTTTGCCAACCCACCTTCCAGAACAGGAAATAGGGGGACTCTCTATCTTTCTCTTATCAGAGGTTGGTCGAGATCACGTCAGACCATTGGATCCTGGAGGAGATACGTGAAGGGTATGCACTGGAATTTCGCAGTATTCTATAGAATTTATTCATGGTGTCCCCTTGCCACTCCCCACAGAAAAAGGAGGCAGTGGAGTTCACGCTTCAAAGGCTCTTCAGACTGAGGGCTGTGGTTACGGTGCCCACATCTCAAGAAAGTATGGGGCGATATTCTGTTTTTTTTTGTTGTGCCCAAGAAGGAGGACTCCTTTCGTCCCATCTTGGATCTCAAGCGGGTCAACCTTCACTTGAAGGTGACTCATTTTTGAATGTAAACCTTATGCTGTGTAATAACGGCGGTGCAGTCAGGGAAATTTCTGACCTCCTTGGATCTGGCAGAGGCTTACCTTCATATTCCCATCCGATTGGAACACCAATGCTTTCTACGCTTTGCAGTGTTGGGGCACCATTATCAGTTTTGGGCGCTGCCTTTTGGTACAGCCATTGCTCCCAGAACATTTTCCAAGATTATGGTGGTGGTAGCAGCAGCCTTGCGAAAAAAAGGAATCCTAGTGCACCCATATTTGGATGACTTGCTGATTCAAGCCAAGTCTCAGGAAGAGAGCCGTCTGGTGACACACAAGTTGATCTCCTTACTGCAGGAGCTCAGTTGGATGGTGAACCTGACCAAGAGCAATCTTCAACCATCCCAGTCGTTGGAGTATCTGGGGATCCGGTTCAACATGGGAAAGGGCGGAGTTTTCCTCCCCGAAGTTTGGATCCAGAGATTGATGTCTCAAGTGTCAGTTGATGAACACCATACACCCAACAGTGTGGACCAACCTACAGGTACTCGACTTGATGGCAGCTACCCTGGAAGTGGTGCCGTGGGCAAAGGCACATATGCGTCCTCGTCAGCACTTTCTGCTATCTTGTTGGAACCTGCAGTCTCAGGATTTGTGGTTCAGCTCCACTTGCTGATGGAAATCTACTCCCACCTCCAGTGGTGGTTGCAGAAGGATTATCTGGCCTGATTGGTACTCACGACAGATTTGAGTCTCCATGGTTGGGAGGTTCACTGTCTGGAGTTAACGGCCCAAGGGCACTGGAATGCCGAAGAATCCCGCTGGAGTGGGCTTTATGCCTTTCCTCCGTGGCCCTTGTTGGGCAGGATAATTCGCAAGATCAAAGGCCACAGGAGGCTATTACTCCTGATGGTGCTGAACTGACCGAGGCGTCCGTGGTATGTGGATTTGCGACCACTCCTAGTGGAGGCCCCCCTTCATCTTCCGCCGCACATGGGTCTGCTTTAGCAGGGACCGGTTCTTCACAAGGATCTGACTCAATTCTGTCGTAAGTTTTGGTACTTGAGAGGGCTCGCCTGTTAAAGCATGGTTATTCCTCTGCGGTGATTTCCACCTTACTCCGCGCTTGCAAGTTCTCCACTTCCTTGGCTTTTGTGCGGGTTTTTTGAGGCCTCTCATTCTGGATTTTTTGCAGATTGGATTGAATAAAGGATTGGCCCTTAATTCCTTGAAGCTGCAGGTTGCGGCTCTTGCCTGTTTCAAAGGCCTGGTGAATGGTGTTTCCTTGTCGTCTCATCGTGATGTGGCCCATTTTTTGAGGAAGTGAAGTACCTTAGGCCTCCCTTGAGGTTACCGGTTCTATTGCAGAGTTTTAATTTGATGCTGGACCTTTTGGCGGGCCCTATGCTCTGACCACTGCGAAGACTTTCCTTACAGTTGTTGATTTTGAAGATTGTGTTCCTGGTGGCTAAATGTTCTGTGCATTGGATTTCTGAGCTGCAGACCTTGCCTTGCCGGGAGCCGTTCCTTCAGGTGACTTCGGGGATCTTACAGCTGCGTACTCTTCCATTCTTCATGCCCAAGGAGTCTCAGACTTTCATTTGAATCAGTCCATCTCCTTGACATCCCTGGATAAGGTCAGAGATGTGAAGGAGTTTCACCTTTTGTGCTACTTGAATGTTAAGTGTCTTGTCATGTGGTATCTGGAGGTCTCTGAGTCTTGTCGAAAGACGGATTGCCTGTTTGTTCTCCATGGCGGGAGTAAGCAGGGCGCTCCAGCTTCACGGGCTGCCACAGCTCATTGGATTAAGGAGGTGATTAAGGAGGTGATTATGACTGCTTATGTGGATGCTGGAAAGCCATTACCTACTCAGGTTAGGGCTCATTCCCCTAGGGCTCAGGCAGCATCATGGGCGAAAGTTAGTCTGTTGTCTCCCATCAATGCCCTTCTGGAGGAAGTGGTGAAGACTAAAACTGTGAAGGATTTCAAAGGGGTAAGGGATAAACATTGTGGATCCCTAAAGGCTAGAGGATGGGAATAAATAAAAAAGCTTAACTTTTAGAGTGGCAGTTATTACCCTTAACAGAAACATGGGTGTAACCTGCACGGAGCAGCAGTAACTACCTTGGGTAGCTTGCTGGCCAGACTAGATGGACCATTTTGGTCTTTTTCTGCCGTCATTACTATGTTACTACGTTATAATATCTGTCGAGCTGTGACATGGTCCTCCTTACACACTTTTTTTTCCAGGTTTTATCATCTGGATGTGCAGGCCCAGGAGGATGTAGCTTTTGCACGTGCGGTGTTGACTGGACCACAGGCAGCCTCCCACCATGTTGGGGAGTAGCTTTGGTACATCCTACTGCTCCTGAGTCCATCTGTCTACATGCTAGGAAATGGAGAAATTACTTCCCTGATAATTTTGTTTTCCGTAGTGTAGATAGATGGACTCAGCTTCCCGCCCTTGGCTGCTGCGTGAGTGTGCCAGTAGTCCTCCTGTGGGGCCATGGATCCCAAGGGGATTACTGGTAAGTATTTGTCCAGTCCCTAGCTTGGGGGTACCTAGAATCTTATGTGAGTTCAGTGTTTATGGTTGGTTGAGTAGAGTTCTGGTTATCTGTTTTTAATCAGCTTTTTTGCTAGTCTGTCCACAGTTGCTTTTGAGGAGAATACTGGCAGACTGGGGTCACTGTAGGGTTGTATATACTATGACGTCAGCTTGCTCTGTCTCCATCTGCTGGCAGGGGAGTATTAACCCACTAGTCCTGAGTACATCTCTCTCACTAAGGAAAACGAAATTATCAGGTAAGTAATTTCTCCATTTCTTTTTGTGTGTGTTGCATTGGAAGTGGACCCTTGGCCTGAGGTGGGGTTGACGCAACCCATAGGCAAGGGCCTAAGGGTCCCCACCATCAGCAGGTGGAGTGGGCTGAAGCTAGAAGCCACTGGAGCTTCACCTATACCAGCCCTCGTTCCCCTCGGGTTGAGCCTTTGGGTGCTGGGACCGGCAGGACTTAGGTGGGCCTCGAGGTTAGCTAGAGATGAATAGCAGTTCAGCCCAGAGACAGCAGTCTGTAGATGACGCAGTCCTATCCTGGACTGAGTTCAGTTCAGAGGCTCAGGTGCCAAAGGAACAGTGGGGAACTGGAGGCACCCAAGCAAAGGAAGGCCTAAGCCTTGAAAGTCCACGTCCAGAGGATAGGCGAGGAGAGGTGTCACTGACAGGCTAGGTTCAGAGCCGGCGGTGAGCGGAAGTTGTGGCAAGCAACGTAGAACCCTGGACACAGGAAATTCTGTAGCGTAGTCGTGCAAAGCAAGGGTCCGGGCACGGAAAAGGCGGGCGTAGTGAATCCAGGCAGTAGTCAAGGTATGGAGAAGGCAGGCGTAGTCAAGCAAGGTGATGGTCAGGGCACAGAGAAGGCAGGCGTGGTCAGGTGCAGCGGAGGTCCTGGGCTAGAGAGAAGCTGAAGAGTAGTTAGGCGTAGCAGAGGTCTGGGGCTGGAGAGAAGCTGAAGAATAGTCAGGCGTGTAGCGGTGGTCAAATCCAGAGTCAATCAACGAACAGAAACTAGGAGAACAGGAACCGGGAACCAGGAAGACAGGAACACAACGATGAGATGATTCAGGAATAGCAACGAGTACTCTGAGTACGAGGAGACCTGTTGCAAAGGCAACGTTATGGAGCGAGGCCTGAGCTTTAATAAGCTGAAGAGTCTGACGTCAGCATCCAGGTCTGCGGCCAGGTTCCCGCCGTGGGCCCTTTAAAAGAATCAATGATGCACATGCCTAGGAAGGGACACGGCGCTGATGGCGGCGTCTCTCTGCGGGCCACGCAGAGAGGCCCGACGAACAGGGATATCTTGGCTGGCAACACCGGGTGGCGTGGCAGGACCGGAGGCACTGGAGGGAACCCGAGGTCGGAGCTGGCAGCCGCCAGCGAGGAGGAGCCAGCAGCTGAAGTCCATCTGGAAAGGTGAGAGGACTGCACCGCAGGGCTGCCATGGGCAGCACGCGTAACAGTGTGTGGTTTTTTTTCCTGTGTTCTTGATGAGTTGGTATTCATTTTCTGTATGCAAGTTTTTTTGCTTTGTATATGTATACAAATGCAATAAATATAAAGTTAAAGAAGAAGGGGAGAGAGATGGTAAAGAAATGGAGGCCTGGATTATAGTTTATGTATTTAAACATATACTTCTCTGCACAGAAAGGTAGTGGGCCAAAAGGGAGAGTTGACAAATCAGAGTTGCATCTATTTGTAATTGGGAATAATTGTGGGGAGATGGCAGGTCACCTAGAATGGAAAGCAAAACAGCTCATCTATTCTTCCATGCAGGCAGTCTGAGTTGTACAGCTGACAGCTGGGAAATCTTGTTTTAGTCCAGAGGACAGTGGTAAGAGCAAGGAACAGGTGATGACCCAAGCTAAATTATTGCATGTAGGTGTAACTGAGCAAACTGAATTAGCTAAACTGTTATCTGTCAGCATCTATTATGTTATGATCCTAGGGCATATATGAATTTCCTGGAGATAATGTTTGCTTCCTTTCATTTCCTTTTTTTTTTTTATTTTATTTAGGGTGCATTAATCAAAAGTTTTAAATGCAGGAAAAAGCATGTTTACCAGCATAAAAACAGTTGGATTATTAACCCCTTACCCCCCTGTATATGGGGGGGAAAAGTACAATATCCCAAATTCTAAATTGCTCTCCCTCATTTCCTGCAAATTCTTTTTGGGTAAACATGTTTGGAAATGTAAGGTGGATGCAAGGAAATTCCACATGTATTCCACCGTATTCAGCAAAAGACTTCTTTTTCCAAATCTGGCTGATGGTGGGAATGAGGCTGAATCTCCCTGTGTACATTTTCACCTACTTTGAAGCATGTGAAAATGTACCTATGGAGGGTCGGCATTGGATTTTCAAATTGAAAGCCCAGGGCAGACTTTCCCTGCTTCTTTTTGGACGTGGGTAAAAGTAGCCATGCTGTGATCAATGTGGGTACTTTTACCCACAGTGAGTGAACTAGGCACAATTTTCGATGGGGCCTTTCTTGCAGATAAACAGCTCTTTACTTCTAGGAAAAGCTTTGAAATTGTCCTCATAGGGAGTATATTGTAATGTGCATACGTTAGTGGGCAAATATTTGCATAAGTTACACCAGTATTCAAAGTGGACTAATGTGCAAAAGTTCGCTTTAAAAATTATCTTGGCAGAACTATGCACATACAATTAAATCTGCTGTTTGGTTCTCTTGGTTTTGCTGAGAGAATTTACATGCATACTTTTTAAGATGAAAAAGTATGCATGAAAGATTCAACACCAGTCTGTACCCCCTGAAACACCTCTCCCCTGTTTTGAGCACTGAGAGGAGATCATCTTGCTGATGGCTGAAGAGGATTGGTACATATTGCTTTGGAAAATGTAAGAACTTAAAAAGTTTTTGGGAGAGGTATACTATTGGGGTATATTCTTTAGTATGTGTGTGTTTATTATAAAAAGCAAACCAAAAGACAGGAAATAGCTTAGAGTTTGTGTGTTTGTCCTCACAGGCAGGCACAACTTCAGAGTCTCAGTGTGTGGAAGAGATGATGATGCAAGCAAGAGGGATTCAGTTTTGTAAGGAACTGAGCAACCTTTTGGGCAAGAGGGAATCTTTTCCAAAGCGACAGGCTCCACCAAACCAGGTTGGAACCAGGCTGCCTGGCGCTAACTTTTAAAAAGGAGTTAGAGCAGCTTTTAAACTAGAACAAAGGGGAAAGCCAGCAGTAGCTCAACAGTGCATGGTTTGGAGGGAGCTATTTTCCAAGGATACTAATGAAGCAGGAAAGTTAGGGCATCCAATCAGAGAGGTTTCAATAAAAGCAAAAGTAGTCCATGTGCCTATAAGTAAAGAATCACCTGAGCTAAAAGATT
This sequence comes from Rhinatrema bivittatum, assembly GCF_901001135.1. Classification (NCBI taxonomy): domain Eukaryota; kingdom Metazoa; phylum Chordata; class Amphibia; order Gymnophiona; family Rhinatrematidae; genus Rhinatrema; species Rhinatrema bivittatum. The sequence continues at coordinate 379,930,668 of NC_042618.1, forward strand.
CCAAATTATCCCTGTCAACTGAAAAGCAAATTGTTAATACAAACAAAAAACACACTTTCTTTAGTGTCCAATCAGATGAATCCAGAACAAGTAGGTTATGCACCTCTACCAGCAGATGGAGATAGAGCAAACTGATGTCATAGTATATATACCCCTGCAATGACATCATCCTGCCAGTATTATCAGTCTCCAGCAGATGGTGGACGTGCATCTCCCTACTGGGGATTGCTTCGATTTAAAAAAAAAAAAAAAAAAAAGGGAGAGGAAGTGATGTCATCGAGCCGATGGCAGCATGAAGCCCAAGCTCCGCTCCTCAACGCTTGGAAAAACCCCCAAAAATAGCATTTATAACCCTTGATTCGGGCTCCCAACACAGCAATTGTGTGTAGGAACATTACAGGCATGTCTGTCCGCAAAAAACCCGTCGACCTCAAACAATTCTCTTTTACTGCCGCGCCGGAAGAGTTTTGGGCAGGCCTCACAGATCATGAGGCAGCAGTGGAGCAGAGGCCCGACTCCCCAGGGGAACAGACGCGAACTGAATCGCCGGAATCCGCGATTGATTCAGCATTATCGAAAGCAGATTTTCAACAGTGGTTCAGTGAAATCAAGGAGGGGATGGGCACCCTCAGAGATGAGATACAAACTTTAGCGGCTGACATGAGGCGAAACTACGCAAACCTGGGAGCATGGGTGGATATATTAGAGGCCCAGATGGGAGATCAAGAGCAGGCTGTAACAGTCACAGCAGAAGCTTAAAAATATGCAGCAGAAGGTTGATGAACACCAAGCAAGGCTGGAGGATCTGGAAAACCGGTCTCGGAGAGGGAAACTGCGGTTCAGGGGGATCCCTGAAGGTGAGCCCTACACTGATTGTGAAAAAAATAATAGCGGACATCTGCAACCTTCTTCTTAGTGACTTGCAAGCCACCCCGGATGAAACCCCACCGCAGATTTTACTGGACAGAGCCCATAGAGCACTAGCCAAACCTAAAGGAAATGTGCCAAGAGATGTCGTGGTATGTTTCCATAACTACACGCTCAAAGAGAAGGTTCTACGGCAGGCTAGGAAATTACCTGACTTTCAATGGCACAGCAAGAAAATAGAAATCTTCCAGGATTTATCTCCGATTACTATCCGCTGACGACGTGAGTTCCGCGAAGTACTACAAGTGTTGCGAGAAATAATTATAAATATAGATGGCTTTTCCCCTTTGGACTATTGATCACCATCCAGGGGGTATCTACCAAAGTCCAGAGGGTGGACAAAGCAGTAACTCTTCTTCGAGCAACTGGCATGATAAACAACATAGATGGAATTCCAAAGCAGATTAATCAACAACATCCCTTAGACAAAGCTCAAAGATGGCAACGAGTGCAGTCTGGTGGCAAAAGGCTTTGCAGACAGTCGGGGGAAGACCTACAAATCCTGGCGCATAAGAGAGACACAGTATTGTGCCTATTTGTGAATGTATGTTTGTCTATTGGAATATGCTAAACCCACAGGGACTCCAGTTTGTGCTTGTGAACGATATAGACACCTACCATAAGTCCTATAAATTACATACGGTATCAAGATGAGTGACCTAAAAATTTTATCCTGGAACGTAAAAGGACTGAACTCCTATTATAAGAGGAACAATTTATTCCAGGACCTTATTAGGGCAAAGGTTGATATATTATTGTGTCAATAAACACATTTAAAAAAGAGATATGAGAAGCTAATGGCATCTCCGCAATATCAGACGCAATATTTTGCGGCAGCCACTAAGGATAATAAGTATGGGGGAGTGGGGGTGCTCTTTGCTAAGGATATGATAATTGATGTGATATCAGTACTCAGGGACATTGAGGGACGTTATATTATAATTAAGTTCAAAATGGGGTCTGCTTTCTACACATTAATGAATATCTATGCACCTAATCAGGGCCAGGGTTCATTCTTACAAAAAGTCTCTGGCACACTACAGCAATGGGCGGTCGGCTACATCATAATAAGGGGCGATTTCAATCTCAGCAGATACCCCTTTCTAGACTCCAGCAGTGGTAAAGGGGCATTTGGTAGCGCACATGGAAAGAGCTTTAAAAGACTAGTGAGGGAATGGCATATAATTGATGCCTGGCGGCTGTTTCACCCAGGAGATAAAAGTTATACCTTCTACTCTAAGGTACATCAGTCATACTCTCGGATTGATTATCTTTTAGTAGATAAAGCACTAATCAGTCATATCCAAAACACAGGAATTGAACTATTCACGTGGTCCAACCACGCGTCTACTTGGATACAGTTCAAGGAACTGGGAACTCCCTCAGGGGAACGTTTTTGGAAACTTAATGAAAGTCTGCTTGATGATATTCTATAAGGAATTAGAGACTGATATTGACCATTATCTAAGAGAAAATACCACAGAGGATGTTGCTGCTTCTACGGTTTGGGAGTGCCTTAAGGCTGTGGTCAGAGGTAAATTAATATTGCGAGCATCCCATTTACGTAAAGAGGAAAATAAACAACGGGTGGATCTATTACAGCGGATTGGTAGGCTGGAGATAAGGCACAAATGGAGTCCAGATCCATAACAGGCAAAAAGCTTGAAAATTTGAGGGTTGAACTGAAGGATCTTTCCCATAAAGAAACAATATTCCACTTAGATAAGGCAAAACAAAACTTTTTTGAAGGGGGCAACAAAGCGAGCCGCCTATTAGTCAGGAAATTGAAAGCAAGAGCCACCCAAAATCAAATTTTGAAAATTCGGGGTGTTAAAGGGGAAGTGTTATCAGACAATGATAGCATTAGAGAACGATTTACACAATTTTATCAACAACTATACTCTAAACGGGAAGATATCACTGCTACTGAGATAGAGACATACTTAGAGGATATAGAATTACCTCAATTAGATGCTCTTCAACAAGCTCGTTTAAATTAGGATATTTCTATAGTGGAGGTTCAGGAGACCCTTAAGGACCTGAAACTGGGTAAATCTCCAGGGATAGATGGTTTCTCTGTGGGTTTCTATAGGAGATTTAATGCGCGGATTGCTGCTCCATTACGAGCTGCTTTCAACCACTTGCTGGATGAAGGACAGTTTACTACAGCTGCTAATAGAGCGGGCATTACTATTTTAGCCAAACCTGGGAGAGATGCGACAATCTGTGGATCGTATAGACCCATATCCCTCATTAATCTAGATTTAAAAATATTGGCCAAAATTCTAGCAAAGAGATTGGGATCTGTTGTTACACATTTGATACATGCGGACCAAACAGGTTTCATTCCGGGTAGGTTGGCAGCGGACAATGTTCGCAGGGTAATGAACTTAATCTGGCAGGCCCAGTCTTCGGCAACACCATTAGTGCTATTGACTGTAGATGCGGAGAAAGCCTTCGACCTTGTGCACTGGGACTGTCTATTTGCTGTACTGCACAAGGTGGGTTTAGGGGGCCAATTTACCACCTGGATCTGTAAATTATACCACAAGCCCAGCACATGCATTAAGGTGAATGGGGGATACGCTAAGCCATTTGAGATCGCTCGAGGCACTAGGCAGGGGTGTCCTTTATCCCCTCTGTTGTTTGCGCTATATCTGGAACCACTAGCTGCTAAAATTAGATCCATCCCAGGGATTCAAGGCATGAAAGTAGAAACACAGGAGTATAAGCTCTCCATGTATGCAGATGACATCTTGTTCACTGTAGCACACCCAGATAGCTCATTACCACCATTAGTGCAAGAATTTCAAAAATTTAGCGCCGTTTCCGGATACCAGTTAAATGTTGATAAATCTGAAATACTAAATGTGACGCTTATTGCAGACCACTTCCATAGCTTGAACAAGAAGTACCCATTTAAACTAGTCCCCTCCACTTTAAAATACTTGGGTGTACAACTTGGCCCAGAACTAGACAAACTTTACCAATACAACTATGAGGGTATCTGGGGGAAAATTATGTGGGATTAACAGGATTGGGAGAGGCTGAACCTTTCTTGGCTTGGTAAAGTGGCCACGGTTAAAATGAATATTATAAGGAATATAAGGAACCGCCCACTGGAATAAAATGCCTTCCCAACTACGCCAGGAACCTTGCCACAAAAAATTCAAGCACAATCTTAAAACATGGCTGTTCAAACTAGCATACCCTGACTAACGAATTGACTCCCCCCCAAAGATGCGACATGACCACCCGACTGACTCTCGCCCCTTACTCTCGCCCCTGACTCTCGCTACTTACTCTCCCTACCCTCCACCCCCTGTGGGTATACTCCCCTCTTCCCCCCCCCCCCTTTTAATACTTTCCCCTGCTAATTATTCTGACTGTTTTGATGAACTCACTTGTTAAAACTAACGTGTACATATGTATATAATCCTCGTATTATCTACTCCTGCCCTTGTTAACCCTCTCCCTGTTAAAAAAAAAAAAAAAAAATGCTATTATTGTAAAGCTTGTTGCTAAGTTATGTTACATTGTGAACCGAGGTGATGTTTTGCAAACGTGCCTCGGTATATAAAAAACCCTTAAATAAATAAATAAATAAATAAATAAATAAATATCTTGCCCAGGTTGGGCTATCTATTTCAGACCCTTCCTATCACTATACCATCAGGGGCTATCCGGGGATGGCAAAAAAAGCTTTTTCAATTTATCTGGAAAAGGAGACCTCCGAGGGTGAGTAGACAGGTCTTATATCTACCCAAGGCTAGGGGAAGCCTGGGGGTACCATGCCTTCAGTGGTATTATGTGGCCACACAATTGCGATCGTTGCTGGATTGCCATCGTCAGACTACTGACAAGAGGTGGGTCCAGTTGGAAGCAGACCTTGTGCAGGGGGCAGGCTTAGCCACCTTAGCATGGTTACCTAGACAGCATAGATGGTTGCCGGAAATTTGCCCTCCGACTATACTACACACGCTGCACATGTGGGACACATGGAAAATATCTCTGATGGCTCCCGGGCTATTTACATGCAAACCCCTATTTTTCTCAATCCAGGGTTTACACCGGGTATGGCGAGAGCCATAGCCAGGAGATGGGAGAGGCAGGGGTGTACACGACTGGAACACGTTTGGAGCCAGGGGCGTATGTGAACATTTCAGGAGCTAAGCAGAAATTTGACCTGCCTAATAACACACATTACTTCTATTGTCAATTGCATCACTATATATCTCAAAAGGCTGTGCACACAGATCTGCAGAAAGGTAAAACCTTATTTGAGGGTTTCTGTGATGCAGTTCACTCACAAAGGTCATCTCCAGGATATACTCTCTCTTAAATAGAGAGTTGGCAACCAAGCCATCCCATATTCAGGGATGGGAGAAAGATCTAGGGATTTCTTTAACGGCCCCGCAATGGGCAAGCACCTTTTCGGCTATTAATGGCTGCTCCATTGCCTTTCGATAGTAGAACATGGCTATAAAATGCTATATCGATGGTATCTTACACCATCGAAACTCCATAGATTTTACCCTCAGGTTTCAGCTCAGTGCTGGAGGCAATGTGGAGAGCCAGGCACCTATTTCCATATATGGTGGTCATGCCCTATAGTGATGAAATTTTGGGACAGTGTGACACAATTACTTTCAGATATAATTGGCTCTCCAGTGCATAAAGATCCAGCAGTATTTCTACTACATATTTCTAGAGACACACAACCTCATAAAGAAGAATACTTTCTACAACAAGCCATTATAATGGCACGAATGGAACTGGCGTGCTGTTGGAAATCAGACCAAGTATCCACCATAGCTAGGGTCACACAACGATTGAATACAGTATGTTATCTGAATAAACTCACCGCTGTCAGGCGGAAACAGTTAGCCACATTTGACCTTTGCTGGCGATGTTGGTATGCATGGAGGGGTGAGACACATAAACATTAGGGCAAATATGTATTGCTAGTGTATCTAGACACTATTATAGATATGGGTCCCATGAGGCCATGGAATCGGACAGCAGACCAGATTTGGAGGAGGGAGGAGGGTGGGGAAGAGTGGGAAGCATTAAAACTTAGACACTTGCAACAGAGGTTCCATTTTTGATGGTTTATTATTTATGTTGCCAGCTTTTATGATATTACAGATTTTAGGACTTTTGTAGAGCCATTATCGCTCTTTTTGCGAATACGGTTTACAGCATTATATATCTTGTATGCCTTGAGCACAAGTGATGACTTGGAGTCCTGAACAGTGATTTCTTGATAGGGAGGGCCTGTAAGACAAAATAGAACATTGATCCAGCCTGTGTTAGCGTATTGTTTCTAAATATATGTTGATAATCAGTGTTCAAAATGTAATGTTACAATTTTATTGTCTCTAGGGTGGCTCTGTACATGACATAGTTGTAACCATTTTGATTGTTATTGTATTACATTTCTACCTCAAAAGCATAAATAAAAAAATAAAAAAAGGAAAATAAATTTGCCTCGCTCTCCTTCATTGATAACTAAAGGTCCCTCCCCCAGTTGAGATTTCCTGAAGTGATTATCTTGGCCCCTTAGATGAATGCCTTGGTCCGGTAGCTGGTTTTTCAGCCGGTGTGAACTTAGCTGTTAAGCAGCTGAAAGGCAGCAGGTGCAGGAACCCGAGTGCAGTGGTGTGGGCAAATGTTCTCTCCCTCTGCTGCCGGATACTGTCTCTGTACTCAGCTGGGTGAGGTTGAGCTCAGGTAAGTGTTTAAAAAAAAAAATACAGAGACAGAGAGAGAGGATTGTTTGCTGTAGAGCTTCCTTTTCCCCTCGGTCTCCGTGCTCGGCGCACAGTTCCGAAGTTCGTACTGCTCAGTGGGAGGTCGAGGGATGGGGCAACTTGGCAGGTTGAGCAGCCTCTGTAGGCTAGGCCCTGCTCTGAGGCTTTATTGCTGCACGCCACGTGGTGGGCCTCAGCAGCGTTTTACGTGCTTTCTTTAGGATGCTTTTTGGACGCTTAGGCAAGCCTACTAGCCTGTGCATCCAAGTTAAGCAGTGCCTTAAGTGGCCGTCCACTTACCTGTGTGCACGAGTTGAGCATTGCTGTGCATTTTATTTTTTACGATGCCTAGGTGTGCGATGCCTAAGTTGTATACCTAGGTATTTTGGATGTCTGGGGGTGGGGTGGGGGAAGCTAGATGCATGCTTCCAGCCTTCAATCAGCGAGCTGCCGGTCTAATGGCGCCTATATCTAAGAAACTTAAGTGTCTTTCTCTTTCCACTGCCTGTCATATTCGGGCATCTCAACCAGGAGTGCCTGCTGACTTGTGCCAGCACTGTTTGGAGGCTCAGGAAGAGTTATCTTCCTCTGATTTCACTAAGCCTGGTTCTTCCCAGCCATATGTAGATCTGGGTAAAGACTTTTCAGGTGGGGCCCTGATTTTGGAGCTCCCCTAATTGGTTTTTCAGCAGGGGAAGGCAGCTCAGTGAGTACACCTCAGGTACCTCCTGGTCTGGATTCTTCTACATTTTCATGGGTAGAATTTTTCCAGGGATTGCAATCCTTTCTTCAGGTGCAGTCCTCAACCCTTTCCAATGCTCCCAGGGCAGAGTCGCAAGTGCAAACCTTGCATAGATCTACTGGTAAGCGCCAGAGTACTCCTAGAGTGGCAGCGGAACTACCAGATAAAGATCCGGATGGCACGGATAATGACACCGATCCTGACTCTCTTGAGGATGGTGAAATTCCTCCAGGATTAGAACAGTATAGGACTATGCAACGGTTCTTCCATAGAGATGAACTGCTGGCCCTGATTTCCCAGACCTTGAAAATGCTGGAAGTACTTGGGACAGATTCCATGTCTGAGCCAAAGAAGAATACCATTTTTCTTTCTCTGTGTAAGACCTCTTGTTTTTCCCCTGTAATGGAGGCCATTCAAGAACTGATTGATCATGAGTGGGGAACCCCAGAGACTAATTTCAAAAGAGGTCGGGTTTTGGAAGGCCTGTACCCTCTGGATCCGGTGGTGATAGAGCGTGTACATTTTCCAAAGGAGGATGCACTTGTATGTGTAGTCTCCAAACGGACGACTATCCCCATAGAGGGAAGAGCGGCCTTGAAGGATGTACATGATAGGAGGATTGAAACTATCCTTAAGCAGGAATTTGAAACAGTGTCAATGACTTTGCAAACCTAACATACCCCGAGCTCCTTCCCAGACCCATTTCATACATTATCCCTCCCCTGCTCAGATTGCTATTTGTTCCACATAATAGCTAATGAATATCATATATTCCCACTCGGTGGTGGGAAAAGTAATGGAGTCACTGTTGAAAGAGAGAATAGTGAACTATCTACAGTCGGGAAAATTGCTGGACCAGAGGCAGCATGGATTCACCATTGGAAGATCCTGTCAGACAAATCTGATTGACTTTTTTGACTGGGTAACCAAGGAATTGGATCGAGGAAGAGCACTCGATGTCATCTACTTGGATTTCAGCAAAGCTTTTGACACTGTCCCGCACAGGAGACTGGTGAATAAAATGAAAAGCTTAGGAGTGAGTGCCGAGGTGGTGGCCTGGATTGCAAACTGGTTAACGGACAGAAGACAATGTGTGATGGTAAATGGAACTCTCTCTGAAGAGAGAGCGGTTTTAAGCGGTGTACCGCAGGGATCGGTGTTGGGACCGGTCCTTTTCAATATCTTTGTGAGCGACATTGCGGAAGGGATAGAAGGTAAGGTATGTCTTTTTGCGGATGACACTAAGATCTGCAACAGAGTGGACTCGCCGGAAGGAGTGGAGAGAATGAGACGGGATTTAAGGAAGATGGAAGAGTGGTCGAAGACATGGCAGCTGACATTCAATGCCAAGAAGTGCAAAGTCATGCATATGGGGAATGGAAATCCGAATGAACTGTATTCGATGGGGGGAGAAAGGCTGATGTGCACGGAGCAGGAGAGAGACCTTGGGGTGATGGTGTCTAATGATCTGAAGTCGGCGAAACAATGTGACAAGGCGATAGCTAAAGCCAGAAGAATGCTGGGCTGCATAGAGAGAGGAATATCGAGTAAGAAAAGGGAAGTGATTATCCCCTTGTACAGGTCCTTGGTGAGACCTCACCTGGAGTATTGTGTTCAGTTCTGGAGACCGTATCTCCGAAGAGACAGAGACAAGATGGAGGCGGTCCAGAGAAGGGTGACCAAAAAGGTGGAAGGTCTTCATCAAATGACTTATGAGGAGAGATTGAAGAATCTAAATATGTACACCCTGGAGGAAAGGAGGAGCAGAGGTGATATGATACAGACTTTCAGATACTTGAAAGGTTTTAATGATCCAAAGACAACGACAAACCTTTTCCATAGGAAAAAAATCAGCAGAACCAGGGGTCACAATTTGAAGCTCCAGGGAGGAAGATTCAGAACCAATGTCAGGAAGTATTTCTTCACGGAGAGGGTGGTGGATGCCTGGAATGCCCTTCCGGAGGAAGTGGTGAAGACCAGAACTGTGAAGGACTTCAAAGGGGCGTGGGATAAACACTGTGGATCCATAAAATCAAGAGGCCGTCAATAAAGAGTGGGTGGCTAGCCAGAATGACGGCTACTGCCTGGAGACAATACCCTTATTCAATAAACATACACATGGTTACTGTGACTCCAACATCGCTCTAAGCTACAACAGCAAGAGGAAATGTGGAAAAAAAGGATTTGCACTCACAAAGTGGGGAGTAGCTGGCTTGTTACGGCGGTTACTACCCCAAACCAAATAAGCCTGATACTTCACTTTCAATGCATATCCAGCATAGCTCTCTGCTTCAACGGCAGGGGAGAAGAAAAACTGATACTTCACGCATATCCAGCATAGCTCCCTGCTTCAACGGCAGGGGAGAAGAAAACCTGATACTTCACGCATATCCAGCATAGCTCTCTGCTTCAACGGCAGGGGAGAAGAAAAACTGATACTTCACGCATATCCAGCATAGCTCTCTGCTTCAACGGCAGGGGAGAAGAAAAACTGATACTTCACGCATATCCAGCATAGCTCTCTGCTTCAACAGCAGGGGAGAAGAAAAAAGGATTCGCACTCACAAAGCGGGGAGTAGCTGGCTTGTTACGGCGGTTACTACCCCAAACCAAATAAGCCTGATACTTCACTTTCAATGCATATCCTGCTTCAACGGCAGGGGAGAAGAAAACTGATACTTCACGCATATCCAGCATAGCTCTCTGCTTCAACGGCAGGGGAGAAGAAAAACTGATACTACAAGCATATCCAGCATAGCTCCCTGCTTCAACAGCAGGGGAGAAGAAAAACAACCAATAAGGGCTGAACAACACAGTCTGGGTAAAACAAATAAGCATGGGTGTAGCTTGCTTATTGCGGCGGTTACTTCCCCTACTACCCATAACTAATCAAGCTTGATATTTCACTTGGTTGCAGCTCCATCACTGCTCTCTACATTAATGGTGGGGGTGGAAGGGAAATAGAACCAAAGAGCTAAGAGAAACAGATAAGTATGAGAAAAAAATGTGAAGCTTGCTGGGCAGACTGGATGGGCCGTTTGGTCTTCTTCTGCCGTCATTTCTATGTTTCTATGTTTCTATCTCCTGTATATAATTTTCCCATTTAATATGTTAAATAAGGTTCTACTCTTTGAATGTTAAAGATAGTTATAAGATATTTGTATGTATTACGTTGTTATCCTGTAAACCGGAGTGAAGGCAAAACGCTATACTTCGGTATATAAAAAACCCCAAATAAAATAAATAAATAAATAGCTTCTTTATTTCTCATTTCTTATATACCGCCCATCAGATACCAGATCTGGCTTGAGTGGTTTATAATAAAAACACAATAAAATACAATCAATGTAAATATACACATAACCAAAATAAGAACATGATAAAAATACACAATGCCTTAAAAATCGTAAAATAAGTACTGGCATTATATTCTATGTAGTCAAGCTACAATGGAAAAAGCCAGGCTTTTAGCTTTCTCCTGAAATTCTGGAAAAAGGGTAAAGGCTTCTTGTTGTTCCCTGGTGGCTTGCTCTTGTTTACTTCTCTCTCAACAGGTTGATGACTCTGGAGTGAATTCCAGGGCAGTTATGGAACCAGCGGCCACCTTCTTGGCAGATGCAGGCTGTGATTTGGTCCGCACCTCAGCCAGAGGAGTGGCTTCGGTAATAGTGGCCAGGCATCAGTTATGGCTAAGAAATTGGTCAGCCAATGTGACCTTCAAAGCTAACCTCACAAAATTGACATTTAAAGGCTCGCTCTTGTTTGGGAGTGAGTTAAAGAAACTGGCCAGTAAGTGGGGCAAAGCACTGGTTCCTCGATTACCAGAAGATAAGAAGCAGACGCCACGCTCTTTTAGCATGAGAGGTTGTGCTAGGGGATCCAAGTGGTTTTGACCTTATAGAGGAGTGACCTTTCAGAAGACTCGACCTTTTGGTAGATATCAGTCCTTTCATAATAGCCCAGAAAGGGGCTCTGTCTCGGGTAGTGGAGCCTCCCAGTGAAGGTTTGCCAACCAACCCCCGGGAGCAGGAGATAGGGGGATGCCTATGAGATCAGATCAATGGGTCCTAGAGGTGATGCGAGAAGGATATGTGCTGGAGTTTCGCAGTATTCCTTGGGACGTGTTCATGGTCTCTCCCTGCCACTCCCCACAAAATAAGCAGGCAGTGGAGGATACATTGGCAAGGCTCCTCAATCTGAAGATTGTGATTCCATTGCCCACATCTCAGGAAAATATGGGGCGATATTCAGTTTATTTCGCTGTGCCCAAGAAAGAGGGATCCTTTTGTCCCAACCTGGATCTCAAGGTTGTCAACTGTCATCTGTGGGTGCAAGGTCGCCAATTTTAAGACATACAAACATAATTAAATTAACTAGTTTACCAATTATTTATTTATTTGATGAGTTTTATATACCATTATTCGGTAGAGCCATCATAACGGTTTACAAAGTGAACATTTTTCTTAGCAGTGTTGAAACATTATAGCAATTTGAGCATATCCAACCAATAAGTATTCTTAGGTTGGATGAGAGGGTAAACATGTTTGGTTGGAGATTATAGCTGAGAGTTCATTTGATGGTTGGTATGGTCAGATGACTGAGGGTCAGTGAAGAATTTGCGAAAGAAAAGCATTTTTAGGTCTTTTTTGAATGTTTTTATGTTGTGCTGGGTTCTCAGGTCTTCAGGCAGCATGTTCCAAAGTTTGGGGGAGGCGATGGAGAAGGCTCTTTCTCTTGTTGCCAGATGTGCATCTTTGATGGTGGGGATGTTTAAGTAACTTGAGTTATTGGAGCGTAGGTTTCTTGAGGGGTTTTGTCTTTCTCCAAGTCATCGTGACTTTCCTAATTCTTCAGCCTGATCTCCCCCCAGTTCACCTACACTACCACTCCATCAGTACTACACAATAAATATATTTAATATCACTTATAATTAGCTGGTGTTAAAATATGTAAGTAAGTTGGCAAATGTATGCCCGTCTCCACCCTTTCCTGGAATGCCCTATGATCGCCCCATTTTTACATGCATATATGTGCCCCTGAAAGTGAAAATACTTGTGTATTTTTTACTTCTAAAATGCGGAGTATGTACGTAGGTGCTGCTTAAGCGCATATATGCAAATTTTTATGTTTGTACCATTTTGAAAATTCATCCCCTATTCATAAAAGTACACTCATAGGGAGGATAACTTTCAAACTATTACACATGACCCCATATAAGCATATATATAGCCACATGGAGATTGACTCCAATATTTTATAACCTGCAATTATAATATACTCGCAGTTCATAAAATACACCTATGTCTAACCCCACGATACACTGAAAGCAAGTACCTATCCTACCAATTTTATGAACTTACTCGCATATATTTTACTTGTGAAAAAAATAACTTGCTTGCATAAATCCCTGATTTACACTTGGAAGTCCGCATATTTTAAAAGATGCGTACATAATTGAAATCACCGGTGTGCCAATACCTCCACCAGTTCACCCAGTCCTTCTCCAGGTCATCAAGATCCTCGTAGTTCTTCACCTTGAGTTCCCCTTAGTTCACCTAGACTCTCAGCTAACCAATAGCAGATAACAGATAAGTCTGATATCAATTGCACGAGAAATTTGCAGGTGTAAAATTGCATGAGTAAGTTGCCAAATGTACTTGTGTAGGTCTCTTGTTAAAGCAACTTACATATGTAACTCAGCCCCTTATTCATGCATGTAAATGCACACACAAATTCAAAAATATGGGCCGGATTTTAAAAGGGTTACGCGCATAAGGTACGCGCGTAACCCTTCTAAAACCCCCCTGCGCGCGCCGAGCCTATTTTGCATAGGCTCGGCGGTGCGCGTAAGCCCCGGGGCTTTGCAAGGGGGGCGTGTAGGGAGCGTGTTGGATGGGCGGCGCAAATTTTGGGGCATTCTGGGGGTGTGGCGGGGGACGTGGCGCCGGCCCTGGGGCATGGTCGAGGCCTCCGGACCAGCCCCTGGGTCGGGTGATGGAGCGCCAGCAGCCCGCTGGCGCGCGCAGAGTTATGCCTGCCCCTGGCAGACGTAACTTTAGCAACAAAGGTAGGGGGAAGGTTTAGATAGGGCTGGGGGGGGGGGTGGGTTAGGTAGGGGAAGGGAGGGGAAGGTGCGGGAGGGTAGAAGGAAAGTTCCCTCCGAGGCCACTCCAATTTCAGAGCTGCCTCGGAGGGAACGGGCAGCACGTGCAGGGCTCGGTGCGCGCAAGTTGCACAAATGTGCACCCCCTTGCGTGTGCCGACCCCGGATTTTATAAGATACGCGGGGCTACGTGCGTATCTTATAAACTCCGGCGTACTTTTGTTCGCGCGCGCGTAGATTTATAAAATCTACCCCTATGTGCGTACATTTGATGTTTATAAAATATTATGTACACCATTACAAGCTACCTCCTTGCGCATATGCTAATTTTAGGCACACAACTCCTTTGAAATTTCACTCCATAGTGTATATGCACATAATTTTATATGCATATTGGCTGTGCAGTTCTCTAAAGGGCCCTTAATATGGGAAAAGCACTAATTTGCCCACAGAAGTCCCTTTTGAAAATTATACTCTTAAAGTATTTTTGTTGGAAAAGGGCATGGCAATACAATGGTTTTTAAATTGTCTATTGAAAGATAATCTGTCACTGTTCTAAAGTTTTTAAATTTCAGTTTTCAAAATGTGATTTTGAGTTTAGACATACATTCTAGGTTATTAGTCAGATGTGTCAAGGGTCAGATCTGGTTTGAGTACCATTTCTTATTCCTCATTGTATTCTTGGTTATGGTTTTTTTTTTTAGTCAGAAATAATAAATGCCGTTTCAGCTGTCTTCAAAAACAACTAACTTGATACATTAGATTTCTCAACATTTGTGGCATCATAAAAAGCAATAATTAGGATTATTTCTATAGGAAGCAACAAATTGAATATTCTTGACAGATTTCTTTAATTATAGATGAATATTTAGTTAATGCATACTATTATATACTGAGGCTTCATGGTTCAAGTTGCCATTGAAATTTCTCACAAATGTTTGCGTGTTTAAACAAAAGAAAGTCTTCCAATAAAACTATATTTGAAAGGCTTACAGTGGCGTAGTGGAGTTTGTTTTTAAAGCTATAAAGTAAAAGGATGAAGGTAAACAGGGGCCAGGGGATGCTGATATGTTTTTAGAGCCCTCAGTTTGATATTACTGTTCTAAAAGTGCATGTCATAGCATTTATGTAATTTTGCCTTGCACAATCATCAGTAACCTCATTCTTTTTTATGAAAGGAAGTCCTGACCCTTAAGAAAAAAGAAATATATCAGAGTATGCAAAGAGCTCAGGAGCAGGCACTAAGACTAAAACGAGAACAGCGAATGCAAGCACTGGCTAAAAAAGGACATGACATTTCCAAACTGCAGAGAAATCTAGATGGTAAGAACCAATATGGTTAGTTTTTAATGCATTTTATTTGAGATTAACCATAGAAAATGTGAAAGGAGTTTGACTTTTATGTTTTAAGAACAAATGTATGGGATTCCTTTTTTTGTTTATTGCAATCTTTTGTACATCTCTAGCAGCCTGATCCTGGAGAAATCTGGGGTTTTGATACATTTTATAAAGGATCAGTAGAAAAGATGTAGTACATGAGCTTTTGAGACTACTCAGATCCCTTCTTCAGATGATGCTCTGGGTTTCCATTTTTTTCAGATGGTTGAGCTGCTAAGTCGTGAGATAGATTGCAGTATCTGAAGAAGGGATCCGTTTGATCTCAAAAGCTAAAGTACTGCAGTATCTCTTTTCTTGGTCCTTAAAAAATAATAAAAGGATCAAACCTAAGATCTGAACGTATTTTATGAGAGCAAATATGCAGAAATTTCCTACTGTGGACGCCAGTGAAATGGACTATATTGTGTTAATCCTAATATTCAGAAAGGAAATGAATTGCAGCTAATCTTCACAGGGCTATACAGTACAGTGCTCTCCCCTCTGGTCGGATTTCTGTATGATTTTTTTCCTATTTGACATTGATGGTAGTACTTCATTCATTTCATAAGCATCTGACTTTATTTTAGACACATCTTGTAATATGGTCATCAAATCTAGGAGTGACCTACTGATTAGAGCAGTGGTTCTCAACCTTTTTTCTGTCGGGACACACCTGACAAATGGTTCTCACATGCATGACACACTGACCCATGATCGACATGGGGCTAGATGTAAAAGTACAGTTTGCATCCACTAGAACCCCCCTGACCCACAATAATGGATGTAAAGCAAAATTATGACATTCCCCATACAACTCACCCTACAAAAAAGATATTCTGGTTCTGGTGTCATCTCAGTATTAGCAACTCAAACTCCTTCTACTTCCAGGCTCAATAGCCCTACTTATGAAAAGACAGCAGTTTACCACCAATGCATGTCCTCTTGAGAAAACACAACAAATAAGACTGATACAAACGCTTACATGCTAGTAAAATATCTCATCTCGGTAACAGACACAGAACCGACCTAACATATTCCCAGGATCTGTAGTAACGCACATAAACTAATCCGCACACGGTTACACTTGTATTATGGAATACACTCAAACAGGAGCAACCCTATCTATGAAAGGCAACACTGCAAATGTTAAATCAGGCCCTAAAAACCAATACACCTCTTATTAGGAAAACAGAACTAGCAAGCAGCTATAGATCCCCACACAGAAATAATTGTACAACTATACTAATAAGCAGAATAAATGTTTCAAAACAGCTATGAACAGAATAACATCCAACAATTAAACTATTAAACATTTTCCAAACACCAATAAAATATTTTAAAAAAGCAAACATCACATAATATTAAATAATTAAAATGGCAGTCAATCAAGAAAAATAAACTTAAAAAGCCACCTTTACTTACACACCAGAAGCAGCAGTAGAAGCTAAGCTCTATAGTCATGGTCCTCTTCCTTAGTGCCCATGTCTCTCACACACACATACACACACCATACCAGTCATGCCCCCATGACCAGTTTCAGTCTCTCACACACCATCCCTAACAGTCTTTGACACACACACACACCATTCACCTTCCTGAACAGTTTCTCTCATGCCATACACCCACACACACAGGCTTCCCACTCCCGTGTTCCACTTACAAATATGGGCTTCTCACTCTCATAATCACTTTCTCTGTCTCACACACACACACGCACGTGCACACACACACACACCAGTCTCTCACTCCCATGCTTGTTCTCTCCACATGCACAGGCTTCTCATTCCCATAATCACTTTCTTTCTCTCACATACACACACACACACACACACACACCATTCACCTGATCTCTCTCATGCATACACACACACACAGGCTTCCCACTCCCATGTTCTCTTTCAGATATACAGGCTTCTCCCTCCCATGCTGTGTCTCACACACACCCAGGTTTCTCTCTCCCATGCTCACTCTCTTCACATGCACCTCATTCCCATAATCACTTTCTCTCTGTTACATACACACTAGTCTTTCTCATTTCCATGCTCGCTCTCCACATGCACAGGCTTCTCATTCCCTGAATCACATTCTTTCTCTCACATTCACACACACCAGTCTCTTTCTCTCACACACACAGTCACCTTACCAACCAGTCTCTCTCTCTCATGCATGCACACACACACAGGCTTCCCACTCCCATGCTCTCTCTCACATAATCAGGCTTCTCACTCCCATGCTTTCTTTTTCACACACACACACACACCCACCCCAACACCAGGCTTCTTACGCCCATGCTTTCTTACATACCCAGATTTCTCACTTCCGTGCTTTTTCTCTCTCACACACACACATCAGTCACCTCCCTGACTAATGTCTCACACTCTCACATACACATCAGTCATCTCCCTGAGCAGTCACTTTCATTGTCTCTCACATATACACACACATCAGCTCTCTGACCAGTTTCAATCAAATACATTCTCTCATTTACACACAGGCTGGCTGGCTGCTTCTCTCTCTTTCTCTCACTCACGTCCTCTCCCCCACCCCCCGGAGCACAAATGGTAGCTGCAGCAGCCTCCTCCTCCAGCCCCTGCAGGCCATGAAAGAAGAATCCCATTGGCCACGGGAGGCTCATGCTGCTGACTCCTTTCCCGATTACCGGCTGCTTCAATTGCTCGGGGGCCACTGCTGCTGCCGCTGCTGCTATTTTTCCACGCGGCACGGCTCTTTCTCCTTCCCGCGCACCGTGTATCACTTCCTGTTCCGGGGTCCCATGGGGGGGGGGGGGGCGGGAAGAAGAAAAGGCCAGCTGCAGGTGCCACAGCTTCTTCTACAACCGCTGCCGTTCCCACTGGGCTTGAACGTACTGATAGCCTGGTGGCAACGGCAGCAGGGAAGGAAGAGCAGCGGGAGAGACCGGGAGCACGCGACACACCTACCGGTGCTTGGCGACCCACCGGTTGAGAAGCGCTGGATTAGAGCAGCAAACTAAGAACCAGGGAAGATGAGGTTTGAATCCTGCTTCTTCCACTGACAGTCCTTGTGATGTTGGGCAAGTCACATTACTTTACATTGTCTCAGGAACAAATTTAGGACCGTAAAGCTGCATTGTAAGACCTGCACAAAAGAGCACATAAGAACATAAGAAAATGCCATACTGGGTCAGACCAAGGGTGGCATTTTGTCCATGCATGTCCGTGCATTTGCTATCTTGTACACATGGATGCGGCAATTTTATAACATACATGCATATATGCACACCTGTTGTAAAATCGGCTATACACATGTACATGAGCACACAATTTTACGTTGACGCGCGCAAATGCCACCTCAATCGCGTAAGGGGGGGGGGAGATTTTACTAGATACGCACACTGACGCAATTACCTGTTTCCTCGATTCGTTCCCAGTTTGCCTCAGTAAAGGAGAGGGCTTCCTAAACCCCCTAACTAACTTGCCTCCCTTTTATTCTATTAGCCCCGACCTTTAAAACCCAGCTGACTAGCCTTGTTTTTTTTGTTTCATGACTTACACGCTATCCAGAAGTAAAGTTTCCCAGATAGGGATGCTGGCGCACGTTGTGCGTAAATACTTACATGCTGGGTTCATTCATATTTCCTGGGATGCCTATGCCCAGACTACACCCATGCTACACCCCTTTTAAGAAAAAAAATGTTTACGCGTGTACCCGGGCCTCTTAAAATCCATGCAGCACACACCGGACCGATACATGCGCATATTTCCCAGCTTTGGCGTGCATAGGGCTTTTAAAATTCACCCATTATTTACTAAGCTGCGATATTTACTAAGCTGCAATACCATGGGACTTACTAAACAGTGGTACTCGGCATTGCTGCTTTGTAAATCCCATGATAGTTTCTCTGGTGGTAAAATACCACCAAGAAAAATATTTCAGTTTTACATGGCCTTTTAATTTCATGTGCTGGTGGTCTGGGACTGTGGGGCCACCATGTCTTAAAGGATGCCTGTCTTAACAATCCTCTGCCCCCTATCCCCTGCTGCCCTAGGAAGAAGCTGAAGTGAAATAAACATATTTTAAGGTTTATACCACTTGGGACAGTGTTGGCTGTTTTCCAGAATGGTTGCCATTGGTCAAACCTTGCCTTTGTCCCATCATATGATGCTCAGTGTTGCATTTAGGCACCTAAATTTAGGTACAGTTTTGGATGAAAATTGTCCTAAATACTAGCTCCTAAATTTAGACCTGCAATTCAGGTGTCTAATGTGAAAAATTGGTTTAAGCCCTAATTTCCCCCCATCCACCCTAACTCTGCTTCCATAGATGCCCATTTTCTAAATCTAGGTGTTCAGCCCTAGTCATTTTTCAAAGAGACCAAGGCCTGGATTTTCTAAGGTCGCAGATCTTAGAAAATCCGGCGATAAGGGGGGGGGGCAAAGCAGTGGGTGGGCCTGCGAAAGCCAGCAGCAATCGCACCCAATAGCGCCATCGTAAAAAGTAGTGCTATTGGGAGTGAAACTGGTGGCGAAAAGGGCCCTTACCTTTTCACTGTCAGTGACGTGTTCGCGGTGTCCATCCTGGTGCCGCCCCGACTCCTCCCCTTCCGGTGCGGATGCCGCCCAGAACCCCCCTGATCTAGGTATCGCACGCGAAAAGGGTCTTTTCGCGTGCAATCCCTTTTGAAAATGACCCCCTAAGTTAGGTATCTAAACCCTTTTGAAAATTGATAATGTTGTATTTATTTATGGTTTTAAATTGCTGTACATTGTCTTGGGCAGTTTTGTCCTGGAAAGGCAGTATTTAAATATTAAAAGAAATGAAAATTGACACCATTAGGTTTTCCAAGGTACAAATTCATTGTAGATTATGGAGCACTTGAGGGTTCTTATGCATGGTCTCCAGATCAATTGTCCGTACATATCCTTCTTCACTGATATATAAATGCTTGCTTGTTTTCATAGGATGTTTCAACCAACAAAAACTGGAATGTCTTTGGTTCAGGGCAACGTAGTATGGTCTGTTATGAGTAATGGAAGATGTTTCATAGGATTAGGTATCTCTTTTTTTTTTTCTGTATGATTATGGATAGCAGGTCCCTTCTGAGCACCTACTTCAATCCAATGGTATAAAAACATTTGAAATAGCTCTTTTCAAATTAAGATACCACACAATAATAAGCTTTATTTGTCATATAAACACCGGTTCAAGTACAGAAATATGTTTCTGAAATTTATTGAAAAAGTAAGTACATGAACATAAAATAGTGCCAAGCAAAAAAAAAAAAAAAAAGGTTTCCTTATAGCTAGAATATAATTGAGCCCTTTCAGTTGCTCAGGTTTTACCTGTACAAGTCCTGGATTTTGTTGTATTTGCCTAGCTTCACTTTCAAAGTAAAGGTTCGTTTTTTGAGCATCATAATTTCTGTTACTTAGCATTTCCACAATTCAGTCAAAGAGAGGCTTCCAAAATTAAGCAATAGTAAAATTGCTGCATCTGAATAGTGAATATTTAAATGTCTAAAAATAAGACCTATGACAATCCGTGAATACAGTGGAAACATTGGCTCTTCCCTGTACGTACCGGGATCAGTCCAGACTCCTGGGTTTTGCCCCCCCTCTAGCAGATGGAGACAGAAGTTTACAAACCAAACTCCGCCTATATCTAGGCTGGTGCCACCTACAGTCTGGCAGTATTCTTCTGTCTCCTAGCAGGTGGAGAGGGTGCAAAACCTACAGTCTGTGTGTTTTTCGGCCTAGGGCTTAGGCAATTTGTAAAAAAAAAAAAAAAAAGACAAATCTTCTAAATCTAGCGATCGAGGGGCCACTTCGCTTCCCATTCCTACCGGACCTCTTGCATCAGGGGCCCGTTTGTTTCGATCTGGTGGATCGCTTCTGTCTAGCGGCATGGCTTTTGAGAGGAAACGGTTGAGGTCAAAAGGCTACGCGGAGACGGTGGTTTCTACTTTACTTCGTTCCCATAAGAAGTCTACGTCCTTGGCATATGTCCGGGTATGGAGAGTTTTTGGGTCCTGGTGTATTGAGCACGGAGTGGGGCCCACTCGGGCGGCCATTCCGGACATACTGCTTTTTCTACAGGAGGGTTTGTCCAAAGGTCTTTCCTGTAGTTCGCTGCGAGTACAGGTGGCAGCGCTGGGGTCCCTAAGGGGACGGATTCATGGTACAACATTAGCAGCGCATCCGGATGTCGTGCATTTTCTTAGAGGGGCGAGACAATTGCGGCCTCCGTTTAGGCAGCCTTGTCCGTCCTGGAGTTTGAATGTGGTCCTTAAAGCTTTGTGTACAGCACCTTTCGAGCCTCTTCATAGAGTTACCCTCAAGGATCTGACGCTGAAGGTGGTTTTCTTGGTGGCCATGGTCTCGGCGCGACGGATTTCTGAATTGCAGGCTCTGTCGGGTCGGGAGCCGTTTTTGCGGATTTCGGACTCGGGCATTTCGTTGCGGACGGTGCCTTCCTTTTTGCCCAAAGTGGTTTCGTCGTTTCACATGAATCAGACGGTTGAGCTGCCATCGGTTGGGCAGGCACAGGTTTCGGATCCTATGGCTAAGGATCTCCATAAGTTGGATGTCAGATGTGCCTTGCTACAGTATTTAGAAGTCACTAATGCCTTCAGAATGTCGGACCACCTTTTCGTTCTCTATGGGGGTCCGAGGCGAGGGAAGGCAGCCTCCAAGACGACAATTGCTCGGTGGCTGAAGGAGGCCATTCGGTCAGCGTACCTTGTGCAGGGTAGGCCGTTGCCCGCTGGGTTGCGAGCTCATTCTACTCGCGCTCAGGCCGCATCATGGGCGGAATGCCACCACATTCCTACAGAGGAGATCTGTAGAGCGGCCACATGGAAGTCGGTCCACACGTTTGCACGACACTATCGTTTGGATGTTCACTATTGTTTGGGGTTTGGAGAAGGGGTGCTTAGAGCAGGCCTCTCCGGCTCCCGGCCCAAGTAAGGTAAGCTCTGGTACATCCCAGGAGTCTGGACTGATCCCGGTACGTACAGGGAAAGAAAATTAGGTCCTTACCTTTTGCTAATTTTCGTTCCTGTAGTACCGAGGATCAGTCCAGAGTCCCGCCCAAGTTTCCGGTTGTTGCCGGGAGGGCCTGTCTAGTCTGTATTTGTTCATTCCTGATGTGTTACTGTTCATACCTCGAGTTCGGTTCCCCAGTTGGGGGGGTTAACGTTGCGGTTGAGGTGAATTGTTATGGAGTTTCGTGGATTTGGCGGTGTTTTCTGCTTTGACTTAAGTAATACTGCCAGACTGTAGGTGGCACCAGCCTAGATATAGGCGGAGTTTGGTTTGTAAACTTCTGTCTCCATCTGCTAGAGGGGGGGCAAAACCCAGGAGTCTGGACTGATCCTCGGTACTACAGGAACGAAAATTAGCAAAAGGTAAGGACCTAATTTTCTTTTCTACACCAACAGCAGCTTGACAACTAAAATGACTCATGTATGTTACTTGTGTGAAAATGATTGCTATAATAAAAGAATTTGAATATGTAAATGAAAAATCAAAATGTTTCTTTTTAAGGAAATACAAGCCATTGGAATTACAATCGAGCACCTAGTAGTCTATCAGATTTAAATCCTGATGATATTCATAGTGAAACTGGTGATAAAGCATATCAGGCAATGAAAGCACTAATCTGGCCTCGGAAAGAGACTGCTGTGCAGACAGGTACAAGTTTTAAAAGTTCTGCTGTTTTTAATAGTGGTGTATTTATCATAAATATTTAATTTACAGAAGTATTGGATATTATGATGACGTTGAGGTCCACATCTTCTAAACTGGATCCTTGTTCATTTTATATATTAAAGAATTTGCAGCAAATTATAGTTGAGGCCTCCTTGCAGGAAGGTTGTCTTAACAACTAAAAATGGATAACCAGATAACCAAGTGGCCATGTTTTATTTAAACAAAGAAAGAGGGTCCAGTTCCAGGATACCTTGCAAGAAATCAGTGCTAATCCTGGAATGGGCGCTAGTCCACTCCATCCAGTTGCAAACAACCTACCTTCCAGGTATCAAGAACACAGAGGCTGATCGGCTCAGCAGAATTTTTCATCCCCACGAGTGGGCTCTGCATCAGGAAGTGGCGAACGCCCTGCATGGACCTCTTTGCAACAGAGTCCAACACAAAACTGCCAAGTTTTTGCTTTCTGTACCCAAGCAGATGCAGGATCGCTCAGGATGCGTTTCTAATTTCCTGGACAAGAGACATGTTTTATGCATACCCACTGATACCTGTAATAGATCACGTGATCCAGAAATGCATCATGGAAGAATCAGATTTCATCCTCATTGCATTAGCATGGCCCAGACAACTGTGGTACCCTATCTTGTACAGCTAATTCAGCCTGCTTATCGTTGGGAAAATATGTTTCAAAGGGTTCAGATAGGCTCTTCTCATTCTTCCTGGAGAGAGATTTCAGCTAGAGTTCCTCAAGGTATGACCCTATCTCCCGTGTTGGTTAATATTTATTTATCACCACTAGAGGATTTGATGAAGTCACTAGGAGTGCTGTACCTCATGTATGCAGATGATATATACAGCTATATGACAACAGTGGGGATGACAATTGTGTCCCAACTGTTAAAATTCAGGACATTTTGAGCCAAGTTAGTGTTTGGTTATCCAATAATGGAATACATTTAGGTGTTATCATGACCTAGATTATTTGAGTGGGTAAGCGGATCCATCAGAATGCCTTGGCTTATGTCAACTTTGATGTGAATCAATTGCCTTTACTGACATAGGTGAGAAATTTACGGATGTTTTTGGACTCTAAATTATCATTTCAATCTCAAGTGCTGCATTTAGTTAAAAATTTCTTTTTATATATTAAAATTGTTATGACCTCTTAGATATTTTCTTAGGTTGGACATGTTCAGAACAGATACCCAAGCCCGGATCCTAAGTAACCTGGATTACTGTAGCTCATTAGTGGTGAGTTTACCAGTAACTCTGGTACATGCTTTGCAGATGGTGCAGTATGCTGCCACATTGCTGATTATGAAGTTTAAAAAAATTGAGCACATATGTCCCACTTTATCTTTACATTGGTTACCAATAAAGTGGAGGGGTCAATTTAGAATTCTGTTTATCATTCTGTTGCGTCCGTGCCTGTTCTCGCCCTCGCTCCACCCTCTCTACCTTAGTGGCGATTCCCTTCGGGTCTGATGGACAGATGCTGCCGCGGCTTCCTTCTCCTCGCTGTACTTCCTGGAATCCCCGGGCTGGCCTAACGCTGCGGATCCGCCATCTTCCTGATGATGTAAGGGCGTGCGTTCCAGAGTTTGTACCGGCAAGGGCGCGAACCTCAGGGGCGTCCCCCCGTAGTGACGTCATCCACTTCCAGCTTAAAAGGTCTTTGCTTGCAACCCAGAGACTGCAATTCCAGTATCAGAGGGACTTCAGCCCTGCCAAGCACATCAGCTCACTACTGCCACCTCTGGTGGTTATACTTCCTGTCTAATAAAAGAACTATCTGTGTTTGTCTCCATACTCCAGCCTAGCCGGTGGTCTCTCTCAGGATATCCTCCTGGGGGCGCTGTCATCTGCCATTGGCCCAGGGATTCACCAATTTACTTTAAGTGTTCATTCCTTACACTACTAGAGCGGTATTATACAGACTGCCACTCTATGGGAAGCCAACCCACCACAGATCATTAACTCCGCCTATGGACTATTACAATTGTTAGCTCTTCCCCTTGACAGGGTGATCCATAACAGATTGCTAACTCCCTGGCGGACTTATAACAGATTGCCAACTCCTCCCCTTGGCGGGATGATTTATTACAGATTCTAACTCCGCCCCTGGGGAGCAGTTTCTACAGATTGCTACTCCTAGCAGCAGGGATTGATAACAGATTTTTACCTCCTCCCTCTTCAGGAGGAGATCCATAACAGATTGCTGACTCCTCCCTCTACAGAAGGAGCTCGATAGCAGATTGCTAACTCCGAGCAGCAGATTTATAACAGATTGCTAACTCCAGTGAATCCGGCTAAAAGTATTGGAGAAGAATTGGAGAATCAGTAACTACAGTGAATTCAGCTTTCAAGTAAAGTATTTGGAGAAGCAGTACTCCTGGGGATTCAGCTAAAGGTATTTGATGTCTGTTGCCCATGGACCCGGCTCACCTTTCTGCCTTGCAGGCTATTCCGGGCCTGGCTTAACGCCTCTCAGAACAGCAAGAAACCTTGGAGAAACTTTCTGCAGCTTTCCACCAACTTCACACACAGAAGGCACAAGTCACAGCTTCTATACAAGCTTCTATACAAGCTACCTCTGTTACCAGAGGTAACTCTGAAATCAGCTGTTCCACTGGCGGCACCTATTCGATTCTCCGGAGAACTCCCAAAGACTTGGGCTTCTTGAACCAGTGCATTTCACTTTACAACCTTCATTGTTTCCCACAGGCCTCTCTAAGAACAGCTATCTACCTTGTGGGAACGCAAGGACCTTATCTTGCAGAACATAGAAGGATTTATGGACTTGTTTAAATCGTTTTTGATGAACCTGCTCTTATGTTTGTTGCTGGATTTGCTTTGGTGGACCTGAAGCAAGGCAACAGATCTCTGGCGGAATTTGCCATCAAATTTAAAACTCTTGCAGCGGAACTTCGCTGGGACCCCAGATGTCTGAAGACACTCTTTTGCAGAGGCCTAGACACCTGCGTGAAGGACAAGCTGGCTGCTCGTCAGACACCTGACTCGCTGGAAGAATTAATAGCCTTAGCTACTCGGATCGACTGGCGGCTCCAAGACAAGGTGAAGGAACTCCGGCCTAAGGTGTTACCTGGGATGAAGCAAACCAGTGCTCCTGCACTGCCAAGGGGTACAGCACCTCCTGCTGTGGAGAAGATGGAACCTGGTCACTGTCACTTGACTTCTAAAGAGAGAAGATTGAGGAGGAAGAATGGCTTGTGCATGTACTGTGGTCAGCCAGGCCATGATGTTTCTGCCTGCCCTATTTGTCTGGGAAAGGGACAAGCCTGAGTCTCACGGGAGGACTGTTTTTGGGCTATACAGCAATATCTCCTCCACTCTCTCGTCCAGTCTCTGTGATCCCTGAACCAGTGACTGTTCAAACCTCTGCCCCAAAGGACTCAGGAGCAGGAGGCAACTTTAATCTCAGACATTTTGTGGAAGACCTGAGGAGTCCATTCAGCAAAATGAAAGATCCACTATTGTATCACAATTTGAAGTGGGCCTTGGACGATTGTTTTTACCACCACTTCTTTTGAGGATCTTATCAACATCACCAGCAGTTTTTCTATTACCTGCTGTTTTCATAGCTGTTGCTAGGCGCGCCATAGCTAGGTGGCGCTCTACATCTTTACTGTCTTCCTGGATTACAAATTTGAGATATCCGCTACGACCTACCCACTCAGAAGTCGTGCTGAAGGACTACAGCACTGTTGATTCCGAAAATGATATCATCTCTAACTACCAGCCTGGCTGTCTGCTGGTGCTACCATCAGTTCCAAAGAAGAAGACATCTCTAGCTACCAGCTTTCGCAATTGGTTCTTTCGGAAGTACCTATGGCACTGTCCGAAGAAGAAGATATCTCTGACTATCAACTTTACGTTTGGATTACTCGGAAGTCATGCTGGAGGTTTACAGCACTGTTTGATTCCATGGATGAAGATATCTCCATCTATCAGCCTGATCGTTTTGCTGGTATCTCTCTTCCAGCATCCTGCAGAAGAGCCAATCAGAAATGGATTTTGGACAAGTTTCTACTTCACCACTTCCACTGAAACTTCAGTGACGTCCACGGCAGCCCTCTCATTGCTGCTGACTTCACTATACATTCTGCAAGATTCTTCAAATCTCAGCATCCATCTGTCATTGTGAATATATGAACTTGAACTCAAGAATTTAGAGATCCTGGATGTTTGAACAGAGGCTGAGTTTTATTTGCCTGAAAGTGCTTCAGCCCCGAATCCATCTTTGGGAGCCTCAGACCTATTGGATAAAGAAATGCTTCATCAATTCCATCTCGCGCATCCTTGGTACTTAACCTGGTGACCGAAGAGGAGACCGCCCTTTGAAGGGAGGTACTGTTGTGTTCGTGCCTGTTCTCGCTCTCGCTCCACCCTCTCTACCTTAGTGGCGACTCCCTTCGGGTCTGACGGACAGCTGCTGCCGTGGCTTCTCCTCGCCGTACTTCCTAGAATCTCCAGGCTGGCTTGACGCTGCGGATCCACCATCTTCCTGATGATGTAAGGGCTCGCGTGCGAGCGCTCCAGAGTTTGTACCGGCAAGGGCGGAACCTCGGGGGCGACCCCCGAAGTGAAGTCATCCGCTTCCAGCTTAAAAGGTCTTTGCTTGCAACCCACTCACTACTTGCCACCTCTGGTGGTTATACTTCCTGTCTAATAAAAGAACTATCTGTGTTTGTCTCATACTCCAGCCTAGCCAGTGGTCCCTCTCAGGATATCCTCCTGGGGGCGCTGTCATCTGCCATCAGCCCAGGGATTCACCAATTTACTTTAAGTGTTCATTCCTTACACTACTAGAGCGGTATTATACAGACTGCCACTCTATGGGAAGCCAACCCACCACAGATCATTAACTCCGCCTATGGACTATTACAATTGTTAGCTCTTCCCCTTGACAGGGTGATCCATAACAGATTGCTAACTCCCTGGCGGACTTATAACAGATTGCCAACTCCTCGCCTGGCGGGATGATTTATTACAGATTCTAACTTCTGCCCCTGGGGAGCAGTTTCTACAGATTGCTACTCCTAGCAGCAGGGATTGATAACAGGTTGTTACCTCCTCCCTCTCCAGGATGAGATCCATAACAGATTGCTGACTCCTCCCTCTACAGGAGGAGCTCGATAACAGATTGCTAACTCCGAGCAGCAGATTTATAACACATTCACAAGCTAATGTATTCTGAAGATCATTGCTTGATGGCTGAGAGATTAAATTGGTCCAAGCCGTTACACTCATTGTATTCTTCAGATGACAGTCGTTGGTGATACCTGCAGCATGCTTTTATAAGTTGCCCAAAGTACACAAGAGTGGGCATTCTCTGAGGAGAAGTGGGATGGTAGTCCTCATACATGGGTGACATCATAAGATGGAGCCCGGCACGGAACTTTGATCTCAAAGATTTCTAGAGCTTTCAAATATATCCTTCTGAACATGTGAAGCTGTAGTTATCACCCTGCCCCCTAGACAAAGTCTCTTTTTTTCCACAGAGCTATGTGGTCACGGTTTTCAGCATTTTCTGGACCTGCAACTGTTTTTTCTTTTCTTTTACTTACTATATTTGTTTATTTTACTTTTTCTCTACCTTTCAACTTTCTGCTTGGTCGCTATGCAGCGTGGCAGAGTCTACTTCTAATTCTTAATAAATAAATGCATCTGCAGTTTAGTTTCTGTGTTCTTTCCTTGCGCTGTCTGTTTTTGATGCCTTCGTCTGGTGCTGGCAGGTCTGACAGAATGCAATCGATTAGTGTTCTGTGTAGGCCATCTGAGTCTGGGGACTCACCAGGGTTCAACGCAGGCAGGAGCTCCATAAAGTTTTACCGATCTATTGGCATCGATGGAGACACAGACAGTGAAGGTATCAAAGGCCGCACCGTTCCAGTGGGGGGAGAACTCATCCTCCCCACATTCTAAGGAATTAGTTTCCACGGGCAGCCCTGGAAGATGTAGTCTCCTCTCCTGCTTGTCAGTGATGGCAGTGCAGTTTCCTTGTGAGAGAGGGTGAGCAGGAGTCTGGGCAAGCAACGTTGCTGCTAAATCTTTGGTGCCATGCCCGTGCACATCTGTGACCAGTGCATCGATGATTTGACACCTCTGTCAGAACTGTGACAGGGACCGGGACTTCCATTGGGCACCATGGTCACCCTTGATGCCGAGGTGCTGGGGAGGCCTTGATACCATCGTTGCTGTAAGAGCCATTGACCGTGTACACTGTTGAGTTCCTTGCAAGCTGTACATAGAGTGCCACCGAGCTGTCTCTCTGTATGCATTTGCTATAAATAGCACTGCATGCCATCATGCAGTGCTATTTATATGGCTCATCTCCCTTTCCACCATTATCTGGCGGAAAGGGAGATGAGCCATTCATGACCCCAGTCCAAGGGCTGAAATTAGCCTCTTGTAGTGTTGTCAGGTACTGTGGGTACTATGGGGGCAACGCCTACCACCTGGGACAGCCAAAGTTAGAACTCCAGTGACAGTGGGCCGTCGACACACTGTATCTGCTGAATCCATTAAGAGTTGATGTAACAGTGGAGTACTTCATGCATGGTCAGGAATAGTAGGGGTCGTCTACTCCTTCAATTGCCTTAGGCACTATCGAGCGGCATTCTCTCAGCCTGTACCGTGCCAGAGATAGTGGAACTTCTATCATCACATCAAAGTATCAGCTTCCTCATCAGTTTTGCACATTTGGGTGCAATGGGACATTAGCAAGGAGGACACCATCCACACTTTTGGATTGCTTTTTCGCAGTGCACAGCCACCAATTCTAACAGGTGGTGTTCAGTCTCTGTTGTGCTGTAGGATTCTACCAACAGGTGAGGCGATGGGATGTGTATGTGCACTGCCATTCGCAAGATGGGTACCACTACATGAATATTGTTCATCGCGCTTTAAATGGAAGGCTCCAGTTGCTCTCTAGTGTAGGTGTGTGGGTGTTTTCCACATGGCATGATGTTCTGACGAATGTCAGTATATAAAAATCAACAAATAAAATAAATAAAATGGCGAGCACATCATGTTGTATGACACTGACACAAATCTGATATAAGTCTGTGTTCCTGGTCAAAACACTAGGGGTGTGGATACCAGGAGAGTAGTGTTGATAATCTTTCCCTTCCACAGAAGAGGGGTGTATCTTTCAACTCCTCCCGTATTAACTTACATTGAATCCCCTTAGGGGGGAAGCCTCTGGGGTCCATCCCTTGCTGGCCCATCACCAGGCTGGAGTCTTGATTCTTTTAATCAGGGTACCTCCTTGCAAGCCAGTATCTGTGGGTGTTGAGGGGACAACAATTGCAGTTGTTGGACCATTCTCGTTGGTCTTTGGATTACTGTGGTGTCCTACCCCTTGACTGGGTGGCTTTTTGGCCGATTTGGTCACTTATGAACCTCAGTGATAAGCAACAGTAAGAGTAGGAGAGTAGGAAGGTTTTTTAGGATCAGGAAGCCCTGATTTTCATTGCTTTCTAGTCTCTTCAGATAATTGAGCTATGAGTGGATTTCCAAAGCAACCCTTATGGGTTCCCCCTGGGCTACTGGGCTGTCTGCCCCTACAAGGGGTGGTTCTCGTTCACAATTTCCCAAAAAAGGGATTTCATCACCTTTGATGACAGATTGCTCTCTTTTCCCTGCGGGATCTGAGAGCAAGTCAGGCGTTAGCGCTCGTCCCAAGGTCATCTTGTAGCACAGTAGATCTATTTCATGAGGGAGTTATTCTGGATTCGGTCTCCCCTTCTGGGCCACTCCCTGGTGAAGATTAAGGGTTTTCCCACACAAGAATCGCCCTTTTCTTACTTGCGGAGCACACTATGTTTGCAGATTACCACTCTTGCCAGTCTTTCTCGCATGTGGGACCCTACCTTAGTGGGGAGGGTTCTGGTCTAGTTACATCTCAGTTGGCAGGTGTGCCTTTTGATCTCTCCATAATCTATGGCTGTGTGAGTTGGGAGATGAGGGGCATACGCAACGGAGGTGCTACATTTTTGTTGCAGTGGCTTGCAAGCTATACTTCCCCATTTTAGAGAGAACCCTGTCTGTAGGCAAGGAAGTGCTGATTCAGGTAACCCTTGTCCATCTCCTGGACCAAATGATTCCTTGGGGAAAATATGCATAATCCTGGCCTTGGGTATTTTTACCTACCCCAGGTTGTTGGGCAGTATGTTCTGAGATCAGACCAACCCTGCACTGGTACCCTTTGCGTTGCCAGGTCAGTAAAGGAATCCTGTTTCTACAGGGGATTGCACATCCCTGCTTTCTATCCCCTGGTGTATGTCTTTCCTCAGGAGGTTGTCTGTTAGTTTCAGCTGCTTCTGTCATGCTGAGATGTGTACCCTGCAATATGTGTGTGTGTGGTGGGGGGGGGGGGTAAAATACAACCTAGCAGTGTCAGCAGCCCCGCAACCTGCCTCACTGTGTTTTTTGCTCCTTCCGACTTCCGGTCAGAATGTTGGGGAGGGAGGAGAGAAAAGCTAGGGCATGTATGGTATATCTTAGTGTATACTTACAAGGATTGCTACATTTTTTCCTTGCCCTTTCACCAAATTCTGGCCAGTATTGCCTTTAGCTTTTCATATTTCACTGAGTTGACCAAAGTGCCTTCCTGCTCACCTGAGCTATCCTGTGAACTAGATGGATAGCCCTACCTTTGATAGGGTGAGAGTAGGTGAGCTTTCAGATCTAACTTAACTCCATACTTGGAGTTTTTGGGCTAGCAATCCTGTTCAGGATTGCTTTGCATCCTCTCACATTCTTGACGTCTGTCCTGGGTGGTCAGATCTGACTAGTATGTTGGCAAGTAAGGTTGGCCACAGACTTAGTTTCCTGTATCTAGAAGGAACTAGACCTACCTTGCTGTCAGGGTTTGCTGATCCAATCCGTGGCTGTATTAGTCCCGTGAGACAAAGTATGCTTCTTGCTAAACTTGGTATCACATCCCTGCCTTAAGCGCCCCATCAGGGTATTTATGTCTCAGTCTGTTTAGTCTGTTCTATAGTTTTCTTATGTAGAATCCAACTCTTTTCCAGCCTAAACCCGTTTTGGGGTCAGCTGCTTCACAGGCAAATGGGAGAAAGGTGATTCTTTTAGCACTGTGGGGTTCCCCACTTTATCCTGCTTGGGCAGCCTTTAGCTGAGGGTTCATCCATGTGTGAGAGCTACCATTCTGTTTGTCCTTGGAGAAAACAGAGTTTCTTACCTTTAACAGATGTTCTAAGAGGACAGCAGGGATGTTAATACTCACGAAACCCACCCACTTCCTTGGGAGTTGGTTTCTCAATGTATTAGCTATATCATGGACTGAAAGACTTTGCCTAGGGAGCAGGGTGATAAATGCAGCTGCACATGCTCAGTAGGGCATGTTTAAAAACACTAGAATTCTTGAGATCAAAGTTCCATGTCTGGCTCCATCCGATGATGTCATCCAAGTGTGAGGACTAACATCCAGCTTGTCCTCTGAGGACACCTGTTAAAGGTAAGCAACTCTGCTTTCTATTATGCGGGACCTAAACTGTGGAATGCTATGCCAGTGGAGCTTTAAGCCCAGAGGGACATAAAACTGTTTAGGAAATGAGTAAAGGTATGGTTATTTGTAAGGGTTTATGCCTGAATAATATTGTTTTAATACTTTGTATTGTGTGATATTAATTTGATGTATTATTTATGTATGTTATCCTTTGTTATCCGCTCTGGACACTTCCTTTGGAAGTAGTGGAATACAAGATTTTATAATTAAATAAAATAAAACCTGCTATCCTGTTTTCAAAGTGAAGATGGACTACAAGATTTTATTATTGATCTATGTTGGTTTTTAAATTAAATAACTCCAGGGTTTCTTACAGAATATGTTAAATGAATATCATTCAGCCATAGTACTAAGACACATTCTTTAAGGTTTACAATACTGTGGTAAGACAGGAGTTTTGGGGAAGCTCTTTATAGGGCTCCGGGTCTGTGGAATAAACTACCATCTTTAATCAGAAAGTCGCCAACCATTTTTAAAATGGAGAAAGCAATGTTTACTAAACAATTTTTTTTTAAATGGACTATACACACATATTTCTATTTGTATTTACTGTGTTAGACATACTCTTTATAAGTTATGATGGTATTTGAAAGCAATATGAGAGAATAGGTTCCAAGTCTTTACAGTATAAATATTCTGATCATGTATTTCTTCATGTTCCATCCAAACCTCAACACTGATATCACCTGAAGGTATCAGCTTTATTGAATTTTCAGACATTTACATTATATAGATGCATTTGGATCTTGAGTAAAAGCTGGTTTATGTTTCCTCATACCTATTGCTGTTCAAAATATATGCATGTATGATATATAAAGAAAGAAATATCAATATTTCTATTGATTTGATATGATTCAGAATATCATACCTTGTTTTAGTTGTAACTTGTCTTCGGTATATGTTGGTGTAGGTGTAGTTTAGAAGTTTTTGAAATCAAAGTTGTTTGTCTTGTTCAAGAAAAAAATGTAATAAAAAAAATCTCTTAATTTTAGATGATTGTGGAATAGGAAAAAACACCAGTTCTGAAGCGTACACTATGCCAGGTGTCCAGGGAGAAAATATAGACCATGACTCGCCAGATATTTCCATTGAATTTAAGGAGCAATTGAATAATGCAAGCATAAAAAGAAAAAAAAAATTTAGCTATGGAAGATGTTTCAATAAATAATAAAGACAATTACAGTGACCCATATCACCAGTTTTCAAAAACAGAAATCCAAGTGAAAAATGAGGAAAAACTTGGGAAACGACCTGACTGGAACATAAACAGACCAAACAAGAAATATATTCCAGCATCAAACAAGTACCCTAAAGAGATACAAAAGCAAAGGCAAGGAAGTCAAGCGAAAAGACAAATGGAACTACTTCATTTGGTAGAAAGAAATGCTTCTAGAAACTGGCAGCATAAAAAAGAGTATTCACCACAGAGATCTCCATCATATCATGGGGACACAAAAGAAAGACACAAACTTCACAAGGTAATACTATGTTTTAGAATAACCTTTCCTGTAATAGGCTTATGTTTCATTTTCTTCCTTTTCTCCTTGAAATTTCTATGGACAGTTCATGGTGTTCTCCCAGGACAAGCAGGATGGTAGTTCTCACAGATGGGTGACATCATCAGATGGAGCCCCATCACGGAACACTTTTGTCAAAGTTTCTAGAACTTTGACTGGCACACTGAGCATGCCCAGCATGCTACCAACCCCGTGGCCACACGGGGTCCCCCTTCAGTCTCCTTTTTTCCTCAGAGCTGTTGCATCGCAGTTTGTGGAGCTCTGTTGAAAACTTTTTTCCTCATGGAACAATTCGAAGTTTTTCTTCAGTTTTTCCCCGCTTCAGGGTCCCCCATTGCTCGGTAGGTCTGTTTTCGCGTTGTTGCGGTCAGTTCCCAAGTGTCTACCTCCCGGTGGCCGATGGCTACCGACCGCATGCCGCCTTTTATCAATGGGACCAGTTTTCAGAAGTGCCTAAGTGTCCGCGGACTATGTCCATCATGGACCCACACGACGTTTGTGTCCTGTGTCTCAGGCCTTCCCACGATGTCCGTCGATGTCTGACGCGCCTAGCTGGACAAGATGGAGCACTTGTTTGGTTCCAAGCAATCTGCTCCATCGACTCCTGTGGTAGGTACATCGGGTCGCAGGGATCGATCTGACTCGGGACCTTCGCCCTCAGCGCCCCACCGTGATGATCAAGGGGCGGGAGATCGCCCCTCACCAGCATCGGAGCATTCAAAAGCTTCGGGATCGTCATCCTCAGTGCCAGAGAAGGACCGGGCCGAGCACCATGGGAAGCATTGACAATGGCACCAACATTCTTCACCGACCGGTGCTGGCACAGACACTGAAGTGGCATCTGCCTAAGCTGAACCCCCTCCAAAGAAACCCAGAGGAGAGTAGACCCCCATCCTCCTCCAAGCCTGGGAGTCTAAGGTGTTCTCCACCGATATCGGTGCCGGGTATCAAGTCTCCACGGACCCCTGTGGAGGCTCCGGTGATGCCCAGTCTGCCTCCTCTTTCTGCCCAGCCTGCCTCAGTACTTTCCACAACCGCATTTAGAGAGGAGTTGGACCACGTGGTTCACAGGTAGTGCTAATGCCTTCAGGGCCTCCAGCAGCCACCAAAGCTGGCTCCCATACCGGCATCGAAACCAGCACCCTCCATGCTGACGCCCCTGCTGGAAAGGTTAGATGTGCTGCTTGGTGCCCTATTGATGCTGCCTGTAGTGGGGGGCCCCACGGTGCCCTGTCCACCACCGGTTCCTCCCCCCTGTCTCGATTCCGATTCCGGAATCCTCTGAGGAGGAGGAAGCGGTGCCACGCCCGTCCCCACGGCTGGTGCTACCGATGCCGGATCCCGTTCCTGGGCCCTCGGGCCTCCCGGTGCCCTGGCGTCTGCCGCAGGTCTCTGTGCCCTCGATGCTGGTGCAACCGTTGTCTGTTCCACTTCACCGACCATCGGTGCCTGCGCCCCATAGCTTTGGGTTCTGACCTCCCTCCTCGACCCAGACAATTCATTGGTGAGGAGGAATCCCCTTACAACCCGTGAGAAGACGCCTCTTCCGACCACTCCTCGGAGGCCTTTGAGGACATTATGTCGGAACCTTCTCCCCCGGACGAGAGACGGCGCTTTGCGGGCTTTGTGTGGTCAATGGCAGAAACCATTACCTTCCAGCTTTTGACTCGAGGATGCCCGCCACAAGATGTTAGAGGTCCTCCAATTTGTGGATGTCCCTAAGGAGGTGATGGCCGTCCCCATACATGAGATCCTTTTAGACCTCTTCTACCGGCTCTGGGAACACCCAGGTTCTGTGGCCCCAGTCAACAGAAAGACTGATGCTACCTGTCTGATGCAACATGCCTTAGGCTTCCAAAGGAGCCAGTTGCCTCACCAATCAGTGGTGGTAGAATCAGCCCAGAAGAAGGCCAAGAGGGCCCAGCTTACACTCCTCTACACCACTGGGGAAGGACCACAGAGCCTTAGATGCGCTAGGTCAAAGAGTTTTCCAGGGATCTATGTTTATTGCTCGCATAGCGGCATACCAGTTGTACATGACCCAGTACAACCGACTCTTCTGGTAACAGATCCAGGAGCTTGCCGAGAACCTGCCTCAACAATTTCAAAGGCCTAGAATCCATCCTCCAAAAAGGATTGGAAGCCGGGAAACACAAGGTGAGAGTGACCTATGATGTCTTTGAGACAGCATCAAGAGTCTCAGTGGCAGGCATTAGTGCTAGATGCTGGGCCTGGCTTCACCCAGAGGTTCAAGACAAACTGGCCGACCTCCCCTGTACAGGAGAAAACCTGTTTGGGGACAAACTCCGGGACGCAGTGGCCCAACTTTGGGACCACCATGAGACCTTACGTCAGTTGTCTACTACCATCTCTGGCCTGTCTTCAGTGACACACAGGGCACCACGTAGGGATTCCAGGAAGCAGTTTTACTGGCAACAGAAATACTATCCTCTGGCCTCCCATGCTCGTCCAGCTCGGGTTACCCAAAGAGGTCACCCTCGCCAACAAAGAGCGCCTAGGGCTCAGCCAGCCCCCCAGCCTAGCCCTGCAGCTAGCTTTTGACTGGCACAGAGAGAGAAGACACCTAACCCCTTTGCCGATATTGTCCGACCAACCTGTGGGGGGTTGTCTCTGCCTATTCATGAACAACTGGTCCCCAATCACCACCAACCGATGGGTATTGTCCATTGTAGCACCAGGATACCACCTGAACCTTCTCAGTGTTCCTCCAGACTCCCCACCCTTTCCGGCGTGGAGCCTTATACAACACGCAAGGTCCCTTGAGTTAGAACTCTCAGCTCTGCTACAGTCCAAAGCCATGGAATCTGTTTCCCAGGCTCAGTGTTTCCGGGGGTTCTACTCCCAGTATTTTCTCATCCCAAAGAGAACAGGTGGCCTTCGTCCCATCCTCAACCTCCAGGCCTTAAACAAATGCCTCCAAAGAGAGCAGTTCAAAATGGTATCCTTGGGTACTCTACTTCTGCATCAAGGGGACTGGCTCTGCTTTCTGAACCTACGGGACGCCTACACGCACATTGCCATTTTTCCACCTCATTGCAAGTGTCTGCACTTCATAGTAAGCCACTGGCACTTCCAATACAGGGTTCTCCCCTTCGGACTAGCCTCCGCACCCCAAGTCTTCACAAAGTGCCTAGCAGTGGTGGGAGCATATTTGTGCCGGAACGGGGTGCATGTGTTCCCATATCTGGACGATTAGCTCATCAAAAATTCTTCAAAAGTGGGAGCCCTTTGTAATCGTTTTGAGGTGTTGAAGTGGATTCTTGGGTATTGCAGTGATGGCCACTCCCACATGGATGAGCCCCATGAGGAACCGCAGTACTAGGCTAGACTATACACGCAGACACAGAGAATTTGTATTTATTATACAGCTTGATGGTACTGCCCGGGGTGGGCAGCAGTGAAGGTAACCCAGTAGAAGTAGTCCAGGGGTCCTCGGCAGAGGAGACCATTCTCACACTTGAGTAAATGAACGGCAGCGCAGAGTAGCAGAGGCAGGTCCCATATGTAGACTCCGAGCGCTGAAGCTGAAGGTGAGACAGACTGAGAGAGTTAGTACTCACTGAGTAGTAAGCTGTATTGATGAAGATCTTGGCAGGCAGAAGCAGATCAGATGCAGGCACCAGAGTAGGGAGAGCAGGCGCTCGAGGAGCGAGTACCCGGTCTCCCAGATAGGTGCCTGAAAGAGAGCAGAAGGGCCCCCGAGGAGCAGGTACCCAGGTTAGCGATGAATTACCCCGAAGGGCAGAGAGAGAGCTTCCAGCGGCAGCTGGGAAGCGGCAGAGCAGCTTAGACTGGAGACAATCCAATCCTTTCCAATCCAATCCAATCCTTGCTAACTCAGTTTGTTAGCAAACGAAGTGCAGGCTAAATACCAGGATGTGATGACATCACTCGGAGGGGACGCCCTCGAGGTTCCCGCCATGACGTGGATATAGACGTGGGTGGCATGCGCGCACGCACCCTAGGAGGCCCTTAGGAAATCATTGCGAACACCGTCGCCGTTGCCAATCTGGGGACGCCGGAGAGAGCGGCATGAAGACACGGCAGCAACCATCTTCCCAAGGCTTGAGGAGAGAGAAGGAAGAAAGGTGAGGCACAGAGGTCGAAGCCATCTGAGACCCACGGACGCAACACCCTTCAATCCCTGCATGTGACATTGAGACTCCTGCAATCACTGGGGTTCCTCGTAAACTACCCAAACTCCCAGCTGACTCTGTCCCAGCGACTCAACTTCATCGGGACGAATCTGGACACCATGGTAGCCAAGGCGTTCCTTCCCAGTGAACGCATAACCACCCTGGCAGGGCTGGCCAGGTCCATCCATCGCCAGCAGACTGCCTCGGCCTGCCTACTCCTGAGGTTGCTGGGTCACATGGCATCATCGGTGCACGTCACCCTAATGTCCCGCCTGACCATGAAGGTCATGTAATGGACCCTGCGGTCCCAGTGGTACCAAGCCTCTCAAGAACTCTCCACACTGGTCCAGATAACCAAACCACTCCATCTCTCTCTCGCCTGGTGGGCGCAGGAATCCAACCTCAGCAAGGGGCTTTCTTTTCAGCCCCCTGCTGCTCAGGTGATCCTGACCACAGATGCCTCCAACCTAGGCTGGGGGGCCCATGTCAACGGCCTCCACATGCAAGGGGTGTGGTTGAAGCCTGAGGTGAGATGCCAGATAAACTTCCTGGAACTCCGAGTGATGCAGTGTGCACTCTACACTTCCAGGCCTGCCTGTCCAACAGGGACGTCTTGATCCAGATGGACAACCAAGTGGCCATGTGATATGTGAACAAACAGGGGGGGCACAGGTTATTATCTTCTCTGCCAAGAGGTGGCACAGATTTGGGCCTGGGCCCTGTCACGTTCCATGCTCCTACAGGCCATCTACCTGGCAGGGACAGAGAATGTGGCGCAGACAGCCTCATTCGGACCTTCCACCCCCACTAGTGGTCTCTAAACCCCTTGGTGGCAGACACAATCTTCCGCTTGTGGGGTCAACCGGATATAGATCTCTTTGCGTCCTCGCAGAGCCACAAGGTGGACCGCCTCTGCTCCCTGCAGAGGTAAGGACAGAGACCAGCTGTGGATACGTTTGCCCATTCCTGGAGTGCAGGTCTCCTGTATGCATACCCTCCGATTCCACTAATAGGCAAGACTTTTGTGAAGCTACAACAGGACCAAGGCTCCATGATCCTCATAGTCCCTGGCTGCAACAGTTCTGGTTTCCGATACTCCGCTACCTGTCTGTCCAGGAGCCCATTCTCCTGGGCACCTCGCCCGACCTCATCACGCAGAATCAGGGCAGGCTATGTCACCCGAACCTCCAGTCGTTAGCTTTCATGGCCTGGATGTTGAAAGGCTAGTACTGCAGTCCCTTAACCTTAACCTTTCGGACAATGTCTCGCAAGTCCTCGTAGCTTTGCGTAAGCCTTCCACGTGGAAGTCCTACCAAGCAAAGTGGAGAAGATTCTCATCCTGGTGCACAGAGGAGGGTCTTGACCCTTTCACTTGCCCCACACCTAGGCTTTTGGACTACCTCTGGCACCTCTCGGAGTCTGGAATTCAGACTAACTCAATCTGGGTACATCTGAGTGCCATCAGCGCCTACCACCATGGAGTGGGTGTCACTCCGGTCTTTTTGAAAAGCTGTGCCCTCTCTGTCTCACCTCTTTTCTTTCTCTTTCCTCTCCTCTGGGCAAGATGGCTGCCTCCACCTCTCTCCGCCGACCTCTCCGGCGTCCCTGGACTGGCATGGGCGATTGCGTTCACCATTCTTACACTGAGGTCACTTAGGGCACACGCACGCGCTGTCCTCTCCTTTGAATACGTCATGGCGGGAACCTCAAGGGCGTCCCCATCGCATGACGTCACTACCTCAGGGTACTTAGCCTGTGATCTCCAATCCAGCTACGAGTTATCAAGGATTCCGCTCCAGCTAATTTCGACTTCCTTCAGAGACACCCGCTCTGAGTTCTCACTCCTACAAACCCTCCGGGGTTACGCTGTCTTCACTAGGGAGTTCTAGGTACCCATTCCTCGGGGACCTTATTCGCTCCTACCTACCCACCAGGGTTTCGCTGTTCCAGCAAGGATGCTCAAGGCACCCGCTCCTCGAGGGTCTTGCTTCGCTCCTATCTACTCTCCAGGTTTCCCAGCTCATCAGGATCCTAGGTACCCGCTCCCCGGGGCCTTGCACTCGCCTGCCTTCCTCCTGGGTTAACCTGCATCTACAGAGGATATCTTGGCTCTGGCACTCCGGGCCTTGCATCATCTCTACCTCCGATCTGTGGAGGCCAACTCTCCTACAGCTACCAGCCTTCGTGAGTACCTTCTCTCTTCAGTCTCTCTGCCTTGTCTCACCACAGAATAGATTCTCGGTGTACCCCACTCCGCGGACCACTACTGGATCTATCATCGCTGACTACGTCATCTGTGACTGGGTTCTCGGCCTACCTTTCACTTCCAGCTTCTGGTGAGACCTTCTCTGCACTTGATACAACTCAGTGCCTGGGCTGAACTTAATCATCAGAGACCTACTCCACTGGCTGAGGAACACAGCCCGCTCTTTGGGGCTTGCCAACTGCTATATAATAAAGCTTCTTTTCTCTCTGTGGTCATTAGTGAAGAATCAGCCTATTACTGTATTTTCCCCATGGGGCCCCTCCCCATGGGAGGAGTCGTCAATACAGAACCAAGGGTCCACAAACATGTCAAACTTACAACAGTTCCGGGGTCAGCATGCAGCTTTGTATTCACCCATCTGTGAGGACTACCATCCTGCTTATCCTGGAAGAAAGCAGAGTTGCTTACTTGTAACAGGTGTTCTCCCAGGACAGTAGATGTTAGTTCTCACGAAACCCGCCTGACACCCCGCGGAGTTGGGTTCATCTGCGTTTTTTGTTTTATTTTTCGCTTGTATTTTTTCTGCTTTGAAACGAGACTGAAGGGGGACCCCGTGTAGCCACGGGGTTGGTAGCATGCTGGGCATGCTTAGTGTGTCAGTCAAAGTTCTAGAAACTTTGATAAAAGTGTTCTGTGATGGGGCTCCAGCTGATGATGTCACCCATCTGTGAGGATTAACATCCTGCTGTCCTGGGAGAACACCTGTTACAGGTAAGCAACTCTGCTTTCTTCATCCATTGCAACCCATGCTAATCTTATTTTCTGCTTTTCTTGAAAAGCCTACTTGTTGGGACAAGTGTAACCTTCTGTATGTTAGTAAGGGAGGCAGGGAAGGAAGGGAAGATATCGTAAATGGAAGGAAAAAACATAAGTAAACTGCTTTTGACTAATTTTAATCATAACATGATACAAAGAATCCTACAAATCATGCATGCAATAAATAGTTTAAAATCCATACAATTTCATCAAAATATTTAGAGGTCAGTATTCAAAGACATTTGGCTCGATAATTCACAAGTTATCTGGCTGAATGCCTATTTTTGAATGTTAAAGGCACTTATCTGGCTACATTTTAGCTGGATAAGTCATTCTCTGGGGGCAAGCAGTAGGGCAGTCCTCACAAGTAGGTGACATCATCCGATGAAGCCCAGCCCAGAACTTTTATGGCAAGGGTTTCTAGAATTTTGAATGTAACTCACAGGGCATGCCATTATTACATGCATCCACACAGGGGCCCTTTCAATCTCGTCTTTTCCACAGAGCCCACCAGTTACAGTTCCTCACTTTTCTGGCTGGGAAGAAGCATACTCCAGAGCTGAGAAGAAACTCCAAGCTCCCAGTGCATATCGCTTTGCTTTAACAGCAACAGTGGTTGCATAAGGCACCAGAGTTACTGTTAAAGTAATACTGTGACATAGCACTGGTAGCTTTGGTAACCAGTATTGCTGTCAAAGCAATGCTGGACATATTGGGAGCTGGCAACTTCTTAGAGTTATGGGGCATTCCGGGTTGGGTAGGTTGATGGGGATAGAGAGGACAGGAGAAAGGGGGGCTGGCCGGGCCATTACTTAATGATCAATTCTGTGATTTGGGGGGGAAGGAGGGTGGGGATAGGTGGATGTTTCAGTTTATCAGCCCACTACCTTTAAGCATTATTTTGGGGGTATTGGAGGAAGAGTATCAATCTCCAGGACATTATGTATTTCACTGGGGTGGAGTAGGGGGTTTGGGCCAGTAAGCTGGCATTGCAGTTTTTTTTATTTTTTAAACATCATCTAACATAAAAACATAAGAAATTGCCATGCTGAGTCAGACCAAGGGTCCATCAAGCCCAGCATCCTGTTTCCAACAGAGGCCAAACCAGGCCACAAGAACCTGGCAAGTACTCAAACATCAAGAAGATCCCATGCTACTGATGCCAGTAATAGCAGAGGCCATTTTCTAAGTCAACTTGATTAATAGCAGTTTATGGACTTCTTCTCCAAAATGTATCCAAACCTTTTTTAAACCCAGCTACACTAACTGCACTAATCACATCCTCTGGCAACATATTCCAGAGCTTAATTGTGCGTTGAGTGAAAAAGAATTTTCACTGATTAGTCTTAAATGTGCTACTTGCTAACTTCATGGAGTGACCCCTAGTCCTTCTATTATCTGAAAGTGTAAATAACCGATTCACATGTACTCATTCGAGACCTCTCATGATTTTAAAGACCTCTATCATATCCCCCCTCAGCCATCTCTTCTCCAGGCTGAACAGCCCTAACCTCTTCAGCCTTTCCTCATAGGAGAGCTGTTCCATCCCCTTTATCATTTTGGTTACCCTTCTCTGTACCTTCTCAATCGCAACTATATCTTTTTTGAGTTGCGGAGACCAGAATTGTACACAGTATTCAAGGTGCGGCTCACCATGTACTATGCATGCATTAAATCATGTGCCAATTAAGGCAGCCACCTGATGTTCATTAAAACAACAATAATGCAAGCACATGTATGCTGCTTTAATGCAAAACATGCAAATTGGAAAAACTACAGTCTCATCTATTAATGCGAGAAAATGAAAAAACCTTAACACGACTGATAAACGTATCCATATTAAATGTTATATTTATTTTAATTATTTTAGAACAGCGGCTCACTTCCTCAAAATCTTAATCGACTAACAAAAACATGTAATATCTTTGAGGATTATTGCTAGAAGGCAATCGTTATAATTTTATGTTTCTTAACCAACTCTCTGGGGCAGGTATCAGAAAAAAGTGCTCACAGTCTCACAGGCTCTTGCCCTATACAGGGCTACAACCCTTCTCATGTAATGGCACTATTAGATCACGTCATCTACCACTTCCCCATGAGAATAAACCAATTTTATTTTTATTTTTTAATATATCACCCGATAAAATTAATTCCTTAAAAATTATCACTCTTCTATTCTTTAAAAATTATCACCCTTCTATTTAGAGTAGTAAAATTACTTATCTTTTCTCGTGTGCTTAACTACTAATTTTACCAGTGCTTTTTATACGCTCGCTTGCTTGTTGTCAGCTGTCTTCCCGCCCGACATTGACAATGTTTCGGCGCAACAAAATGCGCCTGCTTCAGGGGCTTACTGCTCAGTACCTAAGAAAACATTTTAATTAGTGTACTGTTTTAAATACATTTATATCACATTTCAACTGACTATTCTCCCAATGGTACTTACTATTCAGCTTGGCGTTTTTTTCACCCGATTTTTCACAGCGTTCAAATATGGCGCCTAGAAACGATTGCCTTCTAGCAATAATCCTCAAAGATATATTTATTTTAATGCCAGCATCAGCTTGCGTGTTACTTTATCGTTAGTAAATCTTACATCACCGTGTCTGTGAACATGTGTTAAAATCGGTGCATTTAATGCCCAGTTTTAATGT
The DNA here is from genome assembly GCF_901001135.1 of Rhinatrema bivittatum. Classification (NCBI taxonomy): domain Eukaryota; kingdom Metazoa; phylum Chordata; class Amphibia; order Gymnophiona; family Rhinatrematidae; genus Rhinatrema; species Rhinatrema bivittatum. Next base: position 379,974,164 of record NC_042618.1, read on the forward strand.
GGTTTGAATTTTCCGAAGCAAGTAATGATTAGAAAGCGAATACAGGGGACTGCCTGGTAACTCAGTGGCTGTGCTACACACTGCCATGTGGAAGACCTAGGTTAAGTTCCTGAGTCAGGTCTTATTTATCAGGCCAACTGGGGCTGGGATGCTACAGAAGCAGTATTCAGAGTCCTTGGAGAGAGTTAGTCCCAGTCATCACACAAGGGTGACACTTAAGAGCCAGAGATCACAATTTTAGGGTTCCAGTAGGAACCCTCCTATATTTCCTCTCTGCCAAAGATTGTTGTTATAATGACATATATTATAGGGCAGTGGTCCCCAACCCTGTCCTGGGGGCCCACCAGCCAGTCGAGTTTTCAGGATATCCACAATGAATATGCATGAGAGAAAATTTGTATGCTGTGGATATCCTGTGGATATCCTGAAAACCCGACTGGCTGGTGGGCCCCCAGGACAGGGTTGGGGACCACTGTTATAGGGGGTATAGTTTTAAAGTGGTTTGCCTCCTTTCTCAATGATAGGAAACAGTGTGTGAAATTGGGTTCAATTCAGTCAAGTTGGATACGTATTTTACAAGGGTTCCATTTTATCTGTGGCCCTTTTAAATATATTTTTGCAATCTTTAGGTTTTTGTTAAACTCTCTATAAATTTTGTATTGGTTGTATGCTGATGATGTAATGGAGAGTAGCTTAGTGGTTAGAGCAGCAGGCTATGAACCAGTGAGATCAGAGTTCAAATCCCACTGCTGATCCTTATGACCTTGGGCAAGTCACTTTACCCTTTGTTGCCTCAGGTACAAACTTAGACCTAGATTCATTATTTTGCTATAAATTTCGCGAGAATAGCGCCTGCAATTTAAAAAAAAAAAAAAGGGGGGCGGGGCATGGTTAAGGTAATTTTCAAAAAAAGGGGCATGATGATATTTTCACATTGCAAGCTGAGAAGTGCCCAGACAGGTTTTTATCACATTTTGGGCTGTTGAGAGAGAGAGAGAGAGACTCTTTATAAGGCTCTCATAAATAAGTAAACTATTTATAAGAGGGGCAACTAGTTAACTCTGCGTGAGCTTTTGGTGGTGGTCTAGGTTTTGGGGGGCAGTTTTACATGCACAGTCAGAGGTACGAACAGCACAGTAGACATCAGTGATGATAGGTACACAAAAATGAGATTTGTACAATGTACTCTTGACCTAGCTTGAGATCAAGCTAGGTCAAGAGTACAAATCTCATCTTTGTGTACCTATCATCACTCCAAATCACATAAAATCTTCACGGATGTCTACTGTGCTGTTGGTACCTCTGACTGTGCATGTAAAACTACCCCCCAAAACCCAGACCACCACCAAAACCTCACCCTGAATTCAGAATGGTCCCTCTGACAGTGGTATAAAAAGTTGACTAATATGTGTGCCCTCCCCCTCCCCCTCACCTCCCCCCTCCCCTTTCTCCACTCTCCCAGGAAAAAGATGTAGTTATTTCTGGCATTAAATCGGGTGATAGCAGGCATTACACTATCACTCGCAACTTTAAGCACCCCTCATTTTCATAAACTCCACCCAAACTCCTCCCTTTTGACAACATTTTTAAAATTTGCATACACATCTCACAATGCGTTACTTATTACATGTGTTGTGACATTATCATGGGTGTTAGGGCCATAATAACGCCATAACGCAATTTGATGAATGATCCTGTTAGTTTGTAAGCCCTCTGGGAAAATTCCTACAGTACCTGAATGTAATTGCTTTGAAATATTGAAAAGTGAAATATAAAAATCAGATAAAATAAATAAAAATAAATGATTTGAAAGGGAATAAAAATATGGGGAAAATCTTCACATAATTGTGAATGAAGTCTCATGGCACTGTAGCCCAACAGATATTGATTCCAATTGAGCTTTAAGCCCAAAATTGCTGGAGGAAACTGCTAGATAAAAAAGTAAATAGAAATAAGTGAGCATTCTTAATTTTTTTATGCTAATTACTAAGCAAGACTTTATGAAAAAAGTTATTTGTGACCTTTCATGTTCTAGGATGAAGAACATTCTCAAAAATATGATTCTAACAGCAAAAGGTATGTCTGTCTCCTGCACAAAATAGTTGTTTTCTAGTCCATTTCATTGCTTTTCTCTTCAAACATTTTCTACAGTGGTGAGGTTATAACTGAATCATATCATCCTCCAGACCTAAGAATCATCTAGATATTCTACCTCCTGGATTACTTTGGAAGTTTACTAGCAAGTTCTTGGACATCTTTTGTTTTAAACTTTATTTGAAAGGAAGATATGTACAAAAAAGTAAGCACACTTGGAATGATTTAATTGTTCAGGAACTCCTTTAGGAGTCTCAGTCCTCTGCTGCCAAGCCGACAAGGTGCTATTTTTGAGGTAAATTCTTATTGGTCCATATTACTGAATAACTCTGACATCAAGGTTCTGGCCAAGGGCCTGAAGCAGAGCATGTAAAAACGTATGTCCCTTATTGTCCTTCAGGCCCAGACCGTGTTCATTAATAGAAGTTTGTTTATAATATATAAAGGCTCTTTAATTTTATCCATATAATTAAGCATTATAAACTTTCAGGAGTAGTAATCGCATTGGACGCCAGCAGAGCATTCAGTAGGATTTGATGGTCTTTTCTGTTTGCGGTCTTGAGTAAATTCAGACTACCTGGTGATTTTATTGATTGGATCAGAGCTTTATATATGAATCCCCAGGTCAGGATTCTGATCAATGAACCTTTACACCAGCTTATTCCATCTTCAGTAGCACTAGACAGGGCTACCTAGTTTCTTTTTTTCTATTCAACCTCATTATAGAACCCTTGGCATAGGTAGTTAGGGACTGTGTTCAGATGTATGGGATTAAATTTGCTGGATATATATTGTATGCAAAAGATCTCGCTCTATGCAGATGACATTTACTGTCTACCTGGCCATAATGAACAGACAAACAATGAAATGCTAAAAGAAATTAGGGAAGCTAATAAAATCAGCATCACGATAGTAATGGGTAATTTCAGTTATCCCAGTATTGATTGGGTGAATGTCGTATCAGAATATGCTAGAGAGGTAAAGTTCATAGAAGAAATAAATGATGCTTCATGGAGCAATTGATATAAGAACCAACAAGAGGGGAAACTATTTTAGACCTAGTCCTTAGTGCAGGGCTTCCCAAATCTGTCTAGGGACCTCACAGAGATATGTAGATTTTTGTCATACATATTTATTGTGGATATCCTGAAAATCCAACTGGCTGTGTGGTCCCCAGGGCAGGTTTGGGAAGCCCTGCCTTAGTGGAACACAGGATTTGGTGTGAGAAGTAACAATGTTGGAGTCACTTGGCAATGCTGATCACAATATGATCAAATTTCATTTAATAACTGGAGGAAGGACACTAAAGAAATCTACTGTGACAGCATTTAACTTTCAGAAAGGTGATTGTGATAACTTGAGGAAAATGGTTAGGAAAAAACTTAAAGGAGCAGCTGCAAAAGTTAAGATTTACACCAGGCATGGACCTTGTTTAAAAATACCATCTTGAAAGTCCAGATCCAGATGTATTCCACACATTAGAAAAGGTGGAAGGAAGTTTAAATGACTACCAGCATGGTTAACAGGTGAGGTGAGACAGGTTATATTACCTAAAGAATATCTTTCAGGAAATGGAAAGGGGATCTGAATGAAGAAAAGAGGAAACTGTATAAGCACTGGCAAGTTAGATTTAAAGCATTGATAAGGAAGAAAAAGAATTTGAAAAGAAGCTTATCGTGGAAGCAAAAACTCATGATAAAAAATTTTTCTGGTATATTTGAAGTAAAAACCTTCGAGGGAAGTCAGTTGGACCATTAGATGATCAGGGCTTAAAAAGGGCACTTAGGGATGACATAGCTGTAGCAGAGAGACTAAATGAATTCTTTGCTTCGGTCTTCACTGAGGAAGATGTAAGAGAGATACTCATACCAGAAATTTGTATTCAAAGATGATGATTTAGCAGAACTGAAAGAAACCTCACTGTTTCTGGAAGATGTAATAGAGCAAATTGACAAATTAAAAAATAGTAAATCACTTGGACCAGATGGTATACATCCCAGAGTGCTGAAAGAACTAAAAAATGAAATTGCAGACCTGCTATTAGTAATTTGTAAACTATCCTTAAAATCATCTATGGTACCTGGAGGGTTGCTAATGTAATGCCAATTTTTAAAAACGGATCAAGAGGTGATCCAGGAAACTAAAGACCAGTGAGTCTAACTATTTTGCCATAGAAACTATCATAAAGAACAAAGTTGCTGAACATATATATATTGGCATAGTTTAATGCAGCAATTCGCAACCAGTGTGTCGCCAAGCACATATAATTGTGTCGCCACGCTTCCCGGTCCCCCGCTGGTCCAGCTGTTCCTCCTGCTTCAGAAATATGGAATTCTTCCTCTGCCCAGGCTATAAGCCAGGATGGAACGCAGCAGGAGAGCTGGAGTCAGTAGCACCAGCATGGTCTCTTCTTTCCACCCCTGCAGCCAGGAAGAGGAAGTGAAGTGCAGCGGCCGCGAAAAGACCCTGTTAGGTAAAGTCTATGCAGAGTCGGCCTGAAGAAGATCAGCGTTGACCCGGAGCAAAATGAGCAACATCAGCCCACACGGCCAATGGGACTCCTTTCTCAAGGCCGCGAGGGCAGGAAGAAGAGGAGGCTGTTGCTGCTGCTAGTTCGGTGGAGAGAGTGAGTGAGTGAGTGAGCAAGCATATGTGTTTGAGATTGTGTGTGAGACAGCATGTATGTAAGTGTGTGATTAAGAACCTGTTTGTGTGATTGAGAATGTGTATGTAAGTGTGATTGAGAACCTGTATGTGTAATTGAGAGCATGTATATGTATGATTAAGAGCCTGTGTGTATAAGAGAGAGAGCATGTGTGTAATTGTGTGATTGAGAGCCTATGTAAGTGCCTTTGTGTCTGCTGTTCTGAAATATTTTATTGGTGTCTAGAAATTTTTTATATGAGTTTTTAATTATTTGATATTCTATTCGTCAGCTGTTTTGAAATAATCTGTTATTTTTATTAGTATGGTTTTACTACTATTGAGTTTATATTTCTTGCTTTATTTTATGAGGACTGGTGATTTCTCTTTTCCCTTTGTTACACTGCATACAGTCTCTCTGGCTTGTTGCAGTTTCCAGTTCAGTTTTTGACTGCATGTTTCTATTAATGCTTTATGGTCAATTTATTCTTTGTTAGGTGAGGGTCTGCACATGTGATTGAGGTAAGGTATTCTGCTGAATGTAGTTTCTGAGTAGGGCTCTAATGCAGCCTGGCTTGTTCCATTTTCCTAACAGAAGTATTGGAGTTTTAAGGCCTAGTGTAATATTTTCAGGGTTGCCTTTTCTTAGGTAAGGTGGTTACTGTTTGCTTGCTGGAAATTGGTGCTGTTCTGGTATGGGAAGTTAACTATTTATATAATTTATGTTCAGAGAGAGTGGACCCAAAAAACAAAACGGAAGCCAATCCAAATTGCCGATAAGCGAAGAAACAGAGAGTGATCAGTGTAAACCAGCCTTTATTAGAAAGAGCCCGACTCTGGCCGAATTTCGCTCCCTCAGGAGCTGCCTCAGGGGCTATTGTTGTAAATTGTCTTCAATTATGATTAATCAATGTACTGTCAAAAACATGTACAGTCCAGGCTGAGCAACTTGGTGTGATAATCTTCAACATTTGTTAAATGAATATGTGGAATGGTGTAGCGACAATACTCCGTGTATACGCCAGTATAAATACAATCCTTTGAAAGCCGCGTTGAGAAACACATTCAAAATTCGAGCTGGTCACTGTCCCGCGTGTTGCCTTGCGCTTCTCCAGAAAGAAGTCTATAAAATAATAAGTGGAGTACAAAGACTAAGGGATACAAAATGAAGTTATTAGGTGATATATTTAAAACTAATGAGAATTTTTTTTTTAATCAACTTATAAACTCTGGAATTTGTTGCCAGAGGACATTGTGAAAGCTATTAGTGTAGTTGTGTTTAGAAAAGGTTTGGACAAGTTCCTGAAGGAATTCCATAAACCATTATTCAGGTGGAGTTGCAGAAATCCACTTCTTATCTCTGGAATAAGCAGTATGGAATCTGTTTACCCTCCCGGAACTTTCTAGGTACTTGTGACCTGGATTGGTCAATGTTGGAAACAGGATACAATTTAATGGACCTTTCATCTAGCCCAGTATGGAAAATTTTATGTATTTATTATACCAGGTCCTAAAACTCCAATATACTATGAAAACAGAACAAGCCAGGCTTGTATAGATCCCTTCATAGAAACTGCACACCAGCAGATTACCTCACCTCAATCACAAATTCACAACACAGACAGATTGACACCAAATGCAAAATAAAAGTATAAACAGAAATGTGCAGACAAAAACTGAACTAGAACCACAAGAAACCAGGCTCTATGTAGTAAAACAATGGAAGAACAGAAACACCAACATTCCTCATAAAACAATAATACAGTCAAGACATTTAACACATCTATTATAATAGTAAAACTATACTAATAGAATAAATATTTCAAAATAGCTGATGAACAGGTCATCATTCAATAATTAATCAACAATTTTTTTAAGTTCTTAAAAACCAGTCACACTGAGATTATCATGGATTGGGGGAGGGGGCCACACAAACTTTCTTCTCTCTCTCACACATACACATACTTGTACACTCCCTCTCACTTACATTGAGGCTCTATGCCTCTCACACTTGCACATAATTTCTCATGCATACCCTCTCTTTCTCTCACACACACACACTCACACAGTCTCACACCACACATGCAAATACCCAGGCTCTCTCATGCACCACATGCAAGCACACAGGCTCTCTCATGCATCACGCAAATGCATACAGGCTCTCTTGTGTTCCATGCACACTGGATCTCTTGTACACCACACACACACAAGCACACATGGCTCCCCCTCCCGCTGCAGCTCCACCAGGCCACCTTTGTCATTGGGCCATAGTAGGATGGATTCTGCCGTGGCCGAGCTAGGCCTCCTTTTTTTTTTTTTAGGCCATGGCAGGATGGGCTCTGCCACTGACCCATGGGCACTTGAATAAGCATATATTTGTGGCAATATGAGGCAGCCACCACAAGAATATTTTGCCATCCCCAAAATGTTTGCACCAGAGATAGCCACCTCTCCCTACCTCATAATAGAACTGCCCTTGAGACCAGTCCAGATGCATGGGTTTTTCTCCCCTACCAGCAGATGGAGACAAAGAACAAAATCTTTGCTGAAAACAGTCTTATAAAGAACTGTACCACCTACAGGCTTTTCTGTATTTCTCTTCTCCAGCAGATGGTAGGGGTACCAAATCTGCAGTCATTGGATTTGGTGGACGGACACTGAGAGGAGTGGCAAGGTGATGGATTTCCCCCATCCTCTGATTGAGTGAGGGGGCAAGCAGGGACCTTCTTCCTGGCTGAGCTCTGGTACTGACGGGGGTCTGAAAACCAGTGGTACTGTTTCCCTCTCTTCCACCCTCCTTGTACCTGTGCTTTTGGAAGAAGACCTCAAGGGTGTACTGTTTTCCTTTCTTTAGTGGCTGTTCCTGTGGCTATTTTTGCTGAACGCCTATAGCTTTAAGAAAAAAAATAGACAAAAGGCAGAATGATAGGGAAGCAGTCAGTGAGGGCCTGCATCAGCAGCTTCAGGGCAGTTGAGTGGCACTGAGCTGAGGCCTGAAAACTCCACTGTGTGGAGGGTGAGTCTAGGCGTTGTTTTTAGGGTCTCGATAGGGAAGGAGCGCTACTAGTCAGGGGAAGTCTCAGTGAGAGCCACTCAACATAGACAAGATGGCCACCACCATGGAATGCAGGGAAAAAATATCCTACTTGTGGGGGCTGCCATGACAACGTGTTACGTTTGGAGCTATTTCAGACCTGTATGGGGAAGGTAGGTGAGGGTCACTCTGGAAAGTCTCAAGGTAGTAAAAAAAAAAAAAAAAGAATTCAAATAAAACTCCATGATTGTTGCATCAGGGGAAGAGGTCTTACAGCCTTCTGACAACTCCTTATTGAAAGCAGCTCAGAGCACTGCTGCAGATGTCAGAGAGGTTTCTTAAGCATCCTTTTGGTGCTGTTCCCAGGGCAAGAACACTGAGGGGAGAGTTGGGAGCATTGGAGGAGGAGGAAGCCTCTCCAGAGTTGCTGTTCTTCTCATAATTTGTAGTGTTGCAGCACCAGTCATACTTGATTAAGCAAGGTGCTTCTAGAAAGAAGTCTGTGTCCTTAGAGACTTCCCCAGCTCCTGCTCCAGTGGTGCCTTCCCTGCTCAAGAGGGCTAGAGAAGAGTTTGATGTAGACTGGAATGTCAGGTCAAGTTTAGTGGATGGCTCTTTTAGGCACCTTGCACCTGGGGAGGAGGTGAAAAGTGATCCTGATGGAATCTCTGTGGAGGAGGGTGAGATTCCGGTACTGGAGGGCGATAATTCCCAGATGGTTAATTTTTTTAAAAGGGAAGAACTATCTGTAATAAAAAATCTAAAAACCTGGCTGTTTAAACAAGCTTTTCAAAAAGAGAAGGGAGAATAGAAACCAGGGAAGCGCAAGGAACACCCATACACACAACAGTAATCACCAAGTGTGTAGTTTTTTTTTGTTTTTTGTTTTAATAGAGAACGCATCACTAAAGGATAAGTTACAATTATAAAACGAGTCTTGTACTCAAAACTGCCATAGAATTGACCTGGACATGATGTTTTTCACATTTATCAATTTACATTTATTAAAAACTATGTTACCGAACCTTATGGCACCTATGTAAACTGAAAGATTTTAATTGCATTACTTTATGTGCCTTACTGTAAACCGTTGTGACGGTACCCACCTTAACGACGGTATAGAAAAGATTTTAAATAAATAAATAAATAAATAAATTACTCAGACTTTGACAGAATTGGGTATTAAGGAGCAGTACGCAGAACTGCCATAAGAGGATGAAAACCAAATTTTGGAATGTTTCCAGGGCTCAGCAAAGATCTTTCCCTTCCATAGAGTACTAAAGACCCTAGTTTCTGTGGAATGGGATACTCTGGAGTTGGATCTTAAAGTGGAAAGAACTATGGCTAACCTTTATCCTCTGCTAGGAGGCCTTGGAACTTTTACGATTTCCAAAGGTGGATACGTTGGTCTCAGCAGTCACTAAAAATACAACCATTCCAGTTGAGTGTTGTGCCGGCCCTAAGGGATGATCTGGATAGGAAAGAGGTCTAACGTAAACAGAGTTTTGAGGTACCCACCTTGGCTCTTTGGGCTGCAGTGTGTGGCAGCTATATGGCTAGGGCCTGCTTCTACTGGGTGCAGCAATTCCTGGTGGGGTTACCCAAGCAAAGTCCCCCAAAAAGGGAAGCAGAAAGGTTGGAGTCTGGTCTTGCCTTTCTGGATGATACCCTTTATGATCTCATCCAGACTTTAACTAGAAAAATGGTTGCTTTAGTGTCAGCCAGGTGCCTGCTGTGGCTATGTAACTGTTCGGCAGATGTCTGGTTTGTCTTGTTTGGGGAAGTTGCCCTTCAAAGGGAAGCTCCTTTTTGGTAATGATTTGGAAAAACTGGTGAAACATTATGGTGAATCCAAGTCACTCTTCCTGCAGATAAACCCAGGACTTCTCGGAAAGGGCTCCTCAATAGACCTAAGTTTAGAGACATGTACTATTGGCCAAGTTGGTCTATTATTTATTTTATTTATTTATAAGCTTTTCTTTACTGACATTCGTAAGGCACATCATGCCGGTTTACAATGAACTGAAAGAATGAAAATACAATAAAACATAGCAGGAGGGTTGGCATGCTGGAGAGGGAGGAAAACGGGAAGGGGAGGGGTAAGGAGGGAGCGAGGAAGGAGGAAGAAATCGATAGTGAACTGGGTACAAAGGGTGTGTACCTGATAGTAGTGAAAGCAAGAAACTATGTACATCGTATGTAACAATATATACATCTGTGGAGATTATAACCATCAAGGCTGCTGGCAAAAATTGCATAAATATGAAAGGAGAGGATGCAGATAAAGGGTGTAGAGGGAGGGAGAGGATAAGGATCTGGGAATGGAAGCACTGAGGGGTGGAGGGGGGGGGGGGGGGGGGGGTGGAAAGACACCAACATGGAAATACATTTCAAAGCGGACAGTCTGTTTGGTTTGTGTCGGGGTAGGCCTGCTTGAAGAGCCATGTTTTGACTCCTTTCTTAAATTTGTGCAGGGATGGCTCTAGACGGAGGGGAGTGGGGAGTCTACAACCACCTCCTCTTTTTATTCACAGAAACAAGTTGGAAACGGATCACAGACCTTTTGCTCAAACTGAAAGGGCATTCGGGATGACGTCGACTGAGGCTTGAGAGAAGGCAAGTCTTTACAATGAAGATCAAATGGTCTGCTCTTTGGTTCAGAGAATAGGAGGGCAGTTAACCCAATTTTATGAGTGGTAGACATGCATTATGACAGATCAGTGGGTTTTTATCAGTCATAAGAGATGGTTATGCCTTAGATTTTGCTCGACAATGTTGGACAAATTCATAGTTTCTCCTTGTTATTCAGAAAGAAAGCTGTGGTGCGAGACACTTTGGACCATCTACTTCAGTTGGCAATAATTATTCCAGTACCAAGGGAGGAATGGAGTCAGGAGCATTATTCCATTTATTTTGTAGTTCCAAAGAAAGAAGGCCTATACTGGATTTGAGGAAGAGGAACGTAGCTTTGAGAGTTCCTCATTTTTGTATGGAGACTCTCACTCTCTGATCATGGTGATTCAAAAAGGAGATTTATTATGTCCCTGGATCTATCCAAGGTGTATCTTCACATTCCTATCCAAAAGGATCATCAAAGTTTCCTCCATTTTCCTGTTCTGCAGAAACATTTTCAATTTCAGGTTGTCTTTTTTGGATTTGCAACAGTTCCTAGAACTTTTTCCAAGATGATGGTGGTAATAGCAGCGGTGCTTTGGAAGGAAGGGATGCTAGTCCATCCATTGACAATTTAAGAAAATAAGACTTGCCATACTGGGTCAGACCAAAGGTCCATCAAGCTCAGTATCCTGTTTCCAACAGTGGCCAATCCAGGTCACAAGTACCTGGCAGGATCCCAAAGAGTAGATAGATTCCAAGCTGCTTATCCCAAAATAAAAAAAGTGCATTTCTGCAACTCTAACTTAATGTTTAATGGACTTTTCCTCCAGGAACTTGGCCAAACCTTTTTTTTAAAGGCAGCTACACTAATAGCTTTCACCACATCCTCTGGCAATGAATTCCAGAGTCTGGTAATGCATTGAGCAAAAAAATTTTCACTTATTAATTTTGAATGTATTACTTAGTAACTTCATTGTGTGTCACCTAGTCACTGTACCTTTCAAAAGAGTAAACAATTACTAATTCCATTCCACTCATTATTTTATAGGCCTCTATCATATCTCCCCTGAGCTATCTCTTCTCCAATCTGAAGAGTCCTAACCTCTTTAGCCTTTCTTCATAGAGAAATTGTTCATCCCCTTTATACTTTTTGTCATCCTTCTCTGTACTTTTTCTAATTCTGCTATATCTTTTTTGAGATGAGGTGACCAGAAATGCACACAATACGAAAGATGAGGTCACTCCATGGAGCAATACAGAGGCATTATGATATTCTCCTAGGACAAGCAGGATGGTAGTCCTCACATGGGTAACATCATCAGATGGAGCCCAGCACAGAAAACGTCTGTCAAAGTTTGACATCTCCCTGCATCTCACATCAGCTTACCATCCGCAGACCAATAGACAGACTGAGAGGACGAACCATGCGCTAAAACAGTTTCTCTGGGCATACGTTAACTCCAGACAGAGTGATTGGTCTGAATTGCTTCCCTGGGCCGAATTTGCGTTAAATTCACACCACTTAGGTAGAAACTTAGGGTGGTGGCGAAGCACCACCCCTTCGTAGAAACATTTTGTGTAAGGTGGATATATTACCAACGCCTGAAGCTCACTGACTCTGCATGCTGAAATAACTGCAACCAAGAAGATAACCTTCCACATCAGGTACTTCAACTCACAGAAATCCAGTGGCTCGAAGGGATCTCGCATGAGATGAGCCAGAATCATGTTGAAATCCCAGGACACAACAAGAGGCCGCAGGGTAAGTTTCAGCTAAAGCAAGCCCAGCATGAACTGGCTCACCACAGGATGCATGGAAACAGGCGAACCAACCACCACTTGTGGTAGGCCCCGATAGCACTGAAGTGCACTCTGGCTGAGTTGGTTTTCAGACCAGCATCGGAAAGAGTAAGTAGTCCAACAGCTTCAGAGTAGGGCAAGAGAATGGACCCAAGCCATGACTCTCACACCAAATGGAAAACCTTCTCCACTTCAGAATGTATGACTTCCTGGTGGAAGGTTTTCGAGAAGCTACCAGGACCCAAGACACGTCCTGAGAGAGGTCAAGGGGCTGCAGGACTAACCTCTCAACATCCAGGCCATCAGAGACAGTGCCCGGAAGTTGGGATGGCGCAGCCTGTCTCAATCCTGCGTGATCAGGTCAGCGGAGGTCCCTTGACTGATCGGTTCCCTGACGGAGAGATCCTGAAGGATTGGGAACCAAACATGACAACCACTGGGGGGGGGGGCTATAAGAATCATGGTCCCCCCATCCTGCTGGAGCTTCAGGAGAGTCTTCATCACCAGCGGAAGCAGAGGATATGCATTCTGCTATCCTAGGAGAACACCTGTTACAGGTAAGTGACTATGCTTTCTCTTTTTATTCTCCATTCTTTTCCTAATAATCCCTAGCATTCTACATAAGAACATGGTGAGACCGCACCTTGAATACTGTGTACCGTTATGGTCGCCGCATCTCAAAAAAGATATAATTGCGATGGAGAAGGTACAGAGAAGGGCTACCAAAATAAGGGGAATGGAACAGCTCCCCTATGAGGAAAGATTAAAGAGGTTAGGACTTTTCAGCTTGGAGAAGAGACGGCTGAGGGGGGATATGATAGAGGTGTTTAAAATCATGAGAGGTCTAGAACGGGTAGATGTGAATCGGTTAATTACTCTTTCGGATAATAGAAAGACTAGGGGGCACTCCATGAAGTTAGCATGGGGCACATTTAAAACTAATCGGAGAAAGTTCTTTTTCACTTAACGCACAATTAAACTCTGGAATTTGTTGCCAGAGGATGTGGTTAGTGCAGTTAGTATAGCTGTGTTTAAAAAAGGATGGGATAAGTTCTTGGAGGAGAAGTCCATTACCTGCTATTAATTAAGTTGACTTAGAAAATAGCCACTGCTATTACTAGCAACGGTAACATGGAATAGACTTAGTTTTTGGGTACTTGCCAGGTACTTATGGCCTGGATTGGCCACTGTTGTTATTATTAATAATTGTGTTATTTATTCTTTCTTCTTCAAACCTGTACTATTGTTGCCCCGTTGGCATTGATTCCCCACCCTTATCTCCTTGTTTCAATGTATTTTCCACTCATTTTGTTAAAATGTGAACCGGCATGATATTTCACACTAATGCCGGTATATAAAAGCTATTAAATAAATAAATACTGGTTCACCTTTATCCACATGTTTATTAACCCCTTCAAAAAAATAAAGTAGATTTGTGAAGCAAGACTTCCCTTGGGTAAATCCATGTTGACTGTGTTCCATTAAACCATTCTATATTCTCTGTGATTATGATCTTTAGAGTAGTTTTCCACTATTTTTGCCGGCACTGAAGTCAGGCTCCCTGGTCTGTAGTTTCCCGGATTGCCCCTGGAGCCCTTTTTAAATATTGGGGTTACATTGGCTACCTTCCAGTCTTCAGGTACAATGGATGAAAGTCTTGCAGTAGTGGAGATTACTCAGACGTGTAGATCCGGTACATCCAATATATCCTCAACCTGATAAGTGATGTCCTCTTTTGCAGTAAGAGGTTGAGGTTCAGGTGTTCTCTTTGAAAATTCTGAGAGAATGAGTGGTTTTAGAAGAGAGATGTATTTATTTTATTTATTTATTTTTAACTTTTCTATACCGACGTTCATGTATAAAATACAAATCACACCGGTTTACAATGAAACTGAAAATCGCATGGAAGCATTACAAGGAACAAAGGAATACATATAACTGGGATACAGGAACTTCAAAAATTCAAATGGGGATACAACATGGGAAAGAGTAGAATTACTCAAAGAACACGAAATGAAACACAATTAATAAATATCAGATCGAAAAAAGTAAATGGGATTGAAGAAAACTTTAGATACCAATAAATCTAATATAAAGACCAAGACTGGAAGAATTCTTAGACTGCAGACAAAAACTGATGGAGCTGAAAAATCTAGTGGGAATTATTCTTATAAGGAATTAATCTAATGAGGATGAGCCTGACTGAGTAAGCTCTAGGTAGGAAGAGTGAAGATATGATAACAGGAACATAATAAATGCAGAAAAAAATGATGTGGAAGGTGTTGTAGATACAAAGAGAAAAGGAGGCAGCTGAAGGCTGTAAGTGACTGGACCTAGGCGACGAAGGACAGTGAGAAGGGTCCAATGTATCTGGGCGCAAATCGAGCAGAGGGCAGCTTTAGGCGAATGAAACAGGTGCTGAGCCACACCTTGTTTCTGGGGTGTAGCTGTGGAGCTGCATGATGTTGAGCGTCATAGAACTTCTTAGCCTTTTGTCCAGCCTTTTGAAGTAGTTGCTTGGTATGCTCCCAGAGTTGGTGTAGTTCTTGCGCCGACGCCTGTGCTGCAGGGGACGATACCGACAAAGGCACTGGGAAAGGAGGTAGAGGTTGATGCCTGTAGACAACTTGGAAAGGTGATGATCCGGTTGAAGCAGACTGGTGTGAATTTAACGCAAATTCGGCCCAGGGAAGCAATTCAGACCAATCACTCTGTCTGGAGTTAACGTATGCCCAGAGAAACTGTTTTAGCGTACAGTTTGTCCTCTCAGTCTGTCCATTGGTCTGCGGATGGTAAGCTGATGTGAGATGCAGGGAGATGTCAAACGTTTTGCATAAGGATCTCCAGAACTTTACTGTAAACTGGATCCCTCGGTCGGAGAGTATGTGTCTTGGCAGGCCATGAAGGCAAAAAAGGTGGTGGATGAAAAGCTTTGCTAATTCAGGAGCTGAAGGTAAACCGGGTAATGCCACAAAATGAGCCATCTTTGAAAACCGGTCCACCATGACCCAAATGGTATTGTTGCCGTTGGATACTGGTAAGTCAACAATGAAATCCGTGGCTATGTGCGTCCACAGTTCACTTGGTGCGGGGAGTGGCTGAAGGGAGTCCCCAGGGATGACCCACTGGTGGTTTCTGTCAGGCGCATGTAGGACATGACTCCATGTAGGTCTGGACATCTTTCTTCCTGGTGGGCCACCAGTAGAACCTTTTGTATAGTGGCTAGCGTTCTGGCTTGTCCAGGATGACCTGCGAGCAGAGAGTCATGTGCCCATTTGAGAATTTTTTTCCTGAGTGTCTGGGGAACCACCGTCTTCCCGGCTGGAACCGTGTGGGTAGCAGAGAGAAGTACTCTTGCAGGGTCAATGATGTGACGCGGAGAATCAGGTATATCTTCCATAGCAAAAGAACGGGAGAGTGTGTCAGCGTGGGTATTCTAGTCTGCGGGATGGTATTGCAAGAGAAAGTCAAAGCGATTAAAAAATAAAGACCAGCGTGCCTACCTGTGGTTCAGGCGTTGTGCATGACATAAGTATTCGGGGGTTTTATGGTCGGTCTAAACCGTAATTTGATGTTGTGCACCCTCGAGCCATGGACGCCATTCCTCGAATGCCAATTTAATCGCCAATAACTCTTTGTCTCCAATCCCGTAGTTTCACTCGGCTGGGGAGAAGCATCGAGAAAAAAACGAGCAGGGATGTAAGGTGTGGTTATCACTATATTGGCTGAGGATGGCACCAACCCCGACGTCGGAAGCATCCACCTCTACGATGAAGGGTCGTCGAGGATGGGGGTGGCATAAACATGGCTCTTGAGGAAACGCCTCTTTAAGTTCCTGAAAGGCAGTCACAGCTTCTGGAGACCATTGAGAGAGATTGGCTCCCTTTCAAATCATGGCTGTAAGAGGCACAGTTAACGTAGAATAATGGTGAATGAATGATCTGTAGTAGTTAGTAAAACCGAAGAATCTTCTCAGAGCCTTGAGGCCAGTGGGTTGTGGCCAGTCCTGAATACTCTTGGTTTTTTGCGGATCCATCCATGTTGGATACGACATAGCTTAAAAATGGAACAGACTCCTGGTGGAAGGAGCGTTTTTCCAATTTGGCATATAGGTGGTTGTCTCGTAGTCTCTGCACAACGTTGATGTCGTCTAATTGATGGCTTTGGAGATCTTGCGAGAAGACCAATATGTTGTCTAGGTGCCCTACTACACAGCTATAAAGCATGTCCCTGAAGATTTCATTCATCATGTTTTGAAAAAACGGCCAGGGCATTGCAAAGGCGAAAGGGCATAACTAAATATTAAAAATGTCCATCGCAGGTATTAAATGCGGTCTTCCACTCGTCACCCTGACATATTCGGACCAAGTTGACGCCCCTCTGAGGTCCAATTTAGTGAATATTTTGGCCCCTTGAAGCCTATCAAAAAGTTCAAAGATCAGTGGCAATGGGTAGCAATCCTTCATGGTGATCTCATTCAAGCTGTGATAGTCTATACATGGGCGAAGGGATCCATCCTTCTTTCCCACAAAAAAGAACCCTGCTCCAGCAAGAGATTTAGAAGGCCGAATAAAACCCTTTGCCAGGTTTTCTTGAATATAGTCAGACATTGTTTTAGTCTCCGTCAGAGAAAGTGGGTACACCCTTCCTCTGGGGGGGTCGGTGTTAGGCATTAAATTTATGGCACAGTCAAAAGATCTGTGAGGTGGTAAGGTGTCTGCTGCCTTCTTGGAAAATACGTCTTGGTAACAGGAGTACTGCGGAGGTAAACCCAAAAGAGATGTGGTGATGGTCAGGCAAGGCATAGGAGTCACAGTCTCTAGGCATTTACCATGGCAAGACTTGCCCATTGAGACAACTGCAGGGTACTCCAGTCGAAGTGGGGTGCGTGCATTTGTAACCATGGCAGTCCAAGTACCACCAGGTGTATTGCTTTATCTAAGACCAAAAAGGAAATGGTCTCTGTGTGTAGAGATCCAGTGCGGAGTCTGATGGGTTGAGTGGAATAGGTGACTTCGCCAGGTAATGGCTCGCCATGAATTGATGATAATAGCAGAGGTGTAGGTGTCCGAACGGTGGGAATTTGTAGGTGCTCCACGAGTTGTTTGAGTATAAAGTTCCCTCCGGCACCAGAGTCCACCAGGGCTAAAGTATGGAACTCAAGGGCGTCCGAGATAATGGAGACTGGAAGTGTCAATAGAGGAGATGGAGTGGTGAGACCTAGGAAGAGTCCTCCAGCGGATCCTAGGTCTGAGAGTTTCCTGGACAGATAGGACAAGAGGACACAGCGTGTCCTGGCTGACCACAGTACATGCAGAGGCCTAATTTTTGCCGGTGACGTCTCTCTTTAGCCAGATAGGTGACTGCGGCCCATTTGCATGGGCTCTTCCTCCTTGATTCTGGGTGTGGGAGTAGTCTGGGTGACCGGTGTTGGACGAGGGCACGGAACCCCCGAGGAGAACTTCTTGGATCCTTTAGTCTCCTGGGATCGCTCATGCAGGCGACAATCAATACAACCAGCAAGGTCAATGAGAGAGTCCAGAGACTCGGGGAGTTCACGTGTAGCTAATTCGTCTTTTATGCGTGCCTGGAGACCTTCCACGAATATAGCACATAGGCATTCCTGATCCCAATGTAGTCCGAGGATAGGGTTTATACTCAATCACGTATTCAGTTAAAGGTCTAGTACCTTGTTGTACATGCAGGAGTGTAGATCTAGCGACAGTCTTGCGAGTGGGGGTCATCAAATACAGAATGAAATAGGGCAAGGAACCCTGTCAAATCATTAAGGACTGGGTCCATTCTTTCCCAAAGAGGTGAAGCCCAGGCCAGGGCTTTTCCATCCAAAAGGGACAAGATGTATCTGGTTTTGGACACTATGGGCCTCATTTTCAAAGGAGTTTACCACGCGCGATAAATTCGCAAATCGCGATAACGGCTGTTATCGCGATTTGCGAATGCAAATTTGTCAGGGGGCGGAGCATATGCAAAGCTATCGTGTGCGGCGAAACAGCCACAGTGTTAGCGCGGCTGCTATCGCGGATAATAGCCACAACCCTGAGATTTGCGTTACGGGGCCACTAAAGGGTTATCGTGGTCCACGATAGTCCCGGACAGCCTGTTTCAGGCTCAGAGAGAGAGAGAGCGAGAGCGAGTGCCTTACTATAGTGCCTATGCCCTAGACAGGTATTTTAACCCCTATGGGAGGGCCACCTACTAACTCGGGGTGGGGATTAGGTATGAGCGTCGGGGGTTGGGGGCCACTTTCGCATTCCACATGAGACCTACGGACAGAACAGTGCTCTCTAGTGCAGATTTGCTGGCCGTCGGAGTGAGGACGCTCACTCCAAGAAGTGGTTTGGGCAACGTTCTCTCCACCTAGCTTGATGGACACTCTACCTGGGCAACAACAAGCTAGGTGGAGAGAATGTTGCCCAAACCACTTCTTGGAGTGAGCGTCCTCACTCCGACGGCCAGCAAATCTGCACTAGGGAGCACTGTTCTGTCCGTAGGTCTCATGTGGAATGCGAAAGTGGCCCCCAACCCCCGACGCTCATACCTAATCCCCACCCCGAGTTAGTAGGTGGCCCTCCCATAGGGGTTAAAATACCTGTCTAGGGCATAGGCACTATAGTAAGGCTCGCGCTCTCTCTCTCTCTCTCTCGCTCTCTCTCTCTCTCTCTCTCTCTCTCTCTCTCTCTCTCTCTCTTCCCCCCTCCCCTCCCCCCTGTCCGGGACTTTAGCTGGGGTATATTCAGCTGCTCACTTATCTGATTAGGTGCTACTGAATATCTCTTAAAATTAACTAGATAACTTTCCTACTTGCTGTCCGGGACTATCGTGGCCCGTGATGATTGAAGTGCAAAAACCGGCAAATATCGTGCACTGCGATGAAACACCGAAAGAATCATTGCACACTGGGAAAACATTGCGTGCGGTGCTAATGTTTTCGCGAATGGCGAAAACATCGCCGCACGAGATGTTTCCCCACTGCACGAAAGAAGCCTCATTTGCATTGGTAACGCCCCCTAATGCGTTACCAATGCGATATTGGAAAATGAGGCCCTATGTCTGGGAAATAGGTAGGTTGCAGCGAAAAATGCATATGCCATTGATTCAGAAAGCCCCTACATAACAGGGGATCACCTGCAAAACGAGTAGGTGCAGGCAAGGGCACAGAAAGCTGGACAGGCAGCATCTGTGAAGCGGAGGTGGGCTTGACAGGCATCGAGGCGGAGTCCAGCCGAGAGCTTAGCTGATTGATGGCATTAGCCAAAGTCTCCAATACCTTTTGTTGCTCTGAAATCCGTTGGGCCAGGCCAGGAATGGCCTGGATGGCTGAGGCCTGCGCCGGGTCCATGGAGTTAGCAATCTGTTATGTTTGGTACTAATGTGAACCCCCTGGGCCGAGGTGAGAGATGTCTCCGCCCACAGGGGGAGCCCTGTGAGCCTCACCACTGGTAGGCGTGGCCTCAGCAACGTCAGACCCATCTGTGGAATAGAATCTTTATTGATAGCAGAAAGTAAAATTCAGAGCAGGGGGTATACCCAATGATGATGGTGTCTCAGATGATGATCCGGTAGTGGCCTGCGGAGCGGAGTACGCCAGAAAGTCTTGCAGTAGTGGAGGTTACTCAGACGTGTAGATACGGTAGTGTCCCACAAGCGGGGTACGCCGGAGATGAGACTCAGGGATGAAATGAGATGTCTTATCCGAGGTGCAGCAATAACCTGGAGGCAGGGTATACCAGAGTAGTTCCTTCAGGAAAGAAGCGGTAGTGGCCTGAGGCATGGGGTACACCGCAGCAATCCAAAACAAGGCTTAGACAGTAGAAGTCCGTAGAAATAGTTACTCACAGGAGGCAGTTCCAGAAGGAGTTCCAGGAAGCGGAACTGATAGCAGTTCAAGGCAGAGGGTCCTCTGAGAAGCGGATAACCAGAGACAGGTAGGGCCCCTGAGGAGCGGGTACCCAGAGAGTCTCATGCCAACGTAGAAACTGGAACCGGAAGTCCAAGGGACAGAAATCAGCAGGAGGAAAGTCCTTGCTAACTCGTAGCAGTGAAGGGCCAGTTAGCTTAAGTACCGGAGGTGGGTGACGTTATTCAGGGGGGACGCCCCGTGGTTCCCCTCATGACATGTACAAGCGTGGCCCGTGCGTGCGCACCTAAGTGATTCCTGGTCCAAGATGACAGTCAGCAGCGCCCACGCCATCCCGGGAATGCCAGGCTGGTCGGCGGTGGTTGGCAGAGGCCGCCATTCATCCAAGGGATGATGATGCAGCAGAAAAAGAGGTGAGCATTAGTGGTCATAGCCATCTGCAACCGGGCGTAACAGCTTTCTGCACATTGAGCAGAAGATTTCAATGTATTTTCAACTGTGACACCTAGAACCTTTTCTTAAGTGGTGACTCCAAATATGGAACCTTGCATTGTGTAGCCATGATTTGAGTTAATCTTCTCTAAGGGCATCAGTTTGCAGTTGTCCACATTAAATTTCATTTGCCATTTGCATGCCCAGTCTCCTCGTGTTGCAGTGTCCTCTTGCAATTTCTTACAATCCTCTTGTAATTTAAGAACTTCAAATAATTTTGTGTCATCAGCAACTTTGTTCACCTCACTTGTTCCTATTGCCAGTTTATTTATAAATTTTATTAAAAAGCAATGGTCTGAGAACAGATCCCTGGGGCACTTCTCTATTCAACTTTCTCCATTAGGAAAATTTACCATTTACCCCTACACTCTGTTTTCCTTCTTTTAACCAGTTGGCAATCTACAATAGGACACTGCCCCCTATCACATGACTTTTTAATTTCCTAAGAAGTCTCTCATGAGGGACTTTGTCAAATGCTGTCTGGAAATCCAGGTACACTATATCAACTGGCTTTGTGAAAAAAGAACTAACTACTAGTAGGGTCCTGCTTGAAAAAACCCTGCTTTATTCTTTTTTTACCCTTCTTGCCTTTAGACAGAAGTTTATTATTTATCCAGAGATATATGAGTTCTTTTCTTTAGAATAATAATAATAATAAAGTAATAAAGCATGCAGAGAAATAAACCAGACTGGTTGTATTTCAAAATAATTTCTCTTTTTATTCCAGATAAAAAAAAAAAGAAGAAATATCAAATCTTAAAACCTCTAAATGATTCTATGAGACATTTCTATGTTTAAATCTTAATCTAATCAAGCAATACATGACTATTAATGTAAAGACCATTACTACTATAACAGATAAAATCGAAATTAAATAAACGTCAACCAGGGACGTCCTTTTATAAAATCAATGCATTTCATATCCCTAATACCAATTAGAAGCAATAGCATTTAGTTTAAAAGTGTTCCCATATGCTAGAGATATATAAATTTGCTTACCAAATCAATGAAGCTTTTTAGTCTCTCTTTTACATGTACACGTGACAATAGGTCCTGTTTCTTTGTTAGCAATCATTTTTATAACCGAAATAAAGCCACAAGTTGCGGCTAAGCTGTTTCCTTTCTTTCAAGAGTTCACTAATTTCCCCCCCCCCCCTTTCCAACAAGAGGGGTCTGAAACTTAAAGTTTCAAATTAGTTCATTAAAATTGCTTTTTCCTGCTTTAGCCAGGATATGAACTAGGGAGGTTCTCTGGCTAATTAAAATGTTGCCGAATTCTTTCTCTTTCTTCAGGCAGAGACAGCTCCTGCTTGTTTTTCTAACAGTGCAGAGATAAGAAATTCTTTCCAAGGACCCCAGGTGTCCTAGGTGGAATGCGGTCTGTTCTTTGGAAAAACAATTCTGTAAGGGGTCCCCTCTCCAACTAGACACAGAGATAAAATTTCAGCTTTTAGATCTTTCCTAAGAAACCAGGTGTCTAATCAAAAGTTTGTCTGAGGTTGTAACACTTCAATCCTTAAAGAGGGCCTCTTTACAACCAGACATAGAGATAACAGTTTTGCATTTCCTCTGCAGATTTTTAAAGGATCAGGGTAGGGGTTTGCAAGATATCCAAGAGAGGTCCTTGTCTAGTGCTGGGCTTTAAAAAAAAACAAGAAACCATATGAGATTCAATGCTTAGGTTTCTATTAAACCTACTACAACAAGAACTATGTAAACAACTTGCAAACCTAGACCTCTCCAGCATCAACAGAGCAATACAATCCTGGACCCACCTTACCGAACAAACCTCAAACAACATAAACCCCGTAAAAACAAGACAGCTAAAAAAAACCAGCATTAAAAACAACCCTTGGTTTAATGCTCAACTCAGATCAATGAAAACAAACCTCAGAAAAATGGAAAAAGAATGGAGAAAATCCACTTGCCCAACAAGCCTTCAAAGATACCGCACACAACTTGCCACCTATAAAAACATGGTAATGATCACTAAGCATAACTACTATAGTAAAAAGATAAAAAAAACTCCTCAAATAATTCAAATGCTCTATTCAACATTGTCAAAAACCTCATAGAAGAGAAAAACAACAACGCCCCCACAACCAAAACAAACAATCTAAGCCAAGATGTAGCCATGTTCTTTAAAAACAAAATCAACAGAATAACTAACACCTTCAACAACTCCTCACCCCTAGAGGATCAATGTGACACAAAAACCATAACTACATGGTCGCAGTTCGACCCAATATCTAGCACTGAAGCTGAAAAAATGCTAAAAAAAAATCAACCCTGCACGTCACGAGCTTGATGTAATCCCAACACGTAATCTGAAAGAAATGGCACATATCATCACCCCAACCATAGCTGCCATTGTCAACAAATCACTCGAAGAAGGTGAGCTTCCAACTGAACTAAAAACTGCAACTATCACTCCTATATTAAAAAAGAAGAACCTAGACCCTGATGATCTGAATAACTACCGTCCTATCTCAAACCTACCTCTACTCGCAAAGATGACTGAGAAGGCGGCACTGTTACAGCTTAACGAACACCTCGAGAACAACAATATTCTACACACGGCTCAACATGGATTCAGGAAAAACCACAGTACGGAAACACTGCTCGTCAACCTTGCTAACGAAATTATAAGAGGCTTTGACCACAAACTAAGCCACCTTCTAATTCTACTTGACCTCTCTGCGGCATTCGACACTGTAGACCACAAAAGCCTACTATCAAGACTTACAAACATCGGTCTCTCCGGCAAAACCCTCAGCTGGTTCACCTCATTCCTAAATGACAGATCCTTCAAGGTCACCATGAACAATAATTCCTCAAACCCCCTCCGACTTGAAACCGGCGTACCACAAGGGTCCGCCCTCTCAGCCACCCTCTTCAACATATACCTACTCCCACTCTGCCACCTCATCTCAAGTCTCGGCATAACATATTATATGTACGCAGATGACATCCAGTTCATCATCCCAGTAACTACCACATTAGAAGAAGCACTAAGCACGGCAGCCAATCACCTAATCGCAATAAGGAACATGCTAAACCAACTGAAGTTATGCCTCAACATGAATAAAACTGAATGCATCCTTATAGGAATAACTCAGAACAAACTACAGCTACTCACTCCCTACAAATCGATAACATCAACATCCCACCAAAAAAAAGCTACAAAGGACCTCGGCATCTGGCTCGACAACGAACTTAACCTAAAAAATAACATAGCAAATAAAACTAAGGAAGGGTTTCACAAGCTTCACATCCTGAAACATCTAAAACCGCTTCTTCACCACCATGAATTCCGAACAGTACTACAATCGCTGATCTTCAACAGCCTTGATTACTGCAACTCACTCATGATTGGCCTTCCTAAATCTACTATAAAACCACTGCAACTGTTACAAAATGCCGCAGCCAGAATCCTAACCGGCAAGAAGAAATCAGAACACATCACCCCTGTTTTGAGAAACGTCCACTGGCTCCCAATCAAGCAGAGAATCGAATTCAAAACCCTAACAAAAGTCCACAATGCCATATACAAAGCAGACAACACCACACACAACAACATGATTCAACAACACAAACCCCAACGAACTACCAGAACTGCTTGCAAACTACTCCTAAACATACCCTCACTTCCTATGGTGAAGCTTACTAACACTAGAAACAGAGCCTTCTCCATAGCAGGACCAAACTTATGGAACTCCTTGCCACAATACCTTAGCTCACTGAATGACAGCAAATCCTTCAAAAAAGAACTGAAAACATGGTTATTCAGCCAAACGTTCAGAGATGGCGTGGGCTAAGCGACAGACCTCAAACAACACCCAATATCCATGTCAACTACTCACCCTAAACTAACCAATTGGTCTCCATCCCCACCTCACCTCACTTTCCTTCCTCTCTCCATCTCCCGTTCCGACCTGATCCTCTCGCCTCCGAACCCCAATCCCCCCCGTCAGGCCATACACACCGTTCTATTAGCTTGTTGCTAGAAATTATTATTATTATCACTCTGTTAAAATGTTATGGTTGATCAATAAGCATATATCGTTCATCAATAAGCATATATAGTTCAGTTGTAAAATATCTGTTCTATTCTGTTCCAATGTCATTTCGATGTAACAAGTTGTTCAACTGTAAACCGGGGTGAAGGCTAATTGCTAAACACCGGTAAATAAAAGCTCTGAAATAAATAAATAAATAAATTATGGCCTATTGATTACTAACTACACTGAATATAGGTAAGTACCAATAAACACAATTTAATAACACATTTTCTGACAGCTTACCTGTAACCACATGTTTATGCCCTCAAATAAATGTAGCAAAGTTGTGAGGCAAGACTTCCCTTGGCTAAATCCTTGCTAGCTTTGTCCCATTAAACTATGCCTATCTTTATGTTCAGCAATTTTGTTCTTTAAGATAGTTTCTATCATTTTGCCTGGTATAGACATCAGGCTCGCTGGTCTGTAGTTTCCTGGATCTCTTCTTGATCCTATTTTAAAAATTGGCATTACATTGGCAACCCACCATTCTTCAGGTACCATAGATTATGTTAATGATAGTTTACTAATTTCCAATACAGGTTCGCAATTTCATTTCTCAGTTCTTTTGGCACTCTGAGATATATACTGTCTGGTCCAGGTGATTTGCTACTCTTTAGTTTATCAATTTGCCCTAGTACATCTTCCAGGTTCACTGAGATTTGTTTCAGTTCTTCTGAATCATCACCTTTGAATATCATTTCTGGTACAGTTTTATATTAAAGTGGTAGTTGAATTGCTATATAAACAAACATTTAATAAAAGAGAATTTAAGTTATAAAAATAAGTATTTAATAAAGAAAATTTAGGATATACAGAGGCTTTGGTAAATGATGTGATATCTTTAGTATTGATGACTGATCAAAGGCCCATTGCGGGTGAGAGGCACTAGATTGTATCTAGTGCATCTCTCTAGTGCCTCTCTAGAGGCACTAGATTGTATCTAGTGCATCTTTCTAGTGGAAAGTTGTTTATAAGGATTTATGATTTTCACTTATTTGTGTTTTGATATTGATTGTTGAGATGTTCGCCGTTAATGTGTGTTTTCTGTGGGTATATATCTTACATTTTCCTCAGTGAATACCAAAGCAAATAATTCATTTAGACTATCTGCTGTGGCTTTGTCATCCCTAAGTGCCCCTTTTACCCCTTGATCATCTAATGGTCCAACAGACTCCTTTGCAGACTTTTTACCTCAAATGTACTTGAAAACATTTTTATTATAAGTTTTTACTTCCATAGCAAGCTTCTTTTCAAATTCTCTCTTTGCCTTCCTTATCAATGTCTGGTTGATTCAGGCGAAGTCAGAGGATGAAAGTTGCCCTGTAACCTCCAGAATTATCCAGCTATTGCAGGAGCTAGGTTGGCTGATCAGTTTTCCTAAAAGTAAGCTCCAGCCTTCTCAGATCCTAGAATACTGTATCTGGGGGCCTGTATGTCGTACAACAAAAAGGTTGGACAGACTTCAGTCTCAGTACGGATTTTTTAAACAGGCACATCTTAGATCCCTGAGAATGAGAGTTGTCGGAAGTATCGTTTGCCTTGATTTGAACCAAATAAGGAGGGTCTTCAGATGGACTTGATTGTGAAGTCTCAGAATGCCAAGTGTCCACTGTTTTTCAGCAGGTCTCAATACTCTAGCTCCTGAGTGGCCTCAGGGGGATCCAGCTTTATATATTTCTACCTTGGCCATTAGTGAGCCGGATGATTCAAAGGATTCAGAGGCAATGAGGGTTGGTGGTGTTCATAGCTTCACAGTGGCTATGAAGGAAACTATGATTTGTGAATCTGGTGTGCTTCAGGGTAAAGAGGCCCTTGATGTTCAGTCATGTGTAAGAGTCATTACATCAGGAACTAGTGATTTGTAAGCAGCAGGTTCACTTTTGTTTTGTGGCCTGGCTTTTGAAAGGAGAAGGTTGAGGAGTGTTACTCGGAAGAAACGTTTGCTACATTACTTTAAGCTTGGATATGTTCAATTTCCTTAGACTTTGTCAGGGTCTGGAAGATATTTGCAGTTTGGTATAAGGAAACAGGGTTAATTCCATTACATTTGGCAATTTCAGACATTCTTTCCTTTTTGCACAAGGGTCTGCAAAGGGGTCTTGCCCTGAATTGTGTGAAAGTATATGTGACACCATCTTGTTATCGAGAAAAAATTCAGGGTAATTCCTTGGTATCCCATACTAATGTGACTCGTTTCCTCCGGTTAAGGAGTTGATTCCCAATTCAAATCTTAATCTTTGTTTGAAGTCATTGGGAATGCTCAGTTTGAACCCCTTAAGTGAGTGTCACTGAAAGATCGGGCATTGAAGGCAGTGTTTTCTCATACTGATTTGTTTGGCGAGGTGTGATTCGGAGCTGCAGAACTTATCCTGCAGAAATCTCTTTTTAAGGGTTACTTTGGAAGAGGTCTCCATTAGCACCATGCTCTCTTTCTTGCAGAAAGTGGTCTCTGCCTTTCATTTGGAGCAGTCAGTGGAATTGCCAGTCTTCAGAAACTCTTGTTCTGGAAGGAGTCAGCAGAGCTCCATGTTCTGGATGTTCATAGAACATTGTTATGTTATTTGAAAGCGGTCAATGATTTTTGCTTATTGGACCATTTATTTGTACTGTTTAGTGGGCATAAAAAAGATCAGATGGCTTCAAAAGCTACAATCGCTAGGTGAATTAAATAAGTTATTGTGTCTGCATACATTTACAAAGGCTTAGAGGGTTCAGGAGGGTCTTAGGACTCACTCCAGTAGGACCCAGGTGATGTCGTGGGCAGTGTGTCATTTTGTGTTGCTACAAGAGATTTGTAAGGCCACTACTTGGTCCTGCTTACATTCCTTTTCCAGGCATTATTGCCTGAATGTGCAGGCTCAGGATGCCACTTTTGAGGTGAGTGTGTTGAGAGCAAGACTTACAGGATTCCTCCCAGTTTAGGGGTGGCTTGGGACATCCCATTCGTCTGGACTGGTCTGGTAAAAATGATAAAGTAAACTTAGGTTCCTTACTTGCTAATTTTCTTTCCTGAAGTCCTACCAGACCAGTCCAGAGTCCCACCTGTGGTCCTACTCATCTCTGTATTTTTTCAGTCTATAGTTCAGAGTACTATTTAAGTTTGAAGCCCTTTCATTATGGAGGTTCAATGGTTTGAAAGGTTAACTGAGTATTGTTTTGATTTGATTAGTTTACCCCTGCTCACAGCAAGGGGTTGCTTTGGGAAGTTAATATTGAAAGAATGCAGGTGACACAGTTCTTTATCAGGCTATTTCCAGCAGTTTTCATTCTCTGTCTATCTCTGCTGGTAGGGAAGTAAAACCCATGCATCTGGACTGTTCTGGTAGGACTCCAGGAAAGAAAATTAGAAGGTAAGGAACCTTATTTTACCATATTTACAGATGCATTGTAGATAAAGCAAATCTCAGGAAAGATCCAAAGTTTCATAAATAAATAGAATAGTCAGCTATAGATAATTCTATGGCAATTTGCACATTCAGTCTCCATCTGCTTAAGGTAGGTAGAGTTGATGGTGGGACTCTCTCATCGCATGTTCAGTCATCTGTTATTTTCTACAAAGGTTCCAGGACAGCTTCTGCTTTGTGTTGGCAAGGGATGTGAATGCTTCAGGTTGTACATTCGTGCATCAGTTTTGGGGTGAAGTTAAATTGGAGATTTAAAAAATTCTGATTGTGACATTTCCTTAACACCGATTCTGTGTCTACTGGGCTACAGGAAGGATGTCTGTATTTCTGCAAGAAATAAAAGGCTTATTCACTTTATACATGCTACTAAATATACCATTGCCTTATGGAGAGACTCCTAGCATAACAAATTGAAGAAGCATCTGTTTAATAGAAAAAAAATACCTATACTTTCAAAGGGGAGTTTTATGCATTTGACAAAATCTGGAATAGGCACTAGTCCAGCATAAATAGTAACACCTACATTATCTGATGAACTATATTGAAAGTATGCCTGCTAATTACTAGGTTGCTTGAAGGTATGATGCTGATATCTGGAGGTTACATATTTCTATGTGCAAGTTATATCATTAGTTTGCAAATATTTGAAAATCTATGTATTCTATCAAGATATATTTCAGTGATGTGAATTGCCAAGAAAATGAGTTGTCTGTCAAGTTAAAAAAAAATTACAAAAATAAAATAATTATGGTTCTAGGCAATGTGTTTAAATATAACTATGTCTTGAAAAGTGATGTACAACCTTGTCCTCAAACACTGAAAACTAGTCCAGTTTGTAGGGCATTTATAATATGCAAATGAATGTTTTTGAACCATCTATGGGCCCTATACAATAAAATTTAATGTGCACTGTAACGTCAACTGTTTTTGCACTATCTCCTCCAAATCCTCTTTCTGTCGCTCACACACCCACACATTCTCTCTCTCATGCACACACACACACACACACACACACACACACACTTCACTCTCTTTCACCCTTCCAGCTCTCTCCTTCCCAGACAATGCTCCTCTTATCCTCCAGACTCTCCTCATACTCTGATCAGACAATCTCCTCCTCTAATCTCTGGGCCACTTCAGTAGCATGCTCCAGGCTTTGATCTAATGAGTTGAGCTCCGCAGGACCTTCTCTGTCCTCTGCCTTCCTCAGGACCTGATCAAGGCCAAGGGTCTGCCACCTCCTGCATCCCACAGTATGTATATTGTGAAATCTTATGTGTTTGACCTATATGCAGGTAAAAGAGGGCACAAATGGACACATCATCAGGCTTATAAGACATTCCACAGTATACAGACTGTAAAGAATTCCTAAAATTATTAAAAACCATTAACAAGGCCAATGTTCAAAGGCATTGAGCAGGATAACTTGTGAGTTGACTAGCCAAATCCTGACTTTTCCATATTGTAGGCATCTATCAAGCTAAATTTTACTGAATAAGTTAAGGGCATTTTGGGGATGTTCTGGAATGGAGCTGTTGGCCTGGAAACCTCATCAGCTAACGTAAATATTAGGACAAGTTTTCTTTGGTTAACTCTGGTTGTCCCTAGGAATAGCTCAAATGTTCCTCTTCAGCCAGCCAGACTAGTACAGATACATGTGTTATGCCTCCCAATCAGCAGATGGAGAGACAAACTAACAGGTTTGCTGACAGCCCTTATAGGCTGACTTCAGCCTGTCAGTATTTTGATATCAGCAAAGGGCAGGCAGGTATCCCGTGCTGTGACCTGAGACGTTATTTGGCTTGGCAAAGAAGATAGAAATTTGAATGGCAGCTCCTGAGGGTAAAGCCTTGTACTCCTTCCCTCTATTAAGCACCAGTGGGTCAGGGAGCTTCCAGTTGTTGGAACAGGGTTTTTCATGGCTGTGCTTGTTGAAATTACTCGTCGTCCCCCTCCCTCCCCATGCTTTTTCACTCCTCTTCTGTGGTCTCTCTTCCCCTTTAAAAAAAAACAAACTAAACTAAACAATGTTTCCTTCTCTATTTTTTCCTCCTTTTTCCTGAGGCCTGTGGTTGTGCCTGGTTCCTGCTCATTAAAGCTGTAAAAAACAAAAATAGGCAGCAGAAGAATGGCTTGTTGTCTGAGGGACATCAGACTAAGGCAGGAGAGGCACTCAGTAGTTTGCAATGCGTGTGATTCATATTGTCAGGCACAGAGAAGGAGGAAGCCTCTGTAAATTTTGTGGAGAGGAGGAAGAGAGAAGGCATCTGCTCCAGGAGGGCTGCCTTGGCAGGATTGTCTGCAGCCCATTCCCGCCAGCGTGCTTGATGCTGAGGTGAGAATAGTGGCTATATTAGAACCGCAATAAGAGAGCAGCTCAGAGTAGGAGCCCCCTATGCTGGTTCCAGTGATCTTGGATGCTGCAGCAGGTCTGGTCTGCGGCTTCTCCAGGTGGAATTCCCAGAGGAGCAGCTCCCATTTCTTCAGGTAAAAATATGATTTCTTCCTCTTCCTGGGTCTCTATTCTCACATAGTTTGTATAGTATTTGCATTAGGCCCTTTTCTATAGAGCAGAGTGTAGGTGCAGATTTCTCTCCTGTGAGACCCCATCCTTACCCCCTGGGAACTGCTGGGAATCCAGAACAAAAGAATGAAGAAGAGGTTTGGGAGGAGAACAGGTTCTGTGGTTTCAGAACTGTCACTTGTGGACCTTAAAGTTTTAAGGGAAAGTGGCAGTGAGGGATAATCTGAGGAGGAATATTCCCCTAGGGAACAGGATAATTCAGCAGTTGTTTGGTTGTTTCACAAAGAAGAACTTACTCCCATAGTTTCACAGTTGCTAAGAATGCTAGACATAGTGAAAAAAAAAAGAGGATAGGAGTTTAACTCTGAAGAAGACCCTATAAGGTTGAGTTTAAGGAAAGCATTTCCGTGGCATAGATAAGGATTTGATCTCTGTGTAATGGGATGCCCCGGAGTTTAATTTTAAAAGGGGTAAGACCATAGTGAGGCTTATACCCTGCTGGCTCAGGAAAGAGAAAATCTGTATTTCTTCTAGTGGATGCATTCATTTTTGCTATTACTAGGAGAGCCACTGTTCCTATGGAAAGGGGCTCTGCCCTCAAGAATGCTCAGGATAGGAAGATAGAAAGTGTGCTTAAATAGGCTTTTGAGGATGCTGGTTTGGAGTTGTAGGCTGCTGTGTGCATTAGTGTTGCTAGGCACGATTTATATATGCAGAAAAATTTCTTGGAATGTGGGGGGACTGTCTTGGAGGATGAAGTTCAGATGGACCTGGGGCTGCCTTGTTTGGCAGATGCCTCATATGAATTGGTCTAGGCTTCAGCTAGGAGAATGGCTTCTATTGTAGCTGCCCTTCATTTGCTATGGTTATGTAACTGGTGAGCAGTTTCAATTTCCAAGGCAAAGTAAACCAACATTCCTTCTAGGGAAATCTTTTTGGAGAAGATTTAGAAAAACTGGTGAAAGCATGTGGCTAATCCAAAGTCCCCAGATTAACCTGAAGACAAGCCTAAGAGAACAGTGTGACCACCTCTGGCTTGGAGCTGCTTTAGGGATTTTAAGCATGCAAAGCCAGGAAGGCTGGCATGTAGCCAGCTGTCTAGACCCTTCAGTATATTCCAATACTTTCGGAACTCTAGGAATGGAGGAGAGGATGGAGTCTCGAGGTAGCCACTCTACAGTACAAAGTAGTCCACATTGCTTCAGACCAGTGAATCTTAGAAGTCATCAAGATG
Source organism: Rhinatrema bivittatum (assembly GCF_901001135.1). NCBI lineage: Eukaryota > Metazoa > Chordata > Amphibia > Gymnophiona > Rhinatrematidae > Rhinatrema > Rhinatrema bivittatum. The sequence goes on from NC_042618.1 coordinate 380,005,945, forward strand.
GCTATGCTCTGGAGTTTTCCCATCCTTTTTTCAGATGCTTTGTGGTATCCCCTTGCTGATCCGTTCTTAAGAGGAAGCCATATGGATGGCAATTTTGTGGCTGCTACCTGTAGTGGTGGTGGTTCTGATTCTACACACTTAATGGGGTTAGAGTTGGTACTCAGTTTTCTTTGTGGTACCAAAGAACAAGGGTACCTTCCCCCTATTCTAGACCCGAAGCAGCTTAACAAGGCTCTGAAGGTGTTCCACTTCTGGATGGAGTCTCTGAAGTCAGGTATAGTAACGGTGCAAATAGGAGAATTCTTTTTGTCATTAGATCTGACGGTAGTGTACATGCATATTCCAATAAAATAAGGGCATCAGAAATATCTTCACTTTGCAGCGATTGGGGGGGGGGGGATGAAATCTTCAGTGTCAGCAACTCCCTTTTGGGTTGGTCATGGCTCCAAGATCTTTTTCCAAGTTGATGGCTATGGTCGCAGCCCTGCGCAGAGAAAGTACTGTAGTTTGGTGCATCTGTGTCTGTGCGATTGGTGGATATGACCAAAGTTGGCCCAGAAAAGCGAATCGGTGATGGCCAGAGGGATGCAGTTATTGCAGGATATTAGCTAGGTTTCCAGTTTCGACAGGAACATCTTGCTTCCCTCTAGATCCCTGGAGTACCCGAGGGTTTGGTTCAGCACCAAGGAAGGCTGGGTCTGGTTCACAGATATAATGATCCAGAAGTTGCAGAACCAAGTGCATGGTTTATTGAGGTTTCAGAGATCCATGGTGTAGATTTATCTTCAGGTATTAGGTTCCATGGCAGCTGTATTGTATTTAATGCCTTGAGCAAGAATGCACATTAAACCCTTGCAGATTGTTCTTGAAGTAGTTTTCTCAGTACCAGGTGTATTTCATGAGACTTCCTCTGATGATATAAGCCAGAGAGTTTTTTTTGCTTTGGAATATAAAAATCCAACAATTGGAGTAGATCTCGAATCTTTAATTTCCCATTTGGATAATAGTAACTTCAGATGCCAGTCTCTGAGGCTGTGATACTCACTGTATAGTGGCTCCAGGCACTTAGAATCCAGAAAAAGCCAAGTGGTCCATCAATTGGTGGTAAACCAAAGTGATAGGAAAGGCACAGCTTTTAGTTTGATTCCATTTTTCAGGGTCCGATGGTCAGGATCTTGTCAACCAATGCTAAAGCAGTAGCATAAGTGATTCCCCGAGACAGAATCCAGTGTCGGCATGTGATGGAAGAGGTCAGTCTGAGCGGAGAAGCATATAAAAGGGCTCTCAACATCTCTTATAGTGGGAGTAGAGGATGTACAAAAGGACTAACTCAGTCACAACAGGCTGGTCCTTGTAGAACAGAATCTGTCCCTGGAAGCTTCTACTAGATTGTGACCAAATGGCAAGAACCAGTGATGGGCTTGTTGGCAGTCAACAGAAACGCATAGGTGTGAAGATTTTTTAGCTGACAAAGGGTAAGAAGTTCATCCAGTTTGGATGCCCTGATTAAAGATTAGCTAGTTCAGGGATCACTTTGTGGCCTCTGGTGGGCAGATTCTTGCAGAAGATTTCCAGGCTTCAGACACTAGTGATATTACTTGCTTCCATTTGGCCAAGGCATCCTTAGTATGCAGATCTGGTGAGGATGCTAGATGGGATCTGATATGACATGGCCTACTGTTTGTTCAGGGGCTGATGGTTCACAAGGATTCATCTCTGTTTTGTCTTTCAGCTTGGCCCTTGAGAGCACTTATCTGTCAAAGAAGGGATATTCTCAGAAAGTTATAAATACCCTTTTGTTGTCCAAGAAAGTTTTCACATCCTTGGCATATGTGAGAGTCTGGAAGTTGAATATTGGTGCTTGATTAGAAAGATTTCAGCTAGAGGAGCTTTAGTTCCGGTTATCTTAGAATTCCTGCAGAGGGGATTGGATAAGGGTTGGCCCTTTAAAGTGCAGGTAGCAGCTATTGCCTGTTAGAGGCCGGTTGATGGGCAGATCTTTAATGTCTCATCCATAGAAACAGAAATGATGGCAGAAAAGGACCAAATAGTCCAACCAGTTTGCCCAGCAAGCTTATGTTAGTATCTGCTGTGCTGTGTAGGCTACTCCCATGCTTATCAGTTTCCCAGACCGTAAAAGTCAGGGCCCTCATTGGTTGCTGTTTGAATTCAATTCCCTGTTTGACTTGCCCTTGAAGCAGTGAGCAATGTTGGAATTGCATCAATAATATGAAGGCTTATTGGTTAAAGGTAGTAACCACCACATCAGCAAGTTACCCCCCATACTTATTTCTTTCCCCAGACCGTAAAAGTTGGGGCCCTCATTGGTTACTATTCAAATCTAATTCCCCTTTTACCCTGTGCCGTTGAAGCAGAGAGCCATGATGGAGTTGCATCAATAGTATGAAGTCTTATTGGTTAAAGGTAGTAACTGCCACACCAGCAAGTTACCCCCATGCATTCTTTTATTCATTTCTAGCTTATAGGGATCCACAGTGTTTCCCATGCCCCTTTGAATTCTTTTATAGTTTTCATCTTCACCTCCTCCGGAGGAAGAACATTCTAGGCATCTAACACCCTGTCCGTGAAAATATATTTCCTGACATTGGTTCTGAGACGTCCTCCATGGAGTTTCATTTCGGGACTCCCTAGTTCTAATTTCTTTCCAATGGAAAAGGTTTGTCAAATATGCATCACTAAAACCTTTTAGGTATCTGAAGGTCTGTATATTAGCTCCCCTGCACCTCCTTTCTTCCAGGGTGTACATATTCAGATCCTTTAGCCTCTCCTCATAAGTCTTCCAATGCTGACCCCCTTGGCATTTTGGTCACTCTTCTTTGGACCGCCTCTGTCCTGACTTTATCCTTTTTTGAGATACGGGCACCAGTATTGAACGCAGTACTCCCGGTGAGGCCTCACCAAGGACCTGTACAAGGGCATAACCACCTCTTTTTTTTTTCTTACTGGTTATTCCTCTATGCAGCCCAGCATTCTTCTGGCTTTAGCTATCGCCTTGCTTCGCCATCTTCAGATCATCAGACACTATCACACCAAGGTCCCTCTTCCAGTCCGTATGCATTAGTCTTTCACCACCCATAACATAAAGCTCTTTTGGATTGCTGCACTCCAGATGCATAACTCTGCACTTCTTTGCATTGAATCCCAGCTGCCAAATCTTTGACCACTCTTAAAGTTTTCTTAAATCAATTGTCATTCTCTCTGCTCCTTCAGATGTGTCCACTCTGTTGCAGATCTTAGTATCATCTGCAAATAGACAAACTTTACCTTCTATCCTTTCCGCCAGGTCGCTCACAAAGATATTGATCAGAATCGGTCCCAAAAACGATCATTCTGGCACTCCACGTAACACTGTTCTTTCTTCAGAGTAGGTTCCGTTCATCATTACACGCTGTCTCTATTCAGTCAACCAGTTTGCAATCCACGTTACTACCTTGGCACCCACTCCCAAGCTTCTTATTTTGTTCACAAGTCTCCTATATGGGACTGTATCAAAAGCTTTACTAAAATTCAAGTAAATCACATCGAGCACTCTTCCCTAATCCAATTCTCTAGTCACCCATTCAAAAAAATCAATCGGATTTGTCTGACAAGACCTTCCCCTGGTGAATCCTTGCTGCCTTGGGTCAAGCAACCCACCAGATTGTAGATAGTTCACTATCCTTCCCTTCAGCAGTCTCCATTAATTTTTCCACCACCAAAGTGAGGCTAACTGGCCTGTAGTTTCCAGCCTCCTCTCTGCTCCCACTCTTGTGAAGCGGGACCACCACCGCTCTTCTCCAATCTTGTGGCACCACTCCCATTTCCAGGGATCTATTGAACAGGTCCTTCAGTGGACATGCCAGCACATCTCTGAGCTCCCTCAGTATCCTGGTATGTACCTCATCTGGCCCCATGGCCTTGTCCACTTTCTTCATACATGGCCCAAGCCTCCAATGTATCTGAATCCACATTCATTAAACCAGGTTTTTAACCAGGCATTGACGTTATCTATATGGCATAACCTTTCCTTTCCTTTTCCTTGAAAAGGTAATACTTCCGAAAAGGCAATAGTCTTTGCCACAGGTCTAATCTTTTTCCCTAGATTTTGGAAATCTGTCTGTACTTTATGGAAAACAATAATCCTACCCACCACAAGCTGAGGATCCTGGAAGGCATTTAACTGTTGTGTCCCCCATCAAAATGAGTTCCAAATTGGTTCCTCTGATGATTGAATCTCCCAGCAGAAACAGTTTTTTATGACATTTGATCATGTTGAAGGGTTTCTGGGTGCGTTGGATGACTACTTCCCTTTGAGACCTCATTTCATATTCTGTTACTTGGACTTCTTCATTTTCCAATGCAGAAAATGCATTATGTAAGGGTAACAGCAGGGAGAGTAGGTATCTCTTCATCATAGGCCCTATTCTACCAGAACCTACTGTAATCCAATTATTCCTGGGATTCTGGATCCTGAATGTCAGACTTCTCTGTGGGAGTGGGGATGATTACTCAGGATGCTTCAAAGTTGGAGAAACTGGGTATCTCAGAGTCACAGGTCTTATTCCACAGAACCCACTATAAAAAATGTATACCTGGGTTTCTGAATCTTCTGTGAAAGAGAAATTCTGGATGCTGCAAGGAAGGGGAGGTTATTTGAATTTTGTATAATATCTCTTTCAGGTGCATTAGCTCCTTATTCTTGAAAGACAGCTGAAGGCAAGTTAGACAACCCTTAATTCTCCAAATGATAGGCCTTGGGATTTAAGCACCACAATTGTTGCATTGAATAAAGGACATTTTGCTAATAGTGACTAAAAAGCTAGTTGAGAGTAGGGATGTGAATCGTGTCCTCGATCGTCTTAACGATCGATTTCGGCTGGGAGGGGGAGGGAATCGTATTGTTGCCGTTTGGGGGGGTAAAATATCGTGAAAAATCGTGAAAATCGTTAAAAAATCGAAAAATCGAAAAATCGAAAAACCGGCACATTAAAACCCCCTAAAACCCACCCCCGACCCTTTAAATTAAATCCCCCACCCCCAAATAACTTAAATAACCTGCAGGTCCAGCGGCGGTCCGGAACGGCAGCGGTCCGGAACGGGCTCCTGCTCCTGCATCTTGTTGTCTTCGGCCGGCGCCATTTTCCAAAATGGCGCCGAAAAATGGCGGCGGCCATAGACGAAAAAGATTGGACGGCAGGAGGTCCTTCCGGACCCCCGCTGGACTTTTGGCAAGTCTCGTGGGGGTCAGGAGGCCCCCCACAAGCTGGCCAAAAGTTCCTGGAGGTCCAGCGGGGGTCAGGGAGCGATTTCCCGCCGCGAATCGTTTTCGTACGGAAAATGGCGCCGGCAGGAGATCGACTGCAGGAGGTCGTTCAGCGAGGCGCCGGAACCCTCGCTGAACGACCTCCTGCAGTCGATCTCCTGCCGGCGCCATTTTCCGTACGAAAACGATTCGCGGCGGGAAATCGCTCCCTGACCCCCGCTGGACCTCCAGGAACTTTTGGCCAGCTTGTGGGGGGCCTCCTGACCCCCACGAGACTTGCCAAAAGTCCAGCGGGGGTCCGGAAGGACCTCCTGCCGTCCAATCTTTTTCGTCTATGGCCGCTGCCATTTTTCGGCGCCATTTTGGAAAATGGCGCCGGCCGAAGATGACAAGATGCAGGAGCAGGAGCCCGTTCCGGACCGCTGCCGTTCCGGACCGCCGCTGGACCCGCAGGTTATTTAAGTTATTTGGGGGGGGTTCGGGAGGGTGGGGGATTTAATTTAAAGGGTCGGGGGTGGGTTTTAGGGGGTTTTAGTGTGCCGGCTCACGATTCTAACGATTTATAACGATAAATCGTTAGAATCTGTATTGTATTGTGTTCCATAACGGTTTAAGACGATATTAAAATTATCGGACGATAATTTTAATCGTCCTAAAACGATTCACATCCCTAGTTGAGAGATTGATACTTCAGGCTTATTTTAATCAATTATCCTAGGTCCTTAGAAGAAATATTTAACAAGAAAACACTCTAGGGGAGGGTGGAAGGGACTAAACAGCAGAGATAAAGCAAACAATATTGGGAATATACACAGTAAAAAGTTAGATTAAATTAGATTATCCTAAGCAGGAGACCAGGAGCAATGCTTGGAACCAGGTGAGCTGTCCTAGAATTTTATGTATAACTGGTCTTTAGTAGTGCTTGGCTTAATTACCCCTCACTGTGCAACTGATTGTACCACACCCAGAAAGTCTAATAGGTAGAGTCCTATGTTTCTCTTTTAAAAACACACAGGGTTTTAAAAAAAATGACTAGCAAAATATATTATTTATTTATTTATTTATTTATTTAACATTTTTTTATATACCGCAGTTCTAGCAACAATGTTGCTAATCACTTCGGTTTACAAGTAACTTTGGGATGACAAAACATATGTGTGTCTTACAGAGAACAGGAATATGAACTGGGAATGGTTAAGATAAATATAAATATATATAACTTCCAAACATTAAACATTAGATTATTATATGACATTTTCAACAATGAGTATGAGTCTAACATAAATAGCGGTTTGCTTATCGAGTGTTAGTCCTGTAATGTGTCAGCCGTCGTTAGGGGGATGTGGTGTATCTGAGTTCTTGGTTGATTAGTTAATTAGGCAGTTGGGTATCTGATGAGATGATCCTGCGGTGATAGTGGAGATATAGATCCATTCATACGAAGGCTTGGGATGGATTACCACAACATACCAGAGTAAAAAGCTATAGAAATAAGATTACTATCTATTGGATTTTTTTTTTGTTATATTATTCATCCACACACAAAACAGAAGTAAAACAGGAGAATTAAGCAATGTCTATTAGAAAATAATACAGTCCACCACATTTCCTTCAGGAACTGAAGCATATTTAGCCTTTGGTAAGAGAATTTGTACTTCCTTGGAATCAGAATTTGTTGCTATCATACCTGTTTGGTCATTCTTTTGAGCTACTAAGATAGGTTTCTCTTAAGCTGCTTAATCTTAAGGAAGATGTTTTCTGATAGCAATCTATTCCAACAGATGAATTTTGGAGCTGCAGGCCCTATAGTGAAGAGATCCCTTTTTGGGTTCTTTAGATGAGGTGGCATAGATTATCCTGGTTCCTTCATTCCTTCCTAAGATGATGATTTTGTATTTTTTCATCTGAACCAGATGGTATGTCTCCATTCCTTTCAAAGGGACTTGAGTGGGAAAGAATATGCTCAGCTTCATCATTTAGATGTTAGAGATCTTCTGCTATAATGAAAGGTCACTAATAGTTTCATAACCTCAGAGTTATCATTTGTTTGGTTTAGTGGTTTTAGAAGGGTCAGAACATCTCCAAAGGCATTGATAGCAAATTGAAATAAGGAAGTGATGGGGGAGGCTTAAATATCCAAGGATTGATTTTTCTCCAACAAATTAAGGGTATACTATACCAGGGTGCAGGTTGCTATATAGGCAGAACTTTGGAGATTTGAAGAGGGGAGAACTAGTCTTCCTTGCATACTTATTCAGAGCATTATCATCTTGACCTTCAAGCCAGGGAAGAGGCTACCTTTGGTTTAGAAGTGGGTTGGCAGTGTCCCACCCAGTAGAGAGACAGCTTGGGTACATCCTGTGTGTCTGGATTGGTCTTGCTGGATGAAAAGGAAGGAGAAATTAATTATAACCTGATAATTTTTGTATTTATTTCAAAATTTATAGCCATCTAAAATACTAGGTGGGATACAGCAAAACACTCATAAAAGTATAATATCAAAAAACTTAAATAATAAATAGGCAAAAAAAATAAAAAACAGATTCATAACATTGAAAGACAATAAAAACAACAAATATATGAGACATATATTGACTGCTGCCTTAGTTTATCTAATTCTGCTTACCTCACATTTACTTCTGTCCTCAGTGGTACCAAAATAGAATTCAAAATACAGGCCAAAACTTAAAAACAGTTAGACCTGCTCAAAAGCTTTTTGGAATAAGTGATCTTTTAATAATTTCCTAAATCTTACAATAGAAGTTTCAGTTTTAATTTCTCCAGGTAATTGATTCCACAAGCATGGCCCCGACATATAAAATGGTTTCTCTCTTGATTTTGCAAGCCTTACTTTCCTTGAGTTCAGTCAGACTAGTCCAGGACCCTCCCTATTCCGCCAAATGTATTATTCTTCTGATCCATTTTCAGAATAACTTCTTGTGTATACTAGATGACATGCTAGATGATGAGGTAATAAACCTTATCAAGGAATGCAGGGTGTGTCTGTTCCGTTGTTTGTTTCTCCCTTGGAAGCCCTATGGTTTTTGCTTGGGGGGATGAGGGAAAGTTTAGTGGATTAAAGATGTTTATCTTAGCTTTTTGCATAGAATATTGGCAGGTTGAGGTCAGCAAACCTGTTAGTCTGTGCCTCAATCTGCTGGTTAGGCATAACCCATGCATCTGGACTGGTCTGACTGGACTCAAGGAAAGGAAATTATCAGGTAAGAACTAACTTGTGCTTACTGGTAATGTGTTCCTGGATAACATTAGGCTTAACTGACTATGTTAAAAAAAAAAAAAAAAAAAACCCAATTAAGTGCCAACATATTACAAAAAAAAAAAAAATACCAAAGTCCTGCCCAGCAGCCTTGGCCCCGCCCCTCCTTCCCAGTGGATTTCAAAATCAGGTTGGTGGGTCTGTGCACGTCCCCTCTCTCCCAAAGCTCCTTCTAATATTATTGAAAAGTGTTGGTTCAAAATGGCCAGGGAGGTGGGCAAACATCCCCCTCCGCCTTCTGCCTTGGCAATTCAAATTATTTTACTTGGTAGTGAAGTCCTACCCCCATAAGCCAACCTCATCCCTGCTTTCTTGTCCATTATCTCCAAATGGCAAAGGCCATCAAGGCCATGGTACAAGTTACCACTCTCAGCATTGTCAGTCTTTGCCTCAGCAGCAACACTGGTCGTATAAGTCACTTTTAGCTTATTAGAGTTAGTCTGAACGGGCAGACTAAATAGGCCATATGGTCTCTTTTTTTTTTTTTTTTTGCCATCATGCTTCTAAGTAAAACTAAGATTTCTAAGTTCTGAGATCTGCAAGGCCACAAGCCTATACTGTACTTAAAGAATAGGGATGTGTAGAAAGGATTTTATGAAAGAGAACATTTTTGTTTGGATTTTGTATTGTATTATGAAAACTCATTGGTATAATTAACATTATGAAAAGCTACATTGAGTTTATTAACAAACATTATTCTGTGCAGATCTGAATCGCCACTTGTTCCTGCAGTAAAAAACAGAATCCATCACTTACAGCAGAGGCAAATAAATCCATTAAATCTTCCAAGTTGCAATAGTAATGGCAATAGAGAAAAAAACATCTACTCAGACAAACTACAAAGTGAATTGTCTTCTGGAAACAGTGAACCTGAAATGGAAAGACCACCTTCCTCTCAGTTTGTTCCTTATGTGCGAACAAAAGAGATATACTACCTTGATCCAGATGCACCAATGTCAAGACCATCAACACATGATCCGCAATACAGACATTTAAACGGTATTGAAAAATATTGTATGATAAAATGAGCAATAAGTATACAGGGTTACTAATTGATTTTTTATCCAACTTTTGTACCATCTCTTCAGTCCCAGCAGCACAAAATCCTTAAAATCCACTCATCTCTCATATTCAGTGCCTGTTTTCTTATTTTTGGATTAGTGCATTAGTATCCCTGCTGGTATGCTAGATTTCTTATCTCACACTTTCTGGAATTCTGCTCTTCCCATGCCATTTTGCTGCTGTGTACCTTTTCACTGGTTTTCAATTCAGTTTTCTCCTATGTTCAAGTTCCTGGTGTTCACTTATAAATATATTCATGGTCTGGCACCTCACTTTCTCTCTGCTGTTGTCCACTGCTATATTGTGCTTTGCTCATAGTTGTTGACTGTTTGGTTTTTTTTATTCCCTGCACAAAGCCAACAGCCTCTTGCTTTTGTGCCTTTTTTTTTCCCAAGTACTCACCCTGCAGAATAGACTACCACTACTATTACTTATTTCTAACATGCTACTTGACATATGCAGTGCTGTACAGATATACATAAGAATTAGTCCCTGCTGTTTGGAATTTACAGTCCAGGCAGACAAACATATATGACAAACAAGAGTCTGTGGATGTGTATTTATTGCAGAGAAGTACTTAGGATTTAAAAGCAGCTTTAAAAAGGTGAGTTTTAAAACTGGATTTGAATATGGCCAGAGAGGGAGCAAGATGTACCGTCTCAGGAATTCTATTCCGGGCATACAGCATAGCAAGGTGAAAAATACGAAGTTGGCGATGGAGCAGAAGGGCTCAGATAAGAGTGACTTATGAGATTAATGATATTCACGAGTAAGGGTATAGGGAGAGAGAAGAGAAGATCCTTCATTTTTAACTTTTCAGTTCAAAATGAAAACTCATAACTTAAAGGTTGTTTATTGTAATCTCTAATTCTTGGTTTTTCACTCCATCCTTCTTCACAGTTCAAGTAGGGGGTAATTTTTAAACCCTATAGGTAGCTTGCAGGTCCAAGGGTACAAACATGCAAGCTGATTTTCAAAGGGAAACTTCCTACAGAGTGTCTCTTTGAAAATTTTGGATCTGCAGGGACCACAGATTTTCCATTTTGTTTTTCCACAGCTGCAAGGTATATATGGAGATTTCAGAATGAAATCCCCACGTGTAGTTTCCCTTCCCCATCCTCAGGATGGCCCTTTCAGCCATGGGTGAAAGTGCACATGCTTACTTTCATTCTTTGAGAGTAAAATTTGCCCTCCCCATACCATTCTGTTTTAATACAATTTTGTGTTTGTACTTTGCTGTGAGACATCCTGAAGTAGGGTCCAATATAAAAGCGCACATTAGTTTAGAATCTGCTAAAGATTTCAGATTATTTTTCTTAAAAAGAACAAAAAACAGAAATTTTTTCTTTAATACTTAATATAAAAATAAACATTTTATTCAAAAAATCCTTTATCTGTCCAAAAATCATTAATCTTGACTAACAAAATATAACATATACAAATATTTCATTATGATACATCGCTCACAAAGATGTTGTGTTGAGAACTTGCACTGCACCTGTCAACACGGCCAAAAATCGGCAGAAACTCCTTTAAATCAACAGTCTTCATCTATTCATATGGGTCATTTCCGCATTACTATTTCCCAAATAGTAACATCTTCAGTGCAAGTTTTAGACACAGCATTTTTGTGAGATCCTGTATGTCTTCAAAGAAGACATCGTCAATGTTTTTGATGGTTCTTCATCTGTAGAAAAGAACTCTTATCCTAAGAGAGAGGATTTGGTTGAAATAATCTTCTTAATTATCATAGGAAATTGTTTATTTCTTGTTTTATTTTCTTTCTGTATGTGTGTATGCCATAATATTAGGTGTTAATTTAATATTGTTTGTAATTTTAATGGTTGTTTTGTAGGATGGGGGTGGAATTGTAGGTTTCCTCATTTTTATTTGGTAATTTTTTAACATGGGGTATTGGAGGGGAGGGTTAAGTTATTGTTATGTTTTATGAAAGGTGGGGTTTGAGATTAGCACAATTTTTTGTATGATTTTGGATGGATATTGTATTATAACAAAATATTTGTATATGTGATATTTTTTTAATGTCAAGATTCATGTTTTTTGGACAGATAAAGAATTCTATACACTTTCCCTGTTTTTTGTTTTGTTTTTATGACAATTGTGGGTTTGTGCTAATTTAGCCAGGTTAATATTTACCTGATTATTTTCTTAGATAGTAATTTATTATTTTTAAACTAATGCACCAACAAAAAAAAAAATCTAAAGCATAAAATAAAAATGCAGCATTGCATGAAGTTCCCAGTCATGCTGGACTGTGGCTGGAAAGGATTTTTATCAAAAGGATAAACTGTGAAAACCTTATGACAGCTATCTAGATGGTTTGCAGTTTGTGATACCTTTTGTTGCATCAGCATAAGAATTATCTAAAGATGATGTATACAAGAATTTGAGATTTACATTGTTAATTATTATATTGGTCCTATAAAAGTTATATAAAAAAGCAAGGGGAAAACTACACACACAAGAGAAAAGTAAAGTGGCTAACAAATGCTTAACAAGCTCAAAAAGATTTAGACGAAAGAGACAACATAGATTATAATAAGCGGAAAGATCTCTTCCATATTATAATCCCCCCAAATCTTTTTTTTTTTTTTTGTAGTTTTATAATATCAGATGCAGTGAAAAGATGATTACATAGATAATAGAAAAAAAACAAACAAAAAAAAAATAAAACAAACAAAAAAAAAAATAAACTTCCCTTTAATGAATAATAGAAGAAAATTGTACGGTCATTCAAAAGTCAATGAGGTCCATGTTTCGGCATCCTCACTTTGTCGGGAAAGAGAGGATGAAGCATCGGAACCAAAAGCGAGGTCTTATGCAAATCAAAACTGAATCAAACTTCAAGTTGAGCATCTACCTCCAAAACTGCCCTGATGCAGGAAAAATTTCAAAACATGGAGCACATTCTTTATTTAGAATATTTATATGCTGCTTATGACCACAGTTGTAGGCGTAAGCAAACAAGCACATACATAAACATACATAAAAATAACACCGAACGACAACATATAACGTAGGCCCAAGTTCTAATGATTTATATCACCTCTTAGCTCATCAAACATCAATGAAAGCCAGCTAGAACAGAAAAGTCTTAAGCATTTTATCCCAGGACAAGCAGGATCATAGTCCTCACATATGGGTGACATCATCAGATGGAGCCCTGGTACGGAAACCTTCTGTCAAGAGTTTCTAGAAACTTTTGGCTGGCACTGTGGGCCTACTGAGCATGCCCAGCATGCCATGATATTCTCAGCCACAGGGGTCTCCCTTCAGTCACTTTTTTTCTGCCTTGCTGTAGCAAAGCACATCAGGAACTCTGGAAAGAATTCCCTCACATTTCTCAAGGGAAGAAAACCTTTTCATTCACATTCTCATAATTGGGTCTCCCTTCGACATAGTCTTGGTGAGTACTTTTTTCAGATAGTTTTAATTGATTCCGGTCACCTCACTGTCGATTCCTGCCGGTCATCGACCGTTAATAGGGCTATAACTTTATCATGGCCTCGGGGTTTAAAAAATGTTCGGATTGTAACCGGACTATGTCCATTACTGACCCACATTATGTATGTGTTCTGTGCCTGGGATCAGGCCACGACATCCGGGCTTGCTCAACCTGTGCCCAGATGACACCGAAGGGCAGACGTGCCCATTTGGATAAGATGGAAGAATTGTTTAAAAAGATTCCATCGTCGACGTCGTCCCCAAGGGTAGCACCTCCCTCGGTAACTAAACATTGAGGTGAAAAACGAGCTGATGACCGTCCGTCACCGGCACCGTCGATAGCATCGATAGCATCTTCTTCAGCATCGAAGAATCATCGAGAAAAGAAAAGGCATCGCCACCGATCCATCGACCCAGCGGATGGAAAACCATCAACGTCAGGATCGAAGTCCATCGAGCCGATGCCGAAGAAGGTTCATATACTAGAGCCAACTCCACCGGCTGTACACGATGAACCGCGGCGCTCTCCACCGGGCTTGGTGTCAGAGGATGTGCCACCATGAATTATCATGGAAGTGCCAATAGCGCCAGCGGTACCTTCCCCAGTGGCAGTGGACACTGCCCCGATTTCAAGGGAAGAAGTGACTAATTTAGTCCAACAAGCCGTCTTCGAGGCTCTGAAGAATCTACAGCCTCCGACAGTGCCATCGGTACCGGCACCGGCATTGGAACAGTCAATTTTTCAGCTTTTGCTGAATAGACTCGATGCCTTAATAGAAGCCTTTCCTCCGACAACTATGGCACGGATTCCATCGATGCAGCCATCGATGCCGATACACCCACCAGTGACTCCAGCCATCCCGGTTCCTGGATCAACAGAGGAGGACGGTGGAGACTCTGATTCTGCCCCAGGACCATCGGGGCTCCATCGGCATCGACTTCCAAAGACACCCTCGATGCCTTTCAAGGACACATCGATGCCAATACATCCAGGTCTATTGGGGGATGCACGGAGTCGATTTCCACTGATGCCATCGAGGCCCATCGATTCCCCATCGATGCCCTCACTACCAACGATGCCAAAACACATACCAACTAATGCTGTGTTCAAATCGAAGCATCATATACAACCGGAGGACACTGACTCCCCTTATCCTCAATATACACCTTGGAAGGATGTTGACACAGACACGGAGTCAGAGGAACTGCAATCAGAGCCCTCTCCACCAGAGGAGAGAAAGAAATCCCCTCCAGAAGATTTGTCATTTACAAATTTTATCAAAGAAATGGCAGATACAATTCCTTTTGAATTGATCACGGAGGAGGATACTAGACATAAGGCCCTAGAAGTACTGCAGTTTGCGGATGCACCGAAGGAAATTATGGCTATCCCAATCCATGAAGTCCTCTTGGAACTACAACAGCGAATGTGGGAACATCCCTGCTCAGTCCCAGCAGTGAATCGGAGAACAGATGCCACATATTTAGTGCAGCATGCTCCAGGGTACCAAAAATCCCAACTACCTCACCATTCGGTAGTTGTAGAATCCGCTCAAAAGAAGGCCCGAAAACAAAAACCTCATTCTCTGTCCCACCAGGGAAGGAGCAACGATTCTTGGACACCTTAGGGAAGAAGGTTTATCAAGGTTCCATGCTGGTAGCACGTATTGCAGCATACCAGCTGTATATGACACAATACCAAAGGAACTTATGGAAACAAGTACAGGGTATTGTGGATAAACTCCCACAACAACACCAACTACCTTTGGCTGCATTAGTTGAAAAAGGATTAGAATCTGGCAAACACGAGGTGAGAGCAGCTTATGACGTGTTCGAAACATCAACTCGTCTATCTGCTTCTGCAATAAATGCGAGAAGATGGGCCTGGCTCAAGGCCTCGGACCTTAGGCAGGAAGTCCAAGAAAGGCTTGCAGAGCTCCCTTGTGTTGGAGACAATCTTTTCGGGGAAAAGATCCAAGCTACAGTATCTAAGTTGAAATACCATCATGAGACTCTCTGACAGCTATCCAAATTGCCAGCAGATCAGCCATCTTCCCTAAGACGACCAACTCACAGGGACTCAAGGCACCCTTCTACAGACCTAGAAGGTATTACCCACCTGCCTCTTCAGCACGTCAGTACCGTCCCTCACAGAGAGGATGTCCACGTCAGCCAAAGCAACAAAAGACCCAGCCACCACCCCAAACTGGACCAGCGGCGGGTTTTTGAACTGAACCAAGAGAACAGCAGCCTCTTTCTCAACCCTATGCCCTCCCTACCAGTCGGAGGTCGACTTCATTATTTCCAACACCAATGGAGTCTCATCACAAAAGACCAATGGGTATTAGCCATACTAAATCAGGGATATCGCCTAAAATTCAACACGATACCCCCGCATTTTCCTCCCATTCCACTTTGGTCAAACATAGTCATCACACCTCAACTCCAGTAGAACTCTCTACTTTGCTGACTGCCAGGGCCATCGAACCAGTGCCCTGGTCTCAACAAGGCACGGGGTTCTACTCCCAATATTTCCTAATTCCAAAGAAAACAGGCGGCCTTCGCCCTATCTTAGACCTCCGAAATCTCAACAAATTTCTATACAAAGAAAAGTTTCAGATGGTATCTCTGGGAACCATTCTTCCGTTACTTCAAAAGGGAGATTGGCTCTGTTCTCTGGATCTTCAAGACGCTTATGCACACATGCCAATTTCCACACAACATCGCAAGTACCTACGGTTTGTAGTGGGAAAGAATCATTACCAGTATCGAGTCCTACCATTCGGACTGGCCTCTGCTCCTCGAGTATTCACAAAATGCCTAGCAGTAGTGGCCGCACATTTAAGAAAAAGCAGCATTCATGTTTTTCCATACCTAGACGAACTGGCTGATCAGAAGTCCATCCAGGCAGGGAGCTCTCTCTGCCTTGAAAACCACAATAACACTATTGCACCTTCTGGGATTTCTCATCAATTATCCAAAATCCCACATCGAGCCGTCTCAACTCCTCACATTCATCGGAGCAGACCTCGACACCACAGTGGCGAAAGCTTCCCTTCCAAACGACCATGCCGACAATCTGGCACGCTTGGCAAACATTGTAATTCATCACCAGTTCATATCTGCCCATCAAATTCTGGTTCTCCTAGGACACATGGCCTCGACAGTACATGATACACCTATGGCAAAGTTAGCCATGAGAAGAACTCAATGGACTTTGAAATCTCAATGGCTGCAAGCTTTCCAACCACTGTCGTACACAATTCAAATCACCAACCAGTTACGTCTGCGCTCCACTGGTGGACAAATCAAACAGCATTGAAAGCTGGTCTCCCATTCCAACAGGCAAATCCGCAAGTCATCCTTACTAAAGATGCCTCCAATCTTGGATGGGGAGCTCACGTCAACAACCTTCAAACACAAGGGACGTGGACTACGCTCGAAAAACAGTATCAAATAAACTTCTTGGAACTTCGAGCAATGAGATATGCCCTTTATGCCTTCAAAGACTGCCTCTCAAACAAGACTGTGCTGATACAAACAGACAACACAATAGCAATGTGGTACATAAACAAACAAGGAGGGGGCACAGGCTCTTATCTCCTATGCCAGGAAGCTGTACAGATTTGGGCTTGGGCTCTAGAACATTCCATGCATCTCTGAGCAACTTATTTGGCAGGCATCAAAACATCCTAGCGGACGATCTCAGTCGACATTTCATTCCCCACGAATGGTTGCTGGACCCACATGTAGTGAGCAAAATCTTTCAACGCTGGGGTCGCCCAACCATAGACCTCTTTGCGTCCACACTGAACCACAAAGTAGAAAGGTTCTGCTCCCTCCAACGACGTCGACAAGCATTTCCCAGGGACGCATTTGCTCGCCCCTGGAACACAGGTCTTCTATATGAGTATCCTCCAATTCCGCTCATAGCGAAAACTCTCGTGAAGCTACAGCAGGACAGAGGGACAATGATCCTCATAGCCCCATACTGGCCTCGACAAGTATGGTTTCCCATACTCCTCGACCTCTCGATCTCACAACCAATCCGCCTGGGCACAGAGCCCACTCTCATCACTCAGAATCAGGGCAAGTTGCGTCATCCCAACCTGACAACTCTTGCCCTAACAGCTTGGATGTTGAAAGCTTAATTCTGCAACCACTTAATCTTTCAACACAAGTCTCTCAAGTTCTAGTAACTTCACGAAAGCCTTCCACACGTAAATCCTACCACTTTAAGTGGACTAGATTTACCAAATGTTGCATGCAAAAGGGTATAGAACCTTTCTCCTGCCCCACTTCTTCTTTACTAGATTACCTATACCACCTGTCAGATTCTGGTCTCCAGACATCCTCTGTAAGGGTACACCTAAGCGCCATAGCGGCATATCGCAAGGAAATAGGGGATGCGCCAATAACAGCACAACCCCTCGTAAGTAGGTTCATGAGAGGCTTACTTCACCTCAAACCTCCCATCTGACCACCGGTCACTGAATGGGACCTGAATTTAGTACTAACAAGGCTCATGCGCTCACCGTTTGAGCCTCTACACTCTTGTGAAGAAAAATTCCTTACATGGAAAGTGCTTTTCTTAGTAGCCATTACATCGGCTAGAAGGGTCAGTGAGTTGCAAGCCCTCATCACATACTCACCTTACACAAGGTTCCTGCATGACAGTAGTAACAGATTTTCATATCAATCAGTAAATTGTCTTGCCTATGTTCTTTCCAAGACCTCACTCTCACCAGGGAGAGAGAGTCTTAGACACCTTAGACTGTAAACGTGCACTAGCTTTTTACCTAAACCGCACGGCGGTCCATAGGAAATCCACCTAACTCTTTGTTTCTTTCGACAAGAATAAACCAGGGGTTGCGGTAGGAAAACAGACTCTCTCCAACTGGCTAGCAGACTGTATTGAATTCTGTTATGACAAAGCAAAGATTCCTCTCCAGGGGCGAGTAAAAGCACATTCAGTAAGGGCTATGTCCACATCAGTAGCACACTATCGTTCAGTGCCCATTCTTGACATATGTAAAGCTGCAACATGGAGTTCCCTTCACACCTTTGCAGCTCATTATTGTCTGGACAAAGAAGGACGACAAGATTCAGCCTTTGGACAATCTGTCTTAAAGAACTTATTTCCAGTATAACTCCAACTCCTTCTACATCCATCCTGCTGTGATTTCAGGCTGCCTCATTCTTTCCAGCAGTACACCAGTTGTTGTGCTCGTTGCACAAATTGTATGCTGTTAATACAATATAAGAATGACACAGCCTGTAGCTTGCTAATCACCCATATGTGAGGACTATCATCCTGCTTGTCCTGGGATAAAGCAAAATTGCTTACCTTGTAATAGGTGTTATCCCAGGACAGCAGGATGTAGTCCTCGCAGAACCCACCCACCTCCCCGCGGAGTTGGGTCCGATACGTTTTATTATTTTATTTTTTTAGCTCACGCATATCGCGCTACAAACGAGACTGAAGGGAGACCCCTGTGGCTGAGAATATCATGGCATGCTGGGCATGCTCAGTAGGCCCACAGTGCCAGCCAAATGTTTCTAGAAACTCTTGACAGAAGGTTTCCGTACCAGGGCTCCATCTGATGATGTCATCCATATGTGAGGACTACATCCTGCTGTCCTGGGATAATACCTATTACAAGGTAAGCAATTTTGCTTTCTTGAATGTCTTTATGCAGGTGTTCAAATGTAAGGTTCTGGCTTTAGACACATGGTCTTGTTGCCTTTACTATGAGTCTTGCTTCTAAACTAACTACCGTTAAAAGTATTTGCATGATTACTTTTTTGGATATGAGGTCATATCTATAGGGCAATTTTCAGTTTGTCTGTGTAGATGGCAGGCCCGTGAGTGCTTCTACCCATGGGTCTGCAAGCTCATTTTCAAAGGAAAATTTGCTACATATACTTGAGCAGCATGGCCCTGGCTCCATTTTGACCCTGCTTCCACCACATCTTATCTCTCCATGAGGGGGAGGGCAATTTTCAAAACGTGTTTCTGCAGTTAAATTCCTGTTTACCTGCAGAAAAACCTTTTGAATATTGCCCTCCAAATGTTGTTGTACTTGTAGGTATGGAAAGGTGGCTTTTTAGGTGTATAATGTTAATGTGCACAGCCAAAAAATGTTTTTGTTTTTCATTTTACGTCTATATTTTCAACCTGATTTTTAAAAACATTTGCATGCGTAAAACTGGGTTTTTACATGTATAAATGCACTTTACTCAAGTAAGTGGGCTTTTGAAAATTGCTATAATATATGCCATTGAATTGTCCATAGGATTTATTCGTGTAAGTGCACTTTACTCGCGTAAATGGCTTTTGAAAAATGCTATGATAGTATGTTACATTTAGCACATAACTACATTGAAAATTACGCCTTTATGTTTTCATATGTTTACATTTTAAGGTAGATTTTAAAAGGGCTGTGCGTGCGCCCATAAACGCTTGTATCTCTTCGCACACAAAAATATGCACTATTTTATAACCTATGCACGTAGGTTATAAAATACTCTCCACATGTGCATGTCTGGAGCTGTGTACACATACAAATGCATGCCAGTTTGCTACTGTGCCTTCTGAGGCACAGGAGTCTGGTGAACTTCACAGGGGAAAGGGAGTGAGCGCTCCTCTTTATAGGACTCAGTCTGATACTTTATATATGGACCATTGTAAGGGGGCACTTTGATTCGGGGTGAGTTTTCGGGAGGTGGGTTGGGGTTAGGGGGTGTTGTTACAGACACATTCAGAGGTATCATTGTAAAACTGACCTCATTTAAAGAATTGTTGATCATAAGTAATGAAAAGGAGTTGATTTGTACAATGCAGCTAGCTATGTGCGCTGACGCAATTACCTGTTTCCCCAGTTCGTTCCCAGTTCGCCCCAGTAAAGGAGAGGACTTCCTAAACCCCCTAGCTAACTTGCCTCCCTTTTACCCTTAAAACCCTGCTGACTAGCCTAGTTTTTATTATTTTATTACTTACACGCCATCAATAGCAGAAGTAAAGTTACGTAGTAGAGGACCCAGGCGCCCGCTTATCCGTGTACTTCATGCCACAAACTCTGCCTGCCCAGACCCTGTCTGTGCCCTGCCCATGCTCCACCCAAGCCACTCCTCTCTTTTTTTCTTTACTATTTGTGATTTATGAGCATAGTGGGACATAAGCTCGTACCCTCCCAGGTTTTAAAATCTGCGTGGCACACACCATGCCAAGTCAAGTGCATATCACCTGGCTTTGACAAGCGATGGGGTTTTAAAATTGACCAATATATGATGTTGCTTTTCAAACTATAAGCATATCGCAATGGATAGTTTTTATTGCTACTTTTTATTAAATCTAATTTTTGTGGTTAAAAACATAACATTTTAGAAGGTCTATAAAGTGACTTCATTAAGTGGACATGCCTTGTTTTTTCTCTCAGGTACAGACCATGAACCTGCACAGATTTCTAGTTCTGATCATGTGAGAGATCCTTTGCTTAATCCTAATGTGGTGAAAAATAAATACAGGCAGCAAGCAATCCTCAAAGGTCTATCAGAACTACGACAGGTATGCACTAGTTTGTTTAAAAGCATTTTTATAGGGTTCACTTCAAACAGTAATAAAGATGGTTATCACAAACTGTCATCAGTTTTGAAAAATAAAAACAACCATGTAAGTATATTTTTAAAGCATCTCCCTCCCCTGATATGGGTGCCCTTTCCCAAACTCTATAAGAGTATTACACTAATTTTCCCAATATCCTGATTGCATTCTGTAAACAAACCTGCTAATGGAAGCTGACAGGTGATAACAAGTGTTCCCCAAAATGTATTAACATTTAACAAAAACATTTGCAGGTGCTCCCCAGGACCATATTCCCTTATCTTTTTATAGGAAAAGAACATGGATCAGGAAGAGAAAACCTACAGTTAGCTGGGAATTTGTCTTGTCATTGAACTTCAGTTAAAAAAAAAAAAAAAAAAAAAAAAAAAAGCTTGCTCTTAGAAAGTGCCTGCATACTGATTTAAGCCATGCTTGTGAACCTCTTATAACAAAGTGCTGCTTCAGTCCTGCTGCCTAATGCACAGGCATTCATTAGTACTTTGTATTGTCTTGCATATGGTGGATTTTTTAAATGCATTTTTAATCAAAATATATTTTGCCTATATTAATTTCTTTTGGGGGGAGAGTTATTCCACCATTCAAAAATGCCATAATATAAGTAGCTAAGCAAGCCAATCACAGTTCCAGAATAATAGTTATGTGATGAATTTTAAAAGCCCGACACATGCATTAATTAGGGATGCACAAAGAAGTCAGGCTTGTGTGCACAGAGTAGATTTTAAAAGCTGCCAAGATACGTGTGTATATCCCGCAGTGTGCACATCTCAAACGTTTTCAAAAAGAGGTGGGGCATGGTCTGGGCGGGGCATGAGCATTTTGGGGAGTGAACCTAAGATGTGCGCATAAATAATGACGCGATCCGGCGCATGCTGAGGCTCCCTGCCATATAATTTTACTTCTGGTATGGATGCTATGTAAGTTAAAATTTAAAGAAAAATAGGTAGATTTTCAGGGGTTTAAAGGTCAGAACTAAATGGGGGGAGTGAAGGCTATCAAACTAGGAGGGGTTGGAGGACCTATCTCTTAACTGAGCAAACTTGAGACAAACTGGTAAAACTGGGAGTTGTGTCTGTGCACGCCCCTTTTAAAATCCCCCGACGTGCGCGGTAGAAGCGGGATTTGCGCACACATGTATGTGCCCACTTAAAATTTGGCGTACATGTTTCACATAGCCAGGTTATTTTATAACATGCACATATATGTTATAAATTGGCCGCGTACCTGGGCCGAGCCAACTTATGTGCGCAAATGTGTACGCATGCCTCAGTTTGAAAGTTACCGGCCTTCTCTGCATTCCAAATACAAGAGTTTCACCCAGCATGCATTTATATGCATAAATTAGAGTCTCTAGTGGGAATAAATCTTGAGCAAGGTCTGCTTTTTTTAAAAAGGAAGAAGCTTCATTCCTATGGTTTTCCATTTATAGTAAATACAGTCGATTAGAAGCAGTTTTAATTATTATAATGTAGCTGTACTTTCATTATCAGCTTGTTAGCACATATTCTAACTATAGTGAAGCTTGTTCATGATGATTTCCATTTTATTAATGTTATCCTACTGTTGACAGAAAATATTCAAATAGAATGTACATACTAGGATTTGGCGTAACATTCTCAGGGTAATCATATTGTGCAACTCCATCAAACATTCAGTATCATTCTACTGTCATTTTTTTAGTCATAGCTCTTATGTGTTGACCATAAAGTTTCAGTTTTTCCATGCATATAAATTGGATTACAATCATATTGTTCATTAAAACAAATAAATATCTCAGTAGTTGTATTGTATGGCATTTTCTATTCTCTCCCCCCCCCCCCCCGATATTAATTTTCTGATGTCCAATACAGCTGTGTTTCCACATCACAGCACCTGCTTCGGGAGCTCATTTCTCAGGAGGTATCTCTGGAAGAGATTTTTCCTTGATGATCTTTCTGAAAAAACCTCAGTGGAAGTAGAACTCTGTTTACTTGTGTCTTCTGCAGACATTCCCAGAGAAGTGAAGCCCCCAATGCAGGTGCCATAGTGCTGAAACTCCACTGCATTAGGCATCAGAAAATGAATTTCCGTGAGGGATCGGAATATGATTTGTGAAGTTAAAGATGGAAAACACCACACAATATAAGTACTTAAATGTTTAAGCATGATATTTTATTTATTTATTTATTTATTTAAAATCTTTTCTATACCGTCGTTTAGTAGTGCACCATCACAACGGTTTACAGGGCGGCACGCGTATATGTATTATAAACCAATTTATAGGCCTGGAAAAACTAAAATATCTGGTCAGCACCTAAGAGCTATGATTAGAAAAGTGGCATTAGAGCGATATTGAATGCTTAATGGTGTTGTACAATATGATTACCCTGAGTATGTAAAATCAAATCCCAGTATATACATTCTATTTGAATATTTTTTGTCTATGGGAGCATAATATATTGTTTTTCAAATGGACAAATTGTATTATTTTCAATTTGTATATTCCATTTTGTTAAGACTTTTCACAGTCACAAGAAGTTGTTTTTTTCCTTTTTCTTTTAACTGTAATGATTTCAAAATTGTTGGTACCCAGCAACAGGCAAATTTTTCTTTGATGAAGCTTCGTTATAATAATTAGTTCAGGCTCAGTTAGTTTCTTTATGCTGTATTGAAACTTCAATCTGATAATCTCTCAGGTAAATTTTCTCCTGAAGTTGAACTTTATTCTAATTACCTCCCATGTTTTCTAACACATAGACACAGGTAGCTTTTCAGCAGTAAATAAAAAAAACAAACAAAAAATAAACCAGAAAGGTAGGTGAACCACACAAATATGAAAACAACAAGAGTGGCACACAAAAAGATAAATAGATAATAAAATAAATATTTTTAAATGTGATAAAATATTAGAAATGTAATATCAATAAAAGCATATTTACAATAAAATCAAATATGAAATTGGAACAATAATGGATCCAATAAACCCGACATGGCCATGTTTCAACAAAATGTCTGCTTCAGGGGTGATTATGTAACTGATCATCCTTATTCCTTAACAAGAAACCATAAAAACCTATCATTAAAGTAGTAAAAATTTTTATAAAGAAAAAAAAAAGTACTCAAAACATAAGAAATAAATAATCCACTAAGACTAAAATTAAAATACAAATTTAAAAATATTGCAAATTAAAAAGGCAATACATAACATGATACAATCTGAATACTGTTGGACAATGCAACGACAGTGGCTTACATCAGGAACCAAGAGTCAGCAAGTATCGCAGGAAATAGCCCAGCTTATGGAATGAGTTGAAGCGCATCTTCAGGTGATCTGAGCCTCGCACATTGCAGGAAAAGACAGTGTAAGAGCAGACTTTCTCAGAAGACAGAATTTGGAACCAGGAGAATAGGAATTGACAAACTAGGCATTTCAGCTGATAATGGATCATTGGGGCCTTCAGTCTCTAGACCTATTTGTGACTTCTTGCACTGTGAAGGTTCCTCATTTCTTCAGTTGCAGGAGAGATCCCAAGTCCTTGGGAATTGTTGCCCTCATGCAGGAGTGGCCAGAGGGCGAGCTGCTGTATGCCTTCCCCCCCATGGCCCATGTTGGGCAGAGTGATCTGGAAGATTGAGGGACACAGGGAAATGGTGCTTCTGGTGGCACTAGATTGGCCCAGGAGACCATGGTATGCAGATCTGCGAAGGCTTTTGTTAGATTCCCCCCTTTGGCCTGTTCCTCAGGAAGATCCTACTCGATTTTGTATGGTATGGCCCTTTAGAGGGCTTGGTTGCTCAAGCATGGATATTCTACTCCAGTGATTGCCACCTTGCTGGGGGCGAGGAAGTTCTCCACTTCCTTAGCATATGTGCGAGTTTGGTGAGTGTTTGAGGCTTGGTGTGACGATCAAGAGGTTCTTCCTCGTTCGATAAGATCCTGCTAATTTTGGAATTTTTGCAGGATGGACTGTATAAAGGATTGGCCTTTAATTCCTTGAAGGTACAGGTAGCAGCTCTTGCCTGTTTCAGGGGTCAGGTGAATGGTGGACCCATGTCGGCTCATCCAGATATGGCCCGTTTCTTGAAAGGAGTGAAACATCTTCATCCTCCCTTGCGGTTACCGGTACCCTTGTAGAATCTTAATCTGGTTTTGGATTTCTTAGCAGGCCCTACCTTTCGACCGATGCATGAACTTTCCTTGCGATTATTGACCTTGAAACCAGTTTTTCTAGTGGCAATTTGTTCTGCGTGAAGAGTATCCGAGCTGCAGGCCTTGTCTTGCGGGGAACCATTCCTTCAGTAACTCCAGGGGCGATACAGCTGCATACTGTTCCTTCTTTTTTGCCAAAAGTGGTCTCAGATTTTCACTTGAATCAGTCCTTTTTCTTGCCATCTCTAGATAGGGAGAGAGATGCGGAGCAATATCGCCTGTTGAGACCCTTGGATGTCATGAGACATATTGTGAGGTATCTGGAGGTTTCTAAACTTTCCAGAAGACAGATCGCCTGTTTGTCCTCCACGGTGGAAGTAATCAGAGTGAGCCAGCTTTGCAAGCTACAATAGCTCACTGGATTAAGGAGGTAGTCACAGCCGCATATGTGGATGCTAGTTAGCCATTGCCTCGTCAGGTTAGGGCTCATTCCACTAGGGCTTAGGCAGCGTCATGGGCAGAAGTTAGTAGGTTGTTTCCCATCGACATTTGCCGAGCTGAGACATGGTCCTCCTTACACGCCTTTTCCAGGTATTATTGACTGGATGTGTTGGCCCAGGAGAACACAACCTTTGTATGTGCAGTTATCCCAGGACAAGCAGGATGGTAGTCCTCACATATGGGTGATGTCACTGACGGAGCCCTAAGGCGGGAAAGTTTTCTGTCAAAGTTTCTAGAAACTTTTGACTGGCCCTGTGAGGGCACTGAGCATGCCCAGCATGCTATGATATTCTCTGCCACAGGTATCTCTCTTCAGTCTTCGTCTTTCCGCTCTGCAGTTCGCATCGTGGTGTAGGAGCCATTGAGAAATTCTCAATACTTTTGTGACTTAAAAGTCATATATTCTCAGATATTCTCTCTCACAATTCTCTCAGGGGTCTTTTCTTACCGGCTGGTGAGTACCTCGGTCTCAATTTCATTCTCCTTAGGAGAAAATTTTTTCCTCACAAATTCCCATTTTGCCTCGACGGCCGTCGATCACAATATGGCTACCAGTTTTAAAAAATGCCCGGTATGCGCCCGTAAGATGTCTCTTACCGATCCGCATCTCGAGTGCGTAATATGTCTCGGAGAAAATCATGACGTAAAAAATTGCCCGCAATGTGCCGAGATGACGCCGAAAACAAGAAAATCTCGACTGGAAAAAATGGAACATTTGTTCCATCTTCAGTTAATACCATCGCCTTCGACCTCATCAAAAACGTCTCCGGCCGGACCGACAAAGCGCTTGCTGCTTAAAAAATCCACCCTAGGGACCGGCAGGGGATCACTCATCGTCCTCGTCCGCATCGACGACTTCCGTTGACCCGCAAAAGTCAAAACATAGGCATCGACATCGAAGGTCATCGACGACTGAATCCACGTCCCAGGATCTGTCGACGGCAAAGTGGCCACGCTCGGAGGAAACCTCGGTGACTGGGCCTCTTCCTCCGATCTCGACACCTGATCCCCTGCAGGGCCCTGCAGCGGATCCAACGCCTCAGCCTTCGCCACCTCTTACAACTGCTCTGGTACCATCAGTTGTAACGCCGGAATTGTCTGATATCATCAGACAAGCGATATCACAGGCTTTGAGGGAACAGCTAATTCCGACGGGCTCGTCGATGCCGATGCTCCCAGCATCGATGCCGGCAACTTTGCCGATGCCAGTGGGACCACCGATGCCGGTGTCCACAGTGACGCCGAGAACACTAGAGGAATCGATGTCGACACCAAGAATAATAACCACGTCGACGTCGATATATGCACAATTGCCATCGACTACTCCCGTGTCGATACCTATGCTGCCGCCAACGAAAAGGCCACTCTCGACGTCAACGTCGAGACCAACTTCAGTTCCATCGAGGCCAACACCGATAGAAGACACTGAAGTTCATGACCTACCATCCTTCCAACGATGCTTCAAAGGTACCAAGATGTCATAGACACTTTACCTAAAAAGCCTGAGGAGCATATTTTTCCATCTGCTCCTATTGATGACCCATTACCAGGCCCATCAGGACTACATTTTCCACCGAGATCCACAACAAAACACACTCACAGACAGGAAGAAGAGGATTCCTGGGATAGCCAAGATACGGACTCCTCTTCTGAGGACTTCATGTCGGATCCCTCACCTCCAGAACCCAGAAAGAAGTGCCCACCTGAAGACCTATCTTTCTCCAATTTCATCCAAGATATGGCAGACACCATTCCTTTTAAATTGGAAACAGAACAGGACTCACGACAACACACTTTAGAAGTCCTGCAGTTTGTGGATCCACCCAAACATGTTTTGGCCATCCCAATACACGAGGTGCTCTTAGCATCCATCCACAGTGTCATCTGTAAACAAAAGGGTGGATTCATCTTACTTGGTACAATCAGCTCCAGGGTACCAAAAGGCACAACTACCACATCAATCTGTGGTAGTTGAATCTGCCCAGAAAAAGTCGAAAAGAATCCGCCCTCATTCCTCCACCCCACCTGGCAAGGATCATCGCTTCCTTGATTCTTTGGGAAGAAAGATCTATCAATCTTTAATGCTAAATTCCAGAATCTCTGCATACCAGCTGTACATGACACAGTATCAGAGAAATTTATGGAAGCAGATGGAGGAAATTACAAAATCTTTACCTGAACAGCTTCAAGAACCTGCACAAGCCATTATACATAAAGGCCTGGAAGCAGGTAAACATGAAGTAAGAGCGGCCTATGACAGTTTCGACACTGCCTCCAGGACTGCAGCTGTAGGCATTGCGGCACGCAGGTATGCATGGCTCAAGGCCTCTGACCTCAGGCCTGAGGTCCAAGAAAAACTTGTTGATCTTCCATGCAAGGGAGACAACCTATTTGGGGAAAAAGCTCAAGAGGCTGTCCAACAACTGAAGGATCACACAGAGACTTTACGTCAACTGTCCCAAATGCCTCAGGATCCTTCCACACAGCCTCCTCGCAGACTTCCCCGCAGAGAAACAAGGAGGCCTTACTATAGGCCACGCAGATACTACTCCCAAACATCTAGGGGTAGATCCACTAGGCCTCAACAGCAACGTGCCCAAACTAGACAACCCAGGGCACCCCGTACTCAACCTCCACCTCAGACAGGCCCTGTGACTGGGTTTTGAGATACTGCCCAGAGAACAAGCCACTCCTTCAAACCCTCACACACAACTTCCAGTGGGTGGAAGAGTATCCCACTTTTACACACACTGGCAAACAATAACAACAGACCAATGGGTGCTCTCTATAGTAAAACAAGGTTACAAACTCAATTTCCTATCAATTCCACCAGAATTTCCACCGAGAGCCTTCCCACAACAGGAATCTCAACTAATTCCTCTACAAGCAGAATTATCCACCCTTCTGAAAATCAGGGCAATACAGTTCGTACCCCAATCTCAGAAGGGAAGAGGATTCTACTCCCGTTACTTCCTCATTCCAAAGAAAACAGGAGGCCTACGCCCCATCCTAGACCTAAGAAATCTCAACAAATTTCTAAAGAAAGAAAAATTCAGGATGGTTTCTCTAGGTACTATGCTTCCTCTTCTTCAAGAGGGAGATTGGCTTTGTTCTCTGGATCTTCAGGATGCTTGTACTCACATCCCAATATACCCTCCTCATCGCAAGTACCTGCGCTTCATAGTGGGTCATCAACACTTCCAATACAGAGTCCTTCCTTTTGGACTCGCCTCTGCACCCAGAGTATTCACAAAATGTCTAGCAGTAATAGCAGCACATCTACGCAAACAAGGTGCTCATGTATTCCCATACCTAGACGACTGGCTCATCAGAAGTCAATCTCTACAAGGAGCTCTCGATTCTCTAAATCAAACAATTACAACATTGCATTCCGTGGGATTCCTGATCAATTATCAAAAATCTCATCTCACACCAGTACAACTGCTTCAATTCATAGGAGCAGAATTGAACACCAACCTGGCAAGAGCTTTTCTACCAGAAGACAGGGCAGAAACAATCTCACTGCTAGCAAGGTGGCTCAGATCACAAACACAAGCAACAGCTCACCAGTTTCTCACTTTACTGGGCCACATGGCCTCTAAAGTTCACGTCACACCCATGGCACGTCTAGCCATGAGAATAACACAATGGACTTTAAGATCACAATGGATCCAAGCCATTCAGCCATTACATACTCAAATCCAAGTAACCCACCAACTACGTTCTTCTCTATTATGGTGGGTGAACAAGGACAATTTGCGCAAGGGCCTACCCTTTCAACCACAAGTTCCACAAATAACTGTAACTACAGATGCATCCACCTTGGGTTGGGGAGCTTACATAGACAATCTCCAAACACAAGGAACTTGGACAAAGCTCGAAGCAACATTTCAAATCAATTTCCTGGAACTTCAAGCTATACGTTATGCTCTACATGCCTTCAAGGACTGTCTTATGAACAAGACTGTTCTGATCCAAACAGACAACACAGTAGCCATGTGGTACATAAACAAACAAGGAGGGACAGGCTCGTACCTCCTTTGTCAAGAAGCAGCTCAGATATGGGGTTGGGCCTTGAACAACTCTGTTTCTCAAGGCCACTTATCTGGCAGGCATTCACAATGTAGTGGCGGACAGACTCAGTCGTCAATTCCAACCACACGAATGGTCACTGGATCCCTCAGTAGTGACCAGGATATTTCAACGTTGGGGACAACCAACAGTAGACCTCTTTGCATCACATCTGAATCACAAGGTGGACAACTACTGTTTCCTATACAACCTGAACAACAGGCCAGCCAAGGACGCATTTGCTCGCCCCTGGAACTCAGGCCTACTCTATGCGTATCCTCCAATACCGCTCATAATCAAAACTCTAGTGAAGCTACAACAGGACAAGGGAACCATGATACTCATAGCCCCACATTGGCCTCGACAAGTATGGTTTCCCACACTTCTAGATCTCTCAGTCAGGGATCCCATTCGCCTAGGAGTAGCTCCCACTCTCATAACTCAGGATCAGGGTCGGTTGCGCCATCCCAACCTTCAATCCCTATCCCTGACAGCATGGATGTTGAAAGCTTAATCTTACAACCACTCAATCTTTCATCCAATATATCCCAAGTGCTTATAGCTTCACGTAAACCTTCCACACGGAAGAACTATGCTTCCAAATGGAAGAGGTTCACTTTGTGGTGCAAGCAAAACAACATCAATCCTTTCACTTGCCCTACAAATTCTTTACTAGACTACTTGTACCATCTTTCAGAATCTGGTCTACAGCTTTCATCTGTGAGAGTACATTTAAGTGCAATTTCAGCTTACCATAATCAGGTAGCAGATGCACCTATCTCTACACAACCTCTTGTCAGCAGATTTATGAGAGGTTTAACTCACCTCAAACCACCAATTAGACATCCAGTCACACAATGGGATCTAAATTTGGTTTTATCAAGACTCATGCGTTCTCCTTTTGAACCCATAGACTCCAGTGATCTAAAATTTCTTACATGGAAGACTATCTTCCTCATAGCCATCACATCAGCTAGAAGGGTTAGTGAGTTACAAGCACTTGTCACATATGAACCTTACACTAAGTTCTTACATGACAGAGTGGTTCTCCATACTCATCCAAAATTCCTACCCAAGATAGTCACGGATTTCCACTTAAACCAATCCATAGTTCTACCCACCTTCTTTCCAAGGCCTCACTCTCACCAAGGAGAAAGGGCCTTACATACCTTGGATTGCAAGCGTGCTCTGTCTTTCTACTTAAACTGCACTGCAGTCCACAGGCAATCCAATCAACTCTTTGTTTCCTATGACCCAAACAAACCAGGTAAAGCAGTGGGTAAACATACTCTATCCAACTGGCTAGCAGATTGCATACAATTTTGCTATGAACAAGCAGGCCTTCCTCTCCAAGGGCGAGTAAAAGCACACTCAGTAAGAGCAATGTCAACTTCAGTAGCGCACTATCGTTCAGTGCCAATACTTGACATATGTAAAGCAGCAACATGGACTTCTCTTCACACGTTTGCAGCTCATTACTGCTTGGACAAGCAAGGAAGACAGGATTCAAACTATGGACAATCTGTCTTAAAGAACTTGTTTCCAGTTTAAACCCAACTCCTACCACATCCATCCTGCTGTGATCTTTGGCTGACTCATTTCCATCAACAAGACAGCAAGTTTGCTTCACTACAAATGACTCAGCCTCTAGCTTGCTAATCACCCATATGTGAGGACTACCATCCTGCTTGTCCTGGGATAAAGCAAAATTGCTTACCTTGTAATAGGTGTTATCCCAGGACAGCAGGATGTAGTCCTCACAGAACCCACCCACCACCCCACGGAGTTGGGCCTCATACCTTTATTATTTTATTTTTGCTAACGTTTTTTGCTACATACGAGACTGAAGAGAGACACCTGTGGCAGAGAATATCATAGCATGCTGGGCATGCTCAGTGCCCTCACAGGGCCAGTCAAAAGTTTCTAGAAACTTTGACAGAAAGCTTTCCCGCCTTAGGGCTCCGTCAGTGACATCACCCATATGTGAGGACTACATCCTGCTGTCCTGGGATAACACCTATTACAAGGTAAGCAATTTTGCTTTTTGACTGGACTACGGGCAATCTCCCGTCCTTTTCGGGAGTAGCTTTGGTACAGCCCGCTTGTTCTGGATCCACCTGTCTAAATGCTAAGAAATGAGAAATGACTACTTACCTGATAATTTCCTTTTCTTTAGTATAGACAGGTGGATCCACCTTCCTGCCCTTGGCTGCCGGCAGGTTGTGCTATTGTCCTCCTGTGTGGCTGCGTGTTTCTGGGGGTTACTGGTACTTGTTAATCCAGTCCCTAGACTAGTGTTCATACATTCTTTGCCTGAGCTCAGTGTTTCCTGTTGACTGAATGCTGGAATGGTTATCTGTTATTAATCGAGTTTTGTTAGTCTGTCCACAGTTGGCTTTTGCAGAGAATACTGGCGGGCTGATATCACTGTAGAGATATATACATATATACTGTGATATCAGCTTTGCTCCATCTCCATTTGCTGGAAAGGGTGCATAATCCACTTGTTCTGGATCCACCTGTCTATACTAAAGAAAAGGAAATTATCAGGTAAGTAGTAATTTCTCAAAAGTGCAAGTACAAATATATTTTTGCTTTGAAATTTGCCATGGATTTCGAATGCATGCCATCTCTTGCACCTGCTTTTGCTGTAAGTAAATTTTTACTTGAAAATTGTGCACAAATGAATACATTTTCAAAGGAGTTATGCATGAAAAAATAGCATATACTTGCGTAAATAATCTGTATTTGCATATAATGCTATTTTAGAAACGTTGAAAGTATGCAAGCAACATAGGGGGGTCATTTTCCAAAGCGATCACACACGAAAAGTCTCTTTTCGCCTGCGATCACTAAATCAGGGCAGAGTCCACTCCGGAAGGAGACTCTGCCCCTGATGGCGAAAAGGTAAGGGCCCTTTTCGCTGTCACTAGCGCGCCCAATACCACCACCTTTTTTTGATGGCGCTATTGGGTACGAAAGCCGGCAGCGATTGCACCGCAGAGGTGCAATCGCTGCCGGCTTTCGCAGGCCCGCCCCCCGCTTCGCTCCCCCGTTACCGCACGATTCAGGAAGCCGCGGAAGCTTAGAAAATCTAGGCCATAGTAATGGCGGCAGAAAAAGACCAAACGGTCCATCCATTCAGCCCAGCAAGATTCCTATGATAGTAACTGCCACTCTGCAAAGGTTACCCCCATGATTCTGTTAAGGGTAGTAACTGCCAGTCCTTGAAGGTTACCCCCAAGCCTTATATTAAGAGTAGTAATAGTATTTTCAGTTTTGCATACATATTTACCTGCACAAAAAAGTGACAGTCTAGGGGCGTTCCTGGGTGGAGCTAAGAGGTACGTGCAAAAATTGCTGTTTTATAAGAGATTTACATGAATACATAGGGCAGCTTATTCACACAAATACACCTACTAATTATCTAATGCGATTGATATTACTTGTCTGTTGTCTACTGTTTTTGGGGAGAGGTCTGGGTGTACTGGGGAGTTCAGGATACAGTATTAGGAGAGACTGTGAATTGGAGATGGACTGAGTAAACTGGCAGAGGTATCAGTAAATTGGTGATTTCAAGTACGCATGCATATTTTAAAATATACCTGTCTCTGCATATAAATCTGGGTTTTACATGTACATGTTTTATTTTTCATGCATAAAATATACACGTATATATTTATAAAATAGGTAGAAAAAGTATGTGCTTTCAATACATGCAAATATTTGTGCGCTGAACTACAAGGTATTTTATAAAACTGTTTAGCAGTCTACTGTACAGTTTTTATAAAATATAGGATAAATCTCTGCACGTCCACTTGTGCATATAAACCCAGCAACATAATTAAGTTTGTAAGTTATCCTCAGAGATTTGAATATATCATCTATGTGCATATGTTTACTTCCCTGACCTAAACATGCCCCCAAGAGCTCTTCCTTTCAGTGTGGCTAGAAGTCTGTGTGTTGTGGAGCACTGTACTTGCTTTCAGTCGCATTGAGGGAAAGCATTTTTTAGACAGCTGATTAACACAGGTATAATGCTTTGAAAATTGTCCTCTAAAAGTACACATTCTAGACTAGGACCATACAGGTATTGTTTACAGCTGTGAATATCACAGAGAAAGCAAGCTGTTAGAAAAAGTATCTTTGTATCAAGAAACATACCTCACTAATATTAAAGTATTATTTCAGGGACTCCTCCAGAAGCAGAAAGAACTAGAGACGGGATTAATTCCAGATGTTGAAAACCAAGAAGAGATTTTATTTCACCATCTTAATAGATGATTGCATTTTCAAAGCAAAGAAAAAATACTTGATCTTCAACCTTGAACTATTAAAATTATAGCACTTTATGCTTGTTCCTATGGTAAGTCTGGAACTGTTCACAGACCAGATGTAGCATTATGTACATCATTTTTTAAAAGTGTGTGCAGATTACATCTCTGAAATCAAGACTGGTTTTTCTCATGATTAAACTGTCTTCTAATTTCCATTTTGTGCTAGTAAGTAATTTGAATTCATGAAGTGGATCCTGATTTGAAAACTTTTATTTCTTGTGTTGGATTCCCATGCATTATGAGTTGCTGCTATGTTTAAAATTGAAATGCATTTTTATTATCTGTGTTTGTTTTGAGTAGTACTATGCCAATTGTTTTGCTGACATGGATGTTTTGTAGACTTTTTAACTTTAAATTAAACTTTTTATTTTTGTTTTTAAAATAAAATGTGAAAGAATGCATTTTTGTTTAAAAGCTTCATAATTATTGTATTCCATTTCACTATTTAACCAGCTTTCTCCCAGGACAAGCAGGATGGTAGTCCTCACATGTGGATGACGTCACTGGACGGAGCCCTGTCACGGAAAACTTTTCTGTCAAAGTTTCTAGAAAGTTTTGACTTTCAGTGCACTCAGTGTGCTGTACACTCAGTCTACTGTACAGTAGACTGAGTGCACTGAACATGCCCAGCATGCCATTATCCCTGTGTCCACAGGGGTCTCCCTTCAGTCTTCTTTTTTCCGCACTGCAGTTAGCATCGGTTTCAGGAGCTCTGAGAAATTTCTCACAACTTTTCCACACGGAAACACTTGAAGTTTTACTTCACAAATAATTTTTCCCTACATGGGTCTCCCTTTGCGTACATTTCATCGATGCTCGGTGAGTACTATGCCCTGTGTTTTGGTCGGTTTCTATCACCTCACTAACGGTTTCCCCTAGCTTACCATCCGAACTGTGGCCTTCTCTCTCCCTATGTTTTCATCCTCGGTCAGCCCCACAATATCTGCGAGTGTCCTTCCTGCAATCCTCCTCCAGGTTCTTCGGGGCTAGAGGGATAGGGACGTCACAGTTACCATTGCTGCCAGGGCCGCCGCCGATGCCATCGATACCCTCATCAATTCCATCGGAGCCTCTATCGATTCCTTCGATACCCCATCCATGCCGTCAATGACTTTTTTGATACTGTCTATGCTCCCATTGATGTCGTGTCTGCCTCCATTGATGCCATCAATACCTGCATCGTTTCCATCCATGCATCAGTCGATGCAATCAAATCCCATGTCCATTCCATCGATGCCCACGTTGATCTTACCCATGCCATCGATGGCCATCCATTTCATCAATGCCACATCAATTCCATTGATCCTTCCGTCAATGCCATCAGTGCTTCACCCATGCCATCGATGCCTTCATCGATGCCCTCGATGCCGCCTTCAATGCCGCCATCGATACCGTTACTTCTACCAAAGCACTTAATCAATACCCTTGAGTAAACAATAAGCGCTCCATACTCTGTTCTAAACCAGAGCACCATGTATTTCTTAGGTGATAAACAGTACCAGGAGCAATACTGGCACAGTGACATCTGACATAGCAAGGGCATCCTTATTGGCGCTGGGGAATGACTGGGCTGAGCACCATAAGCATCACCTTACTCGGTGTTGGAGAATGACCGGGCTGAGCACCATACGCATCACCTTGTATGTAGTATTATGCACTGACTTTCTGAGGTACCTCATTTCTGCTGTATTCCTGAATACTAGTTTCTAGACAAAGAAAGAAGAGCACCCTGAATACGTGCTGGAAAGCAATGAGCCGACACCCCAGACCCTTTAGTTGATTGGCCTAATACATACTCAAATCATATGTACCGCACTTATCTAAAACTATACCCTAAATATGCTCTGATTGGTCAGTATGAAGGGTTTATAATGTTATGCACACTGCTGGAGGAGCTGAGTAGCTGAGTGTTAACACGATTGCTGTAAAAACCTGTGCTACTCCAGGAACAAATTACTTCCTCTTTTTTTGTTCCTCCCCCTTTGTCTTTGTCTCTCTCTAATAAAAAGTTTGGTTTCAGATTACCTGCTGCCTGCAGTCTCATTACTCGAATCAACATTTTGGTAGCAGAGGATGGCTTTTTGCCTGCAGCAGTGATTTGAATCTCCCTGACTGAACAGACCAGATGACGATCTTCACGGGAACTCACGCTCGGGCAGATAAGCGGTCCAGACGCACATTGCGAGCACTCGGATTGGAATGTCTCAGGGACGTCATCTCGAGAGACGTTGCCCAAGACTCGGATAGATCGTTCGGCTGGGACCTCATCACGAGTATAATTGTTAAACCTTCGGGTTGGTTCCCTCAAAGGGGGGGGGGCCACTACGGAAGGTAAGCTGCCTGGGGTAGCTACACTGTTTTTTGTTTTTGTTTAAGCAGGCTGTCTCAGTCATGTTGCTTGAAGCCCCACAGTCGCCATTAACTGAAACGGAGGTACACACCGGACGTACAGCTCGGTGAGATATTCGTCCAGGTAAGAACACGCTCTCTTTCTTATAAGGGAGAGCTATCAAATTTTACTATATTTACCCATTGGTAAATTGTTATTATGTCTAAGTTCTGGTCAGGAAAGTTAGAAGGTACAAAAGATGCTGTAGAGATCAGCCCGACATGCCCGTTAGAACGTGTTATCTCTTTGCACAAGCCAGATGAGAAGTTAATTTACCTCTGGTTTGTTATGACTCGAGTATATTTAGAAAAGGAGCTTGAGTCTAATCAGTCACTTCCCCCATACACTGTTGTAAGTGACCCACAATATACTCGACGGTGTTTAATGCAGAGTACAAAGCCATCACCTTTAGAGGAAACAGTTACTGCAGTGGGGTATCCATATTTAGTCCCAATTGCACCCCTGGAGAAGGAACCCCAATTGAGTCCCACGGCACCTACTGATATGCCGATGTCTGGGACTGTTAAGGTAGAAGGGACTTTACACTGTGTCCCCGTTGGAGAGAGTATTACCCCAAAGGAGAGACATAAACCTACTGAGGTAGAAAGGAGAGCACCTCCTGCTGGATCAGGTTCGTGCAGCCCTGCCTCTATCCTATCACATCCTGCAGATTCCTTGGACCCCACGCTTCTTCTGTCCCAAACCTCCTCACTTCCTCACCCTACCCGTGATCCCACACTCCCTAGTCCCAAACCCCCAGTCGCCCCGAAGCCCACGTCTAGTCCCCCTCTGTCCTCACCCATTTTTAACTCTGAACTGATTGAGCATGTGGCTCAACGCTGTCCCTGTATCACCCTAGAGGAAACCCCAAACTCAGAGGATGCCCTAGATACAGAAGTGAAAATAGATGGAGTGTTTATGGCCACCAACGCCATTCATGCTCCAGCAGATAATGTTGCAAGAGGGGTCCCTCCGCCCCCTCTTTCACCGACTCCTGAGCAATTTAAAAAAGCCCCAATCCGTTGCATGGTTGGACACTTACTTTAAGCCCACAAATGAGAGCCTATTCCCTGGAAGGATTCCTGATCACAAATGACTTTAATACAGCCTTTAGAGCCATAAGCAATAACCCTGGCATTTCGTTGTTACAGCATTAACCCCGACAGCAGTGGAACTTGGGCAAGCCACTGTGTAAACTTACATTAAAGATATTTTGTATTGCTTGTTATGCTGTAAAAGCCGTCTTCCCTTTCCCCCTTCTTTCTGTGATACCCCCAGTTCCTAAGTTTCTAAAAAAAAACAACCCAGTATTTGTCTATCTATCCTGCGGTACCGTTTTCTCTCTTACCTTTTTCTCACATCTTAATTAAGGTGATCACCATGCGCTTGCGTTCTTATAATCTTCATTTGTTGCTTCTTCTATGTTTTGCTTTCAGTAAACGTTTCCAGAGATGGATGGCAAATCGCAGGCATTGTTTTGTGTGACTTGTTTTGTTTGAAGTTATTGACAAAAGCATTTCCTGGTGTTAGTGCTTAAAAACTCTAATGACACTGGTAATTAAGGGGTTAATTGAGCAGAATCTTAAAAAAAAAAAAAAAAGAGGAAGAAGGAGTGGTTGAATCAGCGTGTGGGTGAATGCAGTGAAGCGCTTCCTTCAGGGCAGGTGAATGGAAAGAAAGAAAAGAAAAAAAAATTAGGTTTCATTTTTTTAAACAAATAGAGGATACCTATTGAAGGCATGTGTATGTGAATGAAGATGAAGTGTGGCATGATTATGCTAATTAGATTGTTTTGAAAGTACAAAGAGACATTGAAAAAAGTTATGATTCTTTAACGTGCAATTATTGGTGGAGGTTGTTCACTAACCATTACAGTGTTCACTAACCATTACATTTCAGGCAACCTCACAAGCTCTTTCTTGCAACTCCGAATTGATTGGTATTCCACATTGAATTTCAGCTCAGTGTGCTGCTGACTGAATTTATTCTCCAAGATTAAAATCTAAAATTGGTATTATTCCACAAAGCAGCTTGTGATAGCACCTCCTAGTGGATGCATGATATCATTCTTTTTATTACTTCTTTGTATGCTA
This sequence comes from Rhinatrema bivittatum, assembly GCF_901001135.1. Classification (NCBI taxonomy): domain Eukaryota; kingdom Metazoa; phylum Chordata; class Amphibia; order Gymnophiona; family Rhinatrematidae; genus Rhinatrema; species Rhinatrema bivittatum. The sequence goes on from NC_042618.1 coordinate 380,044,153, forward strand.
GCTTTTATTTTTCAGGTCAACAGCCTTCCTGTCATGAAAGAATTAAGGCCGATATTTTATTTTTCTAAGTTTTTTCAGTTTTATTTTCTTTTTCAATGTTTAAACAGAATTCTGGTTTTTGTTTTTCTAGCATTTCCTAGGCACTTTTCAAACACCTTTTTGGTTTACTTTTACTTTTATTTTCATTTTTTAGCTCAAAATATGTGTTAACTGTTGTCTGTCTTTATGTTATGAAGGCATCGTATGAATATTTGTGAAATAAATGGATATGTGTCTGTCTTGTGAAACATTTGATCTATGTAATGTCTGCCGTACCTGAATTGTCTGTGGTTCTGTTTATTACATTTGACTTCTGCTGCATCAATTTGAATTTGTGTTGCTCCATTACACACACACATATGTTCCATAAACACACATATTTAACTTAGGCCTTGATTAGCGAAAGATTAATACAACCTACTGAATAAAATGAATATACCATTGATTGTCAGCATTCAGAGCACGTCTTGGTGAGCCAGCCTATCATTATTTCATTATACGACCTGAGTTATCTACTCATTTGGCCTGATTTCTTCTTTGTTTTAATGTTTCATTATTCTTTACCCTGCTGCAATTTTCTTGATCATATGAATCAATGTACCTTGATCTGCCATGCGATAATTGATTGTTATATGTATCTAGTTTTTATGCCTTGTTGCAAGTGCCATGATTTAGATTTCCTAAATCAATGCTATAATTTGAGATCATGCAATTTTTACACTTGTAGCAATTTCCAGTCCTAAAATTTCTATTATGTGATTGCTTGAAATGTTCTTCTATATCTATAACCTAGTTTGTTTACATTTGGGATTCCAGAGGGGAATATATAATTTTTCCTTATTTCTGGTTTTTTATTCTACTATATTTCTTCCTTTTCCTGTGCAAAGACTCACACTGATGGTTTAGCAACCCTACGAAATACATTATTTGTTTTAGACCACATAGCATGCTAAAGACTTTCTCACAGAGTCAGCTGTCACTTGTTTCTATGATTATCCCCAATTACACTCAGCCACACCACCGATCTAAGAGGGGTATTAGCCTAGCTTCCCCAGAAGCACCCGAAGATGAAGCAGTACAACTAGCCTTCAACTTCATTAACAACATATACCCTTTGACCAAAACTCATTTAGATGTCTTCTCATCCACAGCTGGGTCACCTCTTGGACAGGTGACTGCCACAGTTGAATTAAGAATGTCCATATAGCGATTGCTTTCACTGCTACATGCTGTTGTCATAGACCTATATAGCGCCATCAATACCCTGCAGGACCAGCATGCATGGTATTGATGGTGCTATAAAAGTCCAATGATGTATTGGACTTTTGCTATGCCTTTGTCTACCATGCATATGCCTCTGCCTTTGACGATTTGGATCTTGCATCGCTGCAGCCATGCCCAGGATGCCCGGGCTGAAAATTATGGTCAACTCTTCATCTGCAGTGCAAGATCAAGTAACTATTATCTGTCAGCGCTTAATGATGGACATGCATGAGTTTCCCCATGAATCAGATGGGTAGGGGAAAACTGGGCTTAGCCGAGGATGGGTAAGATTTCTTCACCTAAGGCTAGCTTAGGATGTAAGGGACAACCTAAGACAGGCAGCCACGGCCCTGCCCATATGTGAAGAGTTTCTAGGCATAACCCTTCAAGAGGGGGATGTATGTAATATTAGGCACTGACTTTCTGAGGCACCTCATTTCTGCTGTATTCCTGAATACTAGTTTCTAGACAAAGAAAGAAGAGCACCCTGAATATGTGCTGGAATGCAATGAGCCGACACCCCAGACCCTTTAGTTGATTGGCCTAATACATACTCAAATCATATGTACCGCACTTATCTAAAACAACACCCTGAATATGCTCTGATTGGTCAGTATAAAGGGTTTATAATGCTATGCACACTGCTGGAGGAGCTGAGTAGCTTAGTGTTAACACGATTGCTGTAAAAACATGTGCTACTCCAGGAACAAATTACTTCCTCATTCTTTGTTCCTCCCCCTTTGTCTTTCTCTAATAAAAAGTTTGGTTTCAGATTACCTGCTGCCTGCAGTCTCATTACTCGAATTAACAACCTTACTCGGTGCTGGAGAATGACCAGGCTGAGCGCCTGTTATGGTTTTGAGGTGTTGGAGTGGATTCTTGGGTACTGTGGTGATAGACATGCCCATGGGGAGGAGCCCCATAAGGAGCCGCAGTACTAGGCTAGACTATACACGCAAACACAGAGAATTTGTATTTATTATACAGCTCAGTGGTACTGCCCAGGAGGGGCAGCAGTGAGGTAACTTAGTGGAAGCAGTCCAGGAGTCCTTAGCAGAGGAGACCAGTCCCACACTCGAGTAGATGGTAGGCAGCGCAGGGTAGTAGAGGGAAGTCGCGGATGCAGTCTCTGAGCGCTGAAGCTGGAGGTGAGACAGACTGATAAGGTTAGTTAGTCACTGAAGTAGATAGCTGTATTGATGAAGATCCTGGCAGGCAGAAGTAGATCAGTAAGGCACCAGAATAGGAAGAGCAGGCCCTCGAGGAGCAAGTACCCGATGTCCTAGATTGGTACCTGCAAGAGAGCATAAAGGCCCCCGAGGAGCAGGAACCCAGGTTAGCGATGAATTACCCCAAAGGGCAGAGAGAAGGCTTCCTGCAGCAGCTAGGAAGTGGCAGAGCAGCTTAGACTGGAGGCATTCCAATCCTTGCTAACTCGGGCCTGAATTTATCAAAATGCAATAAGTATCGCATGCAATAGCAAAAGGGGCATGTTTTATGCTAATATACAGTTTATCACAATTTGCACTAATTACCTATGCGAAGAGCTAAGTTAGCACAAATTGAGATAAGTAACAGATCTGTTGAATTTCCTGCATTCAACCACTGGGGGGCCATTGTTAATGGTCCGGGGGGGGGGGGGGGGGGGGGAGAGAGAGAGACTGAGACTAGCCATAGTGTCCTCTCCCTAGAAAGGTATTTGTATCCCTATGATAGACCCACCTAGTAACTCGAGGTGAGGTTTAGGTATTAGTGTAGGGTGTTAGGGACCACTTTGACATTCAATGTGAGACGTACGAACAGAACAGTGGTCTCTTGTGAAGATTTGATGGCCTTCGGGGTGAGGAAACTCACCCAAAGATGAGATTTGGGCAATGTTCTCTCCACCTAGCTTGATGTTACCCAGATAGAGAGTCCATCTCTCTCTCTCTCTGCTTTAGATACACTCAAACAGGCTTTTCATGAGACATCGTACAATGCGATAACAACTTACCACCCGGTAACGCAAGCTATCGCACGGCTTAACGCTATTGAAAAAGGTGTAGTTAAAATTGGCGTTAAGTCTGTGCGATAGCATTTCGCAGACTGGCAAACCCAGCCCACTCCCCGCCCCTAACTCCTCCTCTTTTTCAAATTTGCATCGCACCATACAATATAGTGCTTTTGCATGCGGTAAGGGCCTATCGCATGCGTTAATGGGGCTTTTCGCATGCGATAAGGTGTTTCACATGCGTTAAGGGCTTAACGCATTTTGATAAATGACCCCCTCAGTTTGTTAGCAAATGAAGGGCAGGCTAAATACCCGGATGTCGTGATGTCACTCAGAGGGGATGCTCCCGAGGTTCCTGCCATGACATGGATAAAGATGTGGGTGGCGTGCACACGTGCACCCTAGGAGGCCCTCAGGAAATCATGGTGAACGTCGTTGCCGTTCCAGGGATGCCAGAGAGAGCGGCATGAAGACACAGCAGCAGCCATCTTCCCAAGGCTTGAGAGAGAAGGAAGAAAGGTGAGGTACAGAGGTCGAAGCCATCTGAGACCGACGGACGCAACAGTATCCCCCTTCAAAGGGCCCCCTCCAGACGCCTTACCGGTCTTGGTTTTTGAGGATGCGATCGAAATTGACGAAGCATCTCTTTGTCCATGATATTAGCCAATGGTTCCTAAGAGTTTTCTTCTGGTCCGTATTCCTCCCATGACAGGAGATATTCCCAAACTCTGCCTCTCTTTCTTACATCAAGGATGGCATCGACCTTGTACTCGATGTCTTCTTCTGCATCAACAGGAGTAGGTTCAGGTGTCTTGGTGGAAAACTCGCTAAGAACAAGCAGATTCAGCAGCAAAACATGGAATGCATTATGAATCTTCATAGCTGGAGGAAGTTTCAGACTATAGGTGAGTGAGCCCAATCGTCAGAGAATAGGAAAGGGTCCAACAAAGCATGGAGCAAATTGAGCAGATGGAAGCTTGAGTCTCAGATGTTTGGTAGACAGCCAGACTTTATCACCAGGCTGGAATTCAGGAGCCTTGCTTTGGTGAGTGTCATAGCCTTTCTTTGCTCTTAGTCCTGCTTTTTGGAGCATCTCTTTGTCTCTTTCCAGAGCTGCTGTATATCTTTGGCAGTAGATTGATCTGCCGGGGACAACACAGAAAGTGGAAGTGATAAAAGTGGTAATGGTTGTCGTCTGTAGACCACTTCAAAAGGTGTAGATCCAGTAGATGATGCTGGATGCGAATTGATGGTGAATTCAGCCCCGGGCAACAGTTCAGCCCAGTCATTCGGCCGTGTACCGACAGAGGCGCAGAGTTCTATTCATTATGTCAGTTTGGCTATTCGACTGAGGATGATACGCAGAGGTGAAGTCAAGTGTGATGTTGAATTTCTTACTCAAGACTTTCCAGAACTTAGCTGTAAATTGAGCTCCTCTGTCAAAAACAATGGGGCAGATTTTAAAAGGCCTGCGCACGTAAATCCTTCCGGATTTACGCACGCAGGGCCCTCACGTGCCGGTGCGCCTATAGCCCCGGGATGCGCTTAAGTCCCGGGGCTTTCGAAAAGGGGCGGGAGGGGGCGTGTCCAGGGGCGTTCCCGAAACGACGCGGCGTTTCAGGGGTGTGCTGCGGCGTTTCGGGGGCGTGCCCAGAGGCGTGGCACCGGCCCGGGGGCGTGGTCGAGGCCTCTGGACCAGCCCCCGGGACCGGAGGTCGGAGCGGGGCTGCCGGCCGGCGCGCACAATAACTTTGCCGACAAAGGGGGGGGGGGTTTAGATAGGGCCGGGGGGGGGGGGGTTATTAGGTAGGGGAAGGGAGGGGAAGGTGGGAGGAGGGCGAAGGAAAGTCATTTGGTAAAATTTCAAAAGTACGCTGGATTTTATAAGATACGCGCGTAGCCACGCGTATCTTATAAAATCTGGGGTCGGTGCGCACAAGGGGGTGCACATTTGTGCAACCTGCGCACGCCGAGCCCAGCGCGCTGCCTGTTCCCTCCGAGGCCGCTCCGATTTCGGAGCGGCCTCGGAGGGAACCCCCTTGTGCGCGCCGACCCCAGATTTTATAAGATACGCGTGGCTACGCGCGTATCTTATAAAATCCAGCGTACTTTTGTTCGCGCCTGGTGCGCGAACAAAAGTACGCGATCGCGTATTTTTTAAAGATCTACCCCAATGTGTTTAGGCATGCCATGTAGGCGAAAGATGTGACTGATGAATAGCTTAGCAAGTTCCATGGCTGAAGGCAAGCCAGGGAGAGCCACGAAGTGAGCCATCTTCAAAAATTGATCCACTGAAACCCAGATGGTATTGTTACCTCCAGAAAGTGGCAAGTCCACCATAAAGTCTGTGGCAATGTGGGTCCAGGGCTCATCTGGTACTGGTACCAATATATTGTTCATTAAGCAACAAAGGATCTTTTTGGAGGTATGGAATTTCTATATTCAAAGACAGGACCCAAAAAACAAATCGGAAGCTGATCCAGTTATCTGTATAGCAGTGAGGAAAACAGAGATCGGTGTATATAAAATGTGTATATAAAAGACATCTACTAGGAGACCAATAAAAATTTATCATTGGATGAAGTTTAGTAGAAAATGGACTCGTGCTGGAGTGTTCCGGAGTGGCTCTCCATGAATGTGAAGCTGTTGGATAGATGAACCTGATATGGAATGGCTCTTCATCACTAACTTGGTTCTTCTTAGCATAAAAGGACTTCTATGACAAAGAAACAATGTTATTGTATTGCATATGAGTAATATATATCTTTTATAATGTTATTATCAGTGCAGCTCTACAGCTATACACTGTTAATTTGGCTATCGGATTTATATCTTGGAGTTGTATGCGTTGGTGAGACTTATGTGATAGCTTTGTGGGGGTGGGAGATTAGGAGAACGGGATTTTAAGGATAGGTTCCTGGGGAAAATGGGTGTGATGATCCTAATGTTTATTGTATGTGGCTGATATGTGTTATTCACAATTTTAATAAAAATATTTTTTTAAAAGTTGAAATTTTACCAAATGACTGCTAGCATGGCTTAATGGTGAGGTGAAAGAGGCAATTAAAGTGAAAAGAGCATGTTTCAAAAAGTGGAAAGCAGATCCAAATGAGAAAAATAGGAAAGAACAAAAGCATTAGCAAGTTTATTTATTTATTTATTTATGAACTTTTATATACCAACATTCATAGGACATAGCATGCTGGTTTACAATTAACTGTAAAAGATTGGAAATTACAATGAACGAGGAGAGGGGCGCAGAGGAGAAAAGGGGAAGGGGGCAGGGAGAAAAGACTAGGGGGAAAAGAAAGGAACGAAGTTAAGGAGCAAGACGGAGAAAAACCATATTAGAAGGCTAACATCACATCACAAAATGTGTACAAATTATAACTGGATTGAACATATACAAAAGTACCGTGGTGAATTCTGGTGTGACCAGGGGTAGGCTACACTTGGGGGACAGGGGAGGCAAAGAGGCTAGAGGGCAGGCAAAGGTGGATCAGGGTAGGGAATTTGGCTAGGTTTGGTCTGCATCAGGGTAGGCCTGCTTGAAGAGCCATGTCTTGATTCCTTTTTTAAACTTGTGTAAGAATGGCTCTAGATGGAGATTAGTGGGTAGGATATTCCAGAGGGAGGGGCCAGCAATAGAGAAGGCTCTTTATCCCAGGACAAGCAGGATGCTAGTCCTCACATATGGGTGACATCACTGAACGGAGCCCAGGCGGGAAAGCTTTCTGTCAAAGTTTCTAGAAACTTTTGACTGGCCCTGTGAGGCCACTGAGCATGCTATGATATTCTCTGCCACAGGTGTCTCTCTTCAATCTTCACTTTTCCGCGCTGCCGTTCGCTCCGCGGACCGATAGCCCTACCGTTTGGGAATCTCTCTTTTGACTGAAAAGTCATTTCTCAATATATTCTCTGTCACAGGAAAAATCTCTACCTCGCCAGCTGGTGAGTACTGTCTTTAAAAAATTTTCAGCCGAAAATTTTTCACACACACACACACACACAAGTTCGTTTCATCGACGGCCCTCGATCGAAAATGGCGACCGGTTTCAAAAAATGCCCGGTCTGCAACCGAAATATGTCTATCACCGATCCGCATTTGGAATGTGTACTGTGCCTCGGGGAACAACACTATGTCAGTAAATGCACCAAATGTGCAGAGATGACTGTCAAGGGATGAAATGCCAGGCAAGAGAAGATGGAACACTTCCATCTTCTCTTGCCTGGCATTTCTTTTCTCTTCAGCTAATCCCTTCTCCCTCAAAAGCACCGAGGTCGTCTCCGGCTGGAGCAAGAAAAAGAGTTTTACTGAAAAAACCGCGTACGGATGGATCCGGTGATCGTTCATCCTCGCCATCGTCTGTGATCTCCACAAAGTCGGCAGAACGTTCAAAAACCAAACATCGCCATCGATCATCGTCCGCATCGCTGTCCCAGGACGAGTCGATCCCGAAGCGGCCTAAACATCAAGATACGTCGGTGGTTAGGCCTTCGCCGTCACCAATACCTACGACGTCATCGATAGACATCGCGGCACCGCCACCGTATACACCATCGGTGTCTTCACTCATACCACAGCCAGAATTGTCTACACTTATTAGACAAGCTGTTTTACAAGCTCTACAGGAGCAACAAGTTCCGACAGGCCTGTCGATGCCAACCTCCGGGTCGATGCCGATACCCTCAGTATCGATGCCGATGCCTCCAGCATCGATGCCGATGACTCTGACATCGATGCCGATACCTTCACCGTCAGTATCGATGCCGATGTTTTTCCCTTCAACATCGATGCCGGTGATAACACCGATGACAACAATATCTTTCCTTCCAAGATCCTCGACGGGTTTCATAACCACCACACCAAGGCTCCAAACACAATCTACATCGATGTTATCTCAAATTCCATCGATGATTCCAACAACAGCATCCCTGCCACCACCTGATCAACCACTAGAAATACAAGATGAGGCATTTTACCGTTGCCTCCTACAAAGGTACCAGAATATCATCGACAATTTACCACCTATCACCCCAAGAACAACATCTGCTGAAATTTTCATCAATGATCCTCAACCTGGACCTTCAGGGCTTCATGTCCCACCAGCACCAGTAACTCAGACAACTTACAGGGAAGATTCAGAAGACTCCTGGGTTGACGAACCCTCTCAATTTTCCTCAGAGGAGTTCATGTCCAATCCTCCTTCTCCTGACCGAAGAAAGAAGTCACCCCCAGAAGATCTTTCCTTCTCATCATTCATACAAACTATGTCTGATTCCATTCCATTTAAGTTGACTGCTGAGGAGGACACAAGAGCACAAACTCTTGAAGTATTACAGTTTCTGGATCCACCCAAACAGGTATTAGCAGTACCTGTACATGAAGTCTTACTGGATCTTCAGAAGAGAATCTGGGAACACCCAGCTTCTATCCCTGCAGTAAACAAAAGAGTGGAAACCACCTACATAGTTCAACCAGCTCCAGGGTACCACAAACAACAATTGCCCCATCAGTCTGTCATTGTGGAATCAGCGCAGAAAAAAATCTAAACGCGTGCGCCCACATTCCTCCATCCCACCAGGCAGGGAGCACAGGTTCCTAGACACAATGGGTAAGAAGATCTACCAGAGTTCCATGCTGAGCACAAAAATCTCTGCATATCAGCTCTATATAACTCAACACCAGAGAAATCTCTGGAAAGAGATGGAACAATTCATCACTTCCTTACCCACTCAATTCCAAGAGCCTGCTCAAGCAATTATATCAAAAGGTCTTGAGGCAGGAAAACACGAAGTAAGAGCAGTGTATGATAACTTTGAAACTGCTTCAAGAACAGCAGCAGCAGGAATCACTGCTCATCGGTGGGCCTGGCTCAAGGCATCTGACCTCAGGCTTGAGGTCCAAGATAAGCTTGTTGACCTTCCCTGTCTTGGGGACAATCTCTTTGGAGATAAAATTCAAGAGGCTGTACAACAACTCAAAGATCACACTGAGACCCTTAAACAACTGTCTCAAACCCCTCAAGAACCTGCTAATCAACCTTCTCGTCGTCCTCCACGAAGGGATGTAAGACGGTCTTATTACAGGCCACGCAGATATTACCAACAAACAAATAGGGGTAGATCTACCAGACCAACACAATGATCCCAAGCCAGACAACCCAGGCCTGCCCGTCCACAACCTCCTGCGCAGACAGGGCCTGCAACAGGCTTTTGAGGACTCCACCAGAGAACAGATTCAACCTTGCAATCCCAAGCCAAATCTTCCAGTGGGAGGCAGAATATCCCTTTTTCACACAAATTGGCAAACCATAACCTCAGATCAATGGGTTCTTTCCATAGTCGCCCGAGGTTACAAACTAAATTTCACTTCCATTCCTCCAGAATGTCCACCAACATACTGCCAACAACAAAACTCTCAACTTCATCAATTACAAACAGAATTATCCACCCTTCTGAGATCCAAGGCCATTCAACCAGTGCCCCGGACACAGAAGGGCAGAGGATTCTACTCCAGATATTTCCTCATTCCAAAGAAAACCGGAGGTCTACGTCCTATCCTAGACCTCAGAAATCTCAACAAATTTCTAAGGAAAGAAAAATTCAGAATGGTTTCTCTAGGCACCATGCTTCCACTTCTTCAAGCAAGGGATTGGCTTTGTTCTCTGGATCTTAAAGATGCTTATGCTCACATTCCAATTTACCCTCCTCATCGCAAATTCCTGCACTTCACAGTAGGCCATCAACATTTCCAATACACATTTCTACCATTTGGACTGGCGTCTGCTCCCAGAGTCTTCACGAAATGTCTAGCAGTCATAGCAGGACACTTGCACAAGGAAGGTGTCCATGTTTTTCCATATCTAGATGACTGGCTCATAAAGAGTCCATCTCAAAAAGGAGCAATAACTTCTCTCAACCGCACAATTGCTCTACTTCACTCCATGGGGTTTCTCATCAATTATCAAAAATCCCATCTCACTCCAACTCATCTACTTCAATTCATAGGAGCGAAGTTGAACACAAACCTAGCAAAGGCCGTTCTACCTACAGAATGAGCAGAGGCCCTCATTCTACTAGCAAAGTCCATTTCCTTAAGGACACAAACCACAGCTCATCAGTTTCTGATACTGCTAGGTCACATGGCCTCCACAGTTCATGTTACTCCTATGGCAAGGCTAGCCATGAGAGTTACCCAATGGACTTTAAGGTCACAATGGATCCAAGTCATTCAACCACTCCACTATCCAATTCAAGTGACGAACCAACTAAGATCATCTCTACTTTGGTGGACCAACAAGGACAACCTGAGCAAAGGCCTACCCTTCCAACAACCAGTCCCAGAGATTACTTTAACTACAGATGCATCCACCTTAGGATGGGGAGCTCATGTAAACAATCTCCACACTCAAGGGACTTGGACAAAACTCGAAGCAACATTTCAAATCAATTTTCTGGAACTTCGAGCTATACGTTATGCACTGCATGCATTCCAGGACTGCCTTTCACACAAGACTGTTCTCATCCAAACAGACAACACAGTTGCCATGTGGTACATCAACAAGCAGGGAGGTACGGGCTCATATCTCCTTTGTCAAGAAGCAGCACAGATTTGGGGGTGGGCCTTGAATCACTCAATGTTCCTAAGAGCCACTTATTTGCAGGCATACACAATATAGTGGCGGATCGAGTCAGTCGTCAATTCCAACCACACGAATGGTCCCTGGATCCTGCAGTAGCAACCAGGATATTTCAACGTTGGGGTCAACCAACAATAGACCTCTTTGCGTCACATCTGAATCACAAAGTGGACAAGTTCTGTTCGCTACACAAACAGAACAATCAGCCTGCCAAGGACGCCTTTGCTTGCCCTTGGAACTCAGGCCTACTATACGCGTATCCTCCAATACCGCTCATAACCCAAACTCTAGTGAAGCTACAACAAGACAAAGGGACCATGATACTCATAGCCCCACGTTGGCACCGACAAGTATGGTTTCCCATACTACTAGACCTCTCAGTCAGGGATCCAATTCATCTGGGAGTAGCTCCCACTCTCATAACTCAGGATCAGGGCCAGGTTGTGCCATCCCAACCTTCAGTCCCTATCCCTGACAGCATGGATGTTGAAAGCTTGATATTACAACCACTCAATCTATCATCCCATATATCTCAAGTGCTTATAGCTTCAAGTAAACCTTCCACACGAAAAAACTATTCTTCTAAATGGAGGAGATTCACTTTGTGGTGCTCAGCAAAAGATATAAATCCTTTCACTTGCCCCACAACTTCTCTACTGGATTACTTATACCATCTTTCGGACTCTGGTCTCCAGACTTCATCTGTAAGAGTACATTTAAGTGCAATTTCTGCTTACCATAACAAGATAGGAGTTGCACCTATATCCACACATCCTCTCGTAAGTAGATTTAAGAGAGGTCTAACTCACCTTAAACCACCAATTCGAAAACCCGTCCCAAGCTGGGACCTGAATTTGGTACTAACAAGACTCATACGCTCGCCTTTGGAACCCATAGATTCTTGTGATTTAAAATTCCTCACATGGAAGACTGTCTTCCTCATAGCCATTACTTCAGCTAGAAGGGTTAGTGAGTTACAAGCACTTGTCACCTACAAACCTTATACAAAGTTCCTACATGACAGAGTGGTTCTCCGTACCCATCCAAAATTCCTTCCCAAGATAGTTACGGAATTCCACTTGAACCAATCAATAAATTTACCCACATTCTTTCCAAGACCTCATGCCCATCCAGGGGAAACAGCCTTACACACCCTGGACTGTAAGTGTACACTCGCTTTCTACTTAAACCGTACTTCAGTCCATAGGAAATCCACTCAGCTTTTTGTTTCTTATGATCCAAACAAACCGGGTAAAGCAGTGGGTAAACATACCCTATCCAATTGGATAGCAAATTGCATAGAGTTCTGCTATGAACAAGCAGGCCTTCGTCTCCAAGAGCGAGTAAAGGCTCATTCAGTAAGAGCAATGTCAACATCAGTAGCACATTTTCGTTCAGTGCCAATCTTAGACATATGCAAAGCAGCAACATGGAGTTCTCTTCACACTTTTGGAGTTCACTACTGCTTGGACAAAAAAGGAAGACAGGTTTCAGCCTATGGACAATCTGTCTTAAAGAACTTGTTTCCAGCTTAATCCCAACTCCTTCTACATCCAATGTTCTGTGATCTTCGGCTGACTCATTCAACAACAATACCTCACTGTTGCCTCAATACAACATGACTCAGCCTCTAGCTCGCTATTCACCCATATGTGAGGACTAGCATCCTGCTTGTCCTGGGATAAAGCAAAATTGCTTACCTTGTAATAGGTGTTATCCCAGGACAGCAGGATGTAGTCCTCACAGAACCCACCCGCCACCCCGCGGAGTTGGGCCTCAGACCTTTATTATTTTATTTTTGCTAACGCTTTATGCTATATACCAGACTGAAAAGAGACACCTGTGGCAGAGAATATCATAGCTGGGCATGCTCAGTGGCCTCACAGGGCCAGTCAAAAGTTTGTAGAAACTTTGACAGAAAGTTTTCCCGCCTGGGCTCCGTTCAGTGACGTCACCCATATGTGAGGACTACATCCTGCTGTCCTGGGATAACACCTATTACAAGGTAAGCAATTTTGCTTTCTCTAGTAAGGGCAAGGTGGGCAGTTTTGAGGGACGGGGTGTGCAGGGCGCCTGCGAGAGAGGTTCTGGTAGGGCAGTTAGAGGAGTGGAATCGTGGCATTTCCTCAAGCCAGGGGAGATTGTGTTTATACAAAGTATTGTGTAATATGGTAAGAGTTTTGTATTGGATATGGAAGGGAATGGGCAGCCAGTGCAGATCCTTTAAGATAGGGGTGATCTAGTCCCTTTTACGGGTGTTGGTTATGATCCTAGCCATGGCGTTCTGCAGGATCCGGAGGGGTTTAATGGTGGAGTAAGGGAAGCCCAAGAGGAGGGAGTTGCAGTAGTCCAGTTTAGATAGGATGATCGTTTGCAGTACTAAACGAAAATCCTGAGCATGGAGGAGGGGTTTGAGTTTCTTAAGGATGTGTAGTTTGTAGATTTATTTATTTATTTATTTGATTTAAAAAAAAAAGATAAATCTATTTATTTATTTTTATAATTTTTATATGCCGGCAATCGTATGTATATCATGCTGGCTTACATCGAACATTGTTAACAGTGAATGAAGAAAGTTACATGGAATTTAAAAAGAAACTTTCCATAGAAGTAAAAAATGTTTTCAAGTACATTCAAGGCAAAACATCTGTAAGGGAGTCATAAAGAAATAAGACTTGCCATACTGGATCAGACCAAAGGTCCATCAAGCCCAGTATTCTGTTTCCAACAGTTACCAATCTAGGTCACACGTATCTGGCAGGATCCGACGGGGTAGATAGATTCCAAGCCTCTTATCCCAAGAATAAGCAGTGGATGTCTGCAAATCTACCTTAATAATGAATAATGGACTTTTCCTCCAAGAACTTGTTCAAAGTTTTTTTTTTGTTTTTGTTTTTTTTAATAGTATGTTTATTGGGTTTTATCGCAAGAAATACAAATAAGTAATATACTGAATACAGTACTGCTGTGTAACTCAAAATAACAATACATTCAGAAAGCCATGGACAATATACAACACCTCAAATCTTGCTTCTTATTTCCCCCTTCCCTCACTATTTCAAATTACCTTTAACACCCCCCCCCCCTTCAAGGAAACAACATGGATAGAAGATATCAGAGGGTGGACCAGACTATTCGAATCTCTCTGCTCTGGCCATGTTACTGGATTATAATAGTATTGTTTTCTTCACCATTAGAGATAAATAAGAACATAAGAAATTGCCATGCTGGGTCAGACCAAGGGTCCATCAAGCCCAGCATCCTGTTTCCAACAGAGGCCAAACCAGACCACAAGAACCTGGCAATTACCCAAACACTAATGCAATTAATGCACTAATGCTATTGATGCAATTAATAGCAGTGGCTATTGCTTAATGGGGTACATTTTAAAAGACAGCGCGCGCACACGCGTGCTTTTGTTCGCACATCAGGCGCAAACAAAAGTACGCTGGATTTTATAAGATATGCGTGTAGCCATGCGTATCTTATAAAATCCGGGGTCGGCGTGTGCAAGGGGGTGCACATTTGTGCAACTTGCGCACGCCGAGCCCTGCGTGCGCTGCCCATTCCCTCTGAGGCCGCTCTGAAATCGGAGTGGCCTCAGAGGGAACTTTCCTTCCCCCCCCTGCACCTTCCCCCCCCCCACCACCACCACCACCTTTATCCGAAAAGTTACTACTGCCTCCAGGCAGTAGTAACTTATGAACTACTCACTAACTGCTGTGCCAGCTTACTGTGTTGGCGCTGGACTTGAGTCTGCCTGGCTGGCGGTTATAATTTATAAATCACTCAGTATCAGTAGTGCTATTAAGGGATAGTGGCTGGCTAGTGGTGGGCTACTAGCCACGCCAGTGAGCCACTAGTCAGATTACTAGTCACACAGTGACATGTCACTGACTGACGAAATCAGTCACTAACTAACTATATCCTTCTTTATATCTTATCTATTAGGTGCTGCTATCAGTACACTGCTGTGCCAGCATACTTGTTGATACTGGACTGGACTTGCAGCTTGACTGAGCCTGGCTGGTGGGCCAGTGGCCACTGGTTATAAAATTACCTATACAGTGCTAGTATAATTAAATTCCTGTTCTCTGGGGCTGCTATAATATTACCTGCTAAAGCCATAAAGTTTTAAAATGTTTGGTGGTAACAAGAAGAGTACTACTGGAAAGAGAAGTCCAGTCCCTAGAAAAAAAAAACTGCGATTTGATAAGAATGATACCCCTTCTAATGCAGCTAATGTAGAAGTGCAAGGTAACTTGCAGGACAAGGAAGGAGCAAACTCAGGAAAATGTGAAGGAAAGGTGAAAGTCAAATCTGTGCAGCTGCAGCACACTTTATTGTTAGATGAAGTGCTAGAGAAAGTCTTGAATAAAGAATCAGAGGACTCTGAGGAGGAGGATGACGATGTTGATGATGATCAGGGTTTTTGGCGTATTAAAAATTCTGAGGAGGAGGAGGAGAAGAAAACCACCAATGACAATGTATTATCAGATGGTAGTATTAGTAATGATGATGGTAGTCCGATTGCAAAAACCACTGTCAGTGCCAGTATCCTCCCTATTCCTAAACCAGTTGAACATCGGCAAGTTAATACAACAACAATTTCTTCTGCTACTTCTTGTAATACTACTACTAGTACTACTACTATGACAATGACAAGAAATGTCTAGCCTAGAGTAAGGGACAGTAGAAAAACATCTAAGGTTTGGAATCATTTTAATGTTTGGCTGATTGGAGATGCGCTGAATGTATCCATTGTAAAAGGATGGTGAGCCGTGGAAGAAGTTTTGGACATCTTACTACCACCAACATGAAATATCACCTTGAAAGAGAACATAGAGCACTGTTGCTTGCAGAAGAAGATGCAGGGAAGCCACATAAGGAAATTAGTTCAGAAGATTGTGTGTATGTGAAGCAGAAGCAGTCTCCTCCTTCTCCTCTTCCCCGGCAGCAGCGGCAAGCTACTATTGAGCAGATGGAGTGGTGTCCTTCAATTTCACAGACTAGGAAGCAAGTAATATCCAAAGTGTTGACATGACAAATTGCTGTAATGATTGCCGAGGATGATCAGCCACTGCAGATTGTAGAGAATGGTGGATTTAAGAAGCTGATGCATCTTGTAGCCCCTGACTACAAAATTCCTTCAAGAACTACATTTACCCGTCAGGTGATTCCTTCCCTGTACTCACAATGTCGTGCTGAAATGCAGATTGTGATTGCAAGGGCAAAGGGAAGTAGCATACATCTCACCACTGATGTTTGGACTAGTATGAATGCAATGCATGCATATTTGTCTCTAACAGCATATTGGTGGCAGCTGGATGAGGCATTAACTGACAGCACAAGAAGCAGTGGCAGTAGCACCAGCAGCTCCAAAAACCTTTCTCCAGGATACCGGTGGGCTTTACTGCATGCTCAAGTGCTAGACAAGAGACATACTTCTGAAAATATCTTACAGACAATTCAGGGGATGATGGAAGGATGGAAAGGGCTACTTAGAAGCAGTGATATGGAATGTTTAAATGGCTATGTTATTACTGACAATGGTTCCAATATGATTAAGGCTCTGGCTGATGGTGGATTCAAGGGCATCCGATGCTTTGCAGATACACCGCACCTGGTAGTGAGGGATGCTTTGGGGCTAAGTGGCAAGGAACTGCAAGGTGCTGAAGTCAAGTCCTGAAGCGGTTGATTGAAAAGTGTCGCAAAATAGCTGGGCATTTCAATCACAGTGTGAAAAGTGGGAAGGAACTCAGAGAAAAACAAATAGCAGTTAGGGCACCATTGCATAACCTTGTTCAAGATGTGCCTACCAGATGGAATTCCACTTATCTTATGTTGGAGAGATTGTCTGAACAACAGACACTTCTGCATGATTTGGCAATGGAATCAGAAATTGGATTGGAAAATCCACTTGGATGTCAGGACTGGACAAACATTGCACAGATGGTGTATGTCCTCAAGCCTTTCAAAGAATATACTGATGAACTGAGTGCAGCTAAGGCCAGTTTAGGTGATATCATCTCTGTAATATATGATCTGGACCAGGTATTAGAGGAATTTCTGTATCAGACAGAATTGTCGAAGGAAGGGTTGCAGGTTGTGAAATGCTTAAAAGAGCAAGTACAGAAAAGGTTGAAACCTCTAATGGAAAGGGATAGCTATATGTTAGCTGCTATGTGTGACCCACGTGTGAAAGGCAATTTTGCTCTCAAGTGCAATACTCTTGAATACTGGAAACATAAGCTGATTAAAATGGTTGAAACGATTTCAACTCCTCCCACTCCATCCTGCTCAACTGCTTCCAGTTCCACCAGTTCCACCAGAGCATGGAGTCAGATCCCCCGAGATATTGGGCAGAAAAAGCTTCAATGTGGCCTAATCTTACCATAGTAGCACAATACTTTCTTTCCTGCCCACCCACCAGTGTACAAAGTGAAAGAGTATTTTCATTGACAGGGAACATTGTGAGTCCACACCGTGCACGTTTGAATCCAGACTTAGTAGAGGAATTGGTTTTCATCAAAATGAACCTTCTGCTGCTTGAGAATGCGAAAATTCGCTGTGACTGGGAGGAGGAGTGAGTCTCTTGTCTAGGATGGGGATGCAAGGTCGTTTGGGGACGCAGCAGGATGGAGCATTCAGCAGCACTGCCTCATGATAGAACTGCCCCTGCCTCTTCACCTCAGGTGTCTGCTGTTATCATTAGAGATGTGAATCGTTTGATCGATCGTCTTAACGATCGATTTCGGCTGGGGGGGGGAGGGAATCGGATCATAGCGGTTTTGTTTTTGTAAATATCGTGTAAATCGTAAATCGGGGGAGGGCGGGAAAACCGGCACACTAAAACATCACTAAAACCCACCCCGACCCTTTAAAATAAATCCCCCACCCTCCCGAACCCCCCCAAAATGCCTTAAATTACTTGGGGTCCAGAGTGGGGGTCCCGGTGTGATCTTTTACTCTCGGGCCTGCGGTGCATTGTAGAAATGGTGCCGGCGCTACCTTTGCCCTGTCATATGACAAGTCAAAGGTAGTGCCGGCGCCATTTTGTTTTTTGTCCCCCGACGTCAGGAGCGTAGGAGATCGCTCCCGGACCCCCGCTGGACCCCCAGGGACTTTTGGCCAGCTTGGGGGGGCCTCCTGACCCCCACAAGAGTTGCCAAAAGTCCAGCGGGGGTCCGGGAGCGACCTCCTGCATTTCGAATCGTTTTGCTGTATGGCCGGCGCCATTTTGCGCAAAATGGCGCCGGCCGTACGGCAACACGATTCGACTGCAGGAGGTCGTTCCTGGACCCCCGCTGGACTTTTGGCAAGTCTTGTGGGGGTCAGGAGGCCCCCAAGCTGGCCAAAAGTCCCTGGGGGTCCAGCGGGGGTCCGGGAGCGATCTCCTATGCTCCTGACGTCGGGGGACAAAAAACAAAATGGCGCAGGCGCTACCTTTGACCTGTCATATGACAGGGCAAAGGTAGCGCCGGCGCCATTTCTACAACGCACCGCAGGCCCGAGAGTAAAAGATCACACCGGGACCCCCGCTCTGGACCCCAGGTAATTTAAGGCATTTTGGGGGGGTTCGGGAGGGTGGGGGATTTATTTTAAAGGGTCGGGGTGGGTTTTAGGGTTGTTTTAGTGTGCCCGTTTTTCCGCCCTCCCCCTTCCCCCAATTTACGATTTTTGACAATAAATCGGGGGAATTCCTATTGTATCGCGCTTCTAACGATTTTTGACGATTTAAAATATATCGGACGATATTTTAAATCGTCAAAAAACGATTCACATCCCTAGTTATCATCTATCTTGTCAGCTTGATGAATAAGGACTTTGTATATGCAAGAAAGAAACCTAAATTTGTGTCTATCAACTGTGTGCTAGTATTTTAGCAGCTGTTAGAAAACAGGCAGTTAAAGTACTTTTGACCATAGTCTCTAAGCAGTTAATGTGTATCATACTGTGATAGGGGCATGGTTTATTTTTCAGGCTGAGACAGTTTACAGCTCAGCTTACCAAATCGGTCCTGGGGATCCCACAGCCAGTTGGATTTTCAGAATATCCACAATGAATATGCATGAGTCCCCATGACATCTGTCCCCATGACATTTGCATATCATGGGGACTCAGTATATGCAAATTTACATCATGCATAAAATCCGGCTGAGTGGTTATTTGGGAAGCCCTGGTTTATAGGGACCAATTTGTCTCACTCTCTAGAAATAAAGCCTGACCACCTAAGTTAGTGCCTAAATCAAAACCATCTCCACTATATGTCATGTTACTTAACCTCCCTGTGGTCAGTATTCAAAGGTTTTCTCTGGCCAAGATTTAAATATTTCTTCCTGCGGAGCAGATACATGTTAAGCTGAATTTTCAAGTTGCATTAATAAAAACCAGCATTTACATGTGTAAATAGCATATACTTGTTTATATAGTACAACATGAGTAAATCTACACGTGTGAAAAAAAGGGATGGTCCAGGTGTTCCCAAGTGGAGGCCAACATTTATGTATATAAGTCGCTATTTTATAAGAGATTTACTGAATGTGTGTAGATTTGGCAGCTTACTTAATATTTACTCTCGCTCTTTATCTGGAGTAAGTGATCGTATAAATCTTAAAAGTGAAATACTGACTAGGTGGGGGTCTGGGGGAAATGGGGGAAGCTGAGGCTGATCTTGATGAGTTGCAGATGGACTGGAAACTGAAAGACTAATTGATAACACTGGTAATTTCATTGCTGTGTGCATGTTAGAAAATCTCTTGACAAGGTTATTTTTTTATGCAATATATAAAATTCAGTAATAAAAAAATACTTAGCTATCTTTCAATGTGGCATTCCAAATTCCCAAATACAAATACCACCATTTCAAAATGATAAATATAAATAATATTAATATACCACTAGTGATAACATTATCTCTCACCTTTCTTCTTGAGATCTTCGATCTCACGCGGGTAAGAGGCTCTCTGGCAGAACTCCTCCTGGAGAGCCACCCAGGCAGCAGACTCCCTTTGCAGGTTAGGCCTGCTGCCTGGGGGGGGGGTATAGATTCTCCTCATCCAGGAGGAGTAGCCGGGCTAGGAGGTCCACATCAGCCTGTGTGAAGCAGGGCTTCCTGGACCGATCAGCTGCCACCTTGGAGGAGGACGGTTGGGCAGACTCTGCCTCCCTATCACGATCCATTTACATTGAGAAAATAAAAAAGAAGATAAAAAAAGTAAGTTCAGAAGCTCAGAATGCAGATGGCTGAAGTATCCCACCCTTCACATCCCTCTCCCCCCCACTGCTGGTATATGGGAGAGAGAAGGGGAAGGGAAGGGAAAGGTGGAGGTGAAGGGCCAAGCAGTCCCACTCCCTGGTCTCTGAAGGACAGATCTCTTCAGAAAATCAGAGCTGCTGAATGCAGGGGCTGTCTCCCCCCCCCCCCCCCCCCCCCACATCCCTCCCCCCCCCCCCATTCACTGTGCTCAAGTTTGCAGTTCCCGTGTTAAACTTTTTTTTCACTAGAGTAGCATAAAATAAAATGAAGTACTTTGTGTATTAAACTAAAGAAACTTTACATAAAATGAAATTAAGTACTTCTCTATTTAATATGCTACTTTAGTGAAACAAAACATTTAATAAAGAAACTTGCAACCTGAGCTTCAAAACATTAACATACTATAGAAAAACTAAATAAAAAAGTTTATTATTAATTTATTATACTTACAGTGGTTAAATTTAAACAGCAGGCTGAGGCTAGACTGGCCTAGGCTTCTGGCAGTGGCTAGGCTATAGCTGGGGTGCTGGCACTGTCACTGCTGCTGTGCTGCAGCCTGCTGGCACTTTTCTGTTTTGGCTAGTGTGTGCTATATCTGGTAGCATAATGGCCACGGGGGACAGCACCGAGCATGCGCAGTTTAGTGCGCACTAAATCGCGGTTTAGTGCGCACAAAAAAAAATTAGTTAAATATATGGTTCTAAGTTCCCATGGCTATCTCCAAGGTGGTGGCAGCCAATGGGGATTCAGAATAATACCTCTAGCTAACGAACATTTCCCTCAAATGTTACTTTTAAACCATTAAGTAACAATTTTTGATAGTACGCACTAACCTTCCGTTAGTGCGCACTAATCGTAAAAACAATTTTTTTACAAAAAATAATCATGCCGATCAGATTTTTTTCTCCCCCCAGCCAATCCAGATCGTTATAACGATCGGGCACACGATTCACATCCCTACTACAAACCAGTTTTAATATTAGGTTGTTTATGTTCAGACACAAACTCTCTTTGAGCCCTGGAAGTACGTAATTATGATAATGGGTGCATAGCCACTGACACCTTGACAGAGAAATTTGAAGTACTTGTATAGGATACTTGTTAAAAAAAATAAAATTAAGAAACTGTTGTAGGGCAACCTACTGTTGTTTATTGGTTTATATTGGTTTAAAATGCCATCTTCTATAAACATATCCCCAACTAACCAATGATTCTAGCTGAGGAAAACCTAGCTCTATTCCTCAAAAACCTTCAAGTTGATCAACTATAAATGTAGCATCATCCCAACCAATCTGACAAGGAATAAACATAAAAAGTGACTAATGCAAGACTCTCCATTAAAAAATGATTTCCACTTTAAACTGAGGGTCCCTAGAGATATTGGAAATATTACAATCTTTTGACGAAGAAATAAATTGTCTTTAAAGTGGAAAAACATTTCATATCCACATCGTCAGGTTCCAACACAAACTAATGAAGTATATGACCAGCATATTTGTTTTCATTATTATATTTTCTCTTATTTTCCCCCCATATTGAGGTTGCTTGGTATGTGATATTTTGTTTCCTTTATTTGCAATTTTCTTTTTTTTCCTCATCCATTGGAACAAATACATTTTTTTTCTTGATATAATATGGATTAAAATGAGAGAGATTTAAAATACCATTTTTGGAGGCCCAAATAAAATGTACCCATGCATTAAAAAAAAAAAAAAATTACAGGAAGACAAATGATTTCCAACATGGTTCAATGGTGAGGTGAAATAAGGAATTAAAGCTAAAAGGGCATTGTTCAAAAAATGGAAAGCAGCCTCAAATGAAAAAAAAATTGGCAAAAGCATAAGTACTGGCAAGTTAGTTGTAACAATAATGACAGGCCAAGGGAAAAACTGAGAAATAACTTGCCAAAGAGAGGCATACACTAATAATAAAGGAGCAGATCTTAAAACCTGCGCGTGGGCGTAGATTTGTTCGCGCAACCTGGCGCAAACAAATCTATGCCCGATTTTATAACCTGCGCGCGTAGCCAAGTGCATGTTATAAAATCCAGGGTCGGCGCGCGTAAGGGGGTGCACAATTGTGCAACTTGCGCACGCTGAGCCATGCAGCCTTGGTGCCTGAGGCATGCATAACTTGTGTGCAATGGCCAGCGGCTGGCGCGCCATGCTCCGACACAAGCCACTGTGTCGGAGCACTTGGCCCCGGCCCATCATCACGCGCGCCCCCCCCCCCCCCCCCCCCCCCCCCCCCCCCCCGTACACGTCCCTGGACTGTCGCACCCACCACCCCGCCCCCGGACCACCCCTTTTTTGAAGCCCCAGGACATACGTGTGTCCCGGGGCTTGCGTGCGCTGCCAAGCCTATGCAAGATAGGCTCGGTGCGCACAGGGGCAGCTTGGGGCAGCTTTTCGGGGGTTACGCACGTATCTTATGCCCCAAAGAGTATTTCAGTACATTTGAAGCAAAAGATATGAGGGAGTCAGTTGGGCCACTAGTTGACCAAAGGCTAAAAGGGATGCTCAGAGAGAACAAGGAACTAGCAGAAAAACTCAATTCTTTACCTTGGTCTTTACTGTGGAAAATGTTGGAAGCATAATCACTCCACACCCAGGTGAGTGCTGAGATCAAGTTGTACAGTCCAAAAGAACTTCAAACAATTTGTAATTCCAAAGGTAATATTTATTCATAGCGGCAACTCCACTGTGTATATAAGATCATGCTTTAAGCAAAAGAGGTCCCCGACACGGACCCGTGTTTCGCCAGGGGCTGCGTCGGGGGGGACGCACAAGGAAGATTCAAATAATCTGTAATTAAAGGTAAAAGACAGGACTGTAACTAAATGTCGCTGACAGTGCCATATATACAATCATGTTACGATCCCGGTCACTAGCCTAGTGACCGGGCTCTTACCTTCCTCCGTGGCGCCGCGAACCGCCGGGTTTCTGGCCTCCAGGGCCGCATGGCAGCGGCGTCTCCTCGTGGAGACGTCGTCAGAAACTCCTCCCCCCAGCCCTGGTACGCGCGCGAAGAGCCGTGTTTTAAGGCGTCTGCACCCGGATGTGCAGACACGCCTCTTTTGACGTCAGCTGATTGAGCAGGGGATTTAAGCCGGGACTTTTTGAAGTTGCAATTCGCCTTGCAACGAGGTTTCTCTTCGGAGTGCTAGTTGCCATCGTTCATCTGCCTGCCTGGTTCCTGACTTCTGCCTGCCTGACTCTGGTATCGTTTATCTGCCTGCCTGGTTCCTGACTTCTGCCTGCCTGACTCTGGTATCGTTTATCTGCCTGCCTGGTTCCTGACTTCTGCCTGCCTGACTCTGGTATCGTTTATCTGCCTGCCTGGTTCCTGACTTCTGCCTGCCTGACTCCGGTATCGTTTGCCAGCCTGGTTCCTGATCTCTGCCTGCCTGACTCCGCTCTCTGCCTGCTTGTACCCCGGTTCGTATCGCTTCCTTGGATTCTTCTGTTATCACCTAAGACCCAGCGGTCCGGGTCCCTACAGGCTCCTCCTGGGGGGATCTCGGGCTTCCAGGGCGAAGACTCCTAAGCCCTAGTGACCCGGGCCTCTACAGCTCCTCTGGAGGGGTCACGGGTTCCCAGGTGAAGATTCATCGTTTCATCTAGTCTGCCTCCCGTCCGTCTCCCTCCGGCGGTCGGCCCAAGGATCCACTCCGGATTGGTCAATCACAACAGTTTGCAAGGCCATGGATCCGGCAGATCTCGCTGGGCTTCAGGCCATTCCTGGGTTGGCACAACGCCTGGTGCAGCAGCAACAGGTGTTGGATTCGTTAGTAGCCACGGTTGAGCGCATGGCTACTCGAATGGACAATGAACCTCCTGGACAGGCTCCGCCTCCGGTTCCGGCTCCAGTAGTCACATTCCAGACTCAGACCCAGCTGCCTGCTCCTTCCGTTATGCTGGGGATGCCAAAGCTTGTCGTGGTTTTCTCAATCAGTGCTATGTGCGGTTCGCTCTACTTCCCAATCAGTTTCCTACTGATGCAGTCAAGGTGGCGTACATTTTCTCCCTGCTGGATGACAAGGCGCTGAATTGGGCATCTCCTATGTGGGAGAAGAATGATGCCGCTCTCTCGAGTCTGGACCTCTTTGTGGCTGAGTTCAGAGCCGCGTTCGATGAGCCTGCTCGCCAAACTTCAGCGACTTCGGAGCTCTTGCAAATTCGCCAAGGACCACGTACACTGGCAGAGTACGCTCTGGAGTTCCGCACCCTGGCGCTTGAGGTGGGGTGGCGAGATGATGCCCTTCGGGGGATTTTTCTTGAAGGTCTAGCAGGCCGGATTAAAGACATTCTTGCTGCCAGAGAGCTCCCTGAAGATCTCAATGCTCTCATAGAGCTTGCTGGACGCATTGATCAGCGGTTGCATCAGCGGGCTAGAGAGGTACGCCCACTACGGCGCATGTCGCCACTAGCGCCGGTCTCGTCTAGACCTCTTGCCTCTGTTCCCCGGTCTACGGGGGCTACCGCAACACCATCTTCTGATGAGCCAATGCAGCTGGGAAGAACTACCCTGACTGAGGAGGAGAAGCGCCGCCGCAGGACACAAGGTCTGTGTTTGTATTGCGGCGGGAAAGGACATTTCCTGTCTAATTGCAAAGAACGGCCGGGAAACCCTCACGCCTAGGAGTAAGGGAGGAGTGTCCCCTGGGCTGTTTGAACGCTGCTCCTCAATGTACGGTACTGGTAACTTTAAAATTTCCCGAGGAGTCTTTTGAAACTCGGGCTCTAATCGACTCAGGGGCTGGAGGGAACTTCATTGCTCAGTCTCTGGTTGAGCGCCTGCAAATAACTACTCAACCTCGGGAGCCCTCCTTGCGAGTCACCTCCATTCAAGGGACTCCATTGGCCGGGAGTATCTCCTTGGTTACAGCTCCGATTTCTCTCCAGACCGGCCTATTCCACAGCGAGGTGATCTCTTTCCTGGTCTTGGAAAAGTCGGTACATCCTATAGTTCTTGGCCTACCGTGGTTACAGCAACACTCTCCCATAATTCACTGGGACAATTTACAGATTGCTCAATGGAGTCCACAGTGCTTCCAGTCCTGCATTACTACTACTGGGAGTTCTCCCATCACTCTGGCACATGCGGGGCCAATTCTTCCGGCGGTGTACAGTGAGTTCTCCGACGTATTTTCTAAGGAAAAGGCGGAGTTGCTGCCACAACACCGTCCCTTCGACTGTGCCATCGAGCTTCTTCCCGGTACTACACCACCCCAGGGTAGGGTGTATCCGTTATCCCAACCAGAGACTAAAGCCATGTCCGATTATATTAAGGAGAACCTCGCTAAGGGGTTTATACGTCAGTCTAAGTCTTCTGCAGGGGCAGGATTCTTTTTTGTAGCCAAAAAGGACGGATCTTTACGTCCTTGCATCGACTACCGTGGTTTAAATAGGATTACTAAAAAGAACCGCTACCCGTTACCCTTGATCCCAGAACTTTTGGACAGACTCCAGGGGGCTCGAGTTTTTACCAAACTGGACCTAAGAGGAGCCTACAATCTAGTGCGCATCCGTCCCGGGGATGAGTGGAAGACTGCTTTCAACACCCGGGACGGGCACTACGAATATCTGGTTATGCCATTCGGCTTGTGCAATGCTCCTGCCGTATTCCAGCATCTCATGAATGAGATTCTTAGGGAACTGCTAAACACTTGTGTCATTGTCTACCTGGATGATGTTCTCATATTTTCGCAAGATTTGGATTCTCATCGCCGACAGGTCCGGCAAGTTCTTCAAATTCTCCGAGACCAGCACCTTTACGCCAAACTGGAAAAATGTCTCTTTGAGCAGGACTCTTTGCCTTTCTTAGGGTATATCGTGTCTGCCACAGGATTTCGCATGGACCCAGAGAAGATTTCGGCCATCAAGAAGTGGCCTCAGCCTACAGGATTAAAGGCGTTGCAACGCTTTCTGGGCTTCGCCAACTTTTACAGACACTTTATTCCAGGATACTCCCGGCTGGTGGCACCTTTGACAGCCTTAACAAGGAAAGGAGCGGATGTTCGCCACTGGTCTGCAGAGGCTTGTAAAGCGTTTCAAGATTTAAAGGACGCGTTTCTGTTGGATACTTGCCTACGACACCCTGATCCGTCACGTCCCTTCATAGTGGAGGTAGATGCGTCCAGTGTGGCGGTAGGTGCAGTACTTTCTCAGCACTCTAGTGCAGGAACTTTACTCCCATGCTCGTATTTCTCGAAGAGATTCACTCCTGCCGAAAACAATTACGGTATCGGCGATAAAGAACTTCTCGCCATCAAGTTGGCGTTTGAGGCATGGAGGCAGTGGCTAGAAGGAGCTCAGCACCAAATCACGGTGTACACTGACCATAAGAACCTGGAGTTTCTTTCCCAAGCCCAACGCCTCAATCCCAGGCAGGCGAGATGGTCATTGTTCTTTAGTCGGTTCGATTTTATCCTCAAGTACCAACCCGCCGCTAAGAACATCCGAGCCGATGCTCTGTCCCGTAACACCATCCTTGAGGAAAGGAGTGACTCTCCACAGTATATCATTGACCCAGCCAGGATTTCTCTTGACTGCACTAGTGTATCTCAGCAAGGACGAGTAGTAGTACCTCGACGAGACCGAAGGAAGGTTCTGGAGTGGGCTCACGACTCCCTTACGGGAGGTCATGCCGGCCGAGTAAGAACTCTCACTCTCTTGAATTGATTCTACTGGTGGCCTCGGGTACGTCAGGACGTTCAGGAATACGTGGCATCTTGCCCAGTATGTGCCAGGCAAAAGCCACTTTCGGGTCGACCTTGGGGTCTGCTACAACCGTTACCCATTGCCACAGAACCATGGACACATATTGCCACAGACTTTGTGGTAGATCTCCCTCCTTCAGAGGGTAAGACTGTAATTTGGGTTATTGTGGACCGTTTTTCTAAAATGGTACATCTCGTACCACTGGACAAACTGCCTTCTGCACCTGAGTTAGCACAGCTGTTCGTACAACACATCTTTCGAGTCCATGGTCTTCCACAAAGTATAGTCTCTGACCGTGGACCTCAGTTTACAGCTCGCTATTGGCGAGCCCTTTGCAAACAGTTCGGGGTTCAGTTAAATTTCTCCACCGCTTTTCACCCCCAAAGTAATGGACAGACGGAAAGAATGAATCGGTCTCTCAAGTCTTTTCTCCGCAGTTTCATTTCTGAGAAAAGAGATAATTGGGTGGCGTTGTTGCCTTGGGCAGAATTTGCATATAATAACCATGAACACTCTGTCACGGGCCAATCACCTTTTCAAACGGTTTTTGGTCGTCATCTCAAACCTCCTGTCCCAGTTCCAGTGGAGGTGGCATCTCCTGCGGCTCAGTCAGCAGCGACTCAATTTCGTCACCTATGGCAATCACTTCAGCATCGTCTTTCGTCTGCAGCACGGAAAGCACAGACAACAGCGAATCGTCATAGACGGGCTGCTCAGACACTACTACCTGGTACTAAAGTATGGTTAAGTACCAAAAATTTGCACCTTTCAGGCTACTCTCGCAAGTTGGCTCCTAAATTCTGTGGTCCATTTCCAGTGGCAGAACGTATTGGATTGGTATCCTACAGACTTCGACTGCCATCATCATTGCGCATTCACAATGTATTTCATGTGTCCCTGTTAAAACCTGTGGTCCACTCCCGTTATCATCACCTCACTCCGGATGATGTCTCAGCATCATCTCCTGGGGATCCGGTCTATCAAGTACACGAGGTACGGGACGTACGATTTCACAATCGTCGGTGGGAATATTTGCTAGCCTGGGAAGGCTGTGGTCCTGAGGAGGATTCCTGGGAACCTGCGCGGAATATCCTGGATAAGACTCTGCTGTCCCAATTTCACTTGGACAACCCTGGAAGGCCCGGTCCTTCAAAGAGGGGGCGTAAAGTGGGGGGTACTGTTACGATCCCGGTCACTAGCCTAGTGACCGGGCTCTTACCTTCCTCCGTGGCGCCGCGAACCGCCGGGTTTCTGGCCTCCAGGGCCGCATGGCAGCGGCGTCTCCTCGTGGAGACGTCGTCAGAAACTCCTCCCCCCAGCCCTGGTACGCGCGCGCGCGCGAAGAGCCGTGTTTTAAGGCGTCTGCACCCGGATGTGCAGACACGCCTCTTTTGACGTCAGCTGATTGAGCAGGGGATTTAAGCCGGGACTTTTGAAGTTGCAATTCGCCTTGCAACGAGGTTTCTCTTCGGAGTGCTAGTTGCCATCGTTCATCTGCCTGCCTGGTTCCTGACTTCTGCCTGCCTGACTCTGGTATCGTTTATCTGCCTGCCTGGTTCCTGACTTCTGCCTGCCTGACTCTGGTATCGTTTATCTGCCTGCCTGGTTCCTGACTTCTGCCTGCCTGACTCTGGTATCGTTTATCTGCCTGCCTGGTTCCTGACTTCTGCCTGCCTGACTCCGGTATCGTTTGCCAGCCTGGTTCCTGATCTCTGCCTGCCTGACTCCGCTCTCTGCCTGCTTGTACCCCGGTTCCTATCGCTTCCTTGGATTCTTCTGTTATCACCTAAGACCCAGCGGTCCGGGTCCCTACAGGCTCCTCCTGGGGGGATCTCGGGCTTCCAGGGCGAAGACTCCTAAGCCCTAGTGACCCGGGCCTCTACAGCTCCTCTGGAGGGGTCACGGGTTCCCAGGTGAAGATTCATCGTTTCATCTAGTCTGCCTCCCGTCCGTCTCCCTCCGGCGGTCGGCCCAAGGATCCACTTCCGGATTGGTCAATCACAACACAATCAAACATTATATTCACTTACCAAGTAGAAGAGTATACACACGTAACAGGGAGCGCATTTAAGTGTCATTCAACATGGAGTTTTAAACAGGTAAAAGGCGCCAAAATCTACACAGTCCAGACAGCTGAGGCAAGCAACCCACCAATCAGAGCAAAGTATTCCTATCCAATGGGCTATCAGATGAAGTGTACCCATTCAATCTCTTTGTTGAGACCTACGGGGGTAACGGTGTTCAACCGGAAAATCCAACGCTGTTCGCATCGGATCAGATGAGCATCAAAATCACCCCCTCTAGGGAGGGGGGCAAGTACTTCCAAAACAAAAAAGAAAATGTCAGAAATCGAATGAGAGAAGGCCACCCAGTGATCAACCAAGGGAGCTAATAGGCGTGAGTGTTTAATGTTAGATCGGTGTTCTATTATCCGAGTTCGAATTTGTCTGTTGGTCTTCCCGATATAAAGTTTATTACAGGGGCAACGAATAACATAAATTACACCTGCAGAACTGCAATCGGTAAAATTAAACAAAGAATAGATTTTGCCAGAAGTAGGGTCAATAAAGTCAGACATCCTAGCAGTATGTCTACAGACTGAACAATTTCCACACGGAGCATGTGCGCCTCGTGAATGTGCCTGCCTATTATAGGAGAAGTCAGAATGAGTTAGGATGTCTCTTAAATTCCTACCCCTCCGATACGTAAATCGCAGTGAACTCTGAAAAAGTTGAGAAAAAGACAGAGCTACCCAGTGTTTCCGGACAATTGAAGCAATATTATGACTAGCTGGCGAGAATGGTAGGATGCAATTTACAGACTTGTCCAAATCAGTATGTGAGGGTAAGAATAACAGGTCTCTGTTGACATATAAAGCTCTCTTGAATGCCCGTTTTAGAATCTTCATAGGGTACCCCCTCTGTCTGAACCAGAGTAACATCTCCTTAGCTTTGTTAATGTACTCAACTTTTGACGAGCACAGCCTACGTAGCCGGAGGAACTGACCTGTCAGGATGTTAGTTTTAAGAATTCTCGGGGTGACAACTATCAAATTTCAAAAGCGTATTACGATCAGTTTCTTTTCTATATATTGAAGTCGTGAAGGTGCCATTATGGAGTTTGATTAACATATCTAGGAAAGGGATCTGAGAATGATGCAGATTAAAGCTAAACTGAAGGTGTGGGTTACAATTGTTCAACCAATCAAAAAACATAAAAAATTGAATCTCAGTCCCTAACCAAATCAACAGCACGTCATCAATATACCGAAACCATGCATGTATAAACTCTTGCCAGACAGATGGATAAATATAGGATTCCTCAAATTGTGCCACGTATAAACATGCAAGGCTGGGGGCCATCGTTGCCCCCATAGCCGTCCCTTTAATTTGTTGATAGAATATATTTTCAAAACAAAAATAATTTTTAGTAAGTGCCAAAGTCGTCAATTGCATGAGAAACGTAGTGGGGACTCGAACTGGTTCAGGGCGTTGGTTAAGAACAGCCTCAATAACATGTAAAGCATCCTGTTGGGGAATGTTAGAGTAAAGCGATGTAATATCTAAAGTCACTAGTAAATGTGGTGGTGTCGGAGCCTGTAATTATTCAACAGGGAGATGAGATGAGCCGAATCACGGACAAAGGATTTTATCTGTGGAACTGTTGGTCTCAAAAATATGTCCACAAATTTAGAAAGAGGCTCTAAAACAGAGCCAATCCCGGATACGATCGGGCGTCCCGGAGGGTCCACCAAAGTTTTATGAATCTTGGGCAGTACATAAAACACTGGGATAGTGGGAAATGAAGACGTGAGAAATTTAACCTCACGTTGAGTAATGTATCGATTTGTGAATGCATCTTGTACCAAAATAGATATAGCGTCCTTAAGGGAATCTGTAGGGTCAACTTGTAAGGGAAGATAACATGTAGTGTCATTAAGTTGACGACATACCTCAGATCTATAATTGGTCCGATCCATAATCACCACCCCTCCCCCCTTATCAGCAGGTTTAATCACAATTGTAGGATCTGCTGCCAAAGAAGACAGTGAAGCACTTTCATCCTTAGTGAGGTTATATCGAATACGTTGATGAGACTGAGAAAGGAGATGAATATCCTGTTGAATCAATTTTTCAAACACAACCACCATAGGATCAACTGGGCCCGGAGGGACCCACTTAGATTTAG
Source organism: Rhinatrema bivittatum (assembly GCF_901001135.1). NCBI lineage: Eukaryota > Metazoa > Chordata > Amphibia > Gymnophiona > Rhinatrematidae > Rhinatrema > Rhinatrema bivittatum. The sequence goes on from NC_042618.1 coordinate 380,075,257, forward strand.
TAGTGACTAAAGACCCGTCAGAGGTAGATTGAATATCCTGAAAAAATAATTTCAACTTTAACGATCTAAAGAACCTGTGCAAGTGTACTTGTACATTAAAAGGGTCATTCCGGATAGTGGGTACAAATGACAGACCCCTAGACAAAGACCTTAGCTCAATTTCAGACAAAGTCCGTGAAGACAAATTAAAAACTAAATCAGAGTCTATTGCCAGGGGTCTGATTGTTGTCGAGTCATTCTGGTTGTGCGTTGAGTAGTGGGTGGACGACCTCGGGATCTGGTACCCCGATTGCTGCGGGGCACCTGTCCCGAGTCTAAAAAAGAAGCAGCTATAGAAGCATAATGTCCCGATGATGAACCAGTTTGTAAGTTCTGTTTTGAATGAGGGTTTGGCACAGATGTATCTTCCCCCGAGGACTCGTCCGAGGACGACTGAGCGAAAGTAACTGTCCTTTTCTGTGGGTGATTCGGATTGAGCCATTGGTATAGTCTGTAATATCTCTCTGAAATTTTTTGAATTTAGCTGCCTTTAAATCTTTCCTGAATTTTTCAAGGTTTTCTTTAAATTCAGTATGTTGTTGTTCAAAAGTGTCCAGAGATGTAAAACTGGACCGGATCGTCTGAATGCTCGTTTCCACCTCAGATTTTAAAGGGGTGATAACCTCCTTAGTTGTCTCAATGATCAATACCATTAGGTCAAACGAACATTTGTTCAGAATCTTATTCCATCGTTCAATAAAGGCAGGATTATCCTCATGCAATCTAGGTGCTTTCTGAATCCGCAACCCACGGGGAATTCTTCGTGCTCTACAATATTCAGTCAATGTAGAAGCATGAAGTTCAGCGCGAGTGAGACGCTTCTGTATATTAATAATGTCTATCCAGGTTATAGAAGGAAGATCCTCAGCCGTGTCTGTGAAGAATGGGGCGTCTGCAATTACAGCCTGGAAAGCCTCATCCGAGTAGCATTCTTTGAAGGTGATTATTCTGAGCTGCTAAAACAAAGCCATGTGATAAGGGAGAAGTAGCAGTGTAATATTGTGGATTGGTAATTAGTTAAAAGAAAGAAACCAAGGGTAGGACTAAATGATCAGTATTTCCTCAGAAGAGGAAATTCAGAGCGGGGACAAGATGGCCACAAGCTGTTAGACGCTGTGCCTCTCTCCATTCTCTACTGACTTTAGCTTCTCTTTTGATATGCCACCGAAAAGGAAGGGGAAAGTTTGAGTCTTTCCCACTGACTCACCCTTCCCCTCTGGCCAGCAGGCTATCCTCACTTTTGCATCTTCTGTGGACCCTTCAACTTGCCCCAGAGGTTTGCTCCACAATGCAGCATTCACTGAGGGAGCATCGGTGCTACCAGGGGACAAGGTTTCCCTCAGCCCCCTTGAGTAGGTGTCTCCACTGGCTGTGTGTCAAGCATGGTCTGATGATGCTGCGACGGCTGATCGTCCATCACTGATATCGGCAATGGTAGGAGCTGAAGACACCGCTTCATCTGTTCCTACTTCTCCAATGGTTCCTGAGTGTGCTGCAATGTCTGGAGCTACTACTCCTTCGCTTTCTCCAGTTCAAGCTTGACTATTTGGAGATCAGCCTTTCTTCATCTGAGCCTTCAGCTTTGATTGCTCCTTCCCTGCAGTATCCTCTTCAGCTCCCAGTCAAGCCCACAGTAATAACTCTGGATTCTTTATGGGGCTTAATGGAGAATTTTGCAAAAATGTTGTCTTTTTCTATTTCTAAGCTTGATTCAGTCGCTTCTAAATTGGACCCCTTGGTTGTGCAACATGATAGTATAATCCAGGACCACGCTAAGCGTTCACATTTAAAACTAATCGGAGAAAGTTCACATTTAAAACTAATCGGAGAAAGTTCTTTTTTACTCAACACACAATTAAACTCTGGAATTTGTTGCCAGAGGATGTGGTTAGTGCAGTTAGTATAGCTGTGTTTAAAAAAGGATTGGATAAGTTCTTGGAGGAGAAGTCCATTACCTGCTATTAAGTTCACCTAGAGAATAGTCACTGCCATTAGCAATGGTAACATGGAATAGACTTAGTTTTTGGGTACTTGCCAGGTTCTTGTGGCCTGGATTGGCCACTGTTGGAAGCAGGATGCTGGGCTTGATGGACCCTTGGTCTGACCCAGTATGGCATTTTCTTATGTTCTTAATCTACTCAGTACATGACATGGGTGTCTTTTCGCGTCGGCTTGAGCTGCTGGAAAATTCTTCCCATCATATGAATCTTCGAATTTTGAATTTTCCTAAGGCTCTTGGTGAACGTCCGTTGACTACCCTTGGAAGATATTTTACTTCAGTTTTGGGTATCCTACAAGAGCTTCCTTCAATTAACAAGCTAACATTTTTGCCTTCACCTGTTTCTGTGAACCCTGTATCTGAGAATCAACTTCACCTCTTGAATCTTACCGAATTTCTTGAGTCATCTGACCAGGATATATTAGATTGTACCACCTTGCTTGTTTCTTTTGTACTTAAATCCGATCTTTCTAAAGTTGTGTTTTATATTTCAGAACGTTAAATGTTTCTTTTCATGGGCAAAATGTATGCATTTTTCCCCAACATCTCCAGTTCCACTCAGCTCAGGAGGAAAGGTTTTATTGCTTTAAGGAAAGATACTTTGGATTTGGGAGTTTCCTTTATATTCGCTTCCCTGTGATTGCATTGTTAAGCTTCAGTTTGACACTTATATTTTTTGTTCCTGAACAGTTACAATCTTTCCTTTATGCTAGGAAAATGATTACTTCTCTTGCCCTGTCTGATCCTTAGTTAGTTTTTTGAGCCTAGCCTTTTTTTCTTTTTCCTCATTTTCTCCCTGATATTTCATCCCTCCTTTCTTTTATGTTTTCTTTTATTTTGGGGAATACATTATTGAAGTAACTGTTACCTTTGTTTACTTTGCATGATTTCTGGACTTTAAAATATTTGTTTTAATGTCATTTATAATAATTTTTCCTTTTATTGTAATTTTCCTCCCTAATTCTGATTGTACAAAGTTTGCTGAATGCTATGTATATTTAAAATTGCAAAAATAAAAAAAAGAGGAAATTCATTTAACAAAAAAAAAAAAAAAAGTATTACTAACAGAATTAGCATCCCCAGGAATATCCACTGCAAAGATATTCTCAGCACCAATATAGGGCACTGGCCACTGTCAGTATCATCACAGATACATGGGTCCTGAGAATTGTCAAGGAGTAATCCAAGCTGCATTTGTCTATAATTCTACCAGATACCTATTGAAATGTGTATCTGTACGAAGTCAGGACCCCTCTTTAATGGAAGAGATCTCAGCCCTCCTCCATGCAAAGATATAAGAATATAAGAATTAAAGAAATTACATGCTGAATCACATCAAGGAACATTAAGCTCAGCAACCTCTAACAGTGGCCAGTCCAGGTCCCAAAGTACTGTAGATTTATTTCTTGTCATGCCTAGGGATGGCAACCGCATTCTCTAGTCTACTTAATACTTTATGGAAGTTTCCACCAGAAACTTGTCAAAATATCTTTTAAACCTCACTGTGCTAGTCACTTTCACCACATCCTTTGGCAACAAATTCCACAGGTTGATTCTGTGCAGAGTGAAAATTTGTTTTAAATCTGTTAGTTTCATTTAGGATTTGAAAGCGTAATGAACCATAATGAGAAATTACTACTTACCTGAAAATGTCCTTTTCTTTAGTATAGACAGATGGATCCAGAACAAGTGGGTTATGCACCTCTACTAGCAGATAGAAATGGAGCAAAGATGACATCATGGTATATATACTCCTGCAGTGACATCAGCTCGCCAGTATTCTCTGCAGAAGCCATCTATGGACAAACTAACAAAATTTGATTATTAACCATTCCAGCACTCAGCTAACTGGAAAATACAGAGCTCAGAAAAGAATATATTATCATTAGGCTAGGGAATGGACTAACATTTACCAGTAACCCCTGGAACACGCAGCCAGCAGCCAAGGACGGGAAGGTGGCTCCACCTGTCTATACTAAAAAAAAGGAAATTATCAGGTAAATAGTAATTTCTCATTTATTAGCGTTTAGACAGGTGTATCCAGAACAAGTGGGATGTACCAAAGATACTCCCAAACAGGGCGGGAGGCTGCCCGCGGTCCAGTCAAAACTGCACATGCGAAGGCTGCATCTTCCTGGTCCTGCACATCCAGACAATAATACCTGGAAAAGGTGTGTAAGAACCAACATGTCACAGCTTGGCAAATGTGAATGGGATCAAATCTAACCTCTGCCCATGATACTGCCTGAGCCCTAGTGGAATGAGCCCTCACCTAAGTAGGCAACGGTTCACCAGCATCCACACATGCGGCCGTGACTACTTCCTTAATCCAGCGGACTATTGTAGCCCGCAACGCCGGCTCGCCCTGCTTACTTCCACCATGGAGAACAAACAGGCGATCTGTCTTCCTTAGAGTTTAGAAACCTCCAAATACCTCATGATATGCCTCTTGACATCCAAGGATTGCAACAGGCAATATGGTGCCACATTTCTCTCCCTATCTAGAGATGGCAGGGGCTAATTCAAATGAAAGTCTGAAACCACTTTTGGCAAAAAGGAAGGAATAGTACACAGCTGATCACCCCCGGAGTCACTAGAAGGAATGGCTCCTGGCAAGACAAGACCTGTAGTTTGGATACTCTATACATCAAAAAAATTACCATAAGAAACGCCGTTTTCAAGGTCAGTAACCTCAAGAATAGGGCCCGCATCGGTTGAAAAGTAGGGCCCGCTAAAAAATCCAAAACCAGATTAAGACTCCACAAGGGCACTGGTAACAGCAAGGGAGGTCAAAGATGTTTCACACATTTCAAGAAACGGGCCATATCTAGATGAGCCAACAAGGGTCCACCATTCACCTGACCCCTGAAACAGGCAAGAGTTTCCACCTGTACCTTCAGTGAATTAAGGGCCATCCCTTTATTCAGTCCATCCTGCAAAAATTCCAAAATGAGCAGGATCATATCCAAACGAGAAAGACCCCTCTATCTTCACATTAAGCCTCAAAAATTCACCAACCCCTCACATAGGCTAAAGTGAAGAACTTTTCGCTTGAAACAAGGTGGCAATCACTGCAGAATATCCATGCTTCAGCAACCAAGCCCTCTCAAGGGTTATACCGTAAGACAAAATCGAGCCAGATCTTCATGAAGAACAGGTCCCTGCCACAGCAGATCCCTGTGCGCCATAAACTGGGGGTGGGGGGGAGGGGGAGTCCACCATAAGCCTTCACAGATCTGCATACCATGGGTTCCTTGGCCAATCTGGTGCCACCAGAAGCACCATCCCCTTGTGACTCATGATCTTTTGAATCATCCTGCCCAACATGGGCCTTGGAGAGAAAGCATACAGCAGCTTGCCCTCTGGCCACTCCTGAACAAGGGACTTTGGATCTCTCCTGCGACTGAAGAAACAAGGAATCTTTGCAGTACAAGAAGTTGCCAGCAGGTCCAGAAATGGAAGGCCCCAGCGATCCACTATCAGCAGAAACACCTCATTTGACAATTCCCATTCTCCTGGATCCAGACTTTGCTGAAAAAGTCTGCTCTTACATTTACTTATTTATTTGTTTGTTTTTATATACCGGTGTTCGATTTTACACATCATATCAGTTTACATTCCAACAAAAAATGCAGGAAATCAAGCGTTTCCTTTGTCAATACATTGAACAATAATAAAAATGGAAATTGTTAACAAGGGAGATAAAAACATAGAAAAGATTAACATTAAGGGTTGCACGAAGGGGTGCACAAAGGGGAGTGCCCCTTTGTCGCGCCCCCTTCGGCGCGGCGCCTGCTGGCTTGGTTCCTTTCAATGGTCCAGCTCAGTTTGTGATGATGTCGGGGGAGGGGGGCGGGTCTCTCAATCATGGCTTTCCCCACAGCATTCTCCTCTGAGCTTCAAAGTTAGTTTTTTTCAATTTTTTTGTCTTTCTTTTACCTTGGATGTTACAAGGTGTTCAGCACTGGTGGGTAGCCCTCCTCTTCATTAGCGCCTGCTGGCTTGGTGCCTTTCAACGGTCCATCTCCATTTGTGATGACGTCGGGGGAGGGGATGGGTCTCTCAATCATGGCTTTCCCCACAGCATTCTCCTCTCAGCTTCAAAGGTAGTTTTTTTTCCATTTTTTTGTCTTTTTTTTTACCTTGGATGTTACAAGGTGTTCAGCACTGGATGGTAGCCCTCCCTTTCATTGTCTTTTCCTGCAATGTTCGAGGCTGAGATCCACCCATTCCATAAGTTGGGCAATTTCCTGCGACACTTGATGACTCTTGGTTTCTCCCTGCCAATTGATGTAAGCCACTGTCGTTGCATTGTCCAACATTATTCGGATCGCTCAACCCAGTAAACGATTGCTGAACCGCAAGCATGCGTTCACCAGCCTATTAATGCTCCAGAGATATTCTTCTGTACTCCAGTGCCTTGCGCTGTCAGTTCCTGTCAGTGAGCTTCCCAACCCTGGAGACTTGCATCTGTCTTGAGTACTAGCCAGTCCAGTGAACTTAGGGAAACCTCCTTTCTCAGAGGATCCGCATCTAACTACCACTGCAGATGTGGGCAGACTTCCATCAGCAGGTGAAGCTGAATCAAATAGTCTTGAGGCTGTGGGCTCCAACGAGACAGTAGAGTGCGCTGAAGATGATGCATATGCACCCTCACCCATGGCACCACTTCCAGGGTTACCACCATCTATCCGAACACCTGTAGGTAGGACCACACATTAGGGCGCATTGTATTCATCAAAAGACGCACCTGTGCCAACAGCTTCTAAATACAACCCTCTGGCAGGAACATCTTGCCCTGCTTCATGTTGAACCAAACACTGAGCTACTCCAGTGACTGAGATGGCTGAAGACTGCTCTTGGCCAGGTTCACCATCCAGCCTAGCTCCTGTAACAAGGAGACTTTGTGCGACACCCGGAGGCTCTCTTCCAGAGTCTTGGCCCGAATCAGCCAGATATCCCAAGTATGGATAGACCAGAATCCCATCCTTTCTCATCACTGCCGCCACCACCACCATAACCTTGATAAAATTTCTGGGCGCAGTGGCCAAACCAAAAGGTAGTGCTTGAAACTGATGACAATCCAAAACCGCAAAGCGCAGAAATTGTTGATGCTCTAGCCGGATGGGAATATGCAGGTACACCTCAGACAAATCCAAGAATGACAGAAACTCCCCCAACTGCACTGCCCTTATCACTGAGAGCAAGATTTCCATGCATAAATGAGTCACTCATAAATAACTGTTGACCTCCTTGAGATCCAGGATAGGGCGAAAAGAGCTCTCCTTCTTGAACATAATGAAATAAATTGAATAGCGGCCCATATTTTCTTGAGATATGGGGACTGGGACAACAGTCCTCAGATTGAGGAGTCTTGACAACGTACACTCCACTGCCTGCCTCTTCTGTGGTGAGTTGCAGGGAGACACCATGAATATGTCTCAAGGAATACTGCAGAACTCCAGCGCATATCCATCTTGTATCACCTTATTTATTTATTTTATTTTACTATTTTTCTATACTGGCTTTCACGACCGGGGGTCGCATCAAACCGGTTTACAATTAACATTTCGTGCATTGAACAGAAAACTTGAGGAACTAAACTGGTGCAGGAATAGCAGTTACAATAAAACAAGGAAGTATACAACTGGGAGAATAGGAAGCAGAAGAAGAAAATATAACAATTGAAACAAAAACATATTTACAATCACATATTTACAAATTTACATATCACCTCCAGGATCTACTGGTCTGATGTGATTTCGACCCACCTTTGATAAGAGATAGGTGACCCTCTATCTCCTGTTCCTGAGGGTGGGTTAGCACATCTTCACTGGGAGACTCAGGGGGCTCCACTACCCAAGCCTGCGCCCCGTCTGGGCTGTCTGGGACAAAAGGAGACCCACCCAAAGGTCAAGCCCTCCGAAAGGCCACTTCTCTATGGAGTTGAAAATGTTTGGATTCCCTAGTATGACCGCTCATGCTAAAGGAGCACCGCGTCTGTTTCTTAACCTCTGGGAACTGAGGAACCTAAGACTCACCCCACTTATTAGCCATTTTCTCCAGCTCACTCCCAAACAAGAGTGAGCCTTTAAAGGGCAATTATGGAAGGTTAGACTTAGAGGTTGTATCAGCTGACCAATTTCTCAGCCATAACTGCCGCCTGGCCACTATTACCGAAGCCACCCTTTTGGCTGAAGTGTGGACCAAATCGCAGTCAACATCTGCCAAAAAGGTAACTGCTGGTTCCATCCCTGCCCTGTAATTCACACCAGCTTCATCAACCTCCTAAGAGAGAAGTAGACAAGTGTGAGCCATCAGAGAACAAGAAGCTATCTGTAACCTATACGGGAATAGTCGTCTTCTTGGTGACAACACACAAACGCATCCACTTGGGCAAAACGTAATTGCTCTCCTGCCACTGGATCCAGGGGGTTCAGTCCTTCCAAGACTTGTCCCCCTTTGAAATTAGCTTCTGGGGTGCCCCACTCAAGATCAGTCAATTCTTGAATGGCCCTCATAACTGGGGAAGAAACATGAGGCTATACGCAAAGAAATCAAAATGGGATCTTTTTTCGGCTCAGACATGGATTCAGCCCCAGGAACTCCCAGCATCTTCAAAATCTGGGAAATCAGAGCCAATAACTCATCCTAAGTACACAGAGTTGCTTACCTGTAACAGGTGTTCTCCCAGGACAACAGGATGTTAGTCCTCACAGATGGGTGATATCAGATGGAGCTTGGCATGGAAAACTTTGACTGGCACACTGAGCATGCCCAGCATGCCACTATCCACGTGGCCACGTGGGGTTTCCTCTTCAGTTTTGTATCTTAGCGAAAAAAGACGAGCGAAAAAAATAAAATAAGGAGACCACGTGATCCAATGAGTGGGTAAGCAGCTTGCTGACCTCACTCCCGGACACCCTCTCTATTAAGACAAACTTGGCGACTCAATCAACCTCTGGGTCACTCCAACAATGCATAGATCGCTTTTTTCATATAGAAACCCCCACGATGTCACTAAAACCATAGGGGCGGATTTTCAGAGCCCTGTTCACCTAAATCCACCCAAAACCGGGCGGATTTAGGCGAGCAGGGCCCTGCGCGCCGGTAAGCCTATTTTACATAGGCCTACCGGCGCGCGCAGAGCCCCGGGACTCGCGTAAGTCCTGGGGTTTTCGGAGGGGGCGTGTCGGGGGGCGGGCCCGAACCGCGCGGCGTTTTCGGGGCGTGTCGGGAGCGTTCCGGGGGCGGGCCCGGGGGCGTGGCTATGGCCCGGGGCGGCCCGGGGGCGTGGCCGTGCCCTCCGGACCCGCCCCCAGGTCGCGTCCCGGCGCACAGGAGGCCCGCTGACGCGCGGGGATTTACGCCTCCCAGAGGGAGGCGTAAATCCCCCGACAAAGGTAAGGGGGGGGCTTAGACAGGGCCGGGTGGGTGGGTTAGGTAGGGGAAGGGAGGGGAAGGTAAGGGGAGGGCAAAAGGAAGTTCCCTCCGAGGCCGCTCCGATTTCGGAGCGGCCTCGGAGGGAACGGGGGTAGGCTGCCCGGCTCGGCGCGCGCCGGCTATACAAAATCGATAGCCTTGTGCGCGCCGATCCAGGTTTTTAGCAGATACGCACGGCTCCGCGCGTATCTACTAAAATCCAGCGTACTTTTGTTTGCGCCTGGAGCGCAAACAAAAGTAGGCCTATTCGCGGAGTATGAAAATCCGCCCCATAGCGAAAAGAAAAACAGGCAGGAAAATCGCTGGAAGCTAAGATGGCCGACAGACTTCCGAGCCCACACTCCTTGTCAGCAAACACACTGCTCGTGGAAGAGGTAACTAAAGCAGTCATGCAGGCCTTATATACACGCTTTCAGGAATTGTCCCAACAAATATCAGCAGGTAATGAGACCCTGAATGCAATTAAATCCCAGGTTGAGGATACTCAACAACGACTTGCCATTATTGAAACTGAAACCCAGACCCTTTTGCAAGCTAAAGTCACATTTACTAAACAAATCTTAATGCTGGAGTCCAAAGTGGATGACCTAGAAAATAGGTCATGAAGAAACAATTTAAGGTTTATGGGTTTCTCCGAGTCATTGCCAGATAAAGACTTAACAGATGTGTTAGAAAATTGGCTACTGACGTTATTGGGCCTGGAAAACTTAGTGGGACACAGCATCGTGGAGCGGGCATACAGGTTAGGTGCAAAAATGCAGGGAATCACCCAGCCACGTTTGGTTATAGTAAGATTTCAAAATTTTACCCACAAATTCGCCATCTTGCAGGTGTACAGGAAAACTGCATTACTAGACTATGAAGGAAGCAAGATTAGAATTTTCCAAGATTACTCGGCTGCAATATCATAGAGGCAAAAAGCTTTTTCCCCAATCTGTGCTGAACTGTTCAATCGCAAAATGCAACTCACATTGCAATACCCTGTGAGATTATGCATAGAGCAAGGGGGAGTTGGAAGGTCTTTGAATCTTCAGATGATGCGAAACAATTCTTAAAAGATGCGTCAGAGACCTGAACTCAAGCTGCTTGCCAATTACTCGTTTTAGGCCCTCAACAGCAGGGACATGATGCACAGATCAGCAGGCAGACATAATACACCTATTATAACATAATATCCTGTCTTTCTTTTTAGGTTATCATAGGCCATGCAATAGTTAAAATGTTCGTGTTTGTCTTTCACGCGTGTCACAAGGGTTGCTATTGTTCTGGAGTGGGGAGGGGGAACTGGTACGGATGTATGAAGTGGCTTCTCTGCCTCCACGGAGGCCTTAAAAACGGGTTGATTAGTTTGCGGATAGGGGGACAATGGGGGAGGGTTAGGGACGACGAATATAATTAATAGCTACATCCATTCCCATGCTGTACTTGTTTGCCATGTACAGACGACTGTTATGCTCTGTGTACAGAGGAATAAATAGATAGGTTAGTGTCGCTGCTCCTCTAGGCTGGGGGAGGGGTAGCTTGCATATGTTCTCTCTTAATATCATGACACTGCAGGTATGTTTCACTAGCAAAAATATAGCTGAAGTACTTAGTGTTATATATGTTATGGTTTCGAGGTGTTTGAGGGGATTCTTGGGTACTGCGGAGATGGCCACTCACACGGGGAGGAGCCCCGGGAGGAACCGCAGTACTAGGCTAGACTCTATACATGCAAACACAGAGAATTTGTGTTTATTATACAGCTTGGTGGTACTGCCCAGGGTGGCAGCAGTGAGGTAACCCAGTAGAGTAGTCCAAGGGTCCTCGGCAGAGGAGACCCATCCCACACTCCAATGATGGTAGGCTGCACTGGGTAGAAGAGAGAGTCCCGGATGTAGCCTCGCAGCGCTGAAGCTGGAGGTGAGACAAGCTGACAAGGTTAGTTTACTCACTGAATAGATAGCTGTATTTGTTGAAGATCCTGGCAGGCAGAAGTAGTTGGTTTGCTGGCACCAAGGCAGGGAGAGCAGGCCCTCGAGGAGCGAGTACCCGGTATCCCAGATAGGCACCTGAAAGAAAACATAGGGCCCCTGAGAAGCGGGTACCCAGGTTAGAGGTGAATGGCCCCAGAGGGCAGAGAGAACTTCCAGCGGCAGCAAGGAAACAGCAGAGTAGCTTAGACCGGAGGCATTTCGATCCTTGCTAACTCAGTTTCAGGCCGATACAGTAAAGCGCGGCCGCGCGGTTTTTAACCCGCTTTGGATGCACGTTTTGAGCGCATAAGACGGATGCGTGATTCAGTATCGGCTTTTATGCGTTCTTAGCGCTTCCCGAAAAAGATGCGTATCCATTTCCGCCCGCCGCATGTATATGATATGTTAATGATTGGATTAGCTATTCCCCTCGATACAGTAACTCGCGCCCAAATTATCGCGTTTTTAACCAGCTTATTTAGCGCATCTTTAACCTCTATATTTACCGCCTACCCTGACCCTGGCTTTGGTGTGGTGATCAGTCAGCTTCGGACCGGACAGCGTCAAGGACAACATGCATATATTGGCTCTAGCGATCATTTTCATTCGGTTGAGAAGCAGAATGAGAAATGCTTGGCAAGTGAATTCTACAAGGCAGATTGGAGAGGCCAACAGGGGAGCCCAGCAGCAAGGAGAACCCAGCCAACCGGAGAACCCAGCAGCAAGACCGGAGGAGGTATGTGTTCAACTGTACCATCCATCTCTGGGCATCTCTGAGGCTCTGTACATGGACGCCTCTATGGACGCCGGAGAGATGGGAGCCGCGCCAGGCCTTCCTCCAGCATCTACTGGAGTCCTGAGGCTCCAGGGGGATCAACGGAGACATGGACGCCTCTACGGACGCCTTCCGGCGTCTGCTAGGGGTCCTGAGGCTCGGGGGAGGGCCAGCGGACGCCTTCCTCCTGAGTCTAGAATTAGGCATCCCTGAGGCTGCTGATTGTAGTAAAAGCTTAAATAAGAATGCATAGCTCATTTATGAATAGTAAAAGCTTAGCTAAGAACGCATAGCTCATTTAAGAATACAAACTTGAGAATCCACAGTGTTGCATATCCATGTATGTACTGGGAAACTTTTTCTATTTGCCCTGCTAGTAAATCTATGTACACCCGAGAATCTACAGTGTTGCATATCCATGTATGTGCTGTTAAACGATTTATATGTGCTCATCAGCGTTTAATTTGAATTTCTTGTGTTTGCCTCTGTTGTATTCCATGCAGGCACAGCACCGGGCCATCGGCAGGCCAGGACATTTCATTCGCAAACTCTGTTTGGCATGTGTGAGTGAGATATTGTCTGAACCTACCGGCTGAGCTCACAGGCAATCCTGTTCCTCTATGAAGATCTGCGCTTCGACCTAGACCCCCTGGCCAATCGCCACCATGCTGTGCCAGGGTTGACAAAACTTCTTGGTGCCTTAAATGTTTTTGGTTCCAGAAGTTTTCAAAACTCCGTGAGTGTCATTGCAGGTATGACACAGGTCTCCATTTCACGGCATCTGTCACAGGTGTTGAAGGCCATGATGAAGCAGATGAGGAAGTACATTGTCTATCCTATGTATCCGGCAGAGCTGCAACAGATCCGCAGTGGGTTCATGGGTATTGCGGGGATGCCGAACCTGTTGGGTGCTATCGACTGCTCTCATATTGCGTTTACCCCCAGGTCAGAGGAAGAGAGTGCGTTCCGGAATCGCAAGCACTTCCATTTGATGAATGTTCAAGTCGTTTGCGATGCACACCTTCGGATTCTAAAAGTTGTAGCGAAGTATCCTGGGAGCTGCCATGACGCCTACATTCTCGCACATTCATCTCTGGGGACCCAATTCCCAGAGGGAAAGTATGGTGAAGGTTGGCTACTTGGTAAGTGACAATGGCTACTGCTTGTGATTCTATCTGTCATGTGTTCAGGTCTGGGATGTTAGGGATGTTCGGTATACAATTATGTTTATGATGTAGGCGCTGCGAAGTTGTTTTTGATGCATTCCGGATTATTCATCCTATAGGTGATGGCGGCTATGGCTGTAAGCCCTGGTTGCTAACTCCACACCAGTCCCCACGCACAGCAGCCGAAAAACACTAGAATGAGGCTCATGGCAGCACCAGAAACGTGATCGAGCGCATTTTTTGAGTTCTGAAGGGGCATTTCCGATGTCTGGATTGCTCAGGGAGAGCCCTGCAGTACAGTGCTGAAAAGGTGGTGAGCATAATTGTTGCCTGCTACATGCTACACAACATTTGTCAGAGATTTGGTGTGGATGCAGAGGTAGCCGAAAACTTGCCACCAGATCCGCCTGTGGAACCGGCAGCTGAAGCGGACAACACTGCACGGGGTCATGAAGTCCGACGAAGGTTCATCGAAAGTTAAAGTTATTAAATGTTATACATTCATTTTTCCTAACTGCTCTTATTCTGTCTTGTAGCACCACTCCTGTCTCCAGGGTCCCATACTGATGTGGCGCTTTCATTGTAGTACATCGCTCTGATTAATTCGAGATAGTAATCATTTCTATGCCTGTACGGCCTATTTACTCTTGTCTTGTTTTTGTTTCAGGAGCTGTGATCCATCCATCTAACAATCCATCCCTCAGAACATTTTCCAGCAAGATGACCCCTCCATCAAACCCTTTACAGTCACAAAAGTATTCATTGTCTTCAGTTTTTTATGGTATTTCTTGAAGTATAAAATCAAAAAACTTTGTCTACCCATTGTAACCTAATTTTCTTTCTTTCCTCTTGTATGAACATCTAAGCCTTTCCCCGCAACCAAAATATAATTCATTGTCTTCTGTTTTTTATGGTTTCATTAATATTCCTTGAAGTCTAAAATCGATAAAAAGTTTATAAACATTTAACCGACATTTCTTTCTTTCCTTGTATGAACATCAAAGCTTTTCCCAGCACTCACAAACTAATTCATTGTGTTCTGTTTTTTATGGTTTCATTTACATTTCTTGAAGTATAACATCAATAAAGTGTGTCTAGCCATTGTATACATTCCTGTCTTTCCTTGTATTTTATACTCTTGCATGTGGAGCGCCCCTCCAGCGCCAAGGATGCCCCCCCCCTTTTCTCTCCTGCCATCTGTATCTTCATACCAGACATAGGGGATGAGGATGACATCGACATTGACATTATCAACCCGGTCTCTCCCTTCCAACCGCAATGACGATGATACTCTTATTCCCCCGTACGGCATGGTCCCTTCCCTTACCGTACCCATCCCATCCCCTACGTATATATCCATAACTATTAAAAAAATTGCTATTCTACTATGTTGTAATATTGACCACTTTGATTACTTAACATTTATGATTGGTTAACGGAATGATAAGCTGAGCAAGTTCTTGAATTGCGCCGATCAATTCCGCCATTGTTTCTCGAATCACATTTGCTTGAGCATCCATCCCAGTGTTTAGGTTGGATCGCATCAATCGCACTTCCTGGAGGATGAGTTCATTATGTTGATCCTGCTGCGAGGTTAATCCACTTAAAAATTGCTCACTTAGCCCATCAGTTCCAAAAAGTGCCAGTTCAAGGTCCTGCACTACTGACACCGTTTCCAGTACTGGTGGAGTGTCAGCCTGTAGCTGGGCTCCACCTGGGCTCCACCTTAACCAGAGTGGAACCAAGCTGCTGGCACTAACTTTCAAAAAGGAGATAGAGCAGCTTTTAAACTAGAACAAGGGGGAAAGCCGACAGTCACTCAGCAGTGCATGGTTCGGAGAAATGTATCCTTGAAGGATACTAATGAAACAGGAGAGTTAGGGCATCCCAACAGAGAGGTTCCATTAAAAGCAAACATAGTTCATATGCCTATATGTAAAAAATCACCAAAGCTAATGATTTCCAAATTATCCTAAACAACTTAAAAGCAGGTTGTTAAAACAAGCAAAAACCACACTTTGAAATGTCTGTATGCCAATGCCAGAAGTCTAAGAAGTAAGATGGGAGAGTTAGAGTGTATAGCAGCAAATGATGAAATAGACATAATTGGCATCACAGAGACTTGGTGGAAGGAGGATAACCAATGGGACAGTGCTATATCAGGGTACAAATTACATCGCAATGATAGGGAGGATCAACTTGGTGGGGGTGTGGCACTTTATGTCCGGGAGGGTATACAGTCCAACAGCATAAAGATCATACAAGAGAGTAAATGCTCAGTAGAATCTATATAGGTAGAAATCCCATGTGTGTTGGGTAAGAGTATAGTGATAGGAGTATACTACCGTCCACCTGGACAAAATGGTCAGACAGATGATGAAATGCTAAGAGAAATCAGGGAAGCAAACCAATTTGGCAGTGCAATAATAATGGGAGATTTCAATTACCTCACAAAATAAACGTCGCATAGATTATAATTTTTTAGATTTTTTTATGTGCATAGAATTTATCTGGAACAGTGGACCATCATAACACCCTTGGTTTTTTAGGCAGTAAAAAAACCAAGGGTGTTATGATGGTCCACTGTTCCAGATAAATTCTATGCACATAAAAAAATCTAAAAAATTATAATCTATGCGACGTTTATTTTGTGAGACAAGTGTAGTTCGTTGCACTTAATAATTAACTGTTCTTATATAGTAGATTTCAATTACCCCAATATTGACTGGGTAAATGTAACATCAGGACTTGTTAGAGACATAAAGTTCCTGGATGTAATAAATGATTGCTTCATGGAGCAATTGGTTCAGGAACCAACAAGAGAGGGAGCTATTTTAGATTTAATTCTTAGTGGAACGCAAGATTTGGTGAAAGAAGTAACGGTAGTTGGCCACTTGGCAACAGTGAACATAACATGATCAAATTTAAACTAGTAACTGGAAGGGGGACAATAAGTGAATCTGCAGTTCTAACACTAAATTTTAAAAAGGGAAACTTTGATAAAATGAGGAAAATAGTTAGAAAAAAACTGAAAGGTGCAGCTGCAAAGGTTAAAAGTGTTCAACAGGCTTGGACATTGTTTAAAAATACAATCCTAGAGGCGCAGTCCATATGTATTCCGCGCATTAAGAAAGGTGGAAGGCAAAATGATTACTGTCATGGTTAAAAAGTGAGGTGAAAGAGGCTATTTTAGCCAAAAAAAATCCTTCAAAAATTGGAAGAAGGATCCATCTGAAGAAAATAGGATAAAACATAAGCATTGTCAAGGTAAGTGTAAAATATTGATAAGACAGGCGAAGAGAGATTTTGAAATGAAGTTGGCCAAAGAGGCAAAAACTCATAATAAAAACTTTTTTAAATATATCCAAAGCAAGAAACCTGTGAGGGAGTCTGTTGGACCATTAGATGACAGAGGGGTTAAAGGGGCTCTTAGGGAAGATAAGGCCATTGCAGAAAAACTAAATGAATTCTTTGCCTCCGTGTTTACTAATGAGGATGTTGGGGAGATACCAGTTCCAGAGATGGTTTTCAGGGGTGATGACTCAGACGAACTGAACGAAATCACTGTGAACCTGGAAGATGTAGTAGGCCAGATTGACAAACTAAAGAGTAGCAAATCACCTGGACCGGATGGTATGCATCCTAGGGTTCTGAAGGAACTAAAAAATGAAATTTCTGATCTATTAATTAATTTGTATCCTATCATTAAAATCATCCATTGTACCTGAAGACTGGAGGGTGGCCAATGTAACCCCAATATTTAAAAAAGGCTCCAGGGGTGATCCGGGTAACTATAGACCAGTGAGCCTGACTTCAGTGCCGGGAAAAATAGTGGAAACTATTCTCAAGATCAAAATCGTAGAACATATAGAAAGACATGATTTAATGGTACACAGTCAACATGGATTTACCCAAGGGAAGTCTTGCCTAACAAATCTGCTTCATTTTTTTGAAGGGGTTAATAAACATGTGGATAAAGGTGAACCGGTAGATGTAGTGTATTTGGATTTTCAGAAGGAGTTTGACAAAGTCCCTCATGAGAGGCTTCTATGAAAACTAAAAAGTCATGGGATAGGAGGCGATGTCCTTTCGTGGATTACAAACTGGTTAAAAGACAGGAAACAGAGAGTAGGATTAAATGGTCAATTTTCTCAGTGTAAAAGGGTAAACAGTGGAGTGCCTCAGGGATCTGTACTTGGACCAGTGCTTTTCAATATATATATAAAGGATCTGGAAAGGAATACGACGAGTGAGGTTATCAAATTTGCGGATGATACAAAATTATTCAGAGTAGTTAAATCACAAGCGGATTGTGATACATTACAGGAGGACCTTGCAAGACTGGAAGATTGGGCATCCAAATGGCAGATGAAATTTAATGTGGACAAGTGCAAGGTGTTGCATATAGGGAAAAATAACCCTTGCTGTAGTTACACGATGTTAGGTTCCATATTAGGAGCTACCACCCAAGAAAAAGATCTAGGCATCATAGTGGATAATACTTTAAAATCGTCAGCTCAGTGTGCTGCAGCAGTCAAAAAAGCAAATAGAATGTTAGGAATTATTAGGAAGGGAATGGTTAATAGAACGGAAAATGTCATAATGCCTCTGTATCGCTCCATGGTGAGACCGCACCTTGAATACTGTGTACAATTCTGGTCGCCGCATCTCAAAAAAGATATAGTTGCGATGGAGAAGGTACAGAGAAGTGCAACCAAAATGATAAAGGGGATGAAACAGCTCCCCTATGAGGAAAGGCTGAAGAGGTTAGGGCTGTTCAGCTTGGAGAAGAGACGGCTGAGGGGGGATATGATAGAGGTCTTTAAGATCATGAGAGGTCTTGAACGAGTAGATGTGACTCGGTTATTTACACTTTCCAATAATAGAAGGACTAGGGGGCATTCAATGAAGTTAGCAAGTAACACATTTAAGACTAATCAGAGAAAATTCTTTTTCACTCAACGCACAATAAAGCTCTGGAATTTGTTGCCAGAGGAGGTGGTTAGTGCAGTTATTGTAGCTGGGTTCAAAAAAGGTTTGGATGAGTTCTTGGAGGAGAAGTCCATTAATGGCTATTAATCAATTATACTTAGGGAATAGCCACTGCTATTAATTGCATCAATAGCATAGGTTCTTCTTAGTGTTTGGGTAATTGCCAGGTTCTTGTGGCCTGGTTTTGGCCTCTGTTGGAAACAGGATGCTGGGCTTGATGGACCCTTGGTCTGACCCAGCATAGCAAGTTCTTATGTTCTTATGAGATGGTTGCGATTCAAGAAATGGTTCCAGGGTTGCTGAATCCTCATGTGCCAGGGGTACCGATGCTTCAGGTGGTTGGCTGACAGAAGACACATCAAACAGGTTCAGTGTAACCACTTCCTCTGTAGACATGTGTTGGCTGGGGGAGTCAGCACGCGACATTGGGAATATAAAATCTGGCGTGGGAATGGATTCCTCGCTGGTTACATCACCATCGTCCACTCTATCTGTGGATAAAGATAGAGAAAGAGGTTGCAGTTATTCTATAACCTCTGAAGAGTGCATCGGATGTTATAGCAGTACCGTCGTCATACTCTAAACATGTGGCTCATGGAATAATGTGTTAAGTGTAGCCCAATTTTCAATCCAGAGGACAAAAGAAAATTAAAAAAATATATATGTATACATATATATATATAGTATTATATATTTATTTATATTAATGAATTTAACTAATCGAACAAGAATTCTTATAACAGAAAAAGTACAGAGAGATGTGCCATATTTTCAAAATTGAATCAGATAGTATTACCATAAGGAGGACAACGGTAGGGCAATCATTCCCGCACATCTCAAAATCACTGTTGGACAAAAGTAGAAATCAAGAAAAGAAAAAAAACGATCAAACATCAGTCAACCCCTCATGAGCCATAAAGTTAACATTGCAATGCTAACAAGATATATGTACATGCATACCTTCACTTGCTGCCGTGTCAGCGCTGTACTGTGTCTGCACGCCTACCACGACCTCCGGCCTCACAGTTCGGAGAACCAGCTCCTCCTCTGGTATCAGCACGATATGACATGGTGGCCCTCCACCGGTCCTCTTTGCCGACGCACCAATTTTTGAGGCCTTCTCTTTCACCTCTTTTCTGGTGTCGCGCCACCGGTGCTGCACCTGTTTAACGTCCCTGGGCGTGACTGAAAGGGAGCTCACATTCTGTGCGATCTTGTCTCAAATCCTTTTCTTCATGGAGCACGAAACCTTGGACTCGAAAAGAACTTTATATTTTTCACAGACGGCACGGCACAATAATTCCTTTTCTTCATCCGTGAAGCGAGCGTTACGGGTTTGCTTTTTGGATGGCTGGCTAGAAGTTGTGCCTTCCTATTGTTCATGCTCAATGGCATGTTCCTCAACCTCAGCAAATGTGCGTTTTCCCGGCATATTAATACCTGAACGGTAAAAAATAATGGGTGATTAATGAATGGGAAGACAGCATGACGGAAATTAACAAAAGCTGTATAAATAAAATATACTAGAAACTATAGAGGCCCATGGACAGCATCAAGCAAGAGCCTGAAGTGCCTTCCAGTACTGGTTGCTGATCTCCTTTCTCCGCCTCTACCCGTGCAATGCAATGTTTTCCTGGTATCATTGTCTGAATCGGAGAAAATAACAAGGGGAAAAGGGGTTAATAACTGTGATGAAAATTATCAAAAGAATGACAGCAAAGGAACAGGGTCACATGGAGAGCATACGGCCAAGAGTCTAAACCCTGAAATAAGAGGGGCACAAATACAGCCAACAGTCACAGTGACAATCAGGAACATCAAAAACAGAATAACCGCAAAGAAGAGGGGCACATATACAGCCAATAGTCACAGTGAAAATCATGAACATCAAAAACAGAATTACCGGAAAGAAGAGGGGAACATATATTGCAAACAGGAAAATGAAAAACAGACCTGCCACCATGGATGTCAAGGCCATGGAGGGTAGCGAGAAATAGGCGGGAACATCCATGTTCGCCAGCCATGTAACCTTCCAACGTCCGTGGCCTGTGGCGGAACCAAAGGGATGCCCAATTCTAGGCTTGATCCTTGAGCGCCCTAGCCTAAGCGCACAGAAAAGTCAGTAGCAGTAGGGACATGGCGCAACCCAAGGGACGCCTAATTCTAGGCTTGAGCGTACATGATGGTCTAGCTACCAACCTTTCCGGACTATCATTAGGTTGGAAGATAGGCTGCCTTGAGCGCCGGAAAGGTTGGTTGAACGTTCGAAAGTGGCTAGCGTGGCCTCAGCGGCCATGAATCCTGGTGGCCTTGCGGGACCTGTTGGAAACAAGGAAGCGTGCATTGCTATGCCTACCTGCTGAAAGCCTTGCCAATCTCCCGATAGATATCCGACGGAACAGTTGTACACGCTCTGTCCTAGGCCAAAACGAATTAGAAAGGGACTTTTTCATTCGGAGAAGCGACTTATATACACGTCCATGGTAGGATTATGACGCTGTGATGATGTCACAAATGGGAAACTGCAGTTCAAAAAAGGCAGGAACATCCATGTTCAGCCTTGAGCGCCTGAAAAGTTTGTAGCAGTAGGGACATGGCGGAACCAAAGGGACACCTAATTCTAGGCTTCAGCCTTGAGTGCCAAGAAAAGTTTGTAGCAGTAGGGACATGGCGGAACCAAAGTGACACCTAATTCTAGGCTTCAGCTTTGAGCGCTGAGAAAAGTCGGTAGCAGAGGCGGTGGCGAGAAAAAGCCGGGAAGGTCCATGTTCACTGGCCATGTAACCTTCCAACGCCCATGGCCTGTGGCGGAGGGGCCGCAGCGTTGAGCACCTGAAATGTTTGTTGCAGAAAGAACATGGCAGAACCAAAGGGACACCTAATTCTAGGCTTCAGCCTTGAGCGCCAGAAGTTTGTAGCAGTAGGGACATGGCGGAACCAAAGGGAACCCTAAATCTAGGCTTCAGCCTTGAGCGCCCGAGCACCCAGAAAAGTTGGTAGCAGTACGCACATGGCTGAACCAAAGGGATGCCTCAACGGATGCAGGGAGCAGGTGGCAGGGCGGTTGCACGTGTAACGCCACGCTCGGACGGCCATTTTGTTAATGCATTTGCGACAAGATGCCATGAGGAAGGCTTCCAAATTTCAAGGCGGGTGATGTGAGGCTGCTCGCCTCGCTCATCGTAGCAGAGGAGTGGCACCTGTATTTCAGCCCTGGGCGCCAACGGGCCCAGGACCGGGCCGACGAGGCCTGGCGGGCGCTCAGGGCCCAATTCAACGCCCAGGCTTCCTACCCAAGGGAGGTAAGTTCATAGGCCTAATTAATTCACACAAGAAACAAAACCAAGTAAAATTACATTCACTATTTTGGGGGTTGTTTTGTATTGCTGTGGGTGAAAAAAGGAAAAAACTGCCACTTCACTTGTTGTTTGGCTTCTTTGTTTTGAAATAATTTTTGCCTCAAAAGCAAAGTAAACGTTTTATTTCAACTTGTATTTCCTATTTCTAATGAATTCCCGCCAGGTTGAGGCATTGAAAAAGCGGGCAAGGTGCATCCGGAGGGAGGAGCTGGAGTACCTGCGGGCCCACCGCAGAGCGGAAGTTGTGTGCTGTTAGCAATTGTCATGGTTGACCTGCAAGCGGCAAGAGCTTCTTTACAAATGCCATGAAGAAATTTAACATTTGTACCATTCTTGATCGGTGCATGCGCAGCAGTGACAATTTTTATATTTCTGTTTTCAGAGAGCACCACGGAAGACACTTCAAGCAACGAAGAATACGCTCCTCCTGAAGAACACCATGGTGAGCCTTTAATAGCATCAGCATAGTTAAAGTATGTGGATGTTTAATGCCATTTGGCACGCCTATGAAATGTGCATTTGTAAATGTCATACTCTCTGTAATGCTAGAGGTTGTTCCTGTTTAAAATGTTGCTAAGTTCTCCCTCCTACTGTTGTGGATGTTTGCCTGTGAAACAGCAGTAACGCTTTCACTTTTTCTCTTTTCAGACACATCAGCAGAGGATGCAGCAACACCCTGCAAGTCCCCTGAGCCCGTCATTGTCGTCCCCCCCCCCCCCCCCCCCCCCCCCCCCCCCGTGATTGAGCCACCACCCATAATTGATCCACCCCTCATTAATGAGCCCCCCCCCCAGTTATTTTTTCACCCCACCTGCCCTGGGAGGCGAGGAGGACATCGTCGTTAACGTTGTTGGCCCCGTCTCTCCTGGGCTTCCAGGGGCAGGTCGACAGCCGGAGGGTGGAGCAGCAGCTGGGGAAGGGCCCGCAGTCCTTGAGGGGCACTTGTACGCTATGCTGCTCCTGGCGCAGATGATGCGTGGCTTGGCAGTCCAGGAGGGAATGGCAGTGCAGGGGGTGAAGATCTTGCATGATCTGCACCGTGGCCAGCAGGAGATAATTGAGTTCCTGCGCACAATGGCAGGAGCTCAGTCCCTGCTAGTCATGGCGCGGTCTCCTGGAGGATGGGCACCGCCTGAGGAACATCAATGACAATGATCCTCCTCCTCCCCCATGGCATGGTCCCTCCCCTTTTTTTTCCCCATGCTCCCCTGTACAAAAATGGTTAATAATTTCCAAAAATTTTGTAAATAGTTCAAATAGTTAAATATATTTATTTTTGCTTTAAAAAATTGGTACAAGTTTCATTTCAACAATTTATTGCATTTAACTTATGTGGTGATAAACTGTGGCGATAATCAAGAACAGAATAACTGCCAAGGATGAGGAGCACATGCAGAGCATACAGACGGAATACAAAGGGAAAATCAACCAGACAGAAGAGGAACACATGCAGAGCTTACAGACGGCCGTAAAGGCAGCGGGGCCTTTCAGTGATGGACGTCTGAAAAGAGGCAGGAACGTCCTTGAACGTAAGCCCCGACCTTGGATGTCCGGCCGGGCGCTCAAGGCAGCAGCCATGGACGTTGGAAGGCAGCGTTCCCCTCTTTCCGGGCATCCATGCTCGGAGGCCCCGACCTTCACAGACGCCTGGACGTCCTTGCACGTCCTTAAGCGCCCGGACGTGGAAGGTTGGGGGTGGCCTCCGAACAAGGACATTCGGATGCTCAGGGCAGCGGCCCCAGTGTCCATTCGGGGTCTGTAGAAAAGAACCATCCACTTACCTGGTGGAATGACATTTGAAATGACAGGTATGGCGCCAGCACACCCTGGATACTGTATAGGCGCTGTATACTGCTCTATACAGTAAAATGGATTGCAAACGCCTACCGCTTCATAGGTGCGGTTTGGATGCTCGTTTGCCGCCGCTTGGATTTGCATCTAATTTGAATATTGAATCGAGCGGCTTGTGAAACAAAATGTGGCCGCGTCAAACACGCAGGCGCCCAGCACTGCTGCACTTTTTTTTACGCGTCCGTACTGAATCAGCCTGCAAGAAAACTCATCACCCAGTAAAAAAAATGCCGCTAACTGCAATTTTTATGGGTTATCATAAAGCTTGGGATCATTGCATAGAGCAGCAGTTAATACCCTTAAGAGAAACATGGGGGTAGCCTGCATGGAATGGCAATTACTTCCCTAGGGAAGTTTGCTGGGAAGTCTGGATGGGCCATTTGGTCTTTCTGCCATCGTTACTGTTACTAAGCAAATCTTACCATGAGCCCTTCCTCATCTTAAGCACATTTACATAGCTTTTCCATTTTGCTGTCTTCAGGACTCACTGTGCCCATTTGGACAGTTGTCTATAAGTTTCATTCCTTCAACCCTAGTTTCATTTAGTAGCACTACATGGTCTGTCAGTCAATTTATTAATGGCTGTAGCCTCAGTTTCACTCCCAAAATCATAATCTATCATAATTCACACTATTGCACTTGTTCTAGACACATAACCACGGTAGGTTAATAATGCAAAGTAGAGACAACTGAGTTGCAAAAATTTCCTCTTAGGCAACACTTGGACTTTGAAGAAATTGAATGTCTTTACTCCTGGCTCCTCCAATGGTTGTGGGCATCACCATTAGCTTAAACAATTGTTTTTATTTTATTTGGTTTTTGTAAAAAAGAAAATTAATATCAGTTAGCTTTTTCTCACTAGGCTCCTCTAGTGAACTATGTTAGAAAAGAAAGTAATAAAATCATTTTTTCCCCCAAAGTCAGAGCCTCTTCTGTTTGGATATTTGAAGTTATAGAATTTTCCTCTAGATTCTGAATAAGAATCAGCTTTCCATAAAAAGTGCTTTCTTATACTATATCATCTTCTAAATCCATGCTTTCTTCTGACAGAGAATTGAATTAGGTTTGGCATCTGTTCCTTTTTTTCCAGGACAGGTTAAGCCAATCTTGTTTCATGGCACAAAGGAACTTGTAGTTTTCCTTTTCTTAGGGAAATCAGATCTACAAACCCATGCTTTCAGTGGGGTAAAATTAGGACCAGTTCAATCTATCCAGAAAAAAGTAGAGCCAGTTGGCAACCCTAGAATGAATAGGTGTAAGTTTTTTTTGGTTTGTTTTTTTAAATGAAAGAGCATTCTTATAATTACTGAAAATGTAAATATATTAAATATTTTTGGAGAACTAAAGTAAAAATGTCTGTGAACATCTATCAAGCAACCTGTTTGGCTTGATAGAATTATGTAGAAGGACATCCATATGTGTTTAGAAGTCAACCATGCATTAGAACCTCTCTTCCAATTGCCACTGTCTGTGGACCAATAAACCCATTAGAGAGGCCCTTCCTGAGGAATCACATTTGTAGAGAAAAACATGTATTGTTTTGGGAGATGGAGAGAGGCTCCTTTGATTTTCCAGCAAAATCAGAACTGATCTTCATTGGCTTGCACCCCTATAAGCCTTCATTCACAACTACGCCAGATTTTTCCATTTTATATCCCCTTGCAAATCACTTAGTCCAGTTAATACAGTTGCAGTCCTTGGCTGGTGGTCACACACTAGCAATCGTTCTAGAGCCCTACAATCCTAGACTAACTCCAGCCCCCAGGTGTCACACCACTGAGCAATGCCTGGATTCCTTTGCAAAGGCTATAATCACTGCCTCCACAGCTGAGCTGGGAAAATGACTACCTAACCAGGGAACAAAGAACTTGATGTAGATGGATCTCGGTCGTCTTTACTGCAGTGCTGTACCCTACCAATAAGATACCAGACCAGCCCCTAGCTAGAGTTACTTACCTGTAACAGGTGTTCTCACAGGACAGCAGGATGTTAGTCCACCATCAGGATGGAGCCCAATCACAGAATACTTTTGTCAAAGTTTCTAGAACTTTGACTGGCACCTACTGGGCATGCCCAGCATGGCACTAACCCTGCATCCAGCAGGGGTTTCCCTTCAGTCTTACGTATAGTAAAAAGAGCATGCGAAAATTAAATAATAAATCGCAAGCATACCCAACTCGGCAGGGTGGCGGGTGGGTTTTGTGAGGACTAACAGCCTGCTGTCCTGTGAGAACACCTGTTACAGGTAAGCAACTCTACCATCCTGCTTGTCCTGTGAGAAAGCAGTTCTTACATATAGGTGAGCAACAAGCTGAGGATACCCGCACATGTACCAAAACCACCCAAATACGTGCAACAACAGGGGTGGTTCTTTGGATAATGGGCAGCCTGAAAAACCGAACAGGTGTAGGAAGTTGGGTATTAAGCTGAGAATAGATTGCGCAGAACAGACTGGCCAAAGATAGAACCTTGAGTGCTAGCTTTGTCCAGGCAATAATAGGCTGCAAAGTATGGAAAAAAAACTCCACGTTGCAGCTTTGCAGGTATCAGTTGCCATTGCTCTAATGGAGTGCGCTTTAATGCGACCCTAGAGTGGAAGGCCTGCTTGTTGGTAGCAGAAGGAAATACAGTCCGCCAGCCAGGAGGACAGGGTCTGCTTTCCTACCGGGATTCCCAGCTTAATCTTATCAAAAGAAACAAAGAGCTGGGTGGACTTCCTATGGCCTGCATTGCGTTCCAAATAAAAGGCCAGCGCACGTTTGCAGTCCAAGGAATGCAGAGCCCGCTCACCAGGAAGTGAGTGGGGTTTCGGAAAGAAAGTAGGCAGAACTATGGATTGATTTAAATGAAACTCTGATATCACTTTCGGTAGAAATTTAGGATGAGTGCGAAGTACCACCCGATCATGAAGAAACTTCGTATAAGGGGGGTATGTAACCAGCGCCTTAGGCTCACTGATCTGGCAAGCAGACGTTAGCGCGAGAAGGAATAGGTCCTTCCACGTAAGATGTCGCAACTCGCAGGAATGCAGAGGCTCAAACAGAGGTTTCATGAGTTGAGCTAATACCACATTAAGGTCCCAAGCAGGGGCCAGGGGCCGGAAAGGAGGCTTGAGGTGAACCAAGCCCTTCATAAAGCACACTACCAGGGGCTGTGTTGAAATAGAGACAGCCCCTGTACCCCTATGGAAGGCAGTTACCGCATCTACATGTACCCTGATGGAGGAGGTTTGTAAACCCGACTCTAAGAGATGCCATAGGGAAAAATAACCCATGCTATAGTTACACAATGTTAGGTTCCATATTAGGTGCTACAACCCAAGAAAGAGATCTAGGCATCATAGTGGATAACACATTGAAATAGTCGGTTCAGTTTGCTGCGGCAGTCAAAACAGCAATGTTGGGAATTATTAGAAAGGGAATGGTGAATAAAACGGAAAATGTCATAATGCCTCTGTATCGCTCCATGGTGAGACCGCACCTTGAATACTGTGTACAATTCTAGTCGCCGCAACTCAAAAAAGATATAATTGCAATGGAGAATTGGAAAAGCTCCCCTATGAGGAAAGGCTAAAGAGGTTAGGACTTTTCAGCTTGGAGAAGAGACAGCTGAGGGGGGATATGATAGAGATGTTTAAAATCATGAGAGATCTAGAATGGGTAGAAGTGAATCGGTTATTTACTCTTTCAGATAATAGAAAGAGTAGGGGGGCACTCCATGAAGTTAGTTTTAAATGTGCCACATGCTAATCAAAGAAAGTTCTTTTTTACTCAACGCACAATTAAACTCTGGAATTTGTTGCCAGAGGATGTGGTTAGTGCAGTTAGTACAGCTGTGTTTAAAAAAAGGATTGGATAAGTTCTTGGAGGAGAAGTCCATTACCTGCTATTAATTAAGTTGACTTAGAAAATAGCCACTGCTATTACTAGAAACAGTAACATGGAATAGACAGTTTTTGGGTACTTGCCGCTGTTGGAAACAGGATGCTGGGCTTGATGGATCCTTGGTCTGACCCAGTATGGCATGTTCTTATGTCTAAAAACTGAGACGTGGGGCAGGGGAAAAGGTAAAACGCCTTTGAAGTGCACCACAAAGAAAATCTTTTCCATTTAGAATGATAAGATCTTCTAGTAGAAGGCTTTCGTGAAGCTATTAGGACCTGGGATACAGAGTCCGAGAGGTTGAGCGGCTGCAGAATTAACCTTTCAACATCCAAGCTGTCAGCGACAATGCATGACGGTTGGGATAGTGCCATTATCCATTCCTCTGTGATATCAGGGACGGATCCGTGCCTAGGTGAATCTGCAGATGCACTGATAGGTCCCAAAGGATGGGAAACCATGCCTGTCGCGGCCAGTAAGGGGCAATGAGAATCATTAGGCCCTTGTCTGTGCGTAGCTTCATGAGAGTCTTGCTGATGAGAGGAAGTGGTGGGTAGGCATACAGGAGGCCCTTCGCCCAGGACAGGGCAAACGCATCCCATTGTGGAACTTGGTGACTGCGATGTAGGGAGCAGAAGTTGTCCACCTTGTGATTGTGAGGTAACACAAAGAGGTCGATGGTCGGATATCCCCACTTCTGAAATATCCAGTCCACCACTACAGCGTTGAGGGACCACTCGTGGGGCTGAAACTCTCGACAGATTGTCCGCTAGAACATTGTCCACACCCACCAGGGTAGGTCGCTCTCAGAAGCACAGCCTGAGAGAGCAAAAGCCCAAATTTGTGCTACCTTCTGCCATAGGAGGTAGGACCCAGTTCCTCCCTGCTTGTTGACGTACCACATCTAACATCAGGACTTGCTAGAGACAAAGTTCCTGGATGTAATAAATGATTGCTTCATGGAGCAATTGGTTCAGGAACCAACAAGAGAGGGAGCTATTTTAGATTTAATTC
The DNA here is from genome assembly GCF_901001135.1 of Rhinatrema bivittatum. Classification (NCBI taxonomy): domain Eukaryota; kingdom Metazoa; phylum Chordata; class Amphibia; order Gymnophiona; family Rhinatrematidae; genus Rhinatrema; species Rhinatrema bivittatum. Next base: position 380,103,731 of record NC_042618.1, read on the forward strand.
TTAGTGGAACGCAAGATTTGGTGACAGAAGTAACTGTGGTGGGGCCACTTGGCAACAGTGATCATATCATGATCAAATTTAAACTAATAACTGAAAGGAGGACAATAAGTAAATCTGCAGCTCTAACACTAAATTTTAAAAAGGGAAACTTTGATAAAATGAGGAAAAGAGTTACAAAAAACTGAAAGGTGCAGCTGCAAAGGTTAAAAGTGTTCAACAGGCTTGGACAATGTTTAAAAATACAATCCTAGAGGCGCAGTCCATATGTATTCTGCGCCTTAAGAAAGGTAGAAAGAAGGCAAAATGATTACAGACATGGTTAAAAGGTGAGGTGAAAGAGGCTATTTTAGCCAAAAAAACATCCTTCAAAAATTGGAAGAAGGATCCATCTGAAGAAAATAGGATAAAACATAAGCATTGTCAAGGTAAGTGTAAAACATTGATAAGACAGGCAAAAAGAGAATTTGAAATGAAGTTGGCCATAGAGGCAAAAACTCATAATAAAAACATTTTTAAATATATCCAAAGCAAGAAACCTGTGAGGGAGTCGGTTGGACCATTAGATGACAGAGGGGTTAAAGGGACTCTTAGGGAAGATAAGGCCATTGCAGAAAGACTAAATGAATTCTTTGCCTCCGTGTTTACTAATGAGGATGTTGGGAATATACTAGTTCCGGGGATGGTTTTCAGGGGTGATGAGTCAGACGAACTGAACGAAATCACTGTGAACCTGGAATATGTAGTAGGCTAGATTGACAAACTAAAAAGTAGCAAATCACCTGGACCGGATGGTATGCATCCTAGGGTTCTGAAGGAACTAAAAAATGAAATTTCTATTAGTTAAAATTTGTAACTTATCATTAAAATCATCCATTGTACCTGAAGACTGGAGGGTGGCCAATGTAACCCCAATATTTAAAAAAAGGCTCCAGTGGCGATCCGGGTAACTATAGACCAGTGAGCCTGACTTCAGTGCCAGGAAAAATAGTGGAAACTATTCTCAAGATCAAAATCGTAGAGCATATAGAAAGACATGATTTAATGGGACACAGTCAACATGGATTTACTCAAGGGAAGTCTTGCCTAACAAATCTGCTTCATTTTTTTGAAGGGGTTAATAAACATGTGGATAAAGGTAAACTGGTAGATGTAGTGTATTTGGATTTTCAGAAGGCGTTTGACAAAGTCCTTCATGAGAGGCTTCTATGAAAACTAAAACGTCATGGGATAGGAGGCGATGTGCTTTCGTGGATTACAAACTGGTTAAAAGACAGGAAACAGAGTAGGATTAAATGGTCAATTTTCTCAGTGGAAAAGGGTAAACAGTGGAGTGCTTCAGGGATCTGTACTTGGACCAGTGCTTTTCTCTCTCTATATATATATATGATCTGGAAAGGAATCCAAATGGCAGATGTAATTTAATGTGGACAAGTGCAAGGTGTTGCATATAGGGAAAAATAACCCTTGCTATAGTTACACGATGTTAGCTTCCATATTAGGAGCTACCACCCAGGAAAAAGATCTAGGCATCATAGTGGATAATACTTTAAAATCGTCAGCTCAGTGTGCTGCAGCAGTCAAAAAAGCAAATAGAATGTTAAGAATTATTAGGAAGGGAATGGTTAATAGAACAGAAAATGTCATAATGCCTCTGTATCACTCCATGGTGAGACTACATCTTGAATACTGTGTACAATTCTGGTCGCCGCATCTAAAAAAAGATATAGTTGCAATGGAGAAGGTACAGAGAAGGGCAACCAAAATGATAAAGGGGATGGAACAGCTCTCCCCTATGAGGAAAGGCTGAAGAGGTTAGGGATGTTCAGCTTGGAGAAGAGACGGCTGAGGGGGGATATGATAGAGGTCTTTAAGATCATGAGAGGTCTTGAACGAGTAGATGTGACTTGGTTATTTACACTTTCGAATAATAGAAGGACTAGGGGGCATTCCATGAAGTTAGCAAGTAGCACATTTAAGACTAACCAGAGAAAATTCTTCTTCACTCAACGCACAATAAAGCTCTAGAATTTGTTGCCAGAGGATGTGGTTAGTGCAGTTAGTGTAGCTGGGTTCAAAAAAGGTTTGGATAAGTTCTTGGAGGAGAAGTCCATTAATAGCTATTAATCAATTGTACTTAGGGAATAGCCACTGCTATTAATTGCATCAGTAGCATGGGATCTTCTTAGGGTTTGGGTAATTGCCAGGTTCTTGTGGCCTGGTTTTGGCCTCTGTTGGAAACAGAATGCTGGGCTTGATGGACCCTTGGTCTGACCCAGCATGGCAATTTCTTATGTTCTTACCTGGTTGTCCGTTTGGATCAGGATTGTTTTGTTGGACAAACAATCCCGAAACGCGGAGAGAGCATATCTGATCAATCTGAGCTCCAGAAAATTTATTTGATGTTGTGACTCCTCTGCCGACCAGGTTCCGAGTCTGCAGGTGGTTGACATGCGCTCTCCAACCTAGAATAGAAGCATCAGTCGTTAAGATTATTTGAGATTCTGGAGCTTGAAATGGTAGACCCTGAAGCAGGTGGGACTCCTGGATCCACCATGCCCATGAGAGGCGAAGTTGCCTGGTGATGTGGACAATGTTGGACATTGAATGATGTGCCTGTGACCAGTGGGACTTTAATGTCTACTGCGTTACTCTCATGGGCCAGACGAGCCATTGGGGTAACATGGACAGAGGACACCATATGCCCCAGTAAGACGAGTACATGACGAGCCATTGTGGTTCGGCGAGACTGTATAGCACGCGCCAGCAACGCCAGCATGTGAGCTTGGTCCCTGGGAAGAAAAGCCTTTGCTTGGATCGTATCGAGATCCGCTCCGATAAAGGAGAGGAACTGAGACGGAATTAGGTGAGACTTCTGATAATTGATTAGAAACCCCAATGATAGTAGTAGCCGCACTGTAAGATGGAGGGAGTGAAGAATTCCTTCCGGTGACTGAGTTCTCAGAAACCAGTCGTCCGGGTAAGGATAGACGTGAGTGCCCAGTCTTCTTAAGTATATGGCTACGACTGTCAGGCATTTCGTGAAGACACGAGGGGTTGATGCAAGGCCGAATGGAAGTACCTGGAACTGGAAATGTTGGTCTCCGACAAGGAATCTGAGGTACTTTCTGTGAGACGGGGTCATTGCGATGTGCAAGTACGTGTCTTTCAAGTCCAGAGAGCAAAGCCAATCTCCTTGTTGGAGAAGTGGGAGTAAGGAGCCCAAGGTTACCATGTGAAACTTCTCTTTCCGAAGATGTTTGTTTAGAGCCCGAAGGTCTAATATCAAGCAAATGCCTCCCATCTTTTTTGGAATTAAAAAGTATCAGGAGTAGAATCTGTGTCCCCTCTGGGAAAGAGGAACCGGTTCTATGGCATTCGCTTGCAGAAGGGAAGTTACTTCCTGCTGCAGATAAAGATAGTGGTCTGAGGAGGGCTGAGGTGGAGTGTCTGACGGGATGGAGAGGAAGTTTAGATAGTAACCTTGAGCTACAACTGACTATACCGACTGGTCTGTGGTGATTTTTAGCCATATGGTGGTGAAGTGGCATAGCCGGCCACCATCAGGCAGATATGGCAGAGGGGGATGATTTTTGCTCCCAAGCTGGAAGACAAAATCCCGCAGCAGGACTAGGCTGGGCAGGAGGTTGAGCTTTCTGAGTTCGTGGCTGGCGTGGTGCAGGCTTTTGGAATGGGCGGGATGGATGAGCCCGTGCCAATGGGGGATAATATCTCCGGGCTTTATATGCTGATTGTTTCATCTCCCGTCTAAACGGCAGTTTGGAGGAAGTCGAAAACTCAGCATGAGCAGCCGAGAGCTGACTGAGTGTTTCGTTGTGATCGTTCAGCTGGGCCACCATCTCCTGGATCTTTTCACCAAGAGGTTATCCCCTGTGCAAGGGAGGTCAGCTAAACGATCTTGCACCTCGGGGCGGAGATCAGATGACTTCAGCCAAGCCCAACGCCGAGCACCGATGCCGGCTGCTGACAATCGGGAGGCCATATCGAAGACATCATACGCTGATCTGTCCTCATGTTTTCCAGCAAAGCCTTTTTTAATGATAGAGCTCAGCTGATCTTGAAGCTGCTCTGGGAGGGGCTCACCAAAGTCCTGTAGTTGTTTAAAGAGGTTCCGATTGTACTGTGTCATATATAATTGATACAACGCAATATGTGAGATGAGCATAGCTCCGTGAAACACTCTGCGCCCTAAAGCGTCGAGGAACTTCTGCTCCTTAGCGGGTGATGCTGAAGAATGAGGCTTTGGACACTTAGCCCTCTTCTGGGCAGACTCCACCACCACTGACTGATGTGCCAATTGCGTCTTTTGGAAGCCCGGGGTTGGCTGCACTAGATAGATCGCATCCGTCTTGCGATTCACGGGAGGAACCATCCCAGGATGCTCCCAGTTCCGCTGCATCAAATCCTGAAGAATTTCATGGACGGGGATGGACATGATTTCCTTTGGAGGATCCAGGAACTGAAGTACCTCCAGCATTTTATGCCTGGAATCCTCCTCAGTCTGCAGCGTGAAGGGAATAGTCTCCGCCATCTCCTTGATGAAGCTAATAAAGGAGAAGTCTTCCGGCAGAGACTTGCGCCTTTCCTCCATAGGTGATGGCTCCGACGGGACCTCTGCTGAGTCTTGGGAATCAGATGTATCATCTGTCCATGGATCATATGCTGAACCCCTGCATACATCGATGGGCATAGTGGAAGACATGGACCCCCTCTAGCCAGAGGAGGTCTTGGCATCGAAGGTATTGGTGCCAGCATCGATGGTCCTGGCCTTGGCACCAATAAATCGAGATCTGATATTAGTGCCGGGCGAAGTGGCTCCGATGGCATCGGGGACTTCGCCGGTTTCCTCTGTGCAGGCACTCCCGAAGGCCCTGGAACAGGCTCCGGCCTCGACGCGTCCTCTTCCTCCGAAGAGAGCAGAATGGGCGTCGATGGAGCCATGGGTATTGGTGATTTCCTCGGTGCCCCCGGCAGGGCACAGATAAGCAGATCAAGCTTATCGAGGAGAGGAAGTAGCATCGGTGCCAGTTCCAGCATGGGCAACGGTGCTGGCATCTGTGGTCTCAGGAGGTTTTGAACAGCTTGGACCACTGCCTCTTGCACCATCCGGTGCAATTCCTCTCGGAGCACTGGGGCGAGTCCCAGGTCCAGAGTGGGAGGCATGGCGGGCAACGGCGGAGGGTCCTCTGGTCCCGGTGGAGTCTCAGCAGCCACGTCCACCGAAGGCGAGGGATGCCTCAGTGCATCCGGCTTCGAAGACAATTTATGCTCCTCAGCTCTGGTCTTCTTCGGTGGCTCGAGTCGACGATGACGCCACTGGTGCTCCGGAAGTCAAAGGTACGGCCTCCGATGTTTGTGCCGGTGCTTCTCATGGTGCTCAGCTTGTCCGGACTCTGGCATCCATGACGGGGACTCTGAAGATTGAGAACCGATCGGGACTCTGCCTCGGAGCTACGATGATGCTTCGCCGGGGATGGAGTCGATGGTGTCTGTGGAGACGGATGCTGAAATAAAAGCGCCATTTTCTCCAAACGTGCCCGACGGCCCTTCGGAGTCAACTGGGCACAATTGGTACACATCTCCATGTCATGCAACAGTCCGAGACATAATACACAGAACAAATGAGGGTCCATGATTGACATAGTCCTCGGACAGGGCACCAACGAAAACCCATTGCCATCGTGCCCGTCGAAAAATGTAGGCCGGTCGTGGTCTATGCCAATAAGGCCCACAGCGGTCCCTGCCGGGAACCGGCCGAAAAATGGGGCAAACTTACCGTACAGACTCGGCAATCGATGGTGGAGAAGGGAGACCTCTAGGGGCTATAAACCTTTGCAAGTTTTGAAACAAATTTCCTGAGGAGAAAATTCCTATCAGTAATCTGTGAAGAGCTCCAAAAATCCGCGTGGCTACTGCTGCGCAGAAAAAAAAAAAAAAAAAAAAAAGAGAATGAAGGGAGACCCCTGCTGGATTCAGGGTTAGTGCCATGCTGGGCATGCCCAGTAGGTGCCAAAGTTCTAGAAACTTTGACAAAAGTATTCCATGATTGGGCTCCATCCTGATGATGTCACCCATATGTGAGGACCATCATCCTGCTTGTCCTGTGAGAAATTTCTTTTTAAGGCTTTTCCATCTATAAAGATTAGTTCTCGGAGTTCACCATTTCAACAAATGTGCTATTACCTTTGATGCCCAAAGAGCTATTAAGATGCTATTGAGGCATCTGTCCTAGCCATTTTCCACTGAAGATGCATAGCTCACATATGCATTCTAATCTATGGTATATTGCCATTGCAAAAAGATTGCCTTGCTATTGTCTTTCTAATTTCTACCTTTGCCATCCAAATCAATCAATCTGGTTACAATGGTCTCAGTTTAAGATCAGACTTCATCAGTAGAGCTTCTTTTTGCCAAAAGATGCAGGTTCTATCAACCTTTGCCAGTTGATGAACCAGCTACACGCTTGTAGTATGTGACCTAATTCACCATTTACCAATGCAATTACCAGCTAGAAGAAAGTCCATACCAGCAGATAATCCAGATACTGACAGTAGCCATAGTTCCTTTACCCCACAAACATTTTAAGAAAGAAATATATTCACCAACAGGTTTCCACAGGGACCAGCAAAGCCCCTTTTAAGTGCATGCGAGAATAGAGCCTTCAAAATTTTGCTCGCCATACTATGCCATAAACATGAGCCAACCAGGTCTTTCCCAGATGAAATCACAAGTTCCAGAAACTTTACACACTATGCAGGATGCCTCATTACTCACCAGTACCATGCTGGAAATGGCAATACTGAAAGGTAGAGCTGACCTGGAGACCAGCAGCCACTTCTAGAGATAGTTCAGAGACACTGAAGTGCCAGCTATAATCAGGGGTCATCCCCAAATGAATGCACCACTTCCTCGAGTGTCTCTGCTACTCAGATAGCTGTACCTATGTGTAAGCCAGTTCCCTGTTAAGCCACATCAAAGGGTGCTATGGGTCCAAGTCCAAGTTCAGATGGGGGAAGCTATTTTCCTGGGCCCCTGATAAAATCAATCATTAGTATAGTCATAGGCTCACACTAACTCAATGATCACAACAAGGTGGAAGAGTGTCCAGTATAAGAGCAAGGAAGCCAAAAGTATCACAATGGGTAAAAATAAAAAAACTCACACCAGTGTCCATCCATTCAACCAAAACACTGGGAAAAGGAAAGAAAAAAAAACAAGCAAAGTCCAAAAGTGGTGTTCAAATTAATCAGTTTACTTTAACTTAAATAGCAGTATCCAAGCCAAAATTGTAAGAGTCAAAGCGTGCATAAAAAATATCAATACAATGAAAACAGTAACTTCCTTGTCCATCTTAGGTCTTCAACACTCTTTCCTTTGACTTCATCCATAGCCAGAATACTCTCCCTATGCAGAGTAGGATAACTAGAGTGCAGCTCCAGCATAAGCTAGTCAAGCTGGAAAAAAGTATCCCAAGCATAAAATGTAGACAAATCCCAAAATTGGGTCAAAAATTCTGAAACTTTAATCCCAATGCTAAATGAAATATTCAAATGTCTCTAATAAGAATGTCCAAACTTTTCTCTCAGATGTCTCTAATACAAGAGTCCACAAATTATCTTTACCCTTGCTTCTTCCTTAGCGCAGGCAAAAATCTTCTGAATCCAGTTCTTCAGGATACCGGGGGCGGGGATGCCCTTCTGTCCAAACTGACTCAGTCTAGATCCAAACATTTCTCTAGTTCCAAAATCACCCAACTGTAGATCCAAACTTCCAGGGATGAGGAAATAAGATCCTACAGCCAAGCCGCTAACTGCTGTCCAAACAACAACTCTCATGAAACCTAGTGATGGCTTCAAGCTCCTCTCTCTCTTCTTCTAACGTCTTCTCTCTAAAGAATGAGCACGCTCCAAGGGACCGTATACCCCAAAGCCTTTCCCATAAAAAGGTGAGGTTTAGATTATGGGAGGATTCAAGAATCTTCAAAACCCTTCACATTACCCATTGCTGGAAAATGAGCATGGGAGCATTTCTGGTGATTGGCAAAGCCCCATCACATATGGTATCTATTCCTTGCATGAGACTCACAAAGAGGAGAGCAGATCTGATCCTCAGTCACATGAGTAAGACCTTCCCCTTGGCAACCCTACTGTAGGTTATTCAGAGTGTGATGCTCTGAAAACAATGGAGCTCTTCTCTTCACAGTAGTTATTAGGTATGTGAGATATGGCCCCTCCCCAACTACAAAAATGTCAGCATCCTAGTGTATACTATCAACATAGCCTACTTAGTCAGCACCACTTTGTGTGGGGGTTTTTTTTTTGACTGGCAGGATTCTGTAATAAGAGTGCACACCATCTATCATAAATCACAATTAATCTGTTGGCACTATGCAAATCAGGACATGCAAAACCAAAGAGTCTAAGTAATCGCAGAGTCTGATAACCTGAATAGAGGTCTACGACTCCATTCACAGAAACAGAAAATATGATGGTCTTTTTACAGAAGCAGAATATGGCAGCACATGAAAGCCATTCAGTCTATCCAATCTGACTCCTGGTGCAATGCTAGACAACTAGCTCTAATTTTCCCCTCAATTCCTTGAAACTCTGAGATAAGTACACAGAATCCATAAAATATTTACAAATTAACTCTGTGGAGATCTAGTATAGGTCAGATTTCTCATTTCTTTGCCACAATGAAATAGTTGGAGCACATTTCTTGCTGAAGCACTAGAATTACACTTGTCCCTAGTTTCATGTGATGTCCCCCCCCCCCCACCCCGGATATTTTGGAACTCTAAAGCATAGATCCTCTGTCTTGGATTAAATGTAAGTTAACCATCCATTTAGCACCAGGCTGGGTCAACCCTGCTATAACCCCAATGTATGCATAAAGGTGTAGAATTGTTTTAGAGCAATCACTATAAAAGCCTGACCTCCCTAATTGTTGCTCCTTCTCAGAATCAGATCTTCCCAAGAAAATCAGGGACCTTGCTGGTCAGGGTTTGAGAATTATAGACCTTCAAGAGGTAAAACTTTGGAGATCTAACTCTCCCCTCTGTAAAAATCCTAAAGAAAGAAATCGTATGGACAAGTCTACTTCAGAACTGTTTGAGTCAGTACATTACAAGAAAGGTATGGAAACTTGCCATGGTCAGATCTACTCCTAAGCATATCATTTTTTCTCTATTATTTTCCTCCTTATTCCAGCATATACATCCAGTGCCGAATGGGTACATATATGCTTCAGTCTGGGTGGCAGCAGCAGATCCTAAACTTTAGTCAAAATGAGTAGAAATTGTATTAAGTATATATAAAATTGCAATAGGAATATACAGTTTATTACGGTTCATTCTCATAGACCTTAATTTACCTTCTTAGGTTAAGAAGTCTATTTGTAGAATTGCCCACTAGGAGTTCTAGCTGTACTTTCATAAGACCTTACCAGGTATCCAAATGGGCTGCAAGGTCAACTAAATAGGCTAATGCAGTCCAGGTTTGCCCTTATTACACATATAAGAACATACGATATGCTGAGCTAGGTCAGAACAAGGTTCACCGAGCCAGGTATTCTATCTTTGACAATGGCCAGTTCGGGTCAAAAATACCCAGTAGATTCCAAAAGGTAGATGGATTTCTTGTTGCTCACTTCCAGAGCTAAGCAATAACTTTACCAAGTCTATTTGGCTAATTGTTTATTGGCTTTTCCACCAGATAAGTGTCCCAACCTCTTAAAACCACTATGCTAAGTTGCCTTGACCACATCATCTGGCAAAATACTCCACAGCTTAATTGTGCTCCAATTGAATAAAAACTGTCCATGATTTGTTTTAAATCTGCTGATTGATGGTTTCATGGAGCATTCCCTTGTTTTATTATTATTAGAAGGGGCAAATAACTATCCTCTATTTACCTGTTCCACTCCACTCATGATTTAAAAAACAAACAAACCAAAAAACAAACAACTTTTACTATATCCCATTATCCTTTCTTCATAAGGGAGCCATTCCATCCTCTATCATTTTGGTTGCTCTTTTCTATACTTTTTCTAGTTCTGCTATGTCTTTTTGGAAATGGGGCAACCAGACCTGCATGCAATGCTCAAAAGACAGTCACATGAAACTGTAGTTGATTTCTGCACTGATTTCCTTAAGAAAATCAGAACTACAAATCCATGCATACAAACAGGGTAAAACCAGAACTAGATCGGCCTGTTTGAGCTAAGATGAAGTGACAATTTTAGCTTCAGCAGATGACAAATTTGGCGGTACAGAGTACATTAGTTGAACATTAATCTCTTCCATTGAATTACATTTATATTTCAGTATGACTTAGAATCTAGATGATGGGAAAAATGTACAGGAATTTTTTCTTACATTCCCATTCCTTTTTTTCATTTGTTCCTTCAGGTTGGTCTAAACCTTTCAAGAATAAAAAACTCTGGTATCATATTTAATGTGTTCTGAAAAATTAAAGGAAGAGAAACTTTTTTTTTTACATTTTTACATTTGAGTTTTAACTCAAATGTGATACTACTCATCTAAGGCAGCTCAGGGCAATTTTGAGACTTGGCAACTAACCATGTGTGGTGTTGCAAATTGCACAAGTTGTCCCATGGAAACTTGTCTTACTAAAGATAATCCTACAAGATTAGGGCATAAAGTATGACCTAACCCTCCTGGCCCGATAATACAGCCTGTGGTTTAGACTGGTGAAGGAACTAATGGGAAAAATAATTACTAGTTAAGAACACACATTTTCAGGGCTGTCAATTTTCCTATAATTTATCACAAACTAAAGCAATAATTCAACTTACTACTAATGCCTATGTGCATGAAGAGTTTTATTTTTACAAAGGGAACTTCACCACTGGTTAATCTTCAACTGAGGTATTTAGCCAAAATTCTGTAAATTTTCATAGAGATACCTATACTGTGTTATTCCTACATAAAAACACTGTACAAAATTTGTGTCAAATAAATATACACAACAGTTTTGATTATCATTCTAGTAAGGAAACTAAGTGGTTTGAATAATTAATCAGTTACACTTTACTTAAAAAAAAAAAAACAAAACAAAAAACAAAACAAGAAGCCTGTCTATATTACACTTTCAGCAAACATTCAGTTTTACATAAAAACAGGCTTCTAGATGAAGCCATAGTTTAAGTACAATTCAATACAATATAAAAACATAAGTGTCAAGATTATTCAAGTACAATTAAAAAAAAAATATATGTATCAGTTTTCAAATGCGTCAAATGTTACAGGCCACCATGATTTAAATAAAAGGAAAAGTTTGTGGAGAAGAAAAAAAGGTCAAATTTTAGTGAATAAAATATAAAATTGTTGATTCACTTTGTAGCAACCAAAATTAAATCCACAACATATCCTTTAAAAATCATTTTACTTTTTATAAATTTATTTCTAATATGGCCTAGAAGAGTTAGCAATTTACATTCTACTTTTTGTCCCAACCAGCTGAAGACGATGAAACATCTGTACCCATGCCTTGATCATAAGCAGACATAAAAAAATTAACATCTTCATTCTGATTTGCGATGGGATATGATCCCATTCCTGTTCCCAAAAATGTCTGGTGAGTGAGAACGTTGAAATGACTGAATTGATGCGACATCTTTATTGGTCTATTCTGGTAGGTCTGAAAGCTCTTGCTTGAGATTTCCTCGGTAGTATTGTTATTTTCTTCCTTAATAGAAGATGTAGAAACAGGAGTAACTGGTTGCACATTTTCTGAATCAATATTAAGTGACTTATCTGGTGTCAAACCACTGAGAGGTTCAGAAGACAAATGGATTTCAGGTTGCGAGATTTCTTTTAAATCTGTTGCATGTAATCCTTCAGTCTCTGTCTTTACAGTTTCAAATTTGGATGATTCGCAAACTTCTATGTGTGGTGTTTCATCCTCTGAATCCAATGACATATCTTCTTCATCTTTCTCTACAGGAACAATGCAAAAAATTTAGTATGCTTACTCACATCTGTAATGAGATCACCATTATAAATATTACTATAACATGCAAAGTTGCAAATATGGGGGCACAGGCTGGTCGGTGCCATTTTGGAAAATGCCATCAACCAAACCCAGAGGTTAGAGTGCACTCTGGGCCCCCACTGCACCATCAGTGTTTCTTTTTAAAACTAAGGGGGTTGGGAGCCCCAAGACCACTAGGGGCTTTATTTTGAGGTGAAAGGGGGCCTACTCTAGACCACCAGGGACTTTTTTATTGGGAGGGGGTTGTGTGGACACTTTACCATGGGGGTGCTCTTTGGTTGGTGTGGGGGTGGGGTTTAAGGCAAAGGGGAGAGGCTTGGATGGGGCATCAAACATTTTAAAATTATTTTCTATTTATTTGTTGTGGGGCTGCCTCAGGTCTACCTCAGGGACATTTGTACACTTTGGGGGGTGTAGTTCTTTTGAGGCCTGTATCTTTAACAGACTTCTGGGGCTATCTTGATGTGAGTTAGCATCCCAATATCAGAGGGAAAAAAGTAACTACACTTCCCTGAAATGTGATAATATAGCTACATTTTTTCAGTAAGGCATGTTATTTGCACTGAATTGCCTATACGTGCATTTGGAAATTTTATGCATGCAAAGCAGTTAATTTTAATAGGGGGTGGAATTTGCAGCCATATTGGAGCTTAGTAAACCTAGCCCTTAGATTGTAAGCCCTCTGGGGAGAAGGAAATACACTACCTGAATGTATGTTTGAAGAACAAACATACGAATTTGTCATACTGAGTCAGACTGATGGTCCAAACCCAGTATCCTGTTTCCAATAGTGGACAATCCAGGTCACAAGTGCCTAGCAAGATCCCAAACAGTAAACATATTCCATGCTGCTATAATGCAGTGATAAGTAGCGGCTATTCCTTAAGTCTAATTGGTTAATAAATTTTTTGGACTTCTCCATGAACTTGTCCAAACCTTTTTTAAAAACCAACTACACTAACTGCCTTAACCACATCCTCCTGCAACAAATTCCAGAGCTTAATTGTGTGTTGAGTGAAAGAATTTTTTCCAATTTGTTTGAATGTGCTACGTACTAACTTCATGGAGTGTCCCCTACTCTGCATTTTTTTTTTTTTTTTTTTTAAAAGAGTAAATAGACTTACATTTACTCATTCTGTTCTACTCATGATTTTATACACCTCTATCATATCTACCCCCCCTCAGGAGTCTCTTCTTCAAGCTGAACAGCTGTAACCTCTTTAGCCTTTCCTCACAGTTCCATCCCCTTTTATCATTTTGGTCACCCTTCTCTATACCTTTTCCAATGCAACTATATCTTTTTTTGAGATGTGGCAACCAGAACTCTACACAATATTCCAGGTACAGCCTTCACCATGGAGTGGATACAGAGGCATTATGACATTCTTTGTTTTATTCCCCATTCCTTTCCTAAGAAATCCTAATATTCTGTTTGAAATCCTTGGCTCAGTGTATGGCGGCCATCAAAAAAGCAAAGCATTGTCCACTGAGACGCCCAGATCCTTTTCCTGGGTAGTAACTCCTAATATGGGTAGGTTACTTTTCCCCCATGTGCATCACTTTGCACTTGTCCATATTAAATTTCATCTGTCATTTAAATGCCCATCTTCTAATCTCACAATGTCCTGCAATTTTTCACAATCCGCTTGTGATTTAACTCTGAATAATTGTCTCATTTGCAAATCTGATCACTTCTCGTTATCCTCCTTTCCAGATCATTTAAAAATGTTAAAAAGCACTGGTCCCAGTACAGATCCTCAAGGCACTCCAATGTTTACCTTTTTCCACTGATAAAAATGAGTATTTAGTCCTGGTCTCTGTTTTCTACATTTTAAACTGTTTGCAGTCCACAATTGGGCATTGTCTGCTAGCCCATGACTTTTTAATTTTCTCAGGAGTCGCTCATGGAGCACTTTGTCAAATGCCTTCTGAAAATTTGAACACAATATCCACTGGCTCACCACAGTCCACGTTTATTAACTCCTTCAAAAAAAAAAATGTAGGAGATTGGTGAGGCAAGATTTCCTTTGTATAAATTTATGCTGGCTGTTTCTCATTAACCATGTTTTTCTATATGTTCTGCAATTTTGTATTTTAGAATAGTTTTCATGATTTTTACCTGAACTGAAGTTAGACTCACCAGTCTATAGTTTCCTGGATTGTGGAATAAAAATAAAATAAATGCACTGAGGCATGAGTTCTCAATTTCCTGACCCTTTTTAGGACAGATTGGTAGGATAACCGGGGCTTGCTGAATCCCTCGGTTGCTTGGCCACAATACTTTGTGCCTGATGTCTTACCAAAAGGAAATGTAGTGTGTGTGGGGTTTCCCATATCCAAGGAGGGAGGAAAAAGTACAGTCAAATATAATAGAGCCTTAGATGTGGCTGTTAAGATGTTAAGCAAGTGTTTATGGTTTAGTGATTCATATAGTGCTATCCATTTATAACACCAGTCTCATTTTTTAGCAGTTCACACTTGTTAATGTTGCATGTTTCTGTACCAGGGACTGTTCCACTAACATGACAGTTGGTAGATGCCTATAGTTTTGCAGCGGTCTAATTAACCCCTGAAGAAGATGTGCATTTCAAAATGTTGCAATGTCAGGTTGGCTAGAGATAAAAGAAAGGTTGGCCAGACTTAAGACACTGTCTGTACTCTGTGTTACTTCTTGCAACTATCTCACTGCTCAGGTGTCTCTAGAGGTCTGCTTGTACACATGAAAATATGCAAGTAACTCTGCATCCCTCTGGGTTTAAGATAAGTAGACCTCTTCTGGTAAATTTTATTTGCAACAAAAAATGACTAAAAATATATACATTATCAATCTAAGATATGTGATTTCCACAGATTGATTATACATCCATTGTCATGATTTCTTAAGACAAGACCCATAATGCAGTCTTTGTGCTATTTGAGGTCTCAATTTAAAGTAAGTGGACTTTGAATTATTGTGAGTCATCTGATACCAGAGTGAAATTTTGGCTATATACCAAATTCTTCTCAGCATCCTCAAATACCTAGATACCCAAAGAAGAACTCTGGCCTTCAACCTGCAACTCAAATGGGACTATCTTAGCCATTTTTTAAAAAAATTTAATTTAATAAATCAGGTTAGGGAAGGGGATCTATGCCTGACCTGTGTGTGGCAGAAGGCCCTGCTGGTAGGTTGGTTGTGCATTCCTCCTTAGAATAGTACTCCAACACCTCAGATTCTGGGGTGATAGAAAGAAAAATTTGATTTCTTATATTTTTGATACTGCCATGATACTCAACCTAATTTGAACAATAAAAAGGGCTAAAGACTTGGGAGTTTCTGCATATGGCCTACTGCAAGACACTGGACCAGCAAAATAGTAACAATTGATAAGTACTGATAATCTAAATCAGGCAACATGCTGACTTCAGCAGAAGAAAACACAGAGTGTAGCAAAAATATAAAGGACATCAGTTGCTAGGTACTACAAAATAGCTATGACTAAATACGTTCAACACTGGCTATTCACGGGAATGGTAACTAAAATGAGCACGCAGGTGCTCATACATGTGTGTATGGGAGCACAAGCATACATATGCAGGAATTTTAAATCGTGCGTGCAATTGCGCTTGTATGATTTAAAATACACCTTCCATGCATATGTGTGCTAATTTTAAGTGGTTACTCAAGCAAACAAATAGCATATCTTCCTTAAGATTTTGTTAGCTTTAACGCGCATGTAAGCGGATTTTAAAACATGCACACATGAAGGACATTCCCAATTTTACCAATTTTATGTTGAGGTCATCCATAATTTGCGGCTTTAAAAATATGCATTGCTCACGTACAGCCTAGATGCTCGCATGTATAGGCCTTTTAATGCAAGCAATGCTTTTAAAATTCACCCCAAAGGATGTTGTATATGAAGTCCTTTTATGAGAAAATATTTGAACATACATCCAATCAGAGAAGTGTTCTCAACTGCATTCTCATGGCATCTAAAAGATATAAAAAGCATTGCTGACATTGTATCAGAGACAGAGACCACCACCCAGAAGAAATTCTGCATTTTAGTGCTGTGCTGTGCTCCGGTCCAGATTCTCCCCACTGCATTTCTAACCTAGCCAGCTAATAGAAGTTTAGACAGTGAGTTTCTGAGTTAGGGATATAAAAATCTGAAAGTTATATTCTATTTCCCTTAAGGATTGTTTTATTTAGCTCATTAGATAAATATTAAGCTTTTGTAGAAATTCTCTCTAAAATTGTTCCACCCATTCTGACTGGTGGTAGATGGGTGCCATCTAGCATCCAGAGAAAATACAGCAAGCAACTTTAAGCTATTTTAATAAAAAGCATTGTACAATTTCAATATGTAAAGTGTTAGGATTTGGAGCTTGTGGGAAGACCCCGCAAGCTGCTGGACTTACTTCCGATGCTTCCAACAGCTGGGCCTTGTGTTACAGCAGGTCACTACCTCATGTGACATGAGATGCCGTCATGACCACTGCTCCTCTAGTTTCTCTTAGGTGTGCACGTGTCTGACAGCACACTAGTTAAAGGGCCCGCAGTGGGAAAATGCCCGGGGTACTCACCTATGATGTCAGCACCTCAGCCCTATATAAGGGCTTCCCAGACTTCCCCTTGTATCAGCAATGGGTCTCCTGCCTAGCAGTGTGTTACTACCGTGTACCTGTATTTCCAAGCCTTGCCTTCCAATACAGCCTAATCCAGCTTGTCTTTCTTGTTATTTCTTCCAGTGTCTTCTGCTTGTCCATGTCCACTTTCATCTTGTCACTCCAGATCTTGACCTCTTGCTTGGGCCTAACCACTATTTTCTGCTGCATGGATCCTGACCCCTTGCCTGGCCCCGACTATTCTCACCTGCTGCTGCCCTGATTTTGCTCTCCTCTGACCCTTTTAAGCCTACTGTCTATTCTGTCTCTGACATTAGTCTGGAATTTAAGTACCTCCTCTGCCCTAGACATCCATCTAACTCCTGCCGGACACCAGAATCCAAGGGCTCATCCTACAGAAACAAAAGTTGAAGCTCCAGAATGTTTCACTACAGGGTGCGTTCACCCTAGAGGCTGTGTCAATTACACTGCAGCACTAAGGGCTCACACCCACCCTTATAGAAAGTTGTTATAAATGAATCCTTTACATATAGTTGTGCTCATAGGTTTATATACCTCTGGCAGAATTTTAAGATTTGTAGCATTTTAAGAAAACATGAGCGATCAGACAAAACTTGTCTTATTTTTAGTGTGTTTTAAATTAAACTATTATGCATCACAGAATAGCACAATTAAACAAATCAAAGCAATAAAGGAAATAAAATGGTCCTGTTCAAAAGTTTGCATACCCTTAGTTCTTAATATCATATATTGCCCCCTTTTGCATCAGTGATTGCTTACAGTTTTTTGTGATAGTGTGAATGAGGATCTTTATTTTCTCATGTAGTAAAGCTGCCCATTCCTCTTGGCAAAAAGCCTCCTGATCCTGTAAATTCTTTGGTTGTCTAATATGAACTGCATGTCTGAGTTCTCTCAAAAGTGCTCAATGATTTGAGGTCAGGAGACAGTGATAGCCACTTCAGAACCTTCATTTTCTTCTGCTGCAGCCAGTGAAGGGTCGACTTGGCCTTATGTTTCGGATCATTATGTTGGAAAGTCCAAGTGTGCCCCATGTGCAGCTTCCTGGTTGACTAATGCAAATTCTCCTCCAATATCCTCTGATAAGATGCTGCATTTATCCTGCCATTAATTTTGACTAAATTCCTCCTGCCACTACCAAAATTGCAGAGCTCGATTGGCCTTGAGTCTGCTCCAAACCAAAATGCTGATACAATACTGTGTGCTCAGGCTAGAGCACTGGTAGACATGCATCCATAACCCCGATGCAATAATGGGATCAGGGTAATCAAAATGCATGTCCAAACCAGGGGGTAGCTAATAGCAGTCATCACATGTAAATGCCATGTTGATGAAGCTATTAACTATTACCCAGCCCCGGAGCTGGCGTTAAGTTTTGAGGAGCCCCAAAAGTTGAACTGAAAAGCAGAAAATACTGGTTTTCTGTGGTTCCTCTGACTTAATATTGTGGCAAAGTAAAAAAGAAAAAAAAAAAGTCTTGACAGCGGTCAGGTTAGGAAAACGGACGTCACTTAGTTTTTTTGAGCGTCTGTTTTCCTAACCCGTGATTCTGCATGAGTTAGGAAACGGATGCTCATAAAATTGAAAGTCCGTTTTCCTAACCCATGTACACCACTTCTCCCGAGCGCCCGATGCCAAGGTGGTGCCACGGACGCATAGTTTCCCCTCGTGCCTCCTTAACTCAGCAGCTCATTTGCCTAATGCATCGTGCGCCCGGGAAAGGCACGCATTAGGAAAGCAGGCGCTCAATCATAAGTGCCTGTTTTACTCGCAGGGATATTGCATCGCCTGATAGTGTTTATGGTTGTGACCATAAAGTTCAATTCTGGTCTCATCATTCCAAATTATTTTGTTCCAGAAGTTTTAAGGCTTCTCTAAGTGGTGTTTGGCATATTGTAAATAGGCTGCTCTGTGGTGCTGGTGAAGCAATGTTTTTTTTCTGGCAACTGATTGAACTGAGGAAGACAAAGAAATTAATCAAGTCAGCAAAAAGTCAAGCGGAAGAGAGGATTGCCAAGGAGATAAAAAATGGTGACAAAACATTTTTCAGATACATCAGCGAAAAGAGAAAATTCCAAAGTGGAATAGTGAAATTGAAAGGTGGAAATGATCAATGTGTGGAGAGAGACGAAGAAATGGCAGAAATATTAAACGAATACTTCAGCTCTGTGTTCACTAAAGAAGACCCTGGAGAAGGACCATCTCTATACAACAAGAAACTGGAGGGAAGTGGTGTAGATGAAAATCCTTTTACAGTAGAAAATGTATGGGAAGAGCTAAAGAATCTGAAAGTGGACAAAGCCATGGGGCCTGATGGGATTCATCCAAGGATACTGAGGGAGCTCAGAGATGTGCTGGCGGGTCCACTGTGTGACCTGTTCAATAGATCCCTAGAAACGGGAGTGGTGCCGAGTGATTGGAGAAGAGTGGTGGTGGTCCCGCTTCACAAGAGTGGGAACAGAGAGGAGGCTGGTAACTACAGACCGGTTAGCCTCACTACGGTGGTGGGAAAAGTAATGGAGTCACTGTTGAAAGAGAGAATAGTGAACTATCTACAGTCGGAAGAAATGATGGACCAGAGGCAGCATGGATTCACCAGGGGAAGATCCTGTCAGACAAATCTGATTGACTTTTTTGACTGGGTAACCAAGGAATTGGATCAAGGAAGAGCGCTCGATGTCATCTACTTGGATTTCAGCAAAGCTTTTGCTACGGTTCCGCACAGGAGACTGGTGAATAAAATGAGAAGCTTAGGAGTGAGTGCCGAGGTGGTGACCTGGATTGGAAACTGGCTGACGGACAGAAGACAATGTGTGATGGTAAATGGAACTTTCTCTGAAGAGAGCGCGGTTTTAAGTGGTGTACCGCAAGGATCTGTGTTGGGACTGGTCCTGTTCAATATCTTTGTGAGCGACATTGCGGACGGGATAGAAGGTAAGGTTTGTCTTTTTGCGGATGACACTAAGATCTGCAACAGAGTGGACACGCCGGAAGGAGTGGAGAGAATGAGACGGGATTTAAGGAAGCTGGAAGAGTGGTCAAAGATATGGCAGCTGAGATTCAATGCCAAGAAGTGCAAAGTCATGCATATGGGGAGTGGAAATCCGAATGAACTGTATTCGATGGGGGGGGGGGGGGGGGGGGGGGGGAGGCTGATGTGCACGGAGCAGGAGAGAGAACTTGGGGTGATAGTGTCTAATGGTATGAAGTATGCGAAACAATGCGACAAGGTGATAGCAAAAGCCAGAAGAATGCTGGGCTGCATAGAGAGAGGAATATCGAGTAAGAAAAGGGAGGTGATTATCCCCTTGTACAGGTCCTTGGTGAGGCCTCACCTGGAGTACTGTGTTCAGTTCTGGAGACCGTATCTACAAAGAGACAAAGACAAGATGGAAGCAGTACAGAGAAGGGCAACCAGGAAGGTGGAGGGTCTTCATCGGATGACATACGAGGAGAGATTGAAGAATCTAAATATGTACTCCCTGGAGGAAAGGAGGTGCAGGGGTGATATGATTCAGACTTTCAGATATTTGAAAAACTTTAATGATCCAAAGACTACGACGAAGCTTTTCCATCAGAAAAAAATCAGCAGAACCAGAGGTCACGAGCTGAGGCTCCAGGGAGGAAGACTAAGAACCAATGTCAGGAAGTATTTCTTCACGGAAAGGGTGGTGGCTGCCTGGAATGCCCTTCCGGAGGAAGTGGTGAAGTCTAAAACTATGAAGGACTTCAAAGGGGCGTGGGATAAACACTGTGGGTCCATCAAGTCTAGAGGACGTGAATAAAGAGGAGGCAGCAAAACACTGCACGGAGTGGTAGTAGCCACAGAGGCATTCACGGAGCGGGATGCCAGTGGTTGGTGTTCCACCTTCACGGAGCGGAAGGATGGAGGGCTGCCATCTCCAAAAAAACAAAACAAAACAGGGGTAGGTAAGAGTATGGGGCAGGGATGTGGCCTGCTTGTTGCAGCGGTTGCTACCCCTAATTGAGCTGGATGTTCACTTGGATGCATATCCGGCGCTGCTCTCTACATTGGTGGTGGGGTGGAGGGGAATTAGGGCTGGAGGGTACTGGAAGCCAATAGTAACAGGTGGGTGAGAAAAAAAGATAAAAAAAAAAAGAAAGTGCGTAGCTTGCTGGGCAGACTGGATGGGCCTTTCGGTCGTCTTCTGCCGTCATTTCTATGTAACTCTAAAATGCAGTCCATTTTTGTTCATGTATCTCCTTATCGAGCAAATTGAAATACTCAAACTACTTTCTTTCAGAGAAGCCTGTATTTCAGTAGAAGTTGCTTGTGACAGTTGTGTCTGAAATCTTTCTTGGTCTACCATGGTATTAACAGAAACCATAATTTTCACTTCTTGATCTGAGCTTGAACAGTACTGATTGGCATTTTCAAATCGTTGGACTTTTTTTTTTTTTATATACTTTTCCTGATTTATAAAGTTGAACTACTTTTGCTTGCATATCCTTTGACAGTTGTTTTGCAATCCCCATGCTTCAGTAACCAAAGTCAGTGCAGCCCTGGATAAAATGCACAAGGGTTTCTCAAGAGCTAAGAAACTCAGACTATTTATATACAGACACTAAGTATAATCAAACAAGGTACAGGTGG
Source organism: Rhinatrema bivittatum (assembly GCF_901001135.1). Lineage (NCBI taxonomy): Eukaryota > Metazoa > Chordata > Amphibia > Gymnophiona > Rhinatrematidae > Rhinatrema > Rhinatrema bivittatum. The sequence goes on from NC_042618.1 coordinate 380,125,007, forward strand.
GGATACCTACCCTTCATTGCTATCTCAACTTGTGTGTCAACTTCAGTGTATATTACCAGCCCAAACATTCAAGAGTACGCAAATTTTTGAACAGGACCATTTTATTATTTCTTTTATTGTTACAATTTAATGATTATGCTATTCTGTGATGCATAGTAGTTTAATTTGAAACATTAAAAATAACAGATGTCTTTTGTCTGATCACTCATGTTTTCTTAAAATTCTACACAGCTTTCAAATTCTGCCAGGAGTATGTGAACTTATGAACACAATTGTAATTGGTGGATAATGCTGAGAGGGGGAAATACATATATGTATAGAGGAGAGGATTAAAGTATTTTTCTGATTGTTTTTGCTTTGTTTTTGTATAGAGCATTATTAGAGATACAAAGAAATATGAAATATTATGGTACTGTTAGTAGGAACCGTTTGATTCTTTTACAACCAGGAAAGGTTTTATTCACGCTCCACAATTTACCACAGTAGTTAAATGGTGGGTCCATAGTGATATATAGGACTCCTCCTTTAAGAACATAAGAAAATGCCACACTGGGTCAGACCAAGGGTCCATCAAGCCCAGCATCCTGTTTCCAATGGAGGCCAAATCAGGCTACAAGAACCTGGCAAGAACCCAAACACTGAGAAGATCCCATGCTACCAATGCCAGTAATAGCAGAGGCCATTCCCTAAATCAACTTGATTAACAGCAATGGACTTCTCCTCCAAGAACTTTTTTAAACCCAGTTACACTAACTGCACTAACCACATTCTCTGGCAACAAATTCCAGAGCTTAATTGTACGTTGAGTGAAAAAGAATTTTCTCTAATTAGTCTTGAATGTGTTACTTCCTAACTTCATGGAGTGTTGCCTGGTCCTTCTACTAACCGAAAGTGTAAATAACCTATTCACATCTACTCGTTCAAGACCTCTCATGATCTTAAAGACCTCTATCATATCCTCCCTCAGCCGTCTCTTCTCCAAGCTGAACAGCCCTAACCTCTTTAGCCTTTCTTCATAGGGGAGCTGTTCCATCCCCTGTATCATTTTGGCAGGGCCGGAGGAACCACTAGGCGAGCTAGGCCTGTGCCTAGGGCGCGCCGCAGCAGGCAGCAGAATTTTGAAAGGGCAAAAGGTGCCCTTTCAAAATTCTACCAGCCTCCAACTCGCCTAGGTGGAGACCAAGCGCCGAGACTTAGGGGGCGCCGCAGCAGGCTGCCAGCTCCCGACTCACCCTGCCTCCCCCCGGAGTGCCACCCTCCCGACACCCCCGTAGTGGTCAAGCGGAGGTCCCGGGAGCAATCTGCCGCTCCCGGGGCCTCAGCTGCCACTAAGCAAAATGGCGCTGGTGGCCTTCAGCCCCTACCATGTGACAGGGGCACCAGTAGCCCCTGTCACATGGTAGGCACCAGTAGCCCCTGTCACATGGTAGGGGCTGAAGGCCACAGGCGCCATTTTCCTTAGTGGCAGATTGCTCCCGGGACCTCCGCTAGACCACTAGGGGGGGTGTCGGGAGGGTAGCACTCGCGAGGAGGCAGGGCGAGTCTGGAGCTGGTAGCCTGCCGCGGCGCCCCCTAAATCCCGGAGCCGATCTTCCTTCTGTGAGTGTGTGTATGTGAGAAAGGAATCTGCCAGTTTAAAAAAATGAAATATGATAATACATATACCTGAACTTTTGAAAAGTTGGATGAAAAATTAAATTACTGAATTTTAAGCATCCCTCTTCTAGAAAATAAAATTTAACTTAAAGTGGGTAGAGACAAATACTAAAGCAAAAAAAATTAAAGTATTTAAAATGTTCATCTCAGCAAAATCACAAATTTAAGATACTGATGCCAGTGGGGGTTTTTTTAAAGCATAATTTAAGCATGAAGACTAGAATAGAATCTGAAATGATTTTGCTTTTTTTTTTTTTTTTTAAAGCCTTTAGAAAATGTATATTTTTAAATGACTGGAATCTTCCCATTTAAAAGGGAAGCCGACTACAGATGTCTTTCTGTTCCATATCTCCCACATGAATAATCATACAACTGATAGTTTGAAGAAAGACACTTGCTTTATTGTCTGAAAGCGTAAAACAAGATAAGCTGTACAGTGTGGGTGGCTATCCCTTGGGAGGACAGAACCTGAAGGAAGGGTGTCAATTCTCCTTTTGATAGGAATGTGGTTCTCTTATTTAACGGTCGGGAGCATCACTTTCAGTAAAAGTGAAAAATGCTGCAACTCTGAAAGCAAGGTGCTTCTGTGAGAGTGTAATGTGTATGTAAGTCAGGGAGGGTGCTTCTGTGCGTTAATGTGTGTGTGCGAGAGAGATGGAGCATGTGTGTGATTGAGAGCTTGTGTGTGAGTGAGATAGAGCATGTGTGTGATTGAGAGCTTATGTGTAAGTAAGAGAGAGCGAGAGCATTGTGTGATTGAGAGAGACTGGCCAGGGAGGTGACGTGTGGGTGGGGGTGTGTGTGAGAGAGTGTGTGTGTGTGTGACTGGCCAGGGAGGTGACGTGTGTGTGTGTGTGTGAGTGTGTGTGTGTGTGTGAGACTGGCCAGGGAGGTGACGGGTGGGTGTGTGTGTGTGTGTGTGTGAGAGAGAGACTGGCCAGGGAGGTGACGTGTGTGAGAGAGACTGGCCAGGGAGGTGACGTGTGTGTGTGTGTGTGTGTGTGTGAGAGAGACTGGCCAGGGAGGTGACGTGTGTGTGTGTGTGTGTGTGAGAGAGAGACTGGCCAGGGAGGTGACGTGTGAGTGTGTGAGAGAGAGAGACTGGTTGTGGTCCCTAAGGAAGAGGACTGAGGACAGCTTCAGCAGCTACGGCTGCTTCTGGTATGGCCTGCAAGGGAAAGGAGTAGGAGAACTGCTGGAGAGGGTAAGTAAAGGTGGCTTTTTAAGTTCATTTTTCTTGATTGACTACCATTTTAATTATTGGGTAGTATGAGCTGTGTCTGCTGTTTGAAATATTTTATTGGTGTTTGGTAAAGCTTTCAAAATTTGCATGAGTCTTTAATTATTGGATATTCTATTCATCGGCTGTTTTGAAATTATTTTATTTGTATGATTTTATAATTATGATTAATGATTTATATATCTTTATTGATTTGTTTCATGAGGAATGGTGAATTTTGTTTTTCCATTGTTATACTGTATAGAGTCTGGCGTGATGTGTTTTACAGTTCAGTTTTTGTCTGAACATTTCTATTTATACTTTATGTGGCTTTATTCTGTATTTGGTGAGGGTTTGTGTTCTGCATGCAAAGACTGAGATGAAGCATTCTTTTAGCATGTGGTTTCTCTGTAGGGATCTGTAGTAGCTTGGCGTGTTCTGTTTTCCTGATAGGAGGTGTATTGATATTTTAGATTCTGGTGTAATATTTTTGGTATTCTTTTTCATAGGTAGGGTTGTTATTCTTTGAGTGTTGGCAGATAGTACTGTGTTGATATGGGAGAACCATGCTGAAATATATCATAATAGAATTCCAAGATGCAAAGTTGCCTTATGAATTCCAAGATGCAAAGTTTTCTTGTTGCATTAATCAGACATTATCCAGACCGCCCAAGCCTCTAGCCACTCAGCAAACTGCAGGCACACCAATCAAACTGCTTGTACCTCCACTATGTTCATGTTCCACTGCTACTCTGCTGCATTCCAGCACCCTTGCATCACCAACTCCTGATATCAAGCCCCCCAGCCCCAGAGGTTTGCATCTGTTGTGAGTACCAACCAGTCCATCGTCGTCAGGGAAATTCCCTTCCTGAGATGGTCTGTGTGCAACCACCAGTCCAACTGGGATCTCACTTCTAAAGGAAGGAGCAGCCTCATCGCGTAGTTCGTCAATTGTGTACTCCATCGGGAGATCAAGACTTGCTGAAGAGGGTGCATATGTGCCCTCACCCAGGGAACCACTTCTAATGCGGCAGCCATCAACCCCAGGACCTGTATATAAGACAACATGGTCAAACAGAGTTCCTTAGGGATTGATCTCGCAGCACCAATGTGTAGATCTGAGACTCTGGCAGAAACACTCTGCCCTGCCTTGTACTGAATAGACTCCTGAGATACTCCAGGGTATGAGATAGCTGCAAATTGTTCTTGGCCAGATTCATTACCCAGCCTAGTTCCTGTAGCAAGGAAGCTACCTGCGGGAAGCATGAAGACTCTTCCAATGTCTTGGCTCGAGTCAACCAGTCATCCAGACAGGGGTGAACTAGAATGCTCTACTTGTAAAGGGCCACCGCTACCACCACCATGACCTTGGAAAAGGTCCTGAATGCTGGGGGCTAGTCCGAAAGGCAAGGCCTGAAACTGGTAATGATGATCCAGCTTAGCAAATCAGAGGAAATGCTGATGTTTCTGCCGGATGGGAATATGCAGATATGTCTCCTTCAGATGCAGAGACATGAAGTATTACCCTGCTTGGACAACCATGACAGAGCGCGCTGTTTCCATCCTGAAATGGATAACTCGTAGTCTACCCTCTTCTGAGGGGAGTTGCATGGAGAGACCATAAAGGCATCTGGAGGAATACAAACAAGTTCTATAGCATACCCATTCCGAATCACTTCAAGAACCCACTGATCTGAAGTAATCTGGACCCACCTGTGATAAAACCGGGATAGGCAATCACCCATTTCCCGCACCACCAGGTGAGCCCGCAAATCTTCATTGGGAAAACTGCAGAATTCCACCTCCAGAGCCCGCATCCTTTCGAGGACCTCGGGGGCGAAAGGACAGACCTGCGGAAGAGATGAGATCTCAGAACCTCCCTGTAAGGCCAAAAACTCCCCTAGTCTCAAAGACCGGGCAAGGGGTTTCTTGTCCTCTGGCAAACGAGACCCCCTGGGGGTCTCCCCATTTACTTGCCATTTTTTCCAATTCACTGCCGAACAAAAGTGAGCCTTTGAAGAGCAGCTCAGTAAAGTTGGACTTTGAAATAGTATCTGCGAACCACTTGCGCAGTCACATTAGCATTTCCTCTGATTTGCTATGCTGGATCAGTTACCTGAACACAATAACTGAAGCAGCTCCTCTGGTGACTGTGCATACTAAGTCACAGCCCGTATCAGCCAAGAAGGCGGCCCCTGGTTCTATCATATGTCCAAGATCGGACCCAGCACCACCAGATTTTTGACAAAGATGCAAGGTAACCTGGGCTACCCAAGGTGCAACAAGAAGCAATTTGCAAGTTCATTATTACTGCCTCAAAGGCTTGTTTTCAGGATAGCCTCAATCCTCCTATATTGAGCATCCTTCAGTGCTGCACCTCCCTCTAACTGGGATGGTGGTACGTTTCGTGATAGAACACACTAAATCATCCACCCTAGGGAAACGTACTTGCTCTCTGGCCTGCAAATCCAAGGGGTATAAACCCCCCCAAGATGTGTCCCCTTTTAAAAGACGCTTCTGGCACACTATTCCAGATCAATCAACTCCTGGACTGCATCCAAGAGGGAAAAGAAACAAGAAGCCTTGTGCAGGATGACCAAAATAGGATCCTTTTTCTGCATCCCCAAGGAGTCAGGCCCAGCACTCAAAGGGTCTTCAGGGTCTGAAATGTCAAACCTGGCAACATCTCTGAAAGAAATGAAGAAGAGTTCTATATGGCTCTAAATCTGGAGAAATGTCCCCCTTCCTCCCCAGGAGAGCCAACCCCATCATCGGTATAATCCTGATCCACCTGCATTCAAGCTCTGTCAGACCACACTGTGCCACGGTGCTTGACTGCGGAGAAAGGCGAAGGAGCACTCGAAGCTACCTTAGTAGGTACTGCGGCTCCAGAAGATCAGACCTGTAGAAGAAGAATTCTAGGGCGATAGCACAGGAGAAAGGCGGAGTAAAGAACACAAACATAGGTAAATATAGGTTCTTCGCATTTATACAATTGTTTACTGTGTATTTAAATCTGTGCACTGTTGAATGTGCATATGTAAAATAAAAGTAGTCACTGGATGTGAAAACCGTTATTGTCCAGTTTACTTTGTGCCACACATTTTTCTTTTGTGAAGAATTCTACCCAGGAAAAGGAGGACAGTTCCATTCCAGGCTCTATAGGCCTGAACCTGACGTCCTGCAAGCCAGTGTCCCCTGAGGACTCGACCGGCAGATCAATCAAGGGAGAGATACTTCTGCCGTGTTTTCCTTGGTCCCATTCCCCTCAAATCGAGGTGATGGACCATAGTCAGCAAAATCAGGAGGAAAATCTGAGCATAAAGAAAGCTCCGGCTGAATGGCCCTGATGTGGCATGCAGCACAGACAAGCGCTTGTGTTTCTTTGCCGTGGGCACCATGCTATAAGCGTGCAGACCGATGAAGGCTTGTGCCTGGCTTAACCACATATAAGCGTGCCCAAAATGGATGCACAAAAATGTGCATCCAAGCCCACACGCCTAGGCAGCTCGTCCAACTGGACGCCCAGTACCATTTGCACAAAAGAGAATGGACGCACACATGGATGTGCAAGCATGCGCCAACAACTTGCAGCAAAAAGCATGCAAAACTACCCCACAGCCCACCACGCACTAAAATAAAAGAAGCCTGGGAGCAGAGTGTAGCCAAATGGCTGCTCAACCTGCCAAGCCTGTAATCTCCCAATTCACAAAACTCCCCAGACAAGCAAGACAGCTGAATACTGAGGAAACAGACTATTCTCTCCTGCTGTCTTCCTCTTGTTGTTTTTTGTTTTTTTACTCACAGGCAATCCCCGAAAGGAAATGCATGTTCTCTATCTGCTGGAGATGGAGAATACTGGCAGGCTGATGTCAGGGCAGCACTATATAGCCGTGACATCAGCTTTTGCGCCATGTGTATCTGCTGGCAGAGGTACATAACCCACTTGAGGGGATTGACCTGCCCGAATACATAGGAATAGAGGGGTATAGTTTCTAGATCAGGGTTGTCCAACGTATGGCCCATGGGCCAGAATGTGGCTCGCCAAGCCTTTCTATCTGACCCGTAGATCGGGCGCGAGGAAAAATTCCCTTTTATATCTAGCAGCCATTAAAGCAGAGGTTCCCAAATGGGGTTGCAGAATTCTCATTTGGGGTTGCGGCTACCTTCTGATGGGGAAAAAACCCTTTGATTTGAAAAAAAACCCCACTTCCGGGAAAAGAAGCCCGCGCATTCTGAGCCACGAGCTGCAACAGGGGCGGATGGACCACTCAGGCAGCATCTTGTCCTGCCATGTCCCACAATACCCCCCTCACCTCCCGCCGAGTCCAGAGTTGATCGATGCCGACAGCAAAGGCAATTAAAGGCTTTCTTTGCCTTCCTCTGCTGGTGTCAGGGCCTTTCTGCTACACTGCATCCCGCACCCCTCTGATGCAACTTCCTGTTGTCGCGCGGGCAGGACACTGTGTAGCAGAAAAGGCCCCAACGCTAGCAGAGAAAGGCAAAGGAAACCTTTAATCGCCTTTTCTGCCAGAACCCGGAACCCAGCAGGCGGGAATTGAGGGGAGAGGACAGTGTGTGTGTGTGAGCGAGCTGTAGATGTGTTGGACCTGAGGGGGGATGTGTGGGAGAGCTGGAGATGTGTTGGACCTGAAAGGGGGTTGTGTGTGTGGGAGAGCTGCATAAGGAGGGGACACAGAAGTTGCCTAAGGAGGGGCATAGAGGGAGAGAGTTAGTCTGTTTCGGTCCATTCCAGCTTTTAGACACCCATTGTAAATATTGACAGCAAAAATGGCGGCATCTGTGAGTGGAAGTTGGATGAGTAAAAAATGTAAAGCTGATGTCGAAAACCGTGTATTCAAAAGTTTGTGGACAGATGACTTTTTCGTGGTGGAGCATGTAGGTAAAATATTTTGTGCTTGATTTGCCAAAAAGTTGAAAAGGAGTACAACAAAGTGACATTGCACTACAAAGCATGCAAGTAAATTCGATAGCCTCGTTGGTCAACCACGAACTGATCGCATTAGCTTGTTGACACAAAGCATCATCAGCCAAAAGTCTTTGTTTAAAGTAGCCAGAGTTCTGAAGCAGCAGCAAAGGTCAGATTTTTAATAGCAGAAACCATAGCCAAGAGAGGAAAACAGTTTGCAGACGGGAATTTGGTTAACGAATGCTTGGAACTATTTACGGATGTGGTTTGCCCAGATAGGAAGTCTTTTGGTGCAAAATGTCAGCCTCTCTCAGACTATTGCTAGAAGAGTTGATGAACTGGTGACAAACATTCAGAGACTGATCAAGAGACTTGATGCTTGCAAGTTTTACAGCTTAGCAGTTGATGAAAGCACAGACATAAGTGACACAGCTCAACTGGCAATATTTGTAAGAGGAGTTACAGAAACGTTTTCTGTCGTCGAGGAACTGCTTGATATTTGTCCTATGAAGGGCATGACGACAGGATAGGAGATCTTTGATAACGTTAAGCAGGTAATGGAGAAGTTCAATCTGTGTGAGAACAAGATGATTGGCATAGCAACAGATGGAGCGCCAGCCATAGCAGGGAAGTGGAACGGATTTGCGTCCTTGTTGGAGAAATCAGTGCCACAGGAAGTCATCATACACCACTGCATCATTCATCAGGAAAACTTGTGCGCCAACAAACTGGAAATGAAGAATGTGATGGAAAAAGTATCAAGTGTCAACGTCATATGATCCAGAGGTCTCAACCACAGGGAGTTTAAATCTTTTCTGGAGGAAGTGGGCTCAGATCATGATGTGATTTATTTCAGCCAAGTTCGATGGCTCATCAGATTCTGGAGTTTACGTGGTGAAATAAAGACATTCATGGCCAACAAAGGGAAGGATATAAATTTCCTAGATGATAATTCGTGGTTGAGTGACTTGGCATTTCTGGTAAATATGACCAAGTATATGGCAGACGAACGTGAAACTACAAGGAAAGAATCAGCTGGCGCACAAATTGTACGAACATGTTTTATTTATTGAGAAATTGGAGCTTATTCATTCACAGTTGATTCTGAAGAAAGTTGTACACTTGACAGTCCTTTCCACGAGACCAACTGACACAGCGCAACATGAGAATTACTCAGAATTAGTTGTCATACTGATTGATGACTTCACACAAAGGCTTGAGGATTTCAGAAAACACACAGACATCATAAAGCTCCTCAGTAATCAGTTTCAAACTGATCCAAAAGACCGTGCTGATAAATACCAAATGGAACTCGTTGACATTAAGAAGGACAGTGACTTGAAGAGAGCTTTTACTGATCATGGTCTTCTGAGATTCTACAGTTCTTATGTTCACCGCACAGGTTCCCCAATTTGTCACAAGATGTCAAGAAGTTCATTGCTTTGTTTGGTAGCACCTACTGCTGTGAACATTTTTTTTTCAAGAATGAAAAACACAAAAACAAAGTCACAGTCTCTGCTTACAGATGAACATTTAACAGCATCATTGGGCATTGCAAGCTCTACAGTTGGAGCTAACAGACTACTTGTGTAAACAAAAGCAGTGCCAGATTTCCCACTGAACGTGATTAGCTTATGACGTTTGGTCCTTATGACATAAGAGACTTTGGTTCTTTTTAGAATCTAAATTTTAGAGTAGAGTAGATTGTTGGACTACACTGGTCTAAAAACTCTCTCAAGTTGTCATTTGGTGCTTATTTTAATATTAACAATATTGTTAATCTGGCCCACGAGATGTTCAACAATTGTTCAAGTGGCCCCCGAACCAAAAGGTTGGACAACACTGTTCTAAATGAAGTAAATGACTACTTCATGGAGCAGTGGGTCCAGGAACAGATGAGAGGGGGGAGCCATTTTAGAACCAATTTCTAGTGGAACACAGGATTTAGTGCAAGAGGTTCTCGGCAACAATCATAGTGCAATCAAATTTGACTTACTGACTGGAGGGAGGACTTTAACAGCTCTAGTATTAAACTTCCAAAAAGGAGATTTTGATAAAATGAGGACAATAGCTAGAAAAAAACCCCAGAGGTACAGCTAGAAAGGTTGAGAGTTTACACTGGGCATGGTCATTGTTTAAAAATACCATCTTGGCTAGATTAACCGCAGAGGCAAGATGGCATCCTGATCAGGTGTGAATTAGAGCTGCTCCTTTCCTCACAAAATTTTCCTAAATATGCCGCCGAAGCCAAAAGGGAAGGTGAGGGTATTCTCCTGAATACCTACCCAATTGTCGGAGCAGACTCTTATAACTACCTTCCTCACCCAGGGAGCTGCACAAAACGAGGTGGTGAATCCAGTTATGAAAACGCCTGGAGGAGAGGCGACTTTACTAGGGACCGACATTTCCCTCAGCCCCCCCACCCCGATACACGTCCACAGGCAGCCAGAGGAACTTTGACCCTGGATGCACAGCAGACGGCGCGGACCGATGAGGTCACAGCTGCAGGTCTGCTGGGAGAAGCGACAGCGAGTTTCGAGGAACCAGGAAGTGGAGAGAATTCAGCGCAAGGAGAAGTGCCAACCCACGCTGAACTAGTAGTTTCAACAGCAACCTCCAAATCAACCCCCTTGACATCAGGTGCCTGACCTGAAGCTCTGGTAAGGCCAGCGGTCGTTACCCTTGAAACCTTATGGGAACTGTCTGCGGGGCTAACACTAGCAGTTCGAGATTGCAACACTAAGTTGGACTCTTTTGCCTTACAAGTAAATAATAAAATTCTCACTCAAGAAAATACCTTGACTCAGCTTCAAACAACTGTGGGAAAAGTAGAAACGGAAATATCACAACTTAAAGAATTTAATATTGCTACTATACAAGATAGATCTGCTCTCTATAGAAGGTTTGAATTGCTGGAGAACTGGAACCGCCGTCTAAACTTAAGATTAATCAATTTTTCCAGAATAATGGGGGAAACGCCTATTACCACGTTAAAAAGATATTTTGCTGAAGTCCTTTTACCTGAAGCTCGATTTCCACTAATAAATAAAGCTTATTTCCTCCCAGGGGAAAAACGATCAAATGAACAGGTAGTTCCCCCTATTGATCTTCAAAATTTGACTAACTTTCTTGAATCCTCTGCCATAGAGATTATTGACGTTTCCACACTCTGTTTCCTTGATAATGGAACAAGACATCAGTAGGCTAATGATATTATACTTCAAAAATTTAAATATACTGTTCCATGGCAGTAAGGTTCAAATGTTCCCGGATATCTCAAATGATAATCCAGGAAAGATGGAAGGGATTCCTTAATATGAGGCAGGAGGTGATATCTCTAGGGGCTACCTTCTTACTTAAGATACCCTTGCAACTGTATCATTAAAAAAAGAAGCTGCCTGTGTGTTGGTGGTGAGGGTCGAGAGCTTCTGGCCTGCTTTTTCTTTGAATTACATACCTCATGGGAGCCGGAACATCAGCAGCATTTGCTTCCTACATCCGGGGCCAGCCAGGTGACGTCGGGAGGAGGAGCCGGGTAGGCATAAAACCTAGCCTACGTCGGCGAGAGACGCTGCCTGTTTGCTGGTGGTGAGGGTCGAGAGCTTCTGGCCCGCTTTTTCTTTAAATTACATACCTCGTGGGAGCCGGAACATCAGCAGCATTTGCTTCCTACATCCGGGGCCAGCCAGGTGACGTCGGGAGGAGGAGCCGGGTAGGCATAAAACCTAGCCTACGCCGGCACGCGGCTTGTCCCGGCGACTATCGACTAAAGGCGGCCCTAGAGAACAACAAAGCTAAGTAAAAGATTATATTGCCTCCTTGCTACATTCCTATCCGGGTTTTTCTTTGCTATGCCTCATACCAAGAGGAAAGCAAAGATAAGAGAACTTTCTTCTACATCTACTCCTACAAAAACTATACAACCTAGAATAGTTGAATGTTTCAAGAGGACATAGACATCAACCCCGGTGGGGGCCGCTAATGATTCAATCCTGGAGCGAGAATTGAATCATTTGGCCATAGAAACATCTTTAACCCCCGGGGCCCCAGAGAAACCAGTTCCCCCTCCAGCAATGATAGCTGGAACCTCTCCTGAGAAAGACCTTATTACCAATATGGGAAGGGTATTGAATGAGTCTAAGTCTATAAGCATGGAAAGTACTGAAAATATGGACCTCCATACCCCCAAATTGGCTTCAGGAGAGGAGGGACCCTTTAATCAGCATAAGGTGGAGGATCAAGTTATTGGATCTGAAGACATTTCGGTTATAGTACCTCAAAAATGTACTATGGAAGAATTAGGCCTAATGATGTTAAAAATGCAAAACTCTATCAACAGTCTTATGGTATCAGTGCAAGACGCTTTAAAAAATGATGTAAATACTAAAGAAAAAATTGTAAAATTGGAGAATAATGTAAATGAATTCGGGAGAAAACTGGATGGTGTACAGGAAGTACAAGTTAACTTAATAAAATCAGTGGAGGAGTATCAGGGGAAGATACTCTAGAAAATCAGACTAGGAGAATGAATCTTAGGTTTCTGAATTTTCCCAAAACCCATCTTATAACATCTTTGGAATTAGTGAATAGCTATTTAAAAAATGTGTTAAAATATTCGGAAAACTCTTTGCCTACTATTTTAAAAAGTTACTATCTTCAGCAACCCCAAGGGGGAGAGCAAGTAGAAAGCAAAGAAAATTTAGACTTAACAGAATTTATTGAGAGATCATTTGAGTCTAAAATTAATACTAGAGCTACACTATTAGTACAATTTTTATCTCCTGTTGAAAGAGATACGATACTAAGATTACATTTTAAACATCAAAATGTAGATTTCTATGGATTTCCTATAAGGATCTTTCCAGAGGTAGTACGTACAACCCAGTTTCGAAGAAGGAAATTTATAGAGATGCGAAGTGAGGTCTTAGAGAAAGGTGCTCAATTTACATTAAAATACCCTTGCAAGTGCCATATTAGACAAGGAGCGGCAAAATATGTCTTTAATGATCCAAATCAGCTTAGAGTATATTTGGATACCCATCCATAAATTATTATGCTAAGTTAAAGGGGGGAGAATAATTGAAATGTGGATAGGCAATATTGGGTGTTTTAAATTGGTTTTCCTCTCAGTATCGCTCCATTGTTGCATTCTTAGCAGTAGATTGTTCTCTAGTTTACCTGTTCATTTCCTTGTCAATAGGATGATGTTATAGGAAAAGTGAGATGTAAACTTCTTTATTGTATAAATGATGCTTGATTAACATTATCCTATGTATTTACTTAAGTTTATAAACATTGAAATGTAGTTAAAAATAAAATTAAAAAAAAAAAGAAGCTGATACATTTTTTTTTTCTCCCCAGAGCAACAAAGGCTTTATTTAGATTCCAATGCCCCTCAGGGAATCCCGTAATTTCAGGGGAATAGAGAAAATACACAGCTTCCCCTTTTCAGGTTAAGCCGTATTAATTAATTTTTGTTTCCTATATTGTCCTCGAAAGTTGCCTCCAAAGTCTCTATTATAATGAGAATTGGTTACTACATTAGAAGTTTAATTTTCTTGAATTTGTCAAAGTGAATGTAGTTTTGTTTCTTACTAATGTATTGTAACATGTTTCCTTTATATCTTATGATACAATTGTATTAGAAAAGTGATACATAAAGAATTTAAAAAAACCCCAAACATCTTAGAATCCTAGCCCAGATGTATTCCATGCACTGATAAATGACCACCAGCATGGTTAAAAGATGAGATGAAAGAAGCTATTTTAGCAAAAGAACTATTAAAAAATTGGAAAAAGGATACATCTGAAGAAAATAGGAAAAAGCATAAGAATTGGGAAGTTAGATACAACACGTTGATAAGACAGGCTAAAAGAAAATTTGAAAAGAAGCTGGCCATAGAGGCAAAAACTCATAATAAAACATTTTAAAATATATTCGAAGCAGAAAACCTGCGAGGGAGTCAGTTGGACTGTTAAATGATCGAGGAGTTAAAGAAGCACTTAGAGAAGATAAGGATATCAGGGAAAAAAATAAATGAATTCTTTGCTTCAGTGGTAACTGAAGAGGATGTTGGGGAGATACCCATGCCACAAACTGTATTCAATGGTGATTATGATCAGAAGAACTGAAACAAATCACAATGAAGGTAGATGATGTAAATAAGGCAGATTAACAAACTAAAGAGTAGCAAACTGCTCAAATCAGATGGTATACATTCCAGAGTTCTAAAAACTCAAAAATAAAATTGCAGATCTATTACTAATAATTTGTATCCTATCATTAAAATCGACCATTGTACCAGAGATTGGAGCATGGCCATTATAACCAATGTATTTTGGGTACCAACAGCTATTTTACATGAGAGCCCTCTTTCTAGAAGGAGCTAAACAGGTGAGGTCAAAAGAAACACTGCAAAGTGTTTCTAAAAAAAATTTTGAGAGTTGTTCAATTAAACTGTAGGGTAGACTATCTGCTTAGTGGCTTACTGCTTGTGGGGGCTTGGATGTTTTTACAGTAAATTCTGATTTGCTTGTTTTATAAAAACTTGTTTGCTTCTGCGGCTTCATACTTCCAAGCAACAAGTAAGCAGGACTATAAATAGGGATTCTGTGTGTGTAGGTGGAAGTTAGATTCCATAGGCTAGCTAAATTTTTGCTTGCAGGACAGGTGAGGAAAAAGACCTCGGTAGGTCTCTTATTCTCTTTCAAAAGGTACCAGAAGCAACCAACAGCTGAAGGATGGCTAGGAGACATCGTAGCACCAAAGCTGTTGCCATTGTTACTTCTACTGTCCAGATGGATGTCCTGATCCAAAGAGAAGAACCTGTTCAGTGTGAAAGATGTCAGCATACAGACTCTCAGGAAACAGGTGGTGGAATGCAGAGGAGGTGGCAAGAGTAAGTAGTATTTGGGAGAATAAAGTTAGCTTTCATAAACTACAAGACAGGTGACAATATCTGGAAAAGCTAAAATAAGCTAGGAAAGTAGTCAAGAATGTAAAGATTCAAATAAAAGAAAAATAGCAAACAGTAAACCAGGGGAACAAGATTTTTATTTGTAGATGTTAGTGATAGGAGGAAGCGCAAAAGCAGTACTGTGAGACTTAAAGGTGAAGGGGAGGAATATGTAGAGGCTGATGAGGAAAAAGCAAAATTGCTTAGATTTCTGTTCAGTGTTCATTGTGGAAGCACCAGAAGTAGGACCACATAAAACGAATAAAAAATAAGATTGGAAATGAAGTAAACCTCAATCGATTTTCAGAAAAGTGTGTTCATGAGGCACTAACTAAACTTAAAGCAGCCAGAACACAACGGGGCCAGATGGGGTATATTCAAGGGTTTTAAGGGAATTCAAGAAAAGGGGTACACCCTACTTGTTTAGCCCAGATTAATGTTTTTGAAAGATGGTAACAATACATTTGAGCTGCTCTTTGCAGCTGATCATGTTTAGACAATTTGCTGATTGTTTGAGTTTGTCTCTGTTTATCCAGGTGCAGCTCTCTGATACGAGCAGCACATCTCTTCTGGGGGTTCTGTCTAAAGTTTCTGCCCAAAGACACTTCTATAGTCCAAAATAGCTACTCTAAATCACCCATTACCCAGCCTCCCATCAGATTTTACTTATTCTGAAAAGCTTAACTTAATATGTTGATGCAGATGCTAGTCTGAAAAACAGGAAACATGGACGAAGCTGACTTGTGAAAGATGGTTTCTAAGCCTTTAAGCATCAGTATAAAAAGGTATATGAAATATTCAATATTTACATAAACTGAGCACTACTGTACCTTACATGCATATTAGCACTATGAGACTTGACATGCCCTACTAGATTCAGGCTTCCCTGGGCGTAACAGAAGTAGATGCAATTTGCTAGTTAATTAGAAGGAGTACACATGGCAACAGGTTGGGCCCAAATAAAAACAAAAAGCTGGGTGGATTTTCCAAGGGCTTCAGGCCCCTTCAGATAGTTTATTTTCCAATCCAAACTGTACAATACTTGCTCACCTGTATAGACATGTGGCCTGGGGAAGAATGCTGGAAGGACAATTGACTGATGAAGATGGAATTCAGACACTACCTTAGGCAGAAATCTTAGGCTGTGTGTGCAGAAGCATCCTGTTAAAATTTTGTATAAGATGGATAAGTCATTAGAGCTTGAAACTCACTGACCAATGTGCTGAAACAATTGCCACCAAAAATGTGTCCTTACAGGAGTTTAGTGACTCAAAAGGAGCAGCTGTCTAATGGTTAGAGCAACAGGCTACAAACCAGAGTTCAAATCCCACTGCTTCTCTTTGTGACCTTGGGCAAGTCACTTTACTCTCCACTGCCTTAGGTACAAACTTAGATTGTAAGCCCTCTGGAGACAGGGAAATAAAAACTGATTACATTCAGGTACTGTAGATAAGTACCAAAAACCAGAATATTAAAACAAATAAATAAATGGGAGCTTTCATCAACTGGGTTGAAACCATACTGAGGACCCACAATACTGCAGGAGGCTTCAACCAAAGCAAGCCCCACACAAACCAAACTACAGGCTGTGCAGAGATGGGTTTACCCTTCTACATAGTGGTGATGGAACTAATATGAGCCCTCTATTAGTCTTCAGACCAGACTTTGAAAGATGCAGAAGACATCCAAGCAATTATTTGTGTGAAGCGCAGAAAAGGTCTAGGCCCATTCTCTCACTCTAGAAGGCACATCTCCTCCATTTCAAATCATATCTTGGGGCGTGCTTCTTAGAACTAAGAAAATGAAACACATTCTCAGATAAGTTTGGGAATATGCTACCCTCTCAACATCCAGATTGTGAGAGCTAGGCACCCAACATTGAGATGATGCCTAGAATAGGTCCTGGAAATAGGCAGAATATAAATTACTGTAAGTAAAATTAATGATGCAACATTTCCCAATTCTCAGTGATGGGGAATTCCCCAACCTGATCGGATTCCTGATTGACATCCCCTGTGGAAGGGGACATCAAATCTGTCCTGGCCACAAGGAGGCTATAAAAATTATGGTCTCCTGGTCTCATTTTTACCAGGGTTCTTGGCACCAACTGAAATGTAGGATAAGCATATAGAAAACACTGTGCAATCTAGGGAGAAGGCATCTAAGGCTAGTTTGCCTTTACTCCCCTCTCTGAAGGGGATATTCAGGATCCTTCTTTTAAGAGGAGATGCAAAAAAATACTTTCCCACAAGTGTATCTCACTAGTGGAATATCTGGCTTGACATTCATCTCTCCAGGGACCATTTATGAGGTTCAAAGACATTCACCTTGCCTTGCAGGTATACAGATCCCAGGACCATTATGAGAGAAATGGACCAGCCTCATAACCAGAGAGCTGACATGGGAGGTACAAACCTTTTCCTTCATCCTTGTTATCTGTCTGGATAGGACAATTTTGTTGGCAACTGATTCTGTATCATATCATCTTTAGCTCTAGGAAATGTATCTAATGAATCTGAGCAGACCATAGGCCCTGGATGCAAAGTTCTTATAGATGAGCTCCCCAGCAAAAGCTGGATGTATTCATAGTTAGAACAATTTGTATTGTGGGAATTTGGAAGGATATTCCTTCAGTCAGATTGGATCTAATCTGTCACCAGGACAGGGAGTGAGTCTTTGAGCGATTCAGATGCTATCCAAGAGATCTTGAATGGCCAGAGTCTACTGTGATCTTAGGGTCCATTGGGCTTAACTCACATGAAAACATGAGAGACTTGTACTATTTCTGGCATAAGGCCCAACAACCTCAACATGTTCTATGCTAATGTCTGATTCATTCTCATCCTTTCTACTGTGGACATCAATGAAATCTTCCTGTGGTAGAACAGCCTTCACCTGAGTTGTGTCTAGCAGAACTCCTATAAAGGCCAATCAAGATGACAGGCTCAAATTGGATTTAGGGGTGTTTATGATAAATTTTAGCACCACCACCTGGATGGTTTTGCTCATTGATTCAGCAGCATTACCTTGAGATGACTACCCAATTGTCTAGTAAAGGAAATACATGCCCCCCCCAATTTGCATAGCTTCCACTGCAAGGTATTTTGTGAACTCCCGTGGTGCTAAGGCTAGCCCAAAGAGCAGCACATGATATTGGTAGGGAAGCTTCACCACTACAAATCTGAGATATGTACTGTGACTTGGAAATCTTTGGGTGGAAGCATCCTTTACATCCAGGGAACAATGCCAGTGTCCTTTTTCTAGAAAAGGGATTAAGGAGCCAAGGAAAACCATCCTGAACTTCCCCTTTACCAGAAATGTGTTCAAAGCTCTCAGGTCAGTCTGTAAAGGCTCCAATATCATTGCACCAACATCTAAGGCCTCCTGGATCCTCCTTTTCTGTACTTTTTACAAAACTGCTGATGGTAATACCACTACCACTTGGGAAGCAGGAGAAGAGGCCACATTTTCCTGGGTCACCTAAAAGATCAGTGGCTCGCATCCTTGGAGGATGTGATTCCAGAGAATGGCGCAAGGATAAGCTGTCCTCTCTTTGGGAATGCTTTGAGGGAGTTATGGCACCAGCTAGAATGTTCCCATTCCTGGCATCACAAACAAATGCAGAGAGATAACAATGCTTCTTGGTGTTACCTCCCCTGATGGCGTCGGCGTTTCTCCCAGACGCTGGCGCCTCTTGTGGCGCGGCCCCGCGTGAATTGGGGCTTGGCCACGCCCCCCTATGACGTCAGACGCTGACAGGATTCGGACTGCGCGGGAGATTTGCCTTTTTATTGAGAGTCTTCTCCCTTGTTCCTTGCTTCGGCCACAAGTGTGTTGAGGAGTCTCTCTGTTGGTTTATTTCCCTGCCGCTTGCTGCCTGCTCGACCTGGACTGTCTCTGGATTACCCTGTCTGCTGCCTGCCTTTGGATTATTGCCTTGGTTCCTGGTGTTTGCTGCCTGCCCTGACCTGGACTGTCTCTGGATTACCCTGTCTGCCGCCTGCCTTTGTCACCGCTACGGGTTTCTCTGGATAACCTGGAGTATCCTACCTGACGACCCGCTGCAAGTTTCCAGTTCCTTGTGCCTCATCTACTGAAGGTAAGCGGTCACCGACCTTGGTTCCACTCACCTAGTATAACAGTTGGCCGAAGCCATGGAACCAGTCGATCTGACCGCTCTGCAGGCCATTCCCGGTTTGGCCTCCCGGCTTCAACAACAAGGGGTCCTTGATCAGGTAACAGGGGTGCTTGATCGTTTAGTCGCCCGTATGGATGCACTAGCCCATGCTCCCGCAGTACCTGTAACGAATACCGCTGCTCCTCCCAACTCTGTCCGTGTACCTCCTCCGCCTTGATTTAATGGAACTGCAGCACTCTGCCGAGGTTTTATTAACCAATGCCGAATGCATTTCTCGCTGCAGCCTGCTTCCTTCCCATCGGATAAAACTAAGACTACCTTTATTTTGTCTTTACTGGAGGGCCCAGCTCTGGCATGGGCCTCTCCTTTGTGGGAGAGAGACGACCCCATTCTTACTAATTTGGACCGGTTCCTGAAGGAATTTAGTCTCATCTTTGACGAACCAGGGCGTTCTACCTCAGCAGCCAATGATTTGATACAAATCAAACAAGGTTCCCGCTCAGTGGGGGGAGTACGCCATCCAATTCAGAACCTTGGCAGCAGAACTCGCTTGGGGTGAGGATAGTCTCATTGCCATTTTTCGACAAGGGCTAGCCGAGAACATAAAGGATGAACTGGCTGGCAGAGATCCCCCGGAATCTTTAGAGGAACTAATCCGGCTAGCCATTCGACTGGACTTACGATTCCAAGAAAGGGCACGGGAGCGGACTGCCACTCGAAGGACCTTTCGCCTGGCCCCTACATTTCAGCGACCAGCAGAGGCATCTGTAAACGCCGAGGAACCTATGCAAATTGACAGATTCCGATTAACTCCTGAAGAATGGCAACAGCGAAGACTAAGAAATCTCTGCTTGTATTGTGCTGGGGCAGGTCATTTCATTAACAAATGCCCCAACAAGTTGGGAAACTCCCGGACCTAGGACGGTTAGGAGAGGCCTCCCTGGGTCCCACCATTCCCTCTCCTCAACTACTGATTCCGGTAACCATTATTCTTAAGAGTGAATCGATTCAACTTCAAGCCTTCATAGATTCAGGGGCGGCTGGGTAAGGAAAGTCTGGTAAGAAGCCATGATATTCCGGTGGAACCTCTACCCATTTCCCTTTCAGTTACCTCGGTGTCTGGACAATCCGTGGGAATGCGAATATCTCACATTACTAAACCCATTCTACTAAACACGAGTTCTTCATCAAGAAAGCATTCAGTTGTATGTTCTCCCATCCTCGGTCAACCAAATAATTCTGGGCCTACCCTGGTTAAGGATACATCAACCTCGTCTAGATTGGGCCTCTTTACAACTTACCACTTGGAGCCCATTCTGTTTTCATAATTGTCTAAGATCTGTTCAGAAGTGTATAATCCAGACTACACAACTCTCCTCTGGCATTCCTGCTCCTTATGAAGACTTTGAGGACTTTTTCAGCAAACAACAAGCGGAATCTTTACCACCTCACCGACAGTACGATTGTGCCATTGATCTTCTCCCCGAGAAAGTTCCTCCCAGAGGTATGATTTATACTATATCAGAGCCAGAATCGGCAGCCTTAAAACAGTACATCGAGGAGAACCTAGCACGGGGATTTATCAGACCTTCCACATCACCAGCAGGGGTCGGGTTTTTTTTTTGTTAAAAAGAAGGATGGGTCCTTAAGACCCTGTATCGACTACTGAGGGGCTTAACAACGTCACCAGGAAAAACAGGTATCCAATTCCCCTCATCTCAGAACTATTTGATCGGATTAAGGAGCTCAAATCTTCACTAAATTAGATTTAAGAGGGGGCCTACAACTTGATAAGAATTCGAGAGGGAGATGAATGGAAAACGGCTTTCAACACACACGATGGACATGAATACAGGGTAATGCCGTTTGGCATTTGTAATGCCCCTGCCGTGTTTCAAACCATGATCAATGACATTTTCCGCGATATCCTTTATTCTCATGTCATTGTATATTTGGACGACATATTAATTTTTTCCAATAATCTGCAACAGCACCAGGCTCATGTGCGACAAGTTCTGCAGCGTCTCAGAGAAAACAAACTGTTCGCCAAATTAGAAAAATGTGTATTTCACATGGACAAGTTACCATTCCTAGGTTATATCATTTCCAACAAAGGATTATCCATGGACCCGGACAAACTCAAAGCCATTCTGAACTGGCCCCAACCCGTAGGGTTGAAAGCCTTACAAAGATTTCTGGGGTTCTCCAACTATTATAGACAATTCATTCCGAATTTCTCCTCTTTAGTGGCTCCCCTTACTGCTCTCACTAAAAAAGGAGCCTCCATACAGAAGTGACCGGAGGAGGCCGTCAAGGCCTTTCTGCGATTACAGGAGGAATTCACCAAGGACCTATATCTCAGACGCCCCGACTCCACCAAACCTTTTATCCTTGAGGTTGATGCCTCTGCGGTAGGTGTGGGTGCAGTTCTCCTACAAATGGCAGACGATGACAATTTGGTGACATGCGCCTTCTTTTCGAGGAAATTTTCATCTGTGGAGAAAAATTATACCATCGGAGATCGGGAACTTTTAGCGATAAAATTGGCCTTTGAGGAATGGCGTCATCTCTTAGAAGGCGCCCGACATACTGTTACAGTTTACACGGATCATAAAAATCTAGAATACCTGGCGAAAGCCCAGCGATTGAATCCTCAGCAAGCACGATGGGCACTTTTTTTTTTTTTTTAGCAGGTTCAATTTTGTTCTGCATTTCCGACCTGCTCAGAAGAACGTGCGGGCGGACGCCCTCTCGAGAAGCTTTGATCTGGACGACATACCGGACCCTCCCCGATACATAATAGATCCGGCTCAAATACAGCTGGCTGCCACCTTCACGGTTCCTATTGGGAAAACTGTGGTTCCCAAACGATTAAGATTAAAAGTTCTTCGTTGGGCACATGATGCGCAATTAGCGGGGCACGCGGGAATTTCACGTACCAAGGAGCTAGTTTCCAGACATTATTGGTGGCCCCGGTGGGAAAAAGATATTAAGGATTATGTGGATTCCTGTCCAGTGTGTGCAGCTCAGAAGACTCCCCGATGGAAACCCCTTGGGTTGTTACAACCATTACCTATCCCCACCTCACCATGGACTCACATTGCCACCGATTTTATCACGGACCTTCCGACTTCGGCCAATAATACTGTCAACTGGGTGGTAGTGCACCGTTTCTCCAGAATGGCTCATTTTATTCTGCTGCCGGGGTTACCCTCTGCATCAGAGTCAGCCCACCTGTTTCTTCGTCATATTTTTCGTCTTCATGGCTTACTGCTCAGCATTGTTTCAGATAGAGGGGTGCAATTTACAGCTCAATTCTGGAAGGAGCTATGCAACTTCTACGAATTAAACTTGAATTTTCCTCAGCTTATCCCCAGTCCAATGGACTCAAAGAACGGACGAATCAATCCCTGAAAGCCTTTCTTCGATCATATGTCAATCAACGACAAGATAACTGGGCTTCCCTGTTGGTCTGGAAAGAGATTTGTCATAATAATCATTTGAGTCAAGCTACGGGGAAGTCTCCTTTTTTTGTAGTCTTTGGAAGACATCCACGTCTCCCTTTGCCTATTAACGCCTCTTCGAATTGTCCCGCTGTCAACATAACCATTGCCTCTATGACCAGGTTGTGGGCAGAAACAAGGGCTTTACTTTTAAAGAATGCCTCTAGAATGAAAGCTCAAGCAGATAGGAGATGTCCTGCTCCTCAACTCCAAGTTGGAGATCTCGTCTGGTTGAGCACGCGCAATATTCGATTACGCGTGCCCTCGTTAAAAATTTGCCCCTCGCTTCATTGGTCCCTTCCCTATTGAGAAACAGATTAATGCAGTCACTTATAGACTGTGTTTACCATCCTCCTTGCGGATTCACAATGCCTTCCATGTATCTTTACTCAAACCTGCCATTATGTCTTGGCCATCCAGAAGGAGGCGGCCCAATACACACATAATACAAAATGATAACCAATTTGAAGTGGAGGAGATCTTGGATTCCAGAAGGGTTAGGGGACAACTTCAATATTTAATTTCCTGGAAAAACTTTGGACCGGAAGAGAATACTTGGGAACCTGCTCATAATATACAGGCACCTCGTTTGCTTAAGAAGTTTCATCACAGTTTCCCTCTCAAGCCCAGGCCAAGAGAGAGGAGAGGAGGGTCTTGCAGGGGGGGGTGTTACCTCCCCCGATGGCGTCTGCGTTTCTCCCTGATGCTGGCGTCTCTTGCAGCGCAGCCCCGGGCGAATCGGGGCTTGGCCACGCCCCCCTATGACGTCAGATGCCTATGGGATTCAGACTGCGCGGGAGATTTGCCTTTTTATTGAGAGAGTCTTCTCCCTTGTTCCTTGCTTCGGCCACAAGTGCGTTGAGGAGTCTCTCTCTGTTGGTTTATTTCCCTGCCGCTTGCTGCCTGCTCGACCTGGACTGTCTCTGGATTACCCTGTCTGCCGCCTGCCTTTGGATTATTGCTTTGGTTCCTGTTGTCTGCTGCGTGCCCTGACCTGGACTGTCTCTGGATTACCCTGTCTGCCGCCTGCCTTTGGATTATTGCCTTGGTTCCTGTTTGCTGCCTGCCCTGACCTGGACTGTTTCTGGATTACCCTGTCTGCCACCTGCCTTTGGATTATTGCTTTGGTTCCTGGTGTTTGCTGCCTGCCCTGACCTGGACTTTCTCTGGATTACCCTGTCTGCCGCCTGCCTTTGTCACCGCTACGGGTTTCTCTGGATAACCTGGAGTATCCTACCTGACGACCCGCCTCAAGTTTCCAGTTCCTTGTGCCTCATCTACTCAAGGTAAGCGGTCACCGACCTTGGTTCCACTCACCTAGTATAACACTTGGCCTTCATTTGATGAATGTAACCGGAGCTCCTCAATGACTGTATGGAAATAGCATAACACTGTGCTTTCTTCCGGTTGAAGGAGCTGGATGATGTCCTCTCCCAACAGTCCTTTCTGTGTTAGTAATGAAGTTTGTGTGGATTACAGGTATGTGGGTCTGTGCAGGTAAGTATTAGTGCCAAAGTCAGCATCTTTTTTCCCTATACCACAGCTCAATCTAGCTAATCTAGGATCAACACAAAATTTGCTGAAGCTACACAAACAGCAGAACTGGATTTTGGCCAGTTTTGTCTATAGAAACAGCCTCATGCTTTTTCACCAGAATAAAAATCCCCTTGTCTGTAATTTTGCAGAAAGCAGGAAATATGCCTGTCTGAAATGAACAAAGTGTCAGCGTGCTTGACCTCAAGTAGAAACTGGCTTGCGATAGGGAAAACTGTAAAGGTAAAAAAGACATGCTGCAGATAGGCCCTGTCACAAGGTCATAAGCAAGATTGTGGTGTCTTGCAGGTGCAAGGCAACATGAACATTCACGTTTTACCAATTCACGGGAGGGTGAGCTCCTGCTATTGTTTTTCTGCTTCCATTAAGAACAAGGATACCAGCCAGAAACACAGCATGCACCTACTACTGCCATATCTGCCGATTCAGAAAGAAGATAGCCTCTCTGACTTCAGAAATTTGGCAAGGGGAAGAAGTTACTGACTGGGCAAGATAAGGAGTTCTTATTGGGTAGTTGCAGATAAACACAATTTGGCCGATTCTGTAAAAACGCAATTAGTCACATGTTTTCGATGTGCATCTATTACCCCTGGTAAGGGGTTCATAACACGTCAAAAACACACAATTAAACCCCCTGGAAACTAATAGTGCTCATCACATGCACATGTATGTTGCTGAGACTATTAGTCACTCGGTATACCAAAAGTAAAATGTGCGGCTAATCCGCACATTGTACGCTCAGAAATTAACGCCTCCCCATCGGCAGGCGTTAATTTATGAACAACCCAAAAGTGTACAAAAAAGCAGAAAATACTGTTTATCTGTATACCCTCCAACTTAATATCCTAGCAATATTAAGTAGTAGGAACCAAAAATGTTTAAAAAAATAAATAAAATAAAAATATTTTTAAAACATGCCGGCCGGTCCGGTTAGGAGAATGGACACTCATTTTTAACAGCGTCCGTTTTCCTAACCAATGGCCATCAGTCAGTAGGTTCGGAAAACAAATGCTTGTAAAATTGAGCGTTGGTTTCCTGAACCCGCTGACAGAGCCACCTCTGTTGGGCCAAAGAGGTGCTAGGGGCGCATAATCGTCCCTAGGGCCTCCTTTTAGTGTGACCCCTCATTTAAATACAGGATCATGGGCCCAGGAGAGGTGGCTGGCGTACATTGGGAGAGCAGGTGCTCAACATGGAGCACCCATTCTCCCGTACGTCTTACTGAATCAGCCTGAATATCTGAACAGGCTACTCCACAGAATCTAGTGGGGAGGGGAGGAAGTGCTGTCATGTCCCCATTCTGAACATATCCCCATTTCTTTTTTTTTTGTACTAACAATTTTTATTAGATTATCAAAAGAATACAAAATAGACAGCACTATAAGTCATAACAACATAACATACAAAATTGAAATACAGTGCTTCCTTCACCCCCCCCCCCCCCCCCAACGAATCTCCCCCCCCCCTCCCCACATCCATGTGCTCGGCAAGTGAAAAGCTGTAAGATCCAGAATCAATGCGGTACAATGTGAAGTGGTTACATCGAAAGAAAAAAGAAAATAAAAATAATTATTGGCTAGTAACAAAGTCATGCGGAGCTCAGGCTGCTATCCAAGTTAAGACAATGTTTGTCGACGTTCCCAACGCAGGTAAGGGGCCCAAACTGCCTGGAACTTAGGAACATCCACATGCAAATCCGCCGTGATCGCTGCCAGCTTACAAGAAAGATGAACCTTTTGCTGCACCATCGCCAGCGAAGGCGCTTCTGTTTGTTTCCAGGCGTGTGCAATTGTCAATCTAGTTGCAATAAAGACTTGATGGCATAAAAGTATGTGAGTTTTTCGTAAGGTTATGATCGGATGATGTAGAAGCATAAAACTAGCCCAGTATAGTCCAGAAACTCCCAGTAGGCGTTCCAGCCATGCCGCTACTGCAGCCCATAGGTCTGCTACTTTCGGGCATTGCCACCAGATGTGGAAGAAAGTCCCCGGATGGCCGCAATTCCGCCAACACTGAGCATCCAAATGAGGATACCGTCGATGCAGGAGATGAGGAGTGAGATACCAGCGGGTTATCATTTTATAACAATTTTCCTGATAAAGGGCTGAGACAGAGCACCGGCAGGCCTGATTGTATATGTTGAGCCAATCCTTTTTAGTTAACATTAGGCCCAGGTCCTGCTCCCAAGCTCCAGTGTGGGGAAAGGGTTTATCATCAGGTCCCGCCAGGAGGGCGTAAATTTTTGATATCATCCCTTTGGTTTTGTCAACTGCGGCACAAAGGTGTTCGAACTGAGATTTGCCCCTATGGATAGAGGCTTTCATTCTGGATGACCGAAGAAAATGTAGCATTTGACTGCCCGCCAGAAAATCGGTAGGAGGTAAGTGGTAGTGAGCCTGTAATTCTGGCCACGTCATCAAGGTCTCGCCTTTAAGCAAATGTTCAATGCGAAGAATTCCCTTCCTTCGCCAGGCGTTGAACACCCCATGTTGGCGGCCAGCTGGGAATTGTAGATGGTTATATAGTCCAGTGGTATGATAGTAGTAGCGGTCTCCCGCCAGTTTCACCTTCCAGCGGTCCCAGAGACGTATCGTGGTTGCCAGGGCTCCCGTCTGCCTGCCCGTCGGCAACCAAGTACTACGCTGCTGCCAGAAAAGATCAGTCAGTGGCATGCCCCCAAGCACCTGTTCCTCAAAGAAGGCCCATTGCTTTGGAGATCGACGGCTATGAGCATCGGTGATCGCCTTAAGTTGTGCAGCTGCATATAGCCATATTAAGTTTGGAATGCCAAGGCCCCCCCGATCGCGAGGCTGAAACAGTAGGCGCCGCGACACCCTGGGAGGGCGCCGACGCCAAATAAAGTCAAAAAGTATTTTCTTCCAGGAGCGAAGAATCGCTGAAGTAATATAGATGGGAATGGTATGAAAAAAATACAGAAACCGAGGAATGACATTCATTTTTATAATCGCCACCCTCCCCAACCACGAATATTGTCCCCTATCCCATAAGTGAAGATCCTGTTCAATCCGTTTCAGCAGTGGTGTATAATTTAGACGAAAGAGCTCATGTAAATTCGCTCCAATGTGAACACCTAAGTATTTCAACACCTTATGGGAGACCTTAAAGGGGTAAAGTCGCGCCAGCTCTCCCATGACTGCAGAGTCAGTATTTATATTCAATAACTCCGTTTTATCCAGATTAACCTTGAGGCCAGACACCCCACTAAACGCCCGCAGTTCCTCCGCTACTCCGTCAATGGAAGTCAGTGGTCGTGTAAGGGTGAGGAGTATGTCGTCCGCAAAAAGAGAGATTTTCATGGGGTTGGGCTTCATGGGCACTCCGGTTATAAAGTCAGAGGTGCGGACCCTGAGTGCCAGAGGCTCTAAATACAGGGCGAACAGTAAAGGAGATAGAGGGCACCCCTGGCGTGTCCCTCGATGGACCTTGAAGAACTCCCCATACTGCCCATTAATCTTAATGCGGGCTCCCGGATCCTGATAAAGGCATTGAATCCAGCGTAAGAACCCTGTACCAAAAGACATTTTTTCCAAAACAGCAAATAAAAAATCCCAATGGACCAAGTCAAATGCCTTCTCGGCATCGATGGCCATCAACACCATAGGGACCTTCGCTGTCTTAGCCCACCAAATCGCATCTATCACCTTACGCACATTGTCGGCTGCCGTCCTACGGGGTATAAAGCCCACCTGGTCACTATGTACCAAACAAGGGAGGATGGTATTGAGCCTGGCCGCCAGTACCTTGGCTAAAAGCTTTATATCAACGTTGAGCAAGGAGATAGGTCGGTACGAACCACATTGCGTGGGGTCTCGGCCGGGCTTCGGAAGAACCGTTATGGCCGCCACATTGGCATGAAGAGGTATTGAGGCACCGTCCCGTAAGCCATTAAAATAGGCAGTCAAAGGGCCCACTAATTGAGAGCTAAACTTTTTATAGTAACCCCCGGAAAAACCTTCCAATCCTGGGGATTTGCCTGCTTTCAGATCCCGGATGGCCTCCTGTATCTCTATCTCCTGGATGGGGGAGTCCAAATAGGTTTGCTGGGACTTAGTCAAGGAGGGCAGGGGTATGGTCGCCAGGTAATGATCCACCTGAGCTGGTGTGATCGTAGCATCTGCCGCATAGAGCTGGGCATAATACTGAGTGAAACAGTGTCGTATATCTTTAGTGGCAGTCAGCATAAGGCCCTGTCTATCCCGGATTTTAGCTATGAGGGTCGAGTAAGTACGCTGCTTGAGGAGTCTCGCTAGAAACCGGCCCGCTTTATTATTACCTTCGTAATATCGTTGCTTAGCCCGGAACATAGCATGCGTTATCTGCTCAGCATCCAGTAAATGCAATTCAGTGCGCTTAAGCCGGAGACGGGCCAGCGTGTCCCGAGCCCGTCGTTGGGAATGTTCCCGTGTCAGCTGTGCAATATCCGCCAAGAGTGCTACACGCTTGGCCTCCCTTTGTTTCTTAAAAGCGGAGGCAAGTGCAATCAAATGACCTCTCATGACTGCCTTAGATCCCTCCCAGAAAATCCCCGCGTCCCTCACCGTCCCCCTGTTCAAAGTCAAGTAGTCCCGTAGGTGGGCCGTCAATTGGTCACCATGTACAGGGTCCCGGAGTAGTTCGTCCCGAAGGCGCCAAAATCTACACCCCTGATCTTGATCCAGCAGGCTAACGGTGAGCCACACTGGAGCATGATCGGTCCACGTAATATCCCCTATTCCTGTGGTCAGTACCTGATTTTGAATTCCCTTATCCACCAGCAAGAAATCCAGGCGGGAATGTGTGTCATGTGGATTAGAATAAAAGGTGAAAGTGCGAGACGTAGGATTTCTCTGCCGCCAAATATCTATAAGACTCCACCCCTGCATTAAAGTCTTCAAGGAGGAAGTGGCTTTCCAGCTCCCTGCCTTTCTGGGGTGGGAGGAGTCTACCCTAGGGTTCCTCACTACATTGTGATCCCCGCCCCAAATCAATAGTCCCTCAGCATAGGTGGATAGCACGTCTTCTAGTTTTGCAAAAAAGAGATGCTGATCCACTGTAGGTGCATAAACGCTCACTATAGTATACAGTCGCCCAGCCAGCCGGAGTTTCAAGAGAACATAGCGTCCGTCAGGATCAACCACATGTGACAGATGTTCAAAAAGGACAGATTGTGCCACAAGGATACCCACCCCTGCATATTTAGAAGTAGGAGAACTAGCGGCGAAATAACCGTGAGGGTAGCCGGCAAAGCTCAACAAATGCTCATGGTGTTTCCTGGTGTGAGTCTCCTGGACAAGGGCAATATCAACATGCTGGCGCTTTAAGTCTCGAAAAAGGTGTTGTCTTTTCTGGGGAGTATTAAGGCCCTTCACATTCAAGGACCAAACCTTCAAAGCCATAAGGTATCCCTGATGGCTCGATGTATACCACACTGCTGAAACATCTCCCAAGCTCCATTCCGGACTATCCCGTCACTCAAGATCTCCCCAGTACTGCCCCCCGAGCACATGGATGAGAGCCCCCCTCCCCCTTCCCTCCAATTCCCGATATATCCCACATTGGGATAACTCCTATACCAGGGGTCCTAGAAACCCGCAAGAAGAGCCACCCCCCGGCCATATGACAACCAATCCCCACAGATATTCGGCCAAAACCCATGTAGCATAGAATAAGAGAAGACAGCCTCTGAACTTTAAACAAACACACATTCGTCAGAACTCATGTGCCCCAGAAAACAAGTGAGATACGCGCCAGTCCTTCATCCTGTAGAACCTGTGGCGGGCATTAGTCGCCCCCCGGGCGGCGTCCGCCCCTGGCGTTCCAGTCGGCGTTTGTTGCCAACCCGTTGCCAACGCGGTGTCTTAATCGAGCTGGACAGCTGTGGCACTGTATCCGCGGCAACTGCTGGCAAGGGTATCTGGAGCTGAGTGAAAGCCTCTGACGCCTCCTCTAGGGTACGTACACGGAAGGTTCTCCCCTGGGATTCAAATTGAAGACCAAAAGGGAAGGTCCACCGATATCTGATGTTCCGATCCCGCAGCGTACTGGTTATTGGGCGAAATTCAAAACGCCGGCGCAATGTAGACGCCGCGAGGTCATTGAAAATGCTTAGCTTGTGGCCTTCCCAGGCCCACTCGCGCTGTTTGCGGGTATGTGCATATAGCCGTTCTTTCTCCTTGAAGGTCTGCAAGCATACTAATATGTCCCGGGGTTTTTCAGACCTCCTGGGGCCCAGAGTCCGGTGCGCCCGCTCGATATGGAAGCTGGGGCCTCCGTCAGCTACCTGCACCCCCTCCGCCTCCCCCTCGTGCAGAATAGACTGAAAAATTTTTACCACCACGGCCTCGCTGTCGGCATAGCACTCCTCTTCGGGCACTCCACGTATGCGCAAGTTATTCCGGCGGGACCGATTTTCGAGGTCCTCTACCTTATCTGCCAGTAAGGCCTGTGCCTTCTCGCTGGAACGGAGCTCGGCGGCCATTTTGCGTACCACATCGTCCTGGCCCTCCACCCTGGTCTCCACTTCGTCCACGCGGCGTCCCAGCGCCGCGAGATCATCCCGGAGCTCCTCCATATGTTGCAGTAAGTCGGTCTTATGCTGCTTCATGTCGGCCCGCAGGTCGATGAACCAGCCCCTCATCTCTGCCCGCGACGGCAAGTCCGAGAGTGCTGCTGGTGCCGGGTGCTCTGCCTCCCCCGCTGCAGAGGGGCCGGCGAGCACATGTGCTTCAGAGTCCCTGTCTTCAGGCCCCGATTTTGCATACTGGAAGCGAGTTAAATCGCGGCTCGACTGCACGTTCGCCATCCCGGGTGCGGAGGCCGTGAGGTGCTGTCGTTTAGAGGGGCGTGCAGGCGGTAAAAAGGTGGGTTTCAGCCGTTGCGAAAGTGAAAAGCCGGGAGCTCTCCGGTTAGGCGGCCATTCTCGCCGGTGACGTCAGCGCGCCCCACATATCCCCATTTCTGCTGAACAACTGTTCTTTGGCTGGGAGGAAATTTTCCATATGGTGCAGCATTGGATTGGAGGAGTAGCCTAATGGTTAGAGCAGTGGGCTGCGAACCAGGGTTCAAATCCTGATGCTGCTTCTTTTGACCTTGAGCAAGTCACTTCACCCTCCATTGCCTCAGCTACAGATTATGAACCTACTGGAGACAAGGAAATACCTAAAGTACCTGAATGCAATCCACTCTGAAGTGTCTGAAAAGCAGAATATAAATCAAATTTTCCTGCATAGCAATGTTTACTTGTGGCTCAAGAAGTTTGACTCATGCTTTTTTTTTTTTTTTTAGGTTTTTATTTGATATTCTATTAATCAGCTGTTTTGAAATTTTTTATTAATATGGTTTTATTATCATGATGATCGATGTTTTACATGTCTTGATTTTTTTGTGGAATGGTAATGTTTCTTTTTCATTGTTGTTCTGCACACAGTGTCTGGCTTCTTTTCATAAATGAAATGTCTATAAGCAGTTAATAGTCAGGTAAACTTTGGACAGCCAGTGCTTTTCCCTAGGAATGAGATACAAGAAATGGATCAACTATAGGGAATCTGCTGGGTTCTTGTGACCTGGACTGGTCACTGTTGGAGACAGCATGCTGGACTCAATGGACCTTTGTCTGACCCAGCATGCCACTTATTTTCTTATGACTTGTAACGAAGTATACTGATGCCTATTCAGCTAATTTTTTAATTGCCCAGAATAAAATATTTATTTTAATTCATTAGTTTTGGATATAATACAAAGCTAGGATTACTTCTGATTTTCCCTTTTGTTGTGCAGTTTGGTATGTGGATATTAAGTAAACCTAAATGAAAACCTAGGCAACATAGCAGCTAACAGCAGTCATACTGATTTAACAATTGCAACACACTAATGTGAGAGAGAAAAACTAGGAGCTTTGTACATTAATATACAATGGAGAAATTACTACTTACCTGATAATTTCATTTTCCTTAGTGTAGACAGACTCAGAACTAGTGGGTTATGCTCCCTTGCCAGCAGATGGAGGCAGAGCAAGCAGATGTCACAGTATATAGTTTTTGGGTACTTGCCAGGTTCTTTTGGCCTGGATTGGCCACTGTTGGAAAACAGGATGATGGGCTCGATGGACCCTTGGTCTGACCCAGTATGGCATTTTCTTATATACTCCTGCAGTGACACCAGCCTGTCAGTATTCTCTTCAAAAGCAACTGTGGACAGATAGCAAACAAACTTGATTAAACAGTGTCAACTTAAGAACATAAGAAATTGCCATGCTGGGTCAGTCCAAGGGTCCATTGAGCCCAGCATCCTGTTTCCAACAGAGGCCAAACCAGGCCACAAGAACCTGGCAATTACCCAAACACCAAGAAGATCCCATGCTACTGATGCAATTAATAGCAGTGGCTATTCCCTAAGTAAACGATTATTAGCCGTTAATGAACTTCTCCAAACCTTTTTTGAACCCAGTTACACTAACTGCACTAACCATATCCTATGGCAACAAATTCCATTACTGAACTCAACCAACAAGAAACACTGAATTCAAGCAAGGAACGTATGAATCCCAATCTAAGGACTGGATGAACACTTACCAGTAATCTCCTGGAATATGTAGCCCCACAGGAGGACCATTGACACAATCATTCAGCAGCCAAGGGCTGAAATGTGAGTCCATCTGTCTACATTAAGGAAAATGAAATTATCAAGTAAGTAGTAACTTCAATTTCCTAGCATGTAGACAGATTGACTCAGGACCAGTGGGATGTACCAAATCTATTCCTGAGTAGAGCAGGAGGTTGCCCGCAGTCCAGTCAACACCACATGTACAAAGGCTGCGTCCTGCTGGGCCTGCACATCCAGACGATAAAACCTGGAAAACGTATGTAAGCAGGACCATGCTGCAGCTCGACAAATGTTGACGGGAGACAACAATCTAACCTCCGCCCATGACACTGCCTGAGCCCTAGTGGAATGAGCCTTAACCTGAGTAGGTAACAGCTTTCCAGCATCCACATACGTGGCAGTGACTACTTCCTTAATCCAGCATCTATCGTAGCACGCAAAGTGGTTCAACCTACTTCCTTCCATCATGGACGACAAACAGGCAATCCATTTTTCAGAAAGGTTTAGAAACTTCCAGATCCCACACAAGAAAGTCTCTTGACATCCAAGGGACGCAGAAGGCGATACTCCTCTATGTCCCTGACCTTATCCAGGGATGGCAAGGACATTGATTGATTTAAATGAAATTCCGACACCACTGTGGGCAAGAAGGATGGAACAGCACGCTGCGGTAACGCCCCTGGAGACACCCGAAGGACAGGCTGCCAGCAAGACAAAGTCTGCAGCTTAGAAATTCGACGTGCAGAACAGATGCCACCAGGAACACTGTCTTCAAGGTCAATAAACGCAAGGAAAGGCTACGCAACGATTGGAACATAGGGCCCCCAAGAAGTCTAACATCAAATTAAGACTCCACAAAGGGACTGGTAACCTCAAGGAATGCTGAAGATGTTTTTCACCCTCTTCAAAAAACAGGCCACATCAAGATGAGAAGATAAGGAATCACCCTTCACCAGGCTCTGGAAACAAGCAAGAGCCGCAACCTGTACCTTCAAAGAATTAAGGGTCAATCCTTTGTTTAATCCATCCTGCAAAAATTCCAGAATGAGCGGAATCTTGACCAAACAAGGAACGCCTCACACCAGGCCTCAAACTCTCTAAACCCACACATAGGCCAAGGAAGTGAAGAATTTGCTGCCTTGCTCTGCACTCGGAATCACCGCAGAAGAATATCCCTGCTTCAACAAACGAGCCCTCTCAAGGGCCAAACTGCAAGACAAAACAAAGTCAGATCTTCGTGAAGGCCAGGTCCCTGCTGCAACAGATTCTTGGTTGGCAGAAGATGAAGGGGGGTCTCCACCAGTAGTCGTACCAGATCTGCGGACCATGGTCATTGGGGCCAATCCAGTGCCACCAGGAGTACCATCCCCCTGTGGTTTTCAATCCTGCGAACCATCCTGCCCAACAAGTGCCATGAAGGAAAGGCATAAAGCAACTTGTCTTCCAGCCAGACCTGTATGACGGCATCTATGCCCAGGGACCACTGATCTCTCCTGCCACTGAAGGATTGAGGAATCTTCCATTCTTAAGCCTGCTAGAGAGAAGTCGCTAGCAGGTCTTAAGAATGGAAGGCCCCAGCGATCCACTATCAGCTGGAACGCCTTGTCCAACACCCATTCTCCTAGGTCCAGACTCTCCCTGTTAAGAAAACCTGCTCTTATGTTGTCTTTTCTTGCAATGTGTGAGGCAGAGATAATCTGTACATGCCTTTCCACCCATTCTATAAGTTGGTCTATTTCCTGCAACACATGTTGGTTCTTGGTTCCTCCCTGTCAACTGATGTAGGCTACAGTCATTGCACTGTCAGACATCACTCGGACCGCTTGACCCTGTAGTCTGTGGCTGAACTGCAAGCATGCCAACCGGACCACCCGGGCTTTCAGGTGATTGATGTTCCAGAGGGACTCTTTGGCATTCCAACGCCTTTGTGTTGTCAGCTCCTGACAATGAGCTCCCCAATCCTGGAGACTTGCATCTGTCATGTGTATCAACCAGGTCAGGGAGGTGAAGGAAACACCCTTCCTCGGATGAGCCTCCTGCAACTACCACTGGAGGCGAGAGCAGATTTCCATTGGCAAGTGGAGCCAAACCGAATAGTTCTGAGACTTTCCAATGAGATAGCAGTGAGTGCTGAACAGGACGCATATGCGCCCTCGCCCATGGCACCACTTCCAGGGTTGCCATCTATCAAACCGAGCACCTGTAGATAGGACCATATTGTCTGGCATATAGTGCTCACCAACTGACGCACTTGTGACATCAATTTCTGAATCCAAACATCTAGCAGAAAAACCTTGTCCTGCCTCGTGCTGAACCGAACACGCAGATATTCCAACAGTTGGCTGAAGACTGATCTTGGCCAGGTTCACCACCAATAGAGCTTCTGCAACAAGATCACCTTGCAGGTCACCAGGTAGTTCTCTTCCCGAGACTTGTCTCGAATCAGCCAGTCATCGAAATGTGTGTGTACCAGGAACCATCTCTTCTCACCACTACCGCTACTACCACCAAGACCTTGGAAAACATTCTGGGAGCGGTGGCTAGACCAAACGGTGTCACCCAAAACTGATTATGACACTCCAGCACCGCAAAACACAGAAAACGTTGGTGCTCCAAATGGATGGGGCTATGAAGGAAGGCCTTGGACAGATCCAGGGAGGTCAGAAATTCCCCCGACTGAGCGTAGGGTTTCTACATGAAAATGAGTCACCCTCAAATGATTGTTGACACTTCTGAGACCCAGGATGGGACGAAAGGAACCCTTCTTCTTGGGCACAACAAAATAAATGGAATATTGCCCCATACTTTGAGACGAAGGCACTGGAACCACAGCCCTCAACCTGAGTAGCCTTATAAACGTAGTTTCTACTGCCTGCTTCTTCTGCGGGGAGTGGATTCGGTTCAGACATGGAATCTGCAGTAGGAACACCCAGCATCTTCAAGGTCTGGGAAACCAGGGCCGGCGGTTCATCTCTATGAAAGAACCGCAACATGGTCTGATACGGTTCCAATCCCAGAGGAATTTGCTCATCTTCCAGGGAATCAGGATCTGCCCCATCATCAGT
The DNA here is from genome assembly GCF_901001135.1 of Rhinatrema bivittatum. Taxonomy (NCBI): domain Eukaryota; kingdom Metazoa; phylum Chordata; class Amphibia; order Gymnophiona; family Rhinatrematidae; genus Rhinatrema; species Rhinatrema bivittatum. Next base: position 380,160,629 of record NC_042618.1, read on the forward strand.
GCCATCTGGGTTCCTGTCAGGCTTACATGCAGCAAACAGAGGTGGGCTCCGGTGCCTAAACATAGGACTGGATGAGGGAGGGGCTACTGTCTGAGGATCTGCCTGACAGGAGTGGGCGAAGCTGAGGACTGTACCTGAAGGAAGGATTGCAAACCTTGAAAAAACTTCACACAAGAAAAAGCAGCCGGATCCAGGCCGAACCCAGAAGGAAGTGGAGTGGGGTCAACTGAACTGTCATCCTCTCCGGAGGAACCAGTCAAGCACGTTCCAAGATTCGGTGTACCCCCAGACAGATCCTTAACCAGATCATCAGGCTGGGAGGATCCATGCTTAGCGAAATCAGAGGAAGCCAACTCTCCCTGAGCCTCTAAACCGCGCTAACACAGGTTACAGGACATATCAGGCTGAGATGCCCGAATATGACAGGCAACACAAAGAAAGGCGCTTAGGTTTCTTGCTCACTGGTGCCATCAGTGCACAGGTGACGGAGAATGTGCATCCAGCTGGCTCACGCTGAAAAAATTTGAAGCGCACAAAATTTATGCGTGCAAAAACTAGGCACCCCAAAGTAAGCACTGCATAAACTGTGCGTCAAGGCCTGGGCACACTACCAATGTTTAGAAATTTGTGCGCGCAAAAGGCACACCTCAAACTCAGTGCACAATGCATCTAGAGCCAACACACTGCGCACAATGACGTCCTATAGAGGGCAGTAAGGCACGCACAGAAGCGCACGGACATGCCACCGTGGCCTACCACACGGCACGTAGGCAAAAAGCCTAACTGCGGGGTCTAGCCCACCAGGGACGCTCAACCTGCCAGGCTGCCCAATTCCCCACAGGAGCGGGAACGAATGTTGGAACGGCGCACAGAGACCAGAGGAAGTCCTGTAAACTCCTCTACACTGTCTCTGTCTTACAAACTTTTTTTTTTTTTTTTTTTTTTTAAACTAACCCAAACTCAGCTCTTGCTGACTGAGTACAGAGACTGTCTCCAGCTGCGGGGGAAGATGGTCTGTGCTGTCACTGCCATGCTCGGCCTTCTGCATCTGCTGTCTTTAAGTTGTACAATCAGCTAAGTCCATGCCAGGAAACCCAGCTACTGGACCAAGGCACACATCTGGAGGGACTACGGAAATCACCCCAGGAATTCTCAACTGGGGGAGGGACCATTTGGTATCACCGCAGGAGAGCGGGGCTTTTCTTTTTCTATGTTAAATTCTCCTTCCGAATTCTGAAGCAATCCCCATAGGGAGATGCATGTCCACCATCTGCTGGAGACTGAGTATACATATACTGTGACATCAGCTTGCTCTGTCTCCATCTGCTGGCAGGGGAGCATAACCCACTGGTCCTGTCCATCTACACACACACTAGGAAATAGCAATATTTATTTTATTTATTTGATTCATATTCTGATTTTTGGCACTTTATAGCTGTAGTCCAAAAAAATAAACTAAACACTATAGGAACAATTTTTATTAAGCCACCAAGAGGCAAGATATATTGGCAAAGTTACCCATATAATTTTAGGAAAAGTTTCTAAGACATTATGAAACTACCTGGGAAGTTTCTCTGAAAATTTGCTTAAAGAAAGATACAAAAGTAACTGCATATATCTTGCATCTGCTATATCTATAGATGGACTACATGCTGGGAAAGTACATGGGCCTATTTGAAAATTTGAACCCTTCTCTCCAAAAAAATAAATATAGATATTATGCGCATTGATATATAAAATAGTGATGATGTAAGTGAAGAATAAATCAAATACTATTACCTGATTGTTTCTGTGGATCAGTCATTTGCAAGGGGCAGTGTTCTTCAGTAGCACAGTTATGATACCCAACAAGACTAGTAAAGTTCTGCATAAACTCTTCAACTGTAGTAACTATGATTCCATTATCAGAATAACTGGAAAACATACTGACATTCTTTTCTATTAAAAAAAAAAAAAGAAGAAAAAAAATAGTGGTAACATACTACATTCAAGCTATTCACATTGAAGTTTAAGAGCAATGAATTTCTTACCTGTTAAAAAAACAACATGTCTTTGCTGTATGTTCTGAGCCTGAAGTCTTATAAGACAATCCAATTCAGGAGCATTTCGAGTTTGAGAGTCACAATTATGGTATGAAAGAATATCAACTAGATGCTTCTTTTGGTAACCGTTCAGAAGAGTGAGAACACCAAGAGCCTTAGTGTTCATTCTGCAAACAAATACATAGCAATTTTATCCTTCAGTATACATTTTTACAAAAAAAAAAGTGCTGCAAAGAATATCTATAGAAATAGAGTTGAGATTTTCTTAGTGAGCTGATATAAGTTTTAGTCCCATGTCCAATACCTGAGATCCATGAACTACCTAGCTCTGGCCCAATCATTTCCATTAATTTCTTCAGAATTTATATAAAATGACAGGATATAATTTTGGGAGTTATGAGGCCAAAGTGCCCCAATATGAAACAAAGGAAATGCTACTGTGTTAATTATAGTCCAGTTTCAAATCTCCCCTTCCCAGGAAAAGTTATCAACTCCAATAACTTTTATATGAACATATAATTAGTCTGGCTTTAGAAAAATATTTGTCAATGAAATGGCACTAATTGTTCTTGATTTATATCTGGCACAGCAGATGTTTGCATTAGGCAAATGAAGTAGTTGCCTAGAGAGTCAACATTTTGGGGGCAGCACAATCCAGCCAATGCAAGGCCCAGAGGAGTATTTTGTCAGAGTCAATACTGCCAAATAAGGGAGTGCTATGCAGGACATACTGCTGCCAATAGGTAAGAAGGGTGTATGACCAAAGATTTGTTTAGGGTGCCATATACTCTTGCATTGGCCCTGATATCAGGAGTAGGACAAAGGACATCTCTTCACTGTTGATTCAATAAGACTTGTTATTTGAATTTGACATCACAGATCATGAGATATTCAACTCATTTCATCAATGGTTGTGTTCTTCCTAAAAAACAAATCTCTAATTGTTTTTGGGCAATATATGCTCTGAACCCGAAGTATTGGAATTTGGCACACCACAAGATTCAATTTTATTAGCCTTATTTTTAACATTTATATTATCGTTCAGTTGGGTGATTAAAGCTTTTGATGTCAAACATTCTTATGCTAACAGAATTATATCTGTTGCCAACTCCTGATCCCAAGGAAACAATTTTCAAATTGAATGTTTGTTTAGCAAAGATAGTGAATTGGTTGAAACTCAGCAAACTCAATCCCTCAAACTGAGGTTTTATGAGTGGGGAAACTACCAACTCAAGATTTTAAGGTTATGGTAACTCTAAATGGGGTGATTTTACCATTCAGTTCCCAGACCCACAGCCTGGCAGTAGTCAGACTCTGATCTATCAGGGTCTGGGCCAGATTTTAGCACTAAAAATATGAGGCCTTTAAGTGTCATAAAACTGAACATCACATCCATTTTTAGATAACACCTTTACTTTAAGCATATATGCTTATTACTATCACATTTAGATTACTGTAATGTTTTATACGAATCTTTCCCAATAATCTTAGATTACAATTAGTACAACATGCTTATGTATTAAATGAACAAGATTTTAGCAAGATAGCTCCTGTAAAATAGGAAGCTATATTTGCTTCTGTTAAAATATATATTAGTATTTAAGATTTTATAAATTTTGAGTCTTAAATGATAGTGGACCTTTTACATTAAACTCAGCTAGTGCTTTACATCATGTCTCATTGGTTGATTGCAGTCAATGAAACTTTCCTCACAGTGGGACCGATGCAATACAGTGCGCTCAGCTGAGAGCACCATTTAACCCACGGTTGGACGTGCTTTTCAGACGCGTGTCCACACCCCCTTATGCTATAAGGGGACTAGTGTGTCCAAATGCGCATCCAACCCCCCGCGAAACTAATAGTGCTCATCACATGCAAATGCATGTTGATGCTATTAGCTATTCTCCCCAGATCAAAAAAAAAAGAGGTATGCCCAACCCACACATTTTTACTCTCAGATATTAATGCTTGTACAGTTTCTGAGCAGCCCAAAAAAAGTGTACAGAAAAGCAGAAAATACTGCTTGTTTGTACATCCTCCGACTTAATATTGTGGCAATAAGGTTGGAGGAACCAAAAGGTTTTATAAAAAAAAAAAAAAAAAAAAAAAAAAAAAGCGTGCCGTGGTTAGGTTAGGAAAAGGGACACAATTAATGAGGGACCATTTTCCTAACCCATGGCTGTGCACAGGTTAGGAAAACAGACGCTCAAAACTCAGCATTCTTTGTAATACCATCCCCATGATCCAGGAAGTTAAACACTTGACAATATCTATGCAGCCATTCATTCATTTCCAGTATGAGACCACCTCTGCTTATGCCTTTATTCTTGACTGGGAGGACTGAAGAGAATACCACTGGTGCAGCTGTCTGCACATCTACATTCCCAGGCCATGAAGTCACTTGACATTCTGTGCAGTACATAGCAGCATCATTCATGCATTCATGTATGAACAGTATTGGATAATAGGCTTGATGATTCTTGGAAATCTCTCCCTAATGTCTTAGGATCTTGGCACCTGGCAAACAGTACAATTCCCAGGGAAAACATCTGCTTGATAGATGCCTTTGTGTCCCTCAGAAGGGCGGCCACTACCTTTTTCTTCTTGGGGGGGGGGGGAGGGGGGAGGAGGAGGGCTTTCCCCAGGTATCCTGGGGCTAAAGGGAGATTCCCCTCCACAAAGGTCCCAAGGCGGCCACTCTGGCTGCAGTCTCAAAGACATCGTAGGTGTATTTCACCTCGTGTTTTTTGGCTTCAAGGCCCTGTTGCGAGATAGTGGAGAATGACTCCTGCTGCTGCTGTGGCAGGCACTCTGAAAGTTCCTGGACCTTTTTCCACCTGTTCTGGTTCTACTGGGTCATGTACAACTGATAGGACGCTATCTGGGCGTTTAGCATGGTGCCCTGAAAGACCTTCCTACCCAAGGCATCTAGCTCCCTATTTTCTTGCCCCGGAGGGTCCAAGGCATGAGTGTGGAAGCGACTGACCTTTTTGAGAGCAAACTCCACTACCACAGACTGGTGAGGGAGATGGCATCTCTCAAAACCAAAGGCCAGCAGCACCAAGTAGGTGGCATCCACCTTCCTATTTACTGGAGAAATGAATATCGGGTGTTCCCACATCCGAAGGTGGTGGTCCTTAAAATGTTGTGGTTAGGAACAGCCACTATCTCCTTTGGGGCTCAACAAATTGGAGGACCTCCAACATTTTATGCCACGCATCCTCCTCCCTGAGGAGCTGGAAGGGGATGGCCTGGCCCATACAAAGCCCACGGAAAGGTCCTCCAGGGGAGACAGACGCCTTTCCTCCAGAGGCAAAGCAGCAGAGAGAGGGTCGTCAGATACCTCAGAGGAAGACTCATCTCCCCATAGATCATACAAACCCTCCTTCTCGCAGAGGTCCCCGTGGCACCTGCTCGAGTGAGATCTGTGCAAATCCCCAGACCCGGGCACAGAGGGCACCAATGAAACCAATGGCCCCGGCAACGGGGGTCTCAAGAGGCTGGATGGCCTGGGCAAAGGCTTGGGGAACTGAGGCCTTGGGACCACTGCACCAGAAGGTGCCGGCAGTTGGTGCGTGTCTTCATCCTCTGAGGACCCAATGACAGGGATCGCTCCCGAGGGGTGCATCAGTGGCCGCTGAGGAACAGAAGGTCCTTCAGGCACCTATTGTGTCATGAGGGTTCCAAGTAGGACATCCAGACACTTGAGCAGGGGTGCCAAGATAGTGTGGGCTCTGGCACTAGTATGGGGGGGGGGAGGGGGGGGGGGTTCAATGCTCCGTAGGGCTCAGAGCACCGCATTCTGCACCCTGCGGTCCAACTCCTGCTGGAAGTTCTGTGAGAACAGGACTGATGGAGGGGGGCAAGGCATCACTGGCACTTCCTCGGAGCTCCGAAGAGGCAAGGTGCCCGTCACCGGTATTGGTGGGGAATGCTTGGGACTCCCAGGTCTGTTGGAGGAAGGGGCCTCCTCACTATGGGGTCGCTTCCGTGGCCACACAGCAGCTGCTGGTGCCGCACCACGACCGGTGCCATATGTTGACAGCGACTGGTGTTGGTGTTTTCAGGGTCTCCCACGATGCTTGGCACGGTCTTTCCCCGGCACCGAGGAGGCTGAGGATCCCAACATCCTTGAAAGTGGCAAACCAATAGAGAAGTGGTCACAGTCTCCTAGGTCCATGGATGATGCCACCAGGGGTGTAGAGAGGGAAAGCATATCAAGCGGTTCCCCTCAAACCCGGGGTGTCGATGGAGCAGACTTAGGGACCAAAAATGTTTCTTCATTTTATCGAGCCACGCACAATGGCCCTTGGGGGGTCATCTGGTCACACAGCTGACACCCTTGGACCTCGTGTGATGCCCCCAGGCAGAGGATACAAACCTCATGTGGATCTGTGATGGACATGGTCCGCAGGCACTGGGGGCACCGGCAAAAACCGGACACCATGAAGAAAGAAAAAAAAAACAATTGGCAAGCCGTTGATGACTGGGGGCCACCGAGAAGCGACGCGCTAGGAATTGACCACAAAGAAGGGAAAAAAAAGTTAACCTACTGCGCCGAGGAAGGAACATAGTCCTGTGTTTGGTTGGAAAAAACTGGCAATAAACAAGAAAAAAAAAAGACTCTTGTGAAGCTGAGCTCCAAAACCGTGAGGCAGCTACACTGTGGGGAAAAAAAAATAGACTGAAGGGGGACCTCGCGTGGGCACGCGGATAGCGGCATGCTGGGCACACTCAGGGTACCAGTCAAAGCTTCTAGAAATGTTGACAAAAGTTTTCTATGCCGGGCTCCATCTGATATCACCCATCTGTGAGGACTACCATCCTGCTTATCCTAGGAGAATAGCCTCAATCCTATCATGTAGATCCTTTAAGGCCATTCTTCCCTCTATGGGGATAGTCGTCCACTTAGACACATCACATACCAGAGCATCCACTTTGGGAAAACGCAAAAGCTCTCTCTCAGCCAGATCCAGGGGGATACAGGCCTTTCAATGTCCAATCCCCCTTTAAAATTTGCCTCTGACGCATCTCATTCCAGATCAATGAATTCCTGAATGACATCCATCACAGGGGAAAAAAAAAAACAAGAGGCCTCAAGTAATGAAACAAAAATGGGATTCTGACTCTGCTCTGACATAGCACCCGAACCAGGAACACCCAACTGTTTTCAAGGTCTGGGAAATCAGGGCTGGCAGTTCATCTCTATGAAAGAACTGCAACATGGTTAGATACAGTTCCAGCCCTGGAGGAATTTCTCCATCTTTCAGGGAATCAGGATAAACCTCATCATCTGTGCCATCCAAATTTCTGTCTAGAACACCCGCAGAGGCGAGCCCTGGTGCTTTAGCATAGGACTGGGAGGAGCCACCAGCTGACCAGCTGGATCAGACAGAAATGGGGGATGCACAGGACTGCACCTAAAGAAAGGCTTGTAAGCCTTGAAAAAATTCCATCCAAGAAAAAGCACTGGAATTGGTCCCACAGAACTGCCCTCGCCAGCAGAGGAGCCAGTCAAGGGAGAACCAAGATCTGGCGTCACCCCCCCAAGTCAAGGCCATGACCAACCCATCATCAGAATGGAAAGAGCCAGGGCGCTAACACAGGTTAGAAGCCAGGTCAGGCTGAGAAGCCCTAATATGACAGGCAACACAAATAGGGAGATGCTTAGGCTTCTTGCTTACTAGCGCCATCGCTGCAGTAAACGTGCATCGGAATGGCTCATGCTCAAAAATGAAACGCACCCAAAAAATAAGCATCTAGAAGAAAGTGTGGCAAGGCACACGCACAACCTGTGCGCCAACTTAAGCGTGTAAAAAAATTTGTGCGCGTAAAAAGTGTGCCCAAAAAATAAGTACACAACGCGTGTGCGGAGCAGACATAATGCACACACCGACGGCCTATAAAGGGCAGAACACACATAAGAGCGCGCAAAAACGGCTGCTGCTGCCTACCAAACAGTGTGCAAGAAAAAAGCCTAAGTGTGGGGTCTAGCCCACTGGGGGCTGCTTAACCCTCCAGGCTGTCCAGTTCCCCCATCCCAATGGGAGTGGGAATGTACGTCAGCATGGTGCGCAGAGAACGGAGACAGTCCTGAAACACCCTCTGTCTCTGATTCAGGTAAAACTCTTATTTTTTTAAAACCTTACCTGAGCTCAGCACTTACCAGCTGAGTACAGAGACAGTCTCTGGCTGCAGTGGGGAGAGGGCATTTGCTGTCACCACCGCACTCGGCCTCCTGCATCTGCTGCCTTTCAGCTGAACTAGCAGCGAAGTCCACGCCGAGAAACCAAGCTACCGGACCAAGGCACACCTCTGAGGGACCTCGGAAATTGCCTCCGGAATTCTCAACTGGGGGGAGGAACCTTTAGGTATCACTGCAGGAGAGCGGGGCTTTCTTTTCCTGAATTTAGAATTTCAAATTTCTCGGAGCAATCCCCATAGGGAAATGCACATCCATCATCTGCTGGAGACTGAGAACACTGGCAGGCTGGAGTCACTGCAGGGTTATATATACTGTGACGCCAGCTTGCTCTGTTCTCCTGCTGACAGAGGAGCATAAACTCACTGGTCCTGAGTCCATCTGTCTACATGCTAGGAAACTTCATTTTGAAATCCCTGCATATACTTTGCATCTCCTTTATAGCAGGTGCAAGGTACATGTGGTCGAGTTCTAAGACCCTGCCAGCCCAAATTTTCAAAGGGAACCTCCAAAGAGTTTCCTTTTGAAAATTAGCTTGAGGGTCCATCTGCAAACTACACAAGGGTTTTAAAAATTGTTCCCTTAATGGCCTTCCTGGGCACATTCATAACCCCCTTTATCATCACCATAGCCCTTTTCCTTTAAGGCAAAGAGATCAGTGAGGAGAAAGTAACACATACAGCTTAACTTTAAAATGAGCATACAGTTTTCATGGGAAAATTTAAATGGTACCATCAAATTAATCCTGAAAGAAAATCTACACCAAACTATAAACTTAATAATTTCAAGTAGTCATTTAAATACTTGCCTTCCCAATTCCTTGAGCTTTTTCTGTATTTTACAGTGAATCTTCCACTGCCACTTCCCATCTGGGGTATTCAGCTCCTCAAGAAACTTCAAGAAGGCTTTTAATTTGTCTAGTTTTCAAATAATACAAATGCATTTCATTATATTAGGCATGTTATCTTGGATGGAAAAATGCATAAATGTAACATTAAAAAAAATGCATAGAGCTTAATAGCTTTTCCGATTTGAATTTCATATACAAGAAGTTAAATCAGAAGTACTGTTATTACTGATATTTAACAAACATATCTACTACTAGATAAAGGAGCCCTCACCGACGTGCCGCAAATGCGCAGAAGAGAGCAGCTCTATCGCGCATGCGCGGGCGAGCATGTCGGTCAGAGCGGAGCGTGCCTGAAAATAAAATGGTGCTGGGAGCAGTAGCGGCGGCGAGGAGCAGTAGTGGCGGTGGAGAGGAGCGGCGGCACGCACGAGGGATGGAACCCCCCCGGAGATCTTCCGTCTGCGCCATCTGAGGGAGGGGGTTGTGGATGAGCTGAAAGGGGAGGGGATTGAAAGAGGGGGAGTGACTGAGGGGAGGGAGGAGAGAGTGAGGGGGGAGGGAGGGAGGAGAGAGTGAGGGGAAGGGGGAAGGTGAGAGGGAGGGAGGCTAGAGGAGGGAGGTGAGAGGGAGTGGGAAGGAAATGGACTGAAAATTTTTTTTAAATGTAGCCCATTGTTACGGGCTTAACGGCTAGTATAACTATACTAAAATTAAAATTCTAAGATCTCAGTATAACCTGCTCTTGGCAAACAGCAGCAGCCAACTTATTACAACATATTATGCTGCTATTCAGAAAGACATACAAAGCTGACTGCTAAAAAAAAAAAAAAAAAAAAAAGCAAGCAGTAATACAATTCTACTCCTGCATCATGTCAATTAAATGTCAGCATTGTAAATATTTTACGCCTCACCCCCCAAAATATTTAATCCCCTATCACTCTCACATGATAGCTCTGCTCCTGTAGATATGTCCAGGTGCTTCAAATTACTACACTAGTTAGAAGGGATTTCTCTTCTGAGACTGAACCTCTCAGTGTTTCTCTTGCATTAACAGAAGCCATTTTTCCTCCCTCTTAACTTCCATAATGTATTATGACACTGAATATTTAAACCCAGTTGTTCTGAAGTGAAGGGCTATAACTTAAGTCCTGGCTCAGTCCTCCCACTAAATCCCCCCCCCCACCCACCATAAAAAATAAAAACAAACCCTTACTACTGCTTCAGACATGAATATAATTTATTCTCACAAAGACTGAGGGCCTGATTCACTAATTTTTCCATAAACAGTCTTTGTGAATCAGGTCCTAAGCCCAAGAGCAAAGATTATTGATATTTTGTCTAACAGTATCATCAACTAGTTTAAATACAGATTACATTTTTAAAAAAAGTTAAAATGAATTATAATAAAAAGTTCTCATTGCATCATTTGATGCTTATACAACTTTTAACATGATCCAAACAAAAATGAATTACTTAGAACAAATATTTAATGTTGAGATGTTTAATCCTGAGAATCTGTAGCCAGCAATAAAACCACAAATGCAACACCATTCTTACAGGGTTATTCATTAAAACGCGATGGGATGCATTGCAATGTTAAGATTTAAATGAGGGAAAGGGGAGGGATTAGAGCGGGGTTAATAAAATGTTGATGGCCAGTATCACCAGCAGTAGCGCTGGTAACATCTTTTGCTGTGGCGCTATGGGGTGACAGTGGGCAGCACAGCCTCAACTGTGCGGGCAAAAACTCACTGCTGTGATGCGGCCACCGGCTCAGTATCCCCCCCCCCCCCCTTTTTTTACTTTTGCAACTCATCATTCCGCAGAATGATGAATCCCAGGGTTAGTTTGGAGAAGATCCTGTTAGAATGGATAATGTGTTATCTACTTCTATATCATCCACTCAGATAACTACACAAGTACACTATGATTAGATCAACTACAAAAAAAGTTTAAAGACCTGAAGAGATGTAATGCAGCTTTGATAAAAGATTTTTAAAAAATACAGTGCATTGTAAATTAAGAGAATTTTGAGAACCAAAGCAAGAAATTCAACCTTTGATTCTAGAATTTTCCAAGATCTCCCTTGGTATCATATGGCTACGTTAAAGAAAACTTCATCAAATTTTAAAAGCATCCTTCGATTCCATTCCAACCATTGCCTGTTTATTGGTTCCAGAGGGAAAATGGGTTTGAACAAGCTTGGATGATCTGAATTGTCAGTTGTTAGTTTACATCTAACTGGTTTTTCATAATATTCCCAATCAAAGGTTAATTCAAGAGCTACCCTGTTTGTGGCTTTTGCTCTACAGCCAAATAAAAATTGGACTGTAAAAATGTTTTTTTCATGCTATGCAAAAGCAAGTTTGCTTACCTAAGTGGTGTTTCCATAGGTAGCAGGATGAATTAGCCATGCTGTCATGGGAACTGTCCATCAGTGCCCGGGAGGCGGAGCTTATGTAGCAGAGTGTAGATTTTTGTTCCCGCGCAGGAAGCAACAGATTCTCCTCAGTCTGTAATTAAGCTTGAAAGTAGTTGATCCATTTACGACTACCAGGGAGGTGGGTGGGTCAGCATGGCTAATTCATCCTGCTACCTATGGAAACACAGTTTACGGTAAGCAAACTTGCTTTTCCCATCGATAGCAGGGCTGAATTAGCCATGCTGTCATGGGAGTCCCAAGCTCTCCATCACGCTTATTGTTGTGTGTGCGTGATGATCAGACGTGGTAGTCGGTCGTTTTAAGTAGGCAATGTTTGTAGTATTGCCTGTCCCAGCTTCGCATCCACCGCTGACTGCTGATCTATGCAGTAATGGGATGTGAAGGTATGCAGGGAGGACCATGTGGCTGCCTTACAGATGTCTATAGGTTGTACGTTACTAAGATGCGCCATGGACGTGGCCACTGCTCGTACCTGATGCGCCCGTGGTAGTGAGGGGAGTGACAGCTTCCTTTTGTCGTAACAAAACTGGATGCACTGAACTATCCAACTGGAGATCGTTCTTTTTGCCACCGGTCTTCCCGGTGCCTTTGGATCGAAGGAAACGAATAACTGAGATGCCCTGTTTAGAGCGAGAGTCCTTCTTTTGTAATACGCCAAAGCACGTTTGCAATCCAATGTATGTAACAACCGTTCTCTGTCATGGGAGTGAGGTCTTGGAAAGAAGATGAGTAACTATTGATTGATTGAGGTGGAACACCGAGACTATTTTTGGAAGAAAGGCCGGGTGAGAACGTAGTAGGACCTTATTGTGATGAAATTATAGGTATGATTCGTAATGCACTAGTGCTTGTAATTCATTCACTCTCCGCGCGGAGGTTACCGCTACTAGGAATACTACCTTCCAAGTGAGATACTTGAGATGTGCTGACTCCCTGGGTTCAAATGGAGTTAGCATTAGCTGCTCTAAAATTATATTGATGTTCCATGGAACCAGTGGTTTATTTACTGGTGGGCGCAGATGCAGTAAACCCTTGATGAACCTGGATAATAATGGGTGTTCAAGCAATAGAATGATCATTTATCGGCCGGTGGTACGCAGCAATCGCACTTAGATGCACTCGTATGGACGAGGTTGCCAAACCAGCCTGATATAGGGAGTGAAGGTAATCTAATAGTTGCGTCGGAGCACAGTCCATGGGCGGAATCCCTTGTTCTGTGCACCATTTGGATTATCTATTCCATTTAAAGGTGTAATTACGTCTAGTCGATGGTTTCCTTGATGCTATGATTATTTCTTGAGCTACTGTAGAAATTCCTTGTGCCGTCAGTAGTGTCCTTTCAATCTCCATGCAGTCAGATGGAGGGAGGAGTGGAGAGGATGGATGAGTATTCCCCCCTCTTGTAGTAGCAGATCCGGTCGGTCTGGAAGTCGAATCGGGTCGATCGACAGACACAAGAGAAAACTGTACCACAGTTGTCTGGGCCAGGCCGGGGCAATGAGAATCAACTGGCTTTTGTCCACCACGCACTTTTGAATTGTTCTGGTAATTAATGGAATCGGTGGAAAGGCATAGAGGAAGCTTGACGTCCACGGCAGAAGGAATGCATCCTAGGCGAGTCTGGTAGCGCTGGGGCGTATCGAGCAATACTGTGGGAGTTGCGTGTTCTCTTCCGTGGCGAACAAGTCTATCGATGGGGTCCCCCAACGATCGAAGACTTGCTGGGTCAATTCCGGGTTGAGTGACCACTTGTGTGGGTGGAAAATGCGACAATCTGTCCGCCCTGGTATCCCCTAGTCCCGGTAGGTACGTGGCTTGTATGTGGATGGAGTGCTTTTGCGCATGGTGAAATATCTGTAAAGGTCTCCTTGCAAAGGGACCAGGAACCTGACCCGCCTTGTTTGTTTACGTAAAACATTGCCACCTGATTGTCCGTGTAGATCATGACTCTCCGACCTCTCAGGTGAGTCTGGAAGGTCCTTAGGGCATAGCGGATCGCTTTGAGTTCCAGAAGATTGATGTGCAAAGTCTGCTCTGCTCGTGTCCATAGACCTTGAGTTTCCAAGTTGTCTAGGTGAGCCCCCCACCCCTTCGGAGATGCATCCGTGGTGAGGACTGCATTGTGCGGCGGAGGATTGAATAAGGCCCCCTTGTCCAATGCGCATTTTCTGAGCCATCAATTGATGTCCTTCCTCATTTGGGACGTTAACGACACGCGTGTATGCAGGGGTTGCGTGTGTTGCCTCCATTGTCTTTTGAGGCCCCACTGCAAACGTCTCATGTACAGCTTGGTATTGGGCACTGTAAAATTCGCTGCCACCATATGTCCCAATGCAGTCAGCACCTGTCGAGCCATCGGGCGCAGCATGTTCAGCAGTGATTGAAGGAGGGTACGGATTGTCCGCTTCCTGTCGTCCGGTAGGAACGCTCAAGCTCGTGTGGTGTCCAGGCGGGCTCCTATAAATTGAAGAACTTGCGTTGGCTGCAAGATGGATTTGGGGTAGTTGATTAGTAATCCCAGTGTTTGGAGGCAATTGATGGCTGTGGAGAGGTGAGACCACAGTAATGTCGGATCTGGCGCCGTTATCAACCAGTCGTCTGGATAGGGAAAAATAGTTAGTCCTTGTTGTCGGAGGTGGGCCACCACCACTATCATGCATTTTGTGAACACTCTGGGTGCCGCCGATAGACCAAAGGGAAGAACTTTGTATTAGTAATGCTGATTGTGATATTGAAAACAGAGGTATTGCCAAGAGGATCGGTGGATTGGAATGTGTGTGTAAGCATCTTTCAGGTCTATTGAACACATCCAGTCCTTGGGTTGCAGCAGTGGAAGGATGGATTTCAATGACACCATCTTGAACCTTTCCCTTACTGTCCATTTGTTCAAGTCTCTGAGATCCAGAATCGGCCAATTCCCCCCTGACTTCTTTGGAATTAGGGGGAATAGAAACCCCTGTTGCGTTCAATTCGAGGTACGGGCTGGATAGCCCCCTGATGGGGAGTAGGGCTATTTCCTGGGCCAGCTGGGGGTGTAGAATTTTGGGGTGCCACGGCATGAGATGTGGAATCTGGGGCAGGTGTAGAAACTGAATTTGGTAACCATTCTGCATGATTTCCAATACCCATTGATCTGAGGTTATGGCCTTCCAGGCTGAGAAGCGAGCTGTGATTCTGCCCGGAGGGGTGTCCATTAACGGTGGTGGTGGCCTGATCCTTAAAAAGACTGTGCGGATTTCCCTGTAGTCACCGTTTGCTGTTGCTGTTGTGGTCTCTGCCCTCGAGGTTTCCCTCTCCTCTGCTAGTTTTGAGGAAGAGGTTGGGTTTGTTGTCTCTGGAATGCAGGATAGGAAGGTTGTCAAAAAGGCTGATAATTCCTGTATGGACGTCTAGCGAATGGCTGTTGCCGAGTCAATGGATAGAATCGTTTGGCGGATGTTGGCGTGGTTAAGGACTGCACTGCCAGGGCTTGATCCTTCCGTTTACTGACCGTATCTTGGAATCGGTCTCTGAATAAATTATCCCCCAGACAGGGGAGGTTAGGCAACTTTTCATGTAAGTCTTCACGAATGGAGCTGGCTTTCAACCATGCTAGCCTGCACGCTGCTATAGTTGTGGTGGATGCCCAAGAGGAGGTCTCAAATCCCTCGTATACCGCTCGTAAAAGATGGCGCGAACATTCTTCCATGTCTAAAATGGGCATCGGGATGTTGTCTCCTATCGAGGTGAACATGCTCTTTGTTGCTTGGAGGCACTCATACATGTATTGCACCATGTAGAACTGATGATGGTGAATACGAGCGGTCAGCATAGCATTCTGGTAGACCCGTTTGGCGAAGTCATCCAAGCATTTATTGTCCCTGCCCGGTGGGTTGGAGGCATGAGTTTTGGACCTCTTTGACTTCTGTAACGCTGATTCCACTACGATGGATTCGTGTGGTAACTGCGGCATGGAGTATGTAGAAGGTTTCTGAAGTTTGAACTTTAGGTCCGTCTTCCTAGACACTGCTGGCACTGTGGCACTGCGAATGGTGTTTCCCACGATTTTTGTAGAACTCCATGCAACACATTGTGTGGAGGAGGGACGTGGGTTCCCCCAGTGTATCAAAAATTTTTAGAAGGCCTAAGGTTTCCGCCCTAGGCTCCAGTAACTTTTGCACCTCTAATTTAAAAATGGTTCCCATCTTTTCCATGAATTTCGGGTAAGATAGGTCCTCTGGGGGAGAGTATGGTTCCGCAGGTTGTTCTGGTGGATCAGAAGGGTATCCTGTTTATGAGGAATGAGAAGATAGTGATTCTAGCGACTCACTCCTTGAGCGGTGGGATGGTGCCGGTGAGGGTGGTCGTGGCCGGGTAGGAGTCAGATCTGGGACTCCCGGCAACGATCGCGGCTTGTCTGTTGTGTGTGACGGGTCCAATTTGTCCTCTGGCGGCAAAGGGAAAGACGATTGCAAGGTCTCGAAAAATCCCGCCAGTGATTGGGAGAGATCCCAAAAAGCTCTCTGTGTGTCTGGCAGCATTGACCGGCAGTCCCCAGAAGTGTCCTCGGGTCCTGACTTGGGTGGTGACCGTCCAGGTCTAGCTGCGTCAGGTGTAGAGTTTGCGTGTCCTGTCGGGTTGCCTACAGAGGATTTTGAACAGGAGCTCGACGACAGAGGAGGAGATCGGAATTACTCGGTTCCTGATTGTTCAGATTCTATATCCTGACTGGAGGACATGGAGAATGACCGATCTCTGGAACGGTCCGATGATCGGTGACGTTTATGTCTCCGCTCATGTCTACCGTAGGAAGGTCTTCCTCTATGATGCCCGGACCTCTTTCTAGTGTGAGATTGTAGGCTACTGGATGCTGAGTCTGATGTGGCCTGCGTGTGAGACGTGGGAGTTCCGTCCTTCGAGTGCTTCCCATGATGTTCGCGTTTCCCACTACTGCGAGAATGTCGATGCCTGTGTTCGGTTTCTTGTGTTGAAGTGCACTTCGTGAGTATCTTCTCTTGTGGGGTCTGGGACGGTTTGCCTGGTGCCGGTTTTCGTGCTGCCCGGCTTGTCGGGTGCCGTTTTGGGGTTAGCCCCCGGTTTCTTGGCGCCTCTTCCGGTGCAGAGTTTCTTCACTGAGTCCCGTTCCCGGTCCTTTGGCGCCGTTCCCGGCGCTGGGTTTCCCTGCGCTGATCTCGGCGCCCGCTCTTCCAGCGCCAATCTCGGCGCTGATCCCTGCGTCCGATCTTCCCGTGCCGATGCAGGCGCAGATGCCGGCTCCCCAAGCTTCGGTGCCGGTCCCGACGCCTGGGAGTTCGGCGCCAATCTTTCTCCCGGCTCCGGCGTCTGTCGAGTCGACGCTTTCGGCACCGATTGCGCCGTGGGTATCAGGCACTCTGAGCTCCCTAGGCCTGTCGAGCGATGTTTCGTTTTAGAAACTCCCGGCTCCAGCCTGATCCGAGCGTGGTCGGGAGATCTGTGGCATTGTCTTGCGGCCCCGTGGTGAGGGTTCACGCGGGCCTTGATGAAGTAATACCTGGGGAGCCTTACCTCCGGTCCCAGAGAGTGGTTGATCGCAAGACGAGGCTCTTCTTTTTTGTAGTGGCGGCCTTGACTCTTGTCCTGGGGAGGAATGCGTCGTGGAAGGCCTGTTAGTTAATGTGAGCTCCATCATCCGATAGGCTCGGTGCAGTCTAGCTCGCGGGGACATGCGAGCACAGAATTGACAGTCTGATTGTCTATGGTTCAGTCCCAGGCAGCGGGTAGCATCGATCATGTCTGTCACTTACCGCAGGGACACTGCTTAAAACCTGAAGGGTTTTTGGACATTTTCGTCGAAAAAGTGATGTCTGTGAGGAGAATAGAGCTCCGCGTGCGCTTCCGCGCGCGGAAAAAACAGACTGAGGAGAATCTGTTACTTCCTGTGCGGGAACCCACGCGCAGCCGCAGAGGGAACAAAAATCTACACTCTGCTACATAAGCTCCGCCTCCCGGGCACTGGTGGACAGTTCCCATAACAGCATGGCTAATTCAGCACTGCTATTGACGGGAAAATTTATTTCTTGTCAGATTGGCTATGTTTCCTGATTTATCTCGATTAACTTTGAGATGTAGGTTGCTTTTCAGTAAGCAACAGGAGGTGCTTGCCCTAGAGGCCACTTTTATGCTTAGATTTCCTTGAAAATGGGAAGTTGCAAGATACTAAATATACAATTTATAAGCCAGGCCAGCTTTATAGTTTTCTTCAAAACAGGGATAGATCCAATGAATTGTCACCTCATTAGTGCCAGTAGGATTGGTTGGGCTGTATAGAGGAGCTCCTCAAGTCCACTATTAGAGGTCTGATGGTATGCTTTCTTTTCCTATGTATGAGATGCCCTCCAAGTGTGTTTAATTAGACATGGTGATAATTATGCCATTTAGTTATTTAATTGCAGTTGGTTGTGTATTCCATTGTATTTCTTTTTCAAGTTTATCTTAATGTAGCAATCTTAAATATTAAAGTCACAAATGCAGCCTGCCAAAACTTCTGCTCTTCCACCATATATCCAGAGTTGTAGCAACTCTATTGGTTCTGAAGAAAGTAAGCGGCTTACCTGTAACAGGTGTTCTCTGCAGACAGCAGGACAAATCAGTCACACAAATGAGCCATGCTATCAGATAATGCCAAGATAGAAAAGCATTCTGAGCTCAGAAAAAAATTTCCACATAGCAGCTGCTACACAAGTCTACTCTTTATAGCAAGCTAACAGATGTGCACATTTGCTTAATTATTTTGGTATGCGCTAAAAAAAATCAGTGCGCACTATTTTCAATTAGTGTATACTATGGGGCCGATGCAATATTTGTGTGCAGAAATCGGGCGCTCAGTGTCGAGCGCCCATTTTTCCTAACACGCACCCAGCCACCTCTCCTGGGTGCGCAATCAAATATTTAAATTAGGGATCATGCAAAAAAGGAGGTACTAGGGAAAACTCTGTGCATCCCTACCACATCCTCTGCATCGAGTGCACAGGAGAGGTGGCTGTCAAGCGAGTTTGGAAAATGGACGCTCAATCTACGAGCATCCGTTTTCTCGGCATAGACATGCACAAGTTACATGGCCTGAATCTTGTACCTTGTGTATGTCTAATGGACGTCTAGAATTTTTTTTTTTTAAGACTAAATCTGCTTTGGTTCCTCCTACTTACTATCTATACAACACTATTAAAAGGAATCAGAGAAAGCAGGATTTCTCTTTTTTTTCAATGCGTCATTGAGTATGGCATACCTTTACGCCAAAATTTGCCACATTGCAATGGGCGCATTAGCCGCACAGGAAACTTTTTGCATCGTGGGGATTAGCTAATAGTCTCATCTACATGGAATTTACATATGATGAGCGCTATTAGCTATGCAGTGATTTGGACATGGACGTGTTAAATCATGCAATATGGTGTGTGGCGGCTTGCACATCAGCCCCTAAATAAATATGAAAACCCCCCCACATGAAACATTTTTAAAAGTGAAACAAAAAAAAAAAAAAAAAAAGAAAAGTTCTGGCTGCACATCCTTCCAGCTAACCTTCAATTCTATGGGAGGGAGGTAGGATTGTGGGGCAGATAGGTGTTCTCCGTAGACAACAGGACCTGTTACAGGTAAGCAACCTGGCTTTCTTTGTGAACAAGCCAGACAGATAAAAAACATACAAGTGAAGACTTCCAAGCTGAGGATTGTGCATAAGTATTTAATGTTTTTATATCAGTAGTGGAAGATGCAGCCTGTATGCAACCAGTATCAGAGGTTGGAGATAAGTGTAGAAATTAAATATGCTCTTGAGAACTGCTTGGCCAAAACTACAGTGTTGATGTGAAGTATTATCACATAAATAAAATCTACTTATGGAAAACTTTCTTGCAATCAACACCAACAAGACCGAACTACTCATCATAACGCCACACAAGAATACCTCAACAAACTTGCAACCTGATCCTTCCTCAACAACAGACCACACCAAGCTGAAGCAAGTCCGCAGCCTTGGGGTCATGATTGATAATCACCTTACTTTAAATAATTTCATCTCAACCACAATCAAGAATGGCTTCTTCAAATTACACACATTGAAAAGAATTAAACCGTTATTACATCCTCAGGATTTCCGGACTGTGTTACAAGCCACAATTCTACCAAGGATTGACTATTGTAACGCACTACTACTGGGTCTCCCTAAAAGCACAATTCAACCCCTTCAAATGTTGCAGAATGCCGCTGCTCGTTTAATTACTAATACTCGACGGCATGAACATATTACTCCAGCACTCATGTTCCTACATTGGCTACCCGTATCATTTAGAATTACTTTTAAAGTTCTCTCACTCATCCACAAATCAATTCACAACCAAGAGATGCAATGGTTCTCTGATCAGTTCATTTTTCACACCTCCAACAGACCAATTAGAAACATTCACCAAGCGAAATTAACTGTCCATCCACTAAAACACATCAAACATGTGTCCACCAGAGACCGATCATTCTCCATAGCTGGAATAAAAATCTGGAATAACATGCCGTTGGACCTGCGGCTTGAATCCTGTCACAAAACTTTCAAACAAAACCTTAAAACATGGTTGTTTGAACAAGCATTCACACTATGAATCTCGTCTAACCTTCAGCAATACCATATGATTCCTTACCTTATCCAAGTTCTTATACTCGACTATGATATTTACTATCTGCAACTCCATACCCCCACATGGTCTATCAATTCAGGCTATTATATATAATGAGACGTTGGTTTGCCTCAGATAGATTATTTGCTCCTGCAAATACATGGTTATTAATATTCTATTGTTCGATATTTATGCATATTATTTGAAACCCAGGTTTTTCTGTAAAGCCTGTTGCTATTAATTGTTTTACTGTTTATTTGATACTGTTACATGTAAAGCCTGTTGCTAAATTAATGTTTCACTGTAAACCGAGGTGATGTATTACTATACGTACCGCGGTATAGAAGAACCTATAAATAAATAAAATAAATAAATATCAGGCAGTAATAAGCAGTGAAGACATGTACATAAAGACCAAGTGGCAGCCTTGCAAACACCTTCAATGGAAACAGTATAGTGCTAAGGAGATTATCATAGCTCTGACCTAGGACTCAATAAGATGCACTGTTTGCAGTTTTACCCGTGAATGTGCGTACATTTTTGCACAGATCACTCTGGATGCAGCAAGGAGTTCTGTATGAACAAGTTAGTGCTCCTCCATTTCAATCCCACATTAATGAAGCCATTAATTATTACTCCTCCATACAGAAAGGCAAGTAGGCTTAACACAGTTTTTTGGCCTTGCAAAAATAACTTCTGGTCAAAGCTGGAATAAGGTTACTTGAGCTAATGCTAGTCTATGGGGCTGAAACCAAAGTTTATGGTGTGATTCTGAATTTATGTGCATAAACAATTTGTGCACAGTTTTCTGCATAGACTATGCCTTGTGCACAAATCATGTTTCCTGCACATAAATCTTGTTTTGTGCGCAGACTTCTCAAAAAAACATTTTTGTGCACATATGTTGTATTTTATTCATGATAAGAATATCTTCTGCACACATTTTCGGGTTAGTGTGCTTTAATTAAAAAAAAAAAAAAAAAAAAAAAGACTCCCAATACATTAGCATACCATTAGCTTACTGCATCTGGACTTAATATTTATTGTTTGAGTGAAAATGTGAGCTAAAATTTATAAGAAAATTGGTTCTTACCTGCTAATTTTCCTTCCTGTAATACCCCAGATCAGTCCAGACAAGTGGGTTTATTCATCTCTACCAACAGATGGAGGCAGAAGACAAAACTTTGGGCACTGCTACATATCTGAGTGTGCCACCTGCAGTCCCTCAGTATTGACCTGTATCCAAGCCAAGATAATTTAACAATAGGGCGAACCAAGCCCCTGGGATGGATACCCCTGAACTGGATTAATCACCAACCACAGTCAACAGAGAAACTCTAGAACATATTAAAATCAACATAGCTTTGAAAACCATCTTCATTCGAGCCTAAAGGCCCAGCAGCAGAACCAGCAGTCTTTCGGCAAGATCCCAAGGGTGGGCCTCTGGACTGATCTGTGGTATTACAGGAACAAAAATTAGCAGGTAAGAACCAGTTTTCCTTTCCTGAACATACCCAGATCAATCCAGACAAGTGAGATGCACCAAAGCCCCTCTATACTGGGCAGGAACCCAAAACACCCGCTCTCAGCAAACTCTCACCAAAGGAAGCCACCTCTGGGGCGCATACATCCAAACGGTAGTGCTTGGTTAACAGTGCGCTCCAGCGGAGCGCACTGTTAACCCGCGATTGGACACACGTTTTTGACGCACTAGCTTTACCCCTTACTCAGTAAGGGGTAATAGCGCGTCGAAAACACGCGTCCAAACCTCCCCCCCCCCCCCCCGAACCTAATAGCGGCCGCAACATGCAAATGCATGTTGATGGCCCTATTAGATATTCCCACACGATACAGTAAGTAAAATGAGCAGCCAAGCCGCACATTTTACTTTAAGAAATTAGCGCCTACCCAAAGGCAGGCGTTAATTTCAGCCGGCGCTGGGGAAGTGCACAGAAAAGCAGTAAAAACTGCTTTCCTGTGCACCCTCCAACTTAATATCATGGTGATATTAAGTCAGAGGCCCCAAAAGTTAAAAAAAAAAGTAAAAAATAAAAAAAATAAACATTTAAAAATGGGCCCGTGGCTCGAAAACCGGATGCTCAATTTTGCCGGAATCCAGTTTCCGAACCCGTGGCTATCAGCGGGCTCGAGAACTGACGCCGGCAAAATTGAGCGTCGGCTGTCAAACCCATTGACAGCTGCCGCCCCTGTCCAAAAAGAGGTGCTACGGACGCGCTAGTGTCCCTAGCGCCTCTTTTTGCCATGAACCCTAATTTAAATAAATTAATTTACTGTATCGTGCGCACAGGAGAGTGTCCTGTGCGCTCTCCTGCGATTTTTACTGTATTTGCCCGCTAGTTAGGGGGAAATCTAAAAAAAAAAAAACAACAAAACAAAAAAAAGAGTATTTTACAAGCACAAGAAAAACGGAGCACTAAGCACGTGGTTGCATGATCCAGCGTGCCATAACTCATTTATCTGCTTGTCAGAAATCAGCTACTAAAGCCTACTGTTCAGAATAAAGTTATATGCACAATCTAGAAGAAACTGTTGCATGGCAGTCATATTATGAATAGTTTAAAAAAAAAATTCATACCTATTGTAACAGATTCAGGATCAAGTACAGATTCATCAGACACAACAAAACCACCAGAAACAAATAATTCGTTGTACGTATGGTTTTTTACATCATCCAAGCTATCGACACCAGCAAAGCTAACACATGGAAGCGTCTTCAAAGTCATTAAACCAGGAATCTGAAGGAAGAAAGAGGAAAAAAAAAGTTTAAAATTGCCTAAGCAGGTGTTTAAATGAACCTAGAAGAAAAAGCAGTCCATATTCTATCATGACCTATGCAAGACCTAAGCAAACAGAGAAATTACTTACCCGATAATTTTGTTTTCCTTAGTGTAGCCAGATGCACTCAGGAACAATGGGTTATGCTCCTCTGCCAGCAGATAGAGACTGAGCAAGCTGATGACAGAATATATACTCCTGCAGTGACCCCAGCCTGCCAGTATTCTCTTCAAAAAGCAACTGTGGACAGAGTAGCAAAACATAATTAAAAAACAGTCAACCATTACTGTTCTTAACCATCAATAAACAGGGAACTCAAGAACATAGGAACTCTAATCTAGGGACTGGATGAGCAATTACCAGTAACCCCTGGGAACTCGGAGCTCCACAGGACGACTATTGACAATCATTTGCAGCAGAGGGCGGGAAGCTGAGTCCATCTGTCTACACTAAGGAAAACAGAATTATCAGGTAAGTGATTTCTCCTTTTCCTAGCTTGTAGACAGATAGATCAGGACGAGTGGGATGTACCAAAGCTACACCCGAAAAGGGTGGGAGGCTGCCCGCAGTCTAGTCAACACCGCACGTGCAAAGACTGCATTCTCCCGGGCCTGCACATCCAGACAATAAAACCTGGGAAAGGTGTGTAAGGAGGATGTTGCAGCTTGGCAGATATTGACACGAGACAAACTAACCTCCGCCCATGACACTGCCTGAGCCATAACCTGAGTAGGCAATGGCTTCTCAACATCCACATATGCGACTGTGACTACCTACTTAATTGAACGAGCTATGATAGCCTGCGAAGCCAGAGCGCCCTGCTTACTCCCACAATGGAGAACAAATAGGCAATCCATCTTTCAAAAAAGTTCAGAAACCTCCAGATACTACACTACAAGTCTCTTGACATCCATGGAGCACAAGAGACTATATTCCTCTGCATCCCTGACCTTATCCAGGGACAGCAAGGAGATGGACTGAATCACATGAAAGTCCGAGACTACCCTAGGCAAGAAGGATGGAACAGTATGCAGCTGTAATGCCCCTGGAGTCACCCGAAGGAACGGCTCCTGCCAAGACAAGGCCTGCAGCTCAGAAATTCAATGCACCGAACATAAAGCCACCAGGAACACAGTCTTCAAAGTCAAAAACTGCAAGGAAAGGCTATGCAGTGGTCGGAACGTGGGCCCCACCAAAAATTCCAGCACCAAATTAAGACTCCACAAGGGAGGCCTAAGATGCTTCACGCCCTTCAAAAAAACACAAAACAAAAAAAAACGGACCACATCAGGCTGAGACAATGACCCTTTATTCGTTCCATCCTGCAAAAAATCCAGAATGAGTCGGCTCTTAACTGAACGAGGAAGAACACCATGCTGCTCGTACCAGGCCTCAAGAACTCTCCAAACTCGCAGATAAGCCAAGGAAGTGGAGAACTTGCAAACGCGGATTAAGTTGGCAGTCATCGCAGAGGATTAACCACGCTTCAACAGGCAAACCTCTCTCAAGGGCCAAACCCTAAGACAGGACAGAGTTGGATCCTCATGAAGAACCGGTCCTGGCTGTAACAGATCAATGTGTGGCAGAAAGTGAAGGGGGGGTTCTCCACCAGGAGTCTTCACAAATCTGCATACCATGGACATCTGGGCCAGTCTGGTGCCACCAGGAGAACTAGTCCTTGTGGCCTTTAATCTTGCGAATAATCCTGCCCAGCAAGGGCCAAAGAGGAAAGGCATAAGCAATTTGTCTTCCGGCCAGTGCTGTTCGAGAGCATCTATGCCCAAGGACCACAAATCTCTCCTGCGACTGAAGAATTGAGGAACTTTCGCATTGTTAGAAGTCGCCAGCAGGTCTAGGAACAGAAGGCCCCAGAGATCTACAATCAGCTGAAACATCTTGGCTGACAATATCCATGCTCCTGGGTCCAGACTCTCCCTGCTTAGGAAGTCCGCTCTCACATTGTCCTTTCTTGCAATGTGAGACGCTTAGATCCTCTGCAGATGACCTTCTGTCCATTCCATAAGCTGGTCTATTTCCTGCAACACTTGCTAGCTCTTGATTCCTCCCTGGTGATTGATGTAAACCACCGTTGTCCTATTGTCAGACATCACTTGAACCCGCAGCCTGTAGCTGAACTGCAAGCTTGCTAGCTGTACCACCTGGGCTCCAGGCAAATGATGTTCCAGTGGATATCTTTGGCATTCCAAAGCCCTTGGGCCATTAACTCCAGACAGTGAGGCCCCCAACCGTGGAGACTCACATCTGTCATGAGTACCAACCAGGCCAGAGAGGACAAGGGAACTCACTGTCTCAGGTGATCCTCCTGTAACCACCACTGGAGGTGAGAGCAATTTCCATCGGCAAGTGGAGCCGAACCTCATAGCCCTGAGAATGCGGGTTCCAACGAGCCAGCAGAGAGCATCTGTAGAACAGACCAAGCATCTGTAGAACAGACCACACCGTTGGGCGTATTGTGCTCACCAACTGACGCACTTGAGACATAAATTTCTGAATCCGAACTTCCGGTAGAAAAACACTGTCCTGCCCAGTGTCGAACCAGACCCCCCAGATACTCCAAGGACTGGGATGGCTGAAGCTTGCTCTTGGTCAGATTCACCACCCAACTGAGCTCCTGCAATAGGACGACCACCTTGTGTGTCATCAGAAGGCTTTCTTCCTGGGCTTGAATCAGCCAGTTGTCTAAATACGGGTACATCAGGATCCCTTCTCTTTGCAAGGTTACCACTACGACCACCATAACCTTGGAAAATGTTCTGGGAGCGGTAGCTAGACTAAAGGGCAGCGCCCAAAACTGATAATGGCACCCCAACACCACAAAGCATAGAAAGCATTGGTGTTCCAATCGGATGGGAATATGAAGGTAAGCCTCTGACAGATCTAGGGAAGTCAGAAATTCCCCCGACTGCACCATTACCACACAAAGTAAGGCTGCCATGTGAAAATGAGTCACCTTCAAAAAAGTCAACCCTGTTGAGATCCAGAATGGGGCGAAAGGAGCCTTCCTTCTTGAGCACAACAAAACAATCGAAATATCGCCCTATACTTTGAGATGCAGGCACCAGAACCACAACCATCAGCCTGAGCAGCCTTTGAAATGTGAACTCCACTGCCTGCTTCTTCTGTGGGGAGTGGCAAGGGGACAAATTGAACATGTCCCGTGGAATACTGCGAAATTCCAGTGCTTATCCTCCGTATCACCTACACGACCTACCGCTCTGATGTTTTCTCGACCCACCTCTGATTTAATAAAAAAAAAAAAAAAAAAAAAAAAAAGATACAGACGTCATCCTATTTCTTGTTCCCAAAGGTGGGTCGGCAAACCTTCATTGGGAAGCTTGGGAATATCCTCCACCCGAGCCCACTCCTCTCTTGGGTTGTTGGGGACGAAAGGACTGAGATCTACCGAAAGGCCAAGTCTGCTGAAAGGTCGACCCTCTCTAGGGACGACACTGCCAGAATCCCTGGAAACAACCCCTCATAATAGAGGGGCACTGGAGACAAGCCGCACTTACTGGCCAGCTTCTCCAATGCCCTCCCAAAGAAAAGTGACCTTTAAAAGGCATCTTAGCAAGATTAGCTTTGGAAGCTGCATTAGCTAATCAATTTCGCAACCATAGCTGATTCCGGACTGCTACCACTCCTTTGGTCGAGGTACGGACCAAATCACAGCCCGCATCTGTCAAAAGGGCAGCAGCAGGATCTATTACTACTCTGGAATGCACCGCAGAATCAACTTCCTGCGAGAGAAGCAGGCAAGAATGGGCCTCAAGAGTGCAACAGGAAGCAATCTGTAAAGTCACTGCCACCGCTTCAAGGGCCTGTTTAAGGATAGACTTAAGTAGCCTATCATTTACATCCTTCAAGGTCACTCCTCCTTCCACGGGCATAGGTGTCTGCCTAGAGACGGCACAGACCAGTCCATCTACTTTGGGAAGACACAAATGCTCTCACAGTCGGTTTGAGGGGGTACACACCTTCCAATGTCCGACCCCCTTTGAAAATTGCCTCTGGGGCATTCCATTCCAGATCAATCAAGTCCTGAATGGCATCCATAACTGGGAAAAAACAAGATGCTTTATGCAAGGAAACCAAAATGCGATTCTTCTTCGGTTCAGACACAGAATCTGCACCAGGAACTCCCAGCCACCACAAGGTCTGGGACAACACCACCAAGAAAGAACCGTAACATTGTCCAGTCACGGAGGAATTTCTCATCCTCCAGGGAATCAGGATCAGCCTCATCATCCGGGTTTCTGTCGTGAAAACCTGCAGCGAATCGAGGCACACCCCCTCGCTCAACCACAAGAGTGGAAGAGGGAGGGGCCACCAGCTGCGAGTCCGACATGACCAGTTTGGGTAAAGGAGGACTGCGGCAGAAGAAAGGATTTTAAACCCTGAAAAACCTCCACCCAAGAAAAAGAAGCTGGATCCAGACCAACCAGAAGGAACTAGAGCGGGGCCCACTGAACTGCCATCTTCTGCGGAGGAAACAGTCAAGGGAATATCAAGGTCTGGTGAACCTCCAGACAAATCCAAGCAAAAAAAAAAAACTTCACTCAACTGTTTGCAACATCAACTTAAAGTGTGAGTCTACCCAGATATTTGCAAAAATGGAGGAAAAGACCTCAGAGCCTTGAAGAAAAATCAAAGAAAATAGAAGAAAATAAGATAAAAAATTTGGGGTAATTTTTGTAATAAAAAGTGTGGAGGTTGGAGGTTTTTTTAAACCAATGATTACAATTACTTCATACATGTTATATGTTCTGGATAGAACAAACATGAGGCTCTGAGGTCTTTTCCTCCATTTTTGCAAATATCTGGGCAGACTCACACTAAGTTGATGTGGCAAACAGTTGAGTGAAGTTTTTTTTTTGCTTGGAAGTATCATTGCTTCACTTGGTACCTTGCTTTGTGGAACCTTCATCAGAATGGGAGGACCCTAGCTTAGCAAAATCAGAGAAGGACAATTCTCCCTAAGTGTCCAAACAGTGCTGACACGTTAGAAGCCATGACAGGCTTAGAAGCCCGGTACAGAGAGAAAGTTGCTTAGTTTCCTGTTCACTGGCACCAATGTGGTGGTGAATGTGCACCCAAACAGTACAAGCTCAAAATTGTACGTGCACAAAAATTAGCACCCTCAAAAAAAAAAAAAAAAAAGCACTTTTAAATTCTCACGCACATGGTGTGTGTAGGTTCTTGTGCGTATCAACATCATTAAGATGTGCACGCAAAAGGTGTGCCCAAACTGTGAGCACAATGCATGTGCAAAGCTGACACTGCGCACACTGATGTCCTGTAGAAGGCAGAAACACACAGAAGTGCACGAAAAATGCCTACCACATGGCAATCAGGCAAGAAGACTAATTACAAGACCTAGCCCACCGGGGGCTGCTCAACCACCAGGCTGCCCAGTTCCCCTGGCCCCACCAGGAGCAGGAATGATGTCGGAATGGTGCGTCGAGCACAGAGAAAGTCCTAAAGCTCCTCTGTCTGTATCGGAAGGTAAAAACATTTTTTTCCTAAACTTACGAGAGCTCAGCGCTTACCAACTGAACACAGAGTCTCCAGCTATGTGGGGAGAAGGGATCTGCAGTCACCACCGTGCTCGGCCTCCTGCACCTGCTGCCTTTCAGCTGTACAAGCAGCTAAGCTCATGCCGGGAACCAGCTACTGGACCAAGGCACGTCTCTGAGGGACCACGGAAATCACCTCAGGAATTCTCAACTGGGGGAGGGACCATTAGGTATCACTGCAGGAGAGCAGGGCTTTCGTGCTCAATGTAAAATTCTCCATCCAAAATTTATAACAATCCCCATAGGGAGATGCATGTCCACCATCTGCTGGAGACTGAGAATACTGGCAGGCTGGAGTCACTGCAGGAGTATATATACTGTGACGTCAGCTTGCTCTGTCTCCATCTGCTAGCAGGGGAGCATAACCCACTGGTTCTGAGTCCATCTGTCTATATACTAGGAAACAATGGTTTATTTATGAACTGCAAGTACTGCCATTTCTAGGATGGACAGCAAATAACTTTAAAACAGTAAAATTCATTTTTCATAAACCTTTTCCTCATTCTGGAAATAAATACAATCCAAAAATGTATCATCATAGTTCAAAACCCAAAAAATATATAATGCAGAATTATTTTTTTTGTTCCTCAAGTAATGATACCATATTGGATGAACCATTTGGGTCTTTATCTGTCATATGTTATTATATTTTAGCCTCAATTATTGATATATAATGCACAGCACCATCTGTTTTGCCTTAAAGGCTGTACATTTTGAAAAGTACACAATCATGCATCAATATTTTATTATTAAATTTGAAATTTAAGCAGCACTCTAGCATTTCCCTTGACAGTAGATAGTCTGATTTATTAAAATTTTTATATGGCACTCTTCCACATTTGGAAGCATGCCTGTAGCAGAGAAAACTGGATGTGCCATCTTGGTTAAGACTAAGGGTCCATCAAGACAAGCACCCTCTCTCTAACAGTGACCAATCCAGATCATTAGGAATTTACTGGCAGATTCATTCCTTGTTTCCCTACCCCAAGTCTACCGGGCTAATTGTATTTATGGATTTATTTCAGGAACTCATCCAACCCCTTTTTAAAGCCAGCTAAATGAGATGCCTTGACAATATCCTCTGGCAACAAATTCCAAAACTTGTTTGCATGCAGAGTGAAAAAATTCTCTCTCCAGTTTTTAATTTGCTACCAGTTCGTTTCAAGGAGTTTTCCCTAGTTCTAATACTATTTAGAAGGGTAAGAGAATTGCTTACCTTTAACAGTTCTAGGACAGCAGGATGTTAATCTTCACACATTGGTTGGAGCCCAGCACGGAAAACTTCTGTCAAAGTTTCTAGAACTTTGACTGGCACGCTGAGCATGCTCAGCATGCCTTAATCCATGCAAGGTCCCTCTCCAGTCTCGTAACATAGAATTACAAAAAATACAATAAACATAGGAGAAACCCAACTCCGCAGGTTGGTGGGTGGGTTTCATTAGGACTAACGTCCTGCTATCCTAGGAGAACACCTGTTACAGGTAAGCAACTCTTTCTCTTAAGACATCCTGCCATGAAAGAACTTTGTGTATGAAGGATAAGTCACCAACGCCTGAAGCTCATTGACTCTGCATGCAGAAGTGTCTGCCACCAAAAAGAGGACCTTCCAGGTCAAGAATTTTAGATAACAGGAGCTCAGTGGCTCGAAAGGAGTTTTTATCAGCTGAGCCAACACCACGTTCAGGGCCCAAGACACAATCGGGCCGATACAGTAAAATAGCGGGAGAGTGGGCGAGCGCCCGCTCTCCCAGCAGGTGCACAGGCCACTCTCCTGTGCGCGCGATACAGTATTTTAATTTATTAAAATTAGGGCCGGCGGTATAAAGAGGTGCTAGGGACACTAGCGCGTCCCTAGCGCCTCTTTTTTTTTTTTAAATTTATTCTTTATTGTGATTTTCACATATTTAAGTAAGACAAAACTTACAACGGAAAAGAGATACAGCCATTTGTAATTATATACATTTACATGTTCAACAATCACTATATTGGCTTAATCTTATTAAAGAAATTGAGGAGATAAATAATTAGCAGTAATTATACAGGTACTTCTAATATCTAACAATAATCAGCTGGTATCTATAGTGACTGATATCTATATCTATATTTCTCGATCCCTCTTAGTGCACACTAGGGGATATTACAGAAATCACCCTAGCATTTACAAATGACTTGAGTTGCTCTGGATATAAAAATACAAAACATTCTTCTTTTTGTTTCACTATGCACTTGCTAGGATATCTTAATACAAAAGAAAAACCCAAACTCTTAACCTGTGCTCTTAACATCAAAAAATCCCTTCTCCTTTGCTGCGTTAAACGCGCAAGGTCCGGGTAAATTCTCACCCCTGCTCCATAAAATGGAGTAGAGATGTTTTTAAAGAAATTTTTCATAACAATACCCATATCTCGCAATTTGCAAAGGTAACAAGAAGAGTTGCTCTGTCACACAATTCTATAGAGGAATCCTCCAGATATCCAGTTAAATTTTCCATAATCTCAGCCTGATTTTGAGCTTGAATGTTAATTTTCTGCGGGAATTTTAAGAAACTATGTTTTTTGACACAAGGTAACCCTTGTTCATTAAACTTTAAATTTTCAAGGAAATATTTTTTAAGAGTCATATCTATTGTTTGACCCACTACTCTTGGGAAATTTATAAATCTAAGGTTGAGGTATTTGGAATAATTTTCCAGGTACTCAATTCTATGTGAAGCTGACGTAACATCTTTAACTAACTTTAATTGAATACTAGAATTATTTTCTATAACAGCTTCTATCTTATTTAATCTAGAATCATTTTTTCCAATTTTTTCTTCTATTGTTACCATTTTATTATCCAAGATATCAACATTTGCATTCGTCTCAAATAGAGCTTTACTCAAGCCAGCTACTAAGTCCCATAATGAGTCCAGAGTTACATTTACTGGCTTATCTGGTATTACATACTGGGTATATTTACCCGTTTTATCTGCCAGCTTTTCTCCCATCATCACCAGCTTCCCCTTACTTCCTCCTGTCCCCTGTTCAGGGGTCGATGATAAAGTACCTACTATGGCACCAATACCTGCTGCTCCTCCCACAGTGCCTTCAGGAGATTCTGGTAAGCTGGGAAGCTCACTCCCGAGTTCCACTCCAACCGGTGTACCTAAAGCCCCTTCGGCTATTTGATCACTGGTTAACACGGGGGAGTCGATGGGGGACACCATTGTTGGGCGTCGAGGATCAGGAGGAGACAGAGTCACATCCCCAGATGGTGACAAAGCTCCTACCTCTACCACCGTAGCGGGGCGAGTCTCCTCTATTACAGTCACAGAGGCAGGAGCGCCTCTTTTTTGACAGGAGCGGCGGCTGTCAGCAGGTTTGACAGCTGACGCTCAATTTTGCCAGCATCGGTTCTCGAGCCCGCTGACAGCCACGGGTTCAGAAACCGGACGCCGGCAAAATTGAGCGTCCGGTTTTCGACCTGCGAGCCTATTTCAAATTTTTTTTTTCTGTTTTTTTTTTTTTTTTTAAACTTTCAGGACCTCAGACTTAATATCGCCATGGTATTAAGTCAGAGGGTGCACAGAAAAGCAGTTTTTACTGCTTTTCTGTGCACTTTCCCGGTGCCTGGACAAATTAGCGCCTACCTTTGGGTAGGCGCTAATTTCTGAAAGTAAAATGTGCGGCTTAGCTGCACATTTTACTTTCTGTATTGCACGGAAATACTTAATAGGGCCATCAACATGCATTTGCATGTTGCAGGCGCTGTTAGGTTCAAAGGGGGTTGGACACGCGTTTAGGACACGCTATTACCCCTTACTGAATAAGTGCGAGTCCTCCCAGGGTGTTCCAACTCCCTTGGTGGTAGGCACGACTAGAGTTCTTACCCAGAGAGCCCTTTCTGCCTGGAGACTGGTTTCATGACCCGGTGAGTTTGGGGGGGGGGGGGGGGGGGGGATTTACCGGTGGGCCAGTCCCTCCTCCTAGCAGCCCAGAGAAGATTTAATTCCTCTGGTGGCAGCAACAGCCCAGAGAAGTTTCATTCCTCTGGTGGAGCCTATGTAGCTTGGACCCAGGTACGTTTCTTTCCCCTGGTTGATTAGAAGTTATTTAAAAAAAAAAACACAACGTTTTAGGCTCCTGGGTCTCCAGAGGTATTTACAGCTGATTACCTTGTCGCAATGCCGCGTGGCTCGCAGTGTTCAGCCTGCGGGAGCTGGCAGTGAGGCTATCCCGCGATGGCCTCTGCTTCCGATATATTCTCGGGGGGTGAAGGCTCGTCGATGTTGCCTGCCGACGGCAGGGGAGCATCCCTCAAGCGATCATATGGTGCAGGGAAAAGTCTTCCGGCTCGGAGATCTCGGTCTGCCCCGTTCCCGATTAGCGTGGGAACAGTGGCCATTTTACCTTCTTCAGGCTCTGACTCGGGGGGGAGGGGCACGGCGGAATTCCCACCTACCTCAGCTATCGCTGCCGAATTTGAGCCCTGAGAGGCCTCGAGATCCGGTGCCCGACTACCCACCCCCCCTGCTTCCTGGGTTTCCCCCAGGGAGGGGGGGGGGGTCGGGTCTTAAAGAGACAACACCGTTTTTTCTCCCAATTTGTGCTTTTGGTGCACAAAGCCTATATGGAGGGAGAAGCTGGTTTAGATTTACAGGAGCCTCCTCCAGCAAAGGTCCCTAGGCTTGCTGAAGGTCCTAGAGCACACGTGGTTCATGCATCGGACGCGGCGGTAGCCCCACTTGCTGACCCCCCAGATCTCGCTTCCCAGGATCCTCCCATCGCAGACACCTCAGATGATGTTGACAAATCTGCGCTGGTTGAAGGGGATGTTCTGCTCAGATTATTTCACAGAGGAGCTGGACCCTTTAATTCCTCATGTGCTGTCGGAGCTAGATATTCAGGCTCTGCGGCCAGGTACTGAGCCTTCCATGAGGGATCCTGTTCTGTTGGGTCTTCGGGCTCCACCTAGAACCTTCCCTTTTCATTAACGCTATTACAGCTTATGACCCATGAGTGGGAAGTGCCAGAGGCCAGTCTGCGGGTCAGTAGGGCTATGGAGAAGCTTTATCCGCTTCCGGAGGAATCGTTAGATCTCCTTAAGATTCCTAAGGTGGACGCGGCCATTTCAGCAATCGCCAAGCGCATGATGATCCCAGTTATAGATGCGGCTGTGCTTAAGGATCTCCAGGATAGGAAACTGGAGGTTCTTCTCAAAAGGATTTTTTAGGTGTCAGTGCTCGGCGTCAGAGTAGCTGTCTGCAGTAGTCTCATGCAGAGGGCACCCTTAGATGGGTACAAAGTTGCTCACGGCTCAGGAACTTCCTCCAGCGGAGGCGGAGCGTATGGAGGCGGCGGTGGCTTATACCGCGGACGCTTTGTATGATCTCCTCCTTACCTCATCATGCACTATGTCCTCAGTGGTGTTGGCCAGAAGGCTTCTTTGGCTCCGCAATTGGTCCACTGATGTCTCCTCCAAGTTTCAGTTGAGTTCTTTCCCATTCAAAGAAAAGCTTTTATTTGGCGATGATCTGGAGCATCTCATTAAGTCCTTAGGGGACAATAAAGCGTACAAGCTTCCAGAGGAGAAGCCTAGACCCTGTAGGACTTTCGGTTCATCTCGGGGTTGTTTTCGGGGGCAGTGCCGTTATCGTCTGGGCAGAGATCCATCCTTTGCTCCTCGGCAGCCGTTGACTAGGTCTCAGGCTTGGGCTCATTTCCTTTCGCGGCCGATGGCTGGCTCGTGATGGAGCCTCCCATGGATTCTCCAGCATTAAGTCTACCCAATGAAGGTGCGCCGGCCCACTCCTCCGTTTGAGATGGGAGGGAGTGTCTCTCTGTTTCGCGAGGATTGTGCCAAGATCACCTCGGCTCAGTGGGCTCTAGACATCAATGAACACAGTTATGCTTTAGATTTTGCTCGTCTGATCTGAGACCTCTTTTTGGTGTCTCCCTGCAGGTCTCGGGCAGAACAGCACGTGGTAAATCAGACCCTGTGTCGATTGAAAGCTCTGGAAGAGATTGTTCCAGTTCCACCGTCCGAATGCCGGACAGGCAGGTACTCCATTTATTTCGTGGTCCCCAAGAAGGAGGGATCCTTCCGTCCGATATTGGACTTGAAGAAAGTCAACAGGGCGCTTCGGGTACCTCGCTTTCGCATGGAGACTTTGAGATCAGTCATTGCAGCCGTCCACAAAGGAGAATTTTTGGCCTCGTTGGATCTGACGAAGGCTTATCTTCACATAGGAATCAGAGTTCATCAGAGGTTTCTGCAGTTTATGGTCTTGGGCAAGCATTACCAGTTGCAAGCACTTCCTTTCGGTTTGGCGATGGCTCCCCGTGTCTTCACCAAAATGATGGTGGAGGTGGTAGTGGCTCTCAGGAGGGAGGGGATCTTGGCTCATCCAGATTTGGACGACTGGCTCATTCGGGTGAAGTCAGAAGAGCTTTGCAAGAGGGCAGTTCAGTCAGTCTTGCATAGTCTTCACTCGCTTGGATGGGTCGTCAATTTCTCCAAGAGCCAGTTGGTCCTGGCCCAGGTGTTTGATTTCTTGGGAGCACGATTCGATACAGCTGTGGGCAAAGTTTTCCTCTTACAGGAGCGGATAGACAGGCTGACGAAGCAGATTCGCCGGCTGTTGGCCATCCCGATGTCCAAGTTACGTGACTACTTACAAGTTCTTGGTTCTATGGCGTCTACTCTGGAGTTGGTCCCCTGGGCCTTTGCTCATATGAGGCCTTTGCAGAGGATGTTACTTTCCCACTGAAACTCTTCCACAAGTTGGAGTTTCAGTTACCCCTTTGCCACTCCTGGATCCCACCAGATCCAGTCTCGGATTGTCTGGTTAGTCCCGGAACATTTGTGACGCAGTGTGGACCTCGAAGACCCTTAGTGGGTGACTGTGACAACGGATGCCAGCTTCTCCGGTTGGGGGGCGGTTTGCCAATTGCAGTCGGCACAAGGTCAGTGGACATTTCAGGAGGCACAGTGGTCCATAAATCGATTGGAAACTAGAGCAGTTCGTCTGGCTCTCCGCAGTTTTCTCCCTCTCATCCGGCATCAGGCGGCCCGGATTCTGTCAGAGAACGCGAAGACAGTGGCGTATATCAATAGTCAAGGGGGAACAAGAAGTCAGCCGGTGGCCGGACAAGCTAATGATATGGGCAGAATGCAACCTGGCCCGACTGGCAGCTTCACACATAGCCGGAGTGGACAACATGCAGGCGGATTTTCTCAGTTGCCAACAGTTGGACCCCGGAGAGTGGGAGCTGTCCGACGACACAATGCAGTTCTTGACTTGCCGGTGGGGAGTGCCCTGTCTGGATCTCATGGCGATTCTGCGGAACGCGAAGGTGGCTCATTTCTTCAGTCGCAGAAGAGAGCACGGGGTGGAAGGTGTAGATCCCCTGGTCCTTCCATGGCTCCGCAATATTCTGCTCTACGTTTTCCCCCCCTGGCCATTAGTGGGCAAAATCCTGAGAAGGAAAGAGACCCACAGGATCAGTCAATCTCGTCGTGCCAGAATGGCCACGGAGACCGTGGTTCGCAGACCTGACCAACTTGGCGGTGGACTGTCTTTTACTTCTGTCACCTCCCGAATCCTCTTTGGCAGGGTCCAGTATTTTTCAATCGGGCGGCTCGCTTTTGTCTAGCAGCTTGGCTTATGAAAGGAGGTAGTTGAGAAAGAAGGGATATCCGGATTCAGTCATCTCCATCCTCCTACAGGCACAAAACACTTCTACTTCGCTCACCTATGTTTGGGTTTGGAAGGTTTTCGATTCGTGGTGTAGCGGGTTATGGATTTCTCCGCAGCGATCCACTATCGTGCACATTCTTGCCTTCTTACAGGAAGGTTTGAAGAAGGGCTTGGCGTACAGCTCACTCAGAGTTCAAGTCGCGGCTCTAGGCTGTTTAAGGGGGAAGGTTGATGGAGCATCCCTTGCTGCACATCTTGATGTGGCATGTTTTCTGAAGGGTGTCAAGCATCTATACCCCCCTGGCTTGTCTGGTGTGTCCTTCTTGGAGTCTGAATCTGGTTCTCCGGGGATTGTGTGGTCTTCCTTTTGAACCTCTCAAACGAGCTACATTAAAGGACTTAACGCTTAAGGCTGTTTTCCTCGTGGCTATCTGTTCGGCAAGGCGAATATCTGAGATTCAAGCATTATCCTGCCGGGAACCATTCCTGCGAATTTTAGAATCCGGGGTGTCACTCCAAATAGTTCCTTCCTTTCTACCAAAAATAGTGTCAGCGTTTCACTTGAATCAGTCAGTGGAGTTGCCGGCCGTTTCAGAGATTTAGATCGTGATTCCCCTCAGGCTCGAGACTTGAGGAAATTGGATGGCAGGCATGTTCTCCTGCAGTATTTGAAGGTGACTAATGATTTCCGATTATCAGACCATCTTTTTGTTTTATGGAGCAGTCCAAAAAAGGGGCATAAGGCATCAAAAGCTACCACTGCCCGATGGCTGAAAGAAGCTATTGCTTCGGCTTACATATGTCACGGGCGGCCGGTTCCAGATGGTCTAAAAGCTCATTCGATCACATCTCAGGCGACACCTTAGGCAGAAAGCCAGTGTGTTTCACCGCAGGTGATTTGCAGAGCAGACACTTGGAAATCCTTACACATTTTCATCGAGCATTACAGTTTGGATGTTCGGGCTCCGGAAGTAGATTGTTTTGGCAGCAGTGTACTTCGAGCGGGACTCTCCAGGTCCCACCCCATTTAGGGCAGCTTGGGTACATCCCAGTGGTCTGGACTGATCCGGGTACGCACAGGGAAAGGAAAATTGGTTCTTACCTGCTAATTTTCGCTCCTGTAGTACCATGGATCAGTCCAGATGCCCGCCAGGGAATTCTATTCTGGAGAGTCCACTATGTAGTAATGCGGGGTAGGCCGAGGATCAATGTAGAGAGAGAGGAGACAATGCAGAGACAGAACTGGAGCGATAGTACTCACTCTGATACTGGCAGTTGTAGTAGGCGAGAACCCCCGAGGAGCGGAGGTCCGGGACGAAATAAGGCCCCCAGGGAGCGGATACCTTAGCCGTCCTTGTAGGTTGTAGGCAACCCCAGGTGGTAGACAGGAGAGAGGCAAGGCCCCCCCCCCCCCCCCCCCCCGAGGAGTGGGTACCTTAGGCGTCCTTGTTGGTAGCAAATAACCCCGGAGGGTGTAGAGGAGTGAGGCAAGGCCCCCGAGGAGCGGGTATCTAAGTCGTACTGGAGCGAGAGTACACAGAGCGGAAGTGTCTGGCAATGTAGAGAGATCAGCATGAGGATTCCTTGCTAACTCGTATTAGGAACTGTGAACGGAGTTTAAATATCAGATTTTGCGACATCATGCGGTGGGGACGCCCCTGAGGTTCCTGCGATGACGCACGTAAAGGACAGGGCTGCGCGCGCGTGCCCTAGGTGACTCCGGGAGAAAGATGGCGGATGCAATCGTCTATACCGGACCGGGGACGCCAGAGGGGTTGTGCGTGGAGAAGCGGAGGCAGCCATCCTCCCAAAAGGAACTGAGTCAGGCAGGAAAAAAGTGAGCAATAGAGGGCGCAGCAGTCTGTGACAGACGGGCGCAACATTTTTCTTTTCTTTATATTAATCTTCCTTAGTGGTACAATAGATAAAGATTGTGGTAAGCAAACTCTATCTACAACTTGGATATTTCCCAGCAAGCATAAAAAGCAGCAATAAGAAAAAAAAAAAGCAATATTTGGATTGTAAATTAAGACATACCTTGTGGATATAATTGGCAATATCTTCATTTTGAATGATGATTAGCAGTTTATCTAGAGCAGCTTTTGTTTCCAAGAAATGTTCAGGATGACACTCTGTATTACCTAGTCTTACAAGGTATTCCTATATAAGATATATATTAAAAAAGTGTCAAGATTAGGATAAATTGACAATACAAATCCAAAACAAGAGTGCAAATTTAACAGCTTTACAGTTTTGCAACAAAGGCAAAATCTTTGCACATTGTCCAAAAAGGATACACGAAAAGGCCAAAATGATCAATATGAGTGATTTAGCTTTTACCAAAACAAATCCCATCTCTATAAAACCAAATTTTAAAGGAGGAATTACTACTCACCCGATAATTTCCTTTTCTTTAATGAGGACAGGTTAATTCATACCAGTAGTTCATGCCTCTCTACCAGTAGAGGGAGACTGAGCAAAACTGACACCAGGGTATAAATACCCCTTGCACAGGTATCAG
The DNA here is from genome assembly GCF_901001135.1 of Rhinatrema bivittatum. NCBI lineage: Eukaryota > Metazoa > Chordata > Amphibia > Gymnophiona > Rhinatrematidae > Rhinatrema > Rhinatrema bivittatum. The sequence goes on from NC_042618.1 coordinate 380,199,379, forward strand.
CCCACCAGTATTCTCTGCAAAAGCCAACTGTGGACAACTAAAGAATATATGACCATAACCGATTGCTGTTAACGGTTAACAGAAAAAACACTGAGGTCAGACAAGGAGTGTAATATTATTAATCTAGGGACTGGATCTGACACTTACCAGTAATCCCGGAAAGGCAGCCACCCAGGACAACAGCACCACCATCCATCAACCAATGGCAGGAAGGTAGAATAACCTGTCCTCATTAAAGAAAAGGAAATCATCAGGTAAGTAGTAATTTCTCTTCTCTTAGCATTCAGACAGGTTAATCCACACCAGTGGGATGTACCAAAGCTACTCCCAAACAGGGTGGGAGTTCATGTCCTGCCGGGATTGCACATCCAGATGATAAAAACTACATTGCAGCTCAGCAAATTGACAGGGGACAACCATCTAATCTCCGCCCAAGACACTGCCTGAGCCCTAGTGGAATGAGCGTTAAACTGACTAAGCAATGGCTGCTCAGAAACTACATATGCGGCTGTGATAGCCTGCTGGATTAAGGAGGTTATCATAGCCCGCGATGCCAGCTCACTCTGTTTACACCCACTGTGGAGTATAACAGCCGGTCCGTATTCCTGAGATGTTTAGAAACCTCCAATACCTTATGATATGCCGCTTGACAACCTAGATCCGAAACTGGCAATATTCATCCATATCTCTTTCCCTGCCCAGAATTGGCAGGGAATTGACTGATTCAAGTGAAAATCTAAGATCATCTTTGGCCAAAAGGACATTACAGTTCACATCTGGATGCTTTTGGAGACACCTGCAGAGATTGTTCCCGGAAAGAAAGAGCCCGCAGTTTGGAAACTCTATGCGCCAGACACTGTTCTCTAGTAAGTAACCTCCAGGAGCATCTTCGCAGTGATTGAAAGGTAGGATCCACCAGGAATCCAGAACCAGATTAAGACTCCACAAGGGCACCTGCAACCAAGGGGGGGGGGGGGGGGGGGGGGGGGGGCAGGAAACAAAGTTGCTTCATCTCTTTCAAGAACTGGGCCACAATCGGATGGGCTGACAAGGGCTCACCATTCATGTGATATCGGAAACAGGCAAGAGCCGCCACCTGTACCTTCGAGGCATTAAGGGTCAAGTCCTTCAACAACCCATCCTGCAAAAATCCAAACTGGGCGGGATTTTAATCAAACAAGGATGAACTCTATCTTCACACCAAACCTCAAACACTCGCTAAACATAGGCTAAGGAAGTGAAGAACTTTCGTGCTTGAAGCAAGGGGAAAATTACAGCAGTGAACTACCCAAACTTCAGCAACCGAGTCCTCTCAAGGGCCACATCATAAGACAAAAATCAAAATCGGATCTTTGAGAAGAATAGGCCCCTGCTGTAGCAGATCCCTGTGGACCAGTAATCGGATAGGCTATTCCACCAGAAGCCTCTGCCAACCTGCATACCACAGCCTCCTGGTCCAATCTGGGGCCACCAGAAGTACCAACCTCCGAATCATTCTGCCCAACGTGGGACATGGAGAAAAGGCATATAGAAGCTTGCCTTCCGGCCACATTTGCATGAGGGCATCAATGCCCAAAAACTTCAGATCTCTCCTGCGACTGAAGAAGCGAGGAACCTTCGCATTGTGTAATGTCGCCAGCAGGCCTAGAAAGCGGAGGTCCCAGCGGCCCACAATGTGCTGGGAACGCTTCATTGTACAATTTCCATTCTTTAGAATTCAGACTGTTTGCTGAGAAAGTCTGCTCTTACATTGCCTTTTCCTGCAGTGTGGAAGGCTGAGATCTTCTGAAGATGTACTTCCACCCATTCCTGAGTTGGGCTATTTCCTGCAACACTTGCTGGTGCTTGGCTGCTCCTTAGTGATTGATGTAAGTCACCACTATTGCATTGTCCAACATCATTTGGACCACTCAACCCTGCAAGCAGTCGAATCCCAAACATGCCAACCGAACAGCATGGGCTTCCAGCTGATTGATGCTCCAGAGATACTCCTCTGTATACCAGTGCCCCAACCCTGGAGGCTTGCATCCTTTGTCAGTAGTAGCCAGTCCAATGTTTGTAGAGGAACGCCCTGTGTTAGATGACCTGCTTGCAAATGGATGCTGATCTCCACGGGTAACTGAAGTTGTATCAAGTAGTCCTGAGACTGTGGACTCCAACGTGCACGAGGTGTGTGCACAGAACCACCTCTAGGGTGGCTGCCATCAACCCGCACACCTGTAGATAAGACTACACTGCCGGGTGTATTGTGTCCGTCAATCGCACCTGTGCCATCAGTTTCTCAATGCGGACCTCCAGCAGGCACACCCACCCTGTCTTGCTTCGTGTCGAAAACGAATGCAGAGATACTCCAGCGTCTGGGACGACTACAGATTGCTCTTGGCTAAGTTCACTACCCAATCTAATTCCTGTAGCAAGAAGATCACCTTGCATGAGGCCTGAAAACTTTCGTGGCTCTTGGCTCAAAAATCTTCTAAGTACGAATGGACCAGAATGCCATCCTCTCTCAACACTGCCACTACTATCACCATGATCTTAGAAAAGGTCCTGGGCACGGTGGCCAAAATGAAGGGTAGTGCTCAAACTGATGTCATTGCCCCATAACAGCAAAACACAAAAAACATTGATGCTCCAGCTGGATAGGAATATGCAGATACATCTCTGATAATCCAGAGACAAACTCCCCAACTGTACTGCCATAATTAGTGAGCATAATGTTTCCATGTGGGAATGAGTCACTTGCAAAAGCCGGTTGACACCCTTGAGATCCAGGATGAGGTAAAAGTAACCCTCCTTCTCAGATATAATAATTGGAATACCGGCCCGTATTTTCTTGTGACATGGGCACTGGTATCACAGCCTGGGACAATGTACATTCCAGTGTGTCTCTTCTTCGGCGAGCTGTAGGAAGACACCATAAAAACATCCCGAGGAATGCTGAGAAACTTCAGAGCCTAGCCATTTCTTACCTCTAAAACCCACTGGTCTGACGATCTCAAACCATCTCCAATAAAAAGGAGAGATAGGTGACCCCCTGTCTCCTGTTCCCAGGAGGGGGTCAGGGGGGCACCCCATTTGGGTTGCCTGGAACCAAGGACTGAGACCTACCCAGGGTTCAGCCCTCTGAGAAGTCGCTCCTCTATAGGATCGAAAACATTTGAAAACCCCTAGCACATCTCCTCATGCTGAATGAGCGCAGCGCCTGCTTTTAACGTTCTGGAAACCGAGGAACCTGGGACGCACCCCACTTATTGACTTTTTTTTTTTTAAACTCACTCCCAAAACAGAATGATATCAAAAGGTCACGCCATAAGATTAGCCTTTGAAATTGTCTCAGCACCAATTCATTAGCCATAGCTGACGCTCAACTCTGCTTTGCTTCCAAGATCAGAGGAGATCGGGCACATATAGGATGGCGAGGCCAAAGGGCACTGTCCTGAAATTCAAACCAGACTCATCCACTTCCTGAGAGAAAGCAGGCAAGAGCGCTCCACCAGGGAGCAGCAATATGCCATCTGCAATTCATTGCTACCATCTCAAGGATTGCTTAAGGATAGCCTCTCCAATCCTGCGCCTCCATCAAGCTGCTCTTCCTTCCAAAAGGATAGTCTGCTTCGTAACGGCACACACCAGCTTCCACTTTCAGACAGCACAACTGCTCTCTGTTGGATCCAGGGGTACAGCACTATATAGGCTCATCCCCTCTTTAAAATTAGCTTCCGGGGGCACCTCCTTCAAGAACAGGGATCCTTTATTTTGTGGTACAACTGGAAACAAATGCACGACTCAGGCCCAGTTTTGCTCGTATATCGAGCTGCTTCAGGGGCTAAACAATCATAACATTTATCTACTACCACTATGCCATCTTCTCGCAGGGCTAGGAATCATACACTACGTTTACGCCGATGACATTCAATTAATCCTACCAATTGAGGACACAATTGAAAAAACATTAAGCTTAGCCAATATTTATCTTGACATAATCAAACAGCTATTAAACCAAATGGAATTGGTAATTAACATTGAGAAAACTGAATTCCTACACTTAGAAAGAATATAACCATAATTCAAACGCCAATAATACTCAAAAGCAATCAAAAAATCGATTTAGCCGAGAAGGTGCGCAACCTCGGCGTCATAATAGACTCAGAGCTAAACCACAAACAGTACATATCACTAAAAGTTAAAGAAGGGTATGCTAAACTAATGGTACTATGGAAACTAAAACCATTACTGACATTATCAAACTTCCGCACAGTGCTTCAAGCACTAATATTCATAAGCACCGATTACTGCAACTCACGGCTGCTAGGATTACCTTATACATCGATAAGACCACTGCAAATATTACAAAACTCTGCAGCTAGAATTCTCACAGGCAAAAGGAAAAGAGATCACATCACAGATACACTAGCAGAACTACATTGGCTATCGAACAAAGAGTTCGATTCAAAGCACTTTGCACAATACACAAACTGATCCACGACGAAAAAGCAGAATGGCTGAACACAGCACTTCGAGTACATGTACCACATAGAAATTTAAGATCAGCAAACAAAGCACTCTTAACCATTCCATCAGTAAAAACAGCAAGACTAACCCAGGGTCAGGGAGTGTGCACTATCACTGGTTGGTCCCATTTTATGGAACACTATGCCCCTAGAACTAAGACTACAGAGAAATTTTAAACTATTCAAAACAAATCTCAAAACCTGGCTTTTCAAACAGGCGTTTTACAAAGAGAATGGTGAAAATAAGTAAGAAAGAGCCGGCATAAAGCACCCAACACAATCTCCAAGTGCCTACCTGGAAATTATTTTTATCCCACTGATAATCGTAAATAACAATTAAAAATGCTGATAATGAACCACATGTACTCACCCAGGAGACATGTTATCAATGGATAATTTGTGTCATAAACCAAGTAGTCTAACAATGTATTTGTTACCGGATAATACTGGCACCTTTTGTAAAATACAAGCTATTTGTTACTATATCTGCCCTATTGTAAACCGTTATGATGGTAAATAACTTAATGACGGTATAGAAAAACTTTTAAATAAATAAACAAATTAACAATCATCAGTAACCTGATTAGACTCAGGCAGCACAGATACAGGTATCCTGAAAGCCCCTAGCTGAGGACTATCCCTACAATGGCAGCTTTAAAACAAACTGTCAAACTTATAACAAGAATGCAATTTAGTGAAATCTATCTGCTATTCAATAACTGAGGTGAAATCATCACAGTGTACAAGTTTATAGAGTGATACCAGAAAATGAGGGAAAAATGCCAAATTTTGTTTAAATGTGAATTGCCAAGTAATTTCTGCTAAGAGCTCTGTAGTTACAAGAGACTGTAATTTTAGAAAGGCTTTTTAAAATTCATTTCTATAATTTTTTGGCAGGCTTCTTAACTGAGTACCAACTATACTGTGACAATAGGAACTAGACTGCTGAGATCATGTAAGAATGCAGCTCCATATTTGGAAGTGCAGTGATGTAACTGTACCAGCTTTGCAAAAAAAAAAAAAAAGGCCAAGTTCCTACTATCACAATATTAAAAAAAAAAAATTCAAAAAACACAAAGGATCTTAAAACAGATGTGTTTTTAAAATCAAAGTTTCTTATATTATAGGGCTGCAGCATTCACCAAATTATTCAAATCTATGGCAGTCCTCTTTTAAAGTTTCTCTGTTTTGAGAAGACTACTCCTCTTTGGAATTAAAAACTTGCACAGATTGGGCTTCTAGTAAAAAATCATACAACTCATACCTTAATTTCACTGCAAACAGTACTCTCCTCTTCTGAATGAATATAGAATTTTACAGTATTTTTCTGGACATCTTTGATAATTTTGACCAAACTGCTGAATACTTCTGGCTTTAACTGGCTGATGAAGTCAGACAAAGCTGGCTGTGTTGCTGAAATGTTCACATTATCTGGCATTGCTAGAGTCATCTTTACAGGTGCTTCCTGCTTGTCTTCCACAACAGCATTTTGATCAGACTGCAATATTTCCTCTTTGCTATTTATCTGGCATAATTCTGCTTTAGCATCCCCAAAACCAACTGAAGAGTGCTGCTCCTCAGAGTCTTCTCTTTTCAATGCATCATCGTCGTAAATTGGTTCTGATAACTCCTCAGTTTTTTCATCACTACTTGTAAGAACACTGGCAGCCTCTTCTACAGGAACAGTTAAAGCAGTTTCACTAACTGTATCATCTTTTGCTACAGCAGCAGTGCTATTGACTTGTGTACTTGTGTTACAGAAAGATATGGAAGCAATTACATCAGCCAACTTCTCATGCAGTTGCTCTACATACTGCTTGACACTAATTTCTGAGGCTTGTAGACTTAAATGTTCAGAAAGTTGTAGCACCCCCTCCTGGGTGGACAACACAGGTGTAGTTTTACTACTGGTGTATGCAATATTATTTATTTTTAAAACATCCTGAATCTTTCTTGAAAACAAACTGTATTCTTCCAATACTGCAGTCTCGATCACTCCACTTTGGCAGTGTTCTGTGACAAACATATGTCGACCTGCTAGCAAATCAGTTCTGTCCATGCGGGCTTTCTTCCTTTTATCTGAATATGGTGAATATGAGAAGTGATGGTCAGAGGTTCTCTGTCTACTCTGAACCCGTGGATCATTAGGTTCGGCATCATTTGGTGATAAATACAGCAGGTCTTCTGGAGATTTCATACCTATTCAAAAAGATAATTATAAACTGTTTTAGAAAAAGAAAACAAAAATTAGTAATTTTGCTGTTAATACACAGGGATCTGTATTGGGACCCTTACTGTTCAATATATTTATAAATGATCTGGAAAGAAATACGACGAGTGAGATAATCAAATTTGCAGATGACACAAAATTCTTCAGAGTAGTTAAATCACAAGCAGATTGTGATAAATTGCAGGAAGACCTTGTGAGACTGGAAAATTGGGCATACAAATGGCAGATGAAATTTAATGTGGATAAGTGCAAGGTGATGCATATAGGGAAAAATAACCCATGCTATAATTACACAATGTTGGGTTCCATATTAGGTGCTACAACCCAAGAAAGAGATCTAGGTGTCATAGTGGATAACAACATTGAAATCGTCGGTGCAGTGTGCTGCGGCAGTCAAAAAAGCAAACAGAATGTTGGGAATTATTAGAAAAGGAATGGTGAATAAAATGGAAAATGTCATAATGCCTCTGTATCGCTCCATGGTGAGACCGCACCTTGAATACTGTGTACAATTCTGGTCGCCACATCTCAAAAAAGATATAATTGCGATGGAGAAGGTACAGAGAAGGGCTACCAAAATGATAAGGGGAATGGAACAACTCCCCTATGAGGAAAGACTAAAGAGGTTAGGACTTTTCAGCTTGGAGAAGAGACGACTGAGGGGGGATATGATAGAGGTGTTTAAAATCATGAGAGGTCTAGAACGGGTAGATGTGAATCAGTTATTTACTCTTTCGGATAGTAGAAAGACTAGGGGGCACTCCATGAAGTTAGCATGGGGCACATTTAAAACTAATCGGAGAAAGTTTTTTTTTACTCAACGCACAATTAAACTCTGGAATTTGTTGCCAGAGAATGTGGTTAGTGCAGTTAGTATAGCTGTGTTTAAAAAAGGATTGGATAAGTTCTTGGAGGAGAAGTCCATTACCTGCTATTAAGTTCACTTAGAGAATAGCCACTGCCATTAGTAATGGTTACATGAAATAGACTTAGTTTTTGGGTACTTGCCAGGTTCTTATGGCCTGGATTGGCCACTGTTGGAAAACAGGATGCTGGGCTTGATGGACCCTTGGTCTGACCCAGTATGGCATTTTCTTATGTTCTTATGTTCATTTTTCGGTGTTAAGTAAACTACTCATGCAAAACATTAATTCAACACCTTTCGGATTCTATGTTACCAGTGAAGGTTAAAAGATTATCTTCACACAAACCATATGGATATATATGGATCTACAGACATGACTGTCAGGCAGTTGACTTTATAATAAAGTATGTCAAAGGCACTCAAAGTTAGTTGTATCAAAACAGTCGGAAGTAGTTTCACTATTAAAATAAAATTTAAATAAATCTCATATTTGGAATGAAACTGCATATTTTTCCATTAAATATGAAAATTTATGTCACTGTACTTGTACATAGATGTACTAGGATTTTAGTTTTAATCAACTAATTTCCCAAACTTGAGTTCAAGGCAAGTAACATTCAGTTATAGTAGGTATTTCCCTTTTACAGAGAGCTTACAAAGTAAGTTTGCACTGAGATAGTGGAGGGTGAAGTGATTTGTCCAGAGTCACAACAGATAAGCAAGATTTGAACCCTGGTTTTCCTGCTTCTCAGCCCGCACCACTAACCACTAGACAATTCATCTGAGGAGCTTGTGATTTTGCCAATTGTGAATTATAGAAAGCACCATTCGGTAAGAATCAGCAGAGTTGCTTACTTATAACAGGTGTTCTCCAAGGACAGCAGGATGTTAGCCCTCACATGGGAGACATCATTGGTTGGAACCCGGCACGGGAAACTGACAGGCACACTGGGCATGCCCAGCATGCCGCTAACCACGCGTCCACACGGGATCCCCTCTTCAGTTCATGAAAAAAACAAAACAGAGAGAAAACCAACTGTGTGGGGAGGCGGGCAGGTTTCGTGAGGACTACCATACTGCTGTCCTTGGAGAACACCTGTTAGAGGTAAGCAACTCTGCTTTCTCCAAGGACAAGCAGGATAGTAGTTCTCACACATGGGTAATTAAGTAGCTCCAGGCTGCTCCCAACACGTGCAGCAAAGAATGGGTGCCAACATGTACAACTGTAGCTGCCAAACAGGAGCAGGCCTGCTCCCAAGGATATAGCCAACAGAGGAAGAGTTAGGTTTCTATGACTGGAAGAGATTACAGAGGACGGACTGTCCGAAACGACTGTCCTGCCAGCCATCCTGGTCCAGGCACTAGTGCAAGCAAATGTGTGGAGGGAACGCCAGGTCGCTGCTCTGCAAACTTTGCAGATGGGAAATGCATGCAAGTGAGCCACTGAGACCAACATGGCCTGGACAGAGTGAGCTTTGACTTGGCAATCAAGCTGAAAACCCGCCTATGCATAACAGAAAGTGATGAAATCAGCTAGTCAGTGGGATAGAGTCTGCTTCGAGACAGCAACTCCTGTTTCTGTCTAAGGAGACAAAAAGCTGAGTGGGCACACGGTGAGGTGCTGTCTGTCAAGTAAAAGTGCCCTCTTGCAATCCAATGTGTGTGGAGCATGTTCACCTTGATGAGCGTGAGACCTCGGAGAAAAAAGGCAACACAATGGATTGGTTGAGGTGAACTCCAAAACCACCTTGGGAAGGAACTTCGGGTGTGTCCGTAGGACCACCTTGGCGTGACAAAACTTTATATATAAGGCAGGTACAACACCAGAGCTTGCAGCTTACCGATCCTGTGAGCTGATGTAACTGCAACCAAGAAGATCACCTTCCAGGACAGGTACTTTAGATCACAAGAACACAACGGTTCAAATTGAGGTTTCATGAGTTGCAAGAGGACTACGTTGAGATCCCAGAAAACCATCAGGGAACGAGTGGGGGGCTTTAGTTGTAGTAAGCCCCTCATGAATTGGCCAACTAGCTGATGCAGAACCATCCAACCTCCAGTGGTATGCCCTGATGGCACTAAGGTGAACCCTCACTGATGTGGTCTGCAGATCAAACTCGGAGAGGGGCAACAGGTAGTCCAAGAGTAAAAGAGGGGAGCAAGAGAAGGGATCCAGACTGCGACGCTCGCACCAAGATGAGAACCACTTCCACTTCAAATTACAAGATTTTCTGGTGGAAGGTTTTCTGGATTCCAGAATGACATAAGAACATAAGAAAATGCCATACTGGGTCAGACCAAGGGTCCATCAAGCCCAGCATCCTGTTTCCAACAGTGGCCAATCCAGGCCATAAGAACCTGGCAAGTACCCAAAAACTAAGTCTATTCCATGTAACCATTGCTAATGGCAGTGGCTATTCTCTAAGTGAACTTAATAGCAGGTAATGGACTTCTCCTCCAAGAACTTATCCAATCCTTTTTTAAACACAGCTATACTAACTACACGAACCACACTCTCTGGCAACAAATTCCAGAGTTTAATTGTGCGTTGAGTAAAAAAGAACTTTCTCCGATTAGTTTTAAATGTGCCCCATGCTAACTTCATGGAGTGTCCCCTAGTCTTTCTACTATCCGAAAGAGTAAATAACCGATTCACATCTACCCGTTCTAGACCTCTCATGATTTTAAACACCTCTATCATATCCCCCCTCAGTCGTCTCTTCTCCAAGCTGAAAAGTCCTAACCTCTTTAGTCTTTCCTCATAGGGGAGTTGTTCCATTCCCCTTATTTTGGTAGCCCTTCTCTGTACCTTCTCCATCGCAACTATATCTCTTCTGAGATGCGGCGACCAGAATTGTACACAGTATTCAAGGTGCGGTCTCACCATGGAGCGATACAGAGGCATTATGACATTTTCCGTTTTATTCATCATTCCTTTTCTAATAATTCCCAACATTCTGTTTGCTTTTTTGACTGCCGCAGCACACTGAACCGACGATTTCAATGTGTTATCCACTATGACACCTAGATCTCTTTCTTGGGTTGTAGCACCTAATATGGAACCCAACATCGTGTAATTATAGCATGGGTTATTTTTCCCTATATGCATCACCTTGCACTTATCCACATTAAATTTCATCTGCCATTTGGATGCCCAATTTTCCAGTCTCACAAGGTCTTCCTGCAATTTATCACAATCTGCTTGTGATTTAACTACTCTGAAGAATTTTGTGTCATCTGCAAATTTGATTATCTCACTCGTCGTATTTCTTTCCAGATCATTTATAAATATATTGAACAGTAAGGGTCCCAATACAGATCCCTGAGGCACTCCACTGTCCACCGCCTTCCACTGAGAAAATTGCCCATTTAATCCTACTCTCTGTTTCCTGTCTTTTAGCCAGTTTGCAATCCACGAAAGGACATCGCCACCTATCCCATGACTTTTTACTTTTCCTAGAAGCCTCTCATGAGGAACTTTGTCAAACGCCTTCTGAAAATCCAAGTATACTATATCTACCGGTTCACCTTTATCCACATGTTTATTAACTCCTTCAAAAAAGTGAAGCAGATTTGTGAGGCAAGACTTGCCCTGGGTAAAGCCATGCTGACTTTGTTCCATTAAACCATGTCTTTCTATATGTTCTGTGATTTTGATGCTTAGAACACTTTCCACTATTTTTCCTGGCACTGAAGTCAGGCTAACCGGTCTGTAGTTTCCCGGATCGCCCCTGGAGCCCTTTTTAAATATTGGGGTTACATTTGCTATCCTCCAGTCTTCAGGTACAATGGAAGATTTTAATGATGTTAAAAATTTTTACTAACAGGTCTGAAATTTCATTTTTTAGTTCCTTCAGAACTCTGGGGTGTATACCATCCAGTCCAGGTGATTTACTACTCTTCAGTTTGTCAATCAGGTCTACCACATCTTCTAGGTTCACCGTGATTTGATTCAGTCCATCTGAATCATTACCCATGAAAACCTTCTCCATTACGGGTACCTCCCCAACATCCTCTTCAGTAAACACCGAGGCAAAGAAATCATTTAATCTTTCCGCGATGGCCTTATCTTCTCTAAGTGCCCCTTTAACCCCTCGATCATCTAACGGTCCAACTGACTCCCTCACAGGCTTTCTGCTTCGGATATATTTACTGTGAGTTTTTGCCTCTACAGCCAACTTCTTTTCAAATTCTCTCTTAGCCTGTCTTATCAATGTCTTACATTTAACTTGCCAATGTTTATGCTTTATCCTATTTTCTTCTGTTGGATCCTTCTTCCAATTTTTGAATGAAGATCTTTTGGCTAAAATAGCTTCTTTCACCTTCATTCACCTCCCCTTTTAACCATGCCGGTAATCGTTTTGCCTTCTTTCCACCTTTCTTAATGTGTGGAATACATCTGGACTGTGCTTCTAGAATGGTATTTTTTTAACAATGACCACACCTCTTGGACATTTTTTTTTACTTTTGTAGCTGCTCCTTTCAGTTTTTTTCTAACAATTTTTCTCATTTTATCAAAGTTTCCCTTTTGAAAGTTTAGCACGAGAGCCTTGGATTTGCACACTGTTCCTTTTCCAGTCATTAAATCAAATTTGATCATATTATGATCACTATTGCCAAGTGGCCACACCACTATTGCCAAGTGTGCTCCACTGAGAATTAGATCTAAAATTGCTCCCTCTCTTGTCGGTTCCTGAACCAATTGCTCCATAAAGCTATCATTGATTCCATCCAGGAACGTTCTCTCTCTAGCGTGACCCGATGATACATTTACCCAGTCTATATTGGGGTAATTGAAGTCTCCCATTATTACTGCACTACCAATTTGGTTAGCTTCCCTAATTTCTCTTAGCATTTCACTGTCCGTCTCACCATCTTGACCAGGTGGATGGTAGTATACCCCTATCACTATAGTCTTCCCTGACACACAAGGGATTTCTACCCATAAAGATTCAATTTTGTATTTAGTCTCATGCAGGATGTTTATCCTGTTGGACTCTATGCCATCCCGGACATAAAGTGCCACACCTCCTCCCGAGTGCTCCTCTCTGTCATTGCGATATAATTTGTACCCCGGTATAGCACTGTCCCATTGGTTATCCTCTTTCCACCATGTCTCTGAGATGCCAATTAAGTCTATGTCATCATTTACTGCTATACATTCTATAACGAAACACACGCTGTGTCGGGAGTACTGGGCAGGATCTTTAAAATTGCTACTGCTTACCAGAAATCGCAGGCAGGACGTTTAATCCAACGCTGCCTACAAATGCTGCACAATTCAGATAAGTGGCTTTTTTCCGTGTCTGTAAAGTGTTGCTTTTGAAAAATTGAAAAAGGAGCACAAAAAAAAGTTTATATGAATTGAGTTCCCAGTAAGAACTCTAACAAGACAAACCCTATGATTATATGTAAGTGAGCCGTTCACTTGTTTTTGGAAAAACTGATTCTTAACAGTGAACGCTACACGAAACACGTTTTAAATACGTGCATGTTGGCTGACATATGAGGGTTGTCTTAGGCAAAAGTATTTATTCGTATAAATATATGATTTTTTTTCACATACCATGTGGTTTAATTATTTTAACTGTTATTGAGGTACCACTGATTTACCCAGTTTTCATATTGAAGACTGGAAGATTGGGCATCCAAATGGCAGATGAAATTTAATGTGGACAAGTGCAAGGTGTTGCATATAGGGAAAAATAACCCTTACTGTAGTTACACGATGTTAGGTTCCATATTAGGAGCTACCACCCAGGAAAAAGATCTAGGCATCATAGTGGATAATACTTTAAAATCATCAGCTCAATGTGCTGCAGCAGTCAAAAAAGCAAACAGAATGTTAGGAATTATTAGGAAGGGAATGGTTAATAAAACAGAAAATGTCATAATGCCTCTGTACCGCTCCTTGGTGAGACCGCACCTTGAATACTGTGTACAATTCTGGTCGCCACATCTCAAAAAAGATATAGTTGCGATGGAGAAGTACAGAGAAGGTGCAACCAAAATGATAAAGGGGATGGAAAAGCTCCCCTATGAGGAAAGGCTGAAGAGGTTAGGGCTGTCCAGCTTGGAGAAGAGACGGCTGAGGGATCATGAGATGTCTTGAACGAGTAGATGTGAATCTGTTATTTACACTTTCAAATAATAGAAGGACTAGGGGGCATTCCATGAAGTTAGCAAGTAGCACATTTAAGACTAATCGGAGAAAATTCTCTTACTCAATGCACAATTAATTCTGGAATTTGTTGCCAGAGGATGTGGTTAGTGCAGCTGGGTTCAAAAAAGGTTTGGATAAGTTCTCGGAGAAGTCCATTAACTGCTAATAATCAAGTTTACTTAGGGAATAGCCACTGCTATTAATTGCATCAGTAGTATGGGATCTTCTTAGTGTTTGGGTAATTTCCAGGTTCTTGTGGCCTGGTTTGGCCTCTGTAGGAAACAGGATGCTGGGCTTCGTCTGACCCAGCATGGCAAATTCTTATGTTCTTATGGAAGACCTTGTCTAGGCAGTGTCTGGGTAGTATGATGCAGCTTCCATTTCCTCATAATTGATCGAACAGTGTTCACTAGAATATCCAAGCACTGGAGAAATTACTTACCTGATAATTTCATTTTTCTTAGTGTAGACAAATGGACTCAGGACCAATGGGTATAGTGTGCTCCTGATAGCCGTTTGAGACGGATCAGATTTTGATCTGATATCAGCACTACATATATCCGTGCAGGAAGTGCAGCTCTTCAGTATTCTCCTTGAAAAGCAATTGTGGATATGTGTGTTTTAATAACTTGATTAACTTGGCCTGGTTGAACTGATTTCCAACTGGAGACCTCCAGTGCACTCAAATGAAAGACGCTGACACCCGGTAACTATGGGTGTCGTAAACTAGGGTAAAGTCTGGCTTACCCGGGCTTGACTTGCTCTCGGGGATTGTCACCCGAGGTTTCCGGATTTTGAGGCAGCTGTGGGTGGGATGCTGAGTCCATCTGTCTATACTAAGGAAAACTAAATTATCAGGTAAGTAATTTCTCCATTTCCTAGCGTGTAGCAGATGGACACAGGACCAATGGGATGTACAAAAGCTACTCCTGAACCGGGTGAGAGGCTGCCCGTGGCCCACTTAGTGCTGCCCTTGAAATTCTGTGTCCTCCCGGGTCTGAACATCCAAGCGATAGAACCTCGAGAAGGTGTGAATGGAGGACCACGTCGCCACCCGACAGATCTCTGCGGGTGACAACATCCTAGTTTCTGCCCAGGACACTGCCTGGGCCCTTGTGGAATGGGCCTGGACTTGTAGAGGTGGAGGCTTCCCTGCCCCTACATAGGCCACCTTGATTACTTCTTTGATCCACCGGGCAATGGTTGCTCACGAGGCCGCTTCCCCTTGTTTCTTCCTGTTGTGAAGGACGGATAGGTGGTCCGTCTTTCGTATGGATTCCGATCCTTCCAGGTATCAGACTAGGAGTCTACCGACGTTAAGATGGCGAAGGCATGAGTCTTCAGAATCCTTGTGCTCGTCTGGTGATGGCAGTGAGATGGTTTGGTTTAGGTGGAAAAGAGAAACCACATTTGGAAAGAAGGAGGGTACAGTGCGAAGCTGGATCCCGGTGTGAATCTAAGGGACGGTTCCCTACCGGATAGTGCTTGAAGCTCAGAGATGCGATGGGCTGAACGTATTGTCACTAGGAATGCAGTCTTCAAGGTCTGGAGACTTAGTGTCAGACCACGAGTTGGTTTGAAGGAAGTTCCCGCTAGGAAGCCTAATACTAGATTGAGATTCCATAGGGGCGCCGGCCCCTTTAGTAGTGGTCAGATTTACTTGACCCCTCTCTGAAGTGGGAAACGTAAACTGATGCAGTCCACTTTGGCTGTGAAGCAGGCCAGTGCAGCCACCTGAACCTTGATGAAGTTGAGAAACAACCCCTGCTTCAAGCCGTCCTGCAGGAATTCCAGGACCATAGGAATTTCAACTGTCCGCGGAAGGATGTTGCGTTCCTCATGTCAGGCTTCGAATATTCTCCATATTCATATGTAAGTTAGAGACGTGGAAAACTTGCGTGCTCTGAGCAAGGCGTCAATTGCTGCCCCAGAGTATCCGCTCTTCTTCAGGTGAGTCCTCTCAATGGCCAGACTGTAAGAGAGAATCGAGTTGGGTCTTCGTGGGGGGGGGGGGGGGGGGGGGGGGGGGGGGGGGGGATCGGTCCTTGCTGGAGCAGGTCCCTGTGTTGAGGTAAACAGAGAGCTCCCCCGAGAGAGAGGTCTTCGCATGTTTGCGTACCATGGCCTTCTTGGCCAGTTCAGGGCCACTAGAAGTAATAGCCCCCTGTGGTGTTCTATCTTGCGGATGATTCCGCCCAATAGTGGCCATGGGGGAAAAAAACGTACAGCAGGTCTTCCTGTGGCCAGGTCTGGACAAGGGCATCAATTCCCTGGGATTGTGGATCTCGTCCACGGCTGAAGAACTTGGGAACTTGGACGTTGTACTGGGTTGCCCGAAGATCCATGGCTGGGGCTCCCAAGCGGTTTACTATCAACTGGAAGGCTGTGTTAGACAGCGTCCTTTCCCCTGGGTCTAGACACTCTACTGAGGAAATCCGCAGTGACGTTGTCTTTTCTCGCGATGTGGGCGGCTGAGATCCCTTGTAGGTTTGTTTTCACTCACGCCATTAGGGGCTATATTTCCAGGGAAACCTGTTGGCTTCTGGTTCCTCCCTGGCAGTTGATGTAGGCAACTGTCGTGGCATTGTCTAACGTGACTGACAGATTCACCCGGAGTCTGTGACTGAAGCGAAGGCAGGTTAGTCTGACTGCTCGGGCTTTTAATCTGTTTATGTTCCATCCTGACTCTTCCTTGTCCCATTGTCCCTGGGCCGTCAGTTCCTGGCAGTAGGACCCCCACCCTCGTAGGCTCGCAGATCGGTGGGGATAGTCTTACTCCCTTGCTCAGATGGTCTTCTTGAAGCCACCATTGGAGCTGGGTCCAAACCTCTGCCGGTAGCTGGAGGCGAACGGAGAACTTCTGGGAAATCGGGTCCCATCGTGACAGTAGGGAACATTGTAGTGGTCGCATGTGGACCCTTGCCCATGGGCTGACTTCTGGGGTCGATTTCATGAGGCCAAGGACTTGGAGATAGTCCCATACCTTAAGCCGAGCACAGTTCAACAGTTTTTGCAACTGGTCCCTTAATTTCCTCCTCCTTGTAGGGGGAAAGACGACCTTGTCTTGTTTGGTGTCGCACCGGACTCCAAGGTACTCTAGCGATTGGGAGGGCTGCAGGCAACTCGTGTTTGTGTTGATGACCCACCCGAGATTCTGCACTAGATTCTTGACTCTGGTGGTCACCTGATAACTTTCCTCTGGGGACTTTGATGAACGTCCGAGAGGCAGCAGCTAGCCCAAAGGGTAGCGCCCGGAACTGGTAATGATGGTCCAGTATCGCAAAGCGTAGCACGCGCTGATGGTCGTGATGGACCAGGATGTGGAGATAGGCTTCTGACAGCTCCAGAGAAGTCAGGAATTCTCCCGGTTGTACTGCCCTTATGACTGAGTGTAGGGTTTCCATGCGAAAGTGCGGTACCCTCAGGTAGCGGTTGATGGTCTTGAGGTCCAGGATGGGCCGGAACGTTCCCTCCTTCTTGGGGACGATAAAATAGATGGAATAGTGACCGGTATTTTGTTGGTGCATGGGCACAGAGGTTATCGCCTAAAGGCGGAGTAGTTTTGTTAGTGTGGTTTCCACTGCCGTCCTCTTGGAGGGGAAGTGGCATGGTGATCTCACAAATTTGTCTGGTAAGGACCCACTTGTCCAATGTTATCTCGACCCATTTTGGTAGAAGAGGGTAAGTCTGCCCCCTATGACTTCTTCCTATGGATGGGTCTGTTGATTCTCATTGTGGGGTGCGCGGCTGGGACCTGTACCCGAGCCAGCTCCCCTCTTGTTGTATCTGTTCCAAAAAGGCTGACCTCTGCCTGCAGGGTGAGGAGGAGAAGAGCATAAAAGGGAGAATAGTGCTGGTTTCTTTTGTTCCTTTCCTCCGGGTAGCCGAGGTACTGGGAATTCGCCCCATTTGTTGGTGAGTGTCTCCAGGTCGCTTCCGAACAGGAGGGATCCTTTAAAGGGTATTCCCGTAAGGTTAGTCTTGGAGGTCGCATCGGCTGACCAATTTCAGAGCCACAGCTGCCTTCTGGCTGCCACTATGAACGAGATGCCCCTGGCTAAGGTGCGTACCAGGTCAGAGGTCGCATCCGTGAGGAAAGATATCGCCGGTATTAATGTTTCAGCTGAAGTGGTTGCGTCCCTGGAGAGAAGCGAGTAGGCACGTGTTTCAACGGCGCAGCAGGAAGCGATCTGCAGGGTCATTGCTGTGTCATCAAAATAACTGTTTAAGGATGGATTCCTGAGGTCTGTCTTGGGCATCCTTGAGTGTAGCTCCTCCTTCGACTGGGATGGTAGTGCGCTTTGAGATAGCGCAGACCATGGCGTCCCACTTCTGGGGAACCCAAGGAGTCTTTGGCCGTGGGTTCCAGGGGGTATAGGGCTCCTAGGGCCCTGGAGGGTCTCCATGAGGGAGGACCCTCGCACCGGATCAGGGTCTAGCCCAGACGGGGCTGCTCAACCCGATTTAACAGACGCCGGATGGATGATCTGTGCGGCTAGCCGAGCCTCGGAGACCGGAGACTTTAAGAAAGTTTTCTACCTTACCTTGTCTCGGCGCTTCCTGGTCTCATGCCGGGCAGTCTCCGGCTGCGGGGGGAGAGGGAATATACCTTCACCGCCGTGCTCAGTATTGCACCCGCTGCCTCTCAGCCACTCTGGGGGCTAAGTCCACGCCGGGAACCGGCTACCGGACCAAGTTTTACCTCTGAGGGAGCTCGGAAATCACCTCAGGAATTCTCGACTGGGGGAGGGACTCTTGGGTATCGCTGCAGGACAGCGGGGCTAGTCTTGTAGAGGTAAAATTCTCTCTCTTCTCTGGTTTGAATTTTCTAACGCTGTGAAAGCATGTGTGGTGTCCCGAACTGCTAAGGAGACGGAGAAATACTGAAGAGCTGCACTTCCTGCACGGGTATATGTAGTGCTGACATCAGATTGAAATCTGACTCCGTCTCCAACTGCTATCAGGAGCACACTATACCCATTGGTCCTGAGTCCATCTGCTACATGCTAGGAAATTGGATATTATTTTGTAGCTTTTTCCTCTCTTATGCATGCTATAAGCAGTTAGGGGGGGCGGTGGAATTGGTTATTGTCTTTTTTTGACTGGGAGGACATCCATAGTACAAGTGAGGGATGTGTCCTCTGCACCTTTTAGTTTGGAATGTGGAGTGCCTCAGGATCCCCTTTATTGTTTAATCTTTTTTTGCAACCCTTGGATTAATTTATCCAGGAACAAGGATTTACTGGATACATAGATGCAGTTGTGCAACTTTTGTTCCAGGTAGATGACGATATCACTGAATTGAGAATAGGACAAATGACTGGTTGAGGAGGATATTAGGGTGGTTGGAATCCCAGAAATTATTAGTAAATGCAGGGAAAATGGAATGGATGTATGTGGGGAGCGAGGATGTTCCAAGGTAATCATTAGGGCTGAATATAGGGGGATGGTTACTGAAAGAAGTCAAAAGGTGGGGAATTTAGGAGTGTTACTTGAGTCTTAGTTTAGATACATGTCTTCAGTGATTCAGGTTTGTTTTAGACTCAATTGAGGAGGTTACAATCATTTTTAGAAGTTTCAGTTTTCAGATTGGTGGTTTAGGCATTGGTTTGCCTGTTGCAAGACTACTGTAATACTGTGTTAGTAGGTCTCCTCCCCCCCCCAAAAAAAATGTTTGCAGTGCCTGCAAATGGTGCAATATATGGCAGCCCATTTTTAGTCTTCCAAGACAGAGTGTGACACCACTTTTAATAAGCCTTCACTGGTTACCAGTTGAAAAGGCGGCCAATTTAAGCTAATGACCATGATGTATAGCAAAATTGCTTACCTTGTAATAGGTGTTATCCCAGGACAGCAGGATGTAGTCCTCACATATGGGTGACATCAGCAATAGAGCCCTATGTACAAAAAACTTCTTTCAAAGTTTCTAAGAAACTTTTGACTGGCACCAGAGTGCCTACTGAGCATGCCCAGCATGCCATGATATTCCCTGCCACAGGGGTCTCCCTTCAGTCTGTTTTGTAGCAATTAGCATTAGCCAAAAATAAAATAATAAAACGTATCGGACCCAACTCCGCAGGGTGGCGGGTGGGTTTCGTGAGGACTACATCCTGCTGTCCTGGGATAACACCTATTACAAGGTAAGCAATTTTGCTTTATCCCAGGACAAGCAGGATGCTAGTCTTCACATATGGGTGATTAGCAAGCTAGAGGCTGAGTCATTTTGTAGTGAAGCAACAGTGAAGTATTGTTGTTGAAATGAATCAGCCGAAGATCACAGCAGGTTGGATGTAGAAGGAATTGGGGTTAAACTGGAAACAAGTTCTTTAAGACAGATTGTCCATTTGATGAATCTCGTCTTCCTTCTTTGTCTAAGCAATAGTGAGCTGCAAAGGTGTGAAGAGAACTCCATGTTGCTGCTTTACAAATGTCCAGAATAGGTACAGAGCGAATGTGTGCTATTGAAGTTGACATTGCTCTGACTGAATGTGCTTTTACTCGCCCTTGGAGAGTAAGGCCTGCTAGCCAGTTTGACAAAGTATGCTTACCCACTGCTTTACCTGGTTTGTTTGGATCATAAGATACAAATAGTTGACTGGATTTCCTTTGGACTGCAGTGCGGTTTAAGTAAAAGGATAGCGCACGTTTACAGTCCAAGGTATGTAAGGCTCTTTCTCCCTGGTGAGAGTGAGGTCTTGGAAAAAATGTTGGTAAAACTATAGATTGGTTTAGGTGGAATTCCGTGACTACTTTTGGAAAGAACTTTGGATGAGTACGGAGGATCACCCTGTCATGTAGGAACTTTGTAAAAGGTTCGTATGTGACAAGTGCTTGTAGTTCACTGACTCTTCTAGCTGATGTAATGGCTATGAGGAATATAGTTTTCCATGTAAGATATTTAAGGTCACAGGTATCTGTGGGTTCGAATGGAGAACGCATGAGCCTGGCTAAGACTACGTTCAGGTCCCATTGTATGCTTGGGGAATGAACTGGAGGTCTTAAGTGAGTTAAACCTCTCATAAATTTACTTACTAGAGGTTGTGTAGAAATAGGTGCATCTCCCAGCTTGTTATGGTAAGCTGAGATTGCACTCAAATGTACTCTTACAGATGAAGTCCTAAGACCAGAGTCTGAAAGATGGTATAGGTAGTCTAGTAGTGAGGTAGTGGGGCAAGTGAAAGGATCTAAAGATTTCTGAGTGCACCACAAAGTAAACCTTTTCCATTTGTAGGAATAATTCTTTCTAGTGGAAGGTTTACGTGAAGCTATCAGCACTTGAGAGATAGTGGTTGGAAGGTTGAGTGGTTTTAAGATCAAGCTTTCAACATCCATGCTGTCAGGGACAGGGATTGAAGGTTGGGATGGCGCAGCCGACCCTGATCCTGAGTTATCAGATTGGGATCTACTCCCAGGCGAATTGGATCCCTGACTGAGAGGTCTAGCAGTGTGGGAAACCATACCTGCCGAGGCCAGTATGGGGCTTTGAGTATCATGGTCCCCTTGTCCTGTTGTAGCTTCACTAGAGTTTTGGTTATGAGTGGTATTGGTGGATACGCATATAACAGGCCAGAGTTCCAAAGGCGAGCAAAGGCGTCCTTTGGTAGGCTGTTCTCCTGTTGTAACAGGGAGCAGTAATTGTTCACTTTGTAGTTCAGATGGGATGCAAAGAGATCTATTGTTGGTTGACCCCAGCGTTGGAAGATCTTGGTTGCTATCGTTGGATCCAAGGACCACTCGTGTGGCTGGAACTGACGACTGAGGCGATCTGCTATTATATGTTGCGGATGCCTGCCAGGTAAGTGGCTCGTAGAAGAATGGAGTGTGCTAGGGCCCAGTCCCAAATCTGAGCTGCTTCTTGGCAAACGAGGTAGGAACCTGTCCCTCCTTGTTTGTTGATGTACCACATGGCTACTGTGTTTGTCTGAATCAGCACAGTCTTGTGTGAAAGGCAGTCCTTGAACGCATGCAGCGCATAACGTATAGCTCGAAGCTCCAGGAAATTTATCTGAAAAGAAGCTTCGAGTTTTGTCCACTTGCCTTGAGTCTTCAGAAGACCAATGTGTGCTCTGCAGCCTAAGGTGGACGCATCTGTAGTTAGTCACTTGTGGAACTGGTTGCTGGAAAGGTAGACCTTTGAGCAAGTTGTTCATTGATGTCCACCAGAGGAGGGAGGAACGTAGCTCTTGCATTATTTGAATGTGAGTGGACAGTGGTTGAATGGCTTGAATCCACTGAGATTTGAGTGTCCATTGCATTAGGCGCATGGTCAGTCTGGCCATGGGAGTGACATGAACTGTGGAGGTCATGTGTCCGAGTAGGGTGAGGCACTGATGAGCTGTAACTTGAGATTGATTTCGAAAAGAATGTGCCAGGAGAACGAGTGTTTGAGCACGGTCTCTTGGGAGAAAAGCTTTTGCTATGATGGTGTTTAGATCTGCACCTATGAAGTGTAGCAGGTGAGATGGTGTGAATTGGGATTTTTGGTAGTTGATGAGAAATCCCAAGGAGTGAAGCAAGTTGACTGTGAGCTTGAGGGAATTGAGAGCTCCTTCTTGTGTATGACTCCTGATGAGCCAATCGTCCAGATAAGGGAATACATGTACCTTTTGTTTGTGAAGATGTGCCTCCGCCACTGCCAGACACTTTGTGAACACTCGAGGTGCTGAGGCTAGGCCGAATGGAAGCACTCTGTATTGAAAATGTTGTCCTTCGACCAGAAATCGCAGGTACTGGTGATGAGGAGGAAAGATGGGAATGTGAGCGTAGGCATCTTGAAGATCCAGAGAGCAGAGCCAATCTCCTTTTTGAAGAAGAGGTAGCATGGTGGCTAACGATACCATCCTGAATTTTTCTTTCTTGAGAAATTTGTTGAGATTTCTGAGGTCTAGGATGGGACGAAGGCCTCCGGTTTTCTTTGGAATGAGGAAATACCGGGAGTAGAATCCTCTGCCCTGCTGAGGCCCGGGAACTGGTTCTATGGCCCTGGCTCTCAGTAGGGTGGATAATTCTGCTTTTAGTATTCTGGAGTGGTGATTCACTGTCCAAGATGAGAGAGGTGGATTTTTGTTTGGTACAGTGAGAAAATCCAATCGGTACCCCTGAGCTGTAATAGGTTATGCAACCTCCGACTGGTAATTGTGGAAGAGGATTTTGAAAGGGGCTTCTGATCTCTGGTTGAATTTCAAAAGCCTGATGTAGATGCAGTCTGAGCAGGTAGTTGGGGCCTAGGAGGGCTTTGCCGAGCCTGAGGACGCTGAGTGGGACGTGCTTGTCTAGTCCGGCTTGTTGGAGGGTAGTATTGTCATGGACGGTAGTAAGGTCTCCTAATTTCTCTTCTAGGAGGTCTTCTAGAAGGTTGATGTGTTTCCTGAAAATCAGTAACAGCTGTTTGAGGGTTTAAGGTTTATTTGTGCTTATATACCGTTGTCTCGGCATGGCCTTCACAGCGGTTAACACAGCAATAAAATACAATAAAAGAAAATTACAAACAATAATAATAATAGAAGATAAAATTTAACAAGTTAGAATAAAAGATATCTTAATAAAATAATGTCTGAAGCCATAAATATTAAACCAATAAATACTAAAAAACATAAAACATGCTTTAAGTATTGAGGTTAATAAAAGTCAG
Source organism: Rhinatrema bivittatum (assembly GCF_901001135.1). Taxonomy (NCBI): domain Eukaryota; kingdom Metazoa; phylum Chordata; class Amphibia; order Gymnophiona; family Rhinatrematidae; genus Rhinatrema; species Rhinatrema bivittatum. The sequence continues at coordinate 380,222,779 of NC_042618.1, forward strand.
AGCCAAGTTTGTGTGGTCCTTTATGGTCGTCACTGCTTCTTTGACCTTGCTCCAAATAGGTTTTCACCCAAACAAGGAAGGTCGGCTAATCTCTCCTGGACTTCTGGCCTGAGCTCAGAAGATTTTAGCCAAGCCCATTGACGAGCTGTGATTCCTGAGGCTGATAATCTAGAAGCAGTCTCGAAACTGTCATATGTGGCTCTGACCTCGTGCTTGCCTGCTTCTAGGCCAGGGGTCAGGAACCTATGGCTCTTTTGATGGTTGCATCTGGCTCGCAGACAAATCTTTAATAAAAAGTAAAAATCTAACAAAATCCCCCACCCTCCTGACGCCCCCAAGACCTCCAAAATTAATTTACTACAACCCCCACCCTCCTGACCCCCCCAAGACCTGCCAAAATTCCCTGGTGGTCCAGGAGCGGTCTGGGAGCGATCTCCTGGACTTGGGCTGTCGGCTGCCAGTAGTCAAAATGGCGCCGACGGCCCTTTGCCCTCACTATGTCACTGGGGTCGACCAATGGCGACGGTAGCCCCTGTGACATAGTAAGGGCAAAGGGCCGTCGGCTGCCAGTAATCAAAATGGCGTCGACTGCCCTTTGCCCTTACTATGTCACAGGGGCTACCGTCGCCATTGGTCGACCCCAGTGACATAGTGAGGGCAAAGGGCCGTCGGCGCCATTTTGACTACTGGCAGCCGACAGCCCAAGTCCAGGAGATCGCTCCCGGACCAACAGGGACTTTTGGCAGGTCTTTGGGGGGGGGGGGGGGTGTCAGGAGGGTGGGGGGTTTTGTTAGATTTTTACTTTTTTTTTATTAAAGATTTGTCTACGAGCCCTGGACCCCCGCTGGATCACCAGGGACTTTTGGCAGGTCTTGGGGGGGGGGGGGGGGGGGGGGTTTAGGAGGATGGGGGGTTGTAGTAAATTAATTTGGCAGGTCTTGGGGGCGTCAGGAGAGTAGGGGGTTGTAGTTAGTATGGCTCTCATGGAATTGCATTTTAAAATATGTGGTGTTCATGGCTCTCTCAGCCAAAAAGGTTCCCGACCCCTGTTCTAGGCCGTTATGCACGAGTCGTGAGAAACCCTCCTGAAATTGTTCTGGAAGATCTTGGGTAAGGCCTTCTACCTGTTTCCATAGGTTGCGTTGGTATTGGTTCATGAATAATTGATAAGAATTTTATCTTTGAGACCAACATTGCACCCTGAAAGATTTTTCTTCCTAAACTGTCCAGGAACTGACTGTCCTTTCCTGGTGGTGAGGAAGCGTGTGTCTTAAGCCTTTTAAGCTTTCTTCTGGGCTGACTCAACTACCACCAACTGGTGTGGTAGTTGAGATTTTTGAAAGCCAGGTATGGGTTGGAGAAGATATGTAGCATCTGCCCGTTTGTTAACCGATGCTACTGAACCAGGGTGCTCCCACAATCTGTACATGAGCTCTTGGAGGACTTCATGTACTGGTATAGCCAGTATTTCCTTAGGTGGATCTATGAACTGTAGCACCTCTAAGGTTTTCTGTCTGGTATCAAGTTCTGAAAGGAGTGAAAAAGGTATGGTCTCTGACATTTCTTTGATGAAATTAGAGAAAGAAAGATCTTCCGAAGGTGATTTTCTCCTATCCTCTGGAGGTGAAGGTTGGGACAACACATCTTCATCTGAAGAGACATCTGCGTCAGACTCAGTTCCAGTGTTCACTAGGTGACCTGATGGTCTGGTTCTCAGGAATTGTTGGAGATTGTGGCCTCTGAGGTTGGAGAATGCCAGAAGGACCAGGTAAGTGGTTCTGGAAGTACATCTGGATCCACATCCTGAGGTGTGTGTGAAAAAACCTGGATTAAGGTGTCCAACTTGTCCATGAGAGGCTGGAACATGGAGACTTCTGGAATCGGCATCGATGGTTTCATCGGTGCTGGCACCGGAATCGGCATCGGCGGCCCTGGCGTTGGAATGGCCGGAATCGGCATCGAGGGTACCGGTGCCGGAACGGGTGGTGCCATCGGTATCAAGGGCGAGACCCCCATCGGTACCGGAATCGGTGTCGATGGCATCGCTGGTGTAGAAGGTTGAGGCCTCGGTAACGCTTCGAGGAATGCGTCCCGTACTGCTTGACGTATGTATACATCAAGTTCCGCCCGCATGGATGGTGAGAACAGAGCACCCATGGGGGGAGGCGGTAGTGGCGATGCCGGTACCTCCTCAGAGCCCTGAGAAGGTACGGTTCCCTGCGCCGGAATCGGCGGGGATCGCCCTGTCGATGGCTCCGAAGCCTGAACGTCGAGCCGGGGTTTCTTAGTCGTCAATTCGATTTCTGTCTATGGCTTCCCGGGAATCGGGTCGGTGGTCACCGTATGCGGCCTACGATGCCAATGCTTTTCTTTTTCCCGGGCTTTTTCACTACCCGATGTCGATGCCTTTTGACTATGGCGAGGGGGAGGAAAGAGGAGCATCTCCTGACTCACCTGGGACTCGTTTCTTCAACACCACCTTCCGAATCGACCCAGCCGGAGACGATTGTGCTGAGGATGACTATGCCGGTAAGAGCTGTATTTTGAACAGTTGTTCCATCTTCTCCAGCCGGAGATGACGTCCCTTCGATGTCATGGTGGCACACAAGGGGCAAGCCCTAACATCGTGGTTCTCACCAAGGCAGAGAACGCAGTCTTGGTGGGGGTCGGTAATCGACATGTTTCTAGTGCACTTAGGGCACGTTTTGAATCCCGAAGCCATTTTAGGCCGGACAGCAGTCGACAACCAATGACCAGGGACAAAAACTCTGTCAAAAAGCGGAACGGAACTGCGAGAGAAGGAGAAAAACTTATCGCGATGGTAAACTAAGGGGAGACCCTTGCGGTTGAAGTTTTTCGAAACTTTTTAAAAGTTTAAAGTTGTGGAGAATTCTCCACAGGACTCCTAGGAACCGCGAGGCTAACTGCTCCGCGGAAAAAAGAAGACTGAAGGGAGACCCCTGTGGCAGGGAATATCATGGCATGCTGGGCATGCTCAGTAGGCACTCTGGTGCCAGTCAAAAGTTTCTTAGAAACTTTGAAAGAAGTTTTTCCGTGCATAGGGCTCCATTACTGATGTCACCCATATGTGACGACTAGCATCCTGCTTGTCCTGGGATAAAAAGCATTATATGGGACGGGTGCTTGCTATTTGCAAGCTAAGATCAGGAACTATGTTGCCACCTAAAATTTGTGAACAGCAGCCTTGGCATTGGTTCCGACTAGGCAGGAGGTGCGCAAGGTGACAAACATGAAAAGGATGTTTTCAGTAGGTGGACCAGAACTATGGAATTCATCGTCTTTGGAGGTGAGAGTAGAAACAAATCTCAATTTTAGGAAAAAGGTGAAGGCATGGCGCTTTCCATCATAGCATGGGTCTCTGGTAAAGTCTTTTGAGGTATAGCAGGTGGTTTACATTTGGGATGGGTACATATTTGTGGGTTGTTAAATTGGGAATTAGGGGTTGGTTTTTATGGGGGGGGGGATATTTAAGGTGAAGTATGATTGTTACATTGATTGTAATTTTTATATAGTATTTTAATTGTGAACTGCTCTGGCCAGATCTGGAATCTTTTGTGCAGTATGTAAGAAATAATAAATAAATATAACTATCTTTTATTTCCTTAGAATACTCTTTGGTCTTCATTTTCACAGCTTTCTTTCAGATTCACAATCTGACCAATAGTACTGGAATTAGGGGATCTTTTATCCAGAAAAGCTGACCTTTTTAATGATTCACAAGTAGAGGCTAATATCTTTCATGTGTAAACTTGGAGCTTCCACAGCACAGGGGTTCAATACTTATGCAAGTAGCATTTTTCAGTTTTTAATTTTCTTTTTCAAAAAATGAGGAGAAATAATGAATTGTGACTTTGAAAATTTACTTTTAAGAGCATACATGTTTACAATAAACATACTGTCTGGAACAATCTGTGTATCATTTGTAATCCAAACAAATCTCTTGACTTTTTAGTGGGTCAAATACTTTTGCAAGCCACTGTATATTCTATTTTGCAATGAGCTAATAAAGCCATCCAATTTTTGGAGGGCAATTTTCAAAGGCATTTGTCTACATAAATGTCTGACTGAAAATGATTATTTTCAAATATAGCTAGAAGTACAAAGTGCATGTACGTTTGGCTGCTTTAGAGAGACATATCCCTGTGGGGATGTTTAGGTTAGGGAAGAAAACAGTAAATATGTACTATTTTTCTGGCCTGCACTTTACTTTGCATATGTTAATATTTAAAGAGAAATGCTATGGATTTGAAAATTTGCAGAAGATAGGCATGTTAAAAGCACCTACATATTTTGTAAATATACAGGCTGTGTAAAAATTGCCTCTCTTTGAGAACTACACATCTTTGATGTCAGTCACACAGAACAGAAAAACATGTACTATATGTACTGCCTATATAATAAAAATGTGTTTTTACTTAATGTGAGTAACTTTAGTATGAATATACATGACAAAGGGTGGCAAGCACTCAAAGTAGGACAGCTTGAATGTGCAGAAACTGTGCAATTTTTGCCATAGAATTCTGTGGACCTTCAAAATCTATTCCCTTCGAAATAGAAACCTGAATTTTAAATTAATAAATACTGACAAGTGAAATGTAAAAAGTAGACATATATATTACTTGGAAAAAGTAAATCTTTTTTGGAGCAACTGGGATGGAGAAATGTAATTTTATCTGAATTTCCTTTTCTTAAATCATGACATACCAGTCCAGACAAGTGGGTTATGCCTCTGCCAACAGGTGAAGACAGAGCACTACACATTTTTTATGACATCACTTACAGTACATGAGCTGGTACAGTAGTAAACTGTCAGTATGCCTTTTGTCAAAGAATCAACTGAACATTAGAGCAGCTAATGATCAATAACAATTAACTTTTTTTTAAATAGGAGCCACTCTAAAGCCTTCTCTCCATGGCCTTCTCTTACTCTCCTCCTCTATTCTCCCAACAAATAAACCTCTAATTTCTGTACTTTCACCAGCCTAGACCAAGCTGTGAGGATTTTTGACTGGTATGGCAGAATTCAAGGTGAGGAAGTCATCATGTAAGATTAAAAGTTCTTATCAAGCTGCCATACCAGTCCAGACAAGTGGGATGTATCCTAGCTACCTTTATATTGAGTGGGAGAAGATTAAAACTGCTCTCAGGAACCTTATCCCAACGGTAGTATCTCAACTCTTCTGGAACTGGTCTCTAGCCAATATGTTGTGCAAATAGCTACCTTAATTCATCTGTCCATCAAGGACTTAGCAGCTGACTCGCCCACTAAACAGGATCAAGTCTGACTTCTGAAAGGAACTGGTCACTTTAAGGTCTTTCAAAATGGTTCTATGTACATCTAATTTAGTACACTATTCCTCATCCTTACATTGCCGTGATCTAAATGTTGGTAAGGAAATTGGTTAAGGTAAAAGCCTAAGACAGGGATAGGGAACATCTGTCTTGGAGTGCCATAACCAGTCCTGGTTTTCAGGATATCCACAATGAATATGCATGAGATATACTGTTGCAAGCCACTGTATTCGACCCCCTAAAAATCCAGGTTTATGTGGATTACAACTGACACACAGATTGTTCCAGATAGTATGTTTATTGCAAGCCATATGCTCTTAAAATAAATTTTCAGTCACAATTCATTATTTCTCTGCATTTTTTGTAAAATAAAATAAAAAATTGAAAATGCTGCTTGCATAGATATTCACCCCTTTCAGACTAGTTCTTGGTAGAAACAGTGTTTGCTGCAACAACAGTATTAAGTCTGCTGGGGTATATTTTTACTGGCTTTGCACACTATAGGAGTGAGTTTTGCCCGTCCTTCCTATCAAATTTGCTCCAGGTTGTTCAGGCTGGTTGAATGACACTTATGGACTAAAATGTTCAAATAATGCCACACATTCTCAATCGGATTGATATCTGGATTTTCACTTGGCTATTGTAGAGCACTCACTTTTTTGATGTTCAACCACTCCTGCATTGCTTTGGCCTTGTGCTTGGGATCATTGTCCTGCTGAAAAGTGAACCCCCCCCCCCCCAAATTTTACTATAGTTTTTAGCAGACTGAAGTAGGTTGTCTTGCAGTATCTCCCTGTATGTTGCACCATCGATCTGACCTTCAATTTTAATAAGATGCCCAGTCCACGCTGAGGAAAAGCATCCTAACATGATGCTGCCACTCCAATACTGCTGGGATGGTATTTGCTGAGGAACGGGCTTGTATTAGTGTGTTTTGAAGTTTGGCCAAAAAGCTCCATTTTTGTCTCATCTGACCAAAACTTTAACCCATATTTTAGCTTGGTCACTCTGATGCTTTTTGGCAAACTCCAGAAGGGCTTTGATGTGGTTTTTCTTCAGTAATGGCTTCTTTCTAGTCACCTTCCTATGCAGGCTAATTGTATGCAGAGTTCTTGATATGGTTAACTGGTTCACCTCCAATCCAGTCTCAGCCACTGAACTCAGTAGCTTGCTCAATGTGACTGTTGGCCTCTGGTTTCCCTCACAAATCTCCTTTTTGCTCAGATGTGGAGTTTTGAGAGATGGCCTTGTCTAAGTAGCGACTGGGAAGTATGATACAGCTTCCATTTCCTCACAATTGATTCAACAGTGCTTCCTGGGATATCCAAGCATTTTGATATTATTTTGTAGCCTTTTCTATCTTGTGCATGTCAATAACTATTTTTTTAATTTCCTTAGAATGCTCTTTGGTCTTCATTTTCACAGCGTTCCTTCAGATTCACAGTCTGACCAATAGTACTGAAATTAGGGAGTTTTATATCCAGAAAAGCTGATCTTTTTTATTGATTAACAGGTAGAGATCAATTATAAGCCAATTGTTAGGGCAATATCTGTGTGTCTTGGAGCTTCCATAGCACAAGGATTGAATACTTATGCAAGCAGCATTTTTCAGTTTTTAATTTTATTTTACAAAAAATGCAGAGAAATAATGAAGTGCCTGTAACTAAAAACTCAGCTGAGCTAAAACATTCTAACATCCCTATCAATTAAAAAGCAGAATGAAAATACAAACAAAAAACAAACTTTGAAATGTTTGTATGCTAATGCCAGAAGTCTAAGAAGTAAGATGGGAGAATTAGAATGTATAGCAGTGAATGATGACAGACTTAATTGGCATCTCAGAGACATGGTGGAAGGAGGACAACCAATGGGGCAGTGCTATACCGGGATACAAACTATATCACAATGACAGAGAGGAGCACCTGGGAGGCAGTGTGGCACTTTATGTCTGGGATGGCATAGAGTCCAACAGGATAAACATCCTGCATGAGATTAAATGCACAACTGAATATGGGTAGAAATCCCTTGTGTGTCGGGGAAGACTACAGTGATAGGAGTATATACTGTCCACCTGGTCAAGATGGTGAGACTGATAGTGAAATGCGAAGAGAAATTAGGGAAGCTAACCAAACTGGTAGTACGGAAATAATGGGAGACTTCAACTACCCCAATATTGACTGGGTAAATGTATCATTGGTACATGCTAGAGATATAAAGATCTTCGATGGAATAAATGACAGTTTTATGGAGCAATTGGTCCAGGAACAGACAAGAGGGAGCAATTTTAGATCTAATTCTCAGTGGAGGACAGGATTTGGTGAGAGGTAACGGTTGTGGGGCCACTTGGCAATAGTGATCATAATATGACCAAATTTGAATTAATGACTGGAAGGGGAAAGTAAGCAAATCCACGGCTCTCGTGCTAAACTTTCAAAAGGGAAACTTTGATAAAATGAGAAAAATTGTAAGAAAAGACCTGAAAGGAACAACTACAAAGGTAAAAAGTGTGCAAGAGGCGTGGGCATTGTTAAAAAATACCATCCTAGAAGCACAGTCCAGATTAGAGATGTGAATCGGAACCAGAATCGGTTCGGATTTCAGTTCCGATTCACATCTCTAGTCCAGATGTATCCCACACATTAAGAAAGGTGGAAAGGAGGCAAATCGATTACCGGCATGGTTAAAAGGGGAGGTGAAAGAAGCTATTTTAGCCAAAAGATCTTCATTCAAAAATTGGAAGAAGGATCCAACAGAAGAAAATAGGATAATGCATAATCATTGGCAAGTTAAATGTAAGACATTGAAAAGACAGGCTAAGAGAGAATTTGAAAAGAAGTTGGCTGCAGAGGCAAAAACTCACAGTAAAAACTTTTTTAAATATATCCGAAGCAGAAAGCCTGTGAGGGAGTCAGTTGGACCGTTAAGATGATTGAGGGGTTAAAGGGGCACTTAGAGAAGATAAGGCCATCATGGAAAGATTACATGATTTCTTTGCTTCGGTGTTTACTAAAGAGTATGTTAGGGGATACCCATTCCGGAGAAGGTTTTCATGGGTAATGATTCAGATGGACTGAACCAAATCACGGTGAACCTAGAAGATGTGGTAGGCCTGATTGATAAACTGAAAAGTAGTAAGTCACTTGGACCGGATGGTATACACCCCAGGGTTCTGAAGGAACTCAAAAATGACATTTCAGACCTATTAGTAAAAATTTGTAACCTATTATTAAAATCATCCATTGTACCTGAAGACTGGAGGATAGCTAATGTAACCCCAATACTTAAAAAGGGCTCCAGGGGTGATCTGGAAAACTAAAGACCGGTTAGCCTGACTTCAGTGCCAGGAAAAATAGTGGAAAGGGTTCTAAGCATCAAAATCACAGAACATATAGAAAGACATGGTTTAATGGAACAAAATCAGCATGGCTTTACCCAAGGCAAGTCTTGCCTCACAAATCTGCTTCACTTTTTTGAAGGAGTTAATAAACATGTGGATAAAGGTGAACCGGAAGATGTAGTGTACTTGGATTGTCAGAAGGTGTTTGATAAAGTTCCTCATGAGAGGCTTCTAGGAAAAGTAAAATGTCATTGGATAGGTGGCGATGTTCTTTCGTGGATTACAAACTGGCTAAAAGACAGGAAACAGAGAGTAGGATTAAATGGACAGTTTTCTCAGAGGAAGGGAGTGGGCAGTGGAGTGCCTCAGGGATCTGTACTGGGACCCTTACTTTTCAATATATTTATAAATGATCTGGAAAGAAATAAGACTAGTGAGGTAATCAAATTTGCAGATGATACAAAATTGTTCAGTGTAACACAATGTAACACAAGCAGATTGTGTTACATTGTAGGAAGACCTTGTGAGACTGGAAAATTGGGCACTGAAATGGCAGATGAAATTTAATGTGGATAAGTGCAAGGTGATGCATATAGGGAAAAATAACCCATGCTCTAGTTACACAATGTTAGGTTCCATATTAGGTACTACCACCCAAGAAAGATCTAGACGTCATAGTGGATAACACATTGAAGTAGTCTGTTCAGTGTGCCGCGGCAGTCAAAAAAGCAAACAGAATATTGGGAATTATTAGGAAGGGAATGGTGAATAAAACGGAAAATGTCATAATGCTTCTGTATCGCTCCATGTTGAGACCCCACCTTGAATACTGTGTACAATTCTGGTTGCCGCATCTCATAAAAGATATAATTGAGATGGAGAAGGTACAGAGAAGGGCGACCAAAATAAGGGGAATGGAACAGCTCCCCTCTGAGGAAAGACTAAAGAGGTTAGGACTTTTCAGCTTGGAGAAGAGACAGCTGAGGGGGGATATGATAGAGGTGTTTAAAATCATGAGAGGTCTAGAACGGGTAGATGTGAATTGGTTATTTAGTCTTTCAGATAATAGAAAGACTAGGGCGCACTCCATGAAGTTAGCATGTGGCACATTTAAAACTAATCTGAGAAAGTTCTTCTTCACTCAACACACAATTAAACTCTAGAATTTGTTGCCCGAGGACGTGGTTAGTTCAGTTAGTATAGCTGTGTTTAAAAAAGGATTGGATAAGTTCTTGGAGAAGTCCATTACCTGCTATTAATTGAGTTTACTTAGAAAATAGCCACCGCTATTACTAGCAACGGTAACATGAAACAAACTTAGTTTTTGGGTACTTGCCAGGTTCTTATGGCCTGGATTGGCCACTGTTGGAAACAGGATGCTGTTCTTGATGGACCCTTGGTCTGACCCAGTATGGCATGTTTTTATGTTCTTAAGTGACTGAAAATTTATTTTAACAGCATACTGGTTTGCAATAAACATTATCTGGAACTAAGTGTCATTTGTAATCCACACAAGTCTGCTAACTTTTTAGGGAATCAAATACTTTTGCAAGCCACTGTATTGCATTCACTGCCTCCATAGTATGGAGGCATATTCACTGCAGATATCCTGAAAACCAGATCTGTTTGTGGCACTCCAGGACCAGAGCTGCCTACCCCTTGCCTAAGACCACTTTAGGTAAAGGATTCACAAGACCGATCAATACGTTTTCTCTGAAATCAAGTATAAATCCCTGCAAGACAGGACCCGTTGACTCCAAAATGAATCTTGCTTAAGAGACTACCACCAGAAATATAGTCTTTAAGGACAAATCCTTTATTTGTATATGTTTGATAGGCTCAAAGAAAGATCCTGCTAGAGCCTTCAACACCAGCTTGAGATCCCAAGAAGGGACTAAATGAAATGGAAGTCTGAAATACTTTACACCCTTCAAACAATGAAACATCTGATGCGCTACTACTGAAGAACCATTAATTTATAGCTTCCATTTATACAATTACACGTTCTAAAAGACAAATATAAAACAAACATTAAAATAAAAAATCAAAACAAATACATCCTCACAAATTCAACAAATATCCACTCTCCCTACCCACATTCTGCAACTGTAATCCATCAAATCCTCCCTAACCATAATCAAGAAAAGTGGCTCAAAACCATGCTTTTCTTCTAAGGCCGCATCTAAATCTTCAGGGAACAGAGTATTTTTTTCAAAGCTATTTTGTGTAATAGATGCTCTTAAAGGGGAAGATACCTGTTGCTGCCAGACACCCTCCAGATCCATACATATGCTATAAAAAAAAAAAAAAAAAGCAGACTGCTTCCAAGTCCTCAACATATTTGCAATCACAAGGGTTTACAGACCTCTTATGTAAGTAAACCCTGTCAATGGCCAAACAGTAAGCAAGAAACAAGCTGGTTCTTCCATGAAGACTGGGCCCTGTCTTAATAAGCTTTGTCCATCAGCAACTGTAGAGGTTCATCCACTCTGTGTCACATAAGATTGATATATCATGGTCTCCTTGTCCTATCTGAGGCTACCATTAGAATCAAGAATGGATTATCCACTTCTCCTTAGCACACTTTCTTGAGTGGCCATGGAAGAAACGTAGTAGTCTTCAAGCCATGGCTGAATTAGGCATCTCTTTCCACAAAGCCTTCTTTTCTGCATCTGAAAAACCTCTCTAATTTGGAATTCTGCCTTGTGACCATGAGATCCACTTATGGGACTCCCCATTTGTTGAACACTAACTGGAAGGCCATCTTGCTCAATTTCCATTCTCCCAGTTCCAATGAATGCCAGCTAAGGAAGTCTGCTCAAACATTACCTTTCAGGTTATGTGAGCTGCTGACTGTGCTGCCAAGTGTCCTTTCTACCTATTCCATCAAGAGAGCCATGTCTTGAGCTTTTGGTATCCCCTTGTTTGTTCATATATGATACTGCTGTCACACAAGACTCAGTTCACGACTTCCAGGGTCAGTATGAGGAAGGCCAAAAGAGCTACGGTAGGCAAATGGCTCTGGTTTCCAATCTGTTGATGGACCAACTCACTTCTGGTTTTGCCCACTGGCTTTGTGTCACTTGGTTGCGACAATTCGCCCTCAAGCCTCTTAGGCTGGAATCCAGTATCACTATTGTTCATGGTAGAATCTCCAAACATTCCTTTGCTCAGTCTGTCCTTATCAAGCCACCACAGACTCTTCCTGACTGGCTGCAGAATGAGTATGCATACCTCAAAATTCTTAGACACTGGGCAGTACCTCAATAAAAGGGAGTTCTGAAGAGGTGGCATGTGTTTTTGCCCAGGGAAGCGATTCTAGGGTTTCCACCATGAAACTGGAGATGCATCTTACAGACTGCTTCCTGTATTAAGTACACTTTCTTGAAGGCAGTGTCAAATTTCCCCAGATACTCCAAGGTTTGAATGGGATTCAATCTGCTCTTTGAGAAATCTACCACCCAAACAATTGCAGAACTTGGACTACCTCTTGCAGTTGCCAACTCTTGTTCCACTTTGGCTCTGATAAGCCAGCCATCCAGATAAAGATGTAATATGCCCTCGTTGCAAAAAGGCTGCCACTGCAACCATGAACTTTGAGGTGGTTTATGGTACAATGGTCAGCCCGAATGGAAGAGCTCTGAACTGAAAATGACTTCCCATCATCGCAAACTGCAGATATCTAATGCTCTCTTCTGACAGATGTTTATTTTCATATTCCCATCAGATCCAAGGATGAGAGAAACTCCTTTTCTCACCATTACATCCAACTGCTAAGTCTCCATACAAAAGTAAGACACTTTAAGGCAATCAGAATGGGCTTGAAGGTGCTTTCTTTCTTCAGAACCACAAAACGGTTTGTCAGCCAAAACTGCAACTAGTGCTCCCAGTTAGAGCAATCTTTGCTTTGTTGACTACTGCTGCACTTTTGCCTCCAATCCTTGAGGGGAGACAAAAAGGCATCTGGTTGACTCTAAAGTATAGCTGTTTTAAATGATGTCCTGCACCCACTGGTTGGTTACGTCGTCTGTGAGCCTTCCATTCATTGGAATCACTGCATAAGAACATAAGAACATAAGAAAATGCCATACTGGGTCAGACCAAGGGTCCATCAAGCCCAGCATCCTGTTTCCAACAGTGGCCAATCCAGGCCATAAGAACCTGGCAAGTACTGCAGAGGGGACTTGCTGATTCTCATTGCACTGAACAGGCTCCTCCTAATCAGCTTGCTCCATATTGGGAATTTCCTTTCCCTCCTCAAAAGGACCACCTTTGTGGCTCCTTAGGACTTATAAGACTGGAAATTTCAGCAAGGATGGTGATGTCTCAATTCTTTAAATGGCTGACACCACACAGGCCCCTTGGTGCTTTATCCTCTAGTAATATCAGGGGCTTTACCTCCACAAGATGCTTCGCCAATTTCAAGTCTTCACCAAAAAAAGAACTGGCCTTTGAAAGGTAGCTTGCTTAAAATGAGCCAGCAATGCCTTATCACCCGCCAGTGCCTCAACTACATTAGACTCCATGCCAAGATCATCATGGCCATGGCTTTGGCTGAAGCACTCATCAAATTATACTGTGAGTACACCAAGAAAGCTGCACTGGGCTCCATCCAACCCAACTTGCTAGACTCAAAGGAGCTACAAACCCCATCCGGAAGCTGTTATGTCAATCTCAGTAGAGCTCAAGCCACATATTCCCAAGGCGAATGCAAATATCTTAAAAGCCTGTTTGAGCAGGGATCTGATTTTCCTGTCGTAAAAGACCCTGAGAGCATATCCCTTTCCACAGGGATTGTGGTCTGATGAGTAATGACCATGGCTTCTTACCTTAGGGGCCTGTAATATATGCTCTTGGTCCTCAGTCAGGAGATAAAAAGCTCTTGTTGCTTTTTCCACCTTCAGATCTGCATCAGGGAATTATGTCATGTCTCCCACAGCCTTATATATGAGAAAACTTTGGAAATTTCCTGCAGACCTCTAGAATAGGATTCCTTCTAATTTGCAATTACCAGTTTGCTGATCAGAAATCATTAGGGATTTAAGTACTTGAGACAGGAGACCAACTCCTCTTTTAAACAGCCGAGGAACAGAGGTTCAGCATCTGCTGAGAGCATTTCCTCTTCTGAGACCCAAAAGACTGTTCTTCTCTCCATCTCAAGAGACTGGCTAGAGGTAAGGATCTACTGGAAGAAGGTTCCTTTTCCAAACAGCAACATCTCTCTGTGGGGTAGGGGGCTATGATTCCCAAAGGAACACATAATCAGAGGTGTCTGGTATTAGTCATCTTGTGTTCCCCAGGCCTGCCCTGGCAAGAGAAAGGCCTTGTGTAAAAGTAGCTCAAATTCTAGGAATAAAAGGACATCTGGCCTTGAGTTCACAGGTGGAGTCACCAAGCCTTCAGGAAACAGTTCCAAGGTTGGGGGCGGGGTAGCCTCCCCCCCCCCCAAAAAAAAACAACAACAAACAAACAAAAAACATCTCCTCCTGTAGCAGCAGGCCAGACTCTGAACCCTGCAGTCTCCTCCACCAAGGAACCTTGCTGTGTAGTCTGCCCCATGCTTCTTCCACCTCCTGCAGTTGCTGCATAGTGACAATCTGAGCAAATAGAGGGATTCCACCTTTGTGGCATTTTTAGGCCCTCCGTGCTTCCCTTTTTTTTTTTTTAAACTTGATAAGCTATACTTTTCATTGCAAAAACCCCTTACACCGAGAGGGAATAGGACCAGAGCCCACAATAACAGGAGACCAAGACAAAACAAGGGGGTAGGAAAGGAGAAGAAATCAGGCCATAACTCAGACTTTCAACCCCTCCCCCCAAGGGGGCTGGAGCCTCTCACAATCTAACACACACTGAGGGTACCCAAGTTTACTTCCTTGCTCCTTGGGCGCTACCAGCATTTCCAAAGATTGGTTAACTGGGAATCCTCCAAAAACACTGCACCAGTCCAGATATGTCTGTACCTGATGAGACAGAGAAATACTAAGCATGTTCATTACTGCACCAGCTCATGTATTAACAGTGATGTCATGGGAAACTTTATTTATTTAAAACTTTTTTATACTGGTATTAGTAGGAACATCATACCAGTTTACATCATAACTGCAGGTTGAAATTACATTAAACAGATACAGGGAATGGAGCTAAAAGGAACAAGAGTGATAGCTAGAAACTAGCAAGCAAGTGCAAAAACAGGTGCAAAATATGAATGCAAAAAATATGTAAACAATACAAACAATGTAACAAGTGGCAAAACCTGGTAAGCAAAGAGCACTAACTTTATACATAGGCTCAGTCGGGTATTGTTGCCGCAAGGAATAGGGGTGCAGAGGATCTAATCAGGGTAGGCCTGTTTGAAGAGCCAAGTCTTTAATTTGGATCTGAATTTGATGGTGCAAGGCTCAAGATGGAGTTCTTTGACTCTGCCTGTTGGCAGGGAAGCATACCTGTTGATGTGGACTGGTATATGGCAAGACAAAGAATGGTCCATTACCTTATAAAGATGTACTGACAAGACTGAGTTTCAAATTTGTATATGTTATCTTTATACAGTGACACAAGAACAACTAATGTGGGGCCCATATAAACACAAGAAAGTATACAATGAATTCAAAGTATAGCTTTAACCAAATAATAGTTTAAATATTTGTCAGAACAAAATCACCTAAAATTAAAAACACAACATAAACCACCTCAACAGTTCAAACTTGAAACTATATTTTACAAAGCTTCCTTTATATAAATCAAAGCATCCTCTCCAGTATAATAAAAATGTTTAGCATTTCACTATACAGCTCTAAAAATTACAGTTAATAATTCTGTCAAATATATTTACTTTGCTTTCATAGGCTCAGTTTATATGACTTTTCCCATTTTGCATCTATGATAAAAAAAATGTTGTGAGAGAGTACCTTTACTATACAAACTGATATAGCAAGATCAAGTAAGCTGTTTAAGTTAAAAATAGATTTAAAAAGTTTATTCTAGAGGTGATTAAATGTTTAAACAAACATAGGAGATGATTTGGTTAACTGACCATTTTCTACATTTGTATAAAAGCACTACTAAGAACTCAAAGCAATGTCTAAAATGACCAAAGTTCATATGGCTGTGATGTGCACAAACGTTTTCAATCAGCAACTGCCCGTGATGTAAAATCTTCATTTTAAATAATTTCTTTGGACCTTGTGAGGCTGGAAAATTGGGCATCTAAATGGCAGATGAAATTTAATGTGGACAAGTGCAAGGTGATGCATATAGGGAAAAATAACCCATGCTTTAGTTACACAATGTTAGGTTCCATATTAGGTGCTACTACCCAAGAAAGAGATCTAGGTGTCATAGTGGATAACACATTGAAATCATCGGTTCAGTGTGCTGCGGCAGTCAAAAAAGCAAACAATGTTGGGAATTATTAGAAAGGGAATGGTGAATAAAACGGAAAATGTCATAATGCCTCTGTATCGCTCCATGGTGAGACTGCACCTTGAATATTGTGTACAATTCCGGTCGCCGCATCTCAAAAAAGATATAATTGCAATGGAGAAGGTACAGAGAAGGGCTACCAAAATGATAAAGGGAATGGAACAGCTCCCCTATGAGGAAAGACTAAAGAGGTTAGAACTTTTCAGCTTGGAGAAGAGACAGCTGAGAGGGGATATGATAGAGGTGCTTAAAATCATGAGAGGTCTAGAACGGGTAGATGTGAATTGGTTATTTAGTCTTTCAGATAATAGAAAGACTAGGGGGCACTCCATGAAGTTAGCATGTGGCACATTTAAAACTAATCGGAGAAAGTTCTTTTTCACTCAACGCACAATTAAACTCTAAAATTTGTTGCCAGAGGATGTGGTTAGTGCAGTTAGTATAGCTGTGTTTAAAAAAGGATTGGATAAGTTCTTGGACGAGAAGTCCATTACCTGCTATTAAGTTGACTTAGATAATAAGCACCGCTATTACTAGCAACGGTAACATGGAATAGACTTAGTTTTTGGGTACCTGCCAGGTTCTTATGGCCTGGATTGGCCACGGTTGGAAACAGGATGCTGGGCTTGATGGACCCTTGGTCTGACCCAGTATGGCATGTTCTTATGTTCTCTTATTTCAGAGAAAGGTTGTTCTGCAGTACCTTCAAGAAGAACGTCATACTAGGCGCATGAAGGTAACTTATTGTACAGTATGATATTTTAAGTAATGTTTGCTCTTTGATCCTAATAAACCTGCACAGGTAGTTTGCCCTCTTAATTTTCTCAAGTTTCCTATTATAAAGAAGTAAGCTATTTTCTTCAGTGGAAAGATACATCTACCAGTATGTCATGCTCTAAATTCAAGTGAGCCACACTCGAAACCCTCTTGAAATTTTTTTTACCACAATTTATATGTTAATTGCCCCAATCCAGGGTGAAGCATTCAAACTAGCGTTCAGAAAAAAATTTTTTTAGTCACAGAAAAAGTTTTTTGATAAGAAGAGGAATGTTTCATATATTAGTATCATGAACCCCTAAAGGGTGATACGGTTATATTATAATCATAAACTGACCTCCTCCATCCATATTTTTTAATTATATAGTGTAAAAACACCAAGTGATCAAATCCTTCATTTTTTTTAAAAAGAATTTTTGCTGAAACTGTGAATTTCACCTCATAAAAAACTGAAACAATTAATGTAACTGTCCCGGTAATCTATGAAATGCCCCAATATGTTTATAGTGCTTTAACAAGCTGTATCGACCTCTCAGGCATTGTAAGTGAACACAAGCTCAATCAACATCCCGACTTATCTGATATTGTAAATCAATGACCGACGCAGCCACGTTTCAAGTCCGTCCAGGGACCTTTCATCAGGGAATTCATCCTCGTTAAATCCTCTGAGGTGAGTGCTGAAATGTTGCCTGATCAATTTTGTGTGTGGTCTTCAACGTGAGTCAGAAAATGACTCTACCCAAATCTGAAAACGCTCAGAGATACCGGTTACGCTTTTGAACCTGGTGGAAGGATAGCCGGGTAGCCAATCAATGCGATGCTATGATGTCACTATGTACAGGTCGAAATATCCAATCATGAAAACACAATTGTTCTGATGCTCGGAAATGCTCTACTACGTAAAATAAATTACAATAATGAATTCCAATCCAACGATTCATTCAAACCTTCAAACTACACATAAAATTGATCAGGCAACATTTCAACACTCACCGACAGAGGATTTAACGAGGACAAATTTCCTGATGAAAGGTCCCTGGATGGACTTGAAACATGGCTGCATCGGTCATTGATTTACAATATCAGATAAGTCGGGATGTTGATTGAGCTTGTGTTCAAGCCTTTTTCACATTTATAATGCCTGAGAGGTCGATACAGCTTGTTAAAGCACTATAAACATATTGGGGCATTTCATAGATTACCGGGACAGTTACATTAATTGTTTCAGTTTTTTATGAGGTAAAATTCACAGTTTCAGCAAAAATTATTTTTAAAAAAAAGGAAGGATTTGATCACTTGGTGTTTTTACACTATATAATTAAAAAATATGGATGGAGGAGGTCAGTTTATGATTATAATATAACCGTATCACCCTTTAGGGGTTCATGATACCAATATATGAAACGTTCCTCTTCTTATCAAAAACCTTTTTTTGTGACAAAATTTTTTTTTCTGAATGCTAGTTTGAATGAAGAAAAACTGATACTTCACACATAACCAGCATAGCTCTCTGCTTCAATGGCAGGGGAGAAGAAAAACAACCAATAAGGGCTGTATAATAACAGTCTAGGTAAAACAAATAAGCATGGGTGTAGCTTGCTTATTGCGGCGGTTACTACCCCTACTACCCCTAACTAATCAAGCTTGATATTTCACTTGGATGCAGCTCTATCACTGCTCTCTACATTAATGGTGGGGGTGGAAGGAAAATAGAACCAAAGAGCTAAGAGAAACAGATAAGTATGAGAAAAAAAATGTGTGAAGCTTGCTGGGCAGACTGGATGGGCCGTTTGGTCTTCTTCTGCCGTCATTTCTATGTTTCTATGAATGCTTTACCCTGGATTGGGGCAATTAACATTATATAAATTGTGGTAAAAAAATTTTCAAGAGGGTTTCGAGTGTGGTTCATTCAAATTTTGGTAGGAATCCCTCAATTTATTGAGTGCCATTGAAAGAATTGATGCTCTAAATTCATACACTATTTTCCAGTAGAATACAAGAAGTTGAACCTATAATACATGTGGTGATGTATTTAAGGAGCTGATCAAGCTGTATTCTCTTTAACAACTTTCAAAAAGAGGAATAGTTCAATGCTATAAACTAAGTACTCTGGTATAAAAATATTTATCTGGTATTGTATAGAAGTCAAGACTACAAATAGAATGGATTTTTAGCCCCATAAAAATTCTCTTAATACATTCAGGGTCTGCTTCAGTGAGATTGTTTGGTCCATATTCTGAAATTCCTGTTTAAATGATATATAAAACACTAGAAGTAGCGGTGAATGCTTCCAAATATTAATTTCCAAACAAGGTAGCTTTTACATCAGGGTCAAATGAAAACATATATACATAACCTCACCTGATATTGGGTGATCGCTAACGTTTTCCATATGATCTTCTGGAACTCTTCCTTCCCCTCCTGAGGGAGAGCAGCAGTTAGCATTTGTGAACCTTTCACCATAAACTATGCTAATACATATTTATATAGAACCTTAACAAAACGTCATAGTACAATAAGTGATCAGTTTTAAATATATTATCTAAACACTTGTGCTAACCCCAATAAACTAGGAACAGTAATTAAGACTCTTGCCAAATTCCATAAATTTGTTTACAAAGGGAAAGAAAGCAACATCCATATTCTAAAAAATGAACATTCCACAGCCTATGATGAAATGAAGGTAATTAAAATTTGCAAGGATTGTGGTGGTGGTGGGGGGCTTGTATCATAACTGTTAAACTATTTGCAGCTATACTGTCAAGATTTATGACCAGAGGTACTTAAGTGTAGATCTGTTCAATTAGTTATTGATGCTTCTACTGTGCTGATCAAACGTAAGAATACAGCCTTTCACAGTGCTTGGGTCCACTTTCTTTCACTGCTTTATAAAATGAAGACTAATTTTCCATCTCCTTGCATTCTGCAGCTCAAGCTATCCTCCTAGTAATGTTCATTTCCAATTGTGCAAGAGTAATGTGAAGAGTCCCATAAAAAAAGATAAGAAAACCATACTACTGAGAAGCCCTCATTTTTAATGTTCCTAGCAATTTAAGTGCTCTGTATTTTACCAGAATAAATGACCTAAAACTGTAAAACTCAATGTCTTATGGTTCTGCTATTAGTTGGTTAGCTGATATGGTAGAGGAGATATTTTAAAATACTTCTATATTAGTAGTTTAAAGGATATGGGTTTTTCATAACACTTTCATGACTTGGAATGAAGCAACAAGAAATGATTTTTTAAACAGCTGAATACCAAGCTTCATATTTAACACATTAAAAAGTAAAGCGGAACAGTCCAAGTAAGATGATTTCATTCTGTATCTGTAGAAATCTCTCTGAACCAGCTAATGTTGTCTGCAACTACATAAAAGAACACAACTATTCTCTCATTAACCTCAAACTTTCTACAATAGATTTCACAAACAAGAAAAAACAATCTTTTAAACAGAAGCTTATTCATGAACTTTACAAACCTTAAGTCTTCTTGGTGGCTTCAATACTAACAAAACACCACAGCCAAAGATCTATTTCAAACAACAAATGCAGGCTACCATTTGAGATTTCACAGTTACATGAAAGTGCTACAAGCACATTCATAGCAGAATGCCTATTTCTACAATGAGTCTAAATGTAGATATCTTTTCCATAGGTACAGAATGGGAAAGTTTTTAGCATGAAGCCCAATGAATTTTATACCACCATAAAAAAAACCTCACTAAACGAGGTCCTTATCCTTCCCTTCACAAAATACGATTAGAAATACAGAAAAACGACATTTTCTGAACCACATTATAAGTACAGCTGACTTCAGTCTGGTTTGGTCATTTACTCTATAATCGATGGCATTTCTTCTTGATGCCCATTTGCAAACCTAAACTTTGAAACAGAATGTTTCTAATCTAAACTCTAGACACTGTTCACCATGGAGTATAATACTGTTGGTAATCACAAATTTCAGTGTGGTGATCCAACTGACCGTGTATTCCCGAGTGAGCCAAAACAAAGATAATTACTTGTTTATGATTGCTTTCTAAATACATTTTTCATGGCAGCATATTGGTGTGTGAATATGTTACATAGTGGCTATAGAAAGTCTACACCCACTTCCAAAAGGTTCACCTTTTGTTCCCTTACAGCCTGGAAGTAAAATGCATTAAACCAGTGTTTGTTCCATGTATTCACAAATCCTACTCGACAACTGACAAGTGAAAAATATATTCCAGAATGCCTTAGAAAGCTAAGCAGAAAAAAAATCATGGAATAACTTGTCTGGGTAATGTTCAACACGCCTCACAACCCAGTACTTCTATATCAAAAGCTCTAGTGTAATCAATTGTTTTCAAAATATACAACTAAGTGAAATGGACCCACCTGTGTTAAATTATCGATTCACATGATGAGAGGATAAATTCAGCCGTTCTCTCTGCTGCGGAGTGCATTTCAAAGCAAAAGACCTAACAATGAATACCAAGGAGCTATCAAAAGAACTCCTTGATAAAATTGTGGAAAGGCACTGATATGGGGTAGTTATAAAAGAATTGCAAAGTCCTTGAATATCCCTTGGAGCACAGTCATGCCATCCCTATAAACTAGAGGGCCGAACAAAGAGGATCCAACGGCAAAACTAACAGGCTGATACAGTAAAGTTCGCGGGAGAGCGGGCGCTCTCCCGGCGCGTGCACAGGCCAGTGTCCTGTGCGCGCGATTCATTAAACTAAAATATTTAAATTAGGGTCGGCGGTAAAAAGAGGCACTAGGGACACTAGCGCATCCCTAGCACCTCTTTTTGGACAGGAGCGGCGGCTGTCAGCGGGTTTGACAGCCGCTCAATTTTGCCGGTGTCTATTCTCGAGCCCGCTGACAGCCACGGGTTCGGAAACCGGACGCCAGCAAAAATGAGCGTCCGGTTTTCAACCCGCGAGCCGCGCTGCAATTTCAAAATTTTTTTTTTTAACTTTTTTTTTTTTTAATCTTTCAGGACCTCCGACTTAATATCGCCAGGATATTAAGTCGGAGGGTGCACAGAAAAGCAGTTTTTACTGCTTTTCTGTGCACTTTCCCGGTGCCGGCAGAAATTAGCGCCTACCTTTGGGTAGGCGCTAATTTCTGAAAGTAAAATGTGTGGCTTGGCTGCACATTTTACTTTCTGTATCGCGCAGGAATTACTAATAGGGCCATCAACATGCATTTGCATGTTGCGGGCGCTATTAGTCTCGGGGGGGGGTTAGACGCGCGTTTTCGACATGCTATTACCCCTTACTGAATAAGGGGTAAAGCTAGCGCGTCCAAAACACGCATCCAAATACAGGTTGTATCGGCCTGTAAAAGAGCTATAGGCTTCCATGGGTAAAATTGGTCAACATGTGCATGTGACATAGCAAGCACGATACAAATCTGGCCTATAAAAGATAGGTAGCGAGAAGGAAGCCATTATTTAAGAAAGCCCACTTTGAATCCTGTTTGAATTATGTAAAAACACACAGGAGAAACTAACTAACTATATGGGAGGGGAGGAGGGACAGGAAAAGGTTTGTAGTCCACCAAAATTAAATGGAACTTTTTTGGTCTGAATATGAAGCATTACATTTGGCACAAACCCAACAGAGTATACCATGCCTACTCTCATCAGCAAAGGCTGGGCAACTTACCAGGTCAGAAAGGACAATGAAGAGAAAAAAGTACAAAAAACCTGGAGGAAAAACCTACTTCCCTCTGTAAGAAAGCTAAAATTCTGATAACAATTCATGTCTCAGCAAGAAAATGACCCAAAGCACACAGACAAAGCTATGCTGGAGTGATTGAGGGGAAAAGAGACAAAGGTAAATGTCCTAAAGTGGCCCCAAGCAGAGCCCCAACTTCAAACTAATAGAAAATATGTGGTGGTATTTGAACATTGCTGTTCATTAGTGCTCCCTAAGGAACTTGACAAAGCTTGAACAGTTTTGTAAAGAATACACACCTAAAGTTATCAATATTAGATGAAAGCTGTTTGATATTTATCCCAACAGACTTTAAGCTGTAATGGCTGTCAAAGGTGCTTCCACCAAGTGTTGATTCAGGTAGGTGGAGACTTATTCAATTAGATTTCAGTTTTGTGTTTTGGATATGTCCCCCATAAAACATTTTTGGCCCTGAAAAGTGTGGAGTATAGTGTATTGAGTTGGAAAAAAAAAATCTTCATTTAAATGTATGCAGTCTGATACACTGACAGCAAAATGTGAAAAATGTTCAAAGGGATATAGACTTTCTATTAGTATCGTACTAGTGAGATGCTCCACTTTTTGCATGTATGGACAGGATGACGACCTGGGTGTTAAACAAGTCTGCTTAACCAGCAAATTTATCTTCCCTATTTGAACTGACAAACAGATAAATTCATTTCTACCCATAACAAAATTTTCAGTTTCTAACATTTTAAGATGCATTGCCTTTTAAGTACATTATCAATACAAACATGTTATCCTTTTACATAACCTTTTCTTGAAAGGCTAGAGTATTCTCCATTACCCATTTACAGAATATTCATGAGCAGCTTTTGCTCTTCCTAATAATTTTCAGTGCAAGGGCTTTGGTTAACACTATGGCCTTCCCATTCATGGAAACTCACTTCCATCAAAATGAATCAATTTTTTCTCAAAGATCTTCCTCTCTAAATTCTCTCTCAAAGTCCACTGGATCAGAGACTAGACATTCTTGGGACACAAACATCTTGTATCCTCTTGGAAAATTCCACTGCTTTAGCAATAGATGCTGTTATGCTCTCATAAGGAACCTGGCACACAGTGCTATCTCCATAAAAGCTAATATGTATATGCACTTTTCTTCCATCACCGCTCTGAGATCTTGAAAGTTTTGACTTCCTCCAGACAAGTCACCTTGTCCTCTGTAGTGTTTTGCTCTGAGTGACAAACCTTAAGTCCCAGTTGATCCAAATCCTGCAAAAGCATAGGGGACTATTTTTCCTAATTGAGAGATAAGGATGCACCAAGCTAGAAGTTTTTAGTAACCTACATAAGCATATTAATGTTAAAATCAAACTGCCTAATTTGTTCCTAACAATCAGGTTTAACTTACACACCTAGTTTATTTTAAATTGTTACCGTCCTATGATGGCACACGAGTAATTTGTAATCTATACCACCCATATTTCTCTTTATCGTGCCCTTCTGTAAACCGTTGTGATGGTATTTAACTTAACAACGGTATAGAAAAATTTTTAAATAACTAAAAATAAAATAAAATGATCCAGTTGTGAAATTCCTGTAATATTAAAATTTTGTCTCTTGCCTCTACTGTGCATGAGAAGGTTATGGCTCTTAACAAGTTATCCAGATAAGAAAACAAAAATACCCTATTCCTTAAGTGTTGCTATAAAGGTGACTAGTACCTTTATGAACATCTCAGAAGCCAGTGCCAGACCACTGTACTGACAATGCAGACTGTCTGATAAAAGTGAAGTTATGGCTGGGCCATCAGCTGCTGACAGTGTGCTCCCCACCCTCGCAGGCTCGCATATGTGGTGAGCAAGATCCAGTTCGGTGGGGATAGCCTTACTCCTCTGATTAGGTGGTCTTCCTGTATCCACCATTGGAACTGATCTCGAACCTCTGCTGGTAGTTGGAGGTGAATTGAGTAGTTCTGGGACAGTGGGTTCCATTGTGACAGTAGGGAGAGCTGGAGCAGTCGCATATGGGCCCTTGCCCATGGAACGACTTCCAGGGTTGATGCCATGAGGCCGAGGACTTGAAGGTAGTCCCACACCTTGGGACGTGCATTGGACATCAATATTCGCAAGTGTTCCATCAGTTTTCCTTCTCCTTGGAGGAGGGAGGAAGACCTTGTTCTGTTTGGTGTCGAAACAGGCCCCCAGGTACTCTAGTGACTGAGATGGCTGGAGACAGCTGTTGCCCGTGTTCACGACCCACCCAAGCTCCTGCAGGCTCTTTACTTTGTAGGTGACCTGCCGACTCTCCTCCAAAGACTTTGCCCTAATCAGCCAATCATTTAGATAAGGATGTACTAGGATCCCTTCTTTCCTCAATATTGCTGCCACGACCACCATAATTTTGGTGAAGGTCCTGGGAGCAGTTGCTAGGCCGAAGGGTAGTGCCTGGAACCGGTAATGATGATCCAGTATTGCGAAGCGCAGGAAGCGCTGGTAGTCCTGATGGATTGGAATGTGGAGGTAGGCTTCGGAAAGGTCCAGGGAGGTTAGGAACTCGCCCGGTTGTACAGCCCTTATAAACAGAGCACTGGGTTTCCATGCGGAAGTGTGGTACCCTCAGATAACTGTTGACATTCTTGATATCCAAGATGGGTCGGAATGATCCTTCCTTCTTGGGGATGATAAAATAGATGGAATAGTGTCCAGTATTTTGTTGGGACGTGGGCACCTGGGTTATTGCCTTCAGGATGAGAAGTCTTGTTAGTGTGGTTTCTACTGCCAGTCTCTTGGAATGGAAGTGGTATGGTGATGTCATGAATTTGTCCGGAGGACTGCTGTGGAATTCCAGAGAGTACCCTTCTCGAATTAAGTTTAGGACCCATTTATCCGATGTTATGTCGACCCATCTTTGGTAGAAGAGGGCAAGTCGACCCTCTAGGTCTTCTTCCTGTGGATGGGTCTGCTTCTTCTCATTGTAGAGTACGGCTAGGCCCTGCCCCCGAGCCTGCTCCCCTCTTGGTGTCTCTATTCCGAAAGGACTGGGGCCTTTCGGATGGCCGAGATGCCTGGAACTGCATATTCTTGTAGGTTCTGAAGCATTGCAATCCTCTGCCCTTGACTCTTCTGGGGGAGGCACACAGATCTTCTATTCCTATCTCCCGGTAGTCGGGATACTGGAGATTCTCCCCATTTGCTGGCCAACTTCTCCAATTCGCTGCCGAACAAGAGAGATCCTCTATAGGGCATTCTCATAAGGTTCGTTTTTGATGTCTCATCTGCTGACCAATTCCTTAGCCATAGTTGTCTTCTGGCTACCACTACTGAGGCCATGCCCTTGGCTGAGCTGCGCACTAGATCTGAGGTTGCATCAGTGAGGAAGGACGCCGCGGGTTCCAGCGTTTCTCCAGACGTATGGGTATCTCTGGAGATGAGCAAACAGGAGCGTGCTACCAGTGCGCAGCAGGAAGCAATCTGCAGTGTCATTGCTATTGTGTCGAAGGCCTGCTTAAGGATGGACTCTAATCATCTGTCCTACGTGTTTGTTCAGTGTCGCTCCTCCCTCAATGGGAATCGTTTTTCGCTTGGAGACTGCACAGACCATGGCGTCAACTTTAGGGAAATGCAGGCGTTCCTTGGCTGCGGGTTCCAGGAGATATAGGGCTTATAGGGCTTCCAGGGCTCGCCCCCCCTTGAAGCTGGCCTCCGGGGTATTCCATTCCAGGTCGATAAGTTCCTGGATGGCTTCCATCATGGGAAAACAGGATGAGGCTTTACGGAGGGACACCAAGATGGGATTCTTCTTTGGTTCCGCCATAGGGTCAGTGCCCGGGATAACCCAGTGTCTTCAGAGTCTGGGAAACAAGGGCTGGTAATTCATCCTTGTGGAAGAAGCGAAGCATGGTTCGGTATGGTTCCATCCCTGGAGGGATTTCTTCTTCTTCCAAGGAGTCGCTTTCGCTCTCAGATATGTCTGGATCTGAAGTAGGGAGGCCCTTGGTTAGGCGATGCATATCTCGAGAGGTTAGAGTAGTGCCGGAAAGGTCCTGAGCTTCCAGGCGGTATTGGGCCTGGTGCACAGCAGGGGCTGGTTGTGCCTGAAGAAGGTTTGCATCCCTTTAAAGAATTCCACCCAGGAGAAGGTCCCTGGGTCCATGTTGATCCCCGGGGTGATTAGAGTAGGTACCCTGAGGTGCCCTCCTGTGGCGGCGCCGAGCTGGAGATACATAGATCCAGGGTACAATCATCAATGGTTCTAGACCCCTCTCCGGACTGTAGAGGGCAGGTTTCGGTTCCCTTTAGCTTCTTTGCACTGCTGGCACAGGAGGGGCTCCAATTCTGATTGAGCGGCTCTAATGTGACAGACTGTGCAAAGGGAGGGTCCCTTGGCTTTCTTGGTCAGTGGTGCCATGTTTGTGTGCAGGGAAAACCTCAAGGTGGCTGGCGTGTAGTTATGCGTACGGGTGCACCTAGGTGTGCACGCCTCGTGCACATGGGTTGCACGAGTAAGTTGTGCACGCGACTAGTTGTGCGCACAGCTATGCGTATGGCAAGGTTGAACGCGCGCAAGTTGGGTGCATCAGCCGGCTGACCTGCCCTGCGCGTATCGCCAGACGAGGAGGAAATATGGTGCCGCAATCCCATTTACAAAATGGCAGCCCCCTCCACCGAGGATCTTCATTTGGGTGGACCGTTGCACCAGATCGGGGCCTAGCCTAACCAGGGCTGCTTAACCCGATCGGTGCCCTTTAAACCTTGCCGGAAGAAATGTTCAGTACGGCTGTTCGAGTTCTGGAGACCTGAGACTTAGATTTAAAGGTTTCTACCTTACCTGGTCTCAGCGCTTACCGATCGCAAGCCGGGCGGTCTCAAGCTGCGGGAGGGGGGGAAGGAGGGAATACCTTCACCGCTGTGCTCGATTCTGCACCCGCTGCATTTTAGCCACCCGGCGGGGCTAAGTCCACACTGGGAACCGGCTGCCGGACCAAGGCTTACCTCTGAGGGATCTCGGAAATCACCTCAGGAACTCTCAACTGGGGGAAGGACCCTTAGGTATCACTGCAGGAGAAGCGTGGCTCGATCTTAAGGTAAATTTTCTTCTTCTTTGTTTTAAATTGTTACACTATTCTAGTGTGTGGGTTAGTGTCCGCATCTGCTGGGAGACGGAGAAATACCGAAGAGCTAAGCTTCCTGCATGGGTATATGTAGAGTGACGTCAGCTTTGAAATCTGACTCAATCTTCCATCTGCTAGCAAAGAGCACTATACCCATTGGTCCTGAGTCCATCTGGCTACACACTAGGAAATTAAAATAGGTCACCTCTTCTAATCTATTGTATCATTAATGTTCTCAGAGACTACTCCTAAATTGCCCTTGCTGATAATTGCACTCTCCTGAGATATCCCATTTCCTTGAATGAAGATTTTCTCTTTCAGGGGCCTGTGTTCAATGTTTACTTTCAGCCCACAACAAATTCTAAGATATGAGCCAAATATATTTTTACCTTCAAGAAGCAACCTCATCCAGTCTGCTTTAAAGGAAATATCTAACTATTACCTTAGCCAGAGGCTCATCCTAGCAAAGCCACCCTCCCTCATATAAACCACAGTCATAGTTGACCTTGATACAAGGTCAAAGAGATTGTTTTTGACTTGGAAAGTGGCCACCAGTGTCAGAGCCACAAGATGCCTTAAACTATGCCTTTTTCCTGCCTTATGTCTCTTTCCAGCTGCGAGGCCCATTTCATAATAGTTTTGGACATACACAAAGAAGTAAAATATGGTCCCCTTTTAATCCTCTTAAGACCATTTCCACCCACCAGTCTGTATTATCTGTCATGGACATTGTTCTCTACATAAACAGTAGTGCATCCTGTTAGCCCTGACAATGCTACACAACCTGATCAGCTTGAAAAGACATTTTGGAAGGGTTACCAAGTAGGCTGAGGGGCAAGGAATCCTCATTCTCTCTTTACAATTTATCTTAACATAAGGTGAAATGATCTTATATCTGGAAGACCTTCTTAAAATTTAATTTGTCTTCCTGTCCTGCTTGGGCTCCTTTGCCTCCAATTCCAGGATTAACAGCACAGAATGAATCCCTGATTCTAGAAACAATGAAAACATTTTAGCATCATTCTTTTCTGAGCCAGAGGGAAAATCCCAAGTATATTATGGAATAGCCTAGTGGTTAGAGCAGTGGGCTACGAAACAGGAGACTAGGGTTCGAGTCCCGCTGTAGCTCCTTGTGACCTTGGGCAAGTCACTTTACCCTCCATTGCCTCAGGTACAAACTTAGATTGTAAGCCCTCTAGGGATAGGGAAATACCTACAGTACCTGAATGTAATCCACTTTGAAGCGCTGAAAAAAGCGTGAAAAGAGGAATATAAATCTAAATAAATAAATAAAAATATAGACAGTTTCCCAATCAGTGTGCCATGGCTCGCTGGTGTGTCTTCAGGTGTGCCACAGAAAGGGCATTAATGGCTGTTGCTCAGAGCCAGCCCAGCAGCCACACCTGGGTTCTGTTCTCAGCACTTTGCAGCAACAAGACATACCAGTGGTAGCAAACGTGTAAGATTGTCTGAGAATTAGAGGAATAGTTTGAACTTTAGTCTTAAGATTTGAATTCCTCAAACGTAATGGGGATTTTAATTGTGTCCTATACTTTTACGCTGTATTATGATTATGCTTGTTTTACACTATTCATTTGTTTTGGTGTTTTCAGTCATTCATGATTATGCATGCTACTTTGCTCTCTGACCTAAACTGTGGAGGGTACGAGCTAAAACATATTTAAAATAAAATAAAAATGTGTAATCATGCATGCCTCATTCTCCTAGCTACTTCATGAACCATGAGGTGCAGTAAGTAATGGGCAGCATCAAGGGCCTGGATAGCTGGGCTACTTGTTGGTGCACACACTGCACCTTCTCATCTTCCCCCTCCTGACCTTCTTTGAGTCCTTCCAACTTCTGTCTTACTCCCAGGCTGAGTGAGACAGGGAAAGTGTGGACTGAGAATTGGATATGACTCATTCTGGGGCCGATGCAATACTTTGGCGCAGAAAGCAGAGTTGCTTACCTGTAACAGGTGTTCTCCCAGAACAGAAGGATGTAGTCCTCACATATGGGTGAAGTCACTGGATGGAGCCCTATCACGGAAAACTTTTCTGTCAAAGTTTCTAGAACTTTTGACTGGCACACTGAGCATGCCATGATCCCTCGAGCCACAGGGGTCTCCCTTCAGTCTCGTTAGTAGCAATAGGTGTGAGCGAAAAAATAAAATAATAAAAAATTTCAGACCCAACTCCTGCTGTCCTGGGAGAACACCTTTTACAGGTAAGCAACTCTGCTTTCTCCTAGGACAAGCAGGATGGTAGTCCTCACATATGGGTGATTAGCAAGCTGCAGGCTGACTCATATTTAATTGGACCAACAGCACAGGATATGTGCAACAGGCACAACAACCAGTGTGCTGTTGGGAAAAATGAGGCAGCCTCAATCACAGTAGTTGGATGTGGAAGGAATTGGGATTACACTGGAAATAAGTTCTTTAAGACAGATTGGCCAAAGGCTGAATCTTGTCACCCTTCCTTTTCCAAGCAGTAGTGCACTGCAAATGTGTAAAGAGAACTCCATGTTGCAGCTTTACAGATGTCAGCAATCGGTGCTGAACGATAGTGTGCTACTGAGGTTGCCATGGCTCTTACTGAGTGTGCCTTCACTCGTCCCTGGAGAGGAAGGCCTGCTTTGTCATAGCAGAATTTAATACAGTCTGCTAGCCAATTGGAAAGAGTTTGTTTGCCCACTGCAACTCACGGTTTGTTTTTATCAAAAGAAATAAAGAATTGGGTGGATTTTCTATCGACTGCGGTGTGGTCTAGGTAAAATGCAAGTGCACGTTTACAATCCAAGGTGTGTAAAAAACTCTTGCCTTGGTGAGAGTGAGGCCTTGGGAATAACGTGGGCAAGACTATGGACTGATTCAAGTAGAAATCAGTAACTATCTTGGGAAGAAATTTTGGGTGAGTACGAAGGACAACTCGGTCATGTAGGAACCTGGTATAGGATGAGTATGTGACAAATGCTTGCAACTCACTAATCCTTCGAGCCGATGTAATGACTACTAGGAAGAGGACTTTCCATGTAAGAAATTTTACATCGCAGGAATCTATAGGCTCAAACGGGGAGCTCATGAGCCTTGTAAGTATTACAATTAGGTCCCATTCAGTAACTGGTGGCCATAAAGGGGACTTAAGTTGTAAGAGATCCCTCATAAATCTACTCACAAGGGGTTGCGCTGTTACTGGAGCATCCCCTACTCCCTTGTGGTATGCTGAGATGGCACTCAGGTGTAGCTGCACTGGAGACTAGGGTCTAAAAGGTGCCAGAGATAGTCTAGTAAAGATGCAGTGGGGCAGGAAAAGGGGTTGATACTTTTCTATGTGTACCATGTGGCAAATCTATTCCACTTAGACCAATAGGATTTACGTGTGGAAGGCTTACGTGAAGCTACAAGCACTTGAGAGACATCAGTTGAAAGGTTGAGTGGTTGGAGGATCAAGCGTTCAACATCCAAGCTGTGAGGGACAGGGTCTGAAGGTTTGGATGGCATAACATTTATTTATTTATTTATTGGAGATTTTTTATATACCGCGGTACGTAAAGGTCTACATCACCTCGGTTTACAGAAAACAATAACATAGCACAATGCTTTACAAGTAACAAGTTATACAGTAAGAAAACAATAAATAGCAACAGGTTTTGCATACAACAGTTAATAGGAATGTGAACAATTAACTTCAACAGTAGTTGACAACTTTATACAGAAAATTAAATTTTTTTTTTTTTTTCAAGTTAGACATTGATCATCTATGGTATGCTTGTTCAAACAACCATGTTTTGAGGTTTTGTTTGAACGTTTTGTGGCAGGGTTCACAACGTAAGTCCAGTGGCATATTGTTCCATAAGTTGATCCCAGCAATAGAGAAGGAACGTTCTCTTGTGGATACGTGCTTGATGTGTTTGAGTGGATGAGCAGCTAATTTGGCTTTGTGGATATTCCTAATTGGTCACTCTCATAACTCAGAACATGCCTTGGTTCTGAGTTATGAGAGTGGACGCTGTGCCCAGGCAAATTGGTTCTCTGATCGAGAGGTCGAGAAGTATGGGAAACACTTGTCGGGGCCAATATGGGGCTATGAGTATCATTGACCCTTTGTCCCGTTACCGCTCATAGCCAAAACTCTCATGAAGCTGCATCGGGGGATATGCGTATAGGAGGCCTGAGTTCCAGGGGTGAACAAAGGGGTCCATGGCTAATTTGTCTCGCTGCCTGTGCAGGGAGCAGAATCTGTCCACTTTGTGATTCACTTTGGATGCAAAGAGGTCTATCGTTGGCTGACCCCAGCGTTGGAAGATTCTGGACGTTACCACAGGATCCAGGGACCACTCGTGGGGATGGAACTGATGGCTGAGGCGATCTGCAACTATGTTCTGTATGCCTGCCAGATAAGTGGCCTGGAGAAACATGGAATGTGTTAGGGCCCAGTCCCAGATCTGCGTGGCTTCTTGGCAGAGGAGATAAGAGCCTGTGCCTCCCTGTTTGTTCAGGTACCACATTGCAACTGTGTTGTCTGTTTGTATGAGAACAGTCTTGTGTGAAAGGCAGTCCTTGAATGCATAGAGAGCATAATGTATAGCTTGAAGCTCTAGGAAGTTGATCTGAAATGTTGCTTCAAGCTATGTCCAAGTACCTTGAGTTTGAAGATTGTTCACATGAGCTCCCCAACCTAAGATGGATGCATCTGTGGTTAAAGTTACTTGCGGAACTGGTTGCTTGTTAGCAAGTTGTTTGTGTTCGTCCACCAGAGAAGAGATAAACGTAACTGGTGGGTAATATGAATTGGAGATGACAGTGGTTGAATGGCTTGGGCCATTGAGATTTTAGAGTCCATTGTGTTATTCTTATGGCCAGTGTGGCCATAGGAGTGACGTGGACCGTGGAAGCCAAGTGTCTCAGCAACGTTAAGAATTGATGGGCTGAGGCTATTTTCTTTGTGCGCAGAGATACAGCTAGTTTGGAGAGTGTGTCTGCGTGGTCATTGAGCAGGAAGGCCTTTGTGACTGTGGTGTCCAAATCTGCTCTGATGAAAGTCAGGAGGTGAGATGGAGTCAGGTGGGAGTTTTGGTAGTTGAGAAATCCCAACGAGTGTAGCAGATGGATAGTGAGCTGGAGAGTGTCGAGAGCTCCTTGTTTGGATTGGCTCCTTATGAGCCAGTCGTCCAGGTAAGGAAAGACGTGTATGCTTTTCTTGCATAGATGGGCCGCAGCCACTGCTAGGCACTTTGTAAACACACAAGGTGCAGAGTCAAGTCCGAAAGGCAGGACCCGGTACTGAAAGTACCCACTAGGAAACGCAGGTATTTACGGTGAGGTGGGAAGATTGGAATATGAGCATAAGCATCCTTAAGATCCAGAGAACAGAGCCAATCTCCTGTTTGTATGAGGGGAAGCATGTTGCCCAGGGACACCATCCTGAATTTTTCTTGTTTTAGAAATGTGTTGAGATTCCGGAGGCCTCCTGTTTTCTTTGGAATGAGAAAATAACGGGAGTAGAACCCTCTGCCCTGCTGAGGTCGGGGGACAGGTTCCATGGCCCTGGCACCCAGAAGGGTGGATAGTTCTGACTCTAAAAGAATTGTGTGATCTTTGTGTATCCACAGTGGATGAGTCAGTGTCTACATTTTCCCATGTATCTGAGAAGGTCTCTGGTTGAGATGTTGGACAAGGGAAGAAAGTTGGCATTGTAGGACACTCTGGCACCGATGGATCCTTGGATGGCCTCGATGGATGTTGTGGTGGCATCGATGGAAGTGTCAGTGGTACAGAGGGCATCGATGGAAACTGCAGGCGTCTCGGTCCCCCTGATGGACCAGGTATCGGTTGAGGCATTGGTGAAAATGGACTGGAATCGGTGCCCTCATCATCTGAAGACCCGGGAATGGGAATCGGGTCTTTCGGAGGCTGCACAGGTTGCTTCAGTATCGGTGGACCAGGTTGTGTTGGCAGGGCACCGATCAGTGTATCCAGCCTGGTAAGCAACGGTGCGAACATCGATGGCTCCAGTGGCGGTGCCGGTATGGGGGCTGGCACCGGTGGCTGTAGTTCATGGATAGCATCGAGCACTGCCTGGCGGATAAAACCGTCCAGTTCCTCCATGAAAACTGGTGTTGATATTGCAGCTACAGGGGATGGCAGGCTAGGCGTAACTGGCTCCTCCACAGGTCCCTGTGGGGCTCAGTACCCAGCACTGATATCGGTGGGGATCGCCTTGGATGTTCCGGCGTAGAGGGTTAAGTAGCTCCTCTACCCGTGTCCTCTTCGCAAGTGGCTTGATAGCCATCGAAGCCGATGCAGTGTTGGCACCAGGCGAGGACTCCCGTCGGTGCCGGTGTTTTCTCATCGGTGCTCGGCCCGGTCTTTCCCCAGCACAGAGGCAGATGTTGTCAATGACGGACGGTCACCGCTACCTTGATATTCCCGTTGGGGTTTTATGATCAATTTTTTCTATGCCCCAGCCAGTGACGATTGGGTGGACGTTAATGGAAGCAGTTGCATTTTAAACAGGGTTCCATCTTGTCAAGGCGAGCCCGCCTACCTTTCGGAGTCATCTGGGCACATTTTGGACAAGTCGAGACGTCGTGTGCTGAACCGAGGCACAGCACAAAAATCGTGTGGGTCAGTAATCGACATGGTTCAGGGGCACTCGGGACATTTTCTGAAGCCTGTTGCCAAAATGGCAAAGGTTGAAGCCCAAAAAAACTTTGACGGCATGCGGACACCAAGAAAATGGTGGGAGCGGTACCGACCGGGAACAGTGATTTTACTCACCGAATGAAGGAAAATATATCCTGATGGGAGACCCCTATGAGGGAATATTTTTCTGGAGGAAATATTAAGCTTTTTCCGTGAGGAAAATTGTGTGAGAAGTCTCACAGAGCTCCAAACTGCAAGGCAAACTGCAACGTGGAAAAAAAAGAGACTGAAGGGAGCCCCTTGTGGCTCGAAGGATCATGGCAGGCTGGGTATGCTCAGTGTGCCAGTCAAAAGTTCTAGAAACTTTGACAGAAAAGTTTTCCATGATAAGGCTCCGTCCAGTGACATCACCTATACGTGAGGACTACCATCCTGCTTGTCCTAGGAGAAAGCGGGCACTGAACAGTCAGTGCCGCTTTCTTAAGGCACCACCAGGTGCCTCCCTGGGGGCGCCCTGCAATATTTAAAATAGGGGGTTAGCAAGGAGAGCCAGAGTGCACAAGAGAGTTCAGGCAACGGACGCTTCTCAATTGAGCGTCCGTTTCTTGCACCCGACTGCCAGGGGTTTTTTGGGTTTTTTTTACTTTTTGTTTGAAATTTGTTTACTTTTTCCTCCTACTTAATATCGCAATGATATTAGGAAGGAGGCAGTACAGAAAAGCAGCTTTTTCTTTTTTTATTGCTGTTATTCAATCACTGATACAAACAGTAACAATAATTACAGATCATCATATAAACAGTATTTTTCATAAGTCAGAGTTCCCCCCCCCCCCCCCCCGATCATGCTATTTAGCAATCAGTTAGTAGTAATGTATCAGGATAAATAACAGGACTATAAGGGAATACCAAACAGTCCAAGTCCGCTAAGATGACTAAGAATGTTAAGTAGGCAAATAAAATGACAAGTGTCTCCATGAGATATATGGGTTCCAAATATGAGAAAATTTGTCGAGATGATGGTATTTAATAGCAGTCAAATGATAAAAAGAGTACAAGCCCTGTCAAGACGATCCAGCAGTTCAGAAGATGTCAGGGGCCTCTTCCAGTTCGCAGCTATTTCCATTTTAGCAGCTGTACAATCTTGTTGAATGAGACTTTGATTGTGCGGTGGTATTGTATCAAAAACATAAAGAAGTGCCTGTTCCTTAGTGAGATGAGTCGTAGAGGTAAGTATCTCTGTCAAAATCCCGGAAACATACTGCCAGAACGTTTGGATGAAAGTACAGTCCCACCATAAGTGTAGATACGTGCCCAGCTGGTGACAGTTTCTCCAGCAGTGAGGATAGTTAGAGGCGCAAAAAATGGTGTAAACGGGTAGGAGTTAGATGCCATCTACAAAGTAGTTTGTAATTAGCTTCTATAATCCGAGCTGATATGGAACCTTGTAAGAGACATACAAACATGGACTCCCATTCTTCCTCAGAGAGCGATTTACCCAGATCATGCTCCCAGGCCACAAGATGTGTGGGTTTAATTGACGGGCGAGCTATCAGTAGCTGATAGATTTTTGAAACCAGACCTTTAGACGAGTCCGGGTGGGTACAATATCCCTCAAATAAGGATCGCTTATGAGACAGGAGGTTTCGTGAGTGCAGCTTATGGACAAAGTGCTGTAGGTGCATATATGGCAGAAACTCTGCTGCAGTAAACCTGTAATCCTTCTGGAGCGTATTGAAGGAAACAAAGGATCCTTGAGAGTAAAGATGAGAGATTTGAGTAATACCCTGAGATTTCCAAGGAAGATAAGCAGATTTGGGGAGGCCAGGTGGAAATGTCTGATTTGTAAAATAGAGAAGATTGATGATAGTCGTCCGCCTCTCCCACCAGTGGACGTTTCCATGAGCGCCTTACGTTGAGAATGTGCCAGGTGCATGGGGACATGGTGGATGTCTGTCCCCAGGTATAGCTCAGTTGCCATGGTAGAGCCGCAAGAGGCATATCTGGCAGGTAACTTTGTTCTATCGATGTCCATGATTTAACATCTTTAGTTCTGTGCCAGTCAATGATGGATCGAATCTGTGCAGCTGCATAATACCAAGTGAGGTTAGGAAGTCCTAAGCCACCATGTACTTTAGGTTGAAAAAGAGTCACTCTAGCTACCCTAGGAGGTCTGCATCTCCACAGAAAGTGGAGTAGCTTCTTCTGCCACATTTTTAGTATTACATTACTAACAGGAATAGGCAAGCTTTGAAAAAGGTACAATAATCGAGGAAGAACATTTATTTTCAATGTTGCCAAGCAGCCCAGCCAGGTTAAGGGTAGAGAATTCCACCTGATTAAGTCCTGATCAATATTCTGGGCTAGGGGAGAATAATTAAGATGAAACAAATCAGAGATCTGTTTTCCAAGATACACCCCCAGGTACTTAAGCTTCGTTGGCACCCATTTGAAGGGGTGTGAGGACTGAAGTTGAGAAACCACTAGGGGCGGACAAGAGACATTTAAAATCTCTGACATCCCAGTTGATTTTAAAACCAGACATTGCTATAGTGGGCAAGCTCCCTTTCAATCTCTTGTAGAGAAGTGAGGGGGTGACTAACTGTAAACAGAATATCATCCGCAAACAACGATAATTTATATTGCTGAGAGCGGAGGGAAAAACCTGATATTTTGGAATGGTTGCGTATATGAATGGCTAGAGGTTCAAGGAAGATAGCGAAAAGAAGTGGGGAAGTGGACACCCCTGTCTAATTCCTCGTTGAATCTGGAAGGGAGGTGAGTATTGGCCATTTATTTTTAGGCAGGCTGTAGGAGAATTGTATAGTGCTTGTAGCCAATTTTGAAAAGGGGTCCCAAAATCCATAATAGTGAGGGTGCGAAAAAGAAAAGGCCAATGGACCATATCGAAGGCCTTTTCAGCATCTACTGCTAGAAGATGATCCAATGATTGTTGGTTAATGCCCCAAAGGATGTTGGTGATCTTCCGCACATTGTCACTAGCCATGTGGCCTGGAATAAAGCCCGCTTGGTCATGGTGAATAATTTGAGTTATAAAGCAATTTAACCTGTCTGCTAAAATTTTGGCCAATAGCATAAGATCTAGATTAATCAATGATATGGACCGACAGGATGCGCAAAGAGCCGGATCTCTGCCTGGTTTGGCAATAATAGTGATGCCTGCTTTGTTCGAGTCCGGTAATAGTAAGCCCCTTTATGTAGGAAATTAAAGTGGTTTTGGAGATGAGAAACCATAAATGGCCCAAAGGTTTTATAAAATTTTGCCGTAAGGCCATCAGGTCCTGGAGCTTTGCCCACTTTAACAGTTTTGATGGCCAATAGGATCTCTGTGGTTGTGATTTCTGCGTTTAGTATGTTTCCTGAGAGATGTGGTAGATCAGCAGATTGAAGATATCTCTCTATCTCTGAAATGTGAATGTGTGATTCAGCCGTATATAGTTTTTGATAAAATTTTAGGAATTGTTGTCTTATGGCTGAATTAGAAACTATTTGGCCCTGTTCGTTTTTTATCTTGAGAATATGGTTTTGGAAAGTGAGCTTTTTCAGTTGATGTGCCTTGTTTCCCCCTTCAAAGTAGGTTTGATGAGTTCTGTTGAGAAGATGTGTTTGATCAGTCTCCAATTGGCGTAAATCCTCCCTGGCGTTTGTTAATTTGGCCAATACTGCCTTAGAACCCAATTTAATATGTTGAGAGGCGAGTATTGAAATTTGATCTTTGAGAGTAGAACAGGCTGCATCTTTTAGGCGTTTAATAAAAGAGGAGCTGGAAATGAAATGTCCCTGTATAAAAGACTTAAAACAATCCCACACTAGTAGCGGCGACTCTACGGATGTAGCATTATCATGGAAAAATTCCCGAATTATCTTGGAGGTAGACTGGATGAAAGATCTTGGAGAAGTGAGTCGTTAAGCCTCCAAAATCGGCTGCCTTGATTGCCTCCGGTGAGATGTAATGATAAGGAAACAGGGGCATGATCTGACCATGTAATGATGCCCACCTCTGCGGTGTGTACAGAATGATATAGTGATTTATCTACCATGAAATAATCTATGCGGGAATATGAGTTATGGGCCTGGGAATAAAAGGAATAGGAGCGCGAGTGAGGATATTTCACCCGCCATGAGTCTACCAAGTTATGGGCTGCAAGTAACTCCTTAAGGGCTCTGGTGTGGGTCATTGCAGTGTGTGAGTGTCCTTTAGAAGTATCTGAATGTGGAGGGAGCACTACATTGAAGTCCCCTCCCACAATCAATTTATCAGAGGAGTGCTGGACTAGAAGGTGGTGGATTTGTTTAAAAATGCAGCCTGATCTTTGTTAGGAGCATAAATATTAAGAAGGGTAAGTTTGGAGTCATTTATCATAATACATAGCAATAAGTATCGACCCATGGGGTCCTTAATACGAGTACATTAAAAAACTAAATGAGAAGCAAAAAGGATACCCAACCCCACATATTTAGCCAGTTTGTTATTTGCTGTATAGTATTGATTAGTATATTTAGAAGACTTCATAAGGCTAGCATGTCTGCTTGAGAGATGTGTCTCCTGTATAAATACTATGTCGGGGATGATGCTCCTAATTCTTTATAGAAAAAGGATCATTTTGGTGGTGAATTTAAACCTTTAGCATTAACTGAGAGAAGTTTTAAATCCGTCATTGCTGAGGTTGTTCAGGGAGAGCTACAAACAAGAAAAGCCCTCACACTCGATGTTCAGGATCCCCAAGCAGGGCCCACCCCCACCTTCAATAAGTTTAGACATTTATTGGTATAGAGAAGTATGTATAGAGGCTTATGGCAGCTTCATGGAGACTTGACAGAGTCATGCTTAGCCAGAGAAAAGGAATGCAATGTACGACAAAGATTAATCAGATATATCCTGTATCCCATTTTGAGAGCATGGTTCCCCTGGGGAGTTATTGTATCCCCTACAATGGGTAGTGTGCCTACGAAACCCTCCATGTAGGCTTTCACCATGGCCTATAGGGGGGGTGTGTGAGTGACACTTGCAGGAGGTGAGTCTCACTCCCTTCTCCCATTTGTAAGTATCTCAGTTTAGAACTTAGTATTCAACCAACATGAAAACATTGAGCTATATATGAATGTGAACATTAAAAATTTGAAAAATGTATAGAAAAACAACTAGAATGTTTTACAGCGCAACTGAACCAGTTCTTGGTACACAAGTTATTAGTAAGAATAGTCTCCACTATTGCCCAAGATGGAGATCTGTTATAGTTCAGGCAGGGCTTTGGCTGCTTGCAAAGCTGCCAGATTGACGACACAGTCTACTATTTTTTATCCACACGCTGCCAGGTGGGGAATGGAAGTTGGGGGGCTGACCCCCTGGGAATAGATGCCGCTTCTTGTGAGCCAGTAAAGCCACATTTGGTGAGTGTTGGCAGCACTTCAGAGGGAGATAGAGCCTTATAGGTTGTGCACTCCAGCATAAAAGAGATTCCAAAAGGGTGTAGCCACCTATACTTAATATTTTTTTGTACGGAGAAACGTGGTTATTTCTCTAAAAGACTGTCTGCTCTGCAGGGTAGTGGTTGATAAATCTGGGAAAATGGCGATGTTGTTTCCTTCCCAGATCCATACATTTTATTTAAAATTTATTTTTTTATTTAAAAGTGTTTGTATACCGTCTTTACAAACAGTGTTTAATCAAAACGGTTTACATAACTAAATAAAAAACAAATGTAAATAAAGATTTAAATTTAAAAGAACATAAAGATTATCAAATTATAAAAGCTCAAAATTACAAAAATATATAATAAAAATAAAAATCTAAAACAATGAATAGTTAACATAAAAAATAAATCAATATATAATAATGTTGTGCCCTGTGTGATGGAGAAGTAGTTATGTTATTTAGTGTGTGATATATGGAAAGCAGATTGAAATAAATGTGTTTTTAGGGATTTTTTGAAGTGTTTGGAGTTGGATATGGATCTTAAAGAGTCTGGTAATGCGTTCCATAAGATTGGTCCAATGACAGAGAATGATCTTTTTCTGGTGATGTCAAGACGGGCCTGTCGTGGTGATGGGATGTCTAAGAGGTTTTTGCGCTCTGGCCGCAGTGGCTACCATTTCTTTTCTGGTATAATCATTAAAACAAACGATTATGTCCCTGTTTCCTGTGGTCTCGGTCTCTGGAAACCCCCTAAACCTAAGATTACTTCGACGAGAGCGGTTTTAGAGGTCAGCCAGCAAGCTGGCCGATACAATGCAGTGCGCTCCGGTTGAGCACACTGTTAACGCACGCGTCCAACAGTGTCCCTAGCGCCTCTTTTTACCGCGGACCCTGATTTAAATACTGAATCGCCCGCTCTCCCGCAAATTTTACTGTATCTGCCTGTTAGGTACTAGCTGAGATGTCTCAACCCGCAAGGCTTCATATGCACTAGTGTTAGCAGTTGTTTGTTCTGCCTGGCTATCTATGCGCCCATCTAGTTTGTGTTCACGGTGCCCCATATAGGTCAGTTCCTCCCGCATCTTGTCTATGTGGGTCAGAAGCTCTTGTCAGTAGGATTTGATATTGGCGTGTAAATTAGAGAACCATTCTCGAAATTCTGCCCGGGACGGGTGGTCGGACTCCAGTACGCATGGTTGCTCGGCGCCTGGTGTTAGGACATTGGGGCTTGAAGCCCACGAATCGCCGCCATCTTGGATCTCAGCCTCGCCATCGCTAAGGCTATCGGGGGCGCATTTCCCTTCTTTAGTGAAAAAGAATCTGTGAAAATCAAGTTTTTCTTTTTTAGTTGCCATGCCGGGGTACTTATCTGTATTCCCCAGAAGATGAGTGCGCGATTTGGTGCGCTTGGTAAGTGGATGGTTGTTGATTAATTGGGAGTTGGAGGAAGCTCAAGAATTAAGCGGCCATCTCTGCTCGTGACATCGCGGGCCCCCCAGAAAAGCAGTTTTTCCTGCTTTTCTGTACTGGTTTAAGGAGCACTCAGCAATTAACGCCTGCTCCAGACAGGCATTAATTTCTGATCGCTAAATGTGCATCCTAGACGAATAAGGGGATTAATTAGCACCTATACAACCCGCGTCCAACTGCAGGTTATATAGTGCGCTCGGCTGAGCACACTGTATTGCATCGGCCCCTCAGTTATGGGAGCAGCAATAACAGAGGAGCTCTGGCAGCCACATGTAGCAGCAATTAATTGAGCCAGCTACCGACATCACACAGACTACTCCATTTTCCTTTGTATAAAAATAAAAGGAACAGGACCACTGCAATAAACTCAGCCATCTTTCCCCCTTTATTTTAAAATTTGGAATGTCTTTTTTTTGTCTATAGAGTCCCAGACATGTTCACATTGCCTACAACATGGAACTTGGTGTGCCACACAATATTTCTGTTAATGTATGTGTGCTTTGGGCTTGAAAAAGTTGGGAAACACTGCTATAAATCATACTAGATAGAGAAGATTCAAGAACATCAACAGGGGACTATTAGAATCTAGCACCACTTCTGCATGGGAAAATAACCTTTTGGAATTGGAACCTTTTTGAAAAAGATCAGGATTTGTCTTGAAATGTTCACTGAGTCCATCCAAAACAAAGGGGGTCCAAGACTTCTCTCAATGTCACCCTTCCACCCTGATTGATCTCCATCTGCATCCCCCCACCCCCCCAACATCCAGGGGTATCTCCTCACTTTCAAGATATGCTTAATAGACTAGGCATGTTGATTCTGTATTAGTTGGATACATCCTTTTCACACAGTTTGGCCAGGGACAACCCTAATACTTTTTATGCTATCTGATCTCTTTTCCATGAAGGATAAAAGGGCTCAAGATGTTGGCTGTTACTTGCCCTCAAGGCCAGTATCTGAAAACATTTCTTCCTTCCCACAGGCAAGACTATCTTTCATAAGGGAGAACCTGGAAACATCCAGCTAACTTGTGCTATTTTAGGCCCAGAGTTTCAGCTCACAACACTGATATTCCCATGATCATAAGAAACCCAGGAACCAAAGTGGCTATAGTCAGATTTGGGTCTGGGACTTCAATCCTACAGTCCTCTTAAGCTCAGTCTGTCAGACATCTATAATTTTATTTAAAACTGCCATATCACTTAAAAATTGCTCAAGGCAAGTTTACAACAAACAGATTAAATAAAATAAATACACAATTTATATAATTTAAAAAATTTCTTTACAATACACACCTATAATTTGCTTCAGAAAAGGTCAAATTCCTACAAACTGAGCAAATCAACCACACACTGCAGAACAAAAGGCCTGTTCACATGCAGAAGAATCCTGCTTCTTTATACCAAGAAGACTGACAGATAAGCAGCAGAAAGAATACTTGGAGCAACAAGAACTCTTAAGACTGGTGCTGGTCTGCCATGTAGCAGATTAAATTGTAACCTATATGGATCACACTGGCAGATACATGATAGAAAGGCAGTTTACCATATTCAGTACATCTTATGGAACAACTTGCTACTCTTCCATTAACTGACCTGACTTTAAATACAGTCTAGAAACAAATATTTTTTGAAGAGTAGTGCAACAAGTCCTAAGATTCTTCTGCATGCCAGCTTTAGCTACATTCTTCACCATGGTCCTTTAAATCAGTATGTGTTGAGATCCAACTAGCTATTATAGAAATGTTGAACAGCATCTCTTTTAAGTAACAGTATTAGCACATCAATAGAGATTATATTAGAACAATATGCAAATTACGTTTGGGTAAAATTTGGATTACAAGAGACTAGCAAATATCAAACATTACTCAAAACTTGAGTATCACTGTTTTTTTTAGCCCATGTCTATGTATCGCTCAGTGACTAGGCAGAGCAGAAAAGTACCTAGATAATTTTCAAATCGGGTTAATCCAATAAATCTGTGCAGAAAACGGGCACTCCGTGTTGAGCGCCCACTTTCCTAATGTGCACCCAGTCACCTCTCCTGAGCGCACGATCGAATATTTAAATGAGGGGTCTCGCTAAAAAGGAGATGCGCTCCTAGCATCTCCTTGGCAGCGGGCACCCAGGAGTGGTTAGGAAAAGGGATGCTCGTTAACTGAGCATCCCTTTTCCTAACCTGACTGCCGGCACACTTCATTTTCATTTTTAACATTCTTGTCCTTTTTGTTCTTCCAACTTAATATTGCCACAGTATTAAGTCAAAGTAGTATTTTCTGCTTTTCTGTAAACATTTTGGGCTGGTCAGAAATTAAACACCTGCACGTCCAACATCCGCTTCCAATCATGGGTTAAACAGTGCGCTCAGCTGAGCCACTCTATTGCATCAGCCTGACTATGAGTTCCAACATGAGGCTAGGCTCTGGGTCCTTAACAAGGTATTGCTTCAGATAAGAAATGAGGCCTAAAGAAACAAATGCAGAAAAGAGGGTGCCAATAATTGAAAGAGAAGTTTTTACTGATTCTGTGTTAAACCAGGATAAAACTCAAACAAAAATAGAGCCTTCTAATTGCACCAACATATGCTATATCCTGTGTCCATGTTTGAGCAGCTTGCCCCATTGTCATGTTCTACAGCAGAGCTCCATGTTAATATTTTTTTGGAGAAAATTTGCTGTTTGACTCTAAAATTCTAA
This sequence comes from Rhinatrema bivittatum, assembly GCF_901001135.1. NCBI lineage: Eukaryota > Metazoa > Chordata > Amphibia > Gymnophiona > Rhinatrematidae > Rhinatrema > Rhinatrema bivittatum. The sequence goes on from NC_042618.1 coordinate 380,266,658, forward strand.
CATTTTACTGTCCTACACCGAGGAACACAATATGGAAACATGAAAAAAAAAAATCTTACCTGTAATTGGAATCAGTTTCCAGTGCATTTCAGCATCCCCTAAATGATTTGAGCTAGAATACTGTCTACGGTACGCATGTTCAATGGGTGTGCTACGACAGGGACTATAACCATCAAAGCTACTAACACTTTCAGTGTTTGGATCCTTAAAAAAAAAAAAAAAAAGTTTTTGATTAGGAATTTTATAGTAATTACAAAAACCACTAGACATTCTTATCTTCAGTAAGTTTGTGCTTAAAACAACTTATTCTGATGAAGCAAACATGGTGATAGAAAGAGACTATATGGCCCATCTATCTAATCAGCTCATCTGCCCAAATGCATTTCAAGTTGTTTTTTTTAAATTAGAAAATACATCAAGAAGAAAATGTTAGCACTGCCACCCCATCAAAAGATCTACTTACAAATTAATCACAAGTCATCTAAACAACAACAAAAAAAAAAAAGCGCTCTTTTCAAATCATTTTCCCATTTTAGTAAAGCAGAGTTGCTTACCTGTAACAGGTATTCTCAGAGGACAGCAGGATGTTAGTCTTCACACATGGACGACATCAGATGGAGCCCCGACACACAAAACGTATGTCAAGGTTTCTAGAACTTTTGACTTGCACACTGAGCATGCCCAGCATTCCCTATACCACAAGTTCAAACAGGGTCCCTTCTTCAGTCTTAACACACAGAATTAGATATAAATCAAAATTAGGAGAAACCCAACTCCAGGGGGTAGGTGGGGTGCTGTCCTCAGAACGCCTGTTACAGGTAAGCAACTCTGCTTTCTGAGAATAAGTAGGATGGTAGCCCTCACATATGGGTGAATCACTAGCTACAGGCTGCTCCCCAAAATAAAAGGGGACCAACAGATACCCAACAAGGTAACAAGGGCACAACAATTGTGCTATTGGTAACAAGAGGAGTCTGAACCCAAATAATGGGCCCTAGGTGGGTTCTACACCTCAAACAGATTCTGAAGGACAGATTGGCCAAAGTGAGATGTGAATGTGTGGAGCGAACTCCACGTCACAGCCTTGCAGATCTCCTACATGGGAACTGCTCGCAAGTGGGCCACCAATGCTGCCATGCCTCTAACAGAATAAGCCTTGACATGACGCCCAAAATAGAGTCCCGCCTGGGCATAACAGGAGGAGATGCAATCTGCTAGCCAACTGGATAGTGTCTGTTTGGCATCAGCAATGCCCAACCTATTCCTATCAAAAGAAATTAAAAAAAATGTGGGTGGACTGTCTATGGGCTTTTGTCTGCTCCAGCTAGAAGGCTAAGGCTCGCTTGCAGTTCAAACTTTTCGGTGTTCATTCATTTTGGTGTGAATGGGGCCTGGGAAAGAATGTTGGCAGGACGACGGACTGGTTAAGATTAAAGTCCATCACCACCTTAGGCAAGAACTTAGGGTGTGTATGTATGCAAGACCACCCTATCATGATAAAACAGCATGTGAATAAGTCACTAAGGCCTAGAGCTTGCTGACCGTGCGTGCTGAGGTGTCACAAAAAATACAACCTTCCAGGTCATAGGTGTGCAGCAGCTCAAAAGGAGCTTTCATCAGCTGAGCTAACACCACGTTAAGGTCCCAAGACACAGCAGGCAGCCTTAGGGGAGGCTTCAACTGAAGCAGGTCCCGCATGAACTGTACAACTATAAAATGTACAGAGAGGTGTGGTGTGCGCCAATTCCACAGAGATGGACTAACGGAGCTGATTTTTAAGCCAGCTTCCAATAGGTGTAGAAGTTAATCAAGCAGTTTTTGTGTGGGCAAGAGAACGGATCTAGGGACTTCTACTCACACCACATGGAAAACCTCCTCCACTTCAGTCCATAGGACTTTCTAGTGGTAAGCTTTCTGGAAGCCACCAGGACCCAAGACACCTCCCGAGAGATCGAGTGGTTGCAGAATTAATCTCTCAACATCCAGGCTAGGAGCGACAGAGCCTGGAGATTGGGATGTCACAACCTGCCTCTATCTTGCGTGATGAGATCTGAGGAAGTTCCCAGACAGATCAGTGTCCAGATGGACAACTCCTGTAGGAGTGAAAACCAGACTTGTCTCAGCCAATAAGGGCTATGAGGATCATAGTCCTTGTCCTCGCGAATCTTCAAGGATACGCCTACAGAAGACTCTTTCCGCAATGACAGGCAAGGGCGTCAGAGGCCGGTTTGGTGTCTGACTCCCGGGTCCAGGAACCACTCATGGGTCTAAAGGCACAACTCAGTCTTTCCGCTACCACGTTCTCTGTCCTGGCAGGTACATGGCCCTGAGCACCACACTATGGAAAGGTGCCAATGACCAGATATGGATTGCTTCCTGACATAGGGGGTACGATACCATACCACACTGCTTGCTGACATATCACATAGCTTCCCAGTTGTCAGTTTGGATCAGGATAACTGTTGGACAGCCAATCTCTGAAAGCCCATAGCAAGTACTTGACAACAGCTTTCCTGAGCAGACCAGAGACCCTGGGTGCAGAGCCCATCTACATGAGCTCCTCAGCCCAGGGTAGATGAATCTGTGGTTAGGACAATTTGGGTGGGAAGACTTTGAAAAGAGATCCCCTGCTCCAGATCAGAAAGTAACCGCCACCAGGACAAGGAGTCCCAGAGTGGCAGGGTGACTCAGGTGTTCCAGAGAAACAGATTGTTAAGAAGTGGCAGTTTAAATCTCGACCTTCAGGCCATCATGCCACTATTAGCTTGACCTTCGTTGACAAGGATGGGGAGACAGAACTGGAGCTGGAAGGAAAGGTGACCCTGCCAGGGAGGAAGAGCAGACTAAGGAAGGCTGGCAGCGATACTATTTCGATGCAATTAAACTGACATTTGAGTATGGTGCACGGTTATTTTAATACCTACCACTTAATTGGTGGCAAGTCACGCAGAGCCTACATGGAGGTTCTGCATGGCTTGCCACCACTGCAACCTTAGGGTCCATTGGGCTCTGCGCATGTATAATCATGCCAAGGAAGTGACATGGACTGTTGTGGCCATATGAACCAAAAGCCTCAACATGTGCCAGGCTGATACCTGCTGGCTTTGCTGAATCTCTGCCGCGATGGTCTTCATCATGATGGCTCTTTGACGAGGCAGGAAGGCCTTGGCTGTGCCTTGCATGACTCCTATGAAGTCCAGTTGAGGTGATGGGCCGAGATAGGACTTTGGGTAGTTGATGACGAACCCTAGTGACTCCAACACCCGGATGGTCAAGTGCATGGACCCAACAGTCCCTGTCTGGCTGGTCAAGAGCACATCTCAATCATACAGATAAAGGAACGCATGCACCCCCAAACCTGCAGAGGTGCGCCCCCACTACAGCGAGGCATTTTATGAATACTTGTTGGGCTGATGCTAGTCCAAAACGGCAACACCCAGTACTGGAGGTGCCGTTTTCCCCATCACAAATTGGAAATAATTCTTGTGACTAGGGAAGATCTTGATTTGAGTGTGTGTGTCCTTTAGATCGAAGTAGCAAAGCCAGTCCCCTTTTTGTAAAAGGGGGGGGGGATCAAGATGCCCAGGGAAACCACCTTGAACTTTTCTTTTTTGAGAAATTTGTTCAAGGCCCTTAGATCTAGGATGGGATGGAGTCCTCCTGTTTTCTTCAGAATCAGGAAGTACCTGGAGTAAAATTCCCCCTCTCTTTTCCCTGGTGAGACAGGGTCAACCGCTCTGGCTATTAAGAAGGAGGACAGCTCAGTTAACAGTACCTCCCTGATGCGCTACTGACCCCCAAATTGTGCTCATAGGGTAATTTGGCGGGACACCCATTAGGTTCAATTGGTACCCTTGACGGACAATGGAAAGAACCCATGCTGGAGAAGCTCAGTGTACTCATTGGTGTTACCAACCCAGCTGGTGTCAGTTCCCAGTTTATACTGGGCCATTGGTTTGCAAAGAACCTCAGTCTGCCCCCGATCAGAGGGTCAAACATCCCAAGTACTGGTGACTGGCCTTCGCCCCTTAAAACCCAATCAAAACCTCACCCTTTGAGTGGAGTTAAATTGAAGCACCGGCTGCGGCTTGAGGGGATCTTTGCTGCTGGGATGGTGGCAGGAGCCCTGGTGCTGATGACAGGAGCAAGGGGGCAGAGGATAGTACTTCCTCTTGTGAAAGACTTCCTCTGCACCGATCTTGCTAACCTCCTAGAGGATGGGTCCAGAGTGCTGGCAGAGAGTTGGAGGGTTTCATGATGGTTCCGGAGCTGGGCCACCACATCCCTCACCCTTCTCTCTGAAGAGATTCTCCCCAGTACATGGTTGGGGATCCTAGGCCCACAGCCATGCCATTCTGCAGGTGCAGATTCCCGCTGTTAGAGAACCTCTATGTTGTCTCAAAAACATAATAAGGTTGCTCGAACCTCGTGTTTTCTACACTCCAAGCCCTTAATGCACCAGCATCATGAGGGTGTCCTGCTGCTCTTGAGGCAGCTGCTCGGCCTCCTCCTGCACTTACTTCCAGATGTCCTGCGAGTACTGACTCATATAAAGCTGATAGGAAGCTATGCAGGCGCAATGAGCATGGCCCCCTGAAACACTTTTCTCCCAAGAGCATCCATTGCTCTGTGGTACTTCCCCGAGGGCACAGAGGAATAGGTCAGACAATGCTTGGCTCTCGAGAGCAGATTCAATCACCACTGACTGGTGGGGCAGCTGACACTTATCGAATCCAGTGGCCTTTGAATGAGGTAGATCCCCATCAACCTTCTTGTTAATGGGAGGCACTGTGAGGGGGTGTTCCCTATCCTAAGCAGCAACTCCCTTAATATCGTGTACCAGGACTGCAACAATCTCCTTAGGAGGCTCTACGAACTGGAGGATCTCATGCATTTTGTGCCTGGCATCCTCCTCAGTCAGTAACTGAAATTGGATAGCTTCCGCCATCACCATCACAAAACCTGCAAAGGCTAAGTCCTCACTCAGGTGGAGACTTCCTTCGCTCTTCTGGAGGAAAAGGGTCAGATGGGAGATCCTCAGAGGACAACTCCATGGTGTCATCCCCCCAGGGGTCATAGAGACCCTCATCCTCACTTTAAGCAACAGGGGATGGTGCCGTAGGCATTTGGCCTTCGTCCAAAGGTTCAGGCACCAGCAAACCTGGACAGGGGCTATAAGCCTTGGCACCTCTGCCGGCCTAGGTGGAGCTTCCTCCAAGGAACTGGCAACAACCACATCGGTAAAGGGAGGCTGTGGTGCCTAGTGGGCACTGACGCCATCCTGGGAACTGACACCAGTTGGGTTGGTAACACCAGTGAGTGCACTGAGCTTCTCCAGCAGTGGTTCCAGGACAGACTGTACTGGCTCCGGTGCCATCGGAAACACAAGGCCGATGACCTGCATTGCCCATTCCAACGCTAGCTGGATTCATCGCTCCAGCTCCTCCTTGAATGCTGTTTATGCCAACACAGACTGGGAGGAAGGAGTGTTGGCCAGATTCTCTTTGGATCTACAAGGTGGATCAGTGACTGGCATCAGGGCCGGTGGAGACTATTGCGGATCCCCAGCACCGATGGGGAACTGGCACTCCTCACCGTGGGGTTGGCTTCAGGGGTACTGCAGCATGTACTGGTGCATTGACGGGAACCGACGCAGAGGCAGACGATGAGGAACCTGACGTCCTTGGCCTGGAGTAGACTGACAGAATAAAATAAAAGGGACACAATCAAAATAGATGGCGGCAGGCATTGATGGCCAGCAGGCACAGAGGCATTGCCGCCACAGGGGAATCAACCGCGAAAGAAAGCTTTCCAATAATTGACGAAAATCCTGACTAGGAGAACGCTATCAGGAATGGACAGAGGTACCCAGAGTCTAAAAAAAAAATCAAAAACCAAGTGAAGCGATAAGAGAAAGTTTCCCCCAAAACAGCTAAAAAGGCAAAGATTAGAGCTCACGAACTGTGATGCTGCAGCTCCGCAGAAAGAGAGACTCGAGAGGGACCACGTGTTGTATAGGGCATGCTTGGTGTGCCAAGCCAAAGTTCTAGAAACTTTGACATAAGTTTTCAGTGTCTGGGCTCCATCTGATGTCTCCCATGTGTGAAGACAACTACCACCCTGCTTGTCCTCAGAATTGCTCTTCTGTCTTTAAAATAAATTTATTGCTTTTAAAATGAAAAAAAAAAATCCCCCAAAAAAACTAAAAGAAGCTAAACTAGCTTACAATCTGCAGAGTACAGCAAATACAAATTACAGAATCTCTAGTTCTATTTTTTTTTTTTAATTAAATATGAGTAATTATTTTCTCCTGTATATTAGTACAGAATATTTCAATGTTTAGATTTACCAGCTCACAAACTTGGGACCTTAGATGATATACTGATCTATCTGTACTTTGTTAGCTGTTATGTCTCTACTACTATTTATTATGCAGTTTTTCAGATAGTTGATTAGGAGTTTAGCTTCCACATTCTTTTCTTAAAGCTAAACTGTTTTCTAAAAACAAACAAACAAAAAAAAAAAAACCCCAAACAAAACTTTGCACCTAAAGTAAACTCTCACACCAATTTGCAATTAGTTTTTGTTAAATATAGCTTGTAGGATAACTTAACCTGCTGTTGCCATCACAATCCATCCTCTTAAATGTATTCAGAAAGTTTACCAAGTGAATATGATATTTTTAAGTTTCCTCAAGGACTTCTGATACAGCAAAATTGCTTACCTTGTAATAGGTGTTATCCCAGGACAGCAGGATGTAGTCCTCACATATGGGGGACGTCAGTAACGGAGCCCTAGTGCGGGAAAACTTCTGTCAAAGTTTCTAGAAACTTTTGACTGGCAGCCTGAGGCTACTGGGCATGCTCAGCATGCCATGATATTCTCTGCCACAGGGGTCTCACTTCAGTCTTGTATGTAGCAATAAGCATTAGCAAAATAAGATTAGAAAAATAGGAAGGCCCAACTCCGCGGGGTGGCGGGTGGGTTCCGTGAGGACTACATCCTGCTGTCCTGGGATAACACCTATTACAAGGTAAGCAATTTTGCTTTATCCCAGGACAAGCAGGATGCTAGTCCTCACATATGGGTGATTAGCAAGCTAGAGGCTGAGTCATTTAATATGAAGGCAACAGTTATGTGTTGTTGTGGAAATGAACCAGCCAAAAAGAGCATGAATTTGGTTGCAGAAGGAGTTGGGTTTAAACTGGAAATAAGTTCTTTAAGACAGATTGTCCATAGGCTGAATCTTGATTTCCCTGCTTGTCTAAGCAGTAATGAGCTGCAAAAGTGTGAAGAGAAGTCCATGTTGCTGCTTTACATATGTCAAGTATTGGCACTGAACGGTAGTGTGCTACTGAGGTTGACATTGCTCTTACTGAATGTGCCTTTACTCGCCCTTGGAGAGGAAGGCCTGCTTTTTCATAGCAAAACTGTATGCAATCCGCTAGCCAATTGGATAGAGTATGTTTACCCACTGCTTTACCTGGTTTGTTTGGATCATAAGATACAAAGAGCTGATTGGATTTTTTTATGAACTGCAGTTCGGTTTAAATAAAAGGACAGAGTACGTTTACAGTCCAAAGTATGCAAGGCTGCTTCTCCTTGGTGAGAGTGAGGTCTTGGAAAAAACGTGGGTAAAACTATGGATTGGTTCAAGTGGAATTCCGTGACCACTTTGGGAAGGAATTTTGGATGTGTACGGAGGACCACTTTGTCGAGGAAAAACCTTGTGTAGGGCGCGTACGTGACCAGTGCTTGTAATTCACTAACTCTTCTAGCTGATGTAATGGCTATGAGGAAGATAGTCTTCCATGTGAGAAATTTAATCTCACAGGAGGCTATGGGTTCGAAAGGAGAACGCATAAGTCTTGTTAATACCAGATTCAAGTCCCATTCCGCGACTGGAGGTCGAATTGGTGGTTTGAGTTGAGTTAAACCTCTCATAAATCTGCTGACGAGAGGTTGTGTGGAAATTGGTGCATCTTCTACCTTATTATGGTAAGCTGAGATTGCACTTAAACTCTTACGGATGCAGTTTGAAGACCAGAGTCTGAAAGATGGTATAAGTAGTCTAGTAGTGAAGTAATGGTGCAAGTGAAAGGATCAATGTTGTTTTGCTTGCACCAGTAGGTGAATCTTTTCCATTTGGAAGCGTAATTCTTTCTTGTGGAAGGTTTACGTGAAGCTATGAGTACTTGCGAAATATGAGTTGAAAGATTGAGGGGTTGCAATTTCAAACTTTCAACATCCATGCTGTCAGGGATAGGGACTGAAGGTTGGGATGTCGTAACCGGCCCTGATCCTGAGTTATGAGAGTGGGAGCTATGCCCAGTCGAATTGGATCCCTGACTGAGAGATCCAACAGTGTGGGGAACCATACTTGTCGAGGCCAATACGGGGCTATGAGTATCATGGACCCCTTGTCCTGTTGTAGTTTCACAAGAGTTTTGGTTATGAGTGGTATTGGAGGATACGCGTATAGTAGGCCTGAGTTCCAAGGCAGAGCAAAGGCGTCCTTGGCTGGTTGGTTCTTCTGTTTGTGTAGAGAACAGAACTTGTCCACTTTGTGATTGAGATGTAACGCAAAAAGGTCTATCGTTGGTTGCCCCCAACTTTGGAATATTCTGGTCGCTACTGCAGGATCCAGGGACCATTCGTGTGGTTGGACTTGACGACTGAGTCGATCCGCTACGACATTGTGTATGCCTGCCAGATAAGTGGCTCGTAGGAACATTGAGTGATTCAGGGCCCAGCCCCAAATTTGTGCAGCTTCCTGACACAGGAGATACGAGCCCGTACCTCCCTGTTTGTTGATGTACCACATGGCTACTGTATTGTCTGTTTGAATCAGAATAGTCTTGTGTGAAAGACAATCCTTGAACGCATGCAGTGCATAACGTATAGCTCGAAGTTCCAGAAAATTGATTTGATATGTTGCTTCGAGTTTTGTCCACGTTCCTTGAGTTTGGAGATTGTCTATGTGAGCTCCCCAACCCAAGGTGGATGCATCTGTAGTTAAAGTAATTTGTGGAACTGGTTGTTGGAAGGGTAAGCCCTTGCGCAAGTTGTCCGTGTTGATCCACCAAAGGAGCGAAGAGCATAGTTGGTGGGTTACCTGAATTGGAGAATGTAGCGGTTGAATGGCTTGGATCCATTGTGACCGTAATGCCCATTGGGTTACTCTCATGGCTAGACTTGCCATAGGAGTGACATGAACTGTGGAGGCCATGTGGCCTAGTAGAATTAGAATACGATGAGCTGTTGTGTGCGTGCTTGAGAGAATCGAGCGTGCTAGGAAGGCTAATGTTTCTGCTCGATCCTCGGGTAGAAACGCCTTTGCAAGGATGGTGTTCAACTCTGCTCCTATGAATTGGAGCAAGTGAGACTGTGTGAGGTGGGATTTTTGATAATTTATGAGAAATCCCATGGCGTGAAGTAGAGCAATGGTTTGATTGAGAGAATTGATTGCTCCTTGTTGAGACTGACTCCTGATGAGCCAATCGTCTAGATATGGGAAGACATGAACACCTTGTTTGTGTAAGTGTGCTGCTATTACTGCCAGACATTTTGTGAATACTCTGGGAGCAGAGGCGAGTCCGAAGGGCAGTACTCTGTATTGGAAATGTTGATGACCTACCATGAAACGCAGATATTTGCGATGAGGAGGAAATATTGGGATGTGAGCATATGCATCTTGAAGATCCAGAGAACAAAGCCAATCTTCCTTTTGAAGGAGTGGAAGCATGGTACCTAGGGAGACCATTCTGAACTTTTCCTTTATTAGAAATTTGTTTAGATTTCTGAGGTCTAGGATGGGCCGTAGGCCTCCTGATTTCTTTGGAATGAGGAAATATCGGGAGTAGAATCCTTTGCCCTGCTGAGACTGGGGCACTGGCTCTATGGCCCTGGATTTCAGAAGGGTGGATAATTCTATTTGAAGTTGAGGAATGTGATTTCTGCTGGGAGGAATCAGAGGTGCTTGAAGCTCTGTAGGTATTGTTAGGAAATTGAGCTTGTAGCCGTGGAATATGATGGAAAGAACCCATAGATCTGTCGTTATGGTTTTCCATGTGCTGTAGAAATGGGATAATCTGCCCCCCCACGGTAAGTGGGAGTGAGGATTCAGAGATTGGCTGGGTTCTCTGGAGATGTTTTCAAAAACCAGTTGTGGGACCTGTTTGAGCAGGAGGTGCAGGTCTGGTTGTTCTTTGTTGGCGAGGTTGTGGCCTGTTCTGGGATCTTGGTTGGCGAGGCCTTGTTGCCGGTGGATAGTATCTTTTAGGACGGTAATAGGGCCTGCGAATATCCCTTCGCTGGGTACGACGTACAGCGTGGGTAGTGGAACATGAGGCATGGAAGATAACTGCCTTAAGGTCTCCGTATGCTCTTTAAGTTGGGAGACCGCTTCTTGAACTTTTGTGCCAAATAAGTTATCCCCTGCACAGGGTAGGTCTACTAACTTTTCTTGGACCTCTGTTCTGAGGTCTGATGCTTTTAACCAGGCCCATCTGCGAGCACTTATGCCAGAAGCTGCCACCCTTGAGGCTGTCTCAAATGAGTCATAGGCGGCTCTTACTTCATGTTTGCCGGCTTCAAAAGCTTTTTGTATGAGATGTTGTGCTGGCTCTCTGAATTCTTGGGGCAAGGATGGTATGAACTCCTCCATCTGCTTCCAGAGGTTTCTTTGGTACTGTGTGATGTACAATTGGTAGGCTGCAATTCTAGAATTGAGGATTGCACCTTGAAAAACCTTTCTTCCAAATGTGTCCAAGAACCTATTATCCTTCCCTGGAGGATTAGAGGAGTGCACTCTTGATCTTTTTGCTTTTTTCTGTGCTGATTCTACCACCACAGAAGAATGCGGCAGTTGGGATTTCTGGAAACCCGGTGCAGGTTGGACTAAATAGGTGGAGTCCATTCTTTTATTGATGGGAAGAACAGAGCAAGGATGTTCCCACATTCTTTGTTGAAGTTGAAGAAGAATATCATGGATAGGTATTGCCATGACTTGCTTGGGGGGGATCTACGAATTGTAGCACCTCAAGAGTTTGGTGACGGAGATCCTGCTCAGATTCTAATTTAAATGGAATGGAGTCGGCCATCTCTTGGATAAAAGAGGAGAAAGTAAGGTCTTCTGGTGGAGACTGCTTTCTTGGATGAGGAGGAGATGGGTCAGACATGAAGGTTTCTGAGGTGTCAGATTGTGTGTCGCTCCAGGAATCATATTCTGGAGTATGAGGACCTGTTTTTTTTAGCTGGATGTGGAGGAGGTACACCAGAAGGTCCTGGAATGGGTTCTTGTGGAGAAGCCTCCTCTTCCACCAGGTTTGAAGGTAAAGAATCCAGAAGATCCTGATATTTCTTCTGAAGTATTGAGTATAATCTTGCTTCAGATGATGGATCCTCTATAGAGGAAAGCGGCATCGTAGATTTGGTCTTTGTCATCGCTGACATCGGTGTCTTGTTTCTCGATGACTGCTCGGTACCCATGGTGGGTGTATACGGCGATGCCTGATGAAAACGAGCAGGAAGCATCGATGGTATACTGGATGAAAAAACAGGCATCAATGAGGGCATCGAGGTGAATGCAGTCATTCGCTCTGGAGGAAGGAACGAATCCGGAAGCCGGACGGAGCCTTGCGGTGCTGTATTTGTTGTCGACATGGCAATGAGTGGAATAGATCCGGTGGCCGATGTCGAGTAAGCCTCCGTTGTCGAGGCAATGGCCGGCATCGGGCTCGTGCCCGGCATCGAGAGAGCACCCGGCATCGGGAAATGTCCCGGAATCGCTGGCACCATCGATGGAAGAGACTTCGGTACTGATTGTACCGGCATCGGTGAAGTCGATGTTAAAGGGGACGTCACCGGCATCGGCAGAGGTGCCGGTAGTTGTTCCTTAATCGCTTGTAAAACTGCCTCTTATGTAGGCTGCGATGTCCTGTGGCATCAACGAAGGTGGTGCCACCGGTGGAAGTGTCGATGCCTCCGTATGCTGTGGAAGTGACGTCGGAGTAAGCCCTTCAGGCACCGAGGGTATAGTAAGTTTAGGCCGTTTTGGTAACGGTTCTCCTCGGTCAAGTGCCGACGGTGAGGTCGGGGCGTGTCTGTGGTGATGTTTGTGTTTAGGCCGGACGTCTACTGCCGAGCGTATCGAAGATGTCGACGGGGTAGGGGAGGATTTATCTCCGGAACCGTCAGTTCGGCGCTTTTTTAACAGTACCTTTTTCGATACTCCAGATGGCGAAGATTTCGAAGAAGTAGCTGGAGAAGGAGTCAGTTGTAAGCTGAATAGCTGTTGGATCTTCTCCTGGCGGAGCTTACGGCCTTTTGGAGTCATCTCTTGACATTTCTCACACGATGAAATGTCATGTTTTTCTCCGAGACATCTAACGCACTCTTCGTGCGGATCGGTAACCGACATTGTGCGGTTACAATTCGGGCATTTTTTGAACCCTGAGGACATCTTGACATCGACGGCCGCCGATGACAGAAAATTGAATTCAGTTTTTGTTTTTTTTTTTGAAAAAAACGAAATAATTCACCAGCTGGTGATATAGGAAAAAAAATTTTGAGACCCCTAATGGAGAGAAGTATATACTAGAATTGTAACACTGAGGTAACTCAGAGGGCTCCGATATCCGTGCTGCTGTCCAGCTGCGCGGAAAAACGAAGACTGAAGTGAGACCCCTGTGGCAGAGAATATCATGGCATGCTGAGCATGCCCAGTAGCCTCAGGCTGTCAGTCAAAAGTTTCTAGAAACTTTGACAGAAGTTTTCCCGCACTAGGGCTCCGTTACTGACGTCACCCATATGTGAGGACTAGCATCCTGCTTGTCCTGGGATAATATCGTGTTTCTGAACGTGTTAATATTTACAAAGTGCTTCAACCTAAGGAGATTCAATGTCGGATAAATTGAAATAAACCATGCGAGGTAGATATTCAAAGATAGCTTGCTCGGAAAGTTAGATATTCAGTGGCATGGCTGCACCACTAGTTAGCTGGATGTTTATCTAGCTAACTTCAGACCTGCTCAATTGTAGATCTAACTTGTTTAGTTTAGTAAGGCTGAATATTACCACTTAACCAGCTGCATTAGATGGATAAATAGCTCCTCCCTAGAATGCCCCCATCCCACCCACCATAGGTTACCTAGCTAAGTAGCAACTGCTAAATGTGGCCAGATATTCAGATATTGCCACTTATCTGTATAAGTTTAAGCTTATCTTGCTAAATAGCACTGAATATCGACCTCTGCGAGTATACAAAATGCTAAATTATAGCACTCTATAGCTGTAAGAGTAAATAGCTTTCTAACTATAACATTATATTCTCCATAAGGATAACTCTTGCTCTCCCCCAGAGGAGCTCTCACTCTAAAGCCTAGTGATTTGGAGAGGGAGCCAATGTACACTAACAGGAACTCAAAGAAAGTTTTTTCCTCTAATTCAGAGCTAAGTACTGTTTCTGAAGTTATTTACATTTTATTTTAAGGTACCAAGTTGGCTAGGTTGAAGTGCTACCTTAGAGGCCAGAAGAGAATTATACAGTTCTTATGGGTCAACTTACAATCCTTAATATAGGATCTGTTCCTTATTTGCATACTTACTTTTATATGCAGTGTGCGTTCAACACCTACTTCACTTGGAGTAACCTGGGAGTCATCAAAAGGGTAAGATATGCATGATCTATCATTTTCAGAAGGCTCTGGACTTTGTGGGTCTTTAAAAGCTATGTGATCAACATGGGTGGTATGGTCCTGTCCCATAATATTTTGCACTGGAATGCATTTATATTCATGCTTTTGTCTTATAAGTTCATTAGTTTGATCAGTATTTAGTCCCAAAACCTGGTTTACAGACCGGACCAATGAAGGATTCAAATGTCCTGAACTTGCAACTGTTTCAAAAAGCAATTTAATCAGGCCAGGTATGTCTGGAACTGGAGAATCTGAGAACTCCTGCTGCCTCATGTCAGTATCCTTTCCACCAAGTCCACTGATGAGTGACATAACGGACTCTGACGTTTCTGACATTCTTTCTCCTTTAAAAAGGGAAAAAAAAGTCAAAACAAAACCAAACTTTGAGGATAAAGAGTTTAGTTAGTATTTGTAAACACACAAAAAACCCCAGCTAGACAATTTGTTTAACAGGAACTATGACATCAAACACACATACATATAAAAATGGCTGTTTCTAATATAGTATACCTCCATGTTTCAAAAGATACATTAACTGAAAACTCTTTAGAGGGAAAAAAAACACACCCTACAGTCCCTAAACAGTTAACCATTATCTGTAAAAATAGCTATCCAAAAACTGATTAGCTTAATGTGTCCTTTATCTGCAAAAAAAACCCCCCTCCCATTATCCATAATGGGTTTGGTCTCAGTCATTCTAGATAAAGCTAAGCTCTGTGTAAGAAGTGTTAGAAATTTAAACTAAATTCTAGCATAAACAATTCTGAGATATATATATTTTTTTTTTTATTTTTTTTATTTTATTTTTATTTTCTTATTTATTTATTATTATTATTTATTTTTTTTTTAGAGTTCCCTTCTTTGTGACTTCATGGATTCATTTTTATAGATGAACACTTCTGCAGTTATTTCAGCACATATTTTAGTCTTTTATATGGATTTATTATCTGCCTTTCTGAAGATGAAATTCATTCAAGATGGTTTATATATAGTGCATTAAAGTAGCAGTAAAAGTGCAAAGCACATTTGCAGCTTTAGAAGGAGAAATTAATTCTTACCTGAATTTCCTTTCCTCGAGTCCAGCCAGAGAAGTCCAGATGCATGAGTTTATGCCTCCCAACAGATGGAGACAGAGGCCAACAGGCTTGCTGACATCAGCTTAGATAGAATACTGACTGGCTGAGGTCAGCAGTGGAGCCTATCTATATAGCAAGCTAAATTACCTATTTTTAATATTCACCTTGCCCTAACTCTCTATGCAAAACCACATGGCTTCCAAGGGAGAACAGACAGAAAAGAAACGGAACATATTCTGAATTCCTTAGTAAGGCTTACCACCTTAATATCCATTGCACAGACTAGCACACAGTTATTCTGAAAATGAATCAGGAGAATACCGTAATACAACTGGCAGAATAGGGAGGGTTCTGGACTGGTGCGCGGCTGGACTCAAAGAAAGGAAATTATCAGGAAAGAATCAATTTCTCCTTCATCCCGCAAGACCAGTTTATGCGCATTGGATGTACCCAAGTTATTCCTCCACTGGATGAAACAATGCAAAGTCCACTCTCAAGACTTCTGAATCAAAGGACATCCCTTCCCTGGCTCAAAGGAAGAGATGACAGTGCTTTGAAGAAGCATGCAAGAAAGACTAAGCCACCACTCTGCAAATCTCTAAAGATGACACCAGGCCAAGTTGTACCCACGAAGCCGCCTGCATCATGGTAGTCTATGCCCTCAATTCTTGGGAAGCAGCAATTTCTTGGCCTTGTAAGCTGCTTTGCACGATCAAGTACCATTAAATAGAAAAAAATAATGCTCCAAGGTTCTGCAACTATTAGTGACCTATAAATACTGAGAAATACTCAAACATTTAAATAACTAAGTTGAGCATACTCTTTTCCACCAAATTCTTTTGAAAAGAATAGAGACATGTCATCCAGTTAAGATGAAAAAGGGCAAAACCACCTTAGGAAGAAACAAAGGAACCATGCAAATCTCCATTGCCTCGTCCATAGTTCCCTCTAAGCTGAGCATGTGAGCAATTGCTCATACTTTTCGAAGCATCGCTCACAGGTTTTACATGGTCGCTCACATAAATTTTTCTTTGTGCTCTATACAGAAATGCACCATTAATACTGGTGCTCAAAAATTGATTGAAAAAATTGCTACTCGCATGAAAAAAATGTTTGCACATACCTAGTCATTCCTTGGAGGGCGCATTGGCTTCGTATGAAACACCCAAAAAAAGGGATCCCTACACCAGAGCCTGCAGCTTAGAAGATTTCTAGGTATCTGGGCTAGTGTTTATTGGTAGCTCCTGATATGTGGATCTAGTGAGGATGCTGAAAGGAATCCGCTATTGTTGACAACATGGGGGCCTACTCTTCAGGCTCTGGCAGTTCATGAGGATGTGTCTCAGGTTGTGTCTTACAATTTGCCCTTGAGAGCACTCATCTGTTAGAGGATATTCTCCAAAAGGTTGTAACCACCTTTTTGTGGTACAAGAAAATGTCCCCATTCTTGCTGTGAGAGTTTGGAAACTTGCGATTTGGTGCTCTGTTAAGATGTTGGTGAGAGGAACATCTGTGCCAGCTACCTCTAGAATTCCTGCAGGGGGATTGGATAAGGGTTGGCCCTTAACTCCCTAAAAGTGCAAGCAGATTAAGTGATGCCTCTTTTCAGAGGCTCAAAGGGATGACCAACCTGGTATATTGTAGCAAATTCAGATTCCAGGTAGATACTGACAGAGTGAATATGCTTCACTCCCAGAAGTAAATGAGGTAAGGGTCTATCCATCAACTAGCCTCTGACAGACAACCACGACCTGCACTTTTGGGGAGTTAAGGGCCAACCCTAATCCAGTCCCCTTGCAGGAATTCTAGAGATAGCCGTCATCTATTAATGTTCTTTCATGATAGGCAGATTGCTGAGTTTTCCTTTCATTTGCCCTATTCCATTTAGCTAGGATCCTGTTCCTTTCTACTTGTTTATATAGAATATGGCTACCTGGCTGTCAGTCTGGATTTGTATGGTTTTGTTGTTCAGCCAAGGTTTGAATGTTCTTGGTTCGTTGAAAATTGATTTCGGTCCTATTAGAACTGATATGAAGATTCTTCTTTTGACCATTTGCTTTATGTACAGATGATATTGAGATGTGCTCCCCCATCCACGATGAGATGCATCAGTCATCGGTATAGTCTATATATAGTTTCTGGGTGGAAATTTTGACCACATAAAAAGTTCTTCTTGAATGTCCACTATGAAAGTGAATTTCTCATTTCATTGTTTAGACGGTTGTTTAGTGGTTGAACAAGCTTATTCCAATTGCTCTTTACTTGCCATTGCGCTTATCTTTAGGTGTGCCATTGGTGTGTCTGACTGTTGATGCCATGTGTCCTAGTAATCATGTATTTTCACTCTTTTTCACTTCCTTTGCTAAGCTGATCAATTTGTTTGCTTTCTACATTTGAAAATATGCCTTTACTTTGATATGCATGCCTATGAACTCCAGATGCAGTTTAGTTGTGAATGTGGATTTTTTGTAATTGATGAGGAAGCCTAGGTAGTGCATAGTCTTTATCAATAATATAGAATCTCAGATTAACTCTTCAAAGGATGTAGTTGATATTAGTTGATCTAAGTATGGAAATACCTGTACATTTTGTTTCCTTAGTTGAGCTGCTACTATTCTAGACATATGGTGAATACTGAGTGCTTCTGCGAGTCTAAAAGATAGCATTCTGTACTGGTAATTTCCCCATAGCTCTCGTGACCTTCAGGCCACCCTCAGAAGTTTCCCACTCCCGATCCACCAACTTCACCTGCTTTGGTAACGGAAAAGAAGTAGGTCGTCCCCACAATCCCTTCAGGAGCGGATTCACACTCCTTCCTTGTCTGAGTCTTCCTGGACATCTTTGATGCCGAGCTCCTCCAGAACCTGGGGAAATCAGTGAACCCAGCTCCTCTCTGTGGAACAGCCGAACCACTCGCGGGTCATCTCCTTCTGCGACCGGAACCACTTCCGGGTTCTGAGCATCCGCATCTTGCATGGGATCCCCTAAGACAACAATTGATCTCTGTCCAGGTTTTGTGTTGGATCTCCCAGGGCACTCACAGGGTCCTTGTCCAGTGCCCCCAGACTCCCTTGGAGCTAGGCAGGATCATCCAGGCTATCCAACAAATCACCCTCCTCCAGGCGTCGCCAGAGACTCAGCATCCGCAGGATCCCTCCTGACTCCACAGGCCCTCTAGCCTTCTTCGCCGTCTAGGATTTCCTAGGCAAAAGCCTCTTTGCTCCCTAACACCTTCTGGGCTAAATAAGTCTTATGAAGGAGAAGCAAAAAGCCTGTGGAAAAGTCCTCCAGGATTGACTCCCTTCCCAAGCACCTCTCCAACCCCCCCCCCCCCCTGGGGCTCAGAAACGGCAGTCTGCACGTCCTGCCAAAATGGGCGTCGGCTCCTGACCCCCCTCCCCCCCGGAGCCAACCCAGCCACATGCCCTTTTCTCACTGTTCTCCGGAGGTCCCACCAAAGTCCCGGCCCCCCCAAAGTGCAACTGTGGCAAAATGACACCACATCAAGGCAAGACTGCCTCGGGCTGCAGCAAAGTCTGCCACACTGCGTGGGAGCCGGCATGTTGGGCCTGCACATGTGGTCAGGCCTAAAAATAACTAACATCAGCAATCACACTGATCTCTGTCGAGGTGCTGAAATACAGCACTTACAGACCCTGACAAATGCAGGCAATTCGGCCCAGTCCCTCCTGCTGCCTCCTGGCAGGAAACGGCAGAAAACGTACTGGCTCCTCAGCACTGCTGCTGCAGTCTCTCTCCCGCTCTCTGCTCTTTTTTTTTTTTTAAAGAAACAAGGCCTAAAGGGAACAAAGGAAGAAAGACTACTTCCCTACTTCTGGAGAATACCCTGCTGAGAAGTCAGGCACAGTAAAGAAGTGATGGGCCCAGAGGGGAGAGGGAACCAGGGCCCCTAACTATCTATGCCCCACCCTGCGAAATAAGGGCCGAGTCCTGACAGAGATTGCCAACCCCCCTGCTCTAGCCAAGGATGGCCCACAGAGGAACCTAAAACCTTGGGAAGCTTAATACTCTTCTCCTGGTTTTTTTTGTTTTTTTTAAACCTCCAGACTGCAGGTATGCATCTCTACCATCTGCTGGAGACAGAAATACTGAGGGACTGCAGGTGGCACTCAGTTATGTAGCTGTGCCTTACAGAGGCAGAGAACAAAACTATCAGCTGGTAGGGATGCATAAACCCACTTGTTTGGACTAATCCGGGGTACAAACAGGAATATATAGTTTCATGGAGATTGTAGGATCAATTATTACCCCTAGACTACAGACTTTCAACATGAATTATATTTAACGTTCTAACAATGAAGCCATGAGTAGCGATGCTCTAGCAAATATTAATTCACCAAAGCTTTAAGATCTGCAGGCCAATGCCTATTAAGACATACCAAGCTTTAAGGTAATAAAACTAGTTAAAAGTAAAGAAAAAAAAATCTGTCACAGGCCCAACATGGTAGACTCATTTGCCAGCATTAAACAAAGAGGACAATATTGAGATTTTCAGGATAAGACTGAAAGCACACATTTTGGAAAGCATTTAACATGTATAGCCTTATCACATAGGTACCAGAATACTGTATTTATGATAAGCTGTCTTGCTTATGTGTTTAAATGTAAGCCGCCTTAACCCTCAGATAAGGCAGCATATACATTTTTTAAATAAAGAATTATTTCTAAAGTAATTAAGAGCAAAAAACAAAGTATTGATTGCATAAGTCTTCAGATCCCTTGACTCAATACTTGGTGGAAACCCCTTAGCAGCAATTCAGCCATGAATAGTTTAGGATAAGCAGGATAGTACATTTTTTGCCCATTCCTGACAGAAAAAGAACTTAAGCTACTACAAGTTGGCTAGGGAATGTTTGTGGATTGCCTTTTTCAAGTCTTACCCCAAATTTTCTATTGGATTCAGATCTGGGCTCTGACTGGGCCACTCGAGCACGTTCACTTTCTTCTTGCTGAGCCATTACATTGTTGCTTTTGCTCTGTGTTTAAAATCATTCAGGCTGATGCAATACAGATGCACTAAAAACGTGCATCCAAACTGGACGCATTATTTTAACACAAGCACAATCAACTCTCCTGGGCGCTTGATGCAACAGTCAAATGAGCTGCCGCACTAAAAAGGACTAGCTAAATTGTGCATCCTTAGTGCATCCATGGCATTGGGCACCCAGAAGTGGCTGTACACGGGATAGGAAAACGGATGCTCAATTTTATGAGCATCCGTTTTCCTAACCTGACCACTGGACTTTTTAAAAAGTTTTTCTCCTCATGTTGCTGCTTTTTGTGGTTCCTTAGACTTAATACTGCCATGATATTAAGTCTGAGGAATCACAGAAAAGCAGTATTTTCTGCTTTTCTGTAAACTTTTGGGGCTCCTCAAGACCATCTAGCTCTGGGGCTGGCATACTTTTTTTTTTTTTTTTTTTTACATAAGGTGGTACTAGCTAATAGCCTCATCAACACAGCATTTACATGTGATGAGCACTACTAGTTAAGCGCTGGTTTGGACATGCTAATCCCCTTATTGAATAAAGGGTTACGGACGCATGTCCAAAACACGCATCCAACCACAGGTTAACCTGTGCGCTAGCCTGAGCACACAGAATTGCATCGGCCTGATTGTCCTGTTGAAAGGTTAATCTTCTGCTCAGTACCAGGTCTATAACAGACTCCAACAGGTTTCCTCCAAGATCTGCCTGTATTTTTCATCATCCATCTTCATATCTTCACAAGTCTCCCTCTCTCTGCTGCAAAGCATCCCCCACAACACAGTCCTGCCGCCATCAGGCTTTATTATAGGAATGAGGCTAGGAGGGCACTATACTGTGTTTTTTTTACACCACACATGACTTAGCATGGTCATGAAAAAGTTCCAGTTTAGTCTCAGACCACAAAATTTTTCCACAGGTGTGCAGGTGCTAATGTTCCCTCCATTTTTTTTGTATGAGCAACAAATTTATTAAACCAACAATTTTTGAGTGCCAGTATTAGCATTGAATTTCTGTATAAAGCACAAAGCAAGTGACCAGGTAAAACCTGTGAGCAATGCTTCAAAATGTATGATCGTTCACATGCTTTGCTTAGAGGAAACTATAGTGGGTGCACGCATTTGTCAGCCCGCACCCAGAAATGCGTCTATTTTATAACATTCGCACATTATAAAATAGCCTGGATGTGCATACATGTGCACACAATTTTAAATGAACGCACGCAAATCCCATATCTACTGGGTAAGTGGGGAAATTTTACAAGTGAGGCGCGCTGACGCCATTTGCTGTTTTCCCAGTTTGTCCAGATAGGACCTCCTAACCCCCCTTAGTTTAATAGCTTCCCTTCCCCCCTGTTAGCCCTGACCCTTAAAACCCCACTGACTCCTACATTTTTTTTGTTTTAAACATTTACACATTATTCATAGCAGAAGTAAAGTTACCTGGCAAGGGACTGTGGCGTGCATCAGTACGAGTATTTACGCATTCATCTCTTGACCAGGCTTTCACATGCCTACACCCCGCCCCATTTTGTTAACTTATTTCTACGCATAGCGGAGGATATGCACAGACACGGGAGGTTTATAAAATCCGCTTGGTGTGCACCAGCCCAACTTGTTTGCATGTCTTCTGGTTTTGATGCATGCAGGCGATTAAAATTCACCTATAAGTGTTTCTTGAAAAACATGTGGCATCTCGTATGGCTTTTCTTCTTGCTACCCCACCCATACAGGCACAGTAATCTTGAAATCAAACACTCCACATTTTCTCCATCTCAACCAGAGACATCTGCAGTTTTTAAAAAGTAATCTTGGGCCTCAGAGTGACCTTTTGCAGCAGTTTCTTTAACCCACGGCTACAGACTTAGAAAAGGAGGGATAGCCTGATAATGGCAGTATCTTGGTGGTGTCAAACTGTTTCCTCTTCACAATGATTGATCTGACAGTGCCCCCCCCCCCCGATATTCAAACACATTGAAATTCATATATTAAGGCTAAATAGAGCTAATCTGGGTTTGCTATGACAAATGGTGTGACGACGTATGCAATCAAGGCTTTTTAGGGTTTATTTTTAATCATATTCTTAATTACTTTTGGATATTTCTATAATTGTTCAGATCAGTGAAACAAAACTTTTGTCTAAAAAAACCTAGACATCAAAAAGCATTAATGTGAAAACTGCAAGGATATGAAGTTTACAAGACACTGTATGTACAGGCACCCAAAAAAACTGGGTAGGATATACTCTCTTTTTCTAAATAAATGCTCTCTTACCTTCATATTGGTAAGTGCCCCCTGCAGGTTCACTCCTCAAGTACTTCCGCAAATTTTCTGAACCATCTTCAAGTTTCCTTTTCAGTCTGCTTTTCATCTCAAAATCTTCGATTTCATTTTCCCCACCAACATTTTTTTTCCTACACTGAATTAAATTAATCAGATCTTTGAGTCTATCTGGATCATAGTCTGCATTCTGGGATGACTTTCGCAGAAAACATGCAGCAGTTTCATAAATGGGACCATTTTTCTTCACAGGTTTTGTCATGTCAGTTTCCTCTTCTGGAGCACCATAGTCAGATATTGGACTAAACTGCTGAACTCTATTTTCTTCAATCAATTCCTTAGCTTTCCTTACTGGTAATGTATATGCTTCAGGGCCTTGCATGTAGTTGCGTAAAGCACCATCAAGATGAGATTTGTTCCTTGGAGCAGAATAAAGAGATTTTTTATCATCCAATCGTGGGTCATATCTGTACAAAACAAACTCTCTGTATTTACTACAACCTTTGGCACGTCTCTTCAAATATTGGCGAGCATGTTTTTCCACAACAGCATTAAAACTTCCAGAAGTGTCTTTACGACATTGGAGTAGAGCGAAATGTAGAGAAGAAATAAACGTCAAGAGTTCTGGCATAATCTCATGACTTTCCTGCCCGGTGGTGGTTGATTCTGAATTTTGTTGTGCTGTGGAGAGAAAATAAATTGATGTACAAAAAGTAGACAGTATAAGAGACAGGTTAAGAGTTCTTGTCTATCTGTTGACTAGGAAAAAAAAAAAAGATTAAGACAAATACTATATTTAAGTGGGTCGTAGAGGCAAAGGAGATAAAAGTAACTTACCCAAAATCACAGAGTAAAACAATCCTACTTGGAATATAAACTAAAATCTCCCTGCAAGATCCCTTTACTCAGAGTGTCAAGTAGAGTGAACTAGCAGGGTGAGCTGCTAAGATTTGCACTCCTGAGAGGCTAGGCTACAGAAGGCAGCAGCAGCTCAAAGAACTAAGAACTAAGACATTATTAAACCTAAATAGCATCACATTTCTGAGAGGTTAGTTAGATTAAATTCCTAAAAATAAAACTCCAAACCTAACCTCTAAGGCAGAGGTAGGCAACTCCAGTCCTGGAAGGCCATAAACTAAACTGGATTTCAGGATATCCACAATGAATATGCATAGATACAATGGAAGCAGGAATACAAATGAATTTCATTTCATTTCCCACTCCCTTTAATATTTGGGGAAGGGGGGGGGGTTGATAGAGCCAGCAGGCCATCAGCAAAATGGGGATTGCCCAATCTCTTGCAATAGGTGCCACATGTATGTCATCTGCCTGTTTGGGAAAGACTGTATTGTATGCATCCAGAGCAATGAGATCCTAGCTCACAGAGAAGGAGTATGGTCAATGAAGACTAGAGTGGTACCCCTGGAACACCAGAACCAGAGAAAGAAGTATAAAAATACAACCTTCAGGGATATTGTAGGGTGGTCCCAGCTCCACTACAGCAGTTCCTCTACTGCTTTGCAGAAGCAAAGCCATCAGAAAAAATAATCACCTTTGAAAAGCAGAACATAATCCTGTAGCTAGAACCGGCCTTCCAGGCAATGTGTTATTCTTTTGTAAAGACTCATATCCAGGAAAGTGTGCTCAGGATGGTACAGATAGGACTTATATTATTGGTGCTATGATCTTTCAGAATGTAGATAAGTAACTGGCTGCTGGTCATGAGGATAGCAAATTGGAGGAACTGCCTAGTGGAGAGAGCAGCAGGCTGCAATACAGAGAAGCCAGGATTCAAAAGCCCACTGCCACTTCTTGTGACCTTGTGCAACTCACTTTACCCTCTGTTGCCTCAGAAAGAAACAGACAGTTCTCTGGAAAAGGGTAATATCTACATGACATGAATGTCTGCTTTGAAGTGCCTGAAAGGTCTCTGTCAACAAGGATTAAAATCAGCCATAACCAGTGAGGAGGCCCAAGCTGGGGATTGCCTTGCGAAGCAACTACTGACAACCCAGATCCCCCTGTGGAGAGTAGACTATTGGATGAATAAGCTGTGCTGAACTTAGGGCACTAAGGTATGACAAAGTCATAGAAGAGACACTAAATTCATTCTTTGCTTCAGTCTTCACAGAGGAAGATGTAAGATAGCCAAGCCAGAAATGATATTCAAAGGTGATTATTCTGTACAACAAACATCTCAGTGAACCTGGAAGATGTACTAGGGCAAACTGACAAACTAAAGAGTAGCAAATCACTTGGACCAGATGGTATACATCCCAGAGTGTTGAAAAATGAAAAAGTGGACCTACTATTAATACTTCATAAACTATCATTAAAATAGTATGGTACCTGAAAACTGAAGGATTGCCAATGTAACTCCGATTTTTAAAAATGGCTCAAAGGGTGATACAGGAAACTACAGAGACCAGTAGGTGACATCTATGCCAGGCAAAAATGGTAGAAATTATCAAATTACAAGATTACTGAACATATAGATAGGCATAACTTAATGGAACAAAGCTAACATGGATTTAGCCAAAGGAAGTCTTGCCTCACCAATCTGCTACATTTTTTTGAAGGCGTAAAACATTTGGATAAAGGTGAGCCAATTGATATAGTATATCTGGATTTCCAGAAAGCATTTGACAAAGTCCTTCGTGAGAGACTTTTTAGGAAATTAAAAAGTAACATGGATTGTGAACTGGTTAAGACAGAAAACAGATAGGAGGGCTAAATGGTAAATTTTTCCAGTGGAAAAGTGAATAGTGGAGTGCCTCAGGGATCTCTGTTCTGGGACCACTGCTTTTTAATATATTTCTAAACGATCTGGAAATAGGAACAATGATCAGCATGCAGTAGCAGCAGCCAAGAAAGCAAATTGAATGTAGGAATTATTAGAAAGGGAATGGAGTATAAAAGAGAGAATATCATAATGCCTCTGTATCATTCCATGGTAAGACCTCATCTTGAATATCATGTGCAATTCTGGTCACCACATCTCAAAATATATAGCAGAATTAGAAAAGGTACAGAGAAGGGCAACCAAAATGATAAAGGAGATGGAACAATATCCTATGTTGAAAGGCTAAAGAGGTTAGGACCCTTCAGCTTGGAGAAGAGATGGCTGAGGAGAGATATATGTCTATAAAATGAATGGAACAAGTAAACATTAATCAGTTGTTTATTCTTTCAAAGAGTACAAAAACTAGGGGACCAACAATGAAGTTAACTAGGTGATACATTTAAACTTTGAAGTGAAAATATTTTTTTACTTAACGCAAAATTAAGCTCGAACTCCTTGCCAGTGGATGTGGTGAAAGCTATTAGTTTAGCTGTATTTAAAAAAAGTTTGGACAATTTCCTGGAGGAAACATCCATAAATAATTAAGATGTGGAAATTCACAGCTTATGCCTGGGATAAGCAGCATGAAATCTATCTACCCCCTTAGGATCCTGCCAGGTACTTGGGACCTGGATTGGCCACTGTTGAAAACAGGATACTGGGATTGATGAACTTTTGGTCTGACCCAGTATGACAAGTCTTATTTACTTATGCTCTAACTTCATATCCAAAAGTACCATCTCCTCAGGACATACAGTCCAGACAGTAGTAAGATTGGAAAATGTGACTAAACAAGCAAGCAGCAGCTTTGTGGTTGTCTTCAAAGTGGTCCTCAAATGACACACTGAGGTAGCTATGGCTAGTATTTGATGAGCCTTGACAAAGTCTAATCCGTAAATCAGCTAGTATATAGCAATGTGCTATAGCAATGTCTCCCAGCCCTCTCCTGGAGGCAGATCTAGACAGTTGGGTTTTCAGGACTGCCATAATGAACATGAATGGAACAGATCTGCATACACTGAAGACCCAAGTACATGCACATTTATTTCATGCATATTCATTATGGAAATCCTGAAAACCCAACCAATTAGGTGTGCCTCCAGGAGAGGTTTGGAAAACACTGCACTACACTGTCCACTAGCCAATTATAAAGTTTTTGGTCACTGCCCTTCCCAATCTGTTGGGATCAAGGGATATGAACTATTGAGAGACTGGTCAAGGAGGTCAAGACTCCTTGAGGTAATACATTAGTGCTCTTACAGTGAGAAGGAATGAAAGCCCATTTTATTGTGTGTACACAGTCTTAGAATGAAGGTAAGAAGCACAACTGACTGGCTGATGTGGAACGCAGATACTTCTTTAGGAAGGAACTTAGGGCTAGTGCGTAGAACTATGTTGTGAAAAAACTGAATGTATGGCAAATAGACCAATGTCTAATTTGCTCACTCTTCAAACTGAAGCGATGGCCACAAGAAACACCACCTTCCAAGAAAAGAACTTCAAGTCCATCAACTTGACAGGTTTGAAGGGAGGTTTCATAGGCTGAGCCAGGATCCCATTGAGGTTCCAAAGTACTGGTGGCTTATTGACTGGAAGCTTGTAATGTTACAATCCTTTCATGAACTTTTGACAAAAAATTGGAGAGAAATAGGAGCTCCTTCCATCCATTGGTAATAAGCCACAGTGGCACTGATAGGCACCTTGATTGAAATGCTTAGGACTGAAGAAAAGAGGGAAAAAATATATACTGATGGAGATCTCTGGAACCACAAGGGAAGCTGTTCAAATGATATCTCACACCATGCAAACAACTTCTCCTTAAAACTGTAGGACTTCCTTGTGGAAGGGTTTCTAGCAAAGATTAAAATACCCTCTACTGCCTTGGGAAGGAACAAGGACGACACTACTGTGAACTTAACATTCATACTGTGAGGGCCAAGGATAGAAGCGTCAGAGATAACCCCAATTAAACTGGAGGCTGAACAGACAAGGTAGAGGAGGTAAGGCTCCACACCTGATACAGCCAAGCCAGGGCTATAAGAATAACTCCTGCCCTGTAGAATCTGGTGGACAGTCCTAACAATAAGTGAAATTGATGGGTATTCAGAGGTCAGAGAGAAGCTCCCAGTTAGTGCAAAAGCAACAGGAGCTGATCTGTAGCTGCTTGGTCTCATGAAACAGAACAGTTCCAGTTGTCCTCTGATATGAACAGGTTGATCACCAGGGTTCCCCAATAGAAGAGCAGATCGTTTGTGACCACTTGATTCAGAGACTACTAGTAAAGTTGCAAGACTCTGCTGAGCTGGTCCACCAGCAATTCTGAACACCTGCAAACTAGATCACCTGGGGGTATGACTTGCAGCTACAGGCCCATAACCAGATCCATAAGGCCTCCTCACAAAAGACATATGAGCCTGTGCCTCCTTGCTAGTTTTTATAAAACATGGCCAAATGACTGCAGTTCTAGTAGCTAAATCTGAAAATGACTACTTGGGACTACAGCTCTTAGTGTGAGCAACCCAACTTCGGTGGAGGCATCGGTAGACTATCGCTTGATGCATTGGGACATGCAACAGAAGTCCATTACTAAAGAGAGACCCACATCTAAGGAGTTAATTATCTGTTGCTATAATGGTTTGGGCAATTGATGCTGAAGAGCTTACTTAAGGTTCTACATGTGAAGGCAAGTCAAAGGACCCACAAACTGCCACCACCAGGGGCAGATTGGCCTATCAAGGCTTCAGGCATGCCCTGTTGGGCCGGTCAGGCCAGTCACATGGTTGCAGGGCCAACTTGTGCAGCTTCCTGCAGTCAGGGCATCATTAGCAATGGGTACATTCCTAGAAACTCAGCCACAGTTTCCACCTATTTTAAGCCTCAATTTAGCCCCAACAATTCCTTTGGGGGGAGTCTTTTGCGCTGCTGGGTCCCTCCTCTCTGTGGACCAAAGAGGCCATTGTTGGCCGGGCCACACAACCAAAGAGAAGCCGCCGGCCGGGCCACAAGGCGAGAGAGAGGCGGCGGCCCTGTCGGCCGGGCCATGAGGTAGAAGAGGAGCCACTGTCAGCTTATGACAACACTTGGGATCAGAGGTTCATTATTCTTTAAAGCAAACATGAAAATAGTAATTTATTGATAACAGATGGTCAGCATAGAAAAGAGAACCAGATCACTAGAAATACAGATGCATTGTTACAGTTCCTAATAGGGACGAGCACAGGAAAAAAAATTTGATTTGCTTCTTTTAAGTTACTTTTTTTTTTTTTAAATTTCAGTTGTCCTGGTTCCAAAATCAATTATTTTATTTCATTTCCATTAAAATCAATGAGGAAAGCTATGCTTCCTGGGCACAATATTCAATGATATCCACTTATCTGGAAATAACTTATCCAGATAACTTAGAAGGGATGTTTGACAGCGGCTTCTTCTCCTCAGTGCGTGTGTGCGCGTGTGTTTGAGAATATGGGTATGAGAGAGACAGATGAGAAAGTTGTACTACTCCATCCACAAACTAATCCATGACAATCTCAGCGTGACTTGAAATCAAAAGTTCCCAGGTATGGAGAGCAGGAGATTTTTTTTTTAATCCTTATTAGTTTTAATAATTGGGTGTGATTTGATGGCTTCTGTTTTAAAATATTTTATTTATTTGGTTTATATTCTGTTTTTAATGGTATTTGGGAATAATTTAAAAAAATGAATTATTGGGTATTCTTTTCATCAACTGTTCTGAAATATTCTTTTTATAATTATGGTTTTACTATTATGATTGGTGATTTATATATCTTGATTTTATTATTTGTTGTTTATTAAGGAATAGGGAAATTTCTGTTTTTACATTGTTACACTGCATATGGAGTCTGTCTTATGGTTTCCAATTCAACTTTTTGTCTGCATGTTTCTAGTTATACTTTGTCTCTTTATTCTGTAATTGGTGAGGGCCTGTCTGTGTTCTGCATGTGTGACTGAGGTGAGGTATTTTGCTAGCATGTAGTTTCTGTGTAGGGATCTATAACAGCTTGTTTTTTTCCGTTTTCCTAATATCAGGTGTATTGATGTTTTAGGGCCTGGTATAATATTTGAAGTTTTGCCTTTTCATAGTTAGGGTTGTTATTGTTTGAGTGCTAGTAGTTAGTGCTGTTTTTGTATGAGAGATTTACTATATTGTAATTAAGTTTACTTAAAGCTTTCTGAGGGCCAACATGCTTTACAATAGTCTCAATACCATATGACTACAGGTGTATTTTTTGCTGAGTTTTCCGGTTGGTACCACAGCAATGCATGTAAATAATATTTTTAAGTGATATTTTTACCTTAGAACACTGAATATTCTTTTTCATGTAAAATCTGTTACTATAAATGCATACTTTTAAAATTATTTGTGGGAAGGGTGGGATCAGGAGTGTGTGCAGTGCTATAAGGTTCGCCTCTGACACCTAATACTCTTGCATCACCTCTGGCTGTACTGGCTGCACAAGAGTAAGCAGGATTCCATCTGTAACTGTGCTTCTTTGGGTTACAAGTTCTTCCCAGTCTTGGCCAATGCTTCATTTATTTTATTTTTGTAAATTATGTTTATTAAGCTTTTCATTACATATATAACATGAAATAGAAAAAAAAGAGTACAATAACACTTCTGAACGATATATACAATAAACCAAAAATTTTATCTGTGGAAAGTTACCTTTCCCCTTCCCTACCCTCCCTTATTCCAGCCCCTTTCCCCCCTTAGGTGAACAGCATGATGAGACTTGAAAAAAAGGTAACTAAAAAAGTAAAAACTAGTGAAAAAAAAAAAGTGTATGCGTGGCTCAGTTTGGCATGGCTGGGTAAGCCTACTAATAGCTTGTTGAACAAAGGTACAGTCCCCAGAGAAGTCTCTGCCCGTAAGTCAAATCCCTAAAAGATAAAGGGATTTTAAAAACAAAACAAAACTAGTCAGTTCTCGGCGATAGAAACTCGTTAAACTTGTCCCATATAGATTGCATATCGTGAAAAGGTTTAGGTGAAGATAATTTGGCAGACAAATTCAAAAGTATAGAATTTCATAAAAAGGCAGAACCAGTGGTCCCGTTGAGGGAGAGAGGGACCAACTCAATTGGAAAGAATAACTTTTTTCCCCCACAAGGCTGGCCTTCTGAAGGAACTTGAGAGTAGAAGAATCTTCAACTAGAGAAGTGCTCAGTGAAATTCCAAATAACCAAAGGGTAGGATCTACTGGGATAGGTATGCCTAAGATTGTGCTACATCTCTGACATATCCCTTTCCAGAAGGCCTGGATGCCGGAACAGGACCTAAAGCTGTGATAAAAGGAACTTAGAGTATGTGTATATTTAGGAAAGGCTGCAGATGTGATCAGTTTTGCTAGGACAGCCTTAGCCGGAGACAAATATTGTCTTAAAGATTTAAATTGTAGCTTCCGATAAAGGGCACTCTCTGTTAAGGTCGGAATATCCTTAAAGAATATAAATTCTTGAAAAAAATGTGAAATTCTGGCAATTTCTGCCACCTCTCAAATAATATTTTTAGGTCTCCTAAATCTGGGATTTCATGTAGAGCTCTGGAAAACTGAGCTATAGATGGTTTGTATTTTTTATCACCTAAAATAATATCCTGTAAGAGTTTAACCTGAAGTGTAATCTTAAATGATCCTTCATAAGTTTTAATAAAGTATCACAATTACATGTAAGCAAAGAAATCTTGGGATGGTAATGAATATTGCTCTCGCAATTCTGGAAAACTAAATATTACACCTGTTCTTTGAGAGAAAAGTTGGAATATAAAGGAAAGACCATGTTTTCTCCATCTATGAAATATAGAGCTTCCCTTTCCAGGAAGAAATAGACTATCACATATATTTAGAAGAGGTGATAATCATGATGGAAGGTAAAGGTAATTACATTAAATAAAACCAGGCTTTCCAAGCTGAAATTATCAGCACTTGAGATGTTAAATAATTCTTTACTTCCATCTGATTAATGTGCAGTATGTGATTAAGCAAAGGTAAATCCAGCCAGCTGAGCAGTTGTTGAAGGGGAGCGTAGTAGGAAGTATCCAGAAGCCAGTCCCCTAGATAGCGCAACATGCAAACTAAATTATAAAGACGTTAAGTTGGGGCAGCCTATCCCTCCCTGTGCCAATGGTTTCATATGGGCATGTAGAGATATTCGGTCTTTCTTCCCATTCCACAGGAATTTGTGGAGCAATTTTTCTACTCTGCAGTCTCTCTTATTAAGCCAGATCAGGAGCATCTGAAGTAGATACAGCCATTTGGTAGGATCATCGTTTTAAACAGATGAATCTTACTGAAAAGGGACAGAGGTAATCCCTGCCATTTTTTAAAAGATTGGAAAGTGCTATTCAAAAGTGGGCGAATATTAACTAAATAAAGATCTGAAAGAGCGATGGGGATCCTAATCCCTAAATATTTAATTTCCTTAATTGACTCATTTTAATGGGAAGGGACCCGGCCAAGAAGAACGAACCAGACCTCAGACATCAACGCTTCCGATTTATCCTGGTTAATCTGCAAGCTTGCAAACTGACCATAGTCGCTTTCCAACCGCATCAAAAGGGTTAGAGAGACCGAGCATGGTGAGGAATATCAGATCATCATTAATAAAAGCGGCCACTTTAAAAGTATGTTGGCCCTTTTGAAATCTCAGGATATCCAGTGCTGCATCAATTTTCCTCAGCAGGGGGTCAATAGCCAAGATATACAGCAATGGGGAGAGTGGACAGCCTTGTCTAACTCCTCCCTGAATCTTCACATCTGCTGATTTGAGTCTATTAGCTATGATATTTGACACTGGGTGCTGCGGCCGCTCTGCCTCACCTCTGTTTTACCCACAGTTATCACAGTTAAGAAGTGAGATGGCCCTATAAGAGGCAGGAGTTAGGGGGTCCTTTCCCATCTTAGACAAAACTGTGACATGTGCCGTATTGAAATGAGATGGAAAGGCTCCCTTTTTTAATGCATCCAGATAGAAGGAAGTCAGAGGACCTACTACTTGAGTCTAATATTTTATTTAAAAAAAAGTCATATGAAAACCCATCTGGCCTGGGGCTTTTTCAGGTTTGCTGGTACTAATCATGTTTAAGGGTTGGATTGGCCTGTTAAGATACAGCAACTTGGGCCTCCATTAATTTTGGTAGAGGAAGATTCCTAAAGAAATCCTCCTCCACACATGGGTCCACTGGTACTTCAGCATAGAGAGTTTCGTAGAAGACCCGAAAAAACGTCACAAACAGCATTCTTTTTAAATACTCTCTCTCCCTGGGAGGTTTTCATACAGGGAGTAAAGGTTTTCCCCCTGTAGGACCCAACCATATTAGCCAAATGTTTGCCTGCTTTGTTTCCAAAACAAAAAAAAATATGTTTGGAGGCATGCAGAGATTTATGGGCTCTCTGCTGCAATACTGAGTTCAGGTCCCTCAGGATGGAAAAATATGCCGATCTGTTCTCCAAGGAGGGCTGAGCAATAAGTCTTTGTTTGGCCATTTTTAGCTAGGACTCTAGTTGTAAAATAGCATTTTTGATCTTATACCTGCATGAAGACACGAAGGATATTATCTCTCCTCTGATTACTGCTTTCCCAGAAAAGTTGGGGAGTAACTAAACTTTATTATGATTGGTAAATCTTCCCAACTTCTCTGAAGAAAGGAATGAAATTCCATGTCATTGCATAAAAAACTGGGAAATTTCCAAAAACATTCCCCAGGCTCCCAAACTGAGAACTTTAAGTCAATCCAAATTAACATGTGGTCTGAGAACTGGGGACCAATAACTGCATTTGTAACAAAAGAGAAACCCCCCTCATCTATGGTCAATCCGGGAGAGGGATGCATGGGCTCTAGACACATGGGTATAATCTTTTTCTTCAGGGTGGAGAGTGCACCAGGAATCTAAAAGATCATGCTCTGCGCAAAGAAAGGCTACTCTCTTGTATGCCCTACCAGAACAAGGAGGTCCCGGGGGACATTTATCCAGTTGAGAATCATATATGCAGTTATAGTCCAGCCACGACCAGGAACCCTTGTGGGTGAGAACATAAGCAAAAAAAAAAAATCATGAGCATAAATGTTGGGAGCATATAAACTACAAATAGGGAAAGAAATATAAATTTCTTTCCCATCTAAAGATCCCTTGACCATCACAAACCTGCCATCTTCATCATGAATTGTTTGTGACATCTGAAAGTTGGCAGATTTATGGACTAGTGTAGCCACCCTTGCTTTTTTACCATTAGCAGCCGTTAGATCTTACATTCATTAACAGTAGCTTCCTTGAAAACATAAAAACCAAATACACACAAATCCCATGGTCAGACCACTTCCTCATTAACTCTCAGATCAAGCACAGAAGACAAATAGAAAAAACAGCTGAATTCTCATACCGTCCCCCTTTCAACACTGATACACTTCAAGACAGACTAATTGAAGAACTAACACACATCAACTACGCTAATAGCCACAACAACCGACTGGTTAAACAAAACCACTACCCTGGCTAATGAATTAAACCCTCTGCAAATGGCCCGAATAAAAAAACCACTGAACAAATCAAAGAAATTAAACGAAGCCTTAGAAAGAAAGAAAAAGAATGGAAAATTAACAAAACTTCAGAGAATTTAACAAAGTACAGAAAACAACTAGCATACTACAAAAAAAAGAATTTTAGACACCAAAAAAAAATAAAAATATTACAGCTCAAAAATAGAAAAATTTTCAAACAACGCTAGAATGCTATTTAACACAGTAAAAAACCTAACAAGTGACAATACAAACAACCACTTAACCCTACAAGAGAACCAATGCAATAGGTAGCTCAATTCTTTAGAGACAAAATTGAGAAACTGAGAAAAAAAAATCCTGAACACTACAAAACAAGAGATTAAGATGGCCACTAGAGACGTTAATAACAGGTCAGAATTTGAAGAGGTATCACATGTTGAAGTCGAGAAAATGATAAATCAAATGAACCCTGCCACCCACGTAATTGACACCATTCCCATTACAGAACTAAAAAAACTAGCTAAAGTCCACGGGAGAGCGGGTGCACAGGCCACTCGCCTGTGCACGCAATTCAGTATTTAAATTAGGTCCGGCGGTGGAAACAGGCAAAAGGAGGCGCTAGGGACACTAGCGCGTCCCTAGCGCCTCCTTTTGGCCCGGAGCGGCAGCTGTCAGCGGGTTTGACAGC
Source organism: Rhinatrema bivittatum (assembly GCF_901001135.1). NCBI lineage: Eukaryota > Metazoa > Chordata > Amphibia > Gymnophiona > Rhinatrematidae > Rhinatrema > Rhinatrema bivittatum. The sequence goes on from NC_042618.1 coordinate 380,300,760, forward strand.
AGACGCTCAATTTTGCCGGTGTCGGTTCTCGAGCCCGCTGACAGCCATGGGCTCGGAAACGGGACGCCGGCAAAATTGAGTCTCCGGTTTTCGACCCGACAGTCGCTGGCCAACTTCAAAAAAAAAATATTTTTTTTTTACCCTTCGGGACCTCAGACTTAATTTCGCCATGATATTAAGTCGCAGTGTGCACAGAAAAGCAGTTTTTACTGCTTTTCTGTGCACTTTCCTGGCGCCCGAAGAAATTAGCGCCTACCTTTGGGTAGGCGCTAATTTCTGAAAGTAAAATGTGCGGCTTGGCTGCACATTTTACTTACTGAATCGCTCGCGAATACCTAATAGGGCCATCAACATACATTTGCATGTTGAGGGCGCTATTAGGTTCAGCGGGTTGGACGCGTGTTTTCCGCCCCTTTCTGAATAAGGGGTAAGGGAAAACACGCGTCCAATGACAGGTTAACTGTAAACACCGTTGAAGAAACAATGAAGCTTGCCAATATGTATCTTGAAATAATCAAACTCCTCCTAAAATCAGATGGAACTAGTAATAAACATCGACAAAACTGAATCCGTACACCTGGAACGTAAAAACATACACCACATACAACCAACATCCACAACCAAAAATACTCAAGCTGCTGTGCTAGCAACAAAAGTACGGAATCTAGTAATAATTGACCCTGAGCTAAACATGAAACAACACATTTCATTGAAAATAAAAGAAGGATACACGAAACTAATGATCCTGAGAAGACTTAAACCTCTACTAACACTAAACAATTTCCGCACAGTTCTACAGGCAATGATATTCGCAAGCACTGATTACTGTTACTCCCTACTATTAGGACTACCACAATCTACGATTTGGCCATTGCAATTATTACAAAACTCAGCTGCTAGAATATTGACTGGCAAAAAAAAAAAAAAAAAAAAAAAAAAAAAAAGAATGACCACATTACAGGAACACTCGCCGAATTACACTGGCTTCCAATCAAACAAAGAATACAATATAAGGCTTAATGTATAATTAATAAATTAATCCACAATGACAAAGCTGACTGGCTAAACACTGCACTGCGCGTCCACGTCCCGCAAAGAAACCTGAGATCTGCTAATAAGGCTCTACTAACTGTCCCCTCTGTAAAAACAGCACGCCTCATGCAAGAAAGAGAAAGAGCACTGTCACTGGCTGGCCCCGTGCTATGGAACACCATGCCACTCGAAATAAGGCTGCAGAGAAATTTGAAAATATTCAAAACAAATCTGAAAACCTGGCTCTTTAAACAAGCTTTTTATAAAGATAAAGAGAACGAGAAAAACAGTTGATTGATAAGGACACACCAAACTAGAAGATGTTGCTTGTAACATACAATTGCTTATTAATGTTAAATTCAAACCACCTAATATGTTCCTAACATACAAACTTAACTTACTCGCTGGGGTACATTTTAAAACACAGCGCGTGTGAACAAAAGTAGACTGGATTTTATAAGATACGCACGTAGCCGCGCGTATCTTATAAAATCCGGGGTCGCCGAGCCCTGCGCGTGCTGCCCGTTCCCTCCAACCCCCCCCCCCTCCCCGGCCCTATCTAGAAAAAAACCCCCACCCCCACCTTTATCTGAAAAGTTACTACTGCCTCCGGGCAGTAGTAACTTATGCGCGCCAGGCCCCAACACAGGCTGCTGTGTCGGGGCACTTGGCCACGCCCCCGGACCGCCCCGATCCAAAACCGCGCCCCCTGGCCACGCCCCCGACCGCCCTTTTTGCAAGCCCCGGGACTTGCGCGCGTACCTTATGTGCATAACCCTTTTAAAATCCGGCCCACATAGTTTATTGTATTAAATTGTTACCGTACTATGATGGCACATGATTAAGTTGTAAGCTATACCACTCATTTTTTCATTATCGTGCCTTACTGTAAACAGTTGTGATGGTTATCTAACTTAACGATGGTATAGAAGAGATTTTAAATTAAATAAATAAAAATAAACTTGTCCACATTAAATTTCATCTGCCATTTTGATGCCCAATTTTCCAGCCTCACAAGGTCTTCCTGCAATTTATCACAATCTGCTTGTGATTTAACTACTCTGGACAATCTTGTATCATCTGCAAATTTGATTACCTCACTTGTATTTCTTTCCAGATCATTTATAAATATATTGAAAAGTAAGGGACCCACTACAGATCCCTGAGGCACTCCACTGCCCACACCCTTCCACTGAGAAAATTGTCCATTTAATCCTACTCTCTGTTTCCTGTCTTTTAGCCAGTTTGTAATCCACGAAAGGACATCGCCACCTATCCCATGACTTTTTACTTTTCCTAGAAGCCTCTCATGAGGCTTCATTGTGGAAACTCAGACCCCTCCCATACTTCACAGATTTTCGTACAGTACTACAGTATATTATCTTTTCTAAAATAGACTACTGTAATGCACTCCTCCTTGGCCTCCCTGCCATTCACACCAAACCATTACAACTTTTGCAGAATGCCTCAGCCCGTATCCTCACCAACTCCAGAAAGCGTGACCACATCACTCCTACCCTCATTGACCTCCACTGGTTGCCGATACAATCCCGTATCATTTTCAAAGTTCTTTCCCTTATACATAAAAGCATCACCAACGAAAACACAGACTGGATAAACCCCCCACTACTTCGTCGCACCTCCACCAGACCAACTCGTTCCGCCCTCCAAGGAACTCTCCGTACCCCTTCTATCAAATCCACTAAATTAATCTCCACAATGAACAGAGCCTTTTCCTTGGCTGGCCCCACCCTATGGAACTCCATGCCCCCAGACTTACGCACTGAAGCCTCTACACCCAAATTAAAAAAAAAGCTAAAAACCTGGCTGTTCCTACAAGCCTACCCTTCCCATGATAACCACCTTCCTGACGACCCCCAGAGCTGCATATAGTAGTTTACCTTGCTTTACCTCACACAATGTGCTTCAATTCCCCTCGTGCTAACACTAAGTTAAACTTCCCACCCCCCTCTTCTCTCCCCCCCCATCAAAATCATCCTTGAAACCCTCCTCTGTATCCATTCTGTTTGACCCCAATTTCTGTAACTTTCTTTCGCCTACCCAGATCCTCAATCAGTTTATGGTCTCTTTCATTGACCAGCTTAAAGACGATTTGCTATTGAATTCTGTAAATAGTTTCTCAGTTTCTAGGTTATTTTGTTAGTTTCTGTACGCTTAGTTACTGTTTTATGTAAAGGCACTGTCCTAAAGTTATAAGTAATATGTAAACAGATACGATGTGCAAACGGTTGTCGGTACATAAAAAACTCTAAATCTAACTAGATAAACGACGCTTGACCGACGTGCCGCAAATGCGCAGTAGAGAGCAGCTCTACTGCGCATGTGCGGGCGAGCACGTAGGTCTTAGGCAGCGTAAAAAAAACAAAAAAACATGGCGGCAGCAGGAGGGGGTGGTGGCGGCGGTAGCGATGAGAGAGAGAGAGAGAGGGAGGGACGGAGAGAGAGAGTGGGAGGGAGGGACTGAGTGAGAGGGAGGGAGGGAGGGACGGAGTGAGAGGGAGAGGGGGGACTGAGGGAGAGGGAGTGAGTGGGACAGAGAGAGGGAGGGAGGGAGTGGGACTGAGGGAGAGGGAGGGAGGGAGGGAGAGTGAGTGGGACTGAGTGTGAGTGAGAGGAGGGAGAGAGGGGGAGGGAGTGAGTGAGACTGAGTGGGAGGGAGGGACTGGGACTGAGTGAGGGGGGGAGGGAGTGAGTGGGACTGAGTGAGGGGGGGAGGGAGTGAGAGAGGGGGGAGGGAGTGAGTGAGACTGAGTGGGAGGGAGGGACAGTGAGAGGAGAGGGAGGGTGGGGAGGAGTGGGTGAGTGTGAGGGAGGGAGGTAGGAGGTGGTGAAGAGTGAGGGGAGAGAGAATGAGGGGGAGGTGAGAGACAAAGGGATGTAGACCGTTTTAACGGGCTTAACGGCTTGTAAATAAATAAAATGAGGAACTTTGTCAAATGCTTTCTGAAAATCCAAGTTTACTACATCTACTGGTTCAACTTTATCCACATGTTTATTAACTCCTTCAAAAAAGTGAAGCAGATTTGTGAGACAAGACTTGCCTTGGGTAAAGCCATGCTGACTTTGTTCCATTAAACCATGTCTTTCTATATATTCTGTTATTTTGATGCTTAGAACTCTTTCCACTATTTTTCCTGGCACTGAAGTCAGGCTAACCGGTCTGTAGTTTCCCAGATCGCCCCTGGAGCCCTTTATAAATATGGGGGTTACATTAGCTATCCTCCAGTCTTCAGGTACAATGGATGATTTTAATGACAGGTTACAATTTTTTACTAATAGGTCTGAAATGTCATGTTTTAGTTCCTTCAGAACTCTGGGATGTATACCATCTGGTCCAGGTGATTTACTACTCTTAAGTTTGTCAATCAGGCCTACCACATCTTCTAGGTTCACAGTGATTTGGTTTAGTCCATCTGAATCAATACCCTTGAAAACCTTCTCCAGTACGGGTACCTCCCCAACATCCTCTTCAGTAAACACCGAAGAAAAGAAATCATTTATTCTTTCCGCGATGGCCTTATCTTCTCTAAGTGCCCCTTTAACCCCTCGATCATCTAATGGTCCAACTGACTCCCTCACAGGCTTTCTGCTTCGGATATATTTTTAAAAAGTTTTTACTGTGAGTTTTTGCCTCTACAGCCAGTTTCTTTTCAAATTCTCTCTTAGCCTGTCTTACCAATGTCTTACATTTAACTTGCCAACATTTATGCTTTATCCTATTTTCTTCTGTTGGTTCCTTCTTCCAATTTTTGAATGAAGATCTTTTGGCTAAAATAGCTTCTTTCACCTCCCCTTTTAACCATGCTGGTAATAGTTTTGCCTTCTTTCCACCTTTCTTAATGTGTGGAATACATCTAGACTGTGCTTCTAGAATGCTATTTTTTTTTTTAACAATGACCATGCCTATTGGACATTTTTTACTTTTGTAGCTGCTCCTTTCAGTTTTTTTCTAACTATTTTTCTCATTTTATCAAAAAGTTTCCCTTTTGAAAGTTTAGCACAAGAGCAGTGGATTTGCTTACTGTCCCCTTTCCAGTCATTAAATCAAATTTGATCACTATTGCCAAGCAGCCCCTCCACCATTACCTCTCTCACCAAATCATGTTCTCCACTGAGAATTAGATCTAAAATTGCTCCCTCTCTCGTCGGTAGATCATGGCATGCTGGGCATGCTCAGTAGGCTCAGTGTGCCAGTCAAAAGTTTCTAGAAACTTTGACAGAAAGTTTTCCGTGATAGGGCTCCGTCCAGTGATGTCACCCATATGAGGACTACCGTCCTCCTTGTCCTGGGATAAAAGGTAAGTTTTTATATCCTTTTTACATATTTTAAGATCCTGGATATTATGTGAGGAGTATGGAAGGGAGTTCCATAACGACAGTCCAACAACGGAGAATGAGTGCTCCCGTGTCTTGTTGAGATGTGCTAGCTTAAATGAGGGAACATCTAAAAGGACTAGAGTAGTTGATTTTGGTATGTGTGATGGTGTGCAGATTTTGAGAGTGGATGAGATCCATGGTGAAATGATATTTAATAAGCAATGAATACGTCTATGCCTGTGTACAAATGCTCTGTTCCTGTGCTTCAGAGCCTCCTGAAGCTTATGACCTGCTCCTCCCTGAAACTGCTGATGGAAGCACAGACTGCGAGGCAGGAGGAGAGAACACATCTTCTTGGGCATCAGAGGTGAATGGGCCACCTGTACCCTCAAAGGCTGATGCAATGAACTGTGATGAGAATGAGTTATCCCCCAGTGAAACACTTTTGGGAGGGTGGGGGGAGGAATTCATGGCTGCCACCAGAAGGTGCCCTCTCCTGGCATCACATATCAACCCACTGAAAGCTAATTCTTCCTGGTGCGCAGAGGTGGCGGAGTTGGGGGTAGATGGGAGGAAGTCCGTGCACCAATGATTAGTGTAGTCCTGGATTGGATTCCTCGATGTCTACACCTGCTGCCAAAGCAGGGCTCCCAGCAGAAATGATATTCTCCCTGGGTAATAGTCTGACAGAGACGTGCAAGACACCGTAGTCTGCCTGCTCTCCCCCCAACCCCCGCACGAGAGAGAGAAAGAAAGAAAGAGAGAAAGCGACCATAAGGCCTATCTAGTATGCTGCCTGTAGGCTCTGCAGAAAAGCTGACAATGAGGGGCCCTGCATAACATGCAGAACAATGGCCAGGATGGCACACGCCCAGCAGTGCATGATCAAAGCTTCTAGAAGCTTTGATGTCAAAGTTCCATGTCAGGCTCCATCTGTCACCCATGTGTGACGAATGCCATGCTGTTTGTATTGACATACATTTTATTAAAATTTGCTTCAGAGGGTTTTCTCCAGAATTTTACATCTTTCTACCAGCTTTGAAGCACCTGCCTACCCTCAAATCTGACTACACAATCCGGGGGACACATGCATTTCTGTAGCATTTAACTGGTCAAAATATAATTAAAGGCTTGATGTTAACTAGGGAGAACCTATTAAGTAAGGGACAGTGTGTTCACTTAATGGTACATCCCTCTATTGCCCTAAATATATCTTTCGGAACCTGTTAAATTATCTTTAAGATAAACATCTCATTCAGTTTTAAGAAATAGATTTCTCACAGATTTCAAACAAATTTAAAATGTGTTTGTATGTATCACATGCCAGTTCAAACAAGTGCTCCCTACATCTGTGGAACCATCTTTCTACTCTGAAAAATCATCAATTTTTAGTGTATTAGTAAAAACAATTGCAGAAAAAGATTTAGAGAATAATTGAAGCATCCAGAAGAATAGAGAGACCAGGATATCAAATAAGAACGTACCAAATTAAGATATTTATATTAAGTCTGGCAACAGTAAAATATACACAGCCATTAACATCCATAAGATATGATTCCTTTATCAAATGGAAAAATGGATGGACCAATTTGTCCTCACCTGCTAACACGGTCTATAATTCTTAAAATTCTAACTGCATTATTCAATAGTTATACTTACTGGGGGACTCCAAGTAATCCATTTTGCATAGATTTGTTGTTAGAAATCATTTAGCTAATTTTTTTTTATTCATTGTTCAAAATGAACCACTTTATAAACAAATACAAAAAAAATGACTAAATGCACTCACCACGACAAACAACTCCTCTAGGCTCCTGAAATGCAAACAGTGCATGTAGAAGACGAGACCTTCTAGTCTGATGTTCTAATAAGAAAGGAAATCAATGAGAATTTATCATCTGCAGGTATTTCTAAATACAATAAATTCAGATTAGTTCATATTGTAAACGTGATTAAATATATACAAACATTCCTTAGCACCCCATGACATCTGCAAATCTGATGTAGATCAGATGCAAACCAAGAAGTTGCCGTAACTGGACACATGTATTCATGAAATATATGAATTCTCCCCCAACACACCCCTTTCAAGATCCTCAAACAGCCTGACATGTCCAGAAAACTTGATGTGCATTGGATACAAAACTAAAAAGATATTAGGTGGTGTCGCGCAATACCTCAGTGCTACTCCTAACACTGACTCAGGGTTATCTGTGGACCCCCAGCAAATTGAGTTGGGTCACTCTGGGGCTGGCACTGTACAACCAATGAAAGCCCAAGATACCAGTTTCCTGAATAGCAATGCAGAGATGTAATGTCATAACGAAAAAACTGGGAAAATATGCATTCCAATCCTCACTCTGGGATTTATGGCAGGTTAATCCGGGTTCGGGCAACCATGAAGTATTCCAACAGCTCTCCACTGGAACTCTGGAACCGCCGTTCTCATCCAGGAGGCCGTTGAGGCAGGAGCCTAGGAATTCTATCTTTCGCCAGAGAAAATAATATCCTTCACCTCCTCTCGCCTATACACAGCATCAGAGCTTCCACGGACGTTCCAAGCAGCAGAGAACTCCCAAGCCCCAGCTGGCTCCTCAGTCAACTCCGGGGATGGGATTCTGACTTGGCCGTAGGGAGCATAATTGATGGCACTGGACGAAAGGCAACAGTGCTTGAGATCACCCAAAAAGGATACCAGCGAGACAAGGCCTGCAATTCCGAATTCCGTCATGCAGACCAAACCTCCACCAGGAATGTAGTCTTCAGAGAAGGTCCTTCAGTGAGGTCTCTTTCGGAGGCTCAAAAGAAGCCCCTGTAAGAACCTTCAACACCAAATTCAGATCCCACGGAGGAACAGTCAGGCCGATACAGTAAAGTTCGCGGGAGAGCAGGCAAGCGCCCGCTCTCCTGTGTTCGCGATTCACTAAAAAAAAAATATATATATATTCAAATTAGGGCCCGCGGTAAAAAGAGACGCTAGGGACACTAGCGCGTCCCTAGTGCCTTTTTTTTTTTTTTTTTTTACAGGAGCGGTGGCTGTCAGCGGGTTTGACAGCCGACACTCAATTTTGCTGGCATCGGTTCTCAAACCCACTGACAGTCACGGGTTCGGAAACCGGACGCCGGCAAAATTGAGCATCCGGTTTTCAACCCGCGGGCCCATTTTAAATTTTATTTTAAATTATTTTTTTTACTTTGGGACCTCCGACTTAATATCGCCATGATATTAAGTCGGAGGGTATACAGAAAAGCAGTTTTTACTGCTTTTCTGTACACTTTCCCGGTGCCGGCAGAAATTAATGCCTACCTTTGGGTAGGCACTAATTTCTGAAGCTGCACATTTTACTTAGTGAATCGCACAGGAATAACTAATAGGGCCATCAACATGCATTTGCATGTTGCGGGTGCTATTAGTTTCGGCGGGGGGGGGAGAGACACGCGTTTTCGATGCGCTATTACCCCTTACTGAATAAGGGGTAAAGTTAGCGAGTCAAAAACGCACGTCCAAACGCAGGTTCTATATCGGCCTGTCTGATGAAAGGGGGGCTGTGGCCTCTTCACACCTCTCAAGAAGCGAGACACATCCAGATGAGCCATTAGACACCCTCAAGGGGCCCCCTGCAGCACGAAATGGCAGCCACCTGAACCTTCAAGGAATTCAAGGAGAAAGGCCAGAATACAGGGTATCTCCACCCTCCAAGGAAACAGACCTGGTACCACAAAACTGCTCAAAACAGTCGCTAAACATGAATATAAGCCAAAGATGAGGACACTTGCAGGACTTCAAAAGCACAGAAATAGTCACAGAGAATTGCCCTTTCTTGCAGTCATTTCTATTCAAGAGCCAGACAAAACTGAGCTGGGTCCTTGAACCAAAAGACCCTGTGCCCTTGGCAGACGGAAGGGCTGGTGCACTTGCAACCATACGAGGTCTGCATACCATGGTTAGCGAGGCCAATCTGCAACCACCAGAATGACCTAATTGCTTTTCAATTCCACTTTAGTGCAGCCTGCATATGTGCACCCATGGAGAGAAGGCATACAGAAATACACTATTTGGCCAGGGGTGGACTAGGCCGATGCCCAACATCTGTTCCCAGCACTGGCTGAAAAAATGATCTACATTTGCATTCTGTTAGGTTGCCATCAGATTCACCTGTGGCCAACCCCACCTGTGAAAAATCCAGCAAAACATATGGAATTAACTCCCATTCGTTGGGATCAAACTGCTTCCAGCTGAGAAAGTCAGCTTGAACGTTTTCCTGGACCAGCAATTTCAACTGCAAGGTCTTCTCTGCTCATGGGAACAGGAGTTAGGTCTCCAATGAACCCCCCCGACTCTGGTTTCCTCCCTGCCAATTCACACATGCCACAACTGTGGCATTTTCTGAGAGGACCCGAATAGCCCTCTCCTGAAGAAGAGGGAGAAAATGACAAGCCACCAAGCGAATGGCCCTGGACCAAGAGGCTTTCATTGGAGACCACCTGCCCTGAGCTACCCACTCCTGACAATGAGCTCTCCAACCCGAGAGGCTCGTATCTGTTGTCACCAAGATCTAGGACTTCATCAAGCTGAAGCTGACCCCCTTTAGATGTTCAAGGTCCATCCATCAGGTCAATGACTTTCGTACCCACGGGCACAATGGAAGCCACACCCTGTAGTCCTGAGACTCCGGAGACCATCTGGACAGGAGTGACAACTGGACCAGATGCACATGTGCTCTGGCCCATAGAACCCAACTCAAAGTTGCTGCCATCAAGCCAAGCACTTGCAAATAGTCCCACACCAAGGGCAGCTGCCATTCTAGAAAACTCTGAACTGCTGGTGCATCTTGCTGACCCACTTGTCTATGAGAAACACCTGACCCACTTAAGTGTTGAATCTTGCCACCAAGTCTCTAAGAATTGTGTGGGTAAAATTTATCACCTAGCCCAAGCTTTCTTAGACCTGAACCACCTGTTAGGTCACCTGTACCGCATTCCCTGTGCAACAGTGCACAGATTAACCAGTCATCAAGATGGAGTGCAAGGTAATTCCCTCACGCAGAAATGTCTCCACTACCACGACCATTACCATGATAAACACCAGAGGAGCGGCCGCAAGATCAAAAGGCAGTGCCCATACTGAAAGTGTTCCTGCAGCACAAAAAAAACACCCCAAAAAAAACCCACCCACCACAGGTACCTCCAAAATCCCTTTCCTGGATCAGAATGTGAAGGTAGGCTTCTGTCAGGTCAAAGGAGCAAAGGAACTGCGGCGAGGACATACCTCAGCATTTCTATGTGATAACAGGGAACCTGCAGGCAGCAATTCACACCTTTAAGATCCAAGATAGGCCAAAAGGACCTGTCCTCCTTGGGCACCACAAAATAAATGGAATAACGGCCCTGACCCCATTCAGAAGAGGGTACTGGATTCACAGCCTGCAGGAGTTGATGCAGACAGCCATCGCTTGACCGGAATAGAACAAGGCAACACCAGACAGACATGTTGTACGGGACAACAAGGGTCCAATCTCCAACACCCATTGGTCAAATGTTATCTGGGCCCATTCCTTGTAAAATAGCCATAGATGTCTTCCTAGAGGAAACAAAGAGTGGACCCACTGCCCTCAGAAGGTGGCTCTGCCAACCCCAGTGGCTAAATTGGCATCAGGTTTCTGTCTTCTGGCTCCATAAAAAGACTGACCTTGGCCTCTCGACCTGGAATATGTCACGGAGCGGACCCAAAGAGCTGCCGACCAGGACGGTATCTTCGAGAAGTCTGACGTTGCCCTCTATCTCTGCTCCCCTATAAGAGGAGCGGCCCTTGCCCTCAGGTAATCACTAGGGCTTTCGGTCTCAGAGGTTCTTCACCAACTGGTCCAGGTCCTCCCCGAACAGAAGATTGCCTTTAAAGGGAAACTTTCTCAGCCAGGTCTTAGAGTCAGCTGCCCAATTCCAAAGCCATAGTAACCAATGGACTGCTACCAAACGGGAAACAAACGGGGATGAACTGCATAACAAGTCATGGCAACACATCTGCCAAAAAAAAAGGCAGCCACCAACTCCATCCGGGTAACTTCCTTGCTCTCCAGCAGCTGTTGGATCCAACGAAGTAGAGTCCGCACCACCATAGCTGAACAAACAGATCCGGATCGCTGTCTATGATGAGATGAACAAGTTCCACAAAAGTGGTTACGGCGGTTACTACCCCAAACCAAATAAGCCTGATACTTCACTTTCAATGCATATCCAGCATAGCTCTCTGCTTCAACGGCAGGGGAGAAGAAAAACTGATACTTCACGCATATCCAGCATAGCTCTCTGCTTCAACGACAGGGGAGAAGAAAAACTGATACTTCACGCATATCCAGCATAGCTCCCTGCTTCAACAGCAGGGGAGAAGAAAAACTGATACTTCACGCATAGCTCTCTGCTTCAACGGCAGGGGAGAAGAAAAACTGATACTTCACGCATATCCAGCATAGCTCTCTGCTTCAACGGCAGGGGAGAAGAAAAACTGATACTTCACTCATATCAAGCATAGCTCTCTGCTTCAACGGCAGGGGAGAAGAAAAAAGGATTCGCACTCACAAAGCGGGGAGTAGCTGGCTTGTTACGGCGGTTACTACCCCAAACCAAATAAGCCTGATACTTCACTTTCAATGCATATCCTGCTTCAACCGCAGGGGAGAAGAAAAACTGATACTTCACGCATATCCAGCATAGCTCTCTGCTTCAACGGCAGGGGAGAAGAAAAACTGATACTACACGCATATCCAGCATAGCTCCCTGCTTCAACGGCAGGGGAGAAGAAAAACAACCAATAAGGGCTGAATAACACAGTCTGGGTAAAACAAATAAACATGGGTGTAGCTTGCTTATTGCGGCGGTTACTACCCCTACTACCCCTAACTAATCAAGCTTGATATTTCACTTGGTTGCAGCTCCATCACTGCTCTCTACATTAATGGTGGGGGTGGAAGGGAAATAGAACCAAAGAGCTAAGAGAAACAGATAAGTATGAGAAAAAAATGTGAAGCTTGCTGGGCAGACTGGATGGGCCGTTTGGTCTTCTTCTGCCGTCATTTCTATGTTTCTATGTTTCCTGTCTTGTGAGTCCTTCAGGGAGCACCCTCTTCCACTAAAATGGTAGTAAGCCTGGCGAAAGCCATCACCAGGGCATCCACGACCAGAACCTTGGGGATGGGGGGAGGGGGGGGGAGCTTCTGTACCGCAGCTGGAGGAAAAGAATATAATCGCTACAGGAGATTAACACTGAAGACCCAACTCTGGGGACTCCCACTCAGCCAGCATCATCTTCTCCACCTCTGGATAGAGGGGGGAAAGCTGTAGTGGTCTTTCATTTATTCTTGATAACAGAATCCCACTGAAGTCTCCTGCGGCTGAGACTCTTCCAGACAAAGACAAGAAATTACCTGGTCAATAAAAGCAATTATCTCATCTTCGTGAAAGAGACCCATAACCGAATCAGCCTCTGGGATGGGAGCATCCTCCCCTCCCTCCAAGGGATCCATGGCCACCATCCCCTAGATAGTCCTGAGCTCCCTGCTCTTCTCAAGAGAGTCCCAGGGCCTCAATGGCTGCCCGTGCTCTCTTGGCCAGAATCAGAGGGAGACCAGCGAGCCATCACTTAATGCCTTGCCCATGGACCAACAGGATCTTTACCCTAGCTAAACATATGCACAAAAGGCCTGATTCAAAAACTGAAAAAAAATTCTAGAGAAAGCTCCCCCTGGAACCTGAGCCAAGGAAGACTCCGAATCTTATTGTGGCTCCCCTGCCTCCACTGCCGGCAGTAACACTGGCAGGGCATCCAGCTCCCCCACAGGCCCAGCGGCCTCCAGGCCCACACACGTGGCAGACTCCAAAATGGCTGCTGCCTCCAGAGCCCGCAAGACAGACGGCATTCTGGGCCTACCAGAGCCGATGTGTCAAAAAAACTATCCGGGGGTCAAGTAGGAGCTAGGCTGACAGTGGAACCCGCGCCCAGCAGCTGCTCTTTGCAATGGCATACCAAACAGAGATCCCTTTTCTCTGGCAGTGCACAGCATACTACAGGCCTCACAGCATCGCATCAAGTTCGCAGCATCACACCCACTGCAAACAGCCATGCACAAGAGAGGGAGAACAGATGAACTGCGCAGAGGGAGAGTACCGTGCTGGAGGCAGCCCGCCAAACTCCCCAGCCCCCAGCTGGTAACATCGCACCCTCCCTTATCACCTCCTATTCTCTTTTTTTTTTTTTTTAAACTCAAGGTGGGAGGGTCAGATAAACCAGAGGGGGAGAAACCTACTCACCACAGGCCTGGGAGCAGGGACAGCTCATAGAAAGGGAGAAGAATCCTTGTACTCCCTTCCCTTTTTTATTTTAAAAATTATTTTGTTTTTTACTCACACTGTGAGGCCATAGCTCAAGCAGGGACTGCATCAGGGTTTGAGAGCAAGACAAGGGCTCGCACTTCCGGCTGCAAGCAGTGGCTTGGCCCAGGGTTTTGACTGCAGATCCACTATCAAGCTACTGCATCAGTTCAGTCCTACCACCTGTTGGAGGCAGAAAATATTGGATTCCTACTGCTACCACCGCCTGTTAAGGAGTAGCTGTGATGTCACATAGGAACACTGTTTTCTGCCTACATCTGCTGGTAAGGGGAAATAACCCACTTGTAATGGCTGGACTGGTGAAGCAGGATGAGATGGAAATGCCTTTTGAAGAGAAATGTCTTTAGTCAGCTCTCAAAAGTGGTGTGGCATTCTACAGTTTGTAGATAGGTTGGCAACGAATTACAAAAAAAGGCTCCATCATGAGCCTCAGACAAACCGATGAGCCTCAAACATGATACATGATACATCCAAAAATACCACAAATCAGAAGAAGCGTGCAGGTCACGAGTTGGCTGATAAATTAAATTATCAGAATTGTACTAATACACAAGAATGGAGAAATTACTTACCTGATTATTTCGTTTTTCTTAGTGTAGACAGATGGACTCAGGACCAATGAGGTATGTGCTCCCCTGCTAGTAGATGGAGACGGAGTCAGGTTTCAAAGCTGACTTCACCTTAGATAAACCCCTGCAGTGACCTCAACCCTTCAGTATTCTCTTCAAAAGCCGTTGTGGACATACTGCATTTCAAAAGCCGTTGTGGACATACTGCATTTAATTGAAAAACAATTAAAACTTGATTAAAAACTGATAACAGTAACTGTACTCAATCAAACATAAGCACTGAATCCCAGCAAGATTATAGCTGCTCTGATCCAGGGATTGGGTGATGGCTTACCCGTAAACTCTTGGAATCTATATTCACCTCATGGGGATTCCTTCGCACAGTTCTTGGGCAGCTATGGGCAGGATGCTGAGTCCATCTGTCTACACTAAGGAAAAAGCAGAGTTGCTTACCTGTAACAGGTATTCTTCCCAGGACAGCAGGATGTAGTTCTTACATGTGGGTGATGTCATTAGGCGGAGCCTTATTACGGAACACTTTTGTCAAAGTTTCTAGAAACTTTGACTGACACACTGAGCATGCACAGCATGCCATAATCCCTGTGTCCACAGGGGCCTCCCTTCAGTCTCATTTGTAGCAAAAACGTGCGAGTGAAAAATAAAAATAACAAAACGTAAGCGGACCCAACTCCGTGGGGTGGCGGGTGGGTTTCGTGAGGAGTCTGCTGTCCTGGGAGAACACCTGTTACAGGTAAGCAACTCTGCTTTCTCCCAGGACAAGCAGGATAGTAGTCCTCACATATGGGTGATTAGCAAGCTACAGGCTGACTCATATTACAACAGGCCAATAGCAAACAACTCGTATGACAGGCACAATAATTGGGGTGCTATTGGCAACGATGAGGCAGCCTGAAATCACAGCAGGTGGTTGTGGAAGGAGTTGGGCATTATACTGGAAAAAAAATTTTCAAAACAGATTGTCCAAAGGCAGAGTCTTGACAGCCTTCCTTATCTAAGCAGTAGTGGGTTGTGAATGTGTGAAGAGAGCTCCATGTCACAGCCTAGCAGATGTTGGCAATTGGTACTGAATGATAGTGTGCTACAGACATTGCCATGGCCCTTACAAAATGTGCCTTCACTCAACCCTGGAGAGGAAGGCCTGCTTCCACATAGCAGAATTCGATACAGTCTGCTACCCAGCTGGAGAGAGTTTGTTTGCCCACTGGAACTTGCAGCTTGTCTTTGTCAAAGAAGCAAAGAGTTGGGTGGATTTCCTATGGACTGCAGTACAGTCTAGATAGAATGCAAGTGTACTCTTACAGTCCAAGGTATGCATAAACCTCTCGCCCTGGTGAGGGTGAGGCCTTGGAAAAGAGTGGGCAGACTACAGACTGAGTAAGAGGAGACTGTGTCCACCTTAGGAAGAAATTTAGGGTGAGTACGGAGGAGCACTCTGTCATGGACGAACCTAGTGTAGGGTGAGTATGCAACAAGGGCTTGTAACTCACTGACCCTTTTAGCAGATGTAATGGCTAGGGGGAAAAGAATTTTCCATGTTAGAATTTTTAATGTCATAGGAATGCAAAGGCTCAAACAGGGAACGCATAAGCCAGTTATGGAATGGGACCATTTAGGTCCCATTCCATAACTGGTGATCGTAGAGGAGGCTTAAGTTGTAGAAAGCCCATGATAAGCAGACTCAAAGGGTTGAGCCGTCATCAGGGCATCCCTGGTGGTATGCTGAAATGGCACTGAGGTGTACCTGTGCAGAGGATATCTGGAGACCAGAATCCGAAAGGTATCCTATATAGCCTAATAGAGATGGAGTGGGGCAGGAAAAGGGGCCAATACCTTTTTGTGTACACCATTTGGTATATCCTGTCCATTTTGAATGGCAGGATTTGTGTGTGAAAGGTTTTCGTGAAGCTACAAGTACCTGAAAAACATTAGTGAAAAGATTTGAAGGTTCGGATGGTATAAATTGCCATGATTTTGTGTTATGAGATTGAGCTGTGGACAGGTGAATTGGTTCCTGGATTGATAGGTCAAGAAGTATGGGGAAGCATACTTGTCGAGGCCAGTACTGAGGTATGAGAATCATTAAACCCCTGTCCTGCTGTAGCTTCACGAGAGTTTTTTGGCTATGAGCGGTATCGGAGGAGACGTATATAGGAGGCCTTTGTTCCAGGGGCGAGCAAAGGCGACCATGGCTAACACGTTTAGTTGCCTGAGTAGGGAGCAGAATCTGTCCACTTTGTGGTTCAATTCAGACTCAAAGAGGTCGATGGTTGGTTGACCTCATCGCTAGAAGATTTTGCTCGCTACACATGGGCTCAGAAACCACTAGTGGGGATGGAGACATCGATTGAGATGGTTTGCTAGTTTGTTCGGTATGCCTATTAGATAAGTGGCCCGGAGATGCATGGAATGTGCAAGGGCTCAAGCCTGCGCAGCTTGCTAGTAGAACCGATAAGAGCTTGTGCGTCCCTGCTTGTTCAAGTACCACATTGCCACTATGTTGTCTGTCTGTATCCACACAGTTTTGTGTGAGAGGCAGTGTTTGAAGGCATAAAGGGCATGACATATGGCTCGAAGCTCCAGGAAGTTGATCTGAGACTGTTCATCAAGCGGAGTCTACACATCTTGGGTTTGGAGGTTGTTAATACGAGCTCCCCAACCCAATATAGATGCGACCGTGGCGAAGGTCACCTGAGGAATTGGTTACTAGATCAGTGACATGGATCAGGGATGAAAACTGTTAAACGGCTTAGAGCCACTGAAATTTTAAAGTCCACTGAGTTTTTCCCATGGCTAGTCTGGCCATAGGAGTGTCGTGGACCATGGAAGCCATGTCGCCCAGCAATGGGAAGAATTGATGGGCTGAGGCTATGTTGCATGCGCGCAGAGATGTGCTGTGGACAGTTTGATAGGATGTCTGCGCGGTTGTTGGGCAGGAAGGCCTTTTGGACTGTCGTACCCAGATCTGGTCCAATGGAGGCAAGCAAATGAGACTGATCCATATGGGATTTATGGTAGTTGATCAGAAATCCCAGCAAATTTAGTAGATTTACAGTGAGTCTTAGAGAATTTAGAGCTCCTTGTTTGGATTGACTCCTTATCAGGCAGTCGTCCAGGTAAGGGAACACGTGAATGCTGTTTTTTCATAGATGAGCAGCAATCACTGCAAGGCATTTGGTGTAATACACGAGGTATCGAAGCTAGTTTGAATGGCAGAACTTGGTATTGAAAACGCTGTTGACTCACTATGAAGCGTATTGAAGGTCCAGAGAATAGAGTCAACCTCCTTGTTGTAGTAAGGGAAGCAAGGTGCCGAGAGACACCATACTGAAGTTTTCTTTCTGAAGAAATTTGTTGAGATTTCTGAGGTCAGGATGGGCGGAGGTCACTTGTTTTCCTTGGAAGTAGGAAATAGCGGGATTAAAATCCTCTGCCCTGCTGTGTCCGGGGAACGGTGTCACAACAGAACAGTAGGATGGACCGTTCTGTTCTTTGGCAAGGTTTCAAAATCCAGAAGCCTGCCAGATTGGTGGAGCTGGTGTTATCTGGATATCAGTTGTTGACGTGTACGTGCTTTTTGAAGTGGACTGGTTGGTCTCACGCGGGAGCTGGATAATACTCATGTGAGCGGTAAAAGGTCCTTCTAGCATCCCTCTTCACAGAGAGCTATTGCAGGGTCTCGCGGTGTTCTTGCAATTGAGGCACTTTCTGCTGGACCTTGTGTACGAGGAGATGATCTGCGGTGCATGGCAGATCAGCTAGTTTATCTTGGACTTCGGGCTGTAAATCAGGGGCCTTAAGCCAGGTTCACCATCTAGCACCGAGTCCTGTTGCTGGCAATGGGAGAACGTTTCGAAGCATTCACATGATGTTCGAACTTCATGTTGATGGCAGTGAGGTTCCCTCACTGCCATCAACATGAAGCTGATAAACAGCAATGTGTGACAGCAACATGGATCCCCGGAAGATTTTACAACCTAGACCCTCCCGAAAACTTCTGGTCCTCTTTAGTGACTAGGTCAAAAGGGATGGTTTCAGACATTTCCTTTACAAAAGTGGCAAAGGATGTCATTTGGAGGGATTGTCTCCACTCTTCTGGTGGAGAAGGCTCCAAGAGGAGGTTGGTTTAGGTCTCGATGGGATCGGTGCCAAAGCGGGATTAGAGTCCCCATCGCCCTTTGTGGATCCCAGGATAGGTATAGGGGCCCGTGGAGGCTCAGAAGGACGATGACTTAGGCTGTCGTTGGTAGGGTACCGATGAGGGCAGCGAGGCGGTGTCGCAATGATGCAACTATCGATGGCTCCGGTGTTGTGCCGGTATGGGGACTGGCACTGATTGAGGTTGTAGACTCCGGAAGGCATCGAGGACAGCCTGGCGGTCGAGGATGTCCAGCTCCTCCCTGGAAGTTGGTATAGGTAACGCAGCTACAAGGGGAGGCAGGCTAGGCGTTACTGGCACTTCCAACATGAATCTGTGGTGGCTCAGTATCCGGCACCGGTGTCAGTGGGGAACACCTCAGTGCCTCGGGTGCAAAGGAGCATGGAGACTCTTGTGCCTGGGCCCGCTTTGCAACTGGCTCAATGGACATCGATGCCGATGCGGTATCTGTGCCGGCACCGAATGCAGAACCCTGTTGGTGCCGGCAACTATGTTTCCCCTGGTGCTCGGCCCAGTCATTCTCCAGAACAGAGGAAGATGCCACCGCTGTCCTGGATGGCATCTGTGACGGACGGTCACTGTGCCTCTACTGCTCCTGGCGTTGTTTTTCGCTCAAGGATTACATGGGGGCACTGGTTGAGATCCTGAAGTACGGAGCGTTTTTGTTAGTCGAGGGCACTGAGGCATCGATGGCAGCTTCTACAGTATCGGTGGCCTCGAAGGCGACCACGACAGGGTTGATGGTGGCCTCCACGGCATCAATGGGAACCGTGGATGCCCCGATCCTTCTAGCCCCGATGGAAGATCGCAGCAAGGACACCCACAGGCATCGTGGGACGGACCGAGTGTGATAGACATAGGGAGAGAAAAAAAAAAAAAGAGGACCGCAAACGGTTGGTAACCTGGGGGAACCAACAGTGAGGTGACAGGAACCGACCAGAGAACACAGAATAGAACTCACCGAGCGTCGATGAAAATGTACGCAAAGGGAGACCTGTGTAGGGAAATTATTTGTGAAGTAAAACTTCCAAGTTTTTCTGTGAGGAAACGGTGTGAGAAAAGAAATCTCACAGAGCTCCTAAACGTGAGGTGAACTGCAGCACGGGGGGGGGGGGGGGGGGGGGGGGAGACTGAAGGGAGACCACTGTGGACACAGGAATCATGGCATGCTGGGCAGGCTCAGTGTGTTCTGTAATAGGGCTCCGCCTAATGACGTCACCCATATGTGAGGACTACCATCCTGCTTGTCCTGGGAGAATGAAATTATCAGGTAAGTAATGTCACCGTTTTCTAGTGTGTAGCCAGATGGACTCAGGACCAACAAGATGTACAAAAGCTACTCCCGATCGGTGTGGGAGGCTGCCCATGGTCCAGTTAGCACCACCCTTGCAAAGGCTGCATCCTCTTGGGCACAAATGTCAAAGCGATAGAACCTGGAAGTGTGCAAGGAAGATCACGTCACCGCTCGGCAGATGTAGACAGGAGACAGTAGCTTAGCTTCCGCCCAGGAATCTGCCTGGGCCCTACTGGAATGAGCTATAACCTGAAAGGGTAATAGCTTTCCTGCCTCTACATAAGCTCCCATGCCCACCTCCTTGAACCAAAGAGCTATGGCAGCCCGCGAAGCTGATTCGCCATGCTTCCTTCCACCGTGAAAAACAAACAAGTGGTCCATCTTGCACACTGGTTCTGAGAGTTCCAGATAACGTACTAAAAGCCTACTGACGTTTAAATGGCAGAGGCGTAGTCTTGTGCCTATCTAGGGACAGTAAGGAAATGGACTGATTCAAGTGAAACGCCGAGACTACCTTGGGCAAGAAGGATAGAACGGTACAAAGCTGTAACGCTCTTGAAGTCATCTGGAGGAAAGGTTCCCCACACGACAATGCCTGTAATTCAGAGATGCGGCAAGCCGAGCATATAGCCACAAGGAACACAGTTTTCAGGGTTAACAAGCGCAAGGATAGACTGCACAGCGGCTGAAAGGAAGGCCCTGCTGAAAAGTCTAATACTAGATTAAGATTCCACAGGGGAACAAGCCACCGTAGGGGTGGTCGAAAGTGTTTTGCCCCTTTTAGAAAAAGCAAATTGCTTACCTTGTAATAGGTGTTATCCCAGGACAGCAAGATGTAGTCCTCACATATGGGTGACATCATTGATGGAGCCCTATTGCGGAAAACTTTCTGTCAAAGTTTCTAGAAACTTTTGACTGGCACTCTGAGCCCACTGAGCATGCCCAGCATGCTATGATATTCTCAGCCACAGGGGTCTCCCTTCAGTCTCGAATGTAGCAATAAGCTTTAGCAAAAAAGAAAATAATAAAACACATCGGACCCAACTCTGCGGGGTGGTGGGTGGGTTTCGTGAGGACTACATCCTGCTGTCCTGGGATAACACCTATTACAAGGTAAGCAATTTTGCTTTATCCCAGGACAAGCAGGATGCTAGTCCTCACATATGGGTGATTAGCAAGCTAGAGGCTGAGTCATTTTGTAGTGAAGCAACACTGAAGTATTGTTGGTGAAAATGAGGCAGCCGAAGATCACAGCAGGTTGGATGTAGAAGGAGTTGGGGTTATACTGGAAACAAGTTCTTTAAAATAGATTGTCCGTAGGCTGAATCTTGTCATCCTTCTTTGTCCAAACAGTAATGAGCTGCAAAGGTGTGAATAGAACTCCATGTTGCTGCTTTACATATGTCAAGAATTGACTCTAAACGATAGTGTGCTACTGAGGTTGACATTGCTCTTACTGAATGCGCCTTTACTCGCCCTTGGAGAGGAAGGTCTGCTTTTTCATAGCAGAACTCTATACAATCTGCAAGCCAATTGGAGAGAGTATGTTTACCCTTCGCTTTTCCCGGTTTGTTTGGATCAAAGGAAACAGAGTTGAGTGGATTTCCTGTGGACTGCAGTGTGGTCTAAGTAATATGCTAGCGCACGCTTACAGTCCAAGGTATGTAAGGCCCGTTCTCCTTGGTGAGAATGAGGCCTTGGAAAGAATGTAGGCAAAACTATGGATTGGTTCAATTGGAATTCCGTAACTACTTTGAGAAGGAATTTTGGATGTGTACGGAGAACCACTCTCATGTAGGAATTTTGTATAGGGTGAGTATGTGACAAGTGCTTGTAACTCACTAACCCTTCTAACCGATGTAATGGCTATAAGGAAGATAGTCTTCCATGAGAGAAATTTAAGATCACAGGAATTCATGGGTTCAAAAGGAGAACGCATGAGTCTTGTTAAGACCAAATTCAGGTCCCATTCTGTGACAGGTGGCCGAATTGGTGGTTTAAGGTGAATTAAACCTCTCATAAATCTACTGACAAGAGGATGTATAGATATTGGTGCAACTCCCATTTGTTATGGTAAGCTTAGATTGCACTTAAATGTACTCTTACAAATGATGTCTGGAGACCAGAATCTGAAAGATGGTAAAAGTAGTCTAGTAGAGAAGTTGGGTCAATACTCTTTTGCATGCACCACAAGGCAAACCTTTTCTATTTCGAAGAATAATTCTTTCATGTTGAAGGTTTACGTGAAGCTATAAGCACTTGAGATACATTGGTTGAAAGATTGAATGGTTGTAAAATCATTCAAAGATTGAATGGTTGTAAAATCAACATCCATGCTGTCAGGGATAGGGATTGAAGGTTGGGATGGTGCAACCGACCCTGATCCTGAGTTATGAGAGTGGGAGGTACACCCAGGCAAATTGGTTCTCTGATCGAGAGGTCTAGAAGTTTGGGAAATCATACTTGTCGAGGCCAATATGGGGTTATGAGTATCATGGACCCCTTGTCCTGTTGTAGCTTCATTAGAGTTTTGGTTATGAGCGGTATCGGAGGATACACGTAGAGAAGGCCTGAGTTCCAAGGGCGAGCAAAGGCATCCTTGACTGGCTGGTGTTTCTGTTTGTGGAGAGCGCAGAACTTGTCCACTTTGTGATTTGGGTGTGATGCAAAGAGGTCTATTGTTGGTTGCCCCCAACGTTGAAATATCCTGGTCACTACTAAAGGATCCAGGGACCATTCGTGTGGTTGGAACTGATGACTGAGTCGATCTGCCACTATGTTGTGAATGCCTGCCAGATAAGTGGCCCAGAGAAACATTGAGTGTGTCAGGGCCGAGTTCCAAATCTGTGCGGCTTCTTGACAAAGGAGATACGAGCCCGTACCTCCCTGTTTGTTGATGTACCACATGGCTACTGTATTGTCCGTTTGAATCAAAACAGTCTTGTGTGAGAGGCAGTCCTTGAACGCATGCAGCGCATAACATATAGCTCGAAGTTCCAGGAAATTGATTTGAAACGTTGCTTCGAGTTTTGTCCAAGTACCCTGGGTTTGGAGATTGTTTATGTGAGCTCTCCAATCTAAGGTGGATGCATCTGTAGTTAAAGTTATCTGTGGGACTGGTTGCTGGAAGGGTAGGCCCTTGCGCAAGTTGTCCTTGTTCGCCCACCAAAGTAGAGATGATCTTAACTGGTGGGTCACTTGAATTGGAGAGGACAGTGGTTGAATGGCTTGGATCCATTGTGATCTTAAAGTCCATTGGGTTACCTCATGGCTAACCTTGCCATAGGAGTGACGAACTGTGGAGGCCATGTGGCCTAGTAAGGACAGAAACTGAAGAGCTGTTGCTTGTTTCTTTGAGTGTAGCGAGTTTGCTAACAGGGAAAGTGTGTCTGCCCGATCCTCGTGTAGATAAGCTTTTGAAAGTATGGTGTTCAATTCTGCTCCTAAGAATTGAAGCAGGTGAGACAGAATGAGATGGGACTTTTGATAATAGATGAGAAAACTCAGAGTGAAGCAGAGTAATCGTTCGACTGAGGGAAGCCAGAGCTCCTCGTTGTGATTGACTTCTGATGAGCCAGTCGTCTAGATAAGGGAAGACATGGACACTTTCTTTGTGTAAGTGTGCTGCTACTACTGTCAGGCATTTTGTGAATACTCTGGGAGCTGATGCAAGTCCGAATGGTAGTACTCTGTACTGGAAATGTTGATAACCCACCATGAAGCGCAAGTACTTGCGATGAGGAGGGAATATTGAAATGTGAGCGTAAGAGTCTTGAAGATCCAGAGAACAAAGCCAATCTCCTGTTTGAAGAAGTAGAAGCATGGTGCCTAGAGAAACCATCCTGAACTTTTCTTTCTTCAGAAATTTGAGATTTCTGAGGTCTAGGATGGGATGTAGGCCTCCGGTTTTCTTTGGAATGAGGAAACAATGGAAATAGAATCCTCTGCCCTGCTGAGTCCGGGGCACCGGCTCTACAGCTCTGGCTCTCAGAAGGGTGGATAATTCTACTTGTAGGTGAATTATGTGATTTTCGCTTAATGGAAAATGTTTTGGAGGAGCATCTCTTGGAATTGAGATAAAACTGAGTTGGTATCCTCGAGATATTATTGCTAGTACCCATTGGTCTGTTATCTGTATCCAATGGTTGTAAAAGGAGGATACTCTGCCTCCTACCGGTAGATCTGGTTGAGGGTTGTAGAGATGACTTTGGTCTCTGGTGATGGCCTCAAAAGCCTGCAGCCGGTCCTATCTGCGGTAGAGGTTGAGGCCTAGCAGCTCTAGGTTGCCTGGGATGAGATCTTTGCTGCAGCCTAGAAGATCTGCCTCTTGATGCTGGAGGGTAGTAACGCCTCTGTCTATAGAAAGGTCGTCGAGATTCCTTCCTTGGAGGTCGGCGAGATGATGGTGTAGCAGAGTCCTGTGGAACTGACGACAGTTGGCGCAGGGTTTCTGAGTGTTCTTTTAATTGTGCTACAGCATCCTGTACCTTAGAGCCAAAAAGGTTGTCGCCCACACATGACAAATCAACTAATTTTTCCTGGACCTCAGGCCTGAGGTCCGAAGCCTTAAGTCATGCCCAGCGACGCGCACTTATACCAGAGGCCGCTACTCTGGAGGCTGTTTCAAAATTATCATAAGCAGCTCGGACTTCGTACTTGCCCGCTTCAAGTCCTTTGTATATGATTGCTTGGGCGGCGTCTTGATATTGCTGTGGTAATGAATTTGAAAAATCTTGCATCTGTTTCCACAGGTTTCTCTGATATCGCATCATGTATAACTGATATGACGTAATTCTTGTGTTTAGCATAGCTCCCTGATAAATTTTCCTGCTCAGGGAATCCAAGAATCAATGATCCTTGCCTGGAGGAGTGGAGGAATGAGGCCTTATCCTTTTAGATTTCTTTTGCGCAGACTCCACAACAACCGATTGATGTGGCAGTTGCGCTTTCTGGTAGCCGGGGACAGATTGCACGAAATAAGTAGTGTCCACTTTCTTATTGATAGCTGGTACCGAGCATGGGTGCTCCAAGAGTCTGTGCTGTAAGTCTAGGAGGACTTCGTGGACAGGTATAGCCAAGACTTGTTTTGAAGGGTCCACAAACTGGAGGACCTCTGGTATTTGCTGTCTTGTGTCCTCTTCAGCTACCAGAGTAAATGGTATGGTGTCTGCCATATCCTGAACAAAAGTTGTAAAGGATAAATCTTCCGGTGGAGATTTCTTTCGCTCTTCTGGAGGAGAAGGATCAGACATAAATCCTTCAGAAGAAGTGTCGGTATGCCTGTCATCCCAGGTATAATACGGGTCGTCCTGATGTGGAGACCTTGGTGGACGAGAAAGCCCAGAAGGACCTGGCTGTGGTCCTACAGGTATCCGTCCAGGGACTTCTTCTTGTGGCTTGGATGGAGTCGATGGAAGAGCACTGACTATTTCATCGAATTTGTTCATTAAAAGCTGGAACAGTGCAAACTCCGATGTCCTGGAGCCCCAGGTGACATCGGCATCGATGGTATCAGGTTGGGCATCGGCGACGGAATCAGCGTCTGCATCGATGTCACCTCGGTATAGACTTCGGTTGTGGTACAGGCATCGGTGCGACCACCAGCTTCGGTGCATGCGCCGGTATCAACGTCTGCTGATCCTTCAATGCTTGAAGCACCGCTTGACGGATGAAATCCGTCAATTCCTCCGTGATAGCTGGTGCAGGCAGAGCACGTGGTGGCGGTGGAGGTGTCGATGGTCCTTCCACAGGGCCCTGTGGAAGTTAGACGATTGGTGCTTCAATATGGGGTGAAGGCCTCGGCGTCAAAGGCACCGGTGTTTCCTGGAGTCTAGGTAGTTCCGCAGTCGATTCCTCCAGGGAGAGAAGCGCCTCTGGTATTGATGGGTGTCTGTGCCGAAGGCGATGCTTCGGTGTTCCGTTGCTGACTTCGTCAATGCTATTGATGGTGTCTGCGATGAATGATCCCCCGAGCCTTCCGGATGACACTTTTTCAGTATTATACGTTTAGAGACTCCAGCCGGAGACAATTGAGTCGATGTAGAAAGGGAAGGCAGAAGCTGTAGATGGAAAAAATACTCCATCTTTTCTTGGCGGGCCTTTCTTCCATTCGCGGTCATTTCAGCACACTTGGGACAGATTGTTACGTCGTGTGTTTGACCTAGACAAAGGACACACTCGAGGTGCGGATCTGTAATGGACATTGTCCGATTACAGTTGGGACATTTTTTAAATCCCGTGGCCATATTTTTTCACCAACAACCGATGAAAATGAGAAAACGTGAGAAAAATATTTTTACTCAAAGAGTATAAAAGAGACCAAATTTTACTCACCAGCCGGTGGTAATACAAGAGACCCTGATATGGGAGAGAATAATGTTTTTTAATTCTGATTTTTAATCAGACAAACTGTGAGAAAAACTCACACAGGCTCCTGCTCCTTGATGCCAATAGCAGCGCGGAAAAACGAAGACTGAAGGGAGACCCCTGTGGCTGAGAATATCATGGCATACTGGGCATGCTCAGAGTGCCAGTCAAAAGTTTCTAGAAACTTTGACAGAAAGTTTTCCACAATAGGGCTCCATCAATGATGTCACCCATATGTGAGGACTAGCATCCTGCTTGTCCTGGGATAATGGGCCATGTCAGAATCACAGACAGGCAGGTTCCATTCTCCTCGCCTATGAAGCAGGAGAGCTGCTACCTGGACCTTCAAGGAGTTAAGGGACAACCCTTTATTCAGGCCACCCTGTAAAATTTCCAGCACCAATATTCAGGCCACCCTGTAAAATTTCCAGCACCAAAGGGATTTTGGCCATCCGAGGGGCAACCCAGTGTTCCTCATACCAGGCCTCAAATATTCTCCAGATCCGCACATATGCTAAGGACATTGAGAACCTCCATGTGTGGAGCAAGGTGGGAATTACTGCTGCTGAATGTCCACACTTCATCAGGCGAGCCCTCTCAAGGGCCAGACCATAAGACAAAACAGAGTCAGATCCTCCGGCAGGACCGGACCTTGTTGGAGAAGGCCCCTGTGTGGTGGAAGGCAGAGAGGGATTTCCACCAGGGGCCTCCGCATGTCTGTGCCAATCCGGAGCCACTAGACAGACGAATCCCCTGTGGTGCTCTATTTTGTGAATGACCCTTCTCAGCAGGGGCCATGGAGGGAAGGTGTACATTAAGTCCTCCTCTGGCCAGGTCTGAACAAGAGAGTCAATCCCCAGGGAAAGCTGATCTCTTCTGCGACTGAAGAATCAGGAGACCTTTGCATTGTGAGATGTGGCCAGCAGGTTGATGGGGTGGGAGGGCCCAGTGATCTACCAGCAGCTGAAAGGCTCTCAACACCTATTTTCCTGGATCCAGATTCTCCCTGCTTAGAAAGACTGCTCTGACATTGTCTTTTCCTGCGTTGGGAGGCAGAGATCATCCACAGGTTCAGTTCCACTTATTCCATAAGGGGATCTATCTTCAGGGACACTTGCTGGTTCTTGTTCCTCCCTGGCGGTTGATGCAGGCTACCGTTGTTGCATTTCAGACATCACGCGGACCGCCTGACCCTGAAGCCTGTGGCTGACTCGTAGACATGCTAATCTGACTCCAGGTGGTTTATGTTCCAGTGCACCTCTTCTTTGTTCAAATGACCCTGGGTCACCAGTGCTTGACAGTGAGCTCCCCACCCCCGGAGGCTCATGTCCATCCTGAGAAGTAGCCAGTCCAGTGGGGACAGGCTTATACCTGCGCTCAGGTGGGCTTCCTGCAGTCGCCACTGAAGCCGAGAACATACTTCCATTGGTAGGTGAAGGCGAATTGAATAGTCCTGGGACAGCGGGTTCCAATGTGTCAGCAGGGAGGATTGGAGTGGACGCATGTGTGCCCTCACCCATGGTACTACCTCCAGGGTTGACATCAGACAGAGTTCCTGAAGATAGCTCCACACCCTGGGGCGAATTGTGTTAGTCAACCTGCACACCGGGCACATCATCTTCCTTATGCGAGAGTGGGAGAAAGACCTTGTCCTGTTTGGTGTCAAAACAGACTCCCAGATACTCTAAGGACTGGGAGAGCTTGAGACTGCTCTTGTCCATGTTCATGACCCAACCAAGCTCCTGAAGCAGGGACATCACCCTGTTGGTCACCTGGAGATTCTCTAACGACTTTGCCTAGTCAGTTTCCAAGAAAGGGTGCACCACGATTCCTTCTTTCCTCAGTGCAGACACGGCCACCATAATTTTGGAAAATGTTCTGGGGGCAGTGGCCAGGCCAAAGAGCAGCACCGGGAACTGATAATGGTGACCCAGCACCGCAAAGTGTAGGAAACACTGGTGGTCTTGTCGGATTGGAATATGAAGGTAGGCCTCCGATAGGACCAGGGAGGTTAAGAACTCTCCCGGTTGTATGGCCATTATGACTGAGCGTAGTGTTTCCATGCGGAAATGAATTACTTGTAGATAACCGTTAATGCTCTTGAGGTCTAGGATGGGAGCAAAAGGAACCCTCCTCCTTTGGTACATTGAAATAGATGGAATAATGCCCCATATTTTCCTGGAGCGTAGGTACTGAATTATAGCCCTCAAATTGAGGAGCTTTGTCAGCGTGGATTCCACTGCCAGCTGCTTGTGCAGGGAGTGGCAAGGAGATATATGTCCCGAAGGATGCTGCAAAGCTCCAGAGCGTATCCTTCTCGTATGATTTATTTTTTTTTATTTTATTTTATTTTATATACCGGCAACCGTTTGCACATCGTGCCGGTTTACAGATAACTTACAAACAAGGATATATAGGCAAAGCCTTTACAAAGAACAGTTTGTAACAATATCCAGTACCCATTTGTCTGACAATCTCAACCCACCACTGGTAGAAGACGGATAGTCTACCCACTATCTCCACATCCCGTGGATGGGTAGGCAAAATTTCACTGGGAAGTTCAGGCCGAACCTGAACCAGCTCCTCTTTTTGGCTGTTGACTCCGAAAGGACTAAGACCTTCCCGAGGACCGGGCTTGTCTGAAATGACGAGTTGCTGTAGGGCCGAAAGCGCTGCAAACCCTGGCCTGACCCCTCTTAGGCGAGGGGCGCTGTGACCTCTCTCTCATCTTCTGGTAGCCTTGACACTGGAGATTCAATCCACTTACTGGCCAGTTTTTCTCTTGCGAAAAGGAGGGATCACTTAAAGGGCATCTTTGTGAGGTTTGCCTTAGATGTCGCATCCGCTGACCAATTTTGCAGACATAGCTGTCTTCTGGTCGCCACCACGGAGGCTACTCCTCTGGTCAAGGTACGGACTAGGCCAGAGCCCGTGTCTGCTAAAAAGGCAGTGGCGGGCTACATAGCCTCTCTGGAATGCGCCCCTGAGTTATCTGCCTCTCTCGAGAGAAGCAGGCACAAGTGAGCCACCAGGGCACAACAGGAAGCAATCTGTAGTTTTATTGCTGTCGCGTCAAAGGCTTGTTTAAGGATGGACTCCAACAGTCTATCATGCGCATCCTTTAAGGCCGCTCCTCCCTCCACTGGGATAGTTCGCTTCGAAACGGCGCAGACCAGGGCATCCACATTGGGGAAATGCATTCTCTGGCCATCAGATCCAGTGGGTACAAAGTTCCAATGCCCGACCTTTAAAACTGGTTTCCAGGGCGACCCATTCCAGGTCAATCAACTCTGGATGGTTTCCAGAATTGTAAAATAGCAAGAGGCTTTCTGTACACACAACAGGATGGGATTCTTCTTTGGTTCCACCATAGAGTCCATGCCAGGAACTTAGAGTCTTCAGAATCTGGAAAACCAGGGCCGGTAACTCATCTCTATGGAAAACCATAACATGGTCCGATATGGCTCCAACCCTGGAGGGATTTCCCCATCCTCCAATGAGTCAGCATCCCCTTCGTTGTTCATGGTGTCTGGGTCCCTGTCAGGGTTACCCTTGATAAGACGAGGCATGTCTCAAGGCCTGCTGATAGGGCTGAGAGAGCAAGGCCTTCCTGGCTGGGGTTCAGTCCAGACAGGGGCAGGAGAGGCAGACTGTGTCTGTATAAAGGCTTGAAGGCCTTGAAAATGTTACCCAAGAAAAGGTCGTTGGGTCCATACCTAATCCCGGAGGAACTGGGGTAGGTGCAGCTGAATTGCCCTCTCCCGAAGCAGACCCAGCCCCAGGATTACTCAGCCATAACCTTATCCAGTAGCACCCTGGATATGACCCATCTTCTGAATGGGAGGAGCCAGGCTTGGAAAAGTTCTGGCAGTCCAACCCTCCCTGTGCCTCCTCACAGTGCTAACATAGGTAAGACTCCAGGTCAGACTGTAGCCCTAATATGGCAGACAGCACAAAGAGTGTCGCATGTACTAATAAAAGGTAACTGTGCACTCAGCCTGATAGTGCCTGAAATTGAGTGCGCACAGATCCTGTCCCGATATGCGTAAGTAGAAGCGCACATATGCACGTGCGCAGAGCTGGCGTGCACCGCGCGTACTGCCAATCTATGGAGAGCAATGGAGATGCACAAAACCGCATGCAAGATGGCGCCTCCGCAGCCTGCCACGTGGTGTGCCCACTGAGCCTGAAGCGGGGCCACTCAACCCTCTCGGAAGTCCTCTTCCCTTACCCCAACGGGATGGGGAATGTCATCGGAACAGCACGCCGAGTAAGGAGACCAGAGGAAAGACTTACCGAAGCCCTTCCACATCTCTGAATCGGGAGGAATCCTCTTCTCTCTTCACTTACCTGGGCTTAGCGCTTACCAGCTGAGTACAGAGACAGCCTCCAGCTGCGGGAGAGAAGGCTTTGGTCGTCACCGCCACGCTCAGCTTCCGGCACCTGCTGCCTTTCTGCTGCTTCAGCAGCAAAGTCCACACCGAGAACCAGCTACCAGACCAAGGGATCTCGGAAATTGCCTCGAGAAAGCACTTTAGGTATCACCACAGGAGAGCAGGGCTCAATCATTTCTCCAATTTAAAAAGGTAAATTTTCCTCTTCTAACGAGATCTGCAATCCTGGTAGGGAAAGCACATCCATATCTACTAGGAGACAGATACTGAAGGGCTGAGGTCACTGCAGGGGTACATCTAAGGTGACATCAGCTTTGAAACCTGTCTCCATCCGCTAGCAGGGGAGCACTTAACTCATTGGTTCTGAGTCCATCTGGCTACACACTAGGAAATGCATCATTATGAGATGCCTTCTGTATAATAAGTACAGTCTTAAACCTTATTTGCCATACTATTCGTAACCAATTGATAGAATCCCTGCCTGCACAGGTGTAATCTGATCCCATAGTTTAGCCCCGGTGAGCACTTGTGGATACTTTTGAAATGATCTGCAAAGTTGTTTATTAGTAGAAAGTCCAATCTAAACAAAAAAAAAATACTGTAATCCAGGCCCATAAGGACCAATGCCTGCAAAACTATAGAAATTTGACAAGACCCTGAAATGGCTTCAGCTTAGGGAAGATCCATACTTTTGGGAAGGGGGGGGGGGTGTTAGAGAGCAGTTCTTACCACAGAGTTGACATGCACAGAGAACAATAAATGAGGTTTATTTACTGGGTCATTTAAGGATTTGGGGGCCAACTTAAGCTGGATATACTTGTACTAGCAAGGTAGGCTCAGAGCCTCTCCTATGAGATCTAAGTTGCTCAAATCAACATCTTAGCACAGAAGCCACATGAAAAGATGCTGAGGTCTTCACTCAAAGCATTTGTATTACTTATTGAGTATATCATTTGAGAGAGCAGAGTTGCTTACCTGTAACAGGTGCTCTCCGAGGACAGCAGGATGTTAGTCCTCAAACATGGGTGACATCAGATGGAGCGCCAAACATGGACATTAAGTTTTTCAAGTTTCTAGAACTTTGACTTGGACACTGAGCATGCCCAGCATGACCTAAACCACACATCCATGCAGGATCCCTCTCCAGTCTTATAACATATAATTATATATAAAAACAGAGCTAGAAGAAACCCAACTCCGTGGGGTGGTGGGTCAGTTTCGTAAGGACTAACATCCTGCTGTCCTCTGAGAACACCTGTTCCATGCAAGCATCTTTGCTTTCTGAGGATAAGCAGAATGGTAGTCCTCACACATGGATGAATCCTAGCTACAGGCTGCTCCCCTCAAAGGGGGACCAACAGACACCCAAAACCAGGTGCTAACGGGCACAACGGTGCTGTTGCTAACAGAGGGGGAGACAGCCTGAACCCCAATCAACAGGCCCTAGGCGGGAGAGAGCTGGATTCTAAATCTCAAACAAATTCTGAAGGACAGATTAGCCAAGCCTACTGTCTTGTCGGCCATCCCTATCCAAGCAATAGTGAGATGTGAATGAGTGGAGAAAACTGTCACAGCCTTGCAGATCATCTCCACTGGAACTGCTCACAAGTGGTCACCAATCCTGCCATGCCTCTGACAGAATGAGCCTTGACATGACCAAGGTGCAGTCCCGCCTGGGCACAACAGGAAAATGCAATCTGCTAGCCAACTGGATAAATGTCTGTTTGCCAACGGCAATGCCCAACCTATTCCTATCAAACGAAACAAAAAAATTGACTGGACCGTCTATGGGCTTCTTTCCACTCCAAACAGAAAGCGAAGGCTCACTTGTAGTCCAAGCTGTGCAGTGCTCCTTTGCCTTGGTGCAAATAGGGCTTGGGAAAGAATGCTGGCAGGACGATGAACTGGTTAAGATGGAAGTCTGTCACCACCTTAGGGTGCATATACAAAACCACCCAGTCATGATAAAAATGAGTGTAAGGTGGACAAGTCACTAAGGCCTGGAGCTCCCTGAGGTGACTGCCACCAAAAATATGACCTTCAAGGTCAGGTTCTTCAGATCACAAGAGTACAGCTCAAAAGGAGCTTTCATCAGCTGAGCTAATACCACATTGAGGTCCCAAGACACAGCAGGAAGCCTTAGGGGAGGCTTAAATTGAAGCAGGCCCTGCATGAATCGTACAACTATAGACTACAGAGATGGCATACCATCTACACCATGGTGGTATGCGCCAATTGCACTAAAATGAACTCTAACAGAATTGGTTTTTAAGCCAGCTTATGATAGGTGTAGAAGGTAATTCAAGCAGCTTTTGTGTGGGCAGAACAGATCTAGGGCTTTCTGCTCACACCACATGGAAAATCTCCAATTCGGTCCACAGGATTTTCTAGTGAAAGACATTTTAGAAGCCACCAGGACTCGAAAGACATCCTCTGAAAGATCAAGGGGATGCAGGATTAACCTTTCAACATCGAGGCTGAGCACAACAGGGCCTGGAGATTGGAATATCACAACCTGCCTCGATCTTGTGTGATGAGATCTGGGGAAGACCCCAGACTGGTCTCTGGATGGACACCTCCCTTAGGAATGGAAACCAGAGCTATCTTGGCCAATAAGGGGCTATGAGGATCATAGTCCCCTTGTCCTTGCGAAGTTTCAAAAGAGTCTTCGCCACTATGGGAATCGGAGGATATTCGTACTGAACACCCTTGCCGCAATGCCAGGCAAGAGCATCCAAGGCTGACTTACCGTCTGACCTGTATAGGGAGCAGAACACT
This sequence comes from Rhinatrema bivittatum, assembly GCF_901001135.1. NCBI lineage: Eukaryota > Metazoa > Chordata > Amphibia > Gymnophiona > Rhinatrematidae > Rhinatrema > Rhinatrema bivittatum. The sequence continues at coordinate 380,334,093 of NC_042618.1, forward strand.
GGCAATTTCCTGTTGCATTGGGACACAAATAGATCTATGTCTGGGCTACCCCAGAGGCGGTATATCCGATTTACAACCTCCTGGTCCAGGGACCACTTGTGGGGTCTGAAGTCATGACACAGTATCAACCACCACGCTTCTCCATCCTGGCCAGGTATACGACCCTGAGCACCATCCTGTGGGACAGTACCCATGACCAGTTCTGGACTGCTTCCTGACACAGAAAGCATGAACCCAAACCCCCCTATTTGTTGACATACCACATCGCTACCTGGTTGTCTGTTTGGATCAGGACAACTTTGTTGGACAGCCAATCTTTGAAAGCCCTTAGCACGTACCTGATTGCCTGAAGCTCCAGGAAGTTGATTTGACAACAGCTTTCCTGAGCAAACCAGAGACCCTGTGTGTTGAGCCCATCTACATGAGCCCCCAAAGCCCAGGGTGGAAGCATCCATAGTTAGGACTATTTGGGTAGGACTTCAAGGACAGAAACTCCATTACAGATGTGAAAGTACCCACCATCAGGGCAGCAAGTCCTAGAGGGTGGGGTGACTCAGATGAAATCCTGGAGGTTCTGCATGGCCTGGCACCACTGCGACCTCAGAGTCCATTGGCTCTGCATCTGTGTAATCATGCCAAGGGAGTGACCCAGACGGTTGCGGTCATATGGCCCAACAGTCTCAACATATGCCAGGCTGACAATTGCTGGCTCTGCTGAATCTCTGCCACAATGGTCATAAAGGGCTCTGCCCTTTGACGAAGCAGGAAGGCCTTGGCCTGAGCTACGTCTAGCAGGGCTCCTATGAAGTGACAGGCCAAGATGAGACTTTGGGTGGTTGTTGACGAACCCTAGGGAATCCAGCATCCAAATGGTCAAGTGCATGGACCTGACAGCCCCTGCCTGAGATATGCTTTTGACCAGTCAATCGTCCACATAAAGGAAAATATGCATCCCGGATTGCGTATGTGCGCTGCCTCCACGCGAGGCATTTTGTGAAGACTCATAGGGCTGACACTAGCCCAAAATGGCAATACCCGCTACTGGAAGTGCTGTTTTCCCACCACAAACCAGAGATACTTCCTGTGACTGGGGAAGATCTCAATGTGAGTGAATGTGTCCTTTAGATCGAGGGAGCATAGCCAGTCCACTTTTTGTGAAAGGGGGATCAAGGTGCTCAGGGAAACCATCTTGAACTTTTCTTTTTTGAGAAATTTGATCAAGGCCCTTAGATCTAAGATGGGACGGAGTCCTCCTGTTTTCTTTGGAATCAGGAAGTACCTGGAGTAAAATCTCCAACCTCTTTGCCTTGGTGGGACAGGCTCAACCGCTCTGGCTGTTAAGAGGGAGAAGAGTTCCGTTAGAAGTTCCTCCTGCTGTACTACTGGCCCCCAAAACGGGTTCAGAGGGCAATTTGGTGGGATACCCAATAGGTTCAACTGATACCCTTGACGGACGATGAAAAGAACCCACTGGTCCGAGGTTATATTAGCCACTGGTTTTCAAAGAACTGCAGCCTGCCCCCAACTGGACGGTTTAACTGACCCAGCCAAAATCCCATCCCTGGAGTTGACAAAGGCACCGGCTGGGGCTTAGGGGTTCTCTGCTGCCTGGGTTGGCCGTGGGAGAAAGGGCGTGGAGGATAATACTTCTTCTGTTGAAAGAAAGACTTCCTCTGCCTGATCTCGCTGACCTCCTAGAGGACAGACGGGTCCAGACTGCTGGTAGAGAGTTGTTGGAGTGTTTCATAGTTGTCCCGGAGTTGAGCCACCGCGTCCCTCACCCTATCTCCAAAGAGATTCTCCCCATTACACGGCACGTCAACGAGTCGTTCCTGTACCTCCAGTTAGAGCTGAGGCCCGCAGACATTCCATTCTGTGAGCACTGATTCCCGCTGCAGAGACCCTCAATGCCGTCTCGGAAACATCATAGGATGCTCGGACCTTGTATTTTCCACACTCCAGGCCCTTATGCACCAGCAACATGAGGGTATCCTGCTGCTGAGGCAACTGCTCGGCCACCTGCTGACCCTATTTCCAGATGTCCCAGAGAGTATTAGCTTCCTATCAGCGCTATATGAGCCACGTGGGCAATGAGCATGGTTCCCTAAAACACCATTCTCCCAGGAGTGTCCATCACTCTGTGGTCCTTCCCAAGGGGTGCTGAGCAATGGGTCCAAGAATGCCCGGTTCTCTTGGGAGTGAATTTGACCACCACCGACTGGTGGAGCAACTGATGCTTACTGAATCCAGCAACCTTCTGGATGAGGTAGACTCAGTCAGCTTTCTTGTTTATGGGAGGCACACCATGGTGGTATGCGCCAATGGTTCCTCAGAGGAGAAAGCTCCACCCAGGCCGACAGATGCCGAGGCGTCTAGAATCCTCTGTCCAGCTCTGCTGGTGTCTGCACCTCTGGATGAAGGCTGACCATCAGACTCTTCTTTTCCAGAAGAATGAAGGAAGTCTCCACCTGAGGACTTAACCTTCGTAGGATTTGTGAGGGTGATGGAAGAAGCCATCCCTTTTCAGTTACTGACAGATGACAGGCACAAAATGCTTGAGATCTTCCAGTTCATCGAGCCTCCTAAGGAGATTGTGGCAGTCCCAGTATACGATATCTTTAAGAGTTGCTGCTGAGGATATGAGAACACTCCCTCACAGTACCTCCCATAAACAAGAAAGCTGACTGGGTCTACCTCATCCAGAAGGTTGCTGGATTCAGTAAGCATCAGTTGCTCCACCAGTCTGTGGTCAAATTCACTCCCAAGAGAACCGGGCATTCTTGGACCCATTGCTCAGCACCCCCTGGGAAGGACCACAGAGTGATGGACACTCCTGGGAGAATGGTGTTTTAGGGAACCATGCTCATTGCCCACATGGCTCATATAGGCTCCTGTGCCCAATGAGCACCCACGCCATCATGGGAACCGAAGCCAGCTGGGGCAGTAACGCACCAATGAGCGCACTGAGCTTCTCCAGTGCGGATGGTACTGGCTCCAGTGCATTGGTGTCATAGGTCTGATGCCCTTTCATCACCCGTTCTACCAGCTGGACTCGCAAATCCCGCTCCTCCTCGAATGTTGCCAATGCCAACAATGACTGGAAGGATGGAAGGGTAGCCAGATCGTCTTCAGATCCACGAGGTGATCGGTGACTGGCATCGGGACCAGAAGATAACGTCGTGGACCCCCAGCACCAATGGAGGACTGGCACTCTTCACTACTGTATCACTTCGAGGGCATCAGAGCGTGCACACCAATGCAACCCCATGCCATGCACCGTGAATCGACTAGGACCGGTATCACTGCTTCTTTCACTTCCCTCAATGCTTGGCCTGGTCTGTGCCAAGGCCCCCAACGTCCTCAGCCTGGAGGAGCTAGACAGTGGTTGGTCTCTGAGCCCTTATCCGCCAATAACATGGTATCCATCAGTGCGGCTACAAGGTCCATCGATGCCGATGGCTCGGTCTTCATCGATCCAAAGAGCTGTTCCACCTTGTCAAGCCGAAGACTACGTCCTTTCGGGATCATTTGTGCAACTAAGCGGCAACCCCAGACGTCATATGATGGCCCCAGGCAGAGGACACATCTTATGGGGATCCATAATGGACATGGACCTCAGGCACAGAGGGCATCGGGACAAAATGAAAGGGATGCAAAATTAAAATTGGTGCCCGTCAGCCATCAACGCCCACTATCTAAGCACTGCCACCATGGGAGAATAGACTGCGAAAGGAGACTTGCCGATAAATGACGAAAACCCCGACTAGGAACGCTATCGGGAACGGATCGAGAGGGACCCTGCGGCGAACAATGAAAAAAAAAATGCAAAAAGCAGCAAGAGAAAGTTTTCCAAAACAGGCCGAAAAGGCCAAGATTAGAGCTCACCAACCACGACGTTGGAGCTCCATGGAAAAAGAGACTAAAGAGGGACCCCATGTGGACGTGTGGTTCAGGGCATGCTCAGTGTGCCAATTCAAAGTTCTAGAAATTTTGACAATTTTTCCGTGTCAGGGCTCCATCTGATGTCACCTATGTGTGTGGACTACCATCCTGCTTGTTCTGAGAACATTTTATAACATATGTTTGAAGCTGCCCTCTCAAATCAAAAGTAACGGTAGCAGTGAATGGCATATTTTCCCCCATTCATCTGCTCCAGAAGAGACACACTGGTGGCAATGGATGGCACAATCAACTTTTTCCGCCCTACCTGTATCCCCTCACTCACTGGCTCCTATCACTGCGAAAAACTTGCAGTGCCTCCAGCTCATCTCTCCTCCTACCCTACCAGGGCCTGAATGGCATAATCTGAACCACGTGGTTTAAAGCATGATGAACGAGCCCCCAGCAGGGGAGGAGGGAGGATACCCCAAAGGAGCTGCAAGGCCAGCCACTGTCAACATTGGCATGTTTTGTAGTGATAGGCACTAGTAAGTGAGGAGATCCAGGGGGCACAGGGAGAGACTGAACCAGGATAAATCAAGGGCTTGTAAAGTGGGAAAGTGACAGAGGGAGAGAACTGTGGGGTTTTTGTTTTGTTTTTTTTGTTTTGTTTTTTTTTGGGGGGGGGGGGGGGAGTGAGCCAGGGTGAGAGATTTGTAGAGGGGTGAAGGAAAGGATCAAGATGAGTGAGAGGATAAGGTGGGGGAAGGAAGTAAAAATGGGAGAAGATCAAAGGGGGCTTTGGAAGGCAGAAGCTATGGGCTTCTCCTCCTTCTTCATCCCATTCCAGTTTTTCCTCTCTTCCACCCCTATGCCCAATATTTCCTTTCATCCCACCTCCATCCCTGATCTTCCCTTCTCCTTGCCACCTTCCCCTATCATTCCAGTTCCTTATCCTTCCTGAATCCACCATGCTCTCCTCTTTGTCGTCCTCCATCCCTTACCTCTCTAACCCTCCTGTATAAGATTTCTTCATTTCCTTCCTCTGTTATCTCCTTCTCATTCCCAGATCCCTTTTTCCCCAGCCCCAATCACCAAGATCCCTTTTCCTCTAACAAAGAGTTAAATAAATCTTGAAAAATCTGCAGCCGGAAACTGGGGCCTCTGCCCTCCATCAAAGCATCAAATGTGACAAGACCTACCCACCTCCTGAGTATTCTTTAATAAGATTCTACCTTACCACCCCCCCCTCTCTGCCTTCCCTGGCTCTGCTCACTTTAATTTACTGCAAGCAGCAGCAGTAGTTCCCAAGGCATTCGAGACCCAATAAGACCATCAGCTATAGGACAGTTTCTTTACAGGATGGGCTGTCAGTCCTAACCCCATAAAAGACAACAGCAGAATTTTTATTTATTTATTTTTTTTAAAACAGCTCAAGCCCCACAAAGATATTAATGGTAGAATAAGCAGTTTACTACAGGCCTGGGCTCAATCACTGCAGCTCCACAAGAGCATTAACATAATCTAGGGACTTGATATTTTAGGTCCTGTATGAACATCGGTGGGGGGGGGGGGGGGGGGGGGCCTGCATTACTTTCAAAGGTGCAACAAAACTTGGCAGTAAACCTATAAATGGAAGTACTTTCAGAAGAAATAAAAAGTACATATCAAAAAACAGGAGCACCCCATTATAAAACTGAAAAATTAAAAAATAGAAGACCTGAAAGGAGGACCCTATATTTCTTCAAATTTGCTAAATGGCATACCACCATTTGTAATGACTAGCCAAAAAGCAGTTGCTTCCCTGTAACAGGTGTTATCCCAGGACAGCAGGATGTAGTCCTCGCATATGGGCGACGTTACTGGGCGAAGCCCTATCACAGAAAACTTCCTGTCAAAGTTTCCAGAAACTTTTGACTGGCACACTGAGCCCACTGAGCATGCCTAGCCTGCCATTATCCCTCAAGCCACAGGGTTCTCCCTTCAATCTCGTTTGTAGCAGTAAGTACGAGAGAAAAATAAAATAAAACGTTTCAGAGCCAACTCCACAGGGTGGCGGGTGGGTTTCGTGAGGACTACATCCTGCTGTCCTGGGATAACACCTGTTACAGGTAAGTAACTCCGCTTTATCCCGGGACAAGCAGGATGATAGTCCTCACATATGGGTGATTAGCAAGCTACAGGCTGAGTCATATTTGTTTTAGACCAACAGCATACAACTTGTGGAACAGGCACAACAACTGGTGTACTGTTGGGAAAAATGAGGCAGCCTGAAATCACAGCAGGTTGGATGTGGAAGGAGTTGAGATTTTACTGGAAATAAATTCTTTAAGACAGATTGTCCAAAGGCTGAATCTTGTCATCCTTCCTTTCCAAGCAATAATGGGCTGCAAATGTGTGAAGAGAACTCCATGTTGCAGCCTTACAAATCGCCGTAATCGGCACTGAACAGTAGTGTACTACTGAGGTTGCCAGTGCTCTTACTGAGTGCGCCTTTATTCATCCCTGGAGAGTAAGGCCTGCTTTTTCATAGCAGAATTCTATACAATCTGCTAGCCAGTTGGAGAGAGTTTGTTTGCCCACCTCTACACCAGGTTTGTTTTTGTCAAAGGAAACAAAGAGCTGGGTTAATTTCCTATGGACTGCAGTGTGGTCCAGGTAATATGCAAGTGCATGTTTACAGTCCAAGGTGTGTAAAACTATGTCGCCCTGGTCAGAGTGAGGCTTTGGGAAGAAAGTGGGCAAGACAATAGACTGATTCAAGTGAAAGTCAGTAACCACCTTGGGAAAGAATTTAGGGTGGACCACTCGGTCATGTAGGAACCTGGTATAGGGTGAGTATGTGACAAGTGCTTGCAACTCACTAACCCTTCCAGCAGAGGTAATGGCTACTAGGAAGAGAACCTTCCATGTAAGAAATGTAACATCGCAGGAATCCATGGGCTCAAATGGGGAACGCATGAGCCTCGTTAGTACTACGTTAAGGTCCCATTCAGTGACTGGTGGCCGTGGAGGGGGGTTAAGTTGAATTAAACCCCTCAAACCTACTCACAAGGGGTTGCGCTGTTATCAGGGCATCCCCTACTCCTTTGTGGTAAGCTGAGATGGCACTCAGGTGTACCCTCACCGAAGTCTGGAGACCAGAGTCTGAAAGGTGCCAGAGATAGTCTAAGAGAGATGGTGTGGGGCAGGAAAAAGGGTCGATACATTTCTGCGTGCACCACATGGTAAATCTTTTCCCACTTACAATGATAAGATTTCCTTGTAGAAGGCTTTTGTGAAGCCACAAGCACTTGAGAAACATTAGTTGGAAGGCTGAGCGATTGCAGAATCAAGCTTTCAACATCCAGGCTGTGAGGGACAGGGTCTGAAGTTTTGGAATGCATAACATGCCTTGGTTCTGAGTTATGAGAGTGGGCGCTGTGCCCAAGCGAATTGGTTCCCTGATCGAGAGCGCGAGAAGTATGGAAAACCATACTTGTCAAGGCCAGTACAGGGCTGTGAGTATCATTGACCCCTTGTCCTGTTGTAGCTTCATTAGAGCTTTGGCTTATCAGCGGTATCGGGAATTACGCATATAGGAGGCCACAGTTCCAGGGACGAGCAAAGATGACCATGGCTAACTGACTTCTCTGCTTGTGTAGGGAGCAGAAACTGTCCACTTTGTGATTCAGTTCAGATGCAAAGAGGTCTATTGTTGGTTGACCCCAGCATTGAAATATCCTGGTTGTTACTACAAGATCTAGGGACCACTCGTGGGGATGGAACTGACGACTGAGGTGATCTGCAACCACGTTGTGCATGCCTGCTAGATAAGTGGCCCGGAGAAATATGGAATGTGTTAGGGCCCAAGCCCAAAACTGCATGGCTTCTTGGCAGAGGAGATAAGGGCCCATGCCTCCTTGTTTGTCCAGGTACCACATGGCAACTGTGTTGTCTGTTTGTATTAGAACAGTCTTGTGTGAAAGGCAGTCCTTTAACGCATTTAGAACCTAACATATAGCTCGAAGCTCCAGGAAGTTGATTTGAAATGTTGCTTCGAGTTTTGTTCAAGTACCTTGAGTTTGAAGTTTGCCCACATGCACTCCCCAACCGAAGGTGGATGCATCTGTGGTTAAGGTTACTTGCAGAACTGGTTGCTGGTAGGATAGGCCTATGAGCAAGCTGTTCGTGTTCATCCACCAGAGGAGAGAGAAACGTAACTGGTGGGTTATTTGAATTGGAGATTACAGTGGTTGAAAGGCTTGGAGCCACTGTGATCTCAAAGTCCATTGTGTTATTCTCATGGCTAATCTGGCAATAGGAGTTACGTGGACCGTGGAAGCCATGTGGCCCAGCAGTGTTAGGAATTGATGGGCTGAAGCAGTTTTGCTCTCGTGCAGAGAGATGCAGCTAGCCTGGAGAGTGTGTCTGCACAGTCACTGGGCAGGAAGGCCTTTGCTATGGTGGTATCCAACTCTGCTCCGATGAAATGCAGGAGGCGAGATGGAGTCAGCTGGGATTTTTGGTAGTTGATGAGAAATCCCAATGAGTGAAGCAGATTGATAGTGAGCTTGAGAGCTCCTTGCTTGGATTGGCTCCTGATGACCCAGTCGTCCAGGTAAGGAAAGACGTGTATGCTTTTCTTGCGTAGATGTGCCGCAGCCACTGCTAGGCACTTTGTAAATACACGGGGTGCCAAGGCAAGTCCGAAAGGCAGGACCTGGTACTAAAAATGTTGATTTACCACTATGAAGCACAGGTACTTGCAGTGAAGTGGGAATACTGGAATGTGAGCGTAAGCGTCTTGAAGAGCCAGAGAACAGAGCCAATCTCCTGTTTGTAAAAGGGGAAGTATGGTACCCAAGGACACCATTCTGAATTTTTCTTTTTGTAGAAATTTGTTGAGATTGCGAAGTTCTAAGATGGGGCGGAGACCTCCTCTTTTCTTTGGAATGAAGAAATAGCGGGAGTAGAATCCTCTGCCCTGCTGAGGTCGGGGAACAGGTTCCACGGCCCTGCTTCTCAGGAGGGTGGATAATTCTGACTCTAGAAGAGAAGTGTGATCTTTGCACAGTGAGTTGGGTGGGGATATCTCTGGGTACCGTGAGAAAATTTAAATGGTAACCTTGTGGCTGTCATGGAGACATGGTTCATGGAATCACATGATTGCGATATGGTAATACCTGGCTATAACTTATTAAGGAAGGACAGAGGACAGGAAAGGGGGAGGAATGGCTCTTTATGTCAGAAACAATATCCAAGCATCTGAGCTTCAAGGAAGATGGGGCAAAGAAGCACTATGGGCCGACCTAAAAAAAGATGAATGGGGCATCCATTTTTATTGGAGTGTTTTACAGGCTTCCAAATTAAATGGAAACGCTTGACAGAGATCTGGTTGAAGACATCCAAAAGATGGGAAAGAAGGGAGAAGTGGTGATCGATGGATATTTTAATCTGCCGGATGTAGACTGGAGAATCCCTTCTGCAGAATCTAACAATAGTAGAGAGATAGTAGATGCCCTACAAGGGGCTCTGTTCAAAGAAATGGTAATGGAACCCATGAGGGAGGGAGCTATATTTGATTTAGTGCTCACTAATGGAGATAATGTCTCTAATGTCCAGGTGGGAGCCCACCTCAGCACCAGTGATCAAACGGTATGGTTTCATATCACAAATAGGATACATAGAAGAAGCACGAAGACCCGAGTTTTGCAGTTCAAAAACACAGATTTAGATGAAATGGGGAAGTACCTGGAGGAAGAACTAGAAGGCTGAGAGAACAAGAGAGATGTGGAACAACAATGGACCAAACTAAAAGGTGCAATTACCAAGGCAACTAATCTATATGTTAGAAAAGTAAAGAAAATAAAAATAAAAATGAACCTATCTGGTTCTCAAAGGAGGTGGCTGACAAAATAAAAGCTAAAAAGAACAGCCTTCAAGAAATATAAAGGATTCCAAAGGGAGGAGGCACAAGGAAGAATATCTGGTGGAACTGAGTGAGACAAAGAAAGTAATCAAGATGGCAAAAAGTCAAGCGGAAGAAAGGATTGCCAAAGAGGTAATGACAGCTGACAAAACAATTTTCAGATACATCAGAGAAAGGAGAAAAGTTCAAAGTGGTATAGTGAAACTGAAAGGTGAAAAAGATCAATGTGTGGAGAGAGAAGAAGAATGGCAGAAATATTAAACTAATACTGCAGTTCGGTGTTCACTAAAGAGGACCTTGGAGAAGGACTGTCGCTAGTTAACAAGAAACTAGAGGGGAGTGGAGTAGATGTAACTCCATTTACAGAAGAGAATGTATGGGAAGAGCTAGGAAAACTAAAAGTGGACAAAGCCATGGGACCTGAAGAGGTTCATCCCAGGATACTGAGGGAGGGGAGTGCTGGCGGGCCCACTGCGTAACCTGTTCAATAGATCCCTAGAAATGGGAGTGGTGCTGAGTGATTGGAGAAGAGCAGTGGTGGTCCCGCTCCACAAGAGCGGGAGCAGAGAGGAGGCTGGAAGCTACAGGCCGGTTAGCCTCACCTCGGTGGTGGGAAAAGTAATGGAGTTGCTGCTGAAAGAAAGAATAGTGAACTAGCTACAGTCAGAAGAATTGCTGGACCAGAGGTAGCATAGATTCACCAGGGGAAGGTCCTGTCAGACAAATCTGATTGACGTTTTTGACTGGGTGACGAGGGAATTAGATTGAGGAAGAGCACTCGATGTCATCTACTTAGATTTCAGCAAAGCTTTTGATACAGTCCCTCACAGGAGGCTTGTGAATAAAATGAGAAGCTTAGAAGTGAGCGCCAAGGTGGTGGCCTAGATTGCAAACTGGTTGACAGACAGAAGACAATGTGTGATGGTAAATGGAACTTACTCTGAAGAGAGAGCGGTGTTAAGCAGAGTGCCGCAAAGATTGGTGTGTTGCGTCCGGTCTCAGACGGCTTCGACCTCTGTGCCTCATCTTTCTTCCTTCTCTCTCCACTAGCCTTGGGAAGATGGCTGCTGCCGTGTCATCATGCCGCTCTCTCCGGCGTTCCCAGAACAGCAACTGTGTTCGCCATGTTTCTCCTGAGGGCCTCCTAGGGTGCGCGCGTGCACGCCACCTATGTCTTTATCCACGTCATGGCGGGAATCTTGGGGGCGGCCCCTCCAAGTGACGTCCCATCCGGGTATTTAGCCTGCCCTTCGTTTGCTAACAAACAGATAGCAAGGATTGGATTTGCCTCCGGTCTAAGCTGCTCTGCCGCTTCCTTCCTTCCCTCTGCCCTCCGGGGCCATTCTCCTCAAACGTGGGTACCCGCTCCTCTGGGGCCTGCTCTCCCTGCCTTGGTGCCTGCAACCAGCTACTTCTGCCTATCAGGATCTTCAAATACAGCTATCTATTCAGTGAGTAAATTAACCTTGTCAGCTTGTCTCACCGCCAGCTTAAGCGCTGCGAGTCTACATCTGGGACTCTCTCTTCTACCCAGCGCAGCCTACCATCATTGGAGTGTGGGACGGGTCTCCTCTGCCAAGGACCCCTGACTACTCTACTGGGTTACTTCATTGCTGCCACCCCCTGGACAGTACCATTAAGCTGTGTAATAAACACAAATTCTGTGTCTGCGTGTATAGAGTCTAGCCTAGTATTGCGGTTCCTCACGGGGCTCCTCCCCGTGGGAGTAGCCATCTCCGGAGTACCCAAGAATCCACTCAAACACCTCAAAACCATAACATGGTGTTAGGACCAATCCTGTTCAATATCTTTGTGAGCGACATTGCGGACAGGATAGAAGGTAAGGTTTGTCTTTTTGCGGATGATACTAAGATCACTTCCTGGTCACACCTAACCAGCACAGTTGCCAACAAAGTATGCCCCACCCAAACTCAAGTAATCAACCCAGCAAATAATAAAAAAAAAAGACCTGGTACACACCGGAGCTCAAAACCATGAAGCATAATCTACGTAAATTAGAAAAAAGCTGGCGTAAAGATTCCACACCAGCCCAACTAGCAAAATTCAGAACCTACCTCCACATCTACCGAGAGGCCATAGACAAAACCAAGAGAGACTTTTTCTCCCAAAGAATCCATCAACTCCAATTCAACGCTCGAGCCCTTTTCAAATTTGTGTCCAACTTAATGAAAGCACCCCCCTCTCTTCCACACCTAGCACAGATGACAAAGCCAACTTGAAAACCTTGCCTTATTTTTCCACAATAAGATACTTAAAATCATGTCACGCTTCTCTGCTCCATCCTTTCCACCTAAAACCCAAGCAACCAATAACACTGATATCGCCACTATCTTACCCTCCTATACCCAACTCTCCAACAGGTCGGCCAAACTTAATCCCTTCGAGAACACAACGATCGAAATTGAATCCATCCTGAAGAAAATTAAACCTGCTGTGCATCCTACTAAAACCCTACTCACTATCCCTATCATCATCTCTAAACCTATTCTCCAAATTCATCAATAGATCCATATCACTCGGAACTGTCCCAAGCCAACTCAAACAAGCCATCATAAAACCTATTCTTAAAAAAACCCCTCCCTTAGCCCTGACGATCCTTCCAACTTTCGCCCCATCTCCAACCTACCCTTTATTTCTAAAATCTTAGAGAAAATAATCAATCGTCAACTTACGGAATACCTAGATGAAAACCACATCCTCTTCCCCTCCCAATATGGGTTCCACAAACACCATTGCACTGAAAGGCTCCTCATCTCACTTTCAGACTACATACTAAAAGCCCTAGACAAAGGCCAATCATATATCCTTGCCTTATTGAATATTTCTTCCGCATTTGATTCTGTTAACCACAACATTTTATTACAACGCCTCCAAGAAATCGGCATCTCTGGCACCCCTCACTGCTGGTTTCATTCATACCTCAACAATAGACAATAGAGAGTAAAAATTGGGAACTGTGAATCAAAACCATATAACCTGACACAAGGCGTCCCCCAAGGCTCTTCACTTTCCTTCACTCTATTCAATATCAGATCTTGGTCTTCCGCACTTCGTATATGCGGATGATGTACAGATCCTCAAACCCATCTCTGACACACTGTCCAATGCCATGACAACCTGGGACTCGGCCCTCGCTTCAATCAGCTCCCTCCTTGCTGACAACTACATTGCCCTCAACACCGCTAAAACTGAGCTCTTAGTCATCTCACCCGGCAATATAAACCTCAACCTAACCATACCCAACACACCACCATCTCCCATCACCTTCGGCCCCCCATGTCCGTAGCCTCAGCGTCACCCTAGACAATCAATTTAATTTTAAAAAGTTCATCAAGACTTGCTGGCTCGGTGGGCTCACCTTCCCCTCACGTTAGTTGGGCGGATAGCTTTATACAAAATGCTTGTCTTCCCCAAGTGGTTGTATGTCCTGCAACTTCTTCCCATTGTATGGACGAGGCGTGACTTACAAGCCCAGGATTCTCAGCTACGAAACTTTTTATGGCAGGGTAAAAAACCAAGGATCGCCCTACAAACTCTTCGTTTGTCCAGGAAAGGGGGTGGTTGGGGACTCCCTGATTTAAAAGTCTATAGTGTCGCCTGTCAATTGCGTCATGTTGCGGATTGGCTGATGACAACGTCTTACTACACTCCTTTACGGGTGGAGTAAGCTAGGGTATACCCTTTGAGTCTTGCCTATATCTTACATAAACCTTTGGGCCAGCTCCCGGCCCACTTACGGACTAGCGTGTTAATTCGACCTGCATACGTGGCATGGCGATGGGCTTGCCAGCGTTTTAAGTATCCCTGGGCACTAACCCATTTTTTGCCCTTATGGGGCAATTTAGATTTCCCGCCTGGTATCCAGGACAGGGTCTTTGGCTATTGGTAAGAGAAAGGCATTAAGTCTGTCTGGCAACTGGTTGATGACTCAAATCAGATGTTTTCCTTTTCCCAGTTGCGAGCCCAATATGGCTTATCTAATGTCCATTTTTATGCATACTTACAGGTCCGACACTATATTCATGCCTTGCGCCTGCCAAATCCGCACCATCCTGCTTGGGAGTTTTTATCAGATTTCCTGGATATGGCTGACCCCACACGACATAGGCTCTCCTTTTGGTATAACCTGCTGGAGGCCCACCGGGTTTCTCCTTTGTGGGAAAGGGTGGTAGCTGGCTGGAACAGGGAATTGGGAACCTCTCTCACGACCCCTTATTACCGACAGTGTTTCTCACGAACTACTTTCTTCTCTGTGCCACTCCCTTTACAGGAGCTGCAATTCAAATTTTTACATAGATTCTATGTGGCCCCTGCGCAAGCGAGTAAGATGGGGAAAGGTGGACCGGGCTGTTGTTTAAAGTGTGGTACCCCCCGAGGTACCCTGGGTCACCAGTTTTGGTCCTGCCCTCAGGTTAGCTCCTTTTGGCAGCAGGTACATCTTTATCTCCAACAGACATGTGCCCTACGCTTTGCGTTTCATTTTAATGTTTTTCTGTGGGATGATAGTCGAGGCATAACTTTTACTAAACCAACTACGAGGTGGTGGTTTCACCTGGTGATATTGTTAGCGAAGAAATGTATTATGCAGAAGTGGATAGCAGCTGACCCTCCAACCTTAACGCAGCTCCGAAATGTAATACATCAGACTTGTCTGCTGGATAAGTATATTGCTAAGGTTGAGTGGTTTCGACCCTGTGTACATTTTGTGAATTGCTGGGAAACATATTTAAATTCTGTCTCCCCTGCTGTGCGCAGTTTACTTCTCAATGATCTACCGTTAGGGTAGACTGAGGGGGGATTAAGTTCCTGCATCTCTCTTCTGGTTATAGACCTTACTTGTTCGGATTTTTGCTTTTTACGACCGATGTCCCGAGGGGGGGGTGGGGGGGGGGGGGGGGGGGGGGGGAGGGACTGGGGAACTGTTTAAATGTATGTAGAGTTTTGGAGTTTTTTCCATCGCTGTTTTCTGGCCTAAAAGAGTGTGGCTGGACGTCAGCATTTGTGGAACACGTTTTTTCTGTCCGAAATGTACATACACCTGTGGGTATAAGAAAATGTGACTATTGGTGTTGTATGGTTGACCTTGTTTGTTGATTTTGTCACTACTATAAAAATAAATAAAATAAATAAAAATAAAAAAAAAGTTCATCAACGCTACTCTAAAAGACTGTTTCTTCAAACTTCATACTAAAAAAACACCACACAACTCAAACCCCTACTTCATCTCAAAGACTTCTGCACTATTCTCCAAGCCACCATTCTGTCTAAACTTGACTATTGCAACGCCATCTTACTAGGCCTCCCCAAAAACGCTATCCAACCCCTTCAGATGCTTCAAAATGCAGCCGCCCAGATCCTCACTAATGCCCACAATGACCATATCACTCCTGTACTCAAACACCTACACTGGCTGCCAATCACGTCCCGGATACTATACAAGTCCCTCACCATCATCCATAAATCTTTACACTTCAAAAATATGCACTGGTTCAACGAACACTTCCAATTTCGTACCTCTAGCAGACTCACCAGAAACCAACATCTGGCTACCTTGCACATACCCTCTCACAAACTCACAAAACTTACGTCCACCTCAGACCGTGCTCTCTCCATAGCAGGTCCCACTCTTTGGAACAGCATGCCCCCCAGCCTTCGCCTGGAACTATGCCCCAAGAAATGTAAACAGAACTTCAAGACCTGGCTATTCAAACAAGCCTTCAAGTAAATAACTATTAGCTCCCCACCCCCGCCTTTCATAGCATACCCCTTTAGCCTTACACACCCTATCCTTTAGCCTTTGCCCCCCCTTCTCACTTAACGTCCTCAAATTCAACTACACCTTCCCCTCCGCCTCGCACATTGCTCTGTTATTCTTACCCAGAGCATTGCCTGTCTATCTAAATATTGTTTAGAACTATTACACATTGTCCTGCTATGCGTTCAATTTATAACTCCTCTTCTTGTTTTTGTATACCCTTTAGAATTATCTCCCTGTGCTACTTGCTCATTGTAAAGCCTGTTACTGCATTACATTTTTCTGTAATCCAAGTAGACATTTTCAACGTCTCTTCTGGCTGTTGGAACACAGAGTGATCAATCTAGGGGTATCCATGTTCCATGTAAAGCCTGTTGCTGCATTATGTTTTTTTTCTGTAAACAGAGAAGATGTTCCCAACGTTTTTCGGTATATAAAAACCTTAAATAAATAAAATCTGCAACAGAGTGGTCACACCGGAAGGAGTGGAGAGAATGAGACAGGATTTAAGGAAGCTGGGTCGAAGATATGGCAGCTGAGATTCAATGCCAAGAAGTGCAGAGTCATGCTTATGGGGTGTGGAAATCCGAAAGAACTGTATTTGATGGGGGGTGAAGAGCTGATGTGCATGGAGCAGGAGAGAGACCTTGGGGTGATTGTTTCACAGACTTCAGATCGTTAGACACTATGTGACAAGGCGATAGCTAAAGCCAGAAGAATGCTGGGCTGCATAGAGAGAGGAATATCTAGTAAGAGAAAGGAAGTAATGATCCACTTGTACAGGGCCTCAGTGAGGCCTCAGTGGAGTACTGTGTTCAGTTCTGGAGACCGTATCTCCAAAAGAACAGAGATAGGATGGAAGCGGTCCAGAGAAGTGTGACCAAAAAGGTGGATTGTCTACATAATATGAATTATGAGGAGAGGTTGAAGAACCTAAATATGTACACCCTGGAGGAGAGGAGGAGCAGGGGTGATATGATACAGACTTTCAGATACTTGAAAGGTTTTAATGATCCATGGTCAACAACAAACCTTTTACGTTGGAAAAATAAAATTCAGAAGAACTAGGGCCATGATTTGAAGCTCCAGGGAGGAAGACTCAGAACCAATGTCCAGAAGTATTTCTTCATGGAAAGGGTGGTGGATGCCTGGAATGCCCTTCCGGAGGAAGTGGTGAAGACTAAAACTGTGAAGGATTTCAAAGGGGCTTGGGATAAACACTGTGGATCCATAAAGGCTAGAGGATGGGAATGAAGAGTAGAGCCATGGGGGTGGCTTGCTGGAATGGTAGCTACTACCTGGTGATTACTACCCTTACTCAATAAGCCTTCGCACGGTTAATGCAACCCCAACATTGCTCTCTGCTTCAACAGCAAGGGTAAATGTGGAAAAGAGGACTTGCATTCAGACAACAACCAACAAGGACTGAACTTCACAATCTGGGTAAACAAATAAGCGTGGGGGTAGCTTGCTTTTTATGATGGTTACTACCCTAAACCAATTAAGCCTGATACATCACTTTGAATGCATATACAGTGTTGCTCTCTGTTTCAACGGCAGGGGAAAATGTGGAAAACAGGATTTACATTCAGACAACACCCAAGGCATTGATCTGTGCAGTCTGGTTAAACAAGCATCGGAGTAACTTGCTCAATGCAGCGGTTACTACCCTTAACCAGTAAGCCTTATGCAACTCCAACATTACTCTGCACCAATGACAGGGGACGGCAGGAAATTTGAATTTATTTATTTGTTGCGTTTTATATACTGTCATTCGGTGAAGCCATCACAACGGTTTACAAGTTTCAAAATGTGATTCTCTTAACAATTGTGAAAAAGGTATAACAGGATGCATATTAAATAAAAGATTAATCATTTCTAGTCCAGAAAAGAATCATTTTTAAGAGAGGAGGGTTTGTTTGGTGCTGTTTGGAGACAAGTTATTTTGTGGATTTGGTTGAAAGTTCCATTGGGTGTTATGATGATCAGAAGTTTGAATGTCAATGTAGACTTTGTGAAACAGCCATGTTTTTAGGTCTTTTTTGAAAGTTTTGAGGTTAGGTTGGGTTCTCAAATCTTTTGGGAGGGAGTTCCGAAATTTAGGGGAGGCAATGGAAAAAGCTCTCTCTGGTTGTTGTCAAATGAGCATCTCTGATGGGGGGGATATTTAAACGTCCTGAGTTGTTTGCGCGTAGGTTTCTTTGAGGATTCTGGGGGGTTATGTTTAAGCCAATTAGTCCTTGATGTTCATTGTTTAGTATTTTATGTATGATGGTCATGGATTTGTGTTCAATTCGTGCTTTAATTGGAAGCCAGTGTAGTGAAATCAATATGGGCATTATGTGATCATTTCTCTTTGTTCCTGTCAGAATTCGGGCTGCCGAATTCTGCAAAATCTGGAGAGGTTTGAGGTTGGAATATGGTATCAGTTACAAACAAGGCCCTGAACTTGGTGGTTGATGAAACGGATAAGTATGGGAAAATAAGTGTGGAAGCTTGCTGGGCAGACTAGATGGGCAGATTGGTCTTTTTCTGCCGTCATTTCTATGTTATAATAGAAAGTACCCATTGATTTGTGGTGACGCTTATCAAATTGGGTAGAAAATGTTGAACCCGGTCTCCAACTGGTAAATTTTGAATTGGCTTTTTGGAGGGGCTGCTGTTCTCTGGGAGTTCTTCAAAACCCAGATGCTTGGCCTGTTGTGAAAGAAGCTGAGGTGTGGATGTTTTTGGTTGCCTAGATGTCCTCTCTGGGTTGGTTAAGTAGTTCTTCCACGAGGAGCGGGTGGATAATACCTACGTGGTCGGTCCTAAACGAGTGTCTTGCCGAAGAATGGGTTTCTGCTGTGATCATGGACAGCTGACGCAGTGTTTCATTGTGATCTTTAAGTTGTGCTACTGCATCTTGCACTTTTTCTCCAAATAAGTTTTCGCCAGTGCAGAGTAAGTCAGCCAGTTTATCTTGGACCTCAGGCCTGAGGTCCGATGCTTTTAACCATGCCCATCTTCTGGCACTGATGCCGATTGCTGCCATTCTGAAGGCTGTTTCGAACGAGTCGTAGGGTGCACGTACCTCATGCTTGCCAGTCTCAAGGCCTTTATTTTGACGGTATTGAGGGCATCTTGATGTTGCTGTGGAAAGGTTTCTGCTAGTTCTTGAGCCTGTTTCCACAGGTTTCTTTGGTGTTGCGTCATGTACAGTTGATATGAGGCAATTCTTGATAAGAGCATGGATCCTTGGAACATTTTGCATCCCAAGTTGTCCAAAAACGTTTGCTCTTTTCCAGGAGTTGATGAATGTGGATGAATCATTTTCGATTTCTTTTGTGCTGACTACCACAATAGATTGATGTGGGAGTTGAGGTTTTTGTAAACCTTGTATGTGTTGTAACAAATAAGTAGCATCTGTTCTTCTGTTTACCGGAGGAACAGTGCAGGGATGTTCCCATAGTCGACGCTGCAAGTCAACTAGTACTTCGTGTACTGGTACAGCCACTATCTCTTTTGGAGCGTCCACGAATTGGAGGACCTCCAGTGTCCTCTGCCTTGTATCTTCCTCTGTTACTAGTTGAAAAGGGATGGTTTCTGACATTTCCCTTATGAAGCTTGAAAAGGATAGGTGACTTTCTCCTTTCCTCTGGTGGAGATGGATCTGACAAGATAACTTCAGTAGAAGAATCAGTACCTACATCTTCCCAGGTATCTGACAAGGTATGTGGATGAGGACTTGAAGGAGGAATGAAGCATGGCGAAGGACGTACAATCATCGATGGATCCTTCGGTGGCATAAGAACATACAAAATTGCCATGCTGGGTCAGACCAAGGGTCCATCAAGCCCAGCATCCTGTTTCCAATAGGTACAAAGGGAAAACTCGGACATCTCTATCCCGGCATCGGCTGAGGGATCGCTGACTGTGGATCCGAGTCGGTGCCTTCTTCATCCGAAGACCCGGGAATGGGTATGGGGTCTTTCGGATGCTGTATCTGTTCCTTTGGCATCGGTGGCCCAGGCTGCGTCGGTAGGGCACTGATCAACGTATTGAGTTTAGTGAGTAATGGTGTGAGAATCAAACGCTCCGGCATCGGTGCTGGTATGGGAACCGGCATCAGTGGATGTAATTCTCAGAGGGCCTCGATGATTGCCTGGCAGATAAATCCGTCCAGTTCCTCCCATATAGCTGAAGACAGAGCAACTATAAGGGGTGGCAGAGTAGGTGGAACTGGCTCCACCACAGATCCCTGGTGGTGCGCAGTACCAGGTACAGATATCGGTTGGGATCGCCTCAAATGTTCCGGTGTCGAGGGCATAGTTGGCTCCTCTAACCTCATCCTCTTTGGGGGCAGCTCAATAGCCACTGAACCCGCTCCAGACTCAGAGCCGGCACCGGGCGTGGATTCCCATCCATGCTTTTCTCGGTGCTTGGTTTTTTTCTCTAGCGCCAAGGGAGATTTGGTTGATGACTTTGAGGTGTCTGAGACGGGTGGTCACCACTGTCTTCGTGTACCCGGTGGGTCTTTATCATCACTTTTTTGGATACCCCTGCTGGTGAAGATTGAGTCGATGTCGATGGAAGTAATTGTATTTTAAACAGTTTCCTTTTTTTCCAGGCAGGCCCACCTACCTTTCGCAGTCATTTCAGTGCATTTAGGACAAGAACATTATGTCCTACGCCAAGGCATAAGACACACTCGTCATGGAGGTCAGTTTTAGACATAGTACAAGGGCAGTTTGGGCACTTTTTAAACCCCATTGCCATGACAACGAAAAGTTGAGGCCTGACAGCCGATGGCCTGCGAGAACAGTATCGACCGCAAGTAGACTTTTTACTCACCGAACCAGAGAAAAATGATTTTTAAACGGGAGACCCCTATGAGGGGATATTTTTTTGAAGAATTATTGATATTTTTTTCCGTGAGGAAAATTGTGTGAGAAATCACACAGGGCTCTTAACTGCGAGGCAAACTACAGCGCAGAAAAAAAAAGAGAGACTGAAGGGAGACCCCTGTGGCTAGAAGGATAATGGGCTGGGCATGCTCAGTGGGTTTAGTGTGCCAGTCAAAAGTTTCTAGAAACTTTGACAAAGTTTTCCATGATAGAGCTTCCTTCCAGTGACATCACCCAGATGTGAGGACTATCATCCTGCTTGTCCTGGGATAATACTCCAAGCGCCAAATGTTATTTAAAAAATATATTTACTACAGTGTAAACCAGTAAGCATAAAGTGACAAAAATTAAACCAAAACTGGTGAAAAGACATTTCGCTCCTAAATATTTATGAATCAATATCATCCCCAGCAGAGATTGATTTAAAAAGAAGATGGAGGGTGAAATCCTCTGACAGTAGCAAACAGTCATAATGCCAGATTCCAGCTCCAGTTATATCTGGAAGTCCAAAAGAGCAGGATGCTAAATTGGACTCTCCCCCCCGCCCACCACCACCCAACAGACAAACTTACCAATAGAGACAATAAGACATGCAATTCTGAAAGCTAGTTTTACAAAAAGACTTGTTTTCAGAACTACACTGCCCATCCTATTTTGCAAACTACATTTCTTTTTTAACATTTCCAAATATGCTTCGTGCCAGCTAAACAAATTAATATTTAAAAATTAAAATACATACCATATGGAGATGCCATTTGCAAAGGAGAAACGAGAAAAAGGAAACCTCTGTCCCCCAGTGGTTTAATAAAAACCTATGAGTTCAGATGAGAAAAAGTTGTGCAATTCATAAATAAAATAACTCCAATAAAACTATCATAGCTTAAGAGTTAGTACTTATAAATTAAGACATTATATAGAATGTCAAACTAAAAATTGTGCTAGTATCAAATAAGTTAAGACCATGAACAAAATTTAAATCAGTAAAAACATTCAAGAGAGACAAAGCACAATTAGCTTCAAATTGGCAATCAAAACTTAAGTTAAACCAGAAAAGGTTTCCTGCTTTAAAAAAAGAAAGCTAAAATGGCTTACCCCTATTGGTGTCTGATATCAGAGCAGAGAAAGATCCATATTCAGAAGCATTTGGCCGAATAACTTAGAAGTTATTCAACTAAATGAATATTTGGGCACTTATCTGGCTAAACTGTAGCCAGAGAAATAGTTATCTGGCTAAAATTTGCCCAGATAAGTCAGGGCGTAATTGGAAGGAGGCTGACAAGGAATGCGAGGTAGTATCAAACGCCTCAGACGGATTAAATAATATGGCATATACATTCCTCAGCATCTAAGAGTGGTTGAGGGTATGCGATTCCTCCTTTACCAGAAGAAAGAAAATGTGTCAGTTTTTGTATACAAATATGTAAGCATTGCACCATGAAAAACTGGTGACCATTGGATGATCAAGGGGTTAAAGGGGCACTAAGAGAAGATAAGGCCATTGCGGAAAGATTAAACGATTTCTTTGGATAAGTTCCTAGAAGATAAATCCAAACACTGCTATGATGCTAATTAATAAGCAATAGTAGCTTGTAATCTGTTTGGGTACTTGCTAGGTACTTGTGGCTTGGATTGGCCACTGTTGGAAACAGGATACTGGGCTTGGACCCTTGGTCTGAACCAGTATGGCATATCTTGGGTTCTGTTCTAAAAATCTGCGTTGAGCTTTGAAACATCTTTTTGCCAAAATAGTCTTACCGACTTTCTCTGGTTGAGTGTGAGTATATTTTGTTTTCTTCCCTCTTAAGAGTTGACTGACTACTGATTGATGGAGTAATTGCATTATACCAAACCCTGGAGATTTTTCTCTTCTACTTTGAGGTAGTTTCCTTGCTACTGGGGCACAGGAAACTGGATTTTCACACATTCTCATTTGTAATTGTTGCAGGATGTGATGAAAGGACAGCTGCTAGCTCTGCTGGTGTTTCCAGAACCTGAAGGAAGCTCATGTTTCTGCAAAGATCTTTGTCCTCAGCCATTTTCTCAGAGGACTTTTCCCAACTTGTCCAGAGAGTAGGGAAAAGTCTTCCAGAGGAGATGACTGTGTTCTGGAGGCCTGATCCCCTTCCATTTGATCTCCCCTTCAGAGCCTAGAAGTGAGGGAACACTGATCCAGGATTCTAATGACTAAGATGATGATCTACCCAAAAAGCAACAGGGTAGGCGATCCAGTGGAGCCGTAAGGAAGTAAATTAAAACAAAGAAAATTGTTTGTTTTAATTAAGGATCCATGCTGTGAAGGATGAGCAATTTGAATTGCCAGAGACTGAGGGTTCCCTTGGCCAGGAGGGTTCACTGCTGTTAGGATCAAAGAAGTGCTGAGCCCCTGAGGCAGCCACCGCTGGTGGCGAAACTCGGCCAGAGTCGGGCACTTGCATATGATATTTTACGTCTCCTTCAATAAAAATTTGAGAAAGACTTCTTGTGGCATCCACCACTTTGTTACTTCCTTAAGATGATGATCTAGGCAGGGTCCTCAGTCACCTTGGAGGAGTATACTCCTGGATGTACATCCTCTGAATGGCTGGAGTCCTCTGAAAATGAATGCTGGGAGCTAGAATCACCCTGTGTGGGTTCTGATGGAGAATCTGCAAGAACTGGGGATACTGATTTTTCTGGTGTCTAGAGAAGATTGGCAAGTACTGCTTGATGGGTAATACTAGGACTTAAGTTTGGGGAGAAGTGAAATTGTAGGGTGTATCAATCTTTAGTATGTGCACGCCTCTGTGTAAAAGCTATTGTAAATGTTAACATTTTAATTCATACTAATGCACAACTATTTTTAGAAAGCAGAAAAATTCCTAGGAGCATTTTACTTTCAGTTTAGTGACTGGAATATAAAACAGTGATCTTGTAGCTGGATCGCTCCTGGGGCAAATTGTATTCTTGGCAGACTGTGATCACTTTTATTGGATCTATGTAAATATCCCAAAATATTGTACATGAGCTGCTGAAACAACCTGGTTCTCATCTTCAGATGTGAATATTGTTTCTGATGTGAAATAAACACACCTATGTAGTTTCAAAATATGTATAATATTTATAGATAATTCTTATACTAATCCAGTAAAAGGTTTCAGAACCTGCCAAAAACCCCATGATTGAAATGAATTTCCGTGTTATAGTATATATTCTATGTATAATTTATTTTGTCATCTGGAGAGAGGTGATGGAGGGTTAAATCATTTTGTGAAAACAAGGGCTGCTTAACCAAGTGAAACCATGCTGGTGAGAGCCCCTTGATTAACTGGAAGCGCATCATTGATCATATAAGAACCATCGCCCTAGCTTGATGGTACCGTTAAAGTCCATCAAGCTAGGGCGAGAGAACTTAGTAGAAATCTCATCTTTGTGAGATTCTCCTCACTCCAAATGACTTCAAATCTTCAGAGGTGAAGTGTGCTGTTCGTATGTCTCACTCTACATGTAAAACTGGCCCCTAAACCACCACCAATGTCTCACCTCAAGCTATTATCTGGCCCTCCTATAGAGATATAAATAGTTGACTACTATGAAGACCTTAAAAATAAATGCTCTCTCAGCCTATTTGGGCATTTCAAGAGCTGCAAAACAGAAGTATTGCGGGGTGCGAAAACTTTACCACACTATGCGATATTACCTATGCGAAGCGCTATGTTACAGCACGGTGCAGTAATTCTAAAAATTACCAAAAACACGCCCCTCTCTCTTACTGCAGGCGTTATGCATGCGATATTATAGCATTTTCATTAATCTAGTGGTAAGTGTTATAAGATCAAAGACAAAAATTCAAAAATACCAAGAGAATCAATTGAAAAACATTTTTAAATTAAAAAAAGATTTGCATTATCTTAAATTCTATGCAAATTCCAAACATATATACATAAAACATGAATCAAGCAAAATGTAATATACACATTTTAAAGAGGCAAATGTTTACTCACTAGTTTTTCCTTTTCTAGTTTTTGAAGCAAACATTCCAAGTTACTCCCAGTCCTTGTCTTCTCAACCACATCATAAAGGCTACAATACATTCGATTCTTCACAACTAATATACAAAAAGGGAAAAAAAAAAAAAATCAGTTGGGGGGGGGGGGGGGGGGGGGGGGGGGAAATCAACACAGTGACCTATTTTAGTACAAATTTATTTACCTTCATTTGACCCAAAATATGCTTCTTTACAGAACACTGCAGGAATTTCTTTTTTTAACAGTTCAATGCTCATAACTGTATCAACTTCCAACTTCTCAGGACTGAAATAAAAATTAAAGCAATGGTCAAATTGCAATACAGGTGTTAGCATTTTTGCAAAGTTTTTAATTGAAATTTGACACAAATCATGAATGAGGTATGTATGGTAAGAGTATGGGTCTGAAGCTTTATTTTTTCAGCATGTATGTAACACAAAACCTGCTATTTTACAAAAAATTACAGTGAGTCCCTGCCCCAATAAAACAAGTAATAAAATACTTACAGCTTGAAAGGAAGAAATGGACGGGTTGCCGATTCCAAAGAAGCATAGCATAAGAGTTTTCCTTTATTTAATAGCTGTCCTCGCCATAAGATGTAGTTAGATTTATCTAGAGTTTAAGATAAAGAAAATACAGTAATGTGGTTTGGAGGGGGTGGGGGGGAAGCAAACAGGCAATAGGAGGATAAAAAAATAAGCACATGAAGATAGGGCTGGCCATAGGATAAGGCATGCTGGGCAGTCGCTCTGAGTGTTGCGAAATAACGGATATCCTGGCATTGCCCACTGGACTGAGTCAGATCTGCCTCCACCCTGTCCTGTGCCACATGCATAGTTGGCAGGAGGGGCAGCACTTAACAGTATATCAGTTTCCTCTGCTGCACAGTCTCATGGCCATACTGTGAAACAGGTCCCACATAATAGAGGAAAATTATGCATAGCTTTGAAATTTGTATCAGCAAATTTGATCACTTCACTTGTTCCCAACTTTAAGTCATTTATGACTATGTTAAAAAGCAGTGGTCCAAGTACACATCCCTGAGGCATTCTATTATTCACCCTTCTCCATTGAGAAAATTGACCATTTAGCCCTACTCTTTTTCTTAATCTTTTGACCTGTTCTCAATCTACAATAGACAGTCTCCTACTTTTTAATTTCCTCGAGTCTCATGAGTATTTTGTCAAACACTTTTTGAAAATCCAGATACATTACTGGCTCACCTTTAGCCATGTTTATTCACGCCTTCAAAAAAACCAATTGCAAATTGGTGAGGCAAGACTTCCCTTCGATAAATTCATGTTGACTATGTCCCATTAAACTGGCTGTGTGTTCAGTAATTTTGTTCTTTAGAATACTTTCAGCCATTTTTCCTGGCACTGATGTCCGGTTCACCAGTCTGAAGTTTCCCAGATCATCCCAGAACCCTTTTGAGAAAGAGCGTTACTTTGGCTACTCTCCAATCTTTAGGTACCATAGCCAATTTTAACAATAGTTTACAGATCGCTAACAGTAGGTCTGCAATTTCATTTTTAAGTTCTTTCAGCACTATGGAATATATACCCATCCAGTCCAGATAATTTGCTACTCTTTAATTTGTCAATTTGCTCTAGTACATTTTCCAGGTTCACAGATTTGTTTCAGTTCCTCTGAATCATGACCTTTAAATATCACTTCTTGCATGGGTATCTGCCTTATATCTTCTTTAGTGAAGACCAAAGCCCAGAATTCATTCAATTTCTCTGCTACAGCCTTGTTCTCCCTTAGCACCCCTTTTAACCCTCTCACAGGCATTCTGCTTCAAATGTACTTGAAAAAGTAGTTATGAGTTTTTGCTTCCACTGTAAGCTTCTTTTTAAATTCTGTTTTTGCTTTCCTTATCAATGCCAGTGCTTATGTGTTTTCCTGTTTTTTTCATTTGGATCCCTTTTCCATTTTTTGAAACATGTTCTTTTGGCTAGAATAGGCTCTTTAACCTCACCTTTTAACCATGCCGGCAGTCAATTGGTCTTCCGTTCACCTTTTTTCATGTGTGGAATACATCTGGTCTGGACAACCAAGATGGTATTTTTAAACGTCATCATGCCCGATGTAAACTCTTGACCCTTGCAGCTGTTCAAATTTTTTTTTTTTTTTTTTTTTTAACTATTTTCCTCATTTTATTATAATCTCCCTTTTGAAAATTAAATGTTATCACAGTAATTTCCTTAGTGTCCTCCCTTCAGTTATCAAGTCAAATTTGATCATGTTGTGATCACTATTGCCAAGTGGCCCTAATAACACTACCTCTTTCATCAAATAATTTGTTCCATTACGGATTAGGTATAAAATAGCTCACCCCACCTCCTTGTCCGTTCTTGTACCAGCTACTCCATGAAGCCGTTATTTATTTTATCTAGAAACTTTACCTCCTTAGCATGTCCTGATGCAACACTGACCAGACAATACCAGGGTAACTGAAGTCACCCATTATTACTGTGTTGCTGTTTTTGATAGATTCCCTAATTTGTTAACATTTCATTGTCTGTTCATTCTGGCCAGGTGGACAGTTATTTTATTCCTCTTATCACAAAGAATTTCTAACCATAAAGATTCTATAGTGCATTTTGTTTCCAATAAAACTGTTATCCTGTTTGATTCTATATACTTTAACATATAGTGCCAGTCCTCCACCAATTTCATCCTACTATTACTACTACTTAGCATTTCTATAGCACTACATGACACTCTATAATTTGTAACTTGGTATCACAATGTCCCATTAGTTGATCTCCTTCCACCAGGTCTCTATCAATTTTATCCTCCTCTTCATTCAGTGCTATGCATTCTAAACTCTACAATTTATTTATTCTATTTTTTAAGATGTCTGCATACAAATGCTAGAAATGTCAAAGTATGTACTTTGTATAAACAACCTTCTTAGCAGTTGACAGGAGTAATTTGGAATCTATCTGTCTGATTTTAAAGGCCCCTGGGCCATTTTAGCATTTATTGCAACCTCTCTACCTGGGTGCCCTAACATCCCTGTTTTGTAATTATATTCAAAGATATATCATTCTGAACGATGAGCTTCTGAACTGTCAGCTTTACCCCCACCTACTTTAAAAGCTGCTTTCTCCCCTTTATAAAGGTTAGTGCCAGCAGCCTGGTTCTAACTCTGCTCAAAGGGAAGTTGATCTGGAACTATGTTGCTGATGATGCTGAGTACAGAGGAGGAATGGAATAGAAATTCAGATGCTATCTGTTGCCAATTATTTTGAGTATTCAGTTGGTAGCTGAGAGACTATAGTGAGAAAAAAACTGAAGCCTTCCCCCCCACTGGAAGGAGTGATGAAGTTGGGTACCTCCATTAAAAATGTAGTCAAACACTCTTGCTAGGATTCTGGGAAACCTGTTGAAGTTATCTTGACTGAGGTCTTCCCCATATTCCAGGTCTGGAATGTTGCTGTCATGGCTGTTGATGAATCTACTGTTGCCAAGTTTTGGAAAGGGTGTGGTTTGTAATGGAGAAATTAGTTACCTGATAATTTTGTTTTCCTTAGCATAGACAGATGGACTTAGGACCAATGGGTTACATGCTCCCCTTCTAGCAGATGCAAACAGTCAGGTTTCAAAGCTGTCACCTTAGATACACCCCTACAGTGACCTCAGCCCTTCAGTATTCTCTTCAAAAGTCATTGTAGACATACTATTGAAAGAACTTGATTATAGCTTCATTAAAAACAGATAACTGTACTCAACCAAACAAGCCCTGATCTAGGAATTGGGAGACAGATCACCCGTAACCTTTTGGAATCTATATTTACTTCATAGGCGATTCTTGGGCAGCCGTGAACGGGATGCTGAGTCCATCCGTCTACACTAAGGAAAATGAAATTATCAGATAAGTAATTTTTCCATTTCATAGAGTGTAACCAGATGAACTCAGGACCAATGGGATGTACAAAAGCTAATCCTCATCGAGACGGGAGGCTGCCTGCGGTCCTTGCAAAGGCTGCGTCCTCTTGGTCCTGGACGTCCGGGTGATGGAACCTGGAGAAGGTGTGCAAGACGACCACGTCGCCGCTCGGCAGGATGCCGATGGGAGACAGTAGCTTAGCTTCCGCCCACTGGATTTTCAGACGGCATTTGACAAAAGTTCCTCATGAGAGGCTTCTAGGAAAAGTAAAAAGTCATGGGATAGATGGCGATGTCCTTTCGTGGATTGCAAACTGGCTAAAAGACAGGAAACAGAGAGTAGGATTAAATGGACAATTTTCTCAGTGGAAGGGAGTGGACAGTGGAGTGCCTCAGGGATCTGTATTGAGACCCTTACTTTTCAATATATTTATAAATGATCTGGAAAGAAATACGACAAGTGAGGTAATCAAATTTGCAGATGACACAAAATTGTTCAGAGTAGTTAAATCACAAGTAGATTGTGATAAATTGCAGGAAGACCTTGTGAGGCTGGAAAATTGGACATCCAAATGGCAGATGAAATTTAATGTGGATAAGTGCAAGGTGACGCATATAGGGAAAAATAACCCATGCTATAATTACACAATGTTGGGTTCCATATTAGGTGCAACACCACAAGAAAGATCTAGGCGTCATAGTGGATAGCACATTGAAATCGGTTCAGTGTGCTGCGGCAGTCAAAAAAGCAAACAGAATGTTGGGAATTATTAGAAAGGGAATGGTGAATAAAACGGAAAATATCATAATGCCTCTATCGCTCCATGGTGAGACCGCCCCTTGAATACTGTGTACAATTCTGGTCGCCGCATCTCAAAAAAGATATAGTTGCGATGGAGAAGGTACAGAGAAGGGCTACCAAAATAAGGGGAATGGAACAGCTCACCTATGAGGAAAGACTAAAGAGGTTAGGACTTTTCAGCTTGGAGAAGAGACGGCTGAGGGAGAATATGATAGAGATGTTTAAAATCATGAGAGGTCTAGAACGGGTAGATGTGAATTGGTTATTTACTCTTTCGGATAGTAGAAAGACTAGGGGGCACTCCATGAAGTTAGCATGGGGCACATTTAAAACTAATCTGAGAATGTTCTTTTTTACTCAACGCACAATTAAACTCTGGAATTTGTCGCCAGAAGATGTGGTTAATGCAGTTAGTATAGCTGTGTTTAAAAAAGGATTGGATAAGTTCTTGGAGGAGAAGTCCATTACCTGCTATTAAGTTCACTTAGAGAATAGCCACTGCCATTAGCAATGGTAACATGGAATAGACTTAGTTTTTAGGTACTTGCCAGGTTCTTATGGCCTGGATTGACCACTGATGGAAACAGGATGATGGGCTTGATGGACCCTTGGTCTGACCCAGTATGGCATTTGCTTATGTTCAGAATACTGCCTAAGCCCTGGCGGAATGAGCTTTAACCTGAAAGGGTAATGGCTTTCCTGCCTCTACATAAGCTCCCATGATCTAGCGAGCTATGTAGCCCATGAAGCTGGTTCTCCCTGCCTCCTTCCACAGTGGAGAACGAACAAGCGGTCTGTCTTGCGCACTGGTTCTGAAAGTTTCAGATACAGCATTAAAATCCTACTGACATTTAAATGGCCTATCTAGGGATGGCAACGAAATGGACTGATTCACATGAAACTCAGAGACTACCTTGGGCAAAAAGGATGGAACGGTATAAAGTTGTAACGCCCCTGGAGACATCCAGAGGAATGGTTCCCTACACGACAATGCCTGTAGCGGCGTTTTACTCTTTTTAGAAAATGGGCTAATGTCTGGATGCATCAACAGGCAGGTTCTGTTCACATCGCCTCTGAAACAGGAGAGCACCGCTATCTGGACCTTCAAGGAGTTAAGGGACAACCCTTTATTCAGGCTGCCCTGTAAAAAATTCCAGAAGGGATTCTGGCCATACGAGGGACACCACCACATTCCTCGCACCAGGCTTCAAACAGTTTCCAGACCCGCACATATGCTAAGGACATTGAGAACTTCCGCGCATGGAGCAAGGTGGTAATAACTGCCGTCAAATATCCCCGCTTCCTAGCAAACCTAATGTTATTGTTTGGTGTGGTTGTGAACCCCTGGGTCGTAGTGAGAGTTGGCTCCACCCATGGGAGGAGCCCTGTGAGGACTCAAAATGACAGGCTCTAGCCTCAATAGACAGACAAGAGTAATAAATTTTATTAAGCAGGAACGTAGGTATCCCACTAGGTGGGCATAGACTCAGTCCAGAGTGAAGTGGTGCAAAGCTGGTCCTCCTGGTAGTAGTCCGCAGAGTGGGGTATGCCAGGGCAGCTCCTCTGGAGTGGAGATGCTTCTTAGATATGATCCGGTAGTGGCCCGCAGCACGGGTTATGCTGTGAATCAGGTGGAGATGAGAGAAGCACTTGTAGCAGAGGAGCAGAGAAGACGAAAGCACTCACAGTAGAGATGAAGCAGGCAGAGAGCACTCGGTAGTGGCCCGAGGTACGCCGGAGGCCTTGTCACCAAGGTGGTAGATGATGGTACTCACAAAAGAAGTATTGATTCCTGCAGACGAGATGGCCCTCCGAGGAGTGGAAAGCCAGAGTAAAATAAGGTACCCGCTCTTTGGGGGGGCCTAAGTCCAATTTCAGTAGTCAGGAACAAGTACTGAGAAGCGAAGAGAAGATCTCCGTAGGAGTGGAATCAGACAAGACGGAAGTCCTTGCTAACTCGCTGGATGTCAGGAAGCATAGGGTTTAAATACCTCTTGGCGGGTGATGCCACAGGTGGGAACGCCCTAGAGGTTCCCACCTTGATGGGAAAAAGAGGTTGATGCGCGCCCTAGGTAACTCCATCATCAAGATGGCGTCCGGGATCAACCACGCCGTCCCAGGGATGCCGGGGAGAGTGGCGTTTGCAGGCTAAGGCTGAAAGACTCCTTGAAATCACTGGAGCAGGCAAAAAAAAAAAAAAAAAAAGAAGAGGTGAGCAACAGAGGTCATAGCCATCTGCGACCGATGGGCGCAACACCTAAGGGCCAAACCGTAAGACAAAATAGAGTTGGATCCTCGTGAAGGACCGGACCTTGCTGGAGCAGGCCCCAGTGAGGTGGGAGGCAGAGAGGGGTCTCCACGTGTCTGCATACCACGGGCGCCTGGGCCAATCCGGAGCCACTAGGAATAATCCCCTGTGGTGCTCAACTCTGCGAATGACCTTGCCCAGAAGTGGCCACAGAGGGAAGGAATATAGTTAGTCCTCTTCTAGCCAGGCCTGAACAAGGGAGTCGATCCCCAGAGACCACTGATCTCTTCTGCAACTGAAGAATTGGGAGACTTTTGCATTGTAAGATGTGGCCAGCAGGTAAATGGACGGGAGGTCCCAGCGATCTACCAGGAAGCTGAAAGGCTCTGTTCGACAATGCCCATTCTCCTGGATGCAGACTCTCCCTGCTTAGTAAGTCTGCTCTGACATCTTTTCCTGTCATGTGGGAGGCCAAGATAGTTTGTAGATTCAATTCTGCCCATTCCATAAGGAGGGTTATCTCCAGAGATACTTGCCAGCACTTGGTTCCTCCCTGGTGGGTGATATAGGCTACAGTTGTTGCATTGTCAGACATCACGTGGATCACCTGACCCTGGAGTAAGTGGCTGAACTGAAGAGACACCAATTTGACCTCCCGGGCTTCCAGGCGGTTTATGCTCCAGAGCACTTCTTCCTTGGTCCAACATCCTTTGGCTGACCGTTCCTGACAGCGAGCTCCCCAACCCCGGAGGCTCGCATCTGTCGTAAGAACCAGCCAGATCGGCGGGAACAGGTTTACACCCTTGCTCAGGAGAGTTTCCTGAAGCCACCACTGGAGCCAAGAACATACGTCCATCAATAAGTGGAGGCGAATCAAAAAGTCATGAGACAGCAGGTTCCAACGTGACAGCAGGGAGTGTTGACGTGGCTGCATGTGTGCCCTCGCCCACGGTACTACCTCCAGGGTTGACGCCAGAGGACTTTTAAGATAGCTCCACATCTTGGGGCATATCATGTTCGTCAGACATACTTGGGATATCAACTTCCTTATCTGCGAAGGTGGAAGGAAGACCTTGTCCTGCTTGGTGTGGAACTGTACTCCCTGATATTCCAAGGACTGGGAGGGCTTGATGCTGCTTTTGTCCTTGTTTATGACCCAACCAAACTCCTGAAGCAGGGACGACACCCTGCTGGTCACCCAGAGATTCTCTTCCAATCACTTTGCCCAGATCAGCCAGTCGTCCAAGTATGTGTGCACCAGGATTCCTTCTTTCCTCAGAGCCACCACTATGACCACCCCTTCTGTATGCCATCCTGTAGGAATTCTAGGACCGTGGGAATCTTGGCTTTCCTCGGAAGGAGACTGCAGTCTTCACACTAAGCTTCGAATACTCTCCAGATCCGTATGTAAGACAGATGTGGAGAACTTGCGTGCGTGATGCAGGGTGTCAATCATGGCTTTTGAGAAGCCATGCTT
This sequence comes from Rhinatrema bivittatum, assembly GCF_901001135.1. NCBI lineage: Eukaryota > Metazoa > Chordata > Amphibia > Gymnophiona > Rhinatrematidae > Rhinatrema > Rhinatrema bivittatum. The sequence continues at coordinate 380,366,973 of NC_042618.1, forward strand.
CTTTAGGCTAGTCCTCTCAAGGGCCTTATCGTAAGAGAGAATCGAGCCAGGTCTTCGTGGGAGATCGGTCCCTGTATGGCGGCAGACGAAGAAGATTCCCCACCAATAGTCTTCGCATGTCCACGTACCATGGTCTTCTTGGCCAATCCGGGGCGACTATAGGACTAGTCCCCTGTGGTGTTCTATCTTGTGGATGGACCCTGCCCAGTAGTGGCCAGGGTGGGAAGGCGTACAGGAGGCTTTCCTCTGGCCAGTTCTGGACGAGAGCGTCGATTTCCCTGAGATTGTGATTCTCGTCTGAGGCTGAAGAATCTGGGGACCCGGGCATTGCGACAAGATGCTAGTAGGTCCATGGCTAGGAGACCCCACCAATTTACTATTAGCTGGAAGTCTGTGTCCGCCAGCGACTATTCCCCCAGGTCTAGGCTTTCTCTGCTGAGATAGTCCGCAGAGATGTCTTTTCCCGCGATGTGGGAAGCCGAAATCCCTTGTAGATTTATTTCCACCCACTCCATGAGGGGGTCTATTTCTAGAGACACCTGCTGGCTCTTGGTTCCTCCCTATCGGTTGATGTAAGCAACGGTCGTTGCATTGTCAGACATGACTGACGGACTCGCCTCGGAGTCTGTGGCTGAATCGTAAGCAGCCTAGTCTGGCCGCTCGCGCTTCCAGGCGGTTTATGTTCCATCCCACCTCTTCCTTGTTCCATTGTCCCTGGGCCGTCAGTTCCTGACAGTGGGCTCCCCACCCTCTCAGGCTTGCATCCGTGGTGAGCAAGATCCACTTCGGAGTGGATAGGTTTATGCCTCTGCTTAGGTGTTCTTCCTGTAGCCACCATTGAAGCTGCTCCCAAACCTCTGTCGGTAGCTGGAGGCGAATTGAGTAGTTCTGAGACACTGGATTCCATCATGATAGTAGGGAACATTGTAGCGGCCACATGTGAGCCCTTGCCACAGAACAACTTCCAGAGTTGATGTCATGAGGCCGAGGACTTGAAGCTAGTCCCATACCTTGGGGCGGACTGAGGTCAACAGCTTTTGTAATTGATCCATTAGCTTCCTTCATCGTGGAGGGGGAAGGTGGACCTTGTTCTGTTTGGTATCGAACCGGACTCCCAGTTATTCTAGTGACTGGCAGGGCTGTAGACAACTCTTGGTTGTGTTCACGACCCACCTGAGTTCTTGTAGTAGATTCTTGAATCTGGTGGTTGCCTGGTGACTCTCCTCTGGAGACTCTGCCCTGATCAGCCAATTGTCCAAGTAAGGATGTATCAGGACTCCTCCTTTCCTCAGTGCTGCCGCCACTACCACCATGATTTTGGTGAAGGTTCTGGGGACAGTAGCTAGTCCGAAGGGTAGCACTCGGAATTGATAATGATGGCCCAGAATCGCAAATCGCAGGAAGCGCTGGTGGTTCTGATGGACCGGGATGTGAAGGTAGGCCTCAGATAGGTCCAGGGAGGTTAAGAATTCTCCCGGTTATACCGCCATTATAATGGAGAGTAGGGTTTCCATGCGGAAGTGTGGAACCTTCAGGTAACTATTGACGGCCTTGAGGTCCAGGATAGACCGGAATGTTCCTTCTTTCTTGGGAACGATAAAATAGATGGAATAGTGGCCAGTATTTTGTTGAATCGTGGGCACTGGGGCTATTGCCTTCAGGCTGAGTAGTCTTGCTAGCGTGGTTTCCACTGCCAGTCTCTTGGAGTGGGAGTGACACGACGATTTCATAAATTTGTCTGGGGGAATGCTTTGGAATTCCAGCGAGTACCCCTCTTGAATGATGGTTAGGACCCACTTGGCTGAAGTTATCTTGACCCATCTTTGGTAGAAGAGGGCAAGTCTGCCCCCTATGTCTTCTTCCTGTGGATGGGTCTGCGTCTTCTCATTGTGGGGTACGGCCAGGGCCTGCCCCCTGAGCTTGCTCCTCTCTTAATGTGCCCCTTCCGAAAGGAATGAGACCTTCCTGAAGGACGAGGTGCTTGGGACTGTGTATTCTTGTAAGGCTTAAAGTGCTGTGATCCTCTACCCTAGGTTCTTCTGGGGGGAGGAGCGCTGATATGTTCTTTTGTTCCTGTCCTCAGGTAATCGGGGTAGTAGAGAATCACCCCATTTGTTGGCTAATTTCTCCAGTTCGCTCCCGAACAGGAGGGATCCTTTAAAAGGCATTTTTGTGAGGTTCGCTTTGGAAGTTGAGTCAGCCACCCAATTCCGGAGCCATAATTGTCTTCTTGCCGCCACTGCAGCGGCGATACCCCTGGATGGAGGTGCGCACGAGGTCTGCGGTAGCATCGGTGAGGAAGGAGATCACAGGCTCCATCGCTTCTCCGGGCGTGGTTGCGTCTCTGGTGAGGATCAAACAGGAACATGCCACTAATGCACAATAAGAAGCAATATGTAGCGTCATTGCTGATACATCAAAGGACTGCTTAAAGATGGCTTCCAGCCTTCTATCCTGGACGTCCTTCAGTGACGCTCCTCCCTCCACTGGGATCATAGTGCGTTTTGAGACTGCACAGATCATAGCATCCACTTTGGGGAAACATAGAAGTTCCTTAGCAGTGGGTTCCAGCGGGTATAGGGCTTCTAGAGCCCTCCCCCCTTTGAAAGTGGCCTCTGGAGCATTCCATTCCAGGTCAATCAATTCCTTAATGTGCTCCAACATAGGGAAATAGCATGAGGCCTTATGGAAGTACACCAGCATGGGATTCTTCTTTGGTTCCGCTGTGGACTCCGTGCCTGGGAGACCCAGTGTCTTCATAGTCTGGGACACAAGGGTTGGTAATTTGTCCTTGTGGAAGAATCGGAGCATGGTCCAATATGGCTCCATCCCTGGGGGAATTTCTCCTTCTTCCAGGGAGTTGGATTCATCCTCTGAGGTATCTGGATCCCCAGAGAGGCTCTTGGTTAGGAGAGGCATGTCTCGAGAAGCCCGGGAGGTTCCAGGATGGACTTGTGCTTCCGGCTGGGTTTGAGTCAGGTGGACAGCAGGGGCTGGTTGCGCCTGGACAAAGGTTTGCAGCCCTTTGAAAAATTCCACCCAGGAGAAGGCTCCTGGATCCATGTTGATCCCAGGAGGGGTTGTAGTGGTAGCCCCGGATGAACTTTCCTGCAGGGGCGCAGAGTTGGAGATACTTAGGTCCGGGATGCCATCATCTGTGATATCTGATCCCTCCCCTAGCTGTAGAGGGTCTTGATTTGGTTCTCCCTGGTTCTGTTTGCACAGTTGGCAAGGGAGGAATTCCAATCCAGGCTGTGCGGCTCTTAAGTGGCAGGCTGGCAAAGGAAGGGTCCCTTGGCTTTCTTGGATGGCGGTGCCATTATTTGTCCGCGTGTAGGGCTTAGGCGTGGAGTTATGCGCACGGATGGGCAGACGTTATGCGCACAAAGTGCGCGGGCAAAGGGGTTTGTGCGCACAAAGTGCGCGGGCAAAGGGGTTTGTGCGCGCGGCACATTTATGCGGCAAGTTGTGCATGCGGCCTATTGTGTGCATCATGTGCGTACAACCCAGATGTGCGTGCCGCTGTGCGCTCAAACCGTAGTTAAGTGCTTAAGTTAGGCACTTCGGGCCTCATGCCTGCCCCGCACATACCGGAGGGGGAAAATGGCGCCGATGACCTCGAAAGCAAGATGGCGACACCCCCCTCCCGGAAGGTCTCCACATGTGTGGACCCTCGCACTGAATCCGGGCCTGCCCCAAAGGAGGGCTGCTCAACCCGATTTAAACCTCGGAGGAAAGACTGTACAGCTGTTCGAGCCTTGGAGACTTAGAAGTAAAAGGGGCAGATTTTTAAAGGGATACGTGGGTAACCGCCGAAAACCTGTCCCAAGCTGGCCGGGGGCGTGTCCGGGGGCAGTGGCGAGGCAGAAGGCTCCAGCACAGCGGCCTGTGCCAGGGCAGGGAGCTGGTGGCGCACGCAAGTTCCACCTGCCAGAGGCAGGCGTATCTCCACAAAATAAGGAAGGGGGGGAGGGGGAACGGAGGCAGGCTGCTCAGTGCGCACCGGTTGCACAATTGTGCACCCCCCACCCCTCGCGCGCGCTGACCCTGGATTTTATAACATGCACGCGGTAGCGCGCACATGTTATAAAATCAGGCGTAGATTTGTTCACGCAGGGTTGGGCGAACAAATCTGCGCCCTTGCTAAGTTTAAAGATTTGCCCCAAAGGTTTCTACCTTACCTGGTCTCGGCGCTTACCGGACGGTCTGCAGCTATGGGGAGAGAGGGGAATCCCTTCACCACCGTGCTCGAATTTGCACAAGCTGCCTTTCAGCCACCCTGGGGCCTACATCCATGCCGGGAATCGGCCGGCGGACTAAGGCTCACCTCTGAGGGATATCGAAATCACCTCAGAAAAATCTTGAATGGGGGAGGGACAGTTAGGTTTTACCGCAAGGGAAGCGGGGCTCTCTTCTTAAAGGTAAATTTTCTCTCTTCTTACACTATTCTCGTTTGGGATAGAGTCCACACATCTGCTATGGAGACGGAGAAATACTGAAGAGCTAAGCATGCTGCACAGGTATATGTAGGCTGACGTCAGCTTTGAAATCTGACTCAGTCTCCCATCTATCAAGAGAGCACAATACCCATTGGTCCTGAGTCCATCTGGCTACATGCTAGGAAATTGGATTTTCAGAAGGCATTTGACAAAGTGCCTCATGAGAGCCTTCTAAGAAAAACTAAAAAGTCATGGGATACCAACTGGTTAAAAGACAGGCAACAGAGTAGGATTAACTGGTCAATTTTCTCAGTGGAAAAGGGTAAACAGTGGAGTGCCTCAGGCATCTATACTTGGACCAGTGCTTTTCAATATATTTATAAATGATCTGGAAAGGAATACGATGAGTGAGGTAATCAAATTTGTGGATGATACAAAATTATTCAGAGTATAAAATTACAGCTATGTACTTGAACATCAAACAATTGTTATCGCAAATGAAACTTAGCTTAAACATTGATAAAACTGAAATTATCCTCCTTGAAAGGAAAATTTCCATTTCAGATCAAAAGATAACAATGTCATCTGACAATCTAACGATCAATTTAAGAGACAAAGTGCGAGATCTTGGAGTCTGGATTGACCCGGAGCTCAATTTTAAAAAATGCATTGCTATTAAAATTAAAGAGGGATATGGTAAGCTGTTAATGCTCAGACGTCTAAAGCCATTATTAAATCCATATGACTTCAGAACAGTTTTACAATCCTTAATATTTACTGGTACTGACTATTGCAACTCGCTGTTACTTGGACTTCCACAATCCACTATTTGTCCTCTCCAGATTCGGCAAAATTCAGCCGCAAGGATATTCTCAGGTTGTAGTAAAAAAGACCACATCACACCTATTTTGAAATCTCTGCAGTGGCTACCCATTGAGTACAGAATCCAATACAAAGAACTCTGTATATTGCATAAAGCAATCTACGGTGAGCAAGTTGATTGGATTAACGCTGTTATTCGGTTACATACTACGCAGCAAAACTTAAGATCAGCCAATAAAGGGTTACTTTCTGTCCCTTCAGTTTCTTCAGCTCGACTCAGCGCGGTCAGAGAAAGCCATATCACTTGCAGGACCTAAATTATGGAACACTTTACCATTGGATCTAAGATTGCAATCTGACTTTAAGTTGTTTAAAAAAGCTCTCAAAACATGGCTATTTGAGTACGCTTACAAACCAAGCATTTGTTAAAACCTGAATTTTTCTTAATGTCATTTACCACAATTTCTTTTTGACTATTTTACTTAACTTGTACATTTTTACTGATTTACTAATTGTTTTATGACCATGATTTGCAGAGCACTTATCTCAATTTGTATACTTTTAATTGACTTAACTGTTCTTTAGTTTTACATTATGTTCATGTTTTCATTATGCCTTTATGTTTTTAATTTTATTTTTGTTTTTATATCTTTTACTGGATTGTGTATATGTTTTGAAACGTTTGTAAACCATTGTGACGGCTAGTCTAAACAACGGTATATAAAAGTCTAACAAATAAATAAAATAAGTAGTTAAATCACAAGCGGATTGTGATACATTACAGGAGGACCTTGCGAGACTGGAAGACTGGGCATCCAAATGGCAGATGAAATTTAAATGTGGACAAGTGCAAGGTGCAGCATATAGGGAAAAATAACCCTTGCTGTAGTTACACAATGTAAAGTTCCATATTAGGAGCTACCACCCAGGAAAAAGAAGATCTAGGCATCATAGTGGATAATACTTTGAAATCGTCAGCTCAGTGTGCTGCAGCAGTCAAAAAAGCAAACAGAATATTAGGAATTATTAGGAAGGGAATGGTTAAAACGGAAAATGTCATAATGTCTCTATCGCTCCATAGTGAGACCGTACCTTGAATACTGTGTACAATTCTGGTTGCCACATCTCAAAAAAGATATAGTTGCGATGGAGAAGGTACAGAGAAAGGCAACCAAAATAAGGGGATGGAACAGCTCCCCTATGAGAAAAGACTGAAGAGGTTAGGGCTGTTCAGCTTGGAGAAGAGACGGCTGAGGGAAGATATGATAGAGGTCTTTAAAATCATGAGAGATCTTGAAAGAGTAGATGTGTATTGGTTATTTACACTTTCAGATAATAGAAGGACTAGGGGGCACTCCATGAAATTAGCACGTAGCACATTTATGACTAATCGGAGAAAATTCTTTTTCATTCAATGCACAATAAAGCTCTGGAATTTATTGCCAGAGGATGTGTTTAGTGCAGTTAGTGTAGCTAGGTTTGGATAAGTTCTTGGAGAAGTCCATTAACTGCTATTAATCAAGTTGACTCAGGGAATGGTCTCTGCTATTACTGGCATCAGTAGCATGAGATCTTCTTAGCGTTTGGGTACTTGCCAGATTCTTGTGGCCTGGTTTGGCCTCTGTTGGAAATAGGATGCTGGGCTTGATGGACCCTTGGTCTGACCCAGCATGGCAATTTCTGATGTTCTTAAGAAGGATAAGTTACTATTAGACATACCGGAACTTGAATCAGCACTCTCTGGAACAGCAGGCAGGCCTACGCAATGAGTCAGAAGAGCAAGATATATAGAGCCTGCAAGCACAGGGATATGATGTTTGGGGGGCTTTTTTATTTTGTTTTTTTAATAAATTGATGTATTATGGACTTTGATGTCTACTACATTATGAGATTTTTAAAACTACAAATTTAAGTTGCTTAGACTGACATAGGTCAGAAGGTAGTATATAAGAATTTTTAAATAAATGCCCCCAGATAATGTCAAATGGCCAGGATAAAAGGTAGAGACCCATGGGAGAGCTGCACTTAAACCCCATACAGTCTCAAGGAATTTGCTGGTACAACTCAGTTCCCAGGGCATTATGGTTTCCTGCTGGTATTCTTACACTGAGACTCTCGATCCTTACCCTGCTGCTGGCTGGGCTTTGCCCCGGGACACAAGACTCTTCCTCAAAAAGGTAAACAGCTCAGAACAAATCTCTGATGCCCTGGTCAGTCCTACAATGACACACAGATGCCTGCCCTATATTAAAATGAGAACTACTGCTCAGAAACACTATTTTAAGCATTGAAGAAGAGCACAGTCAGTAAACCAAGGAGCACAGCAGACTAGGAATTCCTAGAACAAGGCATTCAAAGTAGTACTTATTCTACTGCCAACAATTCCAACCTATTACATATTAAAGAAAAAACCAACCACAAAGTCTTCGTTAGTAACACTTACCTGTATTTCGGTCCACATTAAAACTGTTTGACCTAAAAGAAAAGAATAGATATTTTTTTCCTTGCATAATTGTTAATTCAAAAATACATTTTTTTTTTTTTAACTAGTAACATTTTATTAAAATACTGGAATTGTTAGACCATTCAACATATTGAACTAGAATTTCTTGCTGCATTCTGTCCCACAGACTACTGCATCATATCTCACTTGGAATACATATTGAGGAAAGACAGGTTACAAATAAAGCACAATCAAGAATATTTCATTATGAATGAATTTGTACCTAGAGCAAAGTAACTTACCCAAGGTCACAGCAACAGTGGGAGAAGTGGGATTTGAGCCCAGGCTTCCCTGGTTCTCATCCTGCAGTTAAAGGAAAATTGGTTCTTACCTGCTAATTTTCGATCCTGTAGTACCACGGATAAGTCCAGACTGCTGGGTTTTGCCTCCCTTCCAGCAGATGGAGAAAGAAAAAAAACTTTGAGGGCACCCCCTCTTAACCTGGTGTGCCACCTGCAGTTCCTCAGTATAAAACAGTACCCAAGCATTTGTATAACACTATTGAACAGGCATGTCAAGTAATGGACAAGGAAGAACTAAGTAGCTATAACTATAAATAAGTGAACTTTCTGCGTAAGATAAGGATAAACTTGTACCTTCCTTCCGATGAAAATGATAACCAGACAATGAAGGAATACTAGAATGACAGTGCAAGTGGACTCTCAAGGAACTGAAAACCTTTAAAGGGTGGGCGTCTGGAGTGATCCATGATACTATAGGAATGAAAATTGGCAGGTAAGAACCAATTTTCCTTTCCCTGTACATACCCGGATCAGTCCAGACTGCTGGAATGTCCCAAGCTGCCCTATCTGGGGTGGGTTCCTTAGAGTCCAGCTCGATTGACACTGTCGCCAAAATTGGCGAAGTCCGAAGCCTGGACATCCAAACGGTAATGCCTGGAAAAAGTATGCAAAGACTTCAAGTCACCGCCCTGCAAATTTCTTGCGGCGACACCAATTGATTTTCCATCTTTGAAGCTGCCTGAGAGAGTGCAATGTGCTTTCAAACCCCTTCGGCACCGGGCGACTGTGACAAATGAAAGCGAAAGTAAAAAGCTTCTTTCAACCAGCAGGCAACAGACACTTTGGACGCTTTTTGGCCCCTGTTAGAGCCACTCCATAGAACAAAAAGATGATCCAAGAGACTAAAGGTGTTAGTAACTTCAAGATAACGCAAAAGGGTTTCTCCTGACATCCAAGCGCCTCAATTCTCGAGAGTGAGAAGGTTCCGCCTCAGCATTGGGAAAAGCTGGAAATTCCACAGATTGATTCAAATGGAAAGCTGAAACCACCTTTGGAAGAAAGGAAGGAACCGTCCGGAGGGAGACTCCAGAATTGGAAATCCGCAAAAAAGGTTCCCGGCAAGAAAGAGCATGAAACTCAGATACACTCAGAGTGGAGCAAATCGCCACCAAACACACCATTTTCAGAGTTAAGTCTTTTAAAGAGGCCTTAAGAGGCTCAAACAGAGCATCACATAAGACATTAAGGACTACACTGAGACTCCAGGACAGACTGGAGGATTCAAGTGCTTCACTCCGCGAAGAAAAGGAACCACGACAAGATGTGCCGCAAGAGAAGTCCCCTGAACTTTGCCTCTGAGGCAGTCCAAGGCCGCCACCTGTACTGGGGAGTTAAATGACAGGACCTTACTGAGGCCTCTCTGCAAAAAGGCCAGAATTTGAACCACAGAGGATTGACGCAGGAAGACTCCCTGCTCACCACACCAGGATTCGAAGAACTTCCAAACACTGAAGCAAGTTAAGGACATAGACGCCACCCTGCTTTGAGCTCGCAAGACAATGATATCCTCCTGGTATCCTTTCTTCCTCAATTGCCTCCTTTCAAAAGCCAGGCTGCTAGACAAAAGCGATCCGCCTGGTCGAAAAATATAGGGCCTTGCCGTAGAACGTTCCGAAGATGACTCAGATGCAGCAGAGCACCGTTCACTTCCAAATTGACCAGGTCTGCAAACCAAGGCCTTCGGGGCCACTCCGGAGCCCATCAAGATCACCTGATCAGGATGAACCTCTATTCTTCGAAGGACCTTGCCTATCAGAGACCTCAGAGGAAACATAGCAGAACTGTGCTCGGCCACGGGAGTACCAGGGCATCGACCCCTTCCACTCAGTGTTCTCTTTGGCGACTGAAGCATGGGGCCTTGGCATTCCTTTGAGTTGCCATCAGGTCCAGTTCGGGGAGACTCCATCTGTGCGATGAGATCTATTGCTTCTTCAGAGCTCCCACACTCCGGGGTCCAATCTCAGACAGCTCATAAAATCCGTCTGCGTGTTGTCTGTTCCCGCTATTTGCAATGTGGCCAGCACGGACAAATGATGCTCCGCCCAGGTCATCAGCTGATCGGCTTCTAAGGGTGCCGAGCGACTTTTGGTCCCACCTTACTGGTTGATGTAGGCCACTGCCGTTGCATTGTCCAAGAGGACCCACATCGCCCGGTTGGTCAAGAGCAGAGAAAACTCTACAACGCCAACCTCACAGTTCTAGTCTCAAGCCGACTGATGGCCCAAGATGCCTCCTTCTGCAACCATAGTCTCTGGACTGAGTGAGACTGGCAAACTGCTCCCCAACTGATGAGACTGGCGTCCATGGTCACTATCACCCACCAAGGCACCTCGAGATCCACTTCTTGCCTCAAGTAATCTGACACCAACCACCAGCTGAGGCTGTCCCTGGTGGAGTCCGGAAGCGGTAAGAGAACCTGGAACTCTGACACTGGATCCCAACGGGACAATAATGCTCTCTGTAGGGGTCTCATATGAGCGAAGGCCCATGGAACCAACTCCCGAGTCGACGCCATGGAGCCCAGGACCTGCAGATAATCCCAGACCCTGGGTATAGGCGCCGCCAGGCAGTGTTGTACTTGAGACTGGAGCTTGGCAACCCTCTTCGTCCAGGAGGAAGATCTTGCCCACTCGGGTGTTGAACCGGACTCCCAGAAAGTCTAAGACCTGAGAAGGACGCAGGTGACTCTTGGCTTGATTGACAACCCACCCAGGGGATTGCAGGCGATGCAAGACCATGTCCACTGACTGTTTGCAGAGAGCTTCTGACTTAACCCGAGTGAACCAGTCGTCCAGGTACGGGTGAACTAGACCTCCTTCCCTGCGAAGGGCTGCCACCACCACAACGACTTTGGTGAAAGTACGCAGCATTGACACCAGACTAAATGGGAGAGCGCAAAATTGAAAATGCATGCCAAGGACCATGAACCAGAGAAAACGCTGATTGCTGCAAATACCACTCCGTCAGATCTAGAGAAGCCAAGAATTCTCTCTTGTGCACTGCCGCACTGATGGAACACAGGGTCGCCATCCGGAAATCCGGTACCTTGAGAGCCCTGTTCACCTTCTTGAGATCCAAAATGGGATGGAAGGTTCCTCTCTTCTTTGTTACCATGAAGTAAATGGAGTAGCGTCCCGTACCCCCTTCTTCTGTAGGAACGGGCACAATGGCCCCCAGAGATTCCAGCCTGTGGATGGTCTGCTGGACTATTCGCCTCTTCGCCGGCGATCCACACAGAGAGATTAGAAAGAGGTCTTGGAGTGGCCAAGCAAATTCTACAGTGTAGCCTTGAGCAATGATAGTTAGTACCTAATGGTCTGACATTATCTTGACCCATTCCTCGAAGACGGCATTGAGGAATGGGCCAGCCGTATTTCATTGAGAGGACTTGGTGGCGAGGGATCCCTGACCAAAACCATCACGGCCTGCTCAACGTCCCCGAAAGGACTGAGACCAGGAATGAGACCTCCCTGAAGTTTGTTGCTGGCCCACACCTGATGCTTTATTTGGACGAAAATGCCACAGATTCCAAAAACTACACCAGGTCAGGGGAAACCCTCTAGGACCCTTCAGCTTATCTTCTGGCAATATGTGCACTTTATTGTCATCCAAAGATTTGATTAGTTGTTCCAAATCTTCACCAAGGAGTAGCTTTCCTTTGAAAGGGCATGCACTAAGCTGCACTTAGAGGAAACTTCAGCCAACCAATTGCGCAACCATAAAAGTCTTCTGGCGGAAATATCTAACACCATAGTTCTAGAGGAGGTCCAAAGGGGGTCATATAAGGTATCCGCCCCATAGGCCACCGCCGCCTCTAAAGGCTCCGCCTGGACCGACTCCTGAGAAGGAAGGTCCCTGGTACTCAAGAATTGCTGCACCCATCTCAGGCCTGCTCAGAGCAAGAGGCTACTATAAACAGCTGCTCAAATTCCCAGAGCAGACACCTCAAAAATACACTTAAGGTGAACCTCGAGCTTTCTGTCCTGGAGGTCTTTAAGGGCTGCCACCCTGGCCACTAAAATATTAGTCCTCTTGGTGACCACAAACACTGAAGCATCCACCTTCGGGACTTTCAAGAGCTCCAGGATGTCTTCCGGCAACAGGTAGAGCATATCCATAACCCTACCCACATGCAAGCCCGCTTCTGGAGTATCCCACTCCTGGACCATCTGAGATAGAAGAAAGGTCTTA